>NC_071572.1:47066684-49466684 GCF_024509145.1 Vidua macroura | reverse complement strand
TCTCTACTTGCTCCTGATCAGTGACTCACTTAAAGTGCAGGCAGAATTGTTTCTCTGTGTTATACACACACTCCCTCTGCTGGCCTTACAAGAGTATGAAAACCTCAAAATTAACACTTAGGCCCAGTCATGAAGGCAGTAGTTAACAGTGTGGATATTCTCAGTTCAGTCAGAGAGAAAAAGAGAAAGATTTCTGCCAGGCTAAGCCTGGAAAAAGTCCAGGAGGAATGTAAACAATCTATTATCTTGCTTTCTGTTCATACTGTTTATAGGTATGTTCTACCACACTGACCTAAGACCAGTGTACCAATCAAGTGAAATGTTTTTACTCTAACACCAATGGAACTAATGTTCACGATGTTCTCTATAAAAGAGAGAAGTGCTCTTGAATAAACGCTCATTTTGCCTTCTGAAATCGTGCGAGTCATTTCGCCCGTCCCTGGCTCAACAGCGTCAAACAGTACTGAATATTCTGGAAAGCGATCTTCAGCAAGTCACAATTTCCTCGTGATGCTCTGGCTTCTTCATTTCTAAAAGTGATTACAATTACCTCTGTCTGGAATGAAATTTTGTGATCTCTAAGTAAAAAATTATCCATAAACATGTTTAGTACAACTTGATCAGCAGCTGAGTAGATACATAATTAAACAGAATGTACTCCCATCTGACATGGAACATAATCTATCTGGCAACCTGCTATTCTGCCAACATTTTCAGAGGCCCTGAAATTAAGGCATTGCCATGTAACTGAGTTCTGATCCAATTTTTGTACTCTGGTCAGGGTTCTTGTCCACAAGTAAGTAGTGAAGTTTTCACAACCTGCAGTAAGAAGGAACGGTGGGATGCATAACTTAATACCAAAAGAACACTCTGGCATTTTAACTTAATGAACAATGAATCAATAAATGTACTGAGTTTAAAAATCACAAATCATTTTCTTTTGAAAGATGAGCTCAGCTGGTCAGAGCATGGTGCTAATAATACCAAGGTTGTGGGTTCAACCCCTGTGTGGGCCATTCACTTAAGAGTTGGACTCAATGATCCTTGTGGGCCTTCCAACACAGAGTATTGTGTGATTTTGTGATACCTACCAGGGAAAATGACAGCATCAAATTCACTAGCTTTTAGTTCAGCCAAATCCTGAATGTTTCCCCTTGCCAACCTGGCACTTTCAATTAACACATTTCTCTTCTCTTCTGCTGGACTTCCTTTTAGGTGATTGACTACATCCCTTTGCTCAATATTTGGGGCAAATATCTTCACCTAGGAAGAGAGCAGAAGCAATTCTGAATGAATGTAAACAAAACTCATACATATTTGTCACAATAAAGATCATTCAATGAAAACAGGTTTTGTCCCTGAAGCCTCTTATCCAAGTTAAGCAAATTCCACAGTATGAATCTAGCACATTAAATACCTAAAGCAACATGTGATATATTAGGATGGGTAAACACAGGCATTGTTCCCATCCTATTCCTGCAGCATTTTGACAGGAGAGTATTCTTATGCCAACATCAAGCTAACTGATTTTGCCAGGGCAGATAATGCCAAGGACAAACACAATTTACAAGGACACCACAATTTATACTAGCAGCCCAATTGGACATACAGCTGACTTTGAAGAAATATTGCTCTTAACTGTTATGGGATGAAAATGCTAAAAAAGTTTGACATAAGAAAGTTAAAGATGCAATTTTTACAAGCATTTCTAGAGCAAACATTAGAGTTACCAGCTGTCCTAAAACACCAGCAGCAGAAAGGAAGACCAAAACACAGGAGAACCAATTTTGGTTAGAAACAAAAGGAGGACACTGCATCAGAATATAAAGCTCTGTGACAGGTGTACCACAGGGGCTGTTTTCCTGTGTCTGTTTTGAAGCTTCCTTTGCAAACTTCTCAGAGATGACAATTTTGTGCTAAATATGAGAATGCTGCTGCTACTATCAGACACCTGAGTGTGGCTACACACAGACAGTGACCAGCTTCTGCCATCTGAAGCCACAGATGGGACCAAAGCACACCACTACATCCTGGCCCAGGATTCTCTGACAAGTCCCACCTTACCAAAGAGAGCCTGGAAAAAGTGAGCAGAAAACAAGCAGGTGAACCCCAGTGACGGCTGCAAAAGCAATCAGAAAGAAAGAAGACAAAGCATTTTAACCCATATTCAGCTCCCTGTGGCCAGAGAAGAAGGGACAGGTCTCCAGCTCCTCCTTGTTCCCAGCTTCACAGGATCACAAAATTGCTAGGGCTGGAAGGGATTTCTGGAGATGATCCAGTCCAACCCCCCTGACCAGGCAGGGTTACCTAGAACAGGCTACACAAGAATGCATCCAGGTAGGTTTTGGATATGTCCACAGATGGAGACTCCATGACCTCCCTGGGCAGCCTGTTCTCATGCTCTGCCACCTTCAATGTAAAGAAGTTCCTCCTGATGTTAACATGAAACTCCTTGTGGTTTAGTTTATAGCCATTGCTCCTCACCCTGTCACTGGGCACCACTAAAAAGTCTGGCACTGTTGCCCACAAAACTGGATTCATTACCTGGTGTGTGACAAGCAAATAACTAAACACTCAAGAGAGACACAGATTATTTATTTCAGAGTCGTGCAAGCCTGGGTGTTCAGTGGTATTCCACAAATCAAGCACACCCACTGGACTTTTTATGCCATTCAGAGACCTCTCCAAGTGCAGCCCCTCTGTTATGATTGGCTAGTCATTGCCATGCAAGTTTTGTATCTCAGTTAACTTCTACACGTGCTCAGGGGAACGGTCCTCACCCGGGCAGGGTTCTCTATGACCTGCAGGCATGACTTTTAGTGTAATAATTTAGTTGTATTAATGAGACCCCTTTTCAGTCTTGCCTCCAGCTGCCTGTGCGACCTGAACTCCTGTCAAGGAGCCAGGCAGGTCTTTGGGCGGGGATGAGTAAATCAGGGGAGAGGGCAACATAAAGAGAGAGGTTATGGCTGAACGGGCTTTGTAGGGTGCAGTGGCGGCGCAGGGAGCACCGCAAACCGAGAGGGGCTCCGGTCCCACAGAGAGGGGAACTCTCGGCTGCTGTGTCGCACACCGCACGACGGGCCACACGCACACACAGACAGACACACGCACACACAGACAGACAGACACACACACACACAGACACATACACACACACACAGACACAGACACATACACACACACAGACACACCCCCACACCCCACCACCCTCCGCTACCTCCGCGCCGCTGCGGCTCAGGTGCACCAGCGCCGCCGACGCCTCGTGAATCTCGCTGCCATCGAAGACGCCACAGCCGGCGAGCACCAGCGCCACCCGCTTGCCCATGGCAGCCGCCCCTCAGGCCCGGGAAGGAGCTGCGCCAGGCGGCGGGCCCGGGCCTGGCACCACTGTCCCCGCCCCCTCTCCTCCTCCTCTTCCCCCTCCTCCTGCCGCGCCTGCGCCGCCGGGATCTGCCGCTGTCTCCATCTTCTGCCAGCGTACGGGCGGGCGGGGCGGAAAATAAAAGAGGAAATCTGGAAAACAAATGGCATGTGCCTCTAGTTTTAAACAAAACAGGCTCAGACGTATTTTCGGCCTCACGCCTGGCCTGGCCCGCGCCCCGCAGCGGGGCTGTGACGGGCGGGTGCCGCACGGTGACCTTCGGTGTGTTGTAGAACGCGCGCGTTCCTGTCGCTAGTCCCAAATTTGCCGAGCCTCGCAGAGCCTCAGGGGGGTGCCTGTGAGGTGGGTTTGTTTTGTGCGTAGGGCTATAATTGTGTAAAGAAATCGGCTTCCAAATTGCTTTGAAAGCCAAAGAAAAAAAATGGAGTTTGGTAAGGGGCCGCGGTACTGCTGGGTCCTGATGCTGTTCCGTTTCAGTGACCCCACCTAGTCCTTTTTCTCCCTTAACCTCATGCCGGGTTTCAAGGAGCTGCTGCACTTTATCAGGGAAAACTGAGGTATTTTAGCAAACCAAACTTTCTTCCTTGACCTACTCCCAGCTTAGTCCCTTAGGGCATTGCTTTAGTGAACCAAAAGGGAAAGAATGCATCCCTTGTCTCCTCCTTAGAACTGCACACAAATGCCACACCAGGGATCAGCTGCATTGAATTTTAGTAAGATCTCTAGCTCTTGGTCCTTCGTTTTTCATGAGCTGCCTCTCTTATAATAAGAAGAAGCTTGTGTTTAATAATGAAAGCTTACTCTTCTACTGGACCAGAGGACTGAAAAATTGCATCTTGTAGAAAAATTACAGTGTCTTCCAAAAATTTGGAGTATGGGTTTTCTGCAGAGGACACGAGAGTGAGCAGTCTGGCCAGAACAAAAACGACATTTGAAAGCAGAGCCTTTTCCTGCAGCAAAATGCATTCAGTTGAATACTGATTGGTTGGCAGTCTGTGTGGCATGATGGACAGGGAGATTCTGGAACAGGACAGGGCCAGGATAGGAAAATTCCCTGCCGAAGGGCAGACTCCTGTCTGCTGGGCAATGTTTACTCCTAACAGGTGTTAAACTTCAGCTCAGTCTACACCACAGCCCACACTCTGCCTCTTAGGATTGAGCAGGACTACAGCATAGCTCCACTGAGAGTCTGCAGAGCTGGAATCATCTTTATGCTTGAGAGCTAGGAGAAGGCTTCTGCCTGGAAGGAGTTTAAGCTCAATGCATGTTTGGAGAAATGGGTGTAGTCCTAAACTCTGCTGTGAGTTAGGGCCAGGGTTAATGTTAGAGCTAGGGAAGTGAGCACTTTCAGGACTGCAATTCCCTGCTCCTTTCTGACCTGACTTACTGGCTAGTCTTTCTGGATGGATCCTGGACTTGAATTGTCAGTAACCTCATCTCCTGTCTTGTTTCTGGCCCTGTCTTTTAAATGGATCTCAGATTCACATTATAGGTGGTCCTTTTCCCTGGATGGACTTGATTGGGATACAATAGTCCTATCCCACTTCAGGTTCTGTATGTCACATCTCTGTGCCAACTCTGTTCCCTGATCTAGCTCCAACTTGTTCGTGCCATATCCCTGCCCTGCTGTGTGACCTTGTCATGGCCCTCCGTGTCTTAGGTCTATGTTTTCATCCCAGTTTATGACATGTTCTTGCCCTAGGTCTCTGTCACCCCAAAGTAGCCCTAAGAGGACTCTTCTCCATCCTGGGCCCACGAAAACAAGAGCATTTCACAAGGAGTACAGCTCTGAAGACAGATGTTTGCAAGGTGAGAGGTCACACCTTGTTGGGAGAAGAAGCTGTGGTCAAAGCCCTCAGTGCACTAGTAGCCCTATAATTACCCTGGCCAGCCTCTGCTGTGGCCTCCACCCACACACCCTCCAGCCACAAATCCATGGGCACTTAGGCCTGGGCACCCAGATATCACCTGAGCTGTGCTGCAGGTGTGTCCCGTTTCCTGTTGTCCTGATGTGTGGGTCGCTCTTCCTGCACATCCTGTGAACTGACCTTGGCACAAGTAGTGTAATCCCAGCCTCTACCCTGCTGTATCTGGGGCTGCTGCTGGATCCAGCCACTACTATGTGCCTGTTCCCTTTCAGAAACTGAATAGCAGTGAGGTTCCACCAAGTGTCTGCTCACTAGAAAAATCCATGGTGGTGAGGCAAATGCAAGGTTATGCTGGAATGACCAGTGCACTGGGTCTCCATCAGTGGGCTACACAGCTGGATTCAGGTGTGGCTGCAGTGTAACTCAGGTGGGAGGCAGGAGCTTTGGCTTAAAAGCAGCTTGCCAGGAAAGGAGCAGGGAGCACCTTCTGAGGTGTCTCAACAGAGCAGAAGCAGTTTCTGGATTTCCTCACAAGTTTTTATCAGACCTTGAGCAACCAGCTCCACATCCTGAAGGGAAGAGAGCAGGTACCGTCCCCTCCAGACTTCAAGGGGTTGAATTACAGCTCTGCCCTAGACCCCAGCCTTTTTCCTGCTGCCCAGGATTTAAGAAATATGTTTTTTCTGGTGGAAATCCTGCTTTGAGGTGCCTTAGTTGCCTGACAACAGCTGTTAACTTAAATTTGACTTGGACAGCTCTTTGTATTTCACAGGCACTCAGCTGACTCGTCAATTCACTTATCCCTACCCTGCAGCAAATCCCAGAGGGTTCATCTCAGTTTAAAACTCATTATGAACTTCCTCTGCATCCTTATCCCAACCCTCATCCTATCTCTCAGGCTTCAGCAGACCCTCCCCCCCCACCCTAGAATTCCAGCTTGGAAATAAATAATTTCCATCACCTGTCCCCTAAGCTGGCAGACAAAGGAGGAGCTGCCTTGTAATCCCAAATTTTACGGAACTGCACATCTGTCCTGAGCACAGTTCTCATCCTAGCTGCCAGGGTCAAGGAGATCCTGAGGGGAACTCTTAGCAGTATCTTACAAAGCCCAGTCATTCCTCACTCCTGTAGAAAAAGACATGGCTTTCTCCCAGCCCAGCTCACAGCTCAGGTGGCATCTCAGGCTATGTAGTAAAGTGTAGGTGCACAGGAGCCCTGTTTCTGGATCTTTTTCTCAAAATTCCTTTCTTACCCCTCAAAGGCAGAGATTGTGCCTCTGACTGATGAACGCCTGTCTTTCAGAGCAGTTTCAGCATGACTTCAGGTAATATTTGTATTTCTCAGTATGCGTCTGGTTGACTCAGTAGCTAACATATGCCAGTGTGAGTGGGGGAAAAAACCCTGTGATCAGTAAAGCTGCCAGATGTGTAGCTTTATCTGCTGTGATCCACATATATAACTGTGACTTTCCTGCTGAATGGCACATTGCCAATGTATGCATAGGCTGGGAGATGTGCAGTTGTGGTGTAAGCACCATCCAGAGCAGTCCATTTTTGTGAGACAGGGGCTGTTACTTCAGGTGCAACAGCCTCTCTGCTGTGACTTACAGTGTGATGACTCAAGTACAGGTTCAAAGCCAAACTATCTGTTCAAACCCACAACTGCTGACTGAAGCAGCAGGATTTGTTTTCCCTTTTCTCTCAGTCAATTCCATCCTGTTCATGTCAAGGGTAAAGATGGAGAAGATACTGATTTATAATGGGAAATTATCAAGAGTCTTTGTTGTTTCAGGAAAATGTTCAGTTTTCACTAATCAAAAAAGAAAGTACTCTGGGAAATGAGAAAAATTTAGGAATCCTGTCAGGTCTAGAATTTCATCTTTGTAGCCAGTTTCAGTATTTACTCAAAGCCTGTTACTGGACAAAAATGCAGATCAGCTCTGTGGGTTTATAATTGGGAATTTGACATGCTTCTGCATAATAAACTAGACAATGGTTTTTTAGCTCAAGTATATTTATTCATAAATGCATTAGTGGTTTATTTCCTATGTTCACAACATAACTTAGGTTGCATGAAAAAAAAAGGTACCTTGCTGCCAAAGTTTCTTGCAGGATGTGATGAAGTAAGATATAAAAATGCTATTAAAATTAAAAAAAAAACATTCAACCCCTTCAGCATCTACATAGTGGAGATTTAATAATCTACACCGCAAACATATGCTGAGTCAGGACTAAGGATCTGTTCATATTGCATTTCAAGTTTGGCTAGCAAGCAGTTATGGCACCTTCATTATGCCATTTCACTTCCTTGCATCCTGGTTTCAAAGAAGGGATAAATTAGCCTTCCTTCATTTCATAAAGCACTTCCAGAGTTACACATCTAAATCTCTAACAGTAGGAATTATGGCTATATTCCAAGCAAATATCTTTTTGAACAGATTAAAGAGCTGGTATATTGTACTACACTCAAGCTATGAAACATGCATGATTACTGGCACACTTTCTTTTCTAACAAATAAACCCAGAGATTTTATAAATCAGACAAAATTAACATGCATGAGATTAAAAAGAGATTTGGAAATATAAGTATGTATTTGTTATGTAAGCATGCATTTAATTAATGTATAGTGTTGAATGGCATGGATTTTAAAAATAAACACTATAGAATCAGACAACAGAGAAGTGAGATAAGGAAATGTTGCTGAAATTAAAAGTTTTAAGGTTTTCTGAACATCTTTAGTACCCCCAGCATTACTGAAAGTGATATTCAGCAGCCTATCCTGCATTTTTATGAAGGATGCAGGGTTTTCCACCTGCAATTTTGTTTGAATATATAGCCTAGCATAGTGCTGACTAGAGAACTGATTGTTCTTTAGGGGCTCACATGAAATGAGCGGGGATACTTTTCTGGCTCCCGACAGTCAAAAGTCCACAGCACAGTTATTATTTACCCAGTGAGCAGCATACACCAGTGTCTTCACTCTGGATGCCAACTACTGAATTTAGCCTTCTGGACTCTGATGCCAGCGTAGCCAGTTTTGAACTCTGCAGAACTGGAAAAAGCTGTGTTTTTTGCAGTGATGCTGCTGGCAAACCTCTCTTCACAGTTTCTCTTAGTTCATCTGCAAGATAGTTCTCACCATTACCATAAAGATGAGAGAATAAACTTCTGTATGATTCCTGTAATGTAAAGTGTTACGATTTGAAAAAGCGCTCTGAAATGGGTGACAGATACACACACTTAGCTTGAAGCCCTGAAAAGTTTCAGACAAGACTTCTGGGCAGTCTGAAGAGGCTCAGGGTTACAGGGTTTATCAGTGCAAAAGCCTCTCTGCCATTTGGGGAGGCCTCGTCATCATCCCGGGGCCCAGAGGTCACCCCCTCAGTAGGTTCTGGGTGTGAGGATGGGCACTTAATGTGCTTTTTACAGAATCACAGGACCAATTAGGTTGGAAAAGACTCTGAGATCACAGAGTCCAACCTATGATTGAACATCCCACGTCAACTACACCATGGCACTCAGTGCCTCCTCAGTGCTGCATCCAGTCTCTTCTTAAATACCTTCAGGGACAGTAACTCCACCACCGCCCTGGGCAGTCCATTCCAATATCTAATCACCACTACTGTCACGAAATTCTTCCTGATGTCAAACCTAAATCTCCCCTGGTGTTGCTTAAAACTAAGTCCTCTCATTTTGTCACTGGTTACTGGGGACAAGAGACTGACCCCGACCTACAACTTCCTTTCAGGGAGCTGTAGAAAGTGATGTGGCTCCCCATGAGCCTCCTTTTTCCTAGGCTAAATGCGCCCAGTTCCCTCAGCTGATCCTCGCAGGACTTGTGCTCCAGACCCTCACCAGTCCTGACGCATCTCCAGAGCAACGCGTTAAACGACAGACAACCCCCGCTCCAGCTAAACGATAACGACGTGTGTGACTCGGACCTCCAGAAAACTCAGTCGCAGTTCGGCCGGGTGACTTTCTCAGGGATGATTCGGCACACGGCGGGTTTCCGTCGGGAGGAGGAGGAGGAGGAAAAGCAGCCCCGCTCGGTCAGGCCCCTGCCTGCAGCCCGGGCTCGGCGGGCGCCGCCGGCCTCCCCGGCCTCGTGGGCGGGCGCGGGGGCGGCCCCTTCCCGCCCGGCCTCCTCCGGGCCCGCCGCTTCCCCCACAGCTCCGGGCCCGGCTCCGCCATGGGCGCCGCTGGCTGCTCCCGGCTGCTGCTGCCGGTGCTGCTGCTCCTGGGGCCGTGGGGGCCGCGCGTCTCGGGGGAGCTCCGCTCGCGGCGGTGGCCGGTGCCCTACAGGTGAGTGCCGCCGGAGGGCCTCGGCGGGCCTGCCAGCGCTGCGCTGCTTCTGCTTCTCTGTGCATTAGACTAAAGAGGCCGTGGGAAGCTTCCCCTTTTTAGTCTCGGGGTGTTGATCATTGGCAAGGTATTTGGCGTGTTTGGCTCGCCAAGGGAGCCGTAGTGCCATGCCAGGCCGTGAGCTGCGTTTGGTCTCAGCAGCGGGAGAGATTGGTTCCCTGGGAATGACTGCCCGCATTTAAACACGTTCCTTAATGCCCGCAGAAAAGGTGGTGGTGAGGAAATCGGGGTACGTTTTTTTTGCCTTGTAAATTTCACTTAACGTCATGCTTCGTGACAAATGAAACGGTACAAAATCCCGTTCGCTGCTCCAGAGCTGCCTCAGCTCCAGAATTCCTGGTGGTGTCGGGGACAGCAAGGAGACTGCACGTTGTGGCCAGAAAATAGCGATAGATTTGGCTGTGCCGAGGAAATGAGCCCCTTCAGAAGAAGCACTACGCTTGATTGTGTATTTTGTGCGGGTTTGCTGTTTGTAAAGGGAGTAATTATCAATGTTTAACTGCAGCTTAATAATACACACCTGAAATTTTGAGAGCCTATTGCATAATTCCCAGCAGTTAAATTTGCGTCAGATGATGCCTGAAGGAGCTGATCTTGCAGTCATGAATTCTTGGGATTTTCCAGCAGGTTCAGGAGTTACAAGACTGGGTCTTGGGATGGTCAAATTTGGAGAACAATCCTGTTGGTGTGAGATGCTCAGAAATGTGGGGGGTTCAATGTTTCTTAATGTGCTTATTACCTTCTTGTCACATGCAAGGTGCAGTGCAAGGGGTAATTGAAAATGCAAGATGTGCAAGCTAGAAATAGGACTTGAATGTGTGGTTGGCCTAAGTTTTGGTTTCTGTGTGTTTTTTTTTCCAGACAGACTCGTTAGGGGATTCTTTTTCCCTTCTTTTTCTTTTCTTTCCCCTTCCTCCTCCCCCGCCCCTTCCCCCAGACAAAATAAAGGCAGACTGGAGTTCCCAGCAAGCCTTGGGAAGAAGTCCACAGGGAAAATCAGCGATGCCTCAGCTGAGCTGCTGGCTTTAGTATTGCTCAGGAAGTCCTGTGTCCTTGAGTCATCTCATGGCTGGGGTATTTGTGTCACTAGCCCTGGGCAACTGAGTGTGTTAGACTCTCAGGCTAACCAGACAAGATCTGGACAAGCTGTCTATGCCAATTTGTCATGGTAACAGGAATATAGGAGCCTTGTTTTAAGTGAAATACAGGAGTGACTCTAAAGGAACTTGGAACAGGAAAGCTTGTTGCGGTGGGTTGATCCTGGTTGGATGCCAAGTGCCCACCAAATAACTCCATCACTCCCCTCCACAAGTGGACAGGAGAAGGAAAATACAGCGAGGTATTTTGAGGGTTCATGAGTTGAGATAAGGACAGGGAGAGATCACTTACCAAATACCATCACAAGGCAAAACAGACTCAGCTTTGGGATATTAATTGAATGTATTGCTAACAAAATCAGAGCAGAATAATAAGAAGTAGAATAAATCTTAAAAACACCTTTGGCCCACCCCTCTCTCCTTCCCAGGTTCTGTCTCCTTCCCCTAGTGGTGCAGGGAGATGAGGAATGGGGGTCAGGCTCTTTTCATCAGATGCTGTTTCTGCCGCTGCTCAGGGAGAGGAGTCCTTCCTCTGCTCCAGCTTGGGGTGCCTTCCACAAGAGACAGTTTTCCATGAACTTCTCCAACCTGAGTCCATCCACAGGCAACAGATCTTCATTAACTGCTCCAGCATGGGTCACTCTTCCATGCAGTCCTTCAGGCACAGTCTGCTCCAACATGGGTCCCCCAGAGGGTCACAAGTCCTACCAGGAAGCCTGTTCCAGCACAGGCTCTTCCCTCCATAGGTCTGCAGCCTGCTCTGTGGGGTCAAAGCGTTCTTTAAGTGGGTTTGTTCCACAGGCTGCAGGGGAATCTCAGCTCCAGCTCTTGGAGCAGCTCCTGCTCCTTCTTCTTCACTGACTCTGGTGTCTGCAGGACTGTGCCTCTCACATATTCTAACTCTGTTCTTCTCTGGCCACAATTACATTGGTGCAGTAACTTTTTTTAACTTCTTAAATCTGTTATCACAAAGGTGTTGATGTCATTCCTGATTGTCTCAGCCCTGCCCAGTGCAGGGTCCATCCTGGAGCTGGCTGGCATGGGCTTTGCCTGACATGGGGCAACCTTCTGGCAGCTTCTCACAGAAACCACCCCTGTAGCCACCCTGTTACCAAAACCTGGCCACAACCCCCCCCATACACTTGTCAAAAACATTCTTTGTTGTTTGAACATAGTGATAACAGGAAGTGGATTGGGTCTTCAATTTTTGAGGTTTAATGGGAATGGAATAGAAACAATGATCCCAGCTATGTTCTTAGACCTCTTTGTCTAAATTAGCATAGAGGGATTAATTTTTTTCTGGTCTTGGCAATATTGTAGAGTCAAAATAGCTGCATCTGGGAACCTCTTACTATAGAACAGCAAGGACAAAGTGGTCAATCCCCAGGTAAATAAATTGCCAAGAGAATGTTTTTGAGGCAGATCTGAAACTATCCTTTGCTCAGCATCTTTGTGAGTGATGTTGTGAGAATGTCACCCATTGTAATCTGCACTATTTCCACTCCTTCAAGATCAGTACAACATGACTTCCATTTGTGAGCCTTAAGTCCCAAAGTCCTGATTCTGCATATGTGCACCCCAGCAGCCTTATGATCTTGAATACTCCAACTGTTGCAGTGTCTGGGTCACAGAATCTGTCTTTGGGCGTGCTGGACACGTACGCTGTCCCCCTCAGGAAGCCATGACGGTTACTCCAGCTGCAAAGCTGTGCTTGTCATTCCATGTGCTTCTCTTTCTCAACACAGGCGCTTTGATTACCGTCCAAAAACCGATCCTTACTGCCAAGCTCGTTACACCTTCTGTCCCACTGGCTCTGCCATTCCAGTTATGAAAGAAGAGGATGTCATTGAAGTGTATCGATTACAGGCTCCAGTATGGGAATTCAAGTACGGGGACCTACTAGGACATTTGGTAAGGTGATGTTTTTAACAAAGTTAGAGTGACAAATTCAGCTGAATTTAACAGCAGATGTTAAGAATGGGAGCTGTAAGGTTGGGATATGCTTGTATGGAAGACTATTAGACCACACAATTAGAGCTAGGCTATCTGTAGGGAAGATACTCAAAGAGCACTAAGTTTCAAACAAAATGTACAGGATTCAGTTCAGCTAAAGACAAGAGCATAAACAGCATTGTTGCTGGGTTTGAACATGTTTCCCCATCTAGCTGCATAATGAGTGCTTTGTATACACACACCATTATGTCTTGGATGTCTTTTCTTCTGTGCTATCACCACATCAAGAAAATACTTTTATTTGTCCCCTTACATCAGATAAAATAGTTGCTTAGTGTATTAATTTTTCTCCTGTTAAAAGCTGACATATTTGCTTGGACGTTGGTATCTATCAGGAGAGGCAGCCAGCTGGTCAGAACGGTGGATCATGAGAAGTTGGTTGCTTTTACACTTCTTTCTTGAGTGTTATGATCAGTATGGAATTGAAGTCTCCATTCATGGAGTCATGCAAACATGAAGTCCTAGCTTTAGTAATATTTATAGTTATAGCAGTAGCAAAATTCATCTTCAAAGCATGATTCTTAATTAATAAAGAAATGTTAGTGAATCAAAACCAAGCACAAAGAGTCAAAAATGGAAATAGATTCAAATATTGTTATCTCAGTTGTTAACTAAGTTTGGATTTATGTTTTTACTATACAGCTTTTAAATTAAGTATTTCTATCATTAGTTTTATGGCATTCATTAGCAAGATCTGGTTTTGGTAACTTGGTTCTGCTCTTTATTTCTCTGATAACCCCATGAAGTTAAAGATTCAAAAGTCAGCTTGAGTCTTGATGATGAGCTCCCACTGAGTATTTGCCCCCAAGTGACAGAATTTACAATGGATGGATAGACAACCACTGAGACAGCATGATGCCTTGAATAAAAGTATGTGTGTCATGCAATCTGGTGTATTGTGCTTCAGTGTTACTGAATCCAAGATATGTTGTAGGAACTCCCTCCCCTTTTCTCACCCTGTCACAGAACAGCTTCTGAGCATCTTAACTTCTGTACAGGTCAAGCTGAAGTTGTTATTAAATCAAAGTTTTGGTGGTTTTGTTATTTTGTTTTTTTATTTTCCAGAAAATTATGCATGATGCTGTGGGTTTCAAGAGCTCTCTAACAGGCAAAAACTACACAATGGAGTGGTATGAGCTCTTCCAGCTTGGGAACTGCACATTTCCACATTTGCGGCCTGGCATGGAGGCACCATTCTGGTGTAACCAGGGAGCTGCCTGCTTTTATGAAGGAATAGATGATGCACACTGGAAGGCAAATGGAACTTTAGTTCTTGTGACCACAATATCAGGTAGATTTTAGATGCTTTGGATAATGTTAATACAAAATATAGAGTCAGCCTTGTCTTTTGTAAAACACTATATTTTAATTTATGTTCCATAGGTTATTTGCAGCATTAGTCAATGATTCTAATTTCAAGCACTGTCTTGAATACAGAAAGTGGCATGAGGCTGTTGCCATTTGAACAATTCACACTGGAGAGTTGTTAAGTGAGAGTCATTTGGTGTTGCTGTACAAAAACACTTGAGTCTCTTGAGTGTAAAAATAGCAAAACAGCTTAAACAGAGTCATTATGAACTCTTTTAACATGGCTTCACCAAAACAAAATCTTCTATTGTGAAGTGGCAGATGACTGCTGAGATAGAAAAACTGTTGAAAACATGTTCATTATTGAGCAAACAAATAAGGCATATTTAGAAACAGTCTCAAAGATATAAAAATATTAATCTCTATTCCTGTCCCCCTCATTATGTGTCCTAAAAACTGTGAAAATGTCCCCAGTAATAGGTTTCTGTCCTATGTTGTAGAACAAACCTAGGCCTTACGCTTCAAAATACATAGGTGGTGACCAGAAGAGTTGCCTGGTGTATACTGATCATTGCAATACTAAAATAAACAGGTCATTCAAATAAATCTGATTGATTGCTCTAGCAATAGAGTGAATGACTTACAAAAAAAGTTCACTGAGGAATTGGAGAGTTAAATTTTGTGTGACCAAAACCACTTAGTTTCTGAAGTTGATGTAGTGTGCAAGACACTACATCAGCAGCTTACAGCTCTTGTGACATGGTGCTTTATGTGTGCCCACTTCCATCCTTAGCAGCTTTGCTGGCCTCAGTCTCTGCATAATCTATCCAGTGCTGCTAAGAACTTCTAGGCAGTTCTTTAAACAAGGAAGTAAAGTGGAGCTGCTTTCCTGTGAGTTTGTAGTTCATGACTGAAGTATTTGATGCCTGATATGGTTGGATTCTTTTGTATGAAGACCAAGTTAAAATTTTTCATACAGCTGGGGAACTTGTCATGCTTCCTCTCTGTGGATTATTTGATGCCCAAGAAAGGTGAGGCTGCACTGGCACCTTGTGGAGGCATTACAGTCCTCCTCGCCTCTCTTGCTTTCCATTTCCATGAAACTTTCAAGGAGGTAGCATTTCTGAGAGTTTTCAGTTGCCTGAATTTCACAATAACTGTCAGATTTCTAGTCAAAGAGGGTGAGTGGATGCAAGTGCAGATGAGCAGCATCATGAGCTGAACTTGCTCCCTTCAGAGAGCTGACAGAAAGCATCCCATCTTAGTCTTAGGTCTTATATCCCACCCATAATTTGGCTCAATTGAGCTTTGCCAGCTGTGGAGCTGCTAAATCAGCAGGGTGTCTCAGTCTGCGTCTCTTTTGTGAAGAGACGTGAAAATTTCTGCTCTGAATCTTTTAATTTAATTAAAACTTGAAGTGCAAAAATGTCTGTTGGTCTGGTGAGCATTTTGTCAGCATCTCTTGTAGACTGTACTACCTCTGCCCTATTTGTCTGCATGGATAATGCAAAATGAGAAGTGTCATGGTTCTCTGGTGTTCAGATTTTCTGGTATAGTAGCAGAAAAAGGAATTACAGTTTAAATAACCTACTTGTAAATGTAGTTTATTCAGTGGGTTATCCCTTGCCCCTCCGACCTAAGCCTTGTGTCTGTGTATGGTGAGGTAGTGTAGGTAAACATTTGCAGGGGAGGCAGGTGAATCCTGCATTTGTTACCTCATCTCTGCAATACTTCATCTCTTACAGGAACCATGTTTAATGAAATGGCACAATGGGTAAAATATGACAATGAGACTGGCATTTACTATGAGACCTGGACAGTTCAAGCAAGTCCTGACAGAAAGTCAACAGTGTGGTTTGACTCTTATGAGTGCTCCAAGTTTATACTGAGAACGTACCAGAAGCTAGCTGACTTAGGAGCTGTATTTAAGAAGATACAAACAAACTACACAAGCATAATTTTATTCAGTGGAGAACCTATTTATTTGGGGAATGAAACATCTATTTTTGGACCACAAGGAAACAAGACACTGGCAGCAGCTATAAGAGACTTTTACAATCCATTTAAACCTCATCAGAGTGTCAGAGAGTTTTTTGTGGATCTTTTCAAAATAATTGATCATGTTATCTTGAATCATCAGTTTTACCTCTTCTACAACTTGGAATACTGGTTTTTACCTATGAAGTCCCCTTATCTCAAAATAGTTTATGAAGAAGTCCCTTTGCCTGTTGGAAGCAAAGCATCCTGTGGTGTATGACTGCCTACTGAAGAACAAAACTTGCCTCTATGGCAAAATATTCTGAAGGATTTTGGAGTGCTACCATGATGGTTTTAAAGGGTTGTATGTTTCACTGCTGACTGTAAAAAAATGTGTTGGGAAGGCTTTGCTGTACCAGGTGAAAGACTCTGCATTTGTTTTCTTAACTACCTATGTAGCACATTCATGAGCACTTCAGCATCTCTGACCTGTGTAACCCTGGCCTCCTGCTGCCTGAAGGGAGACTGCAGTGGCTCCTCTGGCTGAGCTCTGCAGTGCCAGAGGGGGAAGGGGGAGGCAGCTGCTTGCTCTTGGCTCAGGTACTCTTCACATGCATGGCCACATGGCAGCAGATGGCACCTGGCCACCGGCAGAGGTGGGACACAAGTGACAAGGACTAATTCACTCAACATGAATGTTTGGATGTGTCCAGTTCCTTCAACATGTGCCTTACACTGATGTTCCTGTAGTTCTTTGGTTTGTACAGCTGGGACCTATGAACTATTCTCTGATATTCTGGGGCAGTGAATGTACTGGAGGATGGCAAGGGTGATGCTTTTTCACCACTTTTCTTCCTTCAGCTGCACTGTAAACACAATACAGATGGCTCTTCTTCAGTTTCATGTGTTTTGTGGCAGAGATAAAAGCCAAACTGCCTGCCTTGATGTCGACTCATGCATAACTGTAGTGTTCTACCAGTCTACTATCTTGAAGTCTACTTGAGGCTTCAGTTGGGCCAGTTGCATAGAACTTGTGTATATTCCTTTCAATTTTTTAAAAAAAGCATAGAAATCGTAATATGAAAGAAGTAATGACAGCTTGTTGGGGCATCAACATTGGAGTTAAAAATCCATGCTTGTCACAGAGCTGTCTCTAAAATATGACTGCAGCTTCTTGCTGTCAGTCATATTTGCAGTAGTGGTGCTTTGCTAGCTGTGCTGTCCTTGAGTCCTGTTCCAGGCTCAACTTAGAGTACTTTGGCAACTACTTAGTTCCTTTTAATCCCAAGAGACCAAAGCCAGAGGAACACTGGCTTTTTGGAAACTACTGAGGTGCCTGCACATTGAAAAACCACAGCTGCAGCAATGTAATCATCTCCAAGTGTTCACTGCTTGCTTGGATGTTTTTTGTTTTTTTTTTTAACTAGCTGTGGGATGAAAAGTGCTCCTGCAGAGGTTATTGCTGTTTTGTGGCCAAGCAGGAACACAGGAATGCAATTCCGCAGTTTCATTTGGCTTGAGCCAAGCTAATACCCTGCTGTAGAGACGAGAGTACACAGTGCTTGGATTCAAATAATAAGAGTGGCAGAAAATTACCCTTGTATTCAGAAAGTCACTAAAATTAATTAGTTGAATTGCATTATCATGTAACGGGATGAGCATGAGAGATAATGGGAGAAGAATGAGAGGATGAGCACACCTCTCTTCAAGCTGCTACTTCCATTGTTTCATGAAACTTCATCTTTTACCACAGACTGAAAGACATAAGTCTTTTTAGCCAAAGTCACAGGCCCTTGTGACTGAGCTCAGCTTTGGATTAAGATACTGTCATGGTTTCACCCCAGCCAGCAATCAAGCACCACACAGTACCACCAGGAAGGTAATCAGGAGGCTCTAGGGAAGTCAAAGGGGCTACAGCAAGCCGATCTGCAGAAGTTAAATTCTCATTGACGCATGATTTTTTGTTTTTGAAACCCTCAATGTTGTTAAACCCACATTTGTCTTCCCAGGAAAAAGCCTCAACACAAAAACCACTGTTTAAAGCTCTGAAGGGGAAATAGGTTCACAGAACCAGGCTCATAGATCACATTGCCAATGATGTGGTGATTCCTCCATGCAGCCACGTGTGTCTGTTTCACACTTTGAACACTATCCTCACTTTAAAGGTACCAATTGTCAATGTAGGAGTTGCCCTTTACATAACATACATGAGTTCCTTCTGAGGCCAGTATTTATGAGAGAGCTCTCACTTTCTTTACTTCTCTCAACTGGGTGGGGTTGTATGTTAATTGTTCAGACTGAACGCACAGTGGGAATAAGCTCCACCAGTACAAACTGCAGTCCTGAAAGAGATGCTGTTGTTGCAGTTAAACTGGAATCACTGCACCAGAATGAACTGAAGTTGTTGAGTGCAGTGCTCTCTTGTAGGTAGAATCCACAATCCTTGAGTTAGGCCTACAGAGTTAGATCCAAAAAAACCAGAGAGGTGATAAAAGGCTAATTCTGCAAAGTTTAGAGAAGCCCAGAATAGATCCATATAAATTACACTAAAACTTAAAGAGGAAGCAGTAGATGTCACAAACAGCTTCTGTGCACCTGATGATCTGCTTGTGACTGAAAACCACCTGTTTACCTCAAACACTTAAGGATGGCCTCCTCCTGAAAGTCACACAGGGAGTAGAAGTAGGTAGGATCTCACCTCATTTCACTCACAGCCTGGTGGTATTAGCACCTGCCCACCAGTAGGAACCAGGGGACCGTCCAAACTGCCAGGCTCAAGGATAAGCCTGACATTGTATCACTCTGAGTCTTTTTTGAATACAGGACTTGTTCATCACTTCAGACTGTGCTTGGTTCTGCTCCCTGCTCTTATGCACATTGCACTTGAGGGTAGAAACATACAATCATTCTGTACTACAATGATTTCCAAGTCTGCACACTGGTCTTGTGCAAAACTGCTGCATTGCCACACCTTGTGGGCTGCTTGGGGTTGTAAGCAACACTTCATTCCAGGAGGGTTCTCCAGCAAAGCAGATCTTAGCTCATCATCCATCAAGGTCAAATGGAGTGTGCTGCTCCTGTTTCTCAAAGCACTGTATGATGAAAGTCACCAGTACAATGCTCTCTGCCTTCCCCCTCACAAATCCAACCCCAGATGTTCTGGATTAGGAGAGCTGCTGCCTTCAATATCTTAACCTTTAACCACTTGGATTCAGAGGTAAGATTAGTCACTGCACACATTAACTCCTACCCAAAGCTGGACAACCAAGCCAACACTTGAGTTTTGTTTTCTGAAAATAAGGAATAAATGTGAACTCGGGGAAAATGATACCTGTATGACACTCATGTTCAAGTATCTAGTGAACTTTGTGAGTCTGTGGTGGTCTCGTGCCATGATTTTTATGTATTTACATCTGGAAGGCAAAAGAAGACATACAGAATTTGCTCAAAAAGCACTGTAGGCTTGCTTGTCACGTTTATATTATAGTTGGATTATTTGAATGATGGTTGCAGTAATTGATTCAATGTATAAAAACTGCTGGAAGAACTGCTCTCCCATGGAAGAGACAACTGCTTTTAAGCAGTTTTCTTGTGCTGAACATCTTAATAACCAGTATAATGTGGTGTTGCATTTAGGAAGGACTTTTTGAAGTTGGTGCAACAACAGCCTTCTCGAAGCTGGCCAGTTACCTTGCTGGGGAACCAGTTCTGCTACAGCCAACCCTGCCATCTTCAGCTCCTAATACATTCCTCACACCGGGGTCTGACAGAGGCCTCTCTCTGAGCAGCAGAACGCTGGGTTTTCAAGGTGTGACTTCCAGGAGTGGGATCTGGTACTGAGGTTGTTCCTTGCCTTTCAGTTATTCCCACTACCAACATGTTGGTGACTTACCTTGCAGCATCAGGACACCTGCAGTCAAGGTCCAGAGAGGTTTTGGCTCCATTACTAATGGTATTATTTCACATTAATTTAGTGAAAACTAAATCCTATTCACCAGACTACAAGTGTTACTCCATCTTTCTCATATAGTCAGTTCTGAGAGTCGGGTTATAAAAGACGCAGAGCTTTTTTACTTTTACAGACTAAATATATTGACACCTTTTGTACAAATAAAAGCAAATTATAGTATTACATTAATTTAACAAATTCTAATACAAAAACCGCATATTTCATAAAATGCAATTTTAAAATCAAAGCTCTACAGAAACATACAACTCCTCTATAAAGATGTCCAGTCTGCTGAGCATTGTTTGCTCAAAAAATAGTTATGAACTTAAATACACTCATAAGTGTATTACACTAAATTATACATTCGGATAAACATGACTGAAATCAGAGATGAAGGAAATCTACTCATTACCAGAAGGAGCTGTACAGCGCCAGTGAGAAGCAGCCACCAGCTAAGCTCAACCCAGCCTGTGGGGGCAGCTCTGCCTTGCTGAGGGCTGACCACATCTCTCAAACATGCAGCTGTCTGGGCAACACTTCAGTGTTACCATCAGCAACCTCAAAGAGAAAATAACTGTTGGCAGTAAGAAATGAAGTCACAAACCACATCCAGATCACAGCCAGTGTCTTGCCTACACCACTTACAAACTAGAAACTTTCTTTAATAAAACTGATTTATCAAATGTTCAAAACAAATTCTTGCCTATTGTTCTACTTCACCAAGTCTACTCCTTTTGAATTGTTAAATATTATGAAATGACTGAACTAGCTGAATTAAAGGTATACAAAAATTATCATCTATCAAACATCCACTTTATACATAAACATTTCTGAAACAGATTTACAGTATACAGTTAGTTTATACAGCTTAAGCAACTGTTCCAATGTCATTTCTGTCAAACTGAAAGCAGCCAAAAGGTCTAAGGTTTTGTGAAAAGGTTCTTGGTCAACATTCAAATTTTACCTTTCTCACCTCACACTGCTCACATCTATGTCATCAGAGTAACATTGCTGGGTTCATTTCACAAACCATACATTATTCCATCTCACCATATGTTGCCAAACCGGTTAATGTGCAAGAAAAGCTCATTAAATCCAGTGTGGTTTTAAATACAATGTATCTACATTTTTCCCCAGAATGCTTTCGCTTCCTGAGCTAGACAAAAAAATACCTTAAAACAGGTTTAGATGCAGATCTGAGACCCCATAAGCAAACTACATTAAAATGCATAGAGTGTGGAAAAAACCCCACACCGCTTTTGGTAGCTCACACTACTGGTTGTTAGCGCTCTAAATACATTTTAGATGGATCTAATAATCTGTTGAATAAGGTGGTAAACTTTCTACTATAGTTGTCTAAACTTATTATTGTGTATTGCTCTTGCCTTTATGACTTAACTGAATGTGTGTATTTCACAGGCTCCTAAACACTTCTTATAATCATCTTGTCATCGAGGTGACTGGATTTAGAAATGCTACAGTCTGCAACAAAAGCATGCAATTTTGGTAGGGTTTTGCTTGGCTTTTTAAGATCAAATATGATTGTATCCAATACTACTAATCTAAATCAAAGAAAAACAGCATATCAAAACTGGTATTTTGCAAGTGCATTTCAATATATTAAATAATTTTTATTTCCAAAAATATCTGAGGTCACCTTTAATGACAAAGAATAAATCTAAAACAAAATCCTGAATTTTGTTTGGATGAAAACAGGTTTTGGAGCTGTGAACTCTTTTGGTTCTCAAGTTCCAAAACAATTTTTTAAAGAAAAATTAATTTTCTAATCAAACCGTTAATTAATTTGCAGCAAAATCTATATTATTAAATAAGCTTATACAGGAAATTGCAATATGGTAAGCTTGGGTTTAAGGTGCTACTCCATTTGCCCTGGAGTCTTTTAAGGACTTTACCAAGTGGGCATCATGTCTGGGAACCAAACTCTACCAAGATGCTTTGAAACCTCCCAATGGATCTGCTCTAAACTGTATTTCTGATCAGGAATCAAAACTTCCTCCATAATAGAGAGCTGAGAGAGGCGACCGCCACACATCTTCACAAACTCCACAAAGGCACTGCAAGAGACTTCACATTCTCCGAGGCCCACGGCCGACAGGTACTTGCACCGCTCCGCAATGCAGATCAGCTCCTCGTCCAGCGGCCGCAATCCGTTGGCACACACCACCAGTTCAACCAACCGTGGGCACGTCATCCCAACGCGGCCGAGCACATCCTTGCTGACTGACCTTCCGAAGTAAAGGTGAGTGACGGGTATCTCGTAACGAAAGAACGGGTCAAACTCCTCCTCATACAAGAAAAAGTACATGACTAAATTTACTTTAGGAGAATGCTTGATGAAAGCGTCCCAGCTGCTCTTCTGAATCGTGTGGAACTGAGTCTGTCCAGGATTTTCACTAACCACATCAATGCGCAAGTGTTCTAACCTGACGTGTTTCTCTGAAGACAGAGCGAGCAGGAGCTCATCACTCAGCAGGTGGTAGTTCAGCGCCAGCTCACGCAAGCCATGGCACTGGTCAGCCACACAAAGGATACCTGTGAGAAGACAACACAATGCAAGGGGTTACACAGATAAAGGCACTGATGACTGAACACAAAACAGGAGGGAATTTGTTTATGTGTGTCAGGAGGGTGCTATGGGCACCTATTTCAAACGTCCAACCAAGACCTTAAATCAAAACCAAATCAAACTTGGACAACCGGAACGTTAGTCTTTTTCACAAGCAGGATCTTGTGACTTCTTTGTACCTACATGTGAGACAGACACACACTCTATTTTGCTGGGAATCATAAAGAAGTGAACAAACACATAAACAGAAGTGACAAATATATAAATCGGATATTCTGACTGTTCTGCCCTGTTGTAAGACCACATACACTCAACCTCATTTTTGTAAAAGGTCCTCACTCATGATAAAAGTATTTCCTTAACCAGCTGTAGAAGAACTGCTGAGCGCTCTGTAGCTGACAAAGGAACAGAAAGAAATTTGTCATCTGAAGAAAGCAAATGTAAAGCAAAAGTAACATGAATGTTAGATTTTAATTCAATAGAGAGGCTGCTGCTGTCAGTATTTGTTTTTTCTAGGAAAGTATAAATGCTTAAATTTGGAAAAGCTACAGCAAAAAAAGAGGCAAAATAGTAGAAATATGGAGCAGTAATTTCTAAAACAGCAGTTTTCAGATTCTCTTTAATGATTCAATATAATCAGCAGCTCACAGAAGACAAAAATATTAAAAAGAGAATCCGGGTCAGCCTAAGGTTTCCACTCACACTATTTGTAGATACAAGCGATGGTATTATACTGGTAGCAGTACTGAAAAAAAATAAAAAGCACAAAGAACAGCATTCAGTCCTCTGCATTTCATGTGACCCAGAAAACTGCTTGAAATGTAGGATACGGCCTTTCCATTAAGAGAAGGGATGAGAACATAGCATTTAACATGGAACTGAAAAACCTGAGCTCAATACACTGTAGTTCTGAAGCAACAGGAAGAAATTCAGAAAACAGCAGTTATTTTAAAGAGCAGCTATTAAATTTAAGAGAAGTCTATACTGAGCATAGAAACACTTTCTTAAAAAAAAAAGTCACTGCAAAAACATTGCATGAATCGGAAGGGTCACTATGATCACTCTCTAAGGAAACTCAGACATGCTGCTTCAGAATACCAAGGTCTGTTGAAATACAAAGTATTTTAGGCAGTTTCAAGATCCATATACATCTTCTCATCTCGACAAAGCTTGTTGTCCTGGCTGCAATCCTTCCACAAATCTTTGTTAACTTTAGGGGTACATTATGGACCAGTACAATGCAAAAAGGGAAGAGCTGGGGTTCATCTTACTGTGATTTTTATGGGTCTGGAACTGGATATGCATGGTCTGCCAATGCCATTATGCATCCTACATACAGAGTTGGCAATGACTGCAGTGCAGACAGCTACTAGAGGGCCTGCCTGGAGCCCATGTACTTCACAGAACACCCCTAGGCACTGCCTACACCTTTGTGTCACTGAGAGGTAAACGGCTCTGCTCTCTCATCTTACTGCATGGAGTTGCATCAAAAAAAAAATCCCTGACCCATGATGTCCCTGATGAAGGCACATCTGATACCTGCTTTGCTTCCCAACTCCCACTCCAAGAGAAGCAGCCCTCCTACCCCATGCCACAACACAAATATCACTTTTACAGGAACATTTTCCATTCCCTCTGTTCCAACAGTTAGTATTTCAGAGTGAGAACAACAAACAGAAGTAACTTCAGAAAAGCTCACAAAATTAGAAATACATCACTGCCTCTGTTTCTCCAGCCCAAACTCAAACGTGCCTCTTTATCTTTGTACAGTAACTTAGAGCAATTCACTGTTTGATATCAATCTTTTTTCTTTATCCCTGCAGTAGTGGAGTCTCTCTTGCTCTACTTTCATTACTCTTTTCTGTCCTTCACTAAAAATTTCTTGAGAACTGACCTAGTAATGAACATTCCCCTCTCCTCCAATCTGAAGACATCTTAACTGCATCTGTAAGTAATTAGTTTTGTAACTCACAGTCCTTTTGGTTCAATAAAGTTTTTCCACATTTATAGAAGCCTGCTAATAATATCCCCATTACAAAAACAAAAATCCAGGTCACATTTTCCTTCAAGAGTCTCCTTTTTGCAGCCTGCCTGCTCTTGAAGCCAGCTATCCACATACCAGCTTCTTTCTTTGTTTCACTTGATGGGTTGTCCCTCCCTGGACACCAGGTGCCCACCAAAGCTGTGCAGTCACTCCCTTCCCCAGCTGGGCAGGGGACAGAGAATACAATTAAAAACTCAAGAGTGAAGATAAGGGTGACAAAGAGAGATCACTCACCAATTACCATCATGGGCAAAACAGACTCAACCTGGGGAAATTAATATATTATCAATTGAATCAGAGTAGGTTAATGAGGAATAAAATTGAATCTTAACACACCTTCCTCTCACTCCTTTGTTCTTCTTCCCAGGCTTAACTTCCTCATGATTTTCTTTACCTTCTTCCCTCCCAGCACACAAGGGGACAGGGAATGGGGGCTGCTGTAGTCAGTTCTTCAGACATTGTCTCTGCCATGCCTTCCTCCTCAGGGGGAGACCACCCCCACACTCTTTCCTGGCTCTAGCATGGAATCTCTCACATGGGAGCAGTCCCCCATGAACTTTCCAGTGGGAGTCCTTCTCAGACTGCAGTTCTTCACAAACTGCTCCAGCATGAAGTCTCTTCCATGGCATGCAGTCCTTCAGGAACAGACTCCAATGTTCCACACAGGGTCAATTCCTGCCATCAAACCTGCTCCAGCATGGGGCTCCTCTCTCAACATGTGCTTCCAAGAGACTCTTCCAGCATGGGCTTCCCACAGGGTCACAGCCTCCTTCAGGCATCCCCCTGTTCCAACATGAGGCCCTCCATGGGCTGCAGGGGCACAGCTGCCTCACCATGGCTGCACCATGGGCTGCAGGGGAATCTCAGTTCCGGCACCTGGATCAGCTCCTGCTCCTCCTTCTTCACTGACCTTTGTGTCTGCAGAGCTGCTTCTCCCATGTATTCTCACTCCTATCTCCAGCTGCAATTGCTCTCCTGCAGTACCTTTTCCCCGTTTTTAAACAGGTTATCCCAAAGGCCCTACCAGTCACTGATGTGCTTGGCCTTGGCTCTGGTGGACATGGGGAAGCTTCTGGCAGTTTTCACAGAAACCACTCCTGCAGCCCCCTCACTGCCCCACAGAACAGTCATGCAAACCCAGTGCCTCCACTTTTTTCTCCATCTCAAAGCACACCCATATCTGAATTAAGCAGTTAAACTCTCCTACTGTTTGCTCAGCACTCCCTGGTTTGGTTACTAGTGCATCTTACCCCAATCTATTCATCCTCCATGAAGGACAATAACAGTTGTGCTCCTTAAACAGGCATGACCATTTCTTACCCATCGTTCCTTCAACTTACAACCATGCAAGATACATCAATCAGAACACACTCATGTCTCCTTCCAAATTATCAAGTGTATGATGTTCCAATGAAGCCTTCTAGCAAGGATTATATCCACAAACCAGCACAGTCTGCTAGATCTGACAGGTTACTCTTCAATCCAAGCCCAAGGAAACAACTCTCTCTGCCTAGCTACAAATTACTGCTGAAGCCTTTTCCTCTTGACAGACATGTTACAGCTCTTGCACTTCTCAGACACAAGGATTCTCAAAAAACAATTTTAAGCTGCAAAAGCCAGTCCCTCAAGCCAATTTAAACAACCCCCATCTACAACTAGAAAGCTTTGGAGGAGGCAATATTACAGTTAATTCTGTGAACACTTTGCTGGACCAGGCTGCTGCAAAACATCAGTCTCGCATTTTCAGGACTTCTTTATACAAAACCAAACATGAGGCTTTGTCTGAGAGCTACACTTGCAAAAGGTATTAAGTTTGTTTTGTTTGTTATCACCACAATAACACGCCCTCTGCAATAGTACTGCTTTCCCCTTTCCCCTTGTAGGAATCCTGCTGGTGAATTTGACAGATAATAAATCTAGCATTTGCAGCTGCAATGTATTCGCATGGAGAAAGTTATGGTGTTATGGTTCTATAGTTTCTACTCATCCTCAGAAGAGGAATCATACTAAGTTGCCAGCATTTCATTACAATTCCTCTTCCCTTTCTCAGTGAAAAACTGTAAGTGTTAAGCTGATGGTCTGTGAATAAATCCTAAACTTGCTGTGTGTTGCCTAAGTCTACCACAAATGTTAATTCTGTGACTTCAACAATCTTGAGTGATTTCATTCTGGTATGAGCTGGCTTCATTCTTCTTACAGACACATTTAAGAGTGTTTGAGAAGTACACTTGGTGACTGTAGAAGTTTTGCACAGCTCAGTCTCATCTCCGCTTTTTGATGCTGCCTGCAGTTTTTCTCCGGCAATGACTTTCTTTCAGAATGACTAAATCAGCATCTTCCTAATCCAAGGCATGTCAACAGTCAAAACCCACACATAACGAAGTATGGAAAAGAAACTCATATCCCAAAAAAGCTTAATTATATTGGAATATTTGTCATTGCACAAATAGAGCACAATCAATTTGATACAGTCTCATTAAGTTCCACATGAGGTTCACTATTTGCCCACAACAGACATGCGCTATTTTATCATTAGCCCAGTAGTCGCTGGGAAGTGGTAGGATAGATGGATCGACCACCAGCTGAAAGTACTTTATTCAGGGACAGTTGCCAGTAATAGCATATTCATCACCCCTCTTACCCCACCCCTATGTTTTCAGAGGTGTACTGGTTTCAGACAGAGTTTAATGCATGCATTAAAAAATCCCAACCAACCAACCAAAAAATCACAAACAGGCTAACCTCAAAACCACAGTAGCTTACCAGCTGGAGAAACATGAGGACAGCTGCTCATTTTCAACAGTTTGAGCGTGTCGCTGTTGTTAGCCACCAGAACCTTGAGAGATGGATCATCTACAGGTGTGTCATCAATCTTAAGTGAAGAGAGGGATTTGGAGTTCACAAACACCACTGTCAGTGCAGAAATAAAGTGAGACTGAAAAAAAAAGGAAGTTTAAATGAAAGAGTAGGATGTCTTTCAGTAAAAATTCCAATGGTTTCACACTGTGCACAGCAGTCCTAGCTTTTACTTCTTGACAGCATTTGTTGATAAAGCATTATTTTGATATTGCATAATTTAAAAATAATACTAAAACTGACATTTTTTACATTTTTGAGTAGAGGACGTGTAATAAATTTTTCTATCCATTTATGAATTGGGCAAATCAGGCCACGTAACATTAGATGTTAATCAAGAACCTGATCCTGGACAATCCACTGCACAAATTTAAATCTACAGAAAGACCACAAGCAAAGGAAAGTCCAGAAGCCCTAATTTTGAGGATTTTTTTTAATGTCCTTTGAACAGATGAGGCAAGTCACACTCTAAAAGAAGCATCTTCTAGAAGAGGAATTCCCACATGGCAAGTTGTGCTGCATTGCTGAGATGCAAAAACAGTCAGGAGTGTTTGTATCCAAAGCCAAATTACTGTACTGCCTGCCTACCACCCACACAGGAGTATTTAGGGTTTGGACAGATTTCTTAGAAAGTTAACTGGAGTGGTCCAAACAGAGCCAAGAAACAGGAAATCAATTAATTACTGAATAAGCAGCACAGATAAAGTAGGACAAGTGCTCAGCATTTTTGCATAACCACTGAAACTTATCATTAAAGACAGATCCCTGGGAACCTGAACTTGAGAAACACAGACTAAGGAGCAGATACAGCAGTGATTGTAAAAACCACTGGTGGTATGATGTGAATAGTTAGTTCATCTTCTTAATGATTTCTTACAAGATTGACCAAATACAAGACTTTAAAAAAGTATTTTCTCCATACGCTACCTTAAGTATCTTTTTAAAAAACTGACCTGCTACTTGAATTTCAAGCATATTTCACTCTGAGCCACAGGCATATATTCTGAACACAGTTATATGGGAGAAGGCCTGGCAACAATATTTGTTCATTCTTAGGTGATATATTTGTGATTTTTGATAAAACTGCCACACAATTAGATTTAGAGTAGACTTACTGCTTTCACATTTACACAAACTTTCTAAGTCAGTTCATGCAAATGGAAACAGGAAGTTCAACTCGGAATCTTTACGCACTTTGGCTTTAGGGACCACTCCAACTATCCTGACAGTATGCTTCTTATATGTGTGATGTACAGAAGAAAAGATGGTTTAATATTATTTCAACTCTGTATTATGAGAATGTTAGTACTGTCTTTTTTTTCTCTGCATTTAGAAAAAGAAGGCTGTTAAATAGAAAGGCAAAGGAAGTTTACCACAGTTATTAAAAAGGTAAGTTGAACCTTCTAGTATGAAGACCTAACAGGAAACAGGCAATATCCCAACATGTAGAAGACCAATACTGGTCTTTTCAGTATTGCCACATCTGTAGTCTGTAGTATGATTCTTTAAAAGATTTTACTCACCTAGAATGTACTTAGTGACAAGACAGGCAACACAACTCTAAATATAAGTTAGAGATATTTCCCACATGTCAAGTCACTTGATAACAAGAGAGCACTGATGAAGATAATGCCAAGTAGTTCAGACTTCTTACACAGTCTGATAAAAATAAAAACCACCATCACACAAAAAAAAAATCCAAAACCACAGCAAAGTATTAACCATTTTCCAAATTAATTAATCTTTTTCTGCTTTTCATCTAATGGAACTGTCACTAACAGTTCCCACAAGAATTCAGTCATGGCCAAATTCAATTCTTCAGTTTCACTAGTTGTCCCTTATGCAAGTGACAAAACTATTGAAGACGTAAGCACTGAAAGGCAAATTATCCTTAGATCTAATTTGTGCTTATTTTGAATCTATTTTTTTAAAGGATAAATGTGAATTCTCCTTATTGAGAATAAAAAAAGGAAGCCTGTGCTTTATAAGCCTTAAAGCTGAATAAGAACATAGCATGAACAATTACAAGTAATTACTCGACAAGCTGGACATGACCCTAATGTATCCCTCCAGTGAAAACAAAGAGATCTAAAGCAGCATTCAGATCAATAAAGAAGAGTAACAAA
Source organism: Vidua macroura (assembly GCF_024509145.1). Taxonomy (NCBI): domain Eukaryota; kingdom Metazoa; phylum Chordata; class Aves; order Passeriformes; family Viduidae; genus Vidua; species Vidua macroura. Next base: position 49,437,112 of record NC_071572.1, on the reverse strand, counting down.
GTGCTGAAAGGACAAAGTATTTTTAACACACTGTGGATTGTTTTCACTACATTCAGGTTTTCTTATCATCACACCTCGAAGAACATCAGAAAAGGAAAAAAAAATCAGTGCAAAACTAGTTAAATATCTGAAAAGCCTCTTTGAAAATTATGGTGGATTAAAAATACATATTCAAGAGAGCTACATGATATGGCAGTGACCACTTCAAGGATAATAATTGATAACCCTTCTGTAGCTAACCTTACCTGCAGCCTACTTCATTTCCTGAGGCTGTCTCTAGTTCTTCCTTGTCCTTACTGCCATCACCAGCCATGACACCACTGACATCTAGCTAATAATCTGTTTGTATCTGGCCCTTCACAACCACTCCCCTGCTCCTTAGGGAGCAGGACACTTCCACCTCACTAGCAGGAATGCTTCTCTAGAAGCACATGTAAGAGATTTGTCATCCAGATTAAATGCTTTCTAACAAGATCTGATTTTTGGTAAACATGCAAGGTAAATATCTGAAATCTGAAAATTTGAGAAATAAAGTGCACTTCACCAAGTATGCTAATGCTTGACTGCCTGATGTGAAGCCCTGCAAATCATGATCCTGCTTCTTTCTGAAGAGATTGTGTAAGCCCTATGACAAGTCCACATGGATACAACTCCACTACTCATTTGATTTTAACTGTCTCCTAAACAAATCCCACAACACAATTACACAGACCTGAACTGTCTAGTCTCTTAACTTGCACCACGCTGCTCAGCACTACATTGAGGTCAACAGACAGGACAACTTGAAAGAACAAGGTCAGGCCTACGCTCTCATATGATTCAGAGACTGAATGGAACTTCATATATCCATCACTGTACGTATCAGCTCCTCCCTTTATTAAAGGCCAGACCACTAATAAACTTTTCTTTTTCCAAGATTCATATTCCTACAATAGAACTTCTCATAAAGTTACAGAAGTACTGTATGAAACACTGCAATATTTTGCAATAGAAAATATACATAATAAAATACCTTTGGTAAATCCATGAAGCTTGGCCGGGCAGTTGAAATTAGCCCAAGTGTTTTCAGAGAGCAATTCACAAGCTGTGATAAAATATCACAAGCTGCTTCTGCAGATTCCTTGCTACTGTCCACCTTAAAACAAAACGAATTTTGTGTTCAGAATGCACTGCAAATACACTCTTCAACCTTTTTTTTCACTTTACCTTCTGAAATGTGATGTTAAAAAAAAAAACCTCATTGTGAATCCATCAATGTTATTCTTTATTCCCCCAAAATGTATGAATCAAAAATCCAAGACTATTTGCTATAAATTTACTACTCTTCTAAACACTTTGGTAAAATATAGCATGGTGAGGGGTTAGCTAAACAGTTTGTTCCAAGATACTCATTACACATCAAAAAACAAGGAAGTGGAAGGTCCAGAGCCTATTCCGCTTCCTCTTTACATTCCTCCTTACCAAAATGCAAGAATCCTATAAATCCTTTACTATGTGCAAAAGCCACTTCTTTTTACAGTGGCTCAGTTCATAAAATTGAGCTGCTGTAGAATTAAGTGCATTATCATATGAACATGAGTGACTGGCCCTTCACCATTAAAACCACAACAGATTATATGGATACTCTAAAAAAACCAAGCAAACCAACACAAATCCCAAAACCTTCATTAGTCAGCTTGCTGCCCAACCAAATCACTTAGTGTGTCTCCAGGGGACTTCCCCTGACATTCAGGTGTGCTTTCTGAATAACCCCTTATGTACAGCAGCCATGACAGCTTTGGAAATCTACAGAACAGTATAAAGCTTGATCACAGGATCAAATTTAACTCCACTGTAAGCCATGCTACCTTGGCAGCAACAGATTAAGTCCAATGAATGTTCATTTTCTCCTCAAATGCAAGCTGAAAAACCATGATTTTCAACAGACTCATCTTTCTTTGCCTACAGAAAACACCCCTCTTGTTTTCAGCCTTTACAGAGGACCAGTGAGTGTTACACCCACTTCCTTGTGTATTCTGCAGCACAAGGACAACTGAAGTGACACATGAAAGAAATGATAGATCACCCTACAAGCAAAGGGCACCCAAAATTCTTTGGGTGTAAAGCAACATAGACAGGAGATAAGACACTGGGAGGTCACTCCACTACAGCCCTAGGTTTTCTTTATTTGGACGCTGATAAAAGCTCTGCAAACCACGTAGTAACAGTTTGTATCTAGTATTGCAAGCAAGTAGTAGCAATACATGTGATCAGGCAGAGGTGACTCAGCTCCTCACATGCCGATGATCCCAGCATTAGAACTGCCTGAACTCAGAAACAATTACGCTGAACTTGCTGCAGAACACATTTCCTTTCCAAATTTCTCACATAGCTGATGCATATGCAGCCATGAGATTCACAGCATTCTTCCAAGACACACTGATATGTAAGCCCACATTAAAGGTTTTCATGTGCTGAAAATAATTCCACAAAGTGAACAGAACCAATTCTCATCAAATGGTAATTCTCAGCCAGGCACAATCAGTACATGCACCTATGTAAATCGCATGTACTTTTTCAGTCCCCTGAAAAGCAGTTGCACTGAGTACACAATCCCATACAATTTAATATTAAAATTGCTAGTTGATGACTAGTAGTACTGAAGTTACTCTCTGTGCATTAGATGTTTTCTAATCGTGAGTATTAGAGCCAACTACCTACACGATGTGAAATGGGGAAATACTCAACTTAGGCATCCTGATTGAACTTAATTCTGAGGCACTAACCCACACATGCAGCTGCATCAGAACCATTTCTGTCCACTTCATGAAGCAGAATGTTAAGCAGCTAAACTGCTACGAAAAAACTCAAAAAACCAAAAAAGCCAAAACCAACCAAAAAACTCACAAAAACCCCCAAAAGACAAACCAACAAAGAACCCACAAAAACAAACAAAAAACCCCAAACAAACCACACCACCAGCCAAAAAAAATCCCATCTAAGAGAAATAAGATAATGAAAAGGTATGTTCAATACTGTTATTTCAAGTTTTGGTCCTGAAAATATACCCAAACAAATTAATTGGGAGGTAACCTCCATGTCCATTTAGAGAATCCATTGCTGCCCTATATTAAGCCTAGAAACAAGGCTGTCAGCTACCACACTGACAGCTGCTCTATTCCTTACAGAATAGAAGTTACTTTTAAAAAGCCTATAAAATACACTACCTTGAAGCTAACATACTGCAGGTGATTGGAATGCCTCTTTATTATTTGCTTGATTAGTTCAGGGTGTGTAGTCCTCAGGTTTGACGTGGCTGGTTGATTCAATTCAAACTCAAAGCACCTCCAGAGATCAGGCATATGAAACACCTGGTTCCAGCTCCTGCAGACCTGGGATGCATGAGCACGATCCAGAAGTGGCAAGTACTGGAACACCTGCAGGATAATGTCTTGGAGCAGGTTTGCCCAGTCAGGACTCTGCACAACTGTAGTTTTCTTCTCTACAATCTTATGTCTCTTGGATTCCTTCTCAGCTGTGCCTTCAGATGAACTGCTGTTGGCCTCATTAGTTTTCCTTCCTCGTTTCATTCTATAGAAGTAATAAAATAAAAAAAAATTATTTATTTTGTAAATGTAAAAGAGCTGAGAACAATATTAATAGAAAACTGTGGAGTTGAAAAAGGGTATTTTATGCAACAACACCTTGGGAGGGTTTTTTTTCCCTGCCATATATAAAGGAAAAAAATCCAAGTAACAAACCAAAATGGCAGTCCAGAAATGACAATATTGTCTAAACTGATATCTCTAATATTACTTCTTTAATCATTAACAGTGCCAGCCCATTTATAACGGTCACTCTCCTTTCAGTGTTTCATTTGTGTGTTTGAGAACACTTTGAACCTAATCTGTTTTACTGTGTTGTTGATCATTACTCTACTGTTCTACTAATGGAAGGATAATCTTCTAAACAATTTTTTGAACACTGACATAAATATTCCTGCCCCAGTCCTATTTATTAGGAACAACACTTGAAACTGTGGAGATAAAAATCAGGCAAGGAAGTAAATAATTACTGTATGCATGCTTGCAAGTACTGCATATAGCAGATGTTGTATCAGACCAAATTTTTTTTTTCTCAGAGAGAAAGAATATTTTCTTTTTTAAATTCATTTATTTAAAATACATTACTTTAATAGGCATCTGTTTTAAATCAGTATCCTTGAAAATATAGTTCATCAAGTCCATTGGTGTGCTTTCATTTTTCCAACTAACTAGTAAACAGGCATTAACAGAAGATTTCCAGTAACAGTCTGGAAGTTTCAACCCACAAAAAAAAAATTAGAGAAGGGCCAGAAAAATTTCTTCAAAATTGTATTAAATTCAGCAAGCCTGAAGCAAAAGGTTGTAGCATATGCTTTTTCCATAATTACGTCACTTAAACAATTTCTACCTTACATTACGTTATTGGAGAGGAAAGATCCCTTACCGCTACATGTATCTGAAATACATCCAGGGCTCACTGAGTTTTAATCCAAACATGTTCTTTTGTACATGCCATCTTACAATTGAACTTGGCATCTGATAATCTATTTTTAAAAGCCTCACTGTGATGCACATCATGTCCTAAAGGGCTCTGCTACCTGCTACCTCATACTCAACTACAATGTGCTCAATTCCAGTCTCTAAAGAGCTGAGAGAATCCGAGGGCAGGGTGAGCCTGACACATAAAGCACCCCAGCCTCTCTGATTTCTAGAAGATAAACAAGGACTTCACACACAGCAAAATCATCCTGGTTTAACATTCAAGTATAATTACATGTCTAGGATTGTCACATACCCAGATCCCTCTTGGGATTTGAAAAGTTATGTTTCCCTGCTATGTACTGCAACTAAGTCTGGAAGTACTTACTAAAACAAAATGCCAGCTAAAAAATATACTGTTCATAATCCAATGCATCACAGATTATTTTCTCAAAGCCAGCACCTCCCTACCTATCTTTAAAAGGCTCTAATCCTAGCTACTCACATGACAGAAGCAAGCTATCACTTAAGGTCTAAAGCCACTCATAAGATGATGCAGACAAACCTGAACATACAGTCACGAAAGACCAATGAAGAAAATTTGTCTCGACTTAGTTCAACTCCTATTTTCACTCCCAGCACACTTGGAGGCAAGCAGAGGATGAAAACAGTACTGGGCAAAAATCTCTACTTGCTTCCTGAGAACTGTTTTCCGTGATTCAGCTCCCATCTATGGGACTATGCAGAACACAATTCCTGCGCTGGAACAAGCTTTCTGCCAGAGACAAGAGTTCTGTTGCTGAGCCACTTCATCAGCGAAGAAAAGCAAGAAAACAGAACAGTGACTCAGAACCATCTGCAACTAACAAAAATACAAAGGAATTGGATTTTGCAACCATGAAAATGGAATTCAACTTAAAATTAATCAAGACTTAATTGGCAAATCCACTGCAAGCCTGTTGTGTTTCTGTTAGAGATAATAACTCAGCATAGTATAAGAACAATATTTATAATAAGCTAGTCTGAAATGCAACATTGGTTTAAGCTTCAGGCTAAACAGATACTGCAAACAACTAGGTTATAACCAGCATTCACCACAGGCAAGCTATTAAATTGCAAATTCAGGCTTGCCTGTTTGATGTCCACATCTTTCCAAAGCCATCTGTAAAAAGCTACACAAGATACTGTTAGACTGAGCTCTCCAAGTCCTCCTTTACAGAGATCCTGTCTCATCTTTTGCTAGTAGGGCAGTAAATCTGCATAAATGTTCCAGCTAGGCAGGCTACTTTTATCACTGCATTAATGTAGTGTTTGGGGTATTTTTTTCCCCTCTTATTTGTCTCCCTTTCAGAGAAGACCAGGAGGGAGCTGCCACTGATAAAACTGTATTCATTTTTCTTCTGGAAAAAAGGCCTCTGGGATGTGCTGACAGGAGTGGACCAGATCATCGACAGCTCTCAATGTATACCTCTGAGCTAACTGAAGTTAATATGTGCTGGTTACAGACCAAAACCTACTCATGGAAGCTGTGGGATACTGTCCCACATTTTTGTTAACAGCCGACTTAAAAAATAAAAAGACAACACAGCCATCACTTAGAGGTATACTGATGATGTTTTCTTCTTCCAATAAAATAAGAAGTTACATGTTCTAAATGCCATGACTTAAAGCAAGAGATGGGGAAAAAACACGCCTTTACAGACAACGTTTTTGTTCCTGACATCTTGTAATTAAACATGTCAAGATTAAGATTTCTGAAACCTTCCAAAAGTATTTCTTAGGCAAACTTTTTCCAAACAGGAAAAAAGTGCCTAAGCTCAAGACTGAAAAATATTATTTTAAGAACTGTGTGACTATTTTGTCATCTAATTTTTAACCAATTTGTTAATCTAATTTTCATTTCAGAACTTAAAGTATCAGAATAGTTTTTTTTAAAATGTAACTGCTTCCAACCTCTTCACATGCCAACAATAAAACAAATAAGAAATTTAAAGAATGCATGTTTGCCTGCAGAAGTTTACAGAGCTATCTGAAAATGTATTTACTTTTAAAAAGATACTTAAGAGAGTAAACCTTTCTGGATATTTAACATAGGAATAGGCAATGCAATTAGAAGTTCAATTCACTTTGCTTTATGTATTCAGTAATTTAAAGATCTGACCACTTGAAACCCAAGGCCAACTTTTCAACAAGGAAGACGTGGATGCAAAATTCCATACTAGCAAATTACTGTACGAGTAAAACCTACTTTTCAAGGAGTGATTGCTTATCAGTTCTTAGAAACGCATGAACCATCAATCTCTCTTTTAACTCTCTCTGGCACACCAAGGACACACACGCATCGTTTTTCAAACTGCTGCTATAACCAACTTTGCTTTAGAAGCTAAGATCTTGCCAGAGAAAGGAAAATAAACCCCAAAAACCAAAGCAACAAAAACACCCAACTCTACTAGGGCAAAGAGATGGGTGAAAGTCGGGTGCCTGCCTGACTCCTAAGATTTTGCCAAGTAAATTTCTCCACCTATTATAAGGACTTGTTTCTGAACTCCGCACCTGGGCGCAACCCACGCTATCTTGTTTGCAGTAGTCACGTCCGACCCTAATCACACAGCTCAGTCATCGAGCAGGAGGAGGAGGAGCAAAGCACGTGCTTAACATTGTTTTTATTGCCGAGTAAGGTGCAGCCAGAACACAATGTCAGTTTAAAAAAAAAAAAAAAAAAAAAAAAAAAAAACCCACAAAAAAGCCCACAACCAAAACCAAACAAAACAAACTGTGCAGAGCTGTTTGCAGCCGACTGATAACGCTTTCCCAAAAGCCTGCCCAACCGAGCTCGCTGTGCCTCACCCCCGCTGTTCTAGGAACACCAGGAATGCGCTGAAGGGGAGCACGGGTTGAAAGAGGGGGCGACCTGGACAAGAACCCAACCCCTCCCTGCCGCAAATAACCTGGTCCGCTGGACACAGCGAGGGTTTCACCATTTACTACCGCTATCACGGGAAAGCTGCGAGGCAGCGACCCCCAAACACGGTGGACCACGGAGGATTTAAGGATCGCTCGCTACTCCCGGAGAAGGCTCCCCTCAGGGTCGGCTCCTTCAGGCCCAGCCCCGGCCCGGGGCTCCCACAGCCCGGCAGGCCCCGAGCTCCGCCGCGCCCGCTGCTCGGAGCCCGCTCCTGGGGCCTGGGACCCCGCGGCTGGTGCCGCTGCGCCGCCGCCCGCCCCTTCCCGCCCCATCACCTGGCGGCTCCCTGCTGCGCTTCGCATTAACCGGGGCTCGGGCCGCGCTGGCGCCTCCGCTCCGGCCACATCAGCTCTCTCCGCCAAAGCCGACCCCAGCGCCGCCTCTGCTGCCCGACCGTCCGGTCTGTCCCGTCCTGCCCGCGTCGCTGCTCCACTCCTTCCCTGCCTCGCTCTCTGTTTACTTCCAGCGGCGGAAGCGACGCGAAACAGCCAAAATGGCGGCGGGCGGGGAGGCGGCGGCCCCACCTCCCCTCAGCGCACCCGCCCGCGGCGCCTCGGAGCCAGGGACGGCGCCAGCTCCTCCTCCCGCCCGTCTGCGCTGCGGCTCGGGGTTGGGTGCGTCTTGCCTCGGGCAGGAAGGGACCAGTGAAGTCTAGAGACCTGCCGGGGCTAATCCCAGAATCAGTTGGGTTGGAAAAGTCCTCCGAGATCATCGAGTCCGGCCTATAATCGAACGCCTCCATGTCAGCTACGCCATGGCACTCAGTGCCTCCTCAGTGCCGCGTCCAGTCTGTTCTTAAATGTCTCCACGGACAGTGACTCCGCCACTTCCCTGGGCGGCCCATTCCACTGCTTAGTCACCCTTTCTATTAAGAAATTTCTCCTAATGTCCAGCTTGAACCTTCCCTGGCGCATTTTATGACTATGTCATCTTTTCCTGTCACTGGTTACCTGGGTGAAGATGCCGACCCCGACCTCACTACACGCTCCTTTCAGGAGATGTAGAAAGTGACAAGGTTCCCCCGACCCTCCCTTTTCTTCAGGCTAAACACCACCAGCTCCTTCGGCTGCTCCTCACAGGACTTGTGTTCCAAGCACTTCACCAGTGCCGTTGCCCTTCTCTGAACACACTCCAGCCCCTCAATTTCTTTATTGTAGTGGGGGGCCCAGAACTGGACACAGCACTCGAGGTGTGGCCTCACCAGTGCCGAGTACAGGGGGACAATCACTGCCCTGGTCCTGCTGGCCACACCAGTGCTGACAGTGTGTTGTCGTTGGCCTTCTTGGCCCCCTGGGCACGCTGAATATTACCAGCAATGGAGCTGGATCTTCAGCACCAGTACAGCTGGTTATGTTCTGTGATCTGAACGCCCCGTGTGAGGCTGGCCTTAGGAATAGATGTAAGAGGGAAAGCAAACCACCAATGTGTCCTAGGACTGGCAGGCACTGGGAATGATGTGCTTAGGATTTTGCCAGGCAGAGAGGACAAAGTGATGTGTGACATTCCCATGGGCTGCAAATACCTTGACATCATGTGTCCTTTGTGCATGTGGTATACTCCAATACAACTCATTTTTCAGCCCTGTATGTGTCCAAACTCTTTACAGTTGTTGAGATTCACAAAACTTAATTATTCATTTATTGCAAGCTATAGTAAATAAGTTACTGCTCAAATTGTTGTAATCCCAATTCCTGTCATTTAATTTCTTGGAAACAGCGCTTGTGATCCTGTGCTTGTCCCACTCTTGAAATTGCTTTGAAAATTCTTCAGTGGTCATTCAAATGTCACCATCCCTGAGATCTTTAAGACATACTTTATAGAAATACATTTCCTTGCATACTTTAAGTCTGTTAATTTTTTTTTTAATCTAGTTCCTTGAGATTCTTGTGGGGAAAAAAAAAAGACTTGTCCAGAAACAGAATTGTTTTTCAGTGAGAAACGTAAATTTTTAATTTGAGTTTCTGTGAGAAAATAATATCTTTTTCTCCATTTCAGAATGTCTCGAGCTGTTTACTAAAGCTGAGCCATTACAGTTCTGTATTTATGAATCTACATCCAGTCTTGAGCTTTTCAGGAAATGAAACAAAATCCTGGAAATATGAGGTGAGTTACCACCTTACCTTGAGCAGATTAATGAGTATCTTAGACAAATAGCAAATATGTGATTGTATAATTTGCTCAGTTATATGAGACAGCTGTATAAACCTTGGTAGGTAATGAGATGCGTTTATGAATGAAGCCAATACTGTCAAGAAACCTGCAATAACTGTTTTGCCATCCCCATCTGGATATGTTCTGTGTCTTCCATTCCCACTGCTTAGGAATTCCTTTTTCAGCCCTTGTGTTCCAGTTCAGAGTTGGTTTCTAATGGTGGGAAGATAACAGCAGTTTCTAGTAAAGACAAGTCTTATTTGCAAGTACGTAACTTGCAAACTGCTGGAGATGTGGGAGACAAAGACTGACTGCAAAGGTTGGAACTAGACGTGGGCCCAGTCTGTGGGGAGAAGGATCTATTTTTTATCAACAAATACAGAGCAAGCAGCTGCTGCTTCTCCTGGTCATCTCTCATGAAAAATGCCATTCACTTGTGTTAAAATTTTAGAAGTTTAATAGTAATAAAATAGTAATAAAAATAATAATAAGATTTTGGACAATCAAAGTTAGGACAATAAAAGACAATAAAAAGCAAAGAATTATGGATGTCCAGGTGCTTTGCTCTGCCCCAAAGCACATCTTGCTAACAAAGGATTACCCCTTAAAAGCAATAGCCTGTTGCATATTCATATATCTCATACGTGACTCAAACCTTCTTTTCAAAGTAGGGTGCTTCTGTTAAATTTTAGCTTCCCTCCCCCCCATCTTGTAAACCGACCTTCTTGGTTCCTCAAAGTCTGAGCATTCCCGATAAGGAGGCAATAATTCTTTTTTTGAAATCTTAGTGTCTTGTTGCTGTTGTCTCTATCCAAATAGGATAATGCAAAGAATTTCTTGATTATCTTGTCCATTTCTTGCACTAGTTACAAAAAGTTTCTTTTGTATCTAAAGATACAAAAAATATCTAAAGTGTCACATAGTTTCTATTTTAATATTATGCTATAGCCTAAAAACTATATTTACCACATCACTTCAAAGAGATTAATACAGCACTACTTAAAAGACATTAATACAGCATAAATTTCTAACATAACACATATAGTATTCATTTTAATGTTTGTAAAAAGCCAATCATATAATATGAATCTGTAACACCTCTCTTAGTGTTTTAAGGCAACATTACATGCATTATGATGTGATGTAACTGAGCCATGTCATGTGAAGTCAGTAAAAATATTTTTTCATCAAGATTTATGCTCTGATCAAGTTCTGATGTCTGCAGAAAAAAAAATCTTTTGACCATAAAAAATATTTTCTGAGTTTGTGTAGAAGTCTTGGGAGATATAACAGCTGCAATTTCATTATTTTTAAGGTAACACTAATTTAAAACCCTTGCATTATCTGAGTTTCACTGTATTGACTTACTGGGAGGGACTTCTTACAGTGCCAAGCAGTTACAATTTTCTGCCTTATCTTCGGAGTAAACAAAGTTTGGCTCACTGCCTGTGCCCTTTGCTTTGTTGTCGCCGCTTGTGTAAGTTTTAGGCACCCTTTGTGTGTGTAGGAGAGGAGAACAAGTGCAGAAAGCACTCCCAGCATGACACTGTTTGGGGACATAGCAGCTAAAATCAGCAAGAAAGGCAGCTGCAGCTCCGTCCTTGGGGCTGATCCAGGCTCTGGACATGGTGCAGAGCACTGACAAAAATGTCTGTGGTGTCTGTGGGCAAAGCACAAGAACTGGGCAGTTTATCAGAGCTGAATGAAAGAAAACCTGCAGGCAGCTGGTGGTGTGGGCTCCTGATGACCCCCCAGGGCTGGCTCTGGTTTAGCTGGCAGACAAAGCCCTGCAGAGCTCTTGGACACAGGTAGCTGGCACTGAGATAGGTGGCAGCAGGTTAAGAAGGGGCCAAGCAGTAAAGGTTCAAAGAACGTCCACAGGTCTGGGCTGGTCTGTGTTGTTGCCATGTTGTTACCAGTGGTGGCTGGGCACTTTGGAGCTTTAGTCAGTAACTTGGACTATCAGGTGTGTCTGCATTCAGTAGTCTCTCTGCCTTACACTAATCACTTAACTAACAGCAGATGGGGTATTGAGAGAGGAATATTTTAATTTTTGTTTTGTTTTGTTTTGTTTTAGTGTATACTTTCAGTAGTAACAGAAAAAGGCCATGGCCTGGGCTGAACCCTGCTATGCAAAAATGAGACTGTGAGGTGTTGAGGAAGCTGCATTGTAACCTTTTATTTTTCCAAAAGAGAAGGAGAAGCTCTCTGAAGTTTCAGTTTTTCTGATGGGAGAATCACTCAGAGATGTGAAGCAGCTCTCTGAAGCACCTCACTGTTACCATGTGAAGATGAAGAACAGCCCACACGCATAAAACCCAAGTAAAATCTCAGTGTCTAACAGGGGATCTCACCACCTCCAGCTGAGGTTGTACACAGCACCTCATTTCAGCTAGCAGACTGCCTGCCTGATGAAGCCACGGCAACATTCAAATGCCAGGTCTTGATTGTAAATGCTGCACCTTTTAGCACTGAAAGTCCACTGTGCTGATTTTCTGGCCATATTCAAGTAGCTCTGAAGCAAGGAGCTGTGCTCCACCCTGATAAGCCTGGCTTGCATTTGGCTAGGATAAGAATGCAAAGGGGAAAATCACAGAAGCAGTTGGAAGAGAATTAAATAACCATAGCAGACCAGAGCCAGCTATGATGGAAGTATGTCAGGCTTGAGTAGCTCACTCTGATTTAATGAAAACAGAAATTCTGAAAAATAGGAGAATATTAATGTTATGAACAGTGGCTGAAAGACCTGGTCTGGAATGTCTGTGACAGTCTTCATTCTCAGCAGATTGTGCTGAGAAAGAAAATGCAGAGGAAAGCTGAACCTATTCATTACATTATCAATGCCAAAAGAAGTGAATGTTTTTCAGTAATGGATATCATTAGGGAAATTTCCTGGTTTTATTTTCTCAATGTGGAAGATTTTCTGTGGTGAGAGACTTTCTTATACTGTTAGAATGTGGTATTATGGACTAGTAAAATAAGTAAATAAGTATATTCTATCGATCACAAGCAAGACCTTACAGAACAGGAGCTGTAACTCAACTTATTTTCTTTTTCTTTTTTTTTTTTTTTTTTTTTTTTTTTTTTTTTTTTTTCAGTAGCTGCAAATAAAATGGTCTTTAAACCAGTGTGCCTCCATTTAAGGCCTCATGGCCACAGAAAAATAAAAAGATAAAACTAAGGATGAGCAGCAGCAGGATAGGGTGTTGCCTGCAACAGGATGATTACCTGATGTTGTTGCTCATGGTTCAGTAGAAGCTGGAGATAACTATTTTAAAAAAGGTTCCTCACTGTCTAAATATTGTTTTTGTCTCTAGAGGCTCTAGTAATTCTTTCCAGATGAATGGTTCCCATGGTTGCTTCATGGGTAAAAGCTGTTGTACCACTCTATTTTGTTAGGTAATACAGTAAAAGCTGCTGTTTGCTGGAGCCCCTCTGACAAGGGACTCTTGTGGCATGGCCTTAGCTAGGGCTGCCATACAAACAGGCAGAGTGGGCTCAGCTGTGCCCAGCAGCCCAGACAGCACCTCATCTTTGCCACGGTGTGAGCCATGGGCAGAGCGATGCTGCTGGAAAGGGCAGTGCCAGCTTATTGATAGGTTGGTCTGACAGCATCCTGGTAGAGGAGTTCTTTGGTTTACAGGAGTTTTCTCTGTGCTCTGTGTAGCTCCTTGCAAATCAGTTCCACTGACTCTGACAGTTGGTGAGGAGCTAATATGATTAGCAAGCCACAGTGGTAAAAATTCCCAAACAGACTTATTGCTAAGAAGGGGCTGGCATTTGTATTAGGATTGGCCTTGGTACCAAGGCACGGAAGGAGGGTACCTTATGTGTCCATGTGAAATGTGTCCTGCAAGGGCACCCTAAAGCTGGTTTTCAAACATGGCTTGTTTCTAAGTCTTGTATCCTAGCACTGGAGGCAAAACCCAGAAGTTATTCACCAGTACCTTGAACGTATGAGAGTGCTGGATGAACAGATCCAAATTCCTGCCAGTGGGCACCTATTCATGGGAAACGTCAAATTCAGTCAGGGTGTGCCAAAATTTAGGATTTGCTTGGTGGGAGGTACATAGTTGTGCCCAGCCTCCATCAGGAGGGAAATAAAGATTTATGCACCTAGGCCATTCCACAACCCACTAGGAGTATGGAAAAACCCAATGATGTAGAAATAGACACAACAATCTTATGAGTAACTACTGGAATGTTGTTGCTCAGATTCTGTTTGTATTGGAGGAAAGGGAGACAGACACGTGCAAACCCAGTGTATCATCTTACATATGTTATGTCCATTAAAGCAAAATCTGTAGGGAACTGTAGCTTGGATCATCCCATTGCAATTACTGCTCCATGACAGAGTCCACTGATACAATCTGCTCTCAGGCAAATGCTTTTAAAAAGCTGTTGTTCTGGTCCCCCAGCCAGGTTTCCAAGTATCTTTGTTAGGAATTGGCATTAGAATGGTGAGTTACTGCTAGTAGATCACACCCCATTCACACCAAACCACCTGAATCTCTAGCTTAAAGTGATGTGACACTGCTGCCCACATGGCCACGGTGGAGTATGCATTCCCTTTGTGTGCCAGCATACTCAATGCCATCCTTCCTTCCTCTAATGGCTGTTCTGGCAGAGTACATGGCAGAGGTGATACCTAGGAATGGGGCTGGGTGGAGTGGGAACCCAGGGCAGGGCAGCTGAGTGAGCAGAATAGTTAAACTGTGCAGGGGAGGATGTATACAGAGTCACATTCAGGAAAGGAACATTACTGAATGAACTGACAGGGAGGTGGAAATACTAGATTAGCTGAGCCCTAACATGGGCTAAGGATTCTTGAATCACCAGGGATGCAGAAATGAGTGGGAGTATAGGAAAGGACACTGTGTGTACTGCTCAGTGGATGACCCAAAGCACTGCCTCAAGTACCCATCCAAGGTTTCAGTGTCCAAATCCCCTTTCAAGTGCACAGAAACTTGGTGCATCCAAAGAGATTGTATTTCAACGAGCAGCCCACAGCTTGTAACACTGAGGCAAGATCAGAGAGCATCTCCTGAATCCCAAGAGACTGCAGAGGTGGGTATTACCTGAGAAAACTCCCTGGACCAGCTGGCAGGGGACATCTTTGGGTGATTATCAATAATAATCACAGTTCCCATTGCATCTGGCTGCTGTGTAATCAGTGTGTTGTTCTGTATTTGGCTGCATATCTGTAGGAATACCTGATGAAGAGCCAGATCCTGAAATGTTTGGCAGCACAAGCTCACTACCACACCCTATCAGCGAGAGTGGGGGCTGTGACAACACAGCCCTTCCAGTGCACCTTGGGCTGAGGAACAAGGCCTCTGCCCTACAACCGCTGCACTCCGGCACCTGCAATGTGTGGCATGGCTTAACAAGGGCTGTGGAAAAGCCCTGAGTTCTATCCTGAATGGGTGGGCCTGAAGCTCCCTAGCTAACCTCTGTCTAGGTGAAACATGAGCCTAAAAACATGATAGAATTAGCAAAACCTGTTTTGTAAGGACCAAGCTTATTTGGCCCTGATGATGACATGTTAATCAGCTGTGTCTTATTAACTTTTACTGTTCACATTGTGTTCATTGGGTGGATACACCCATAAAAGTTTAAGTTATTTTTAAACTAACGATCCAAGTTCGAGCACTGAGGCCTCGCCTTGGCCAGGAGCTGTTTGGTATAAATTAGCTGAGTGTGATGGGCTGCAGCAAACAGGGTGGTACAAACAAAAACTGACTATTTCCATTGCGTGGGCAGTGGATCGACAGCTGACAGAAAAACATGTGAGACTGCTGGAAAGGCATACAGCAATCTTATTGTGGACTGATCTGATTAGCAGTCTGTGCTGGCATCTGCTATAATCACCGTCAGAGATCGGCATGGGGGGATGTGGTGACGTGAATGTCTGAGACAGCGTGGGAGCAGCGTGTCCAAGGTTCAGCCATTACGTGAGGAGCTGAGCTCTGTGCAAGAGTCTGATGCTCACACGTGGCCGTGCTGCCTCCCTGGAGTGGTGATAGGGGAGGGTCAGCTGTGTGTGAGAGAAACATTTCCACAGTACTGCCTATCCCTCACTCTATAAATTTTAAATAAACATGAACAGTGTCATGTCCTTTCCACACCGTAATCTCAATTTCCTAAATTAATACTCATATTAATCTGAAATTAAAGAGAAGGCTGAAAAAAATAAAAAATAGAATTAATTTGTAAGGACGGTGCTACACTCCAATTTTCTAAAAATGACAATGGGTCAGACACCCAGTACAAGGACAATCACATCCCTGGCTCTGTTGGCCACACTGTTTTTGACACATGACAGAGGCCACTGGCTTTCTCAGCCACCTGGGCACATGCTGTCTCATGTTCAGTTGCTATTGACCAGCACCCTCAGGTCCTTTGCTGCTGGGCAGCTTTCCAGCCTCTCTTCCCCCAGCCTGTACCACTGCATGGGGTTGCTGTGACCCAAGTGCAGGATCCAGCACTTGGCCCTGTTGAACAATTAGCCTCAGCCCACTGATCCAGCCTGTCCTGACCCCTCAGCAGAGCTACAGTGAATAAGATCAATTGTACTTCACAAGTGTGTGAACTATTCAGAACTATTTCAAAGTGCAGATATACATATGCTGCTCTAGGTGAACCTGTTTTAGCAGGGGGGTTGGACACGATGATCTCTAGAAGTCTCTCCCAATGCCAACCTTTCTGTGGTTCGGTGGTTACAGATGTCTGAAGTTAGGTAAGATGGATCCCATGGTTCCAGTCTCATCAAGATTGTCTGGTGTGGATGCCATCTACCAATATCTTAAATGTAAAAGGCAGTAACATACTTTTCATCAGATTCAAGACAGAAATGCTAGAAAGGGAGTGGAATGCACCTAAGAAAAAAAAATCTGAAGAGAAAATCTTACAGAGAGAAGTTTTGACTTGAAGTTATATTCTGCATTCATTATGCAGGTGCAGAGGACTTAGGACTCTTATAAAATGAACATTTTGAAATTCAAAAAAGCTGTTTGTCCTAAAAGTGGGAGTGATTAGGAGTCTTCAGTAAAATAAAACTGATCAAAAATAATTTTAAATGCAGTCTTTTTCTGTATTTTAAAACACTGTTGGTAATTGAAATGGAAATACAATTCTTCATATGAATGCTAGAACACTTATCCAAATTTTCTGTTGAGAAATGGAGCAGTGCTTTTCATGTCCTTAGTACTTCCACAACCACCAGTTTACCCAGAAAACTTTCCTACTCTTCAAGAGTCTGCTGAAATAATTATAGGACACCTCTCTTCTTCTCCTTCCCTCCCCCCTCTCCCACTCTGTTTTAAGAGTGTTTCTGAAAATGGAGGCTTACACATTTGTTAGACTTTCACTGTATAAAAATGTACAGTGGCTTTATTGACATGTACATTCCATTATGTTTACAGCTGCAAGATATGAGGCACACTCAGTATTGCACTTCATTAAAATTTCAGGCTCAAACATAACCCAGAAGTTTAAATGAAACTGCTGTTGTAATTTAATATTTCTTATACAGGACAAACATTGATACCTTTATGTACAGGGTGATACTTGTTACATTTATGCCTTCCTAACACATTTTTTTTTATAACAGTCTAGGAAATAAACCAGAATATTCCTCTTTCTCATCCCCACTTGTGATGCATTACAATTGTACAAGATTACAAAAAGTCAGTATACAATAATCAATATTCTTTTCTTTCTCCTGAAAGCCAGCATCATTCATAGTCCACAGACACACAGATCCTTTAATAACAATTGTTTATTTGTAAATGTCCAATGTTTCCTAGCCAATGACTGTAATGGCCACATGCAAACACCTCACAAATTTTGATGTCTCGGTTCAAAAAATGTCAATATCTCACAGCAAGAATTATGTACATGGTATTTGGCATCCTTCTTGCACTGTAAATTGTTCCTTTTACCTGGGTTATGGAATGGTCCCATCCTCACCCCAGCTGGATTTTGTTTTCAGGACACTTGAGGGATGAGGGCACCTGTTTTGCTCTGGTTAAAAAAAATGCTATTCTAAAAAGTGTGTGCATTTCTGCAAACCCCACAACCCAGAGCAAATTCTTCACCAGTGGGTGGATGGACAACATGAAGTGGACATTCTGTTCCTTCAAGTTGTTTACCTTTGGGACCTACAGTGAATGTAAGGACAAGGGAAAAAAAGAAAAGAATAGATTAATGCTTGCAGATAATGTAAACAAACATATATTACATTTCCTCAAAAGAAACCCAAACTAAGTGAAGGTAATACATCTTGTTCAAATGTTGAATTGGTATTTGAAGAAAAAGAAAAAAGATCAAACTACCATGTAATTGAAACCAATCAAATTCAAATTAAACAAGGCAAGATGCTTACAGACAGTCACTTAAAGAAGTTTTATCTCATGAATACTGTGCAAGAAATTTGCACAAGCCAAGAGAAAAACTGAATAATGAGTTACATTCTGCAGTAAACAATAATTATAGGGTTATGGCAGGAATTGTAATTTATTTGTTTACTTATTTTATGTAGATAGCTTAACAAAAAGATTGCACTTTTAACCGCCAATCATTTTCTAATATAAAACCAATATACAGTACATGAACTTAGTAATTAAGGCATTGGTGTAACAGTTTGCAGATAATGGCTACCTAGGTACACATACATCACTTATTTAATGTGTTAATTTTATCAATATACCATTTTACACATCATTCTACATCTGGAGTCTGACCTGATATAGGGAAATTGCCATGTCTTTCTCTATAAAAGTGGCTAATGTTTAAATGATCAATGCAATGACATTGCCAGAAAATTAAAAAAAAAATATCACCAAGAAAAGCTAATATCAATTAGAACTTGTAGCTTATTTCAGAATTCAGCATGGTAAATTTGCTTTGTCGAAGTCCTACCTGCAGGACAGTGTGGGAGCTCTTCTTTAGGGATGCTTGTCATTCTTTGGAAATCATCATGGCAAGCATTGCAAAAATGCGTTGTCCCGAAACAGAAAAAAACAGCAACTGAACAGCAGTAGCGGCATTTGTACTCCAAGAAATCTGTACCATGTTTGGGACACATCTGAAGAAAGGAAAGCAAACACCAGTCAGTGAAGTAGACATGTTCTAACAATCCCAACAACTCACTTCTACATTCCATAGAACATATGAATAGTATACAATATTGTACAATACATGTTATTACAAATGACTGTGAATTATTGTATAGCTCAGGTACTCAAGGTTTCAGAATGAAATAAAAACATGAATAGAAGTTATTTACCCACCTGAGCCCTTGAAACATCAGAGCAGGCACCACAAATAAGTTCTCTTGGATCGTAGTCATCTCCTTGTCCAGCCTCAGCATCACAACGAGCTTCACCACCAAAATATGCCTTAATTGCATACAGAAATGACTGGATGTTAAACCAGAGACAATTATTCTTTTAACTATTATTTTCAGCTTAACCAATTCTGTTTGTAAGGGGAATATGACAAATGACTGCCATTTCAGTGGCCTCCACTATTCTGAGCTCTCTCAGCTCTGTAGGTATGTGGTTTTGAGGCACTCAGAAAACGTCCCTCAGTCTCAGGAAGAACAAGACCAAAAACTACAACATACCCAGCTCTATGCCAGCGACTGTAAGGCTTTTGGAACAGCATTTGGATGCTCTATGAACCCTATGTCAGAATTAAGTAGCAGCTTGAGGTGAATAGGTACTGCACCTTCTTTTAAGTGGCCATTGACTCAAGGTGCTTTTGGTTTCTGAGCTGCTCTGTATACACATTTGAGCTTTACTAGCTAAGATACTATGTACATCTCATTAGCCCAACACTCGATTTTTTAAATTATGATTTTATAAACAACATCTTTTCCTGCCTTTCTGCTCCATACACAATGTATTAAACATAGGTTCTGTTTCAAGAAATTACTTTTGAAATGGCAACATACATTTAATAAATAACACCATACCTTTTTGCACTTGTAGCAAACATAATAAGCATATCTGTTCATAGCATAGCCAGCTGGGTCATTATAAAATCTAACACCTGGCGTTGTGATGGCCTCACTCTTGTGCAGCCCTTCATACTCCAATCTCATTAGTGCTTTTCTCCTTACATCTTCATAGAGTTCTTTGATTGGATCAAGCAAATCCTTTAATACTGTGTGATTGATTTTGTTCTGAAATAAAAAAATGCTGATTAAGTATCTTGCATCTTTATCCCAACAGCTATGATAATTTGTGTTTTAGTCAGGCACAAATAGCACGATAGATGTCATAAAGGCCTGGGCAATGGACATTTCAAAAAACAGCTGATATAGAATGTACTCTATTTGCTGTAAAAATAATACCCATGAACGCTTTTTCTATAGCCAGTTGGGATATGGGAACATCAACCCTTCAAACAGACTAACAGCCAGGGAGGTGGTGAAGAGTATATGTAATATTCACCACAGCACAGGAATAGTGCCATTGTGTATTTTCTGTAATTTTGGTCCTTTTTGGCTTACTGCTCAGCAAGTAAGCATAATGACTGACAGTCCTCTATGGCAGTTCTTTATCAATTGGTGACTACGAGCTACTGCCATTAATTACCACAACACAACATGACAGAAGAACCATAGCATGCAGAATAGCTGACCATTCCCAAATTTCAACTTCCTAGAGTGGGCTAAGGTGCTCTTCTTTCCAGCAGCTATTATGTGCTTTTGCTTACAGCAATTTAAATTTATTGAGTACAAGAGGAATTGTTAGTAACTTAGCTGAACTAAGTACATGTATTCTTTGGCTCTGCCCTCACACTGAAAAGCAAAGCAACTTTAAAAGTGGTTAGTAAAATGGAGAATTCCTGCTTCAAATTGTGTGCTTTAAGATTACTTCTTCCCCTCCCCACTATCACCAAATCCTGGGAATTTGCAAGCTGATGTTGGTAAGAATGAAACAATATTAAGACAATGTCTGGACTATGCCTTCTTTTTAAGAGGACACCTCAGGGAACAGTAGGAGAAAGTAAAAAGATGCATCACTGCTAGTCTTTCTATAGCAACATGTGGAATTAAGAAAACAAGTCATGTATAACTCATTTATACAGTAACAAGCAATACAATATTAACAAAACAAAACAAAACACCCCCACCAAAACAAAAAAAAAAAAACAAAACCTACCAATAAAACCAAGAAAAGTATCAGGTAAGTTGCTTGACTTTGGCAGGCACATACCTTGCAAATTGGGCAGGACATAAACCCAAAAGTTATCCTTGGGCCAAGCCATCTGTTTTCTAGTACTCGTTGACAGCATTGCAAATGGAAAACATGGCTGCAGTCCAGCTTTAGAAAAGAATAAGTGTAAGTGAATATTGAAGTTACATTAACCACTAAAGTAGAAGCAGTTATCTGCTTTTAAGTGGCAAGATATATCAATTGCAATATTAATTTATTTAAAATCCTAGAAGACCCATATTTTCGTCTTAACAACAAGAAAGAACATAAAATGGGCATTAAAATCATAACCACTCCAAGATGACCTACAGATATATAAAATACACGTGAAATTATATCAACTAATTACCTCAATTGTTTTACTCCTTTATAAAATACCATATATTTTAATAAACTAGACATACCAAACTAAATTGATCCAATCTGCTTTCTTGAAATAGAATGCCAGACAAAAAGAAAGTGTTTCAAATAGCTTAACTATTGTTATGGTGTCTGTTTTCAAATTTTGAAGGGCATAATTCGAAAGACTTTATATTTTCACTTCCTCCTTCATACTACATGTTACAATCATAATAGTAATCTCTTAAAAGGGGAAACAAACAAACAAAAAACCTGGATAGCTGGTGCTGCTGAAAGTGCTTCAGTAAAGCAGATCATGCACATGTCATCAGCATCTTGTTTAAGAGTTGTAGCGTTTTTATCACAGCCATGCAGGCACGGCAAACAGTGCTCTTCGTTCTTAACGCCTCCGCAGGGGTGACCGCAGGGGTGTGTCTTGCTACAGGCAATCTTAGCATACTCCTAAACAAATTTAAAGTAGAGAGTTAATCATCTCTTCCCCTTCACTGAGTGTTCTGACAGTGTCGCTTTTTGAAGGACTGCTGGTCCGTGCAATAAACTGAGATGGAAGAATCATGGTTTATATTGTCTGCTGCTGCCTCAGGAACTTGGGAAAAACTGAAAGTTGTGTACTTGAAATAACAACATTTCCTTTGTTTACCTGCACTGCTCCTGAATGCAAACGGCTTAATGAAACCATAATTTGAAACTTTCAATAGAAAGAGAACTATTTGATCCTAACTTTGATCCTCTGTGTGCTTTTTATATATTGAGCGATTCCTGCATAAACATTGCTGATCCTTTATTAACAGCCTTTAAGATAGCTGCAGATTTTGGAGAAGTTTCAAGTAACTCACTCTTAAAAATACATTATAAGCTAATCATTAATCAGCATAAAGTGATTTTACATGGAAATGGATTTTTAACCACCTCTAATTCCCATCCCTACTAAACAGAAAACTTATAAAAGTTATGCAGAAGCTAGCAACAAATTGAACTGAATTTAAGTAACATTGTCTTCATATGCTGAGAGAGAAAAAAAGATGACCAATTTGCTTCACTTAGACAGAAATAAGTAAGGCAAAGTAAGAAACTGGTTATGATTTGGCCCTCTAGCAATTGCACCCACTGTAGGGCAGAGAAACACTCAGGATATGTGGATACAGATGATAAACCTGGCCAAGTCTTAAATGTTCTACACTCACATAATACACAGGCTGTTGAGCAAACTCTTTTTCTCGAGCTTTCCAGTACATTTGACTTTATACTGACAGGGTGTATTTTACTTTATAATTGCAAGGCTGTTGTGAAAACTTGAGGTACTTTTGAAGATAATAATGAAACTACCCAGAATGTAAGTTGACTATTAGTGTTTGTAGTCTGTAATTAAAATAAACATTTAGAAACTCAGAAGTATTTGAATGATAATATTCAACTCTAGAACCTTTTCATACGAGAAATCTGATTTAAAATGGACTACAGGGATAAACAAAGCTTGCTCAAAATCAGAAGCCCATTTCATCCTATGATCTCTTCTATTTATGTAATTAATGATGACTGATACTTGCTAATACACACCTGGCAGTCTGTATCAGAACAAACACTTCCCACTGCTGATAATTCTGTTCCACTCCTACATCCACAGAACCGACATGCTTCAGAACTGCTGGTGGTCGGTTTGCCTACAGCCGCAAGAGAGAACAAGGCTACAAATGTTCTAATGAAACACAAAGGACTGATACTCTATCAGACATCAAAGCAGCATTCACAGAAAACAATCAGTAATCAAACAATTCTTATGCAGCTAAACTATTTTACTTTTATTAACAAATATTTAAAAGCATTGCCCTAAAGCAGGTGAAAATCATAATAATCAGGATAAAGAGCAAGTAGTAACAGTTGTGTTTTACCTGTCTGTTCTCTAAACTCCACCATAGCCTTCATAGTTTTAGAATCTGCTAATGCCATCAGCCAGAAAAGTTTGGTCCTACCACAGCCCTCGTGGAGATCAACTTTGATAGCTTCTTCTTCTTCTTTGAAGACCTGTCAAGTTAACCAAACATACTAAATAGCATGTTTAATTAGAGCATGGACATGTCTCTTATTTTTGTTGCCCTCTCTCTTTGGGTTTACACCCGGCATTTTACAGATTCTGTGAGATTGTCTACCGCAAGCTGTTTTTCTTTTATACGTTCCATAACTTGTACATATTGCAGATATGCAGGATAAAGGTTTTATGTTTTTAGAAGTAAAAATGAATAAAATTAACTCTTGATCTAACATGGCAGAGAAACAATAGTGCAGCAATGCTAAGAATAGAGTTGCACTTTTTTTTTCTGATTTAATTAATACAGAGCTTGGACTTCTACCCAACACATTCAGTAGGCCACAGAATATTAAAAGCACAAGATAACATCAGAAATATCTTCATATAACCATGCTAGTAGTTTATCAAAGCAACATTGAGAATTAAGGTCTTAATAATAAGTACGGTAGAGTAACAATTACAGAAACATGTAATATTAATATTTTTGACTTTCATACAAATACACAGTGGATACTTTTGGCTACAATGAGGAAAATAAGTTTTTGCAAAATAAAAAAAAACTGCAAGAGATCCTTAGGGAATTTCATGCAGTCTCTTCTTTTGCTTCTTCCCCAAGCTTTGAAGGCAGTTCTGTTTGCATTTGTTTCACCTGTAATGCAAGGAAAGTTCGAATTTCCCCAGGTATGGATGTATACAACTCACTCTAGTTTTTACTAGAATCAGAAAAAAAACCCCTAACTGCTTCACAAAGTATTCATATAAGCACATCTGAGTAACTTACAGGCTGTCCTTTCTTGAGGGGACAGAAAATACATTGAAGAGGTATGTATGACTGAAGTTGGACAAAGAACATGAAGCAAACAGAAAACAGGACAGAGGGAACATGACAGAATTGAAATTGAATTTGAGAGGCTTAACATGTGAGATGTAAAGGTAAAAGTGGTGAATAAAGAGCAGAAGTTTAAACATGCTTTTAGAAGTAAATAGGAAAATCTGGTAAGTAGCTACTTTGGACAGATAAAAGGAAAAATGTGAGGTTTTCTATGAGATAAGAACTTACTTTTTATCAACTGTAATCTGAACAGGCTATATAGGAGAAATCAGAAAAATGAATGAGACTAGACTGTGCTGTGCCATGACAGAAGAGTAGACATAAAATGATCTTCTTAGGATGATGAAACAGGAAAATTTCAAAGGGGATTGCAAAGACTCTGGCTAAGAAATAGAAGATAATAGACACACATGGCAGTGCCAGGCTGAGACTACTCTGCAAATGCTGTGGCATCAGAGAGGAGTGTTTCACCGGAGAGTGAAACTCAGTACCAAAGGTCTGATGTTTACATCACACATGCTCTAGACCAGCTGATCCCTTGCACTGAACGACCATTAGCAATGTGTCTCTGCATCTATATTTTGATTTGCTTTTAGTTTCACCTAAAAGCAAACAAAACCAATTCAGTTCATGCACTCCAAGGCTGCTCAATAACAGAAAACATTGTACTTTAAGGAGACATGATCATCTTCTTTAAAAGCCCATTCTGAACATAACTAAAAAGTCAATATAGATGTATTGTAGGAAAGGGAGAAGAGGACTGAGTTCCACTGAAGTAACCTTATCAATGACATTTATTACTTTAATCCTTGTACAAATGTAAGTAGTCAGAGGGGAAGGGGAAAATAAAGGATCACAACGAACCATAAATGAGGAACAGAAGCAGGAAAGAGGAAATGTTGAATAATTCTAGAGGTAAAGGAATCTTCAACATTAATTTCAACGACACAAAGAAAAAATCCAAAGAAAATGTAGTTTCAAATTTAGAGATGAAAAGGATAAAAGAATATCACAGAAGAATAATAATTAGCAGAGTACACAGAAAGTTATAAAAACTCATATCTAGTCAAAGTTTCAATCCTAAATATAAACCCAAAAGAAGTCAGGAAATTTTCAAGCTTATGGATAGGGTAACATATTTATGTTTGAAAACATATTTGTGTTTTAAAACACAGTGAAAGCTACAGGAATATTGAAAAGTAAGAGAAAACTCATAGGGGAACTAGTAGGAATATTTGCTGTCAAATCATCTTCCTGGATATTAAAAAGGAATACACATACATTAGAAATGAAGGGGTTGACAAGCACTGACTCCTATGATAGAAGTAGTAAAGAAGATAAAATTTAACAGGAATAAAGAACCAACATATACTTAAGAAAGTCTGTGAGGCTTCTAAATTCTAGTAAAAAAGTGTTCCAAAGCAAGAGAGAAAAACAAGAGAGAATAAGCTGATGTAGCATAAGAACTAGAATTAGGAACTGCTGCAAGATTTTCTAATCTTTGTAAAAGATAAAGGACAAGAGAATGTAACCAAAAACAACTGAAGAGCATTAACTGGAAACACATCTGTCCCATCTCAAAAATAAAATAAAACGCCCTTTTCAGATTCAGTATTTGTTACTACCTTTTGGTTATATTTTATTTATATAAATATGCACACAATGATGCAGTGCACACAACAGGAGGCCATGTATACTCCACCTGTCTCTGGTGAGTTTTTGTTCGCCGATGGAGATGAAGGAATCGGTCACAGTCTGTGCACAAATTCCCACAGACATTACATAAAATGATTGCAGCAGTTTCACCATCATCATGGTTATCACACATTGGCTGAGAAAAATAAAAAAGAAATAATTCCTCTTTATTAAGTCCTTCACTTCCTTTCAGCATCTGTTTTTATTCTCCCCTCAGTCACACACCCCACACCTCCCCTCCAATTTACAAAAGTCGATAAAGAGCTTGTTTGGACTATTAATGCTATCTTGAAAATAATCAGTATTTAAACAATTATTCCTTGACACAAACCCCCTCAATTTCTGACACCAGTTTTTCTGATACTCTTCATCTTGTATTGTGATGCACCAAAAATGTGTTTTTCAACAATACAGTTGAGACATCACTTTCAACTAGTCTGAGAAGAGGTTTATGTGATAACAAGGGGTTATGGGCATGTTAACAGAAAAGTTCAGAGATATGAGTACTCAGGTCAGTCAACAGGCATGATATTTACCCTTCATTACTTTGATATGGTATGTTTACTCTTTTCAAACATCTAAACAAAGCTGTAGGTCGTCCATACCTCAGAGACAGTGTGGTTGAAGTAACAAAAATCCATCATAAAATTAAGTTGGTCTACTGATAGAATTATTATTTTTTTTTAAATTCAGCAAGGTTCTGTTTTGCAATTCAAAATATCCCCACAAAAAGACTTCAACAACTGATTTTGACTATGCACATCTCTGAGAACAAGTTTCCACTGTAATACCATAACACATGGTTTCTATGATACTCTCATGCAACTTATAACAGAGTTCTCTCAAAGCAGTTCTGGTAGGGAGACACACAGTTCACCTCAACATTTGAATATCCTAACGTGGAACAGGATTGGGGAATTTCAGGCTGGGTTCAGCAGCTTGAATACCTGCTTAACAATGTCTTGGTTGATCCTCTGACACTTCCAAGACCTTTAGCTTCCTTAATCACCTCAGAAACCTCTGTGTTTGCTTCTGTCTCAGCAGAGTTTTATTCCTTGCTGCTGCTGCAGCTCTATGCCTCCTGTATTCTGTTTCTACCTACACTAAACTGCTTTGGATGCTTCTTTGCTCTAACTATGCTTGGTTGCTATTGCAAATCCTTCCTTTGCTTCCCACAGGGATCCACCTAACCAAGATTTACAGAGACCAGCTTCATTACTGTGCTCTTTGTAAAATGGTATTAAAAAAAATCACAAGCTTTTTGTCATACTGAAAGTACAAGCATTTTGTCAACTGAAATGGCCAGACAGAATCAGATTCCCTATCAAATTTATAAATCCTCTGAGTCAAAGGTAGTTTTACTAAATACAGTTAGAAGGAGTTTCTCCCTGGGGTAATGACTCTCTAGTGATATGGGGAAGAGGAAGCTAAATTACAGAGTAGAAGTTATTGAGTAACACAAAAATCTATTTTATTTCGTGACAGGGATTAAGGCAGAAAGAAAAAGCTCTGATAGAGTGTGCTTTACAAACTGAGTCACTTTTCTAAAAAACTCATGCCACAGGTGTTAGGAAGGCCTTGTTTCATCCTGAATACTGGCAAAATTGCAACATTATGGTTTTAAGTTGGAATTTCTGTTTTATAAGCTATGCTTATCTAGAATACAAATATTTCAAACATATATACAATCCCCACTGGGATGGAAGAAAAGCCAATTTTACTATTCTCTATCACTATTCTAAATTCTCTGATGAGTGAATATATCAAAATAAACA
Source organism: Vidua macroura (assembly GCF_024509145.1). Lineage (NCBI taxonomy): Eukaryota > Metazoa > Chordata > Aves > Passeriformes > Viduidae > Vidua > Vidua macroura. The sequence continues at coordinate 49,409,578 of NC_071572.1, read as the reverse complement.
AAAAAAAAATGATTTTCAGTCTCACCATCTGTTTTTGTTGCCCGTCCTTTCCCATCCATCTTCCTGAGGATAGTCTATCAACATGATCCTGATCAAGTACACAGAGGGATGCTAAGGCCAGCCACAGCTATTGAAAGGCAAGGTAGAATTAAATGTCTTAGACATATTAAAATCCAACCAAATATTGAAGAGATAAACTTTGTCAGATAAGAATGTCACCATTACCTGCAAACTCTATTGTTGTTAGCTTAAGCCTGCTCACACAATGCAAGTTTATTTTCCAAAATAAGTTAAGAACACAATAAAGCTTATTTAGCTTTTGGGAACTACCTTGTTTCTTTCAGGTATGTCACTCTATGATTATAAATACAGTAGTCAGCACATAAGAAAGAAAAAGCAGAGAAAGATCAACCAAAGCACGTTACGAAGAAATATGACAAATACAGACTTGCACGTTGACCCAAACATTGCAGGCTTTGGGGAAGAAGACATTGAAGGACACAGACTAATAAAAATAAAATCAACCCCAAAAACAACCACCCAAAAAGTTGAGCTCAGTGAGACTAGTATCCCTGTTCCCTCCTCACTGCACAGGGCAATTGGCACTACCTAGAAAAGGGTTCTGAGCTAATTAGTCAAAGGAAATTTTCCTCTTTTCTCCACTGACTACAGGGAAATCCTGAGCAGATGAGCTACATGAGGATAATTTGTCTGTGCAAACAAAACTGAAAGGCACTTGACAGCTGCTTTTTGGAGCAATCTTTAATCAAACGTTTGATTTGAGTAAAAGTGTTTTTGTTGAGAAACTTTACAGGACTCTCCCCCAAAACCCCACATCTCCATGACAGAACTACCTTCAGTCACAGGAGTGGCTGGGCTGACATTCAGGGCTCCCCTAAGACCAGATTTAGCTAATATGATAACAGCAGAAGCCAGTGGTTATCTAAGACTGTGACCTCCAGAAAGCAGAGACTATATGAGTAATAAAAATATGAAAAGAATGACTGGTACAGCCTTTTAAGATGGAAAACAACATGAGTGGCAAATGCTTGAAACTACTGCAAGCTTTTTTTTTTTTTTTACATTTACATGTAATTATTAAGCTTGAGAAGCTAAAATCTGTGCTCCCTATGACAGCGGGAATGTAATGATTTACCAATATGCTTTTCTTGGTATTTCAAGTAATCTGTTAGGGTTAAAGTAGACCTTAGTTTCTATAAAAGATTCATAGACAAAGTAAAGACCAAGAAAAGAAAACTACCAGGTTTCACCATGTCAGTAATAAAGGGCTCAGTAAATATTTTTGAGACAAACACAACTGAAGCTTAGCTTAATTGCTAGAGAACACCTGTTAGAGTGTTTTCATAATAGCCTTGAGATGTGGCAGCTGATTACCTAGAAGTCAAACCACTTATAATAATTGCTTAGAGAGCTGAAAGAAGACAGCTGATACATATTGTGCAATTTTCCACACAGACAATCTCAGATTTAGTGTAAGGCAAGTATGACAAACTTCAAGCAGAATTATTTAAAGACTAAACCCCCAAATGCATATAGGCATCGCATTTATTCTTCATTATTTCTGAGATTCCCAAGATGCACATTTAATTCTAATTCAGTTTTGGCTTGTGTATTTCTGACATACAAAAAGGTTCTTGAATGGGCTCCTACTGCACATTTGCAATGAACTAATCCTAAGTTTGGTGAAGTTCTTACTCTGGTTGTTGCAATGCACCTCACGGGTGATCTGTACTCTTCTTCCATTTTGGTCAGAGCTATGATGGTTTCAGCAATAGCATTCTTTGTCACACGTGACCAAGCTTCTGACAGATGACCCTGTTAAAGAGGAAACTCAAATTTATTACAGCTTTTATTAATATTAAGAGCAACTAAAATTGTAATTAGAACAGCTACAAAACATTAGGTTAATATCTCAAGTTAGAACAGAAAAAGATGAAATCAGGGATGACTGATAAATTAGGTGTTTTCACTGAATTATTTATGTTGGATGCGATCTTCAAGATCACCTAGCTCCAACCCTTTGCCATGGGTATGGACACCTTCCACCAGGTTCCTCAAAGTCCCATCCAACCTGGCCTTGATTTTCAAATCAGATAGATCTGGTAAAAATTAGCCCTCAGATACTGAGGTGACTTATTGAGGTTGTCTCTGAACAACTACTGGAATAATTAACTTGGAACAGTAGAGGGCATATGATTTGAAGAACGGAAAGTCCTTTTCCTAAAGTGCCCCCCACCCCTTCTGGAGAAATAAAGATGCAGAGCTGGAGCATGAATAAGTGACTGTGACTAGCACACAGATGATAGTGGGTTCCTAGAAAAATTAGCTTCACATGCCTAGCTCAGCCTCCTGAATAGACTCCACAGTTCCTGTATTAGAAAGAAATAAAGAGGAGTACACAGCAAACATCAGAACCACAGCACACTTTCCAATCTTTAACATTCTGAGCCTATGGCACTGACTTATACCCTCGAGTTTCTGATTCAGAGGCTGCTGCATCCTTCAATTCTTACTGCAATCTGTAAAGTTCTAAATTTCATGCTAAAAGTGAGACATAATTGAGATTCACTGGACTCTAAAAAGAAAGCTATAGTGACTAACTCAGATACAGGTACCTACACATTGCAAATGGTGAAAATGTAATGTGAAAGGAATCACATTTGTAACTCTTATGAAGAGGATAGTTAGACCGATGCCACCCTGCTGATAATTAGCAACTCTAAAAAGCTTCAAAAAACGTTTTCCAACACAAACAGACTTTAATTGTAACTCTTATCAATTATGAGATTCTAAAATCTTGTAGTCAGAACCAACAGAGAGGACTCCCATCCAGCTTCAGCAACTTTAAGAAGGAACCTCCTTAAAACAGTGAATGGTTTAGAAAATAGGACTTCTACTCTGAAGATACTGAAAAACTTTTCAAAGGGTATTCACAGAGGAAAATCTGGGTCATTTAGAGCATCTCAGTGAAATAGGTGCAAAATTAAGGAAAACAAAAACAACCTCCTAACTAAATTCCTTTTCCAGAAACATATACAGAACCTTTTTTTCTTTTGCCAATATTGTTTCTGGGAAATATCTGATTCACTGTTCATCAGTTTTTCTGCCAAAAAAATGTCTGAAACAGAACTATGGAAAATTTAAGCCCAGATAAATAAAGTAATAAGTAACTATAAGTGTAGATTTCAGTGACTGAAAGAAGTCAATCTCAACCAGACAATCCATACAGTAAGTCTACAGTTACATGAAAACAATGCTGTTATTTTACTTCACAGATCAGTTTTGCTTTTCAGTTGAAGTTCTGAGTGCTCAAGATTTAAAAATTAAACTTTGAAGTTAATAATGTTAGAAAATGACCCACAATTATTGTTTATCTCTTACATTTCTAGTATAAGCAACTTTTTAAAAAGCTTATTTCAAAACTAGATTTCTGTTTTGCAGAATCAGAACTCAGTTGCTACTGCTTTTAACCCTAGACTCTATCTAGAAAACGGTATGGGTTTTTTTTCTTGAGACCAATTCACATTTAACAGCTCAATCTGATTCTAACTGTAACAAAAGTAATAAAAAAACGTATTTTTCATTATTAGAAATTATTAAAGTATCATCCACATTAAAGGATAGAAACTCACTGCTGCCATGTCTTTAATGAGCTTAATGATGATCTCTGAAATCTGGGTAGGTGTTGACCCCTTCATCCACCAATGACTTTCACCTCGCCGAATATAGCTGCAAAGGATAAATGGTAATAGATGAAATAAACTCAAATTGTTAGTATTTGTCAAAATCCAGCACAAAGAAATAGTGTACATACTCAGCATACAGTAGGTTGTACTTTGTTACATATTTTTAAACAAACCTGGAATTGAAGATCATTGGAAGTGTGACTGTAGTAACTCCTTTGCCTGCAGTAGTGCCAGCTGTCCCTGTGATAGTAGTTCCTTTGGCTTTTAGCTGTACAGTGAGAGCTTTGGCAATGCATCCCAAAAACATGTCCAAGATACCTAGTTTGTTCCAATCTCCTTTTTCTGTTGAGTGAATTATATCACTTATATCTGCTGGTGGCAGAGACTTCACCCCTATAATACTTGCCAGGCGACTGGGGGTTACCTCGGGCAAAACACGCCTCAGTAATGATGTTACCTGGAGAAAAAAAACCAAAACACCACAGTTCTTACCAAGACAACTGGAGTTTTCAAGCAAAATCACAGAATTCTTCTTCTTCTACCTTTTCAGTTGGAAGGAGTCAATCTCATAGCTGTGCTTAATTACTCCTGTAAGAAATTCTGAGTATTTCTATCTTATGATGAAGTGTTTATTAATGTAAGCAGCAAGACAAGGCCAAAGAGTCTAAACCTGATCTCACTCAAACAATACTTAGTCGCCACATACTAACAAAATTATGTTTGGCACTGGACTTAGGGTAAGAGTGATACAGTTGTTTGTACAACTTTGATTTGCTTGCATGGTAGCCACTTCACATGCATTATTGAGATGTCAGAAACTGTGGTAGAACTGTGAGAGACACTTTAGACTTCTGAAAACAAACTACTTGCCTGAGGTACAGAGAATTATAATACTCTTTTCCGGTGCCTTTGTTTTTCCTTTTGATAGTCTAACTGGGAATTTTTGCTGTGTCAATAGCTCTGGACCCAACAAGAGTTGTCTTGAAATGATATAACCTTGCCAACTGGTGAAACTGGGTTGAAATTGCACATATTATGAAAAGTTTGGTCCAAATCAGCATGAAAGCTGATGAAAGCTTAAGGACTTAATATTTCATATGTAATTTTGCAAGCCCTCAATGATCTCTTGAAAAGCTATTGCATATCTGCAATGTATCACAACTACTAAGTATCTGCCTCCAAGCAAGTTGAGCTCAAAAATTGTAAAAGGAAGAATAAAGAGTATGAGACAAAAGCTTCTGCAAAGAAACTTAAAATCCACCTGAAGAAGGCACAGCACCTAGCAACAAAACAGTGCATTAACTGCACTAATGCAAATATTTATATGTTTATATATTATAAACATTATTAAACATCTATATATGTGGTTATACATTATGTGCATATAACTACATATACTTGGACAACACTCGAATTCAGAAAGAAACAGATTAAAACTCATCTTGAGGATACCAAGAGTAGAAAGGAGCTGTCTAGCTCCACACTACTACACTTAGAGCCTGAGCGTAAGACACAGACACTAAGGACTCATGCCATAACCGACTCTGGTAATTAAAAACTTCTCATCTTGCCTACACAGGCTACATGGGCATTATATTCACATAACAGGAAATACTGAAAACCACTGTGCTGTTCATCTGACAGACACTTCTACCACGCTCTAATCATTAAAAAAAACAAGCACCCTAAAACCTGGCACTTCAATTCCCAAAAGAAATTCCATACTTTTTTCAAGCACATGATTTTAGGATTCCGAAGACACTTTTCCTGCAACACCAAGACAGTGGAGGAGCGGTCAGCACTGACCTGCCTCTGCACCCTGGGAGAAGCCGTGTGTAGCAGGGAGAAGAGGTCCTGGAGCAGAGTGAGCTGCTGGGCCAGGTACTGGCGGCCCACGTTGGAGCCGCTGAGCGCCAGGACCATGGAGAGCAGCTCAAAGCAGTAGGCGTCCGAGGAGGCGTCCTCGTCGCTGGGCTGCGAGTTGGCGTTCTCCTTGCTGGAGATGGCGTGCTCCCACTCCTCGCGCACGCGCGTCGCCTCCATCCGTATGGCCTGCACGATGTGGGCACACACCTGCCAAACAGAAGCCAAACGCACAGCAGCTCTTAAAAACTTTTAGCAAGTGCAAAATGTTGCGGTTTAGGTACCTTCACAACTATGGCTAAAATAGGAAACCTGTGAAATTTGGCCTGTATTTAAATTACTTTTTAGCAAAAATTCAAATGAAGAATAAAATGCTGAATTTGCTCATCATCGTTCTGGAAAATTTAATTGAAATTATTTTTTATTTTATTTCAGAGCCTGCCTTTTAATTTACTTTTTGCATAGAATTCAGGCCAAAAAATCCACTCCACATAAACCCTCTAAGAAATACATTTACTCAACACACACAAATAAAAAGTACTTATTAAAATAGTCTCTTGTTCAGTTTAATAATCAGAAAGCTTAGAAAAATTTTAGGAACAATAACATGGTAAAAAAGCATTTTTAGGAGACTACTATGTTTGCTAAGATGAGTGACAGAAGAGTAGATTCTGCTTAACTTACTAAACTAAAAAATTTCAAAATTAATCAACAGCTCTACTGTTGCAAAAATCTTCACAGCAATATTCACTGAAATTGAGCTTTTTTATTACAAGATACTAATATTTAATCCTCAAATAATTTCGAAAGGAACAAACCTGTTTCTGCAAATTTGTCAGTTTGCTCCGGCTGAATATGATCCCTACCATGTGCTCCTTCAGGTCTGCATCTGATGTTGCCTTCATAAAAAGCATATTTAATATTAGATCACAAGTTTCAAGAACACTTCCTAATTACTGCAGCAATTAACATGGAATGTATCAACAAACTTTTTTGTAAGTTAGTAGCTTTTTTCACAGGAAGATATATAATCAAGATCAATTTAACTATGCTTAATAAGTATCTTTTCAATGTATTAACTTTCTCTTTGTAAGAAGAATTGAAGCATCAAATGAAATAATAGGCAAAACAAGTGGAGTGCAGTTTCTACATACTTTTTCTCTACATATTAGGAGAGCCTCTCTTGAGGCAAAAGATAATGGCCAGGACTTTCAGGCTGACCATTACTACAGGTGTTAAGTATTTCTGTAATTGTAGGCATCATTTGCATCACCATTACTATGGTGCTTCCATTAAATGCATATGCCTCAGTTATCATTTACTTAAGAAAAAGACACTATGGTTTACTAGTAAAAATACACTATGATATATTAAAAATAAGCAATTGTGACGTTTTACTTCTGTGTTGATCCAAAAATTAAGCACCATGGAACAAATACTGAAAATCATCCTGGATAATTATCTTCAGCAAAGTAGTATTGATAGAATACAAATAAATACATTGTGTACTTTTTCTTCTCCTTCTGGGGATGACAACAGTGCTTTTTCTTCTTGTTCTGGGGTTGGCTCAGCATCTCCAGAGATAAGTTTCCCAAATACCTGGAAGAAAGACAATGATAATGATAGTGTATCTCAAAGATAAACTTGTGCAGATGTTACATTTTCCATTAAAACGTAAAGCATTGAAAGTAGACAATTCATAGTAACTTTCACTGTATAACACATCATTAAAATCCCACCTGGGATGTTATAAGTCTGAATACTCGCAGTGTCTCAGATTCACAGTTTCTTTGTTGAGCCACACTTGCAGAAATCTGGCCTGCTATTTTAATGCTTTCACCATCCTTCCAGCCAAGAATTTTTACTTGTCGAACTCTTAGTGTGTTCTCCGGACCCTTCAATTCAATTTTGATAATGTGATTATCACCCCCAGGAAGCTCACTTGTTACCCAGCCGATATGTCTTGAATCCAAGTCTACCTATTAAAGGGGAATATAAAGTTGGAAACTGATCATCAAACAAAAAGTCACTTATCATGATATATATCACTAGAACAACTACTGTGCTTGTAATGAAAATCCCAACCTATGTAGTAAGACTTATGTTTAATTATAAGAACATTCAACCTTCTGAGTTCAGATTAAAAAGTGACATATAGACATTTCTGTTTTATCTGTTTTAAAGCTGATTAGAAATAGTGGCCTACCTATTTCTTTAATCCTCAAAGCAAAAGTTCATATATTAAAGAAACAACTCTTAAAACTAATATTTGGTCACTGTTTTTATGAAAAAAGAAGAAAATAGCCTCTATAATTTAACTGAAAATGTAACACACAATTATCATTTCATACATTATTTCATCTTCATTCACACAAACCCCTGCCAAAGAAATTGTTACTCTGTGGAGGTCAGGATTTGCTACCCTTACACCAAGACATGCAGGATTTAACTGTAAAAAAGGGAGATGAAGTGTATTAAGTGTATTTTAAAAAAAGTACTGTTTAAAAAAAACCCCATAAATAATACTATATGGAATCATATATTTCATATGAAACTGCAGTGTCACTACTGGAAACCAAGCACTGATAGGCTGCGGCGCCTCACATCACTACTCAGAGAAGCTCAAGCCCTGAGCCAAGTGAGCCCTCTCTCCTACCCACGGGCTCATTTATAATCAAATTCTTTCCCATTTCTACAGTAATTCTCAGTGTCTGCATTGAACTGTGCTACAGCAGACAATGCTAACTTTTTTTTTTTAATACCATGAGACAGGACACGGTATGTGGGTGTGCTGGAAAGTAAAAAGCTGTTGGGAAAATGTCAGAGCAAGGAGGAAGCAAGGCTGAATCAGTTCTGGCCTGTATTCTGGGAGTTTTTTTGGGAAACCTTCTCCAGCTGAAAGGATAAGTTACCATGCAGTAATCAAAACTAAATTAATCTAAGGAACATTTTACATAACCCTGTTCTGTTTCAGTAGAAGAGTAAAAGCTTGGTCAACAGTCAGTATATATAACTGAATTCTGTCATTAATAATACAGTATTTTCCAAGGCTTATTATGACATCTGATATTTGCAAAGTAATTTATCTACTGTAAGAAATGGAAACTACTTGCTCAGAAAAATCTCTCATATGTGCACAAAAAATGAGAGCAATTTTTCTATGTCAACTGTTAAAATGTTTACCTGCTTTATTCTGCAGAGATCTTCTACTGCCTTGCCAGTTAGGAAGGTCATGGAGGTCACTTTGTTCTGCAACAAACAAGCAAAATAAGAATGAAACACTTCAACTGAGACAGTTCTGACTACTTCTTCTGTATTAAAAGAGTACATACATAAAAGAGAAAAATTGCTTCATTACAAAAAAAACCCCTGTAATCAAAAGCAAGGACAAAGAATTCTAAAATACAGCTCTCTGACACAGTCTGCTCTTTGTATTAAAAGCTGTAGTTGAAATACAGATATATTAGTAACATTACTGTACAGATCAATAAAAAAGAATGTAGAAAGTCTGGAAAATTTGGATTTTCCAAATTTCCAAAGCTCCTAATTTCAATGCTTCCACAGAAACCGTGAACAAGAAAAGTAACTTAAAATAATTAAATGATTGAAAATGCGTCTGAAATAGAACATGCCACTAGGAATTATTTCCCAGTTTCAGTTTTATGCAACTGCAAATTCAGAGAGATTGGTCTGATCATAACAGTTCCTGCTTTCTAAATCACAGGACTTAGAAACTTCACTTTGAAATGTGAACTTCTGCATTAGATTTACCAACTGACAGAGAAAATAGTGCTTCTTCACTGATAAACACATACAGCTTGGACTATGCACCTTCAATGAGAGCAACGAGAGAGAGTTTTATTTTCCTCTTACCCCAAGATCTCTGGAATTGTCTACATGAACACAAACATAACGTGCATTGATTCCTTTTACACAGTTGATTGTGATGTTTTTAGTTTTGTTTTTGTCCTCATCTCCTGACTCCCAGAACGTTTCTGTAGACCCATCTGTTAAACTACCAATCATGGCAGGTCGGCTTGATGTTTTAATGTCAACAATGCTGGTTAGGTCTTTCAGACAAACTACTATACACAGTTCCTGTGAAAACAAATGGGAATTTTTAAAATACTTAAGAGTAAGCTCAAATACAGTCATGATTTACAATTTTTAAAACCACACATACATTTCTGTTTTGATGAATGTGCTCTCCAAGAAATTTGTCCTTTATTGATTCAAATTATTCATTCCTTTAAGCCAAAGGAAACATTAATAGCTAAGAACTGAATATATTAGCAAATGCCTAAATATATTAGTAAATGGAAGAAAACACTTTAAAAATATTAAACAGAAGTATTAATTCATGCTCCTTGGAATAACAGAATGAAAAAGACGTAAGCAAAGAATAACTGAAAGTACACAATATTTAAAATTTAACCAACTCCATGACATTCCCCAAAAACTTCACTTACAAACAAGCATGCACAAGCACTGCTCCAAAACTTAGGTTTGGGTGATATACAGGCTAAGGGTCAATATTTGAATCTCTAAAACTAAATATGAGAGCCTAAGTAGCAGGGACAAGATCCTAAACTGAGATATGTTCAAGGAAATATGGCACTGCAATAAGGAATCTTTTAATTTTTAAAGAGAATCATCATCAGAAGTACAGACTGTTCACAAATGATCTCTACTTCTGAGCCAGAGCTGTAATACTTACCTGATTCATGACTTCAAAACCAGACTGAATGCTGATGCTAAAACTCTCTTCACTATCTCCATCATCAGATTTAGACAAAATATTGTTGATATGATGAAAAACATTGCTCTGGTGCAGGAACTGGTGATCAGATTGTTTAAATTTAAGACTCCAGCACCTGAAAACACATTTAGTTGACTTAGAAATTTTGAATGTTGGCAAAAAACATCACTTACTCATGAAACTATTAATCAAGTTTTTGTTTCTCAAAGTTTAACTTCAAATTTTGCAGGATCTCAAGTGTTTCTAGTGCACCATTTTGAAGAAAGCAGGAATAAACTTCTCTTAGAATTTTAATAGTAAATGTAACCATTATTATTCATTTTATGTCTTTGAGACAAATACACAGAGAAAATCTCAAAGTTTGAAGACAGTATCCAGGTGACAGATTTCTGAGCAAAGGGAACTACAAAGCCATGCACATACACACAGATCCTTCCATATTACTCTGTTAGATGTTTTCTTTTTCATAGTGGACACAGTATAGAATTTAAATGAAAGTACATTCCTCTCTACAAATTCTTTTATACAACTTATATGTATAAACATTTAAGTGTCTTTTATGTATCTGCTTCCTAGTGGTAAGGATAGATGTGCTTGTTCTCACACAAAGTGTTCAAGTTTTCTATTTACATTGCAAAATCTTTTAACCTGTAATTTTACAACATTTCCAGCCTTTTCAAGAATTTTCTGGATTTGTGCTTACCTTAAGGCCATTTGCTGTAATGCACTACCGCTGGGAAGAGACATCATAAGATCGGAGATTGTCTGAAGAAGGCGATGGAAAGTGTGGGGTAAGGGGTGAGCAGCCTCCCCAGCGATCACTATATCCGACAGAGGGTGTTCACACACTCGTGTGTCTTTTTCCTACACAGCAAAGCAATTTGTGTGTTATTAACAGACTTTCTGAGACAAAAGATTAAGTAAACAAATTCTGTCAGAGAATTTTTACAGTAAGTTACACATGAGCCTTAAACAGGGAATTTGGGAAGTGTATTGTATACTGCCACATATTTCTCATTATTTAAAGATGTGAAACATTATACAGCAATAATTTGAAAACAAAGAAACAAACCAGAAATAAATAACATATTCCAGCAGTTGAAACCAACTTTATCTGAGCAGCAAAATCCACCCATAGCAAACTCGATAACTAAGCTGATGTTATCAGTTGCTGCATTTCATTAGAGCTGTGAAAATAATAATTCTTAGTTTAGGTGTGTCAGTATCAGAAAAGCAGTGTACCAGGTTACACTGCTGAAAAGACTAATTTCAGAACAACTACTTTCAAAAATGGATTAGATATGAAGTGATAAAGATTATTCTGACTTACTGACAACACTAGCATAATTTTTTTGAGCTATTAATTGTGGACATGATAATGTTTTGAATCAGAGCTAAGTCTAGAAGAGGTTATATGAAGCTATCTTTTGGAAGTATGAGATGTTAGACTATACCATTTTGCATTCTACATTTTCAGAACTATAGATTTTCTTAAATCACTAAATTAAGTATACCCAGTGCACAAATATTTACTTATTTATATATAAACACATACACAGCAGTATTTAAATTAACTATGCAATTTTATAATTAACTATGGACTTTTCTTAGAACATGGAAAGACATAGTAAATCAAACCACAAAGCTTTTCTAAAAAATATTTTCTCTTCTCTCTTGTCACAGGGCAAAGGAGAAATAAAAAACTTTTTATTATTAGCTAATAAAAAGCTCATCCTGCAAAATTATTTTTAATGGATTAGCAATGTGCTTGCGCTTTTTGCGCTTTCCTATTTCCCAAGAATACTAAGAAGTAATGCTTTAGAAGACCTCGTGATTCATCAGCACATAGAAAGCGACGATTCAGAAGAAAAATTAATCTATGTCTACAAAATGAATTCAAGTACAATTTAAGGTTTTGTTTCACAGAGGGAGGATGAAGGAATTTTGTTTTTCAAATAGAAGTATTTCTAATTTGCATACAAAATCAGCAGAACCTCACTTACTTGTTCTGCATTTTCTTTATTTGATTTATTTTCTTCATCCTCTTCTTCTTCAGGCTCTACAGGTGCAGGAGTAAGGGAGGCCACAAAATGCCATAAAATATCATGAAGAGAAGTTGTTTGAATGACATTACAAAGAAGCCAGTTGAAGGCCTAAAACAAATTACATACAAGGAGTTACCAACTGGTTAAGCAAACCTGGAGTAAAACCATTTCCTAAACCATTTATTGCAGGAGGTGCACCGATGATTTGGACAGGCAAATAATAATGCAAAAGTCTTCAAGTAAGATGTTATTGCTCTGTAGCTGAAACAAGTTTATAAAAATGACTATTATATTACAGTGAACATGGCATAATCTTAAAAAAAATTTCCAAGGCAGAATTTATGACCACCTTATTTTAATCACACAAGAGCCATCAGTACATGAATACCTCCATGGCAAAGACTCTGCAAGCAGATTTCCGTAAGGCTTGTTTCATTGCTATTTCAAGTCCTTCCAGATCGTGATGCTGGATTACAAATGCCAGTACTGGCCACTGGAAATTTCTCTCTCCTTTGGAAAGAGAGCTGTGGGCGGAGATTAACCGAGAAAGTTCAGGAGATGGATGTCTCAGGAGAGAGGACCCCACTTCTATTCAAAAGCATAAAAATATGCATACATTAGATTCCTTGTGCATTTCAATTTTATAGCCACAGTAAAAATGAATAGCAACAAAGCACTTTTAGATTTTTTTTTTTTTGAGAGAAAACCACATTAAAAAAGCAACATGGAAAAATGATGCTTCAACTGAGAAAGAAAATACCACCTTTAACTTTTAAATCAGGCACAGAAGATTCACCACAGATTTTAGAATTACAGCAAATCCTAATCCAATTTTAGGCTAATTCTGTGCCAATTACCAAACACCTAATATTTACTGGTATTTTGTTTTATAACTAAAAAGTCACTACAAGTATTTATAAAATATATATTTGTCTACACTTTCCAAGAAGAATTGCAAGTCCTTGAATAATTCTTCCCTGCTTCTGATGTCTGTGCTCTTACCTGCATCTCCACTGTTGACTCGTCTCCTGGGGATTGCTTTTACACGTGCTGGCAAAATTGAGTGCTGTTTGTCATATTCTGATGCAACAACTGAGTATGATCTTTGGAAGACTGTGCGCTTTGCAAGATCAGTATCTGTGATTGGACTGGTTTCCAAACTACGAAGAAATCAGTGAAGTAATACACCCATTAACAAGTATACAGAGTGTATCTGAACTACACACTAATAATTAATAAGGATACATGCATTTCATAATCACAATGTTACTACTGCATGAAACTTTGTCTTATGTACCTAAGATCTGTTTAAATACTGGAAAAGAAGGAGCACATATTAGAATTACACATGGAGAAAAGCATGCAAGTGCTTTATAAACAAACGTAATGATGAACATGATGAGTTCCAAGAATTTAGGTATTTCTTTTAGAGAAATACAAACATTCAGATCATGCCTAATTTGAAGTTTCAGACCAAACTTCTCCTGAGAATGCATGTGAAAACATCTATGAAGTGAATTTTTAATATGCAAGCCAACTGAAATTTTGAACTTTATGTGAAGTAATAGTTTCTAACATCATTAGCCTTAAAGTCAAATTTGAATTGCTACAGCTATACCTCTGACATGTTTTACTCCTTACCTTCAGTGGACTTCTTACAGTCTGCAGAAGAACTCCCAGCTTATGCTGTCCCTATAGGCCTCAGGAGACCATGGTGTCCACAGTTTTAATAAAGGAATATACCAATACGATGCACTCTTAAGGAGTTTTGTTAGAAAAGTTCTATTTCTGAAAAGACTACATTATAGATTGTAGTATTCCAATAAACTATTTGTGCAGTCAGTATGAAATACAACAAGTTGAAATAGAAACAAATTAAAAGCAAATTTTCTCTGCATTACATCCTCACTATAATATGAGGAATTACTGACATCTGAAAACACGGAGCATCTAAGTAGATTCTGGACTATTATTAGTAGTAAGAACCATTTTTTCCCTGGTGAAACAAAAATTTTTACACCTGCTTGAATTAGATCACAGCAAACATAACATGACAAGAAAGTGGCTTAACCTGACAGTAACCATCTAGCACTTTTGGTCCTAGACAGCATTGTCATTTCTTCAGTGACATTTATATGTCCCACAGAACAAAGCAGCAACGTCTGCTTTGAAAAGTGTAATGTAATGAAATTTCCTCCTGATCAATTCCTTCCTGATTTATTCCTTCAGAATAAAATCCTGAAAGGAGAACAGATACTCCCTTTCAAAAAGCTCATTAATCTGCACTCAATCAGTTATGGTAAAGAACAGATACAGAGTAAAAAAAACCTGCTATATTTTCAAAGAGTTTGCAACAGTTACAGTCCTTGGATTATTGATCTTTAGATCACTTTTTCAGTCCTGTAGATTCTGGAGAATTTTTCTCTATGGGGAAATAAGCAGGCCTGAAGTAGAGGCTATGGATAAATTTCCCTGTATGCTAAGAGTCCTTATTAACTGAACACATTTTTTTTGTATTTGGGTTGTAAACCCAGCATCTTTCTAGAGAGAAGTAATTGAAGTACAGTAAAAAGTTTCAGTTCAGATTTGTATATTCCTTGCATATTTACATATTCAAACATATTTCACTGCTAACAGTTGAAAATATACCTGATATGCTATGATTCACTGAAAATTTCCTAACTACAGCTTAATATGCTTTAGCTTTTATGCTGCCATTTCAGAAACTGATCTAATACTTTAGCTTCTTAACTGCAGCAATGTTTTCCTTTTTTATGCTACTGCTTTAACTTTTGTATGTAGTACCTAGAATTACAAGGAAGTACCTTGGGGGCATAGATTTCATGTTACTCTCTGGCTCTTCGAAGACATTTGGGCTTGCGTCAGGAGTAACGGAGATGTATGGTGCAGGTACTGAAGTTGAACGCAAGTATCTCATTTCATCCTGGAATAGGTTGTCATCCTGGTACCCAACAAAATTTTCATGATGATGCCTACATGAAATGAGATTTTAAAATTAGGATTAAAGATTAAAACTTGCCGAAACACACATATGCACACAAACACTTTGTCAGCCAGTGCCATTCACATAGTCTTCACCTATTAACGCTTTTAAGCTGGTTGTGACTTTGAAGTGTTCATGGAAGATACAATGGCATTCTCAACAACACGTAGTGGGGATTACCCTTTTCTATCTTCTAGTATTTTCATCAGGTATTTCCAGAATGTATTTTAGGTCCAGAAGTCTACCCAACATACATGAGACACTACAGTGAAATTTACTTAGAATTACCAAGAAAGCACAAGTTTCTGGTTTCCTTTTTACTAATTTTAACTGTGAAGAGAAAAAAGTAGCACATATGTCTGCTACTAACACACCAAGTTAAACTCTTTGGGAAATTCTGAATTCTTTGGACAGAAACGGAACTGTTATAAAATATTTAGCATCTGAGAGCTACTTAGGGCATACTACTCTAGGAGAAAATACCATCTAAAAGACTGAACAAGATCATGGATCAAAACAGAAGAAAAAATGATAATGAAGAATTAGGAAAATATGTCTTTTTCTATGTAAGCTTTAGTTTAGTTTACACATGCATTTTTATCCAATACTCTACATAGATGAATGTTAAAATCAATATTCATACATGTCCTTTAATTACCTTGCTAATGTCTGTAGATAGAGACATGGCATTTTAATAGGAAAGTCTTCAGAAATTCCTTCTTTGAGACTGGGAAGTTGAGATTGGAATGCTTTTGCAGGGTTATAGCAGAGGATACTGGGCTCAGCAGCACTACTCAGCGACAGTAAATACAGTGCATTGGCTTTAATCACTTGATGAGCTTCCATAGTTGGCAAGGCACGAGGTGTCTTAACTTGCATTGGTTTTCTCCTAGATTGTTTAATCTAGATAAATTTAAATACGGCATAATTAAATTCACCACAGGAAAACCTGACAACCCAGCTCATAATATAGCTGCTTAATTCTACCTGTTGCAAAATACCTTCTATGACAAAACACATTTCTATTCTTTGTAAACATTTAATGAACATCTGATAGTTTAGACATTTGCCTCAGGATTAGTTTTGTGTGCAAAAAGTTTCAAAAACTTTAGTTTAAAAAATAAAGTTAAATTAGCATTATTAACATAAACGTATTTGCGTACTTTGAGCAAGATTTTGCAATTAGTCCTTGAAAACCAGTACAAGAAAAACACCTTTTG
This sequence comes from Vidua macroura, assembly GCF_024509145.1. Lineage (NCBI taxonomy): Eukaryota > Metazoa > Chordata > Aves > Passeriformes > Viduidae > Vidua > Vidua macroura. Next base: position 49,392,980 of record NC_071572.1, on the reverse strand, counting down.
TACTATTCCCATTAAAAACTACTCTAGTGGCATCTTGTATGCAAAGATCTGGATCATTAAAGAAACTATAAACGTGAGGTTAAAACAGCATTCATTTTACCAAACAAATAAAACCATTCAGAATGAAATAAACTGACAGATACTTAACAAAATTATTACATTCAATCCTGTGGTTATACTGGGATAAAAAATACAATTACTTTACAAATTTGAGAGCACTATAATCTGAAGGGAAGAAAACCTGTCAGAAGCCAGTGAAGTTTGTATTTCATGATCTTAAACCTAACAATGAGGATAAGATGATATTCCCAAATTATGAAATTCCAAATTTCTTCGGAAACTTTTCAAGTTGTGAACACAGCACTATTAAGCAGATAGAAAGTTAAAGGTATGAGCTGAAAATACCTTCTCTCTTGCTGCTGCTTGCTTTTCACGGAGATACTTTTCTCTGCATCGATCACACACCAAATACCACGTGCTCCCTCCAATGCCACCATCGCCACAATTCCCAGCCCATCCTCCACAGAAGTGCCCAATGCTGTTGTAACCTTGGCCACCTGCATAGCGCCCACAACCTACATGGGGGAAAGGTGAGAACAACTGATTTCAAAAGCAGTTTTTATTCTATTATTTATTGCTGTAAAAGAGGGATGAAGAGGGGAGAAAGGAAGATGCTTGTCTTTTCCTGGCTTGATTTTCTACTTTTCTGTATGTCTGAATTGGTTACAAAACAAGGTTCTTGCCCATTCTTGTCCACATGTCCCACCAGTGTCTAAAGAATACAAATGCACTAGAAATGCAGTTTTCAAGTTTTGTAAAGAACTTGTCTGAAGCATGAACAGCTCCCTGTTCAGAGAGCTAAGTTATGGTTAAAGTCAGTATTTTAAGTTAGCCAACAGTATCTGTAATTTAACAAACACAAAAATCTCACCTCCTAGCTAACAAGCTTAAGAGAGAATGGAGGGTATTCTTTTGCTGATTAGAGTTTCTCAGAAAGATTCAGGACTTTAACTTTGCACAGAGCTAAAAAAAAGTACAGACCAACAAGTATTTCAAAAATATTAAGTCACTGATACCCAGTACTGACACAGCAGACAAGTTTCCTACTCTTGACAGTAGGACAGTAACAGAAAACTTCTGTCAATGCAGAAACTCCAACCAATCTCATTTTTTATTTTCAATCTTCTCAGCACAGTTTTAAATCCTAACATGTAAAACATGGCATGTTTCTGAAGGGCTACTGTAAAGTCAGAGCATTATTTTGACCTTGTTTCAAACAACTTAGAAACTTCAGATCCCTAACTACTTAAAATTATACACAATGATGTGCAACTGATCTGTATGCAAGTATAACTTTTATTTTAGTGTATATAATAGAAAGCATAGCCTGACACTTTCGTAACAGCAACTAACACCAAAGCACGTGTGTGAAATATACTTTATGGATGGACATGGGAATTAAAAACATGGAGTCTTACCTGGATGAGCTTGTCTCATGTGGTAAGTCACTGGATATGGGTGGGATTCTCCACACAACTCACAGATGGTATCTTTTTCAGGTCCTCCCACTGCAAGCTGGGCCATCTCACCAAAAAGATTTCCCCTTGGCCTAGCCTCAACCTTTTCTTTTTTCTTTTTCTCCTTTTTGGTTTTCTTGTTATCTTTGTCACTTTCCTTCTTCTTTAACACTGCACAAGAACCAGGACTTGGAAAAATCATGTTTTGGGAAGCTGCCTTAATAGTTGCTAAAGAAATATCTTCCCAGAAAGCTACTAAGTGCTGCAGTGTTAATGGAAGAGGAGACTTGGATTTCATTGTGTGATGACCGGATGTTTCAAAGGAGGTACTTTCAGTTTTTCCATCCTCACACTTTTCATGCAGAGGTGGTTCTTTTAACATTGAGAGGACTTTGTTTTTATTGATGCTACCCATTTTAGATATATCTGGTCCGTGAGGTGAGATGTTGAACATATTAAGAGCAGATGATATTTCCAATGAATGTCTATTTTTCAACTTGGTTTCTTTTTCATCTGCAGGTTGTTGAGTAAGACTGCTTCGTATGGGTGCATGTTCTTTGGACAGTTCCGGATTAAACTTCAAAAAAGATGAGCACGCCATGGCATCATGAACTATTCCTTCATGCCAAAGAAATGCAGCAAATACAGCTCGAGCACATTCTGCAACAGAAGGTGACATTGCTTGCTTGGCAGGCTCTATGGGCTTTGATCCATCTCCTTTGAAAAGGAAGTTAGATTTTTCCTTTTTGGGTCTTGTGTGCCTGCCAGCACATTTACGGCTCACTTTTGGAGATGCTCTCATGTCTTGCTCATCCTTCAGTGGTGCTTTTCCAATGCTGAAATGAACTTTATTAGAACTATCGTCCACACTTCTGAATTCAGTGTTGTCTTCACAGGTGGTATCTGTAATGCTGTCAGTCTTTAAAGTACTCGAAGTACAGACTTCAACTACCTCACTGTGAAGATTTTCTTGTACGACATGAGGGGAAGGAGCTCTGTTTTCAGTTTCTGGTGCAGGTTTTCCATCTTTTGCAGTATTTTTTGGTTTGGGTGAGGTGGACCTCCCCCTTAAGGGTTCTGTTAGTGGCACTTTCTTTTTGCGAAGGGTGTCTGGATCTAATGTGTAAGAATCTGATTTGGAGCGTTCTCGAGGAGGATCAAGCTTTGTTTTTACAGGGGATGAAGGTTTCTGAGGTAGAGTTTTGTCACTGGGTGACGAGGATCGTGGAGAACTAGCACCAGATCTAATGCCTGTAAGTGTCTTTGTCTTTGGAGAAGATGATCGGGTTCCTGGCCCTGGAGATTCAGCTCTCAGACCAGGAGTTGTTCTTCCATCAGTTTTTAGTGTTTGCAAAGTGTTATGATTTGGTGACAAAGACCTGCTGTGCGAGTCTGAGCGCAACTTTGCGGCGTCTGATTTCAGCATCAGGCACTCGCTGGCTGATAAGCCATCAGTATTTCTGGGCTTCTTCTGCTCGGCAGCAGCTCTGTTCATTCGCACATCAAGCTTGGGTGACCTGCAGTCAGCTCTGTGCTTTGATGCCATGTCTGATTTTCCTGCTGGAGAAATCGGTCTAGCAGCTCCTGTGAAATTCATTCGGTCACCTGTATAATATTTCATAATTGAATTGTTACATGTTGACAGTGACACCCTTAATAGTACAAAACAAAGACTGAAGACCTGAACACAATGTAAGTATCAAATACATGCTTCTGTTCACATTAAAATGAAAGGAAACATGAAGGGATCTTTTTCCCCTAGAATACTTTTGATACATTTCTGTTCCCAAAGATACACAGAAACAAGTGTTAGAAAGTTTTGACAGAGAAAACAGTACTATGGAGGTATCAAAGGCACAGTTCACTCTTTCTACCAAACACTAGTAAAGGAAGCCCAATTTACACCCTTAGGTGAAACTCCAGGAGTTAACTAAGTTTACCACAGTTGCAACAGAAACCAGGGACTATTTATCTATTATCTTAATGTGTGACAGGCTGACTGCAACAGGAGACTTGCACAGAGATCAAATATATTGCCAGATTTATTTTCTTCAATGCTCAAAAGCCAGGAATCGTAGGAAGTAAACACTGTTAGTAAAGCAAATTGGGCAAGAGGCCCGCAAATATGCTCAAAATTACTCAAATGGATAATCTATGGAATCTACTTTTTAAAGTCCAAAATCTACCCCATGTTCTGCTAGCAAAACACTTAAACCCCCCTCCAAAACAACAAACCCACTTTTTTCAACCACTAAGTTAAATGGCCAACTCTGGTCAACGATGTCCTCCTACTTCGATGCACTAACACATTGACTTTGTACATATATTAATCTACAGAACTTTAAGACTGTAAGAACTACAGGTAGCTTAGTACAAGTACATACAAAACAAGTATATGCAAAAAGCAGCTCATTAAGGCAATTTGCTTCTGATACCTCTGTGAACCAAGTCTCTCTTGTAAAACTGTATTTTGAAAATTAATCCAAGCAATATGGAAATTACTGGCAAGCAATGCAGCAGTTAATACAGCTGTCTCTCCATAAATCCTTACTGCAAAATCTTGAATGCAGAGTTAAATAATTTTTATTTGAATGGGTTTTCATTAGTCAAACACAAGAAGTGTTTCTCTAGTAAGCCTGCAGAATTAGGACACAGTACTTAGGGATATTTAACTTTTCTAGATATTAAAAGCTTATTTGCATTTATCTGAGCATATTTTTGAGAAAGCAAGTATTTGTTAAAAAATACATTTTCAATTAATCAGAGAGTATTGGCAAATTTAAGCCCTGATTTCTAAGGGGAATAGGATAGACAGTCACCTTTTATCTAGTACCTTCAATATTAGAAGATGTGAAATCAGTATCTATTTTCTTATGCATTATGGGATCTGAAGCAACTTCATGCAGTTCTCAATCATCAACCCTTACCTCTACCCTAGAAAATTCATAGATGCAATTTTTTCCTACTATTATCTCTCCTAATATAAGAAACAACCAAGAAAAATTTAGAAGAAAGTTGAGCAAAATTTAGCAACCAAAATGCTTCTTCAGGTTACAAAAATGTATTATTTATTTGTTACTTCCATATTTAAATACCTTACAATAAAATTAACAACAGGAAAATAGTGAAGGTAATGAGTTATACTGGAATATTTAACACGCCTGAAAGTTAGAATCTTTTTCAGCCTTCCCAAGATATGGCAGAAGTTAATACTTTTCTGAGCAGATAAGAAATATTGTGTCTATATTCAAGAATAATACATCAAATGTAAGCAACAGAATATAATGAGAATATTGCAAGTATTTATCATCCTAATCAATTTTGAGAGTCTAATCTGTCTTTTTTTTACAAGTTCTAGAATTGTTTTTCACTTGGAAGGGGGAAGGTGGAATAGGAAGGGAAGAAATAACATGGTACATTGTGGTTTATAAAATGACTATTCTTGCTAAAATATGGAAATATCAGTCCAAGCATTTCAACTGCTCCAGCTTAGTTATTCCCCAGTTTTACTGATTAGCTATTCTGAGATGCTTATTTTGTGATAAATTCTGAAATGCAAATTGGAATTACTTTTATACACATTTTTCCCAGTCTGCCAGATGAGAAAATACTTTAGATTGAAGGTTTTACAGAATGCCTCATAAATGAAAAAAAAAAAAAAAAGTGAAAAGATGACAATCATTTTAAAGGACATATAACACTTGAAGCCATTCAGCAAAGTATCAAATTTAAAGTACATGCATGATTAGCAAATACCAATGAGGAAAACATTCCAGAACAAAACTGCTTATGAAAGGTATAGCCTAACAATGGCTTCCAACAACAAAAGTATCCTTTTTTTTTTTTTTTTTAAGGGTTTGGATTTGCACATATAGAGAAAAATAATCCTGAGCAGCATTAAAGAGTATCAGCACAAAAAGAAAAATCTCCCAAAGGAAAAACTGCATAAAGCAGCAAGCTGCTCTGTCTGTACGCAAAAGGAAATTCCCAGATTTTATTTACTGTTCCTCCTTATATAATTTGTTTGCCTATTGTTTGAAAACAGCTGTAATTAGACTAACAGTCACTCTCCATTCTACAAAGCAGAGACAGCTAGATTGTGTATCATGAAGTTGCTGCAACTCAGGAAGGCAACACTGAATGATTACATCAGATGAGCTCCCACAATATTCACTTTCAAAACATTATTTTCTTATACGAATGAAATGAAAATGAATAGAAGGAGAAAGAAAAACAAACCCAAAACAATTTGCAAGTAAAAAATCTGAATAACCTTGCTATGTTGGCATGCATACCCACCCTTCAGTTTGTGAGAGAGAGATGAAATAGCAGAGGCAGGCCCAGCTACATCACTAGTTTTGTAAATACGCTCACGAGAAGCAAGGCAGCAGGATGGAGTTTCTACAGTGGAAAACAGTTGCACAGAAGCAGCACAGATTCAATGGAAAAGCAGCAAAGATAAAAACAAGCATTTCAAATGATATGCATCTTCTTTGTAATGTATTGAGTGTTTAGATTCCTACATTAGTTATAAATGACAGACAGTAGCTTGTAGTAGAATGTAGTAGATCAGCTTCCTTGATCTAAAAAAGCTGCAATTTCAATCTTAGTTTCTAGGATCTAAAAATGTAATATATGGGGGATAGCTGATGACATTTATGACTTATTATAAAAACCAGCAGTGTCTAGTTTCGAACTGAACCTGTGTTTGAGATGTTAACATTTAATCTGTAAATTCAAAATTAATCATTTAGGACTTCAATATGGCCTTCCAGATGATCAATTTACATATTCTTTAGTGAAAATTAGAGAACATCTAATTTAGTTTTGGAGTCTTGTTAATCACTGGAAAGAATGAAAAAAAAATACATGAAAACACCAAAACTCTGTTTTCAAAAGTGATTGCACCTCAATAATGTAATATTTTGAAAAACTTCATTTACGTAATGTGGGACTTCCTCAATACAAGAAACATAACTAGCAGTAGATGAATGCCTACCAAACAGTACATAGATTAAAAAAAAAAAAAAAAACAACCTGTATCAGCTCTTAAAAATAATTTTGATTTAAGGAAAATTCTGATGCCATCCAAGATAATTTCAGTAGAGTCTACTGACACCAAACCTGTTAGAAGTACAACTCTACAAAAATGAATCTTGGAGAGAAATAACAGGGACTTTTCATTTCAGGCTATAAGTCAATTTTTAATTTTTTCCTGGTTTTCATTTTAAGTCCTATTCCTTCCTTTGGGGAAAAAAAAAACCAACAAAATTCTTACTGAAGTAATAACTGTAAAGAGAATGTGTATATTAGAAGATACTGTTTTAGATACATCCTTTTGTACAAATGGAGTAAGGCAGTTGTATTTAAAATAAATTATTTCAATTCCTACACTGTTTAAGACATGTTTTTGTTCTGGTAATACATTTACTAACTTGCACACATCAACTTACCAAGCCTGCTATCTTATGCAGGCTTGCAATACCTTATTGCAATACCTGCTCATGCAATGAGCAATGGCTCTAGAAACCCTAAAATGAGAAGGTGTTCATACATTCGAAGTAAGAATTTCATTCTTTAAAAAAGAAATTAATCCTTAATTTCTCAACACTGTATTAACACAGATTTAACACCATTTTTATCTACAAATGATTTGGAGAGATCCAATAACAGCTATATAGCTTCTGAGCAACAGGATGTCACTCAGTCAATTTTTAAAGGTAAAAGGCAGACAAACCCTAGAAGCACAAAACAGCAGTAGTAGCACACCTAAAAATGTCGATTTGATATACCAGCATCCCACTCTATGAATAATTAAAGGAAAATATTTACAAAATCCACTTTCACGAATGTACATTTATACTTCATTCTTTCACTCTGTCTCTGAGAACACTAACATTTTATAATACTGTAACCTAGTACTGAATGATTTCAGGAGACTGTGGGTCCAACAGTATGACAATGTATGTATATCCAGGATATACATACGTGGACAGCCTCAGGGACCAACATTTTGATCAGGACTCCCTCTTACTGAAACATCCTCAAAGACTACCAAGACTTGAAATACAAGGCAGGCAAGGCTGTCTCATGAACCATTCAAATGCATGCCTTTAGTCACCCTCTTTCCTTCAACATGGAAACAGCTCCAGCTTGAAAAGCTACCCAATATGGAGACATAAGAGGCAATTCAATTTCTATGGCAGGATGCTGTCTTTTAAGCGCTGTGCCTACTTCCTCTGAGGAAACCTAGGAAGCAAGACATACCACTAACTGGTTCATGTGAGTCTCCTTTAAACAAACCCTGTAACAGTCATGTAAAATGTCACTGGAAAATGGAGTTAAGTTCCAAGTTCCTTCTGAAATGCCAGTGCTTTTCTGCATCATGATGAAGGAAAGCACTGACCTGCCTTTGCTGTGCTGCCTAAGCAATGGATGCCTCTTAAAAGCAATGTATTCTTTTTTCACTCACTTTTACTGACATGGAAACAGCATGCTGTTAGCTGAATTTCCTCAAGCACTGCAATCAACATATCCTTCTTCACCTCCTGAAAATGCCAAATGCCATACTAACAGCAGGACTAGGACTTGTTTAGATTTTTCCATTAATAAAAGAATGCACTGAACTTAAAAAAAGCTTGAATATTAAAAAAGAAAAATGTATTTAGTATGGTTAAAGTAGGGGTATGAGTGAATGAATTAAAAGCAAAAGCTGAAATATGGTATAATGAGAAAAATATTAGCAATATTCTATACCAGTGGTGGGGTTTGGAACACTAACACTTGAGCTACTTAAGTCTATTAACTAAAAGAAGTGCTCCTGTGCTGGAAAGGTAGATAAAAAAAAAAATTCTATGCTCTTCTAATTTTAACTACAACTTTTGAAGATATGCTATGAGGAAATTAGTTCTAAAAAACCACCTGACACAATTTGTACTCTTCCTCCAACCTTTACCATACCAGCCCTCCGAGGATGGTTTTGGATTGACCTAGCCAAATGTATGTTTCATATGTACCCTTGCCTATAGAACCTGAAAAGCCTAGGTTATGACACCATTTAATTTAGCTGATATTTTCAGGAATGATGCCTTGGCAATATTCAGCATCTAAAAAAACCAATTAGACCAGTTGTCATTGGTTTAACTGATGATTAATCACACACAGAAGAGATCACCATGCCTGGCTGAGAAGATTCTCTCCTCTCAATTTACTACAAACACTACTAAGAAGCACATCTTATGTGCTCCATATGTGTGCTGGTCTTTTGTGCCTCCTCTAGTTTTAGAAAATGCAGAGAGAAGCACTGTGGTTCTAAATGCAATTCCACCAGCACCTAGATAAGAAAGGAACAAGACCAAAAAGAAACTGATCACACAATAAAGGATGTATGGAGGAAGTTGTGACAAGAATGGCAGGAGCTGAGGATGGATGGTTGGACTGCAGCTCTGCAGCATGGACTGGAAAGGAAGCAGCCTGACAGGACACTGTATTGAACAGCAGCTCAGCACTGCAGCTTCTGCCTAGACCGCAAAGCAGTACCTGAAGCAAGCTGCCAGAGCTGCATTGGAGGAAGGTTAACATAACGTAAGTCATGGGGGTCCAAAGCTTTTTAGCCCAGAAATCCATTCCTCATTTGCAGTATCAACTCAGGGGTGAGTAAACATGGCATAAAGGTCTAACACTGGTGACTGCAAAGTCTCACACTTCCCTCCTTAACTTCAGAGCTTAACAGCCAATCATCAAATTTTGGTAACTGATGCTGGACAACATGCCAAGATCCTGTTATCTGCACTTGCCACATCTAAGGAGATTTATGACCTAGCACATATTGCTGAAAGTTGAGAAATAAGATCTTCCATGACCCTCTAGGCTTCCACACTTCCCCTACACTCAGAACTCAGACAGAAATTTGAGTCTTCTATGCTTATAACAAAGTTCATTGACAAATAAATCAAGCAACCAGTAATACCTTGTGGGTATGGGAATTTGCAGTCACAAGCAAATATGTTACTGAGATCTTAAAAGCTTCTCAGAAGCAAGCATAAGCAGGCTGCAGTAATTACAGCCTGTTTTGGTCAAATATCCAAGGAAGAAACATACATAAACTTAGGATCTTACTGGAAAAAAAAAAAGTCTTACTGAGGCTCCAAGTCAATACAGCTGTTCCTGTACTCGAAGGTAGGTTTTGCCAGCTCTTCTACCTTTTCTGAAATTTCAGTTGCACACAAGACTGACAAAGAACTAAAATAAATGGCAAGAGTACCTTAATTTTGTCTGTCTCTGTGAAAAAGAAAACAATCTCTTGTATAACTATGTCTGAAAATTAACAAAGGAATTAAGCATGACAGAACAATCAGCCCTTCACAGAGTTCTTGCAAATAACACAAAACTGAGTATCAGAGTTTCCATTTTGTTTTTTCTAATATCCCTTCCGCAACAAATTCTTTGATATAACAGAGTGCTGTTGTTACTCATTTATGATGTGAAAGGAGTAACAGAGACACTTTCTGTTTCTTCAAGCATCATATCTCAGAAGGTGACTGTTCTAAACTGTAGTATTTTTGAAATAAAATAACAAGACACACTGTTGAAGGATAAAAGGTTGTGACAAGATGCTTCTTTCTCTCTTAAGTGAATTTGCAAACCAAATCTCAAGGACAGAAAAATCTCATGAAAAACCAGCTACCTGCAAACACTTCTAAGGAAAACTATAATCTGTCATCAGCACAAAGTATGTTTATATCAGATCAAGATTTATCTTCCTATTATAAAAATCTGAATTAAGGAAATAATTCTAGAGGGCATTCAGCAGGATCCTTGCTTTCCTCAGAATTATGCCAAACCAAATTTCCCCCCAAGGGTAGAGATATCTGAGGAAGAACAGAAAATGTAAACAGTAGACTGAACTATTTAGGCTGACTTGCAATCAAGATTGGTATTTAGTATATAACATCTGCAGACAGGGAAATCTAGGCTGGCACAACTTCTTTCAACTATTAGACTATCATTAGTCCATTTAATAAAACAGTATATTGACTATAAACATTCATTTGAATTTTAAAATCTAACTTTACTGCAGGAAGCACTTAAGACTGGAGCACATAATTGGAAACTAAAACGAAGCATGTTTAGGGCAAAAATTCAGTTGACTTGATATGGACTCTTAAGATATGTTGTTTAGTGGAGTGGATTTGACTTTTAATTACATGTTTGGTAACAGGAGGCTATAAAGTGATTTATAAGCAATTAATTAAAATTGTATACTTAAAATTAGTTTCTGTTACAGTTTTAATATAACTGCATAAAACTATTAAATGAACAAGTATATTAATATAGTCTTCCCTGGCTATATGGCATCCCTGACTGTATGCTCAATTCGGATGAACTTGCAAATGGAGGATGAACAGGTTTGCAAAAGTCTAAGGAAATTTAAACAAGAAATCTCCCATATTATTCTTAAATTTTGTGAAAACAAAAATGCTAATATTTCTCTCCTTTATTAATAATTTACATTATCTGCATCAAACCTGACACTGGATAATAAACTGTTTAAAAAAAAAAAAGTCTTTGTATCAAATCACAGTCAGTGACCAGTACACCAGTTGAGGTTGACAATTTTTTCCCTTCTGGAAGAGTAAATCACCAAATTGGTTGAGACCTTGTACTAAGCTAAGATCCCAAATCAGACACAAATTTAAAAAAAAAAAAAGTTTTCCAGTTTCATCATTTTTTTATTTGGCAGACCACCAATGCTCCCCCCCTACCTGACAAAAAAAAAAGGCTTAAATTTGAATTGGATCCTTATTAAGACACAAAACATGGATGTACCTTACTGAAAACAGTTTATCTACACATCTTGGACAGAGAAATCCATTGAGCAAGACCTTGTTGGGCAGTCAAAAATGATGCTTTTGTTTTCATACAATATAGGTCTAAATGCTAAAGGACAAATACTCTGAAATTTGAAATAAGACAATTAGGGTTATGTTCGATTCAAAGATGAGTAACTGATTTTACCTCTCTGAACAACAGGAAAAAAACCTAAAAGTGGTGGGAAAGAATAAATATTTGACAAATTCTCAGTGAGGGTGTGCTGATGTCACTGGCAGTCAGCTGTTTTATCTGACTGGAGTTTGGAATATTCTGCTTTCAGGACGTTGGTGTAAGTCCAGCAGAGCTAAAGATCGCAGTCAAAATATTTCTGACAATCCTCATAAAAGTAAATTAGAAATCTTAATCTAGCTCTCACATGAAGGACTTCACTGTCACTGAAGCTGAGCTGGAGAGATGAGGACTGCATATACACAGACACTGAACTGACTGACAGGGTCAACAAGAAAGAGCTGAGGCACCTCAGAGAGACAGTTTGTGGGAGTCAGGCATAAAGGAGTATTCCTGTGACCTGTGCTGTAACTGTTCTGCACGTAAGAGAGAATTTAGTGCACTATCAGCTACCCATCATGAATGCTGAGCTTTTAGTTTTCACTAATAAAAACAGTTTCCGGTTGTCCCATCAGTATTCAGGTTAGCTGGTATTCACCTCAAATGAGCCAGCTTTCATTATAATGTCAATCCTATGAACAGCCCACAGAAAACCAACAAAACATTTCTTATGAGTAGTGCCAAGTTATTCCCACTACCCAGCTACATCCCTAAAGTTAGGAGCAATGACAAAAATAGAAATTTAGAAAGTAAGGGAAGTTAATATCTATGTACTTACTGCAGTGCATTTTTGAAGAATTATCAACCTTTTGTACTGTATGAAATATTTACCTTATTTATAACCAGAGTTGCATAAAATACTGGAAATATACTTTCATGACTTGTCTACAGTGAAGAACACATACAAACCCAAAATACTGTCAATATAAAAATTAAAGTTGAACAAGTATACTTCTTTGGGAGCATTACCTCACATGCTTCTGAACCATGAAAAACTTAAAAAAAACAAAACCAGAAAGGTGCACTGTGGGATGATTAGTAGCTGGTAAGCAACTGAAAACAGCAATGTCAGAGCTGCAGAAATGGACTGATGAGGCAGGTAAGGCTGACAAACTTACTCTGAAGCTGTGGCTGAGGCTGCTGGAAGGAAAGGGGTTGTCCGAACACAAATGGACTGTGGACAAGGGAAGAGGGAGGTTTTGCAGCTTGATCAAAGATGGAAGGAGCTGGGAGATTTGGCCGTGACTGAATGGAATTCAGTATGGCACTCAGTTGGTCACCTGTAGTGGGCAAAACAGTCAAAACTACAACCTGTTACCTGTCATTCTTCAGAAAGGCAGAGTAAAATGGTACTCAAGGTTTAAATGATGATAATAGAGAAAGCTCATACATCTCATTTAGCCACATACAACTCTGGTTGTGGCTAAACATAAAAATCTCACTCCATGCATAGCAATAAAATTACTGTTTTTTAAGGCTCATGGATATTTTACTGCAATTATTGTAAACATTTCAAAATAGAGATTTATATTTGCCTTGCTAAAAAATGAAGAGCAGCCAAAGGAAAAAAAAAATCCCTAGCATTTACAGTAATACATACATGCAACAGTTCATGCAGAAAAAACATTAGAAAAACTGATGAGAAGGGAAAACTAACATGTAATTAGGCTTTGGCAAATGTATTTCTGTGCCAATGCTTTGGTAAATATTTGCTCATTTTTGCAAATTTTTTAAAACTATTCTGTTATGCTGTTTTTCGAGGTCAGATTGAAAATAATTTAAAAAATCCACAAGTACCACTTAAGAACTAGAACTGGTTTTCTGAAGAATTACCTACATTTGCTGTGAGGCAAATGTAGGCCTTCAACAAACTAGCATGTTAAAATCAAGTGTTTTAATTTCTGAATGCCAATTTTCAAACAAACTATGTGAGCATTAGAAATACATGATGCCTCAGTAAGAAGGCCACACCATGTTGTAACTTGAAGTATACTTAGAAATATGAGATAGGAGACACCTGAGATTCTCTCAAATTCTTAATTTGAACCATCACCAGACAAATCCTAACAATGTCACTTTATTCTGCAAATTCCTATGACTTTGACAGCATTGTAGAAAACCTAGTAAAGAATTTTAGTAGCTAACAGAATTTACAACATTTTCGGATTATTATCAGTTATTTTTTTAAGGAATTAGAGAAAGACCAGAAGATGTATCAAACCCAGTATTACCTAAGAACTCCTAAGTTGAATTTATTTTCTTGATATTTTGGGTTAAAAAGTAAGAACACAAAAATACTAGAAAACAGCTGGAATGCCCTTCTAAAAAAAAACATTTACAGGAATCAATGAATCAATTTTATTTCACTGTTTTGGAAGTAGCATACCTAAAAACTACTCGAATCTGTACTTCAGCAGCAATCATTCCTACCTTAAAAACGTAGAAGTGATTGAACCTGGCCTAGGGGGATTTGGACCTAGGTGATCTCTAAGGTCCCTTCCAACCCCAGCCATTCTGTGATTTACATGTCTGAAACTATTATTCTTAAATGTAACGTGCCTAATTCCTAAAAGGAGTGATTATTTTAAAGGGAAGGATACCTGAGAAGAAGTTGAAAGTCATCTGCCTACAATAATCAGATATGGAGGTGGGTAGGGCCAATCATGAGGAATATTAAAAACTTGCCTCTAACATAGAAAGCTGGAAGAGAGAATCAAACAGATTCTTTGTGGGAGTCAAATCTTCTTTCTTGCAGGTAATACTGTAAACCTAAAATTAACAGTTTTACAGTAGGAAACTCTGTTACCTACTGTAGAACTACACACCTGTTCCGGGGATCTTTACATTTGATCAGTCATTTTGAAACACTCTTGGATGGGGCTGAATTTTCATCAAAACTAGGGCATTCCTATGGAAGTACTTTTAACAAACAAGCCCCTCCAAAAGAAGCGCTTCCTTCAGAAATTCCCCTAAGAGATTGTGCCTGTGCCTTCCATTTTTTATTTTTTACAGAACTCAGAGCTTCTTAGATCTCAGAATGCAGAAAGACTGCATACAAAGTAATGGTACAGCTGAAGAATTCTATTTTTGGGAAAGCAAGACCATTATTCTTTCAATATAGTTGCCAACAACTCTCCACTCGTGGGTAATTCAGAAGGACATACAGTACACAAACTGAAGTCGTGTAGCTGAGTTGTTCGTTCACTCTAAACATCACAGCCTGAGGGTGTATTGAGAAAATAATGCATATAAAATAGTATGGAATTCAATGCCAGGAGTAGCTTCCAAATGTTTTGTAACTGTATTATCCCAAAGAAACACCTTTGAAAGTGCTTAAGATGTAGTAAAGAGAATCACAATGTCTTCAGAAATCGGGATGCCTGTTAACATAGCATATTCATCTCTAGGATTTTATCTTTGGACAACACAGAAGAAAAAAAATGTTGTCTTAATATGCTTCTTCAGAAAAAACAACAGATAATATTTCTGCACTATTACACACTATTACTATTGACATTGAGAGACAAGCTGTAATACTGCCTCACATCTAAGATACTTCCACTTTTGTGATTCCACCTTTACTCTGAAATGAGTATGGATGAACTGATAAAGAAGGTTTAAAAGGCTCTATAAAACAAAAGGAAAATGCTTCAACTTATTCAGCCTTTGTCCAAAAAAGAGGGTTTCCTATAACAATGCATAGACAAGTATGAACCACTCTCTACACGGTAAACCACTGTGAAATTATATAGAACTATTTAATGTTGTAACATTAACAGACTAGACTATTTAGGAATAATTATTTTCCTAATCTTCTCTCCTTTAAATTAAGTTTCAAGTTATTTTATTTAGGATACCATGAAGAAATACATGCTGGTGCTAAAAAACACATTGCACACCTTAGGCCCCTATTTGTAGTGGCATAGGCTATAACAATGTAAGAATACAATGACAGAGCTCCATGTTTCAGGAACATTTCTCAAGAACTTCAAGGAAAGTCCCTTCTGTATTATTAAATCTGCTAGAACTAACAAAGAAATGAACAGAAGACATTTGAGTTCGTTTTGATGGCTTTTACATATGTGTTTAGATCTTGCCAACAAAATAAATCCTGATTAAAAGAAAACAATTATTTTATATCAGTAAAATAAACTAGATTTTATTTATTTCCCAGCAATTGTAACTGCTATCCATGTGATTGAAAGGCAACTTCAGTTTTACAACTTTTTAAATTTCACAGCAAATTTTAAATGGCATGTTTTATCTTGTCAACTCATTAAAGGCACTTAAAAATTGTCAAGACATGACAAATGTTTCTGGACTTTTCAAAACATGTGCTTTCTAAATAAAATAGTTTTCTAATATTGTTTTACATGTATTTTTCATTTCAGCATTTCAGTTTTGTGCCTATCACTGCAGAAATCCAAAACTAACTTCCAAATCTTCATTGATCCTTTTCATACAGAATACTTAGACTGAGTGAAACTAAAGCAGAGAAAAAAGCAGTTTTAGCACTTTGCAATTCATTATACTACTGCTTTGGAGAGGGCCTGTGGTGCCTCAAAAAGCAGAAAATGAGTAATAAAATATATGCGAAGTTAAGATAAACACAATTTAAAAAAAATATGAGTTTAAAAACATACCTTTGTTATTTCCAAGGCCATAATCAAACCCTTGTCCATTACTACAGCTTGTCCCCTTACTGAAAGCTTGTATTGAAAAAGGACTTGGGGGAGGAGTCTGCACATTTTGATCTAGAAGGACTTGCTCTGTAAAAAACACCACATCACTTCAGGGTTAGACCTCTGAGTAACGGCTTTACATCAGAAAGATGAGTCACAAAGCAAAAGGGTGATATTTATTTCCACTGATAGCACTCTTCCTCTTGACTAAATACTCTTCCAAAAAACCCACATCTGTTCTTCAGAACTCATGCTCTAAAAATATTAAGACAGAGGACTTAATACTATGCAGACTGGTTTTTGTTTGACAGTCATTGCCAGCTATGCCATTATTTGATACTTGTTTTTTTCCAGTAAAATCATTCAGCAGAGTTTATTCTTTGGACAGCAATTGTTAAAATCCCTTTGACACAGCAAGGTGGAGAAAGGATGGTTTTCAGAGCGACAAACTCAGAGCCAATAAACATTTAATTGTGGTTACCCCCGATAGTTCATGGAACACAAGACATTTTTTCCTGACAGATTTATTTGTATCTGTAAATGAGTACTATAATTTTACTTTCTGTATGACACTAAAGAAACCTCTAGCCCAAACCAATCTGAAGTATTTAATAATATTTAAAACTACAGTAGAATTAAAATAAATGAGACAGAATCCACTTGACTATTTAGATTTACAGAGAAATTACTGACTTAACATGGTCAAAAATACCATTCCAACTGATGATATATATGAAAGCATTCAGAAGAAATACCCCAAATGCAGGTTTAAAAGCTTGAGCTGGTACCTTGAATTTTTTTTTCTTGTCATTGTACTAACAATAACATGGATTAAATAAAAAAAAAAAAATCACAACTCTTCAAAAAGCAATTCTTAAAAAATTGCATTTCAGGACAAAACTGCATTTCAGAGTACAAACTTCATATAACATATTCAAGTTAAAAACAAATGATGAGGGAGAAAGCTGGAAACTTAAAGTCAGTTTATAAAAGAAAGGATCTAGAATTTTTTCAATCAGAGGCTACTCTAGATCTTGCTGTAGTACTTTAACTGGGTACCTGGCTACAGACCTAGCTATTCAGACTTCTACCTTGTCTCTGACAGAAACCCTACCTCATTATGGGAATTTAATTATAATTTTATTAAATAATGAAAATGTGAGTGTAATGTGAAACATGGTGCTATTCATGGATTAAAACAATGGACATTTGCAAATCTAGCTAGACCACCTGCAGATCCTTGTTATTTCCCTCTAGTAAAAGCATTGAAACTGATGATAAATTATTTTTAAATAATTTCATTGCAAATAAAAACAATCAGTTTAAAATAACTTTCAGATACAGCTTAAGTGCATGAAATTTTACATGGCACTGAGGTGAACTAGGAACCTAGAACAGGTTGAAAATTGTAATTTTCAGTAATTGCACTGGTAACTGCTTAAACTGCTTTAGCTAGATGCACAAGACACATTCATCATTACCCTACCTGTAAAAATACTCATCTAGAAAAGATTAACAACTGGTATACTGAGGCACAGGATTCACATCAGAAAGTTTCTAAGATGGTATTTCTGTGAGCTGTATTGCAGAAATCCCACTACAGAGTTTTGTCCTCAAAGCCTGGAGCTTGCATTTCTGTTTTTCTATGAGAGCAATGCTATATAACAAGATGTCCTTCAGTAACAGTGCCCAAGCATCAAGAATCCAAAGACACACCTTCAAACAAGGGTCTTGTTTAAATTCTTCCTGATTTGTGAATTCTTTCTTAGAGCACACATATACTTTGAGAAATTTAAGATGAAATGATATGTCAAATACTGAAGATGAAAAGACTACTTAAAAATGCAAAATACTGTCAAGTTACTTAAATGTATTTCTCAAAATAAGCACTCTGGAATGGAAATTTTTGCACACTGCTTAATGTATTAATTTCAGATAAATTATTTTCTACTGGAAAAGCAAACAACCCTGTATAAAAATATAAAACAATTAATTTATCAACCCTATTATTGAATACCTGTGCTTTCAACAATAAGGTACTGTTCCAATTCACAATTATTTAGTTTATGGAATCTACTTGGGCTCTTTGAGCACATCAGAACTTGACATTATCAGACACAATTAAAATTAGAAAAGCTATGACTTCTAAAGGAGTGTTTGAAGTATTACATAGACATTTATATATTTAATGAAGAACTCTCGGCTATTTTCCTAGTTTGCAGAAGGTTTTAAACCTGCAAGTCGAGCCACAACAGTCTACAGAAAATACTTATGTATTAGCAAGGAATTGCTTTGTTCTAATACAGTAATGTGATAATTGTTAGAGTATCTATGTGTGAAATGAATTTCAGCACCAAATGTCAAAACCAGAAAAATGGCAGTCTGTTAGAATGAACAAATAAGAGGCTGACAATAAGTGTGACCTAAAAACACAAGCAGAACATGACTGCTGAGGTCAAAGGCTTTCATAAAGACACCTTTTGGAAAATAGATGCTTAAAAATCAACCCCAGAGCTAAAAGAAAAAAAGATGGTTAAAATTATTGTCCATAACCATAACTGGTACAGAAGAAATAATATGGAAATACTTTGACCGTTTTTTTTTTTAATCATTTAAAGAATATTTATAAACAACTTTTAAGTCTGACCGTGCAACGTAACTCAAATGAAAATACATAACCTAATGTTATACCCGCTCAAAACTCAGATACTCCTTCATTTCTCCTGTTTAGATTGCTTAAGTTAATTTTAAAAAATAAAAGAAAACAACCACTTGCCATCTTCATGTCGAAGGTACTGGTTTCCACCTCTGTCTCTAGCTAATGACCATGCCTCGCCTTCATCACTTTCACAGAACTCTACCATGCTGTTCTTATCCATTTGCACCCACGTACCTTCTGAATTAGTCACCTGATGCACACATAAAAAAGCAGAATTTATTGACTTCTCAAATAATTCAGTAGTACAATTCAGCAACTACTTATGGTATCTGGAAAACACATTAAATTTCAATCTTTCTATTACAAAGTAAATGTTAAAAAAAAAGACCAAAAACGACAGTTTCTTAAATTAAGGCCACAGACTGAGGCAGACTGAAGTACCAAACCTATTTATGGTATATTTAAATTTAGGAGTAATTCCAAAGATTTTAGACCTATTTATGCTCAGAAGAGGCAAAACACCAACACCACAACTTCAGAAAATCCACATAAGCCTAAATAAACAATTGAGGGAAATAGTCACCAGGATATACCTACTAATCGATGGTGGCAACAGGAGAATTATAATACCAAGATATACATGAAAGGTTTTTACGAGTATTAATTTTGTTCCTGATATTATATTTAGGAAATAGCATGACACACTTCATCCTTAAGCCCTTCTTAACCATAAAACACCACAACTGGACAACCCAGAACAATAACAATAGTTCAGCAACTAAACAGATTAATACAATCAGTAAAGAGAAACAGGAATTTGTTAAATGGTTAGGTCCTAGGAAAACATTTTATCATGAAACAGAATTCTTTCAAAGAATAGGACAAAAAACTAGATCAAGAAACAATTTTGTAAGGAATACAGTAACAGAAATACATAAGCAAGCACAAGTGACTGCAGTGCATTTTTAACATTATTCCAATTATTCCAAAATCAATGCAAAAAGGCAAGAGACACGACTGCATTAGTACTGCTAGCATAAACCAAGTTCAAAGGCCAGTATGTAGCATGAGGAGGGGAAAAGCAAACCTGGACAGAGGCAGATTCTTTTGCTGTGGTTACTACTGTTATATACTGGTATCTATGAAGACATGAACTGAAGCTACAAGGATCCATACCTCGCCCACTGCCTTGACTTTGTTTCCCAGAACTAACATTCCAATTGGGATACCTCTAAGGTTAGGGCAGCTTCTGATGTTGTGACCTGATGGGCCAGTCTTCACTACCTTGTACACTCCAGGTCCACCTCGAAGGAATGGCATGTCTTGTTCTTGCATCACTGCTTCCTGTGGGCAGTGTGAATTTAGGTCTTTGAAAAAATCATCTGCATTAGACCTAGATTCCTGAGAAATTAAAAAAAAAAGCAAAACAGAACAGAATAAAACCTATTAATACCACCTTTAAACTACTGAGAACTACTTACTTCAAGATTACAAAAGGTGAATGTCAAAGCTAAAGGAGATCCTAGTTATGTTGCTAATTTTAGTGTGCAGTGCTGAGCAACTAACTACTACTAAATTGCATAAACTGAATTACTCCTGACCTTACTCCTCAAGCAAAAGTGGTATAAATGTAACCATTTATATAAAAATAATAGCTCATATCTAACATCAGATACACATTATTTAAACTAACTGCTTTCACTAAACCTTCATCCTCACTGACATTTCTCAGGACACACATTCATTCCTCCTGCTCTATTTGTGAAATTTTATTAAAGTCTGGGGCTATGAAAAGGGAATTCAATATTATTTTGTACTATTTGCTGATGAAATATATATCCAAACCTGAAGTAAGAAAACACTTTGAATTTCTTACTAAAAAAAGTAGTAGTTACTAAAAGAAGAGAAAAATTAGCATAGATTTTTCAGCCAGTAACAGCTTAACTGAAAGGCTTTTGTACAAAAAAACATGAGGGATGGGAGTAATAAATGTGCATTTATTTCAGAAGAATGCAAGTAAGAAGCAGGAGCAAGTTCCATTATACTCAAAGTCATAGGTATTTTTAAAGGAACATCTGAAAGTTACAAACTACATAATGTCCTTCTGGATGAAGCCAGTGGTTCACCTCATTCAAACTACTGTGTTCAGCAACAGGAGATGCTCTTTAGAAGCAGCACAAAAATCTTTACTAGTAGTCTGTCCCTTATATACCAATAACATTTAAAACCTTTTTATTATGGATATTACAGGGTATATCCTGTTTTCTTTACTGTCTATTTATCAATCTGATTTCTCAAAATTTCATTTCTTCTGAATATGCTGATACTTTCTGCCTTGACAATCTGCTACAAAAACACCTTCCAGGAGTTCACTTCCTGCTGTGAGAAAGAATACTTTCTTGGTCAGATTTAAATCAAACTTCTGGTTATGTTCTTCACTTTTAAATGAATGCAAATTTCCTCGGATCTCTTTAATTACCATGTTTTCAGCTTTTTTTGGTATGGAAGTCTGTGCACTGCGTCCAGACTAATACAGCAGTTTTTTTCAAGAAGCCTTTATACAAAAATGATGCTATTATGTAAATATGTAACTTACAAAGCAAGTTAATGCAAGCTGAGGTAAACTGGTTTGAGAAAAAAAAGAGACAATTTAAACATAGTTTAGGTCTTAACATAATAAAGTCTGCTATTCTGGGAAAAAACAACCAGTGGACAAACAAGTTTTAAAATCTCTAAACCAAAATGTACAACACATTATCATCTTCATTACAAAGTTCACACACAAAAAAAATCCATCTCAAAACACTACAGAAGTGTTATTCAGACAAACACTTCTACAATCAATTTAAACAGGTTAACTGCACATAACATGTTCCTAGAATTAAATAATTTAAAAAAACCCATTAAGAATCATCAGAGTATTAAATGTCTGTGTGGTGGCTTACTCATACAAATATTGTCTTATTAGATGCCTCAACTTTATGTGGAGCCTCCAATAACAGAAAAATATTTACCAGTAGATTCTGCTCTAAGGGAGAATGAAAGGCTTTGTTATGTTACTAGGCCACCTCTCTGAATTTCTGATTTGGTTTGTTAAAAAATGAGAGTGCAACTCATGAATTAATAAAAATAATCTGCCCTGGTATTTTTTTCTCATTTTTGAAGAAAGAGACACAGATACAGCACTGAATGCAAATCTGCTATTTCCTATAAAAATAATTCACAGTAAAACAGACTTCAAAGAATATTTAGCATAAAGTTGAGTCATAAGGTGCATTCTGAAAACATGAGATACAGTGTGACTGTTCCTGTAATTTAACTCACCTTAGGGGGTAAAGCTTTGGAAGTCCATGAAAAAAAGTCCAAATCCCTTACTCCTTGGCTAGCATTAAAGACATTCTGAGCAACAAAGTTTGAAAAAAAGAGACATATATCAACAAAGAAATGGGAACAAAGAAATATTGGAGGAAGAAGCTCAAGGTAGTATAATGCAAAGTTTCTCCTCAAGTAAATTTACTGGTAGAATGTTTTGCAAAAGGGGAAAGTTTTGTTTTCCTAATCAAGTCACCTGAGTCCATTGCTCACCATGGCAAATCATCCATTACACAGAAACAGTTTAGTATGTCAAAAGCTCAAAATGGATGTAGTGTGTCATGCCATTTACTGAAATTAAGAGCCAGACATCTCTTACAAAGCTTGAGACTTCAGACACAGAAAAATCTCATATTTCTGTTACAAAGGAACAGTAGCTGGTCCCATCACAAACCAGTTTTCTAGCGAGACGGTCTCCTGTTCTGAAAGATGATTTCAACCAGTGCAGGACAAATGCACAAAGAATTTTAGTCACCCAGTCAGAACCAAGAGATGCAGAAGGGCTAAGCTTGCTGTTGGTGAAAGGAGTTCACTTGCACAGAATGATTTCACCAGTTTGCACATCAAAACTGTAATTTTTACCGGAGCCAAAAATTTCAGGGCTATATGGAGAAGAATTGCTAAGATTCCATTAGTTTTGTAAAACATACAATGCATTGACTAGTTTGTAATGAATAACTGTAAACCAAATATAGCTGCCAGAGAGACATCACTAATTTTATAACCAATTGCCCACACTATAGAAATACACACTGCTGTTCTGCCTAATTTTACCTCCCACAAAACAGTGAAGACAGCATCTTACTCATTTCAAAGAAATTTTCACAGTTTCTGCCAAATGAAAGAATAGTATACATATAGCAGTAGTAATAATCGTATTTATATGGAATCCCTTTGACAAAGCACCCATTTCATCTATATGAACCAAAATATCAAAATCTAATTTCCTGTCCCATTCTGGTATGGGAACGAAATGAAATCCCTGCTCAGCCGCTACATTAAAATTTAACAGTAGCTAAGACAGCAAATCCTTTCAGGCAGAAACAAGTACAAAACACCCTTGGCACGCTTCATCTGTATTCCTTGAAAAAGCACTAACACGTTAAAAGTAAGCAAATCTACACTTTTATCACATGATAGAAGCAAGTCATCTACTATATACTGCTTGCAAACATTAAGTTTCAATAATACAAATGATCTGTCATTTTGACAAAGAGAGGAAAATTGTCACAACAGCAGCATTTCTTTAGAATTGAGTACCTTTACCCAGAACTGAAGGAGGTAGCCATGCACTAGTGCTATATACTCTGGGGCACTGGGAAGGTGGGGAGTGTCTCAGATAGGAAGATTAGCATAGTAAAGGTTTATCAACTTGGCATAAAACTATGGCAACTATAAAAACCCTACACGTGCCTAATGAGTGTACTTCATAGGCATCCAATCTACCTCACCTGTCTCACTCTATTATTTTGCAGCATATCTCCTTTTTTCTGATGGACTTCCCCTGAGAAACATGGACTGTCCATACCTAAAATGTTTAGGTATAATTTCAAAGATCTATTTTTCCACATCATAGAGCTCTATGTATAAAACACACAAGGGAAACCAACAGCAGTGAAGTGGGACCATGCTGGCTTAGAAACATCAAAAAGATCAAACTAGAAACTCTCCTTTGCTCTGTGAACTTGAGATCTTCCTGCCTATTATAACACTACACCAGTTTAGATGAATAGATCAGGCATCTATTTGAGAACTAAGTTCTCATTTTGAAGAAACTACCAGATAGAAGCTTTGAATTTAGCCCTTATGCTATCATCTGTAGATTTAGTTAATACTTTCCTTCAAGACTTCACCTTCCAAGATCTAAAACCAATTTTAGAAACTCATACTTTTCCCAATAAATTCAAAGTTTCAGAGATTAAAAAAATTAATTTGTTTTGCCACAAAAAATTATTGGTCCATTAGGAAGCATTTAAAACCTCAGTTGTTATTTTTCAAAACTAAGGCTTATCTTAAACAGCCATCTTGACATTTTATCCAACACAGTCTTACTCTTCAATTGCTTTCCATCATGCTTAAAATGGTAGAAATTTTTGTCAATGTCCTTCAGTATTTCCACAGAACATTGAGCTTTCTGAGGTTCTGTGATCAAGCACTAGAGCCTACATACTAATTTTGATTCTTTCTTCCATTGCAATAATGATTTGAAAAATTTGCAGTTTCACAGTCCTTGATTGCTTGTGGTGGCTGGGGAATGTAATATTGTAGCTAGACATCAGGGTAAGTATTCCTTCTTATAAAAATTTAAATTTAAAATGAAGTAGGGAGAACATAGAATGTGATTTTTAAAAAGACAAGTTCCAGAGTCTGACCAAGATGATTTTCTATTTCTTCCTAGTGTGCACTATTTTGTATCATGTTCCTTTCTACCAAGCACTATGTGTAAGCATGAATAAATAACTGTCTGCATAAGGAATTTTACAAGTAGTTTTTCAAAAACAGATACCTGAATACCATAAAACCAAAACTACCAGAGATGGAAACAGCTTATTCAAAACCCGCAATCTATTACATTCACAATCTCATAATTATCTACAATGGATTGGATGCACAGTTTTAGATTAGGGGCTGTAAAACAGTTCCTAGTGAAAGGACAAGAGCAACAGAAGAGGAGTTGAGGGCTTTCTAAGAAGGTAAATTGCCACAGCTCAAATAAATAAAACAGTGGCAACTACTGTGGATCTCTCCTTTCCTATGATAATTTATCTTCAAATATAATAGCTCTAATAAAAATACAGAAAGTGCATTTATGAGATCCACAATATTCAGTATTTGCTTTATCATAAAATACCTAGTTAATGCTAATAAACATACATAAAATGAAGATACAAAATATACATCAAGATGAAAAGAGGTCACAATTAACACTGCCAAGAACCTCTACTGTTTTTCATCTGCTCACTGTTCCATAATACAGTGAAGAAACAGAATAACTAAAACTTTTTTTAATAAGTTTTTACATATTTTACAAAATGTACTGAGAAATTTTATTTACTTAAGGGATTGATTACAAAAAGCCTGTATATTCAAACACGAGAAAGCAATGTAATTGGAGATGACAAGTCTGCCCACTCAACAGAGCTGAATAGAAAATGGGGTCTAACAGAAGTAATATGACCATCTATTTGAACAGGGAATATGGCCTAGCTCAGGCATTTGATTTTCCCTTTGCATTTTCAGTCACACAAGAGACTTTCTCCAGTCTTCCTTTTAAGCCAAAGCTGGTTGAACAGCTTGGGTCCAAAAAATCTCACACAATCACAATTTCTTCTACTGCATTCTGCTCATCGTGTCATTCAGCTACCCAAATCAACAGGATTGAGCAGGTATGAATTATATCATAATTTAATATAACAAAACTTTAGCATTTATTACTTAATTGAATATCCTTTTTGACACAAGTCCTTCATCTCTAGAAGCCTGCAAAAATCAAGTTTGACAACTTACAAACAGTCCTTTTTTTTGGACAATTCAGAGAAAAAAAGGTATAATTTGAAATATTTTCAACCTAGTAATCACCATAAAAAGATTTTAAAACTTCCTACCAAGAAAGCAGTATCTGTGCAAAGGAAGTACCCAGTAAGAAATAAGTATATGCTAGACTAGCATGCTGTAAAGACTTAAGGCATTCAAAAGTCAGCCTCTGAACCTTATGTTTTGTCACCTTTAAGAAATAACATGTTAGAGAACTATTTTTTTCCTTTTTCCTCTTATTATTATAAATCAAGCCAACAAATCCCACTGCTTATATACTGTCATAATGAAATGAAATAATTTCAGGACATGCTAAGTCCTCTTAAAAATCTGAAAATGAGAGCCGTGCAAGGAAACTTTTCTGAAAGTAGCTCAAAACACATTTCTTGCACATGCCTGCATTGTTGTAAGAGTTGCTCTCATAACCCTTTTGCTATGGTGGCTGCCACTTACAGAACAGAAGCTAAGAATGCATGTGACTTTAAACTTGTGTCAGTCAAGACATGTGATTGGCTACCTAAAAGAAAATTAAGCATATCTTAACAGCTCATAACAGTCTAAATGGTAAGAAAAGTAATTCACAAGAGTGTCTAACAACCCCCAAAACCAAGAGGGAATCTTTCATCTGAAAGAACACAGAGAATGAAATGTTTGAAAACTGAATGTTGTTTTTCACATTTGATTGTACCTGACCTCCTTATTCACATGAAATTTGAATTCTCAAAATTATTTTGTCAAGATTGAATGTTCAGTTATTCACGGCAGACATTTTTTTCCAGGCTTCTCTCAAGGAGCACAGCATATGCTCTTCCCTACAACTACACGTATAGCAGAGTTTTATGAAATATGCCAAGTCCTAAATTCAAGTTCTTGTTAATCACAGACAACTGCTCAACTCAAAAATATTCCCTGAAACAAGTAAAAAGATACTGAAGATAGCTAAACTAAAAAAACCACAAAGAACCACACAACTAAGAAAAATCTACTGTAATACCTGTCTAAACATACAATATTAACTGAAGTTAGTTACTTAGTCAAGATGAATTCACTTTTACCATGAGTGAACTGGTAAAATTCAATTATTGCACAGAACTATTAATATTTCATGGAAGTATAATATAGCAATTTTCTAATGGCAACGAATTTTGAAGCAAAAAATACAGGCAAAATTTTAAACAAAGCTTAATTTTTTCCATGTTTTCATATATTCTACAACATTCTAGAAAACCACTGATCACAGGCATATTTGCATGACTGATTTCTGAGTACAGAAATAATCTGCTTCCCAACTCCAAAATTAAAATGATTTCCCAAACAAGGATTCTATTGAAAGAAATCTACAAATAGAAATATATCAACAAATAATTTGTAAACAAGAAGACCTATTCACATCATGTAACAGTGTTTGGCAGAACAGTCACAGGGTATTATAAATTTCCAGATTTAGCTCCTAGCAAATAGCCCAACTTCACTGGAACCGGGGATATCTCAGTTCTTCTATAACCAAAAATATGAACAGCATAGTATTACTGGTCACAGTGTTTAATTTAATGAAATATTTCTCAACTATCTTCAATTGCAGCAGCAGATTACTCAGATAAGATGACAAATCAATCTAAATAACAGTATCAATTAGATCTGACTCTCACATTCTGCCCAGAAGAAAACAAGGTACTGCCCACTCAGGGGAATGCACGAAAACAGATGAGCTAGAAAGGCCTGCGCTTTCATGAATCTTTTGAGAAACACTGGTTTAGCTAAGAGCTTTTTCGTCTTTCACATTTTTCAAAAAAGTGTAATTGGTTTCCAGAAAAGGTGTAGCCTTTAATTGTAGTGATGATGAGCACCATTAAAGTTATTCAAATAAATGATATTTACTCTTATTATAAATTCAATGTTTGTCTTGAAGCTCTGGGATCTTTGATTAGCTAATGAAGTGATAACTTAAAGATTCAGGTATAAAACTCACAAAAGACATCTACAAAACCTAGAGTCTAAAGAACTTTTGGGTTGGTTGGTTTTTTTTAAAAAGCAACAATTACACTGATTCACTCTAGGCTGCAAGCCTCTTCTGAAATCAGGGCACCAGTGGACCACTTCACAGACAATGCTATCCAGCATAAGAAACACTTGGTGTAGACCACAATCTAATACTATTTTGCTTTTATTACAGCAGTCCCTGCACTTCTGTTTCTCTTCTAGGAGAAGAGGCTTCAATATAAAAAGCCTCATACCTTTCTACACTCCACCCTCATTACACAGCAGCCCTCCAAAATGCAAACACATATAAGGTTGTATTTAATAATTAAAATATCGTTTACCTCAGGACTTTTTGCAGCCTTAATTAAAGAAAGTCTTGTAATGAGGATAGAGTGTACTTTTGGATATTTTTCAAAGGCACCTTTTACTTACGTCAACAGGTACCAGAAGGCTCTTGCCAAGATGTTGGTTAAAAGACAGACACCAGGCTTCAGTGTAACCATTCATGTTTGGAACATACTTCTTTATTGTTTCATCATTCAGCCTCAGCCAAACACCATCATCATTGTGGATCTATGGGAAACAAGCAACAAGAACGAGCCATGCCCTCCTGTAACTGTTCTGTAGCTAGCAGGGATTAACAGACTTCAGGCAGACAATAGCAGCAAAGAAGCAATGATTCTTACAATGCCGATACAACACAAGCAGAGGTAAAGAGGAATACTGACAAAATCAGAATTCCAAAGCAATTGGGGAACTTTTTATAAGTGAAGGTGTGAAGACAAATTTAAATCGGATCATGAAGTAATAAGAATTGCTTTGAAATAAAAGAGGAAAGAAAGACAAGCCTTAATAAGCTTTATAAATTCCCCACTTCCCATTTTTCCATTGCTTGTATGACTTGGTAAATTGCAAAAATATTCCTTACATACAAAGTTATATTGTAAGAAAAATACATGCACAGCAGTCTAACACACTAGTAGTGATCTTTCAGATCTCTAAGTAACAGATCTAATGAAAAGGACATTTGCATCTGAATTTTTGTGTAGAGTTGAAATAGTAAGTAGTGAAAAGCTAAATCTTAAGAGGTATTATTGTAAGATGAACTCTGGGAATTTTCTTTCCTTTTATCAGTCTCAAATGTTTGTTACACAGGTTTTGAAGTAAGCAAATTAAAGGAAATGACAGCTTGAAAAACTAAATGAGTAAATTTAGATTTTTGCAATTTATGGTCTTAAGTTGTATATGTCAACATCTAAACATGGAAAAAAACCCATTATTTGCATTAATTACCTTTACATCTTTGCCCAATTTTCAATAGAAATGTCTTATGGATTACCTCATCAATGAAAGTGATGGATCCATTGACTTTCACTATGCCTATTTGCTCACTCTGAAGGGAAGGGTGGCTACGGATACGAAGCCCTGCACTGTCCTTGGCCACAAATTTGCGAACCTAAGAGAAGCAAAGAAAGACAGTAAGGAAGAAAAAAAATTGGAACAGAGCTCTCAGAGTAAAAAGAAATAGGTTTAACAGATTCTGAAATGCAAGTGACAAGACAGCAGTCTTAAGAGTTACAGTTTGTTGCTAGTTTCCCATGGCTGCCGTTTATAACTTCATTTTTTTACTATAATCAAAAAAATTAATATGTTCCAAAAAATATCATGTAAGCATGCATTGATTTGGAAATATTTCTGTTATACCCTAAAATAATCAGTACAAGCTTCTGATTTTTTTAACACACAGGTTTCATTTGCTGCTGAAAATTTCACCAGATTTGCATTTTCAAATTTATTATTTCTTTTAGCTGATCGCCTGGGATTACCATTTCTCAGTTGTGCTACTGTAGTATTCTCTTTAATCAGCTTTTTAACCATAATGTGGTTATTTTCCTTAGCTAAATATTTTAACTAGCCATTTTAAAATAAAATAATCTTTCTACTTCTTTATCCTTCAAATCGCTATTTCAATAGTTTCTTCTTTTTTTTTGCCCACAGGAAGGTTAGAGCAGAGACTCCTTGCTATTAGCTGGACTTACTACAGCACCCCAAAATCTCCCACTTGTTATTCACTATGATGTTTTTTTGCCATTCAAACATTATCAGGCACCTGTCCCATGGAGAACAAATGTAAGCCATCCTATTGATCTCTTAAAGCCAGAGATATGGTATTCATATGGTACAAAACCACTTTCTTGGAAGGTTATTTTCAAACTCCACAGGTAAAAGTGATAAAAATACCAACGAAAATATGGACTTAAACTATAACAACATAAAGCACAGAACGATGTGTAAGGAATAAACTCAGTGATATATAATGAATGGTAAGAGCTAAGTGTATGAATGTTTTTCCCTAATGAAATTATTTAAGAAATTCTATTTATTCTGAGGATAATTTAAAAAACAAAATACAAAACCAACAAAACCCCAAAACCAGAAGCATGTAAATTATTCCAAAATGTGCAAGGTTTTGTTTATTAACAGTCTTCTTACTCATAATACTTAAGATTCTCACAACAGACAAAACTAAGACTTTCAAGGTCCTTGTAAAAGGATAAAGCTGAATCACTGCTGACAGCATTCTAAACACAGACAAGCCAAAAACAAAGTCTTGCAAATTAGGGGTCCTTGCATCATGTTACTTCAGAAAATCATTATGAGAGTTTGCTAGAACTTGGATTAAAAACTTTAATTTAGAGAAAAAACTCACATTCCAGATTTTGAGTAGGCACAGGCTGGAAAGACCCTTCTTCCCCTTTGCAACAGCTAACCTAATCAGTTAATAAAAAACTTCAACCTATAACTAGAGATTGCTTAAGGACCAGATCCACTGACAGATAATACAATAAAAAACAGATCAGGAGTTCTCTTATGCTCATTTCTGACCATGATGAAAAACTTTATTGTCTGTATCTTCTTTCTGATACAGCGCCTATTTGCTAGGAATATTTCTGTAGCACCTCCATAGGCAGTTCTTCCATGGAGCATACACCAGTTGGATTCCAAGTAAAGAACTGACTAAGACTTTAAAGGCTTAGGAATTAGGATGCACATCATCCCTACAGTGTACAGGAGTTTTCAAGAGCTGTATTGCTGTGCTTTTTATTTGACAAATCTGCAAAGAGGTGCATGTCACACCGCATAAAGCAACCTTTGCAAGGGGGAGAGGAAAAACTACCCCCAGCCCAGAGCTTTTGGGTTAGGTGGTTGTTTTTTGGTTTTGCTAGCTATTTGTTGTGTCAGGATGGTAGAAACCATCAAAACATGTTACTGACCAATCATTCTGGTACCAGTCTTGCACCTTCAAATTCAGCTAAATTAAGACCTTTTCCTTCTAGTTGGTTCCAACTACTCTGAATTACATTACATAGCTTGAAAAATAATGTTTTCCTCAATAGGATGTGGAATCAAGTTTCCTGCAAGTTAGTTAATTTAACCTATTAGGAGGCTGCAATTCTTATGGGTCATATACCCCAGGCTGAATACAGATCACTATCATAGTCTCCTTCAGATGTTTCATCTGACTTCAAAAACCAGAGAATGAAGAATACACGTATAAAATCATAACACAGCACCCATTTTCAGCTTGCAATTTAAGTAAGATTTGGCTACAAAACAAGAATGTTCCAGTGCCTCAATGAAAATATTTTGGTGCTTCTAGCTGAGAACAGATCACCACTGAGAATGCACTGTTAGTGTCCTTTGGTTACAACAGGCTGACAAAGATGATGGAGCAGCATTTAGAGCTCAACTATGCCCTTTTAATCAGCAAAACATGATGATACATGTCTAATCTACATTCTTGGCTTCAGAAACATGGAGGACAGTGCAATTATTACCTTGATGTATTACTTACAATACTGCTGTCGATACACCAAGAATTATCCTGATTTTTTATGTGATTTATTATGACACAGAAGAAAGATGATTGATTAAATGATTTACCATGAAAGGTCTAGTTTAACTTTTCAGCAGGCTCTACAGACACTAGGTACAGGACAAAGATGGCTCCTTTTTCAAAGAGACTAAAACTTGGAACAAGAAATGAGACATGCACACTGAACAACACCAGGAGAGGATTAAACACTACATAACATCTCAGAACACCAGAGAACTGACTTCTGTCAAGTACTTTGACTCTTCCTTGACAACACAGTTATCATGTATGAACAAGTCACCCCAATTTCCACTGTAATAACTGAAAAGAAAAACAGAACTTCTGTTCAGCAATTTATCTCATATAAAACTAGATTCTCTCAACTTTGGGACAGCAAAACAACACATATGATAATCAGCTTGGGTGGAGGTATAATGAAGTTGCTTGAGATAAATCTCTCTCAGTAGGAATTTGGAGTTCTAATTAAGATAATGAACTAGCCAGGCAGTCTTCCTTCCAAGAGAAGGGAGAAAGTCTAAAAGAAGCTTCTTGGGGAAAAAATAAAAAAAGAGAGTGAGGGGTAAATGTTGCACTGAAGCGAAAAGTACATTTATTATTTTTAATTTGAGTTATGGCTTCAGGGAAAAAAATCTCGTTAGCAGTAGAAGCAGATGTTGGATGCATTTTAGAGACTGGAGAACCATACAACAAAGTCATTGTCTCTGGCTTATCCTGAAGTCTA
The DNA here is from genome assembly GCF_024509145.1 of Vidua macroura. Classification (NCBI taxonomy): domain Eukaryota; kingdom Metazoa; phylum Chordata; class Aves; order Passeriformes; family Viduidae; genus Vidua; species Vidua macroura. The sequence goes on along the minus strand of NC_071572.1, from coordinate 49,360,675 downwards.
GAAAAAAAAATTAGGATACACTGCGTAGGCAAGAAGTTGTCAGGAAAAAAAAAAAAAATCACCACCACATCCTTTAATATCCCTTCCTTTGCATCTAAGAGGAAGTGCAAGGTATCTCCTTCATCTGGGCATCTGCCTTATACCACTGCTGCCCATTTCAGCTTACTTGCTTTAGTGTGTCTACTTTAACATCCTTCAGGGTGGAATGATAAGGTGAAATGGGGATGTCAAAAGCTAAAGAAAAGACACCTTTAAAAACATAATCATGCCATTCTCTAAGCAAGGAAAATATACTAAAGAAACTGGTTATGGAATTTATACTGAAGATGCTCATGACAAAACAAACAAAATCTTTGCAAAATTTCATGCACAATTATTTTTGTAGTACAATATATAAGAAATAGAACTAATAATAGTGCAAAATTTTGTCTGTGGCTTTAAAAATAGCTGTGATATGTGATATACCTTGTGTGACAAGCCAAGGTAAAGACAGTTTCCATAGAGTTTCCATCAGTTTTATGAAATAATGTACAAGAAGAAAATGAATTTGTTTCATTTTATCCAGTATATTAATTTCATTCCATTCAGCATGTTAAAGTGATCTGCAAATATCCTTAAGTCTGCAGCACTATTATCTGATAAACTATACATTAAACAACAAACAAGTCCCACCCAAACATAAGTATCTGTTTTGGGGCTTTTTTTTTTCAGTTCTCCAAACCTTGTTTGGCTGAGGCTCTGCTTTTGGTTTAATAAGTTGGGTTCCAGGAGGTATCATTCCTTTTGGAGGATCTTTTACTTTCACTTCTAGTCCAGCATCTATAAGCAAACAAAGACTAAGTTTAAAAAAAATATAAGGGGATATATCAGTTAAACAGTAACTACAATTTATCTGTGGTACAATTTAGAGTAAACAAAATAACCACTTATCTGTCTGCCAAAATCCACACTTGCAGTTGCTTCATGGTGCGAGGTATTAATTTTTGAACATTTCTCTTTTCATATGTGGAAATTTACAGACCTGTTGTTAGACATCTGTCACAGAGTACGTACAAAGCACTACCAGGTAATTTTGAATCTTAATAGTGTCTGTAGGGTAATGTTTCAAGGAACAGTCAACACAGAGTCTGATGTTTGAGAGGTGCAAGTGAAAGTTTCTGGAGAGGCAGTAGCTTATGCAATGTTGTACTGCTACAGAAGCTAATTGCTATATGTGAGATAGCTATAAGAGCCTGAAAAGCCACATTATACAACCAGAAAAGGCCTATAATGTAAAAAAATTGGCATATTTAATTACCAATGCTGTTATAAAACATGAAGGCACAGGAGAGTGACATTCTTGTTTGTGAGGAAAAATACATGTAAATACATGTGAAGAAAGACAAAAATTTAGGTAATAGATGAATATAACCTCAAATAATAACCTTTAAAGAATTGCCTCAGCAATCACTGTTAAAAACAAACGGCAACAGTAGATACTTTTGTGTTTTTTGTTTCATTTTACAGAGTGACAGTCTGAAGAACAACATCTTGAAAAGAAGCACCTGGACATAACAATGAAACTGTTGGTTTCACTAATATCCTTTTAAACAAGCATGGCAGTAACAGAAGCAATCTACAAGCATTAAGAACATAAAAGGTTTGAAAGAAAGAGAAACTGTTACCAGTACTTAAGCAGTCAAAAGTTAACAGAATTATGGGTCAAGCATAAGTACATCAAAGCTTCAGAGGGCATAGTCTAATATGATTGAGTCAGAAAGTTCCATTGCAGAAAAATGGCATACCTAAGTATTAAGAGTATACTCATACCTATTTAATAGTGAAGATTAAAAGTTATATTTATTACTTTTAAAACTTTACCCTACACAATGCTTGAGGATGGTAGAACCTGTGTAAAAGTATAAAAGCAGTTGTTGAAACTACAATGTAAAATTTGCTCCAGAGATGACACACTGGAAAAAATACAACTGAGTGTATCACAGGCTCCTATGAAGGCAAATGTTCCTCTGTTTGAGGAATAGAGATGACCATTAATAATAATACTTTATACATCTTATCTTCTGTAAGTTAACACATAAAACCAAATCTCATTCCATTTCTATGTGAATTATGTGTACTTGCCTTTATGAGTATCACTATGTGTTTACTAAAGGTGCTAGTCAGTACTGGGAAAGAGGAACTGCTGGTGCTCGTGAACTCACTCAAACCCTCTTATCAGATGTGGGTCCAGCTACAACACTTTCAGTGTTTCTACTAGCATCTTCACCGTATCACCAGTAAGGCTGACATGAGAGCTTTCAAGATACAGAGCATTTTTGGAAGGGGGCTCTTTCCACTACATGCTATAGTATCTCATAGAGCAGTCCCCAAGACTGGCAAGATAACTAAAAGATTTCCAGCAAGGAATGAACCAAAAGCATTTAAAAATTAGTACAAATAATTAAGAGTTTAGGCAGAGTCTCAGTTAAGACCACACCTCCTCAATTTTCCAGAACAAATGACAGTATGCATTTCAGCATTGTCAGGAACAATTTTGCCTTTCCTTAGGTTCTTCAGTGTTGGGCTGGGATTTTTTTCCCTTTAACTATACTTCTCTGTCACACTCAGCTGAAACAAGACATTCTTCTTTAAACAGAGAGTTGAGAATAAGAGACACTGTTAATCTGGTAGTCTAACCACACTGTAAATACATGATTTGCAACATATATTCCTATTTCAGAGTGTGGGGCTTTTTCTTCTGACAAAAAATGATTTAACTAGAAGGCTTCTGAATGGAAACTTGGCTACTAAGTTTTGCTATGAACTATAAATTAAATCTTATGAGCATCAAGACAAAAATGTGTTAGTATACATAAGTGGAAATAATATAAATGTATGCTTAAATATAGTGAAAATTAAGTACCTATTTCAATGCCATCTATAGTAACATGAATGGTATAGAGACCAACAGCTCCAGGAGTCCAGTTTGCACAGTATGTACCATCATTATTGACTCTGATCAACATATTTTCACTGGGTCTAGGCATAAACAAAACAAAATCAATCAATTAAAATATAATGATTAGTATCATATTTTGTTTGGAAACTACTCTTTTTCTAGCAGATCACCTAAATACAATTTTTCCCTTTCCCAATGTATTAACCTCCTATTATTTCCCATGAAAATAAAATCCTCTATTCTACATTTATTTATACCAAATGATAAAAGAACACATTCAGGGAGTAGCTAATACAAATAAAGAAACAACATTAGAACAATTAAGAAAAAAGGATTTTAAATAAATGTACATGTAAGAAAACATAATACTTGACTTCAGTGTTTCTACCTTCAGACACGATTACCTGTCAGTCACACTTGGGAGTCTAAGCATAAGCAGAAGTGTCAGGACATGTTAATTTAAGTCCCTAATCAAAATAAATTTTTTAATGTTTACCTCTTTGGTGTTGGTGAAGCAAAACGTAGTTCTTCAAAAGAATAATTTTCGTATGCCTATAAAGAGGTTAAATTCAACAATAAAACCAACAGCTACACCACTGTCTTGAATAACAGAAAGCAGAGCATTTTCTTAAAGAACACATCAATCTAACTTTACACACCCCTGAAGCATCAATCAGGGAATCAGAAACAAATTTCAAAACACAGAAATATATAAATGCACACATGAAAGCGTATTTTCACTGTCTCATCAAACAGCCATTATTTAGATAAGGAAGACTGCTACTACTAACAAAAACCTTCTAAGTCTTCCAATCTCTTCAAATGTGACTTATATAAAACCCTTTTGAATCCAGACAGTGCACTGAAGACCATCTGAAGATAAGAAAGCAAGTAAGTTGCAGGTAAAACCTGCAAACCAGCCCAGGGGCTTCATCAATGAAATTTCACATCCTTTTTCTTTCAACTCCAACTGAAGATGAAATTCCCTGAACACTGAGGTGATACTTCCATTGACTTCCACTACAAAAAAGACCTGGTTCACTTCCATTGCATCTTGTGAAATCATTGCTCTGAAAAACCCCCTAAGAAAACAGAGCTAGTCCTAGAAGTGCACGAAGTCCCTCACCAAGAATCCCTCTGGGCTGCAAGAGTTGCTGAGTTATGAGATTCCCCTGTTAAAACCAACAAAAGGTAGGATAAGGACCTTTGAACATATATGCACATCAGTCATTTTGGGTCCCCTGTATAAAGATATAGTTTTGGGTATCAGTCCCCCAAACATGTCATAATGTATTATATATATATTTTTATGGAGTGACATTTTATAAGTATTTGTATCAATTACTGATACAATGTGCAGGCTGATGCAAAATGAAAATATCAGGAGATGTCTGCATTTTACACTGAAATGAGTGTGCTTAATAATGCAGGCAGGGAAATAGAACAGAATATTGACAATGCCTTGAATTCATAAAGTTTTGGATGGAAAGGACTTAACTTGAAAGGAAGATTCTCTGGAAAAGCACTAAATACAGAAATCAAGCATGTTTCAACAAGAGAGATGCTTTTTAAATTTAACCTTGGTGTCTTTTTACTTTCATCTTTATGAAGGTTCATAATGTTATTATCTTCTAAGAGGATTTCAAATGAATCCTTTCATTTTCCCTTAGCCTTATTTCAATTAAAAAATGATTACACATTAACTAGCTGATATTAAGCATTCCTCACTCCATCAAACCTACAGAAGAGTTTTTGAATACCTTACACTTGCACCACCATAATTTACGCCAAAGCATCTCATACATTACAAGATATACCACCCTAAGAGTTGTGTGAACAGATTTGACACCTATCACTGGAAAAGCAGCAGCAGGTATCTGTTGACAGTGGCTATCAGAAATATCATCTAAGCCCTAACTTGGAATAAATAATGTATTTTTGCCTCCCCTCAAGTCACTTTTAAAAGAAGCATCAAATCAAGAAGTGGTGTTTGTAGTAGCCCAAACAAAAACGCCAAAATCACACCTTGATATGCACATGATTTAGCATGTCCTTAAACCACTTGTTATACACTACATTGATTTAATAGTTCTTTCATTGATCTATTAGAGTACCCAGCTATTCAGTACCCAGCTGCACTATTTACACACAGGTACTGGAGCACTATCCTTTGCCTCTAAAAAGGTACCAGTTTGCTGGTTCTGCCTCCACAACCAATCCATACTGATTATGCCAAGTATTATCCTTCTCTACCATCCTGGCTAATCCTGTCTCATTAAGCTGTGCAACTGCTTGTTGTACACAACATGTCACATCTCTTAACTGGGTCAGTATGGTACACATATGTAAATTTACTGCATGTGCTCTAATATACTCAATCAAATCAACACTAGCTGCTCAGTTTTCACTTCTTTAAAAACTGTTCCTGGCTAAGTGTCTGAGCTGATGGATTTAACAGTGGCTCATTTCATCAGATGCTGCTTAATACATATGCATTGATATATAAATCATTTGCATGCCTTTTTTTACTATGCTGAGCTCTTATTTTTTCCTGTTTTACTATTTCACCTGTTCTAGTTTAAAGTATGTATTCACTGGAACACTCCAACTCCATATTAATAAATATAGTAGTTTAACTTTCCCTTCACCATTTTAGTATCTGTTTTTATTTCTCCTGAATGACTGATTAATTTGTTCATCTGTTTAAACAAAATCAAAGACAACTTTCCTTTTTATGTTAATCCAATCTAACTGCTTTAGAGTTTAAGCAATTGGCCCTTTTGATGTATTTAGTTTATTGCTGAACTAATATTAATTAAATTAATTTGCATTGAATATATTTTCAGATTGGGACTGAAAGTAAATATACATTTTTCCTTCTCTGCTGCATACCTTTACACACTTTGAATGCTGAAATCCGCAGTTACATTGGCAAAATTGCAGTAACTTACCTTCATCATTGTAATAGCAATATACCGAGCTTCTTTTACTATCATTGGCTCATAGGAGGAATCAAGCTTTGGTGAAGGAAGTCCTCCAAAGGTCATATCACTGCTAGGGGAAACAGCTGTTGCAGGACTGCCTGGTATCCGCTGCACTTTTTTAACTTGTTCTTGTTGCAAAGATGTTTTTTTCTGAGAAACAGGAATAGCTTTGACTTCCACCTGTAATAAGATGTGGAAGAGGGAATATGATTTAGTGAGAAAACACACATTTTAGTGAGAAAACACATACACACATTCTTTTAAATTTGATGCAGTGCAGTGACAAAGTGCTTAGAGCACTCCCTGTAAATCCAGCTGTGTCAAAACCCAACACATCTACACTTAATCTGTAAAGCCAAGCACAGCGTCTTGGGAAGATGCCAATGGGCAGGGGAGAAGCACCCAACTGACTCGGCACACCATCAGCACAAGCTGGTGACATTTCTGCCAGTTCCACAGCACTCCCTGGGAAGCAGCTCACAGTCTGGTATGCCTAGGGAAGTTTTCCCAGAACAGAAAAGTGAAACAAAGGGAAAGAGCCTTCCAAGTGAGTGCACAGATTTTAGAGAGGAACATCATGACCACTAGATCAGCAATGGTTAGATTGGATCCTGGCTGGCTCTGCCACCTCACAACCAGCACTGCACATTTATATCATGCTCTTCAATGCATGTTTTAACTGACTTTTTTCCCCAGAGGTAGCATGGATCTCCATTAGTGCAGGTAACAGCTAGCAGTACTCAATTTTCTGAGAAAGACAGACAGACTACCTGAAATCTGCAATAATGTGCAGGTGTTTAAATACTGCAGTTTTCACACACAGTTTTACCATAATTTGATTTAATTTACCAAAAGTTACATCACTGCATTGCACACTGAATGAGTCCAGAAGAATGATTGAATTAAGGTTTTTGTCACTTTAATATATTTGTGAACAGTAATTAAATAATAAAACCAGCAATAATTTTGATCATATTTTGACATATGCTTTTCCTGACTGATGGGAGAAAATCACTACAGAGAGTCTTCCACTTGTTCTGTCACTAATTTAAGTCAGTAATCACATAAGTTTCACTCAAGCAGTGTTTGTCACTAAGCTGATTCTTGTGTTACTGTTGTAGAACTGCTGTTCGTTACTAGGTTTATAGCTCACTGCAAGAAAACTCAATTATTACATCATATACAAAGAACAAATTTGAGAGCTTTTCTCACAGGAATCATGCCTTTGTAAAAAGTATTTCATCTACACTTGGGCTTTAACCAAACCAACCACTCCACAGTAGTAGTGGGCTTTAAAACACAGAAGAAACCTAATTTATTAGAACTATATGAAAACCATTTTGTGTCTGTTTTGTTTGCATTGCTTTACTACTTCAAATCAAGCAGCCCACTTTCATACACTCCACATAGGTTTTACCCCAAAATGCACAAAATTCTTCTAACTCTACCTGAAGCTGTCAAGAGCACCTCCTTTCCAGTACTGAAAAACAGTGGTTAACTGATGAGGCTGAAGGCAAGCACAGGAACACCAGCCCTTGCCAATTATCCTTATTAACTGCAAGGACTACAGGAACTTCCAAGTATTAGAAACAGAAAAGGTAAGAGTATTGTTCTAGTCTAAAATAAAGTAACCATAAGGTAGTCCATCAATGTGCTTCTGATTATTTTTTCCCATCACAAAGTCTATGGTTTATAATACTCTTTCCTGGCTTACAAATTAAAAAATGGATTCTTGTCACTTTAATACATCATCACCATCAAACCTCACTTATGACCGATTATTTATGCAACTACACATGTGTAGTTCATTACAGGCAAATGAACTGACATTTTCCTGTCATTCCAGGCAAGTTATTAATTTCATGAAATGGTGCTGGCATAATACAGAATTTAGCAGGTTTGTGGATTTAGATGTGAGAAAGTCTGACTACAATGAACTTCTGAATGCCACTTTCTGTACTATAACAAGAGTATTCTGTGGAATACCTACAATAAAAACTAAAAGACAGCATGCTTAGGCAGAACAGCTAAGATTATAATTATTACCTTCATATTAGGAACATGAACAACTTCCCCGTACTGGTCTTTTGTTTGTACTGTAATAACAGTTGGCCAACCACATCGGATGTCATCCTTATTCAAAAGCAATGATGTTTTTTGAGGATCAGCATATGAATCTGGCTGCAGCCACCTACAGCAAAGAAAAGCACCTAACATTAAAATCTCTTACAGTCTCCAAAAGACAAATTCTTACACTGTACAAATGTGACATAGAGCTAAGAAAAGACACAAAATCTGAATGCCTACATGGTTTTAACTAATGTATTAATGAAAACAATATAGCCAAATAATTTTATTTAACTAATACTTTACATAACTATGACAGTTCTACAGCCAGTTAAAAGGACATGCAACAGTGCAGTTTTACCTTGCAAGTCGTCCACCACTTGATCCTGGTACACAAGCAATGAAATCTTCCAGAAATGACTGCTCATTGCTTTGTACCTGCAGGGGAAGACTTCCCTCGAGAGCTTCCAAAATGGTTGGTGAGTGAGATAGTGCCAAGCCTTTCCCAAGAATGCCTGAGTGAGCTTTGCACACCTTTTTGGTTTTTTTTGGCAGAGGTTGGGGGTGAAAAGAGACATAGAACAGCTTTTCAGTAATATGTTCTCATTTTCCCATAATGCGACACAATTGGTAAAAACACTTTGAGCATTTAAAAAATGGTTCAAGAAGAATAAACTTTACCCTAATAAAAGGTTTAAAAAAAGCCATCTCAGTCTATTTAACAATACTTTATGCCAAAAGACGTTAAATGACCTTGAGTTGAGGGAGACTCAGCATTAACTCCCATTGTGCTCAACAAAAGGCCATCAGCAAACCAGAACAACTGCAATCCTATTATTTAGGACTTGATTAACATCACTTCTCAGCTGAAAAAGTGATTTTATTTCTCTAATTACAAAGATATGTAAAAGACTGATTTTGGTAACATTTAAAACTTGCCAAGTACTGCAACTTCAGCCAAACAGATATTTTCAAATACTTGGTCATCTAATGTTCTGTGTGACATTGCATGTATTTTTCCAAGCAGATTCATTATTAAAAATTACTTCATTTAAATACTAAAATTCTGTATTATTTTCTTGAACTGTTACATAATAAGCTGGATTCCATTCTACTTTAAAAGCCTTACAATTTACTGTGTTCTGTAGCAGCCAGTCTCAATGCAATTATGTGCTTAAGTACATTGCAAAGGATAAAAAGCTGCAGCATACCTGTAAGGCAGCCTCTTCAAGTATCTCAAGATCCTCTTCAAACTCACTACCTGCTGGAAAAATATAAGTTATATTATCTACATATTACAGAATATGAGATTCAATTCTCTTTTGTGAAGCCTTTTATATTACAAATTTCCAGTCTGCATAATGATGTATCATACTGTTCAATCAGCAGAAATATTAACATTTTCAAATAACATAGTAAACATGCAGTATTGTGTAGTTCAGTGCACAGACAAATGAACAACGTAAGTAACATAGAACAAAAATTTGGTGCTTATCGTTTTATCTCCAAGGCACTATGTATGGCAAGTCTTTGGATGTGACTAGATACTTTCCAAGAGATTTTGAGAGGTCAAGATGGCTTATGGGAAACAGTATCTCTAAGTATGCAACAGCTGCTCCCTTTTAAGAGCCTACCTTTGTAAAATTATTTGAAAACCAGATAAACTCTGCACAATTTCATAAATTATGATTCCTCCTAAAACACAAAGCTCAAATACATAGTATTACACAGTAGTTCTTTCTCACAAATCCAACTCCAAAGTCTGACGATTCCAGGATGACCAGAATTGCCAAACACAGTCTTTTAACAGAGGAGTGAAACAGATAAGGTTACTATATTTCAACTCTCTTTTAAAAACATTTCAGGCAATTCTACTAGTCAGAAGAAAGAAATAAGAAAATCAAGTCCCAAGGTAATTTTTAAAATTCAAAGAAATAAAGACACATAAAAACTACCCTCAAAAATAAACTACTACCAGATTTGATACAATTAAGAATGCAATAATAAAAAATATATAAACCAACTACATGCTGCTGTTTAAGTCAGATCTTGGTCACAGACCAGATCTCTCTTGGAAAGAAGTATCTCAAATTTACATCTTGAACTGGCAAGAAGGAAGAACAACCTTTTGAACATGGTAACTTGGAACAGTATTTGGGTGTAACTCTCAAAGATACTTTTCCTCCTATGTGAAGAAATCACTTTCTGGTCCATCTTCCTTTGCAGCAAAATAGGTTTAACCTTGTCAGGTCCTTCAAAGCACTTTTATTCTTAATATTTCTAGAGGAATACTCCCACAAATATTTGACTACTTGCACAATGAATACACCGACTACAACAATTACTAAAAAGTAAAACTGTAGAAATTATAACAAAGTATGAAAAGTCTACTAAAAAGGGCCTTCCTGTGTGTATGCATTACAAGAAAGGCTTTTATATGATTATTGATTCTATTATTCTGTGTAGTTTTTTTTTAAGGGACACTCTTCCACATGTAAGATGACAGGGCTCTGCAGATTAGGAATGACAATATTAAAGAGCCATTACACTTGCAGCAAAAGACAGAAGATAAATAACCTAGGATGCAGAGAAAAAAAAAAGTCTGATACTAAGGCATTTAAGTGTTGCTCTAGAAAACCACAGCTTTACCACTTTCTCTGCCACAGTGTTCTTCTGAGACATCAGGCAAAACACTCAAAGCAAAATTACACACAACTGAAAACCATTTTAAAAGGCTGCACAGTATTTTCAATTTGCAAATACTACCACTGTTGACTATAATTCCCCAGTTTTGTTTACTCAGAGGGTCCAGTGGTCTTGGAGAGCAACAATACACTTATATAAGCACTGTAAACGTGCCAGCAACCTTAACAGACTTGGCTGAAGTTCTTGAGCTGATGTTAGATAAACAGTCAGACAAATCATTTGCCATTAGATCAGTCATCAGGGAAACTCCTTAGAGGCAATGCACCTATCCCTCCTCTCTTGCAGATCATACAGAACCACTTTCACACATGGCTGTGACTGCATAGATAGCTTAACTGCATATTTTATTTCAAATTTCTATGGGACAGCATAAAGTCAGTCTACGTGCCACCCACTTTATTTTAGGCATTTTAACAGAACAAACATAAAAAGCTCCCAAGAGAGAAGTACAAAGTATTGTAAAATACGGGAGATTAAGTTATGAGGATTTCAGTCTTTTTGTTGCTGTTGTTGCATAGAAGAACAGCAAAACTAAGAGAAGTCAACAAAACTAAGGAGCTTGAGGAGTAAGAGATGAAGGTACAATTTAACCTGTAGAATTGCCTGTACTTTGGAGAGTGAAATAAATATCTACTAGTGCAATTGAAGTGTCTCCTTACAACAAAGTAAGAAATTTTCTAAATAATCCAAATACACAAGCAAAATACTGGATTAAAAATACAAAGTAGATTGTGTGATTATAACTCCACACTGATCAGTGCTCTCCCGCTCATTAATCCATGCTTCCATAACAGTATCTGAGCTTTGATTTGTGCTCCTAAATTAAAATGATTACAGAGATATACTATTATATATTACGAGCGTGTTTTTCCTATATGTTGATGCTATTTAAGAGAAGTTATATTACTCATAATATGGCTGCATCATTAGAAGTTCTAATTCCATCTCCATAGCCATTATTTCCACAAACTCATTTTTCCTTATATTTTCAATTGCACTTGGGTTACTATAAACCTCTATTTGCAGCCTCTGCTGTAAAAGTATGTGATTTCTTTTGTAATTGTAAAAAAAAAAAAAAGCCGTAGTAGAAATATTTTTAGCGATAAGATCTACAGATGAAGTGGTCACTTTCAACTTGAAAACAGTAATTTTAAATTTTGCAATTCAATGTTACAGGTATTTTTTCATACAGAGTGGTGTGGAGCATGGGGAGAAAAAAAACAGTGAAAGAAAAATACGAAGATGATACCTGCACATTTATGAAGTACCACGAGGAAACTGTGGGACACAGTTCATACAGTCATACTCTACTGGTGGATGGGGTGAGTTCATTCAAATTTAAATGACCGGGTCTCCCTCCTCCCCATATGCACACAAAGGGAAAAAGGTAAGCAGAAAATACTGCCAGCTTTAATTGTTTGATTAATTCAGTTTCAAGACTCAAATTAAAAGCAACAGTAAGATTTAAATGTACTATTAATTCAGAAAACATGGACAATGATGAAACAATGAAGTATGTTCTTACCAACAGGAAGTGCTAAATCTTTCTTCATCAAAGCTGCTGCACAGGATCCTCCTAAATTTGCCAGTTCTTTCTCCAGCTGAATAATACCCTTAAAATAAAAAAAATTAAAACAAAATTAGTGTCTCAGAAAAAAGGACAATAAACACATTATCCTGACAATGTTTTATCTTAAGAAATACTGTATGTCCGAGTATTTGAAGCTTCTCAGCAATGTATTTCTTGTCATGCAGCTACTGCCATGTTCTTCTGTGACATAGGACAGCGTACCAAAATTTTTAGAATAAAAAGGTATGTTTGAAAACAATTACGTATAACTACTGTTTAGGTGACAGACTTAAGGTATTGGCTAGCATGTTTTAGCACTGAGCATTTAAAACATGCCAGCAGCTTTGTTTGTAAATGCTTTAAAGAAAAACAATGACATATGAATCTACATGGGGTTTTTTGCTTAACCAAAAGCTATTTCTATTCAAACACAGGCTAATTAGATAATCTGTAGAAATTATAAATTTGATTTTGCTGAAAGCCAGTGGGACTACCATAGATAATAATCTTATGGTATGTTTTCTTATCTGATATGTAAAGAAATTCCAAAGAACTTGACTTTCTGGAAATCTGAAGACATGATTTAGCTTGAGCAAAATCCAGGAATAAGATGATGTAAATCTTCTGTGAGGGTTGTAGTGTAAGCAAGATGCAGACTTTGTGAAGTCCACAAGAATCAACAGGCCCAAAGACTCCCAGGATAAGGGAAGACTTATTTTTCTGGATGTAGTATAAAACATGTTAAGTGTTTTCAGTAATCTCTTAAAATAAGCCAAAAGAAAGAAGTGGTTCAAGGACATGAAGAAATTTAATCTTCCCTTTGCAATGAACAGTGGTGGAAATTATTCATGTCCTTAAGGCAAAATGAGGAGACCACTGGGTAAAACCTGAGGTAGCCTAAATGCACACAGCATTTCCAAGGAGTCTGAGAGTTCTGGTGTAAGTGAGCACTGGAAAATAATGCAAGTATGTCATTCAATAGGCAGTGACAGTGAAAAGCCCCACATCTTGGATCTCTGATGCAAGAGTAGGCCAGAATTTCAGGAAATCTTATATCCCACTGACATAGAAGATAAAACCACACAACGTTTTTGCAGAGTGCCACAAACCACACAAAAAGCTATTTCAATAGTATCCTGATTAAAGAATTCCAAATTAATAATGCCCTTAACAAAAAAAAAGCTACTACTTATATAAAATTAACCTAATTTTTTTTTGCTAACATAACTTAGCCATAAGTGGAAATACGAATTTTTTTACCATCAAAAAATATATTAGGTGATTTATTAGGTGAAGCAATTATAACTATCTCACTTTTTCCCTTACCTCATCACTTCCTGGACTAAATTCATATCCAATTGCATAACATTTGAAACCATAAAAACAAGCTTTTTCATCTTTCACATAGTCTGATGCAGTCTCCAGAGAAAAAAGCGCTTCATTCCCTTAGAGAAGTAAAAGGATAAATTAATTGAGTAATATATTCCTCCTCTTCTTGTGATTTTTTTTATGTAAGTATATATGAAACCCAGCCTTTATATGTAAAATATTAATTAAAACCATGGGAAAAGAAGCAGATCAATACTTCAAGCAAGAAACATTCTATAGACATAATTAACATGCCAGCTTGGATAAAGACCCTTCTTTAACTTTGTTTGCCAAGATAATTCTGCAGAAAAATCAAACTTCCTTTAATTACTGTAGTAACTCACATTACTAGTAATTGCATCAGTATCTATGTATTACCTGGCAGTACTAACACCATGGTAGGCCATCCTGAAGATCCAGAGAACTTTTTCAGTTCAATCCACGAATTAAGGTTCTCATGAACAGAGGTATGCTTTGGTCCAAATCCCAGGCTCTGTGCAATTCTGACAGGAATTAGTAAACGAAGAACATCCTCTGACTGAGCAGTGCCACACTGAGTGTCAAACTCTATTGTTATCCACCTGACACATTCAGGAAAAGTCACCTAAAACAAAGCAATAGGTTAATTATGTCCAAGCTTTGGGGTTCTTGGGTTTTTTCCCCACATTTACTTCTTCATTTCCATTTGGCCTTAACTCTAATTTAGTCTAAGAAATGATTTAATTATGTAATTCTGCACAATTGTTTTGCTGTTCTTTTAATTAACATTAACCTAATTTATTCCTTGAAATTTATGTACACCTGAAATGTTTTGCAATTTACTCAATTAGAATCTTGTGTTATAACTTAATATTCTGTTTAAGTATTTGCACTGGCACCGCTTGTGATTGTTTTTAACAATTCTGTACAGGTTCATTAAACAAAACAACCACAGAATACTACAAACATTGAACTCTCAGATACCTTTTTCAAACTCAAACTTCAACAAACATATGAATACCTGTTTTGTGCAATCCCAGAAAATACAGAGCAGCTGAATCCCACTCGTGAATGTGGCCTGCAGTACAACAGCATATAGCTACAGAAATTCAAATGTAGTAACTACTAAACCCAAGGCTTTAGACATGCTCCATAAACTTTTAGGACAAAAGCAAGCATTATTGTATCTGCATGATCACATGGTAACTATATTTTCTGCAGTGGATGTCCTGCTGTCTCTCAGGACAAGCACTGGAACAGCAGAATAATAATTCATGTCCTGTTCAGGCTCTTGATTATATGTTTGCAAATTCTGGATGTTAATTTGACTAGAACTGACTTTATGTATTCTTACAAAACATTGTTTTAGCATTAGAAAACAAAGTCTGATATATGATTATATACTCTATAATAAAGACTGAACTTGTACAACTTCTAGAGTTAGAGCAAAGAAATTCTGTATAACAGCAGAAAAATCAAAGACTATGCAAATTTAGGGACTTAGAGCAGGTACCTAACTTAGGGAGCTAAAACTTCACTATTTTCCACTATACTTGATGTAGAGTTTTGTCCAGAAAGCAGTACAGCAATAATATAAGGAACTGTCTTCTATATTAGACAATATTAATTATCATCCATGGCAACAATTTTTCAGATAGCAAATGCTGACTCAAGAAAACTCATGTGTAGAGCTTTTAAGAAGCAGCATGTGCACTTAGAAATGGTGCTCACCTTATAGTGTGTAACAGAGGCAGGTTTATAGGGATGCTCACTTTCTACCACAGCATAGTGATTGGAGGTAGTACAAGCTGAAAGCCCTTGCTCTGGCTGGTTTCCAGTGGTGCTGTCTGTAGACTGATTTGGGTTAAAAGCTGGAGGGGCATATTTCTGATTCAGAACTGCCACAGAAGGAAGTAGCTGTTGTACCAGGCCAAAGACCTCAACAGCAACCTGTAACATAACACTACATGTGTTATTACAAAGTATTATAACTTGGTGAAAACAATACTCTAATACTTCCATTTCTCTTCAGTGGTTGAACATTCTCAGAATATCATTAATAACAATTCATTCAGTCATTCTGCAATTCTGCATCTTCACAATCCTGACAGAAAAATCAATCTCCTCTTGGAGACTACCAAAGCTGAAACAGGAATCTGTATATAATTGTGGCATCCTTTCCCTAAAATAGCTTCTACTGAAACCTTGAATATTAACAAACAGTAAGCACAAGTTCACAGAAAGTACGTATCATACTAAAGTCAAAATTCAGTTATACTTTATGACCATACCAATATTAGGGGATTTTTCAAATATTCAACATATTTTAATGTATGAAACCTTAAGCATTGCACTGTTCCCTGTAATCTTCACTACATTTTCTAAGCAGATGAACACTTCTACAGCAAAGTACTTGGTTGTTTCAAATCTCAGTTCCATGAGGAAACAAAATAGCTAAAGTCTCGCACTGTCTTTCATGACAAGATTTTAAGTGGTCAGTTCTATTTCCTCCCCCTTTAAAATAAAGGCAGAAAACATCACAGAGCTCATGAAAAAGCAATAAAAGGCAATGGTGTCTACTAGCTAAGGATTATTGACATTTGCAGATCTAGTAACGGATGTCAAGAGTGTCCCAGACCAGGCACATGCAAGCAATGCCATGGCACTGGAAAGAAATGTTCTCTTATTTATAGTTGATATCTTTCAAACTCTAAGTTTGACAGAAATTATCTTAATTTAATGAGCAAATGTTTTTGCTCTTTACTGCCAAAATAAAATTTATATAACATAAACAAACCACTTCATCCCACCAATGTTCATCAATGAGTTGTAAATTACATTCTCCTCATTCCTTATCTTTCCCTACTACTAAAGCCTGTCATATTTCTCTGCTCCCTTAAGGTATTTTTTTATCATGTTTTCAATTGAAGTTAATAAAAAGATCATTATATGTTTTTTAAGTTCTTGACTCATGGGAGATTCATGACACATGTTATCAAATATAAACCACTAATTCACAAAATAGTAAGAAATCAAGATGTTGAAACTTTCACAGTAAACCTTTTCCTTGCATAACATTCATACATTTCTTGAGGATGTAATTTCTTTTGAGGAGCATACCTTGGGAATAGCTGCTGCTACTGGTCCTATGTAGGCTATGATGAGGGGAAGCAGCATTGAAAACAGACTGGAAGAGCTGAGTAATTCTGGAATGTCTTCAGCTAAATAAAGATAATTAGAACAGAGGTATTATTAATAAACATGCTATGGTTCAAAGCACATCATATTTTTTTGGTTTGTCCCTTGTGAGTTAAACTTCTATTTCCTAGACTATTTTTACTTCAAACTGTTTTCTTTATTTAGCACTGTTGAATTCTGAGTCTGCCAAGTCCACCCAAGATAAATATATTGTTATATATAGTTCTCTGTTGAAAAATGTCCTTCTCTTAGAGGATTATTTTATTGCATTCTTTGCCATTTTGTGAAGCTGTGTTCATATTTTCTACAATATAAAAGCACAACAGTCCTCCCAGCCCTTCAAAATGAGTTTTATAGCACTATGTAATATACTGGACATTTTGGCAATGATGGCTGATATCTATATTTCTCAAAAAGGGGAGTTTAAGTGCTTATATATTAATTACATAACTAGTCCTACTGATTACAACCTCTGTGCTAAACACTGAGGAAATCTGCACCTAATCAGTCATAAAACATCTTTAGGAAATAAAGAATATTACCAGCTTTAATATGATACTTGCTAAATTGATGAGCAAATTTATACAAAGTATCTGACTATGCTATCACAAGCATAACTCAATGACACAAGTTACTCACAGTTTGATACCTACAGGAATGAAAGGTTAGAAAAATATTCTTTGGAAAGCAAAAGAGAAACATCACAGCTCTTGTACTCAAGTCATATTCCACTATCATGGCTTGTTAGCAAAGTAAAAAATTTTGAAAAGTAAAGTAAATTTTCTCAAGCCTTACCATCTACAGCAAGAGCTCTGTGCAACAAGTCTTTGGCTGCTCGTACAACAGCACTCACAACAGAAAGAGCCCTGCTACAGTTTTTGTCCTCTTCATTAGCTTTGTTCAACAGCTGTGACTGCAGATCACCATCATACTCGCTCCTGGATAGCGGATTAAGTTAAAGTAAGTTCACAAATACAAAATTACATTTAAAAAAATTACTGGCTAATTTTTTGCGTAGAATAAGCAAAAGGATTTTTGATAAAGCAATAAAAAACCACAAAGAAACCATGAAGGATATTTTGGAGGAAATGTCTCAATGTTAGTCCTTTGCAAGAATTTTGTTTGGCAAAAAGCATAAAAAACATTTTTCTGCAATGTTTCTTTTCTCTAGATTATATATATGTATGTGTATATATATATATATAAATTATATAAAATTAAAGAGAAATAACAATTTCTTTAATTTCAGAAAAGCAAAGGACATAATCTAGAGAAAAGCAAAGGACATAATTTCAGTAATGAAAAAGAAGTTGTGCATCTTACGAGTTCCTCATATTTAGAGCTCTAAGGTAGTAAACAATGGATCGTGTAAGAAGTCAACCATCACATTATTTGTCAAATCAAAAAACAAGATTGGCAGATGCATCACAAACACACTCTGGATGCATTTATTTCTATTACTTCTTAAAAATAGATGTGTTGTAATAGCACTGTGATGGTTTCGTTCACTTTTCTTAGAAATGAATCACTACAACACACAAACCTGTAATAAAGAATCTGTGGGATTTGTCCTCGTGTTTGGTTGGTGCCATTACTGCTCAGACTACACGTACTGAACGTAAATGTTACACCATCCGGACACTGAACCGTGGTCATTCCACCATCTCCATTAGCAGTGCGGCTTCCGTAATTCCTCAAACGAACTGCGTATTTTACATTTTCCTTAGAAAGAAGAGCAAAAACTGGTTGCAGTATAAAACAAGTATGTAATGGCTTCATGGTATATGAAAGTTATTATTTTACATTAATACTGGACAGTCTGAAAAGTCCCTCAAAGCACTCTACAAATGAAACGAAACAAAAAAAGATCCAGCATTTAACAAAAATCAGAGCTGTTCCATGTTCCCAAACTATGGACCATAACTTAAATTACTACTAATTACTTTAAGAGCAAGCAGGTATCCAAGAAAATTAACTATCAAGTTGCACAAAAAAGGTTGCACTTTCAAAAATATTCTAAAATTACTAGGCAACTATAATCTATCATATGCACTTATAAAAACTGGGATCTAATTTCTTCTAGCTAACAGGATTTGGAACTTTTAATTTATAGGCTGAAGTCAAGACTTTACGAAGAACACATCAAGATCAACTTGTGAATGTGCATCCAAATACCCAAACAATTTACACTGACCATTTCAATTTTGTTATCTAAAGAAGTTGTATGAAACCTACAGATGTGCTTTTATTTTATTTACCTTCAGTGGCACAACTTTGTCAAGTCTGATTTCAGCTATGTCACTAGGCGAATCATCTGTGGTGTAAGTTCCTTTAACCAATTCTAAAGATGTCCATCTATGAGAATGAGTTGCATCTCCAGTATGATCACTCTGATTCAAAGAAGCAAAGTCATTTTAATACATTTATAATGTAAATACATGACACATGCAATTGTGCAACTTATGTTTCATTGCATAAATTTTTACATTACAAACAAAAAGATGAAAAACCTGTTCAGAGTCAACAGTAAAGCCTTTCCCCTGAAGAGGAAATTACTGAGCAAAGGTTAATTTCCCATAGTAACCTATGCTTGTCTTTGGAAGAGATCAGAATAATTAGTTATAGTGAACAACTGTGCGCAAAAGAACAGTAGTTTTGCTTCATTACAAGAACCCACAACACAGTTTTATGCTGCTTCTAAGAGAATACATCAACAGCACATGAAACATCTGCACGTAGAGTGTGATCATGCTGCTAGGACATTACCCTTTTCTTCAATTTTTGGTTATTAAATCATTTCTTACTTTCATTCATGGTTTACAGAGAGGTAACTGGTACTAATTCACATTTAGCTCCAGAAAGTGAAAAGCCCCCACTTGAAATATTACTTGTAATAAAGGAAAAGTTCAAGACAATAACCAAGATAAGGACCCTACTAGATATGGTAACAAGCTTGTGGTAATACAAAAATCTTCACCATAAGCAAAAAACCCTATTACCACTGCACTGTTTTACTGGAAGTCTAGTCGGAATATAAATATGAAAATATCACACTGTAAAACATACTCTAAAAAAACCCTCTGTGGTTACTTTTGTTCAAATGCGGTACTTACATCATCAACTAATACCTCCAACTCATACTCATGAATTCCTCCTCCACCGTAAACAGAAAATCCTACTACAACTACACCAGGTTTGTCAACAGAGAAACATATTGCATCAGGGGATCCATTTCCAGTATTCCAGCTTCTTCCCTGACTTGTTTTAGTAAATCGGTTTGGAGTGGATTTGACAGAATGGAGAGAATTCAGTCCATCAACCTGTAGAAAGTTATATACAGTTGTCAGAAAATATTCACTGCTAAATGCTAGACAACTTTAATAAAGCACAATTTAGTGAATTAAATCATCAGATTTTTCAACTGGGTAGATTTTAAAAGTCAACTCATAAACCATACAAGATGCTGCTACTTAGCCTTCCAGTTAATACTGACTAAAAGAAAAAAGACAGTATTTCTCATAATTAGAAATTAACTAGGAATAATCAAGAATCCAACTTGGTTTTTTAAAGTATTTAAATATATATTTTTTTATAGTATGAATTTGCAAAAAATACAGATTAGCTGTACTAAAAGAAAGGTTAGGTATTTCTGCCTTAGGTAAAGGTGAGATATTTCTGCCTTAGGTACAATCAAGATGAAGAGAGGGTAGAAACAGATGTTACATAATGGTAAAAACACCTTGAATCAAGATGTTATCAAGAACTTGATTCTATCTATGAGAAAAGCCTGTTGATAGCACAGAGACAGTGACACACCTTTAACAAAGTAAAATACTTTTCTGTCACTTAACGAAGTTATAGCCTCCTGAAAGGATTGTACGTGTACACAAATATGCAGGCAAAAAGCAAAGTACTCAAAAAAATTGCCATTTTTTAAACAATCTGCAGTATTCTGTAGCACTAATGAAGTAGCTAATTATCAACAATACTTCCCTAATACAGTGAATATATGCTTTTAAATTTATGCAAAGCATCTGTACTACTCAAAACAGAATTCCAGAATCTCTAAGATCTGCACACCTATAAAATACCCATCCCAGCCTGTATCACGTTCATAGTACGTTTGTCCTGAAAGACTTCTAAAAATTATTTTATAGGAGTTTTACCTCAGATCCTAATGCTGATGCCGTAAGTTCACTCACAATACTAGCAAGCAACCCACAGGTATTAGAAACTAGATGTGAAGAGAAAAGTTCATTTTCTCTTCTAAGGCTGTTTCGTACTGGTAAAATAACAATGACCAGCATCTTTTCCAGCACTTCCCGAAAGCTTGTCATCCCTGAAACATTTTCTTCACTCTGCAGTGTGAACAGAAACAATGACAAATGACACGGTTACTTGAAAAAAAAAAAAACAAAACAAAACACAAACTTTCACATATTATAGGTATTAGGTAACTGAAATATCTGTCACTTCATGAAGATAAGAAATGTTCTAGAAAGTGGAAAAAAATTAAAATTCTCAAAGCTATCACAGTATGTATTCCTTTGTCAAAAGAATTGATTGATAGCCTTAATTTCCTGTATGAGGTGGTGACAAGTCTTTTATTGCATTGTAAAGGTACCAGATACAGATATCCTTCCCAGGAGAGGTCTCTTCTTAATATACTATACAGCCATAAAACCTATGGGCTTTAAAAGCTTACATTAAAACACAGTGGATATATAGCTACCTTTGAAACTGTTCATGTAATTTTCTTATGCAGTGTCTAAAAAAGAAACTTGGAAGCTTTATTGCTTTGGTGTTAGCAGAATGAATCTTCTATGTAAAGAGGTAAGACAAAACCAGTGGTGGGATGATTATAAACACAGTTTTTCTTTGCTGAATGAAGACTA
Source organism: Vidua macroura (assembly GCF_024509145.1). Classification (NCBI taxonomy): domain Eukaryota; kingdom Metazoa; phylum Chordata; class Aves; order Passeriformes; family Viduidae; genus Vidua; species Vidua macroura. The sequence continues at coordinate 49,338,970 of NC_071572.1, read as the reverse complement.
TGAAACAGATCTAAGCTTAGGCATCTATTGTGTCTTCTGCCTAGCAGTGACATCCACTGCTTTCGACAAGAAAACTGAAATCAGTTCAACTGATGAAACTCCAAGGTTTATCTTTCTCACTTTGTATGCCAAAAAAAATCCAAGTAGTGAACAAATATGGAAGACAATCAGACAAAGCAAACCTGTACAGAACACTTTTCCATCTTTTACAGTTAGGAGGCTGCTGTATCCAAGACACAAATATTATATTTGCATTTAGTAGTGCCTGGTGGTTTTTTCCTTCATTAATTTGTAGAGGTGCTTTCCAAGCACACCATGAAAGCTTTTAGCACAATAATGGCCTACAGGTGTATGTCCCCCAGCTCAACTGTGTATTTTATGAAGAGTAGAAAACTTCTGACCTTATCTTTTGCTCTAAATTTCTGGTAATGATAGATTCTACAACTATCCTTTATTTACCTTTCTTGCATAATTCATAATTTCATACCCCTGTTGTCATCCAAATGGAAGAATACTGTTTAGTAGTCCCATTTCCCTTATTATTATATTTTATTACTTTAGTTATTATTTATATTTTGTCTTATTTCTCATTTCTGTAAATCAATTCTAAAATATCAGAACTGCAACAATACAGCCCTTGATTAGGAAATTGTTTAATAACCTTTGCTAGAACACTAGGAACTAGGATTCCTTTATTGGCCCCCTTAAAAACTCCAGTTTGGGACATGACTTTTTATTACTAAAGTTGTGTTGACTCTTCCTCAAAACACCAAATCAATCCACATATTCCTCCTTGTGATCACATGAAAAAACTGAAAAACTGCTGCAGAAAACACTGTGCAACAGAATACTACTCCAAAGGATATTTCTTCCAATTTAATATTCCAAGATAAGAACCATTCTGCTTAGACATTCTCCAAAAAGGAAATAGCTGGAATATTTCAGACAAAAAGTTGAAAATTGCACAAAATAATAAATTTCTGAACTAAGCCTTTTAAAAGGAAAACACTTAGGTAAATTCATTTACATCTTTATCAAGCAAAAACCTGCAGGTATGTAAGAGCTTTTTGTTGCAAAGTAAAAGAAATCATTAAACTTTTAGAATACATCCTAACCTGACTAAGCTTTTCCATGTGTGCAACCAGAAGAGGAAAGCGATGGGCCAGAGCAGAGTCGTTCTCAGTGCTGACTTGTTTAACCATGGAGCGCAGCAAGGCCTCTCCGTCATAAGCAATGGGAAAGATGGAGGTCAGCTTCACTGAAGTGTGGCACAGAGCAGACATGACAGCTGCAAGGAGCCGACTGCTGGAGGTCTTGAAGTTTGCTTCCTGGATATCCTAAAGACATAAAAATAAATTAACAGAATGGCACCACTGCAATGAAACAACAGGGAAACTACTTTTGAAAAGAACTTTCCAGCTTTATTGTAATTAATAAAAATAATTTAGAGAAAGCTTTTCTATGAATTTTACTTTACCTTCCCTCCTAAGCTTGAATTCAGATCTTCAAAACTGGAGCAATTAAAATTTCTTGGTTGGTATATTTTAAAATAAACCTGTCTAATATTACTTTTAAAATTATGGTATCCTTTGAAGACAAGGCTTTTCTTATAATTAACAATTATAATTAAACAACTTAATTAGATTACTACATTAAAGAACAGATTCTTCCTTGAAATTGTATATGCTAAATGAAATTGTATATGAAAGGTTTGTTGAATATGCTAAATGTTTGCATCTTACCACAAGCGATGCAAGCAACCAACTACACTGTTTAGATGTGGGATGCTAATTCACAATAAGCAAAAGAAGAAAGTTGTTGATTATAGAATAGTATATCCATCTGTTTCTCATGTACTTGGCTGAATCAGAGCACTGCTGTAGTGTTTAATAATGAGAAATTACTCAAGTATTAGTGATAAAAAATACTACATGGATGCTCTTAGGCAACATGCAGCAAGAGTAAGCACATATAAAGGCACGGCCTCAACACTGAAAAAGCAGGTGCTGACAGTTACCAGCACCACAAATTTTCTTCACTGTCCCACAGAGAATCTTAAAAGCTAAAGAAGACTAAGTTCCTAGGCTCTTATTGAACTACATTTAGAGAACACCCCAAACAAACAGAACCAGAGACAAATCCAATACCCAATCACATTAAAAAAACAATACAAAACACAACAGAACTCAAGTCGCAAATCAGGACAAATGCAAAAAATTAGTAACAGTTTTAAGTATTACTTGGCTTCAACTTGAGCAATAGGACAAGCTAAGCTGTTATAGTTACTTGTGCCATTTTAATATACCTGGTCCAAACAGTTCAGCAAGTCACAAAGACATGCCCACTGGAGAGCTGGTGTTGGATAGAATGAATGGAAGCAAGCTGTAAATGTATTATGGCATTCCTGAAGAACGGCTTCTAATAGACTGAGAGGCTGACTAAGATATCCTTGTGGATCATTGTCCAGCTTCACCATGCAATGGTCAACTCCTTCAGATAAAATTTTTCTCAGCAAGGTCCTAGTTTTTCCAATGCAATCTGCTAGTTTGCTGGTTTCTTCTACAACTGCCTTAGCTGTAGCTAGAAGATTACACAAAGAAGCATTAAATGTACAATAATGAAGTATTTTCATGTTAGAATGCACATTTTAAATGCAAATAGAAAAACTGGGAATTTTGCAATATTGTTGAATCTACAATCAGAGACATTAATTCCAAAAGTAAAACAGTGAAAGGGTGTTAAACTCTATCAAAGAAACCTGAGCATTAAAAACTCCTACTTTTCTGATCTTTTATAATATATACTTACATACATATAATATATACAGTGTTTTGATGAGCACTGTTAAAGTACAGGCATGAAAAACACAATCTTTCAAATTCACACTGTGCTTACCGCCACAGCAAGCACAATATAGAGAAATGGAAAAAAGAAGATACAAATAGTCCAAAACAGCTCAACTGACCAGTCAAACAGGAAATTAACTTTAAAATACACAGGTTACAGTGTAAACATGTGGTACTAGGATACTTAGTTATCAGACAATTGAAAATTTCCTGTTTCTGACAACAAGTCTTTTAATTGCTCAATAAAACAATCTGTGTGAGCAAATCTATTTTATATCATATCCTACATGAATACTTAGATCAAACCATAAATGCCCTGTAGGTCATTTGCTAATAAATACAAAACAAGTGAACTGAGAGGAATACCTGATATTGGATATATTTCACAGGTGTAGACCCTCAGCAATCTCAGGCAGCAAGTGCCCACAAAACGCAACCTTTCTAAATCCAGGAGAGTAGCAGTGTATTGGAAACCCTTCAGCCCACGAAGTTCTTCAACTCCCAGCACCAGTGTTGTCCAACTCCAGTGAAGAATGCTCAGTAAAGATTCAAAGCATTCCTATTTCAGGGTATGAAGGATACCAAAGACAGAATTAGTGTTAAAAACTAAGAAATGACTGTTCTGCATCAATATTAGACGAAAAGCGAATTGCATCTATATCTATGTTTATTATGAAAACACATTTATGTCTATACACATCTACCATGCAACACCCAGATTCTAATTTGCTTAAGAATAAAAAAAAAATCCACTGAGAATGCAAGGGACACTTCACTGTAATACCATAATAAAATCTACCTATAAGCTATATTAGAATATTATGTGTAGTACGTGTAAAAGCCTCTGAGTTATTTAAGAACAAATGTATTCACCTGTAATGGAGAGTTTTCAGTAAACTTTACTTGATTTATCTACAGAACAGTGCAACACTGATTTTTGACATAATATATTCTTGTCATAAAGTATTATCAGGGCTGTCTTCACTTTGTTCTTAAACAGTTATGATCTGCAAGACCATGGCCACTATATGACATTTACAGTACTTGAAAGCTAAACAGAATCACATGATAGTTCACAAAAAAATCTGAGGATCTAAAGTTTTGTTTCTACTATTATTACTGTATGTGGTAAATAATTTCATGAAGCTGTACCTCAGAAAGCAAAAGAAAAGTATTTGGTGTTGAACATCAAAATGAAATCTTCAGAAAAAGTAAAAAAATAAGATATTCCATCAGTGTACCTAACTTGTGCTTGAGAAAGCAAGCACAAAACAATCACTGTTTCCACATCTACATCTTTCAGTTTCCTAATCACCTATTAATTTTCAGGAAACACAGAAGATTCTTGATAGTACTCACCACTGAGACAGTTCTGGCAAAAGATCTCTTTAAAATATGTACGGGTTCACTAGTTTGCTGTTTTCCTTTGGATGCACTGCCATCACTTGTTGGCAACCTGGAAGAACAATTTCAGAACTTACTTGAAATCTCCAGTTTTTACTTTTAGTAGAGTTTTGGGTTGGGTTTGGTGTTTTGTTTTGGTTTTTAACTTTTTGTAATTTTTACTGTTTCTACTGTTCGAGTGGGGAAAAGAACCAAAGTGAAAAAGTTTTAATTCTCAAAAAAAAAAAAAAAAGGCCAGTTTCAACACAACTTTTTCTAGTTTCCTAATCATTCTAGACCAGTAACCAAGTATCTTGAATTCTGTCCAACTAGTAGTACTGTGACAACTGAAAATGAAGTTGAGATTTAATTACATGCAATTATTACAAGTATCTACTGTATTTCCTTAGATGACATCAAGACTAGAAATGTTATTCCTTAAAAGAACACCAGTTTTGTGAAAGGAAATATATGTGGAGGTTAAAAATACAGACAGCATCTATCAGTACAGAATCTTCCCTTTTGTGCCACTCATTGGTCTCCAGAGGTCTCAAGGTTTGTTTGCCTTTTGGCTACAGCCATCTATCTACAGAAATCACCTAAATAATGAATTTGTCATGCCAGGACTTCATATACATCAAAATGAAACCTTCACCTAGAAGTACAGGGCATCTATGGACAGAAAGCTTAATGGAAGAACTGTTCTGCAGAGGAATCTTGAAAAGGACATTCTTAGAAAGGACACAGCAAGAGAACTGATATTAAAAAAAAAAAAAAAAAAAATCTAAGTTTCAGATTCAGCATGGAGGCCAGGGGAATTCTATACACACACAAAATATAAAAATTATGTCATGTATCTATCTGAAGACATCTGTAATATATACTATCAACATAGTGAAAGAGTTCCTGATTATTAAAATACATAACATTTATCAAGGTAATGATAAGCTTATGGTAACCTATTGTAAAGCATTGTAGATTTTGGCTTTGTTTCATTAACATCATCTGATCAAGAGTATACAGTTCCTAAACGGAAAGTGACCAAATAGAGCACTTTCCAACTAGCAAAAAATATTACTCATGTTATATGAAATTGTGAGATACTAGGGATGTAAATGAACATCTCAAGACTCATGCAGGATGACTGCAAGAAAAATAGCAAGGAAATAAATGTGGGTATAATTTCATTACTTTTCTCAAAGGCACTAAGTTTTCCCCACATTTTCAGATACCAATTTACTTTGCTTAATACAATAATATTTTCATGAAACACAGTGATAATGAATTTAATATTTCTCTTTAAAAAAAGAAACAAACAAACAAAAAAACAAACCATGTCAGTAAATTTCTCCAGAGGTTCAAGTATTACCTGTATAGTAATTGTGGAATCTGCCCTGCATTCACATCTGTACCATTATTTGATTTCTTGGAACTTTTAAACTGAAATACAACACTGAAAGACAAATAACCTAGTTATTATTCAAGTCTTATTAGAGCTCTTAGTTTTCAATAAAAAGGATAGAAAAAAATATACCCATCATCTGTAGTAATAGAGGCCTGTCCATGAGATCCACAATCACTGCTAGGTCCTGACACTCTTGCCCAGGCAACATACCACCAGCCAGCTTGCAGGAGTACTGGCTCATCAAACATCATTGCATATTTCTCTCTGTGAAAAGTAAATTTTGGAAAACGTTAGCTGCTAATTATTTTCTATATTAACTTTTAACAAATTGCACTCTAATTATTATAAGAAATTGAGAAATAATGGTATTAAATTGTATCTATTTATATTCAAAACTCTATAGTTTTTAATCCAAAATACTATAGTAAATAAAAAATAGTAATTCAGAAGGACCTACGATTGCCTGAGTCACACTTGATCTTGAATTGTGAACAATCATATCAATGCCAAACAGAGTAAGAAGACATTAAGCTAAATTAACATACATAAACCCAATTACATTTAATATATAATACTGCAAGCAAAGTATTAATTATAAAGTACTATATAATACTGATTTCAGAAAATGTTTGCAAATGACAAGAACTTATACATAAATTCTTAGTAATTACAATAAGTACTAAAGAAATTAATAGAATATATATTTAGGGGATTGATATATAAGATTTAAACCTGAAAGAATTAATCACATATCATTTAAAATTTAAATTACTTCATTACAGGGAATGAAAAAGAAGCTACAACATGGCTAAAGCCAACCATATGCACAAAAGAGCTGCTGCAATATTTTGTCTTGTGGTCTCAACATAGGAAGACTGGATGTGACTGGGATTTATACAAGAGCAAGCATTTGATTATTTTTCTTTTTTAAATTTAAATACCATAATGGTTTGGGAACACATTTGGTGTTTTACTATTTCCCTACACATGTCAAGTCTTTTACATCACTTGCTACAAAATTCCAATGATGTAGACCATCTCTGTTGATATTAAAGTGATACTAAAATGTGTACAGGGAAGTAAAAATAATGATCAAGAAACAGGTATAAGTAGGCAAGCTAAACATCTTACCTGGCAGCACAATCATATGCTAAGACATCTGTCTCAGCAAGGAGGTCTCCATCTGTCTCATGGTCTCCCCCATCTGGACCCAATTCAAACAACTGGTGAAATAAGAAAAAGAGAATTATGTCTTAGGTGTTAGAAACCTCATAATATGACGTTTTCTTGTCTGGCATTCTGGAAATTGTATACTACTCTTCCTTCCCAAAAATAACTACTACTTAGTGTCACTGACAGGCAAAACCACATTTGGAAGTCAGACAATAACTGCTAAGAAATAGCAATTGACACTGACTTATCAGCCTTATGTCCAGATATATTTTTAAGTGGAGAAACTCCCTAAATCTTGCAAACAAGACAAAAGAAGAGCATCTAAAAATGGCCAAGTTGGGCAGAAGTTGCAGGTTTTCCATCACCGACTGAAATGCACTGTATAAGCATAAGATATACTCAGCTTCTCTGGAAAGGGACAGTTTGACAGTTCAGCAGAGACAGTCAGTTGTTTATAAACAGTTGGTGACCGGGACAAAACATGATACTTAAGAGAACTTTGTTTTCTTACTTAAAAATAATTTCTATGGTTTGATGATTTTGAAAAAGGACCACAATACATGTCTATGTCTTGCAACTACCTATTTAATACAGAGCCCACTTCTGGCAGGACTGGCAGATCTCATCTTGGATATAAGCTAATCCTAAATGAATTGAAAATATAATGTAAGATATGAAATATCATAACGTTAGTATCTCTGGTATTTAAAAGGTGTGACTAATATTAAGTTTCTTGGCTGTACTTAGTTATTTGCAATTTTCAGTCATTATGTTAAACTAGAATAAAGTGCAACTACTTATTTTGGATTTCCTGTTGACTTAAGCTAATGTTACTGCTAAGTGTGTCATCTATTTCCCTAGAACAAACCTCAATACCTATTCATCTGAAAATAGTAGTAGAAAATACAATAATCCACTAAATGATAAGTAACAACAATAACAAGGTCTGAATATACAAATACAAACATCTAACAAATATCTCAGCTATAACATCTTTTACCAAAATCTTTAATAAGTATAGGAGCAGAGAACACTTACCCAAAACCAGAGCTCTGACACCAGTGTGTGTTTCTGTGAGGTTTATTTATCCAAAGCCAGATTTATTTATTTTAGAATAATCAGCACACTTGCTCCACCTGTAATCATGCCTACATTTGGCACAGAGTTAATTGTATTTGGTGCCATTTGCTCTCAGCTGAAGAATCCCAGCCCAGAAGCTATCCAGACAGCAGTTTGAGAAAGAAGTGGCAGGGGAAGTGGAAAGCAATGGCTCCTGATAAGGACTCTTTTTCTGCTTTTGAGAACAGCTCCTCATGCATCACACAGGATGCGATTTTAACCTGAAGCCCACAACACCAATTTTCTGCTGGTGGACCTTGGAGCTTTGTGTAAATAGATCACAGAACCATTCAGACCTCTAAAATAACTGCCCAAGATATCTCTAAGATGGCACAGCACTTAGTGAAGGTAAGAATGGGCCAATTCATTAAAAGAATGGTAATAATTCTCAGCTCTCTACTTCGTCCACTGTACCTGTATAATGCTTTCCACACATCAAGAAATTCATCAAGAAATAAAACTAATCATGGTTTAAGATAGCATTACTGGAAGTTGTGATTTTAAGACATAATATTTCTTAAAACAAAACAAAAACTCCTACCTTTATTTTAGCAGTGTATTCACCTCTACCACCAAAAAGACCAAGACCACCTAGCAATATATCTGTATCAGCACAGAAACGGATGGCTTCGACTGAGTGGGCTGAATAACCCCAGCCTCCTCCATGACCTGCAGAAAAAAATCCCAACAGAAATGAAATTAATCTTAGTCTGTTGTTCTACAAGCCAATCAGCTTATGCTATGAAATTTTAGTGTCTACATACTTTCAAATCTATTAACAACACTATAGTCTTCTTTAGAATAAACTTTCATTACAGCTTGAGTTTCTTCTTCTGTATTTGCAACACCCATTTTTAAGTCCTGCATAGCAGCCAAAGTATCCAGGCAACCTAAAAGAAAGCAAAACCAAAAAGAAATCAAATTCTCTCATTGTTGATTATAATTATAAAAATGGAAATGAATACTAGTTAAGAAAATCAAAGCCATCTAACTGTTTTGTCCCTACACCACACATATGCTACCAAGTAGCTCTACACTTTTGATTAGGAAAAGGGTCATTGCTGCAGAATTTCAAGGCTTGCTAAAGAACATAAACTTCATTTATGATCCAGAATAACAAACAAATGTGATTAAACCTACTTTGAAACTTTTCCAATGGCAAATAAATTGCCAGTAACATTTTTTTCTTTTTTACACTTAAAATATTACCCAAAAAAAGTTGAAGTAGGAACCAAATCATGAGCAGATAATAAAGTCTTCACAAAAGGTGTTTTGTATCATATACATAAGTACTTAATATGCCTTACTTCGATACAGACACAAAATAGTACTGTTCGAGTTGAAAATTATCACATCTCTAGCACACAATAAAGTAAGCAGGTCAAGGAACAGATGACTTATCACTGGACAAGTGAGTTAAAATAACTTACAAAGCTGTGCTTTGAAGCAGCTGGTTATGTTGCATATTGCCAGTTTATACATGAACACACTATACATGAAAACACTTAAGTTTTGCATCTTTAGACTACAAAGAAACTACAAAAGGAAATAATATTTCTCTTAGTGACTCATTATACAAAATGGACAAGATTTAATATACTGCATTTACTTTAAAATAAAAATAACTTCTTGAAGATAACTTTTTTTAGGTTTGAGTTCTTTTTTTTGAGATTCCAGGTTACAAGCACTGACTTTATTCCACAGACTTTCAAAGAATATCATCTAGGAAGGTCTCTTATTTTATTATGTAGGTATCTAACAAGTTTCACCAGAACTCTAAAATCCTCTAACATCATTAAGATGGCAGAAGATAACTACATCAGCCAAATTATAAAAGTCAAGAGCAATGGTGAAAGACTACAAAGTAAAATTTCAACTGAAAAAGTCAGGAAGTTTTTAGATTACAATTTGTTTATACATTAAGTTATGTTCCTTTATTTCATCTAAGGTTCTGACTCATGAACTATAAATGTATACCTAGAATATGCAAAGCTGCATGAGATCTGGTGGTTAGAGCTTTGGAACCTGTTGGCAGAGCAAGTTCTGGACTCAAAATACTACACCGGGATTGCATATCTGGAGCTGAGGGAAGCCTGGAATCAGCAACTACTGCATTGTAACTCCACAGTTCCCTGGCATTTGGGCGAAACCTAGAGCAAGAGAAAGAATGAACAAAACCTTTAATCTACTCAAAAAATACAGACCATTACCAACAATTACATTTTTAAGATATTTAATGTAAAATGTAGATCTGCTGGTATCAACTCTTGAAACTGAGCATCACTATTGCAAATACATGAAAACTTTACTAGGTTAACAGTCCAGCAAATGAAAAGATACAAAAACATTATTATACCTTAAGTCAAAAAGTCATATTATGGGTTCAGAAATTTTAGAAAATATTACGACATTTCTCAAAACCAACAAATGTTTAAACAGTATTATCTATTAAGAAGTGTGAAGTAACTAGCAAAAAACTACTAAACAGAATGGCAGATGTGCTCAAAAAATTTAAAGATGCCGAGCAAAATTAAAAGGCTTAATTTCAAATAAGAGAAAAAAAGTCCTGAGGAATCCAATGTATTTTGTTCGGGCTTTTTTAAATGGGTAACATCACCTCATGAGTTTTTAAGGGATTATAAAAAAGGGCAGCATAAACAAGGGAATACAAGACTTTCTATAATATAGATTAACACATAGAAAAAAGAAGATGAAATCTTTGAAACCACTACGCAAGAGGAAAAAACAGTAAGAAGACATAAGTCTATGGGAGTGTTCTGAAGAAGCATAAAAGGAATTTTCACTTGGTACACTTTTAAAAATCTAATGGAGAAAGAAATAGTTTTAGCTAAAAATATTTAAGGGCACCATATGTATTCAGGATTTAACAAATTAGCAATGCTCAAATTTATACACACATGTGACATCCCACATCCACTTGAATTTCACTAAGAGATTAAGTCACAAACCTTTGAAGAAATGTTTAAGCTGCACATTATCAGAATGTTGTCTCTGTACAAGAAACTGAATTCATCACTTATATAGGCATGAATCACAATGTCCAGAAATCATAATACGCCAAGTATTTAACTACTCATAGGCATATTTATTAACATGTCTCTTCTTCAGACTGATTTAGTATTTTGTATTGAAGAAGAATGGATATAACAGAGAAATAAATCTGCACAGTCTCAGAAAATCCACTCGTCAGTTAAGTATTTAAACTCTGGATTTAGTTCTACAGTCCCCAAAATACTACAAGACAGTAAAATATCTCAATTCATGTTTACCCATAATATCTAACATGTGACTTTGTACTTCCTCAAGCTGAATAACCATTTTATTGTCTTCAAGTTGAGTATCATTACCATGCCTCCCCTGAAACTTGCTGCATTGCCATGGCCATTGATAACTGGTTTATTTCACGAATTGACTCTTTCAGTGGATTTAAACATGCTGAAAATATAGAACTCTAAGGGATATGGGTGCTACTCTTATTTCTAATCTCAGCATACTTCAAGTAAGAACTGTACCAGTGAGATTCAAACAATCCTGCAGATGTGCAAAATGCACAATTACAACCAGCTAAGGTACTTCCAATGTCATACAGAAACGTGCCTGGCAAACACATGCTTCAATGTTAATTGGCTGTTAAGTATTTGAATCTCAATTCTGGATGAAAACATCCAAAGTAAGATACAAGTAGCTTTTAAAGACAGGATCCTATGAGATACCATCTTTTCCAGATGAATGTTAGCTAGCTGGTTCCCTGCATCACTCTAACTTGTTTTGTGTTCAAACAATTTAAATATCATTACGCTCTTGAACTCAAATGGATGTTCAGATTTCTCTCCAAATCCCAGCTAACATATAGAAGAAGAATTATAGAAGAATTGGATGTTATGATTCCATGTTGGAACAAAGGCTCATTATCTACACTTGCTCAAAGACTACACTCCAAAGACTGAAATAAATACAATTCGTCTGAATGTCTGTGCCATCTAAATGAACGCCTTTCTTTTGACCTCCCAGAACTTAAAAGAATACCATTGCTCCACCCATTCTCTAGTGGTCTTAAACACTAATGCCTGATAGAAGAACAACAATTTAAGACACACACATATGGCAGCTGAATATGGCAAGGAAGTTATACAGTCAAGTGTTAAATAGATAGAGGAAAGGGATTTAAGAGAGTAAAGAAACAAAACAGATTTGAACCCCCAAAATATTATGAGACTCGAATGAGAATGACGCAAAAAAAAAAAAAAATTAAAAATGGAGGCAAGAGAAGATGCTTGTTTTGGGCTTACTTGAACAAACTATCCAAAAACCTGAAAAATATTTACAGAAGAATAAAAATTGCCGCGTCTTGTCCCACCTTCGCAAGAGCAGATCTCTTGCTAGCCCCAGCTAGCTCTTTTCGGAGCGATAGGGCAGCAAGAGGCACTCCCTGCTGAACCCAGCTGGGCTTTAGAGAGTGCCTTCGTGGGTCCGAGGACACTGCTGATCCCACTGGCAAGGAAGGAGGTGACACTCTTCTGGGGATAGGTCCAAGATTTATTGTGACTCCCAGGAGAGCCCCAGAGGCCAACAGCACTCGAACAGGTCCCAGAAGAGAGTGAGCTCTGGGCCTCGAACAGGCCCTGATATAGGGTGGGCGGGGAAACCCGATCAGGCAATGGGAGAAGACCTGGGAGGGGCCCTCCGAGGGAAGGACACCCGGGGTATCCACTTAGGAGGGAGGAGGGGAGGGACTCCAGGCCATTGTCCAGTCACCCAGTGACCCCAGCAGAAGCCTCCAGACAAAGGGGAAGGGTGGACAAGTCACCTGGGAGGGGTCAGGGGCATGAGTCAGGGTTTTTGGGATTGATGGACACACAGGTGCTGATGGGAAAACCTGGGATGAACAAAAAGGACACAAGGGGTGTACAGAGGGATAAACCATTTTGAACACACATACAAACACAACTCCACAAAAAAACACAACTCCACAAAAAAATTGTTTTACATTTACATGGAAAATAAGTATAATCAAATCTCCAACCTTGCAAAGTATTTTAAAAAGGATTTATATATTACTATTTTAATAGCTATAATCCACACTTGCCTCCAAATAACATCATAGACAGGATCCAGACACACACCAGAACCTTGAAGGTCTTCCTGCTCAGAATCATTGAATGTTTTGCAACTGCCATCTACTTTGTTTATCAGAAGGCATTTAAAAGGAGGAGGCTCTGATATTGAAGCTGGTACCAAACCTAGATGAGGGAGCAAGAAGAGCAAACAGGAAGACACCACTCATTAATGCTTCATGCTTAGAAAATGCCATGTTATACAGTAGGGAAGAACAGATATATTGCTGCAGCAAAAAAATAAATGGTGGTAGGATTTAAATGCAAGTGAAGGTTAGACTTTTGCATTATTATTTTTAATAAAAAACACCTTTCTAAAGAAAGGATCATAATATGCAGTAAAACTAGAAGGCAAAAATATTTTCATTCCCTCCATCCATGTTTTTGACTTGTTGCTCCTCTATTGTTTACACAACTGAATCCCCTTTCTTCTCCAGTACTTCTCTAAGCATTTAAAATAATGTAGAAGAGTTCTTGCCTATTATATGCCTGCTTGCAAATATCTCTGATGTAGCAAGCACATGAGAATTAATGAGAGCTTCGTCAATCCGGAGAAAAGTCTGGTCTCCACTCGCTCCAATCCACGTAGCTTTGCGCCCATATTTGGAGCCTATGTTAGGCATAGGTGCTGGTTTTGCATTCCAGTAGGGCATATCCAGAATGGGTCTGCCAAGCTGACCTTTCTGTAGAAAGAATGTAAGAATCAGTAACTGACAGTAACAGTCTCAAAGATGGATAAATTACTTCAATTGTTCTATCACACAAAACTGGTAAGCTAGAAGAGAATTTACCACAAAGCTACCTTCAAAACACAGTGGCTGCTCCAAAGTGAAGCGTTACACATCTAACTGCAAGGAACAAGTTGCTGACAGATATACTCCTCCCTTTTCTGATAGGTTTTTGAGTGAAGTTTTTGTTAAATACAGTAACTCAAACTCTCTATGATGGATAACCCTCCTCTCCATACTCAGAATAAAATATAAAAGCATTATTTTCCTACAATGTTTAATATCTGATTAATGTCAGTGCTAAACAAGGAATAGATTCATATATATTCAGATAGACAGTCCACGTTTCATTCAATTCTGAACTTATACAGACTAAGTTTTATAGAGGAAATACCTCTTAAAGTACCTAGAAATTGATTAGCATATCTAACTTGAGCTAAAAACAGTGCCTCAGCAAGGACATGCTCATGAACACTTATCTGGAGATCTAGGGCCTTACCTCAATGTACAACTAGTTACTGAGATGGACCAACACTTATACTGCACCTAAGTATGTAGAAAACTGTTGCCAGAAACCTGCTCATGCTACATCTACCTCCCTCAGGCACAGAAAATGCACTGCATGTCAATGAAGTCAAAATGATTAGAGAAATAGAAAATGTATATACAGCAAATGTCTTCTGTTCAGCACATTACTCATCTTTCTTCATAACAACATAAGTAAGCAAACTTGGTGAAGATATTTTCAAGTATCATGCTTTGTTTTGATTTTGTCTTGACTTTATGAAGCTTTCAGCAAACCGTCCAGTACTACAATACTAAAACCAGACACAAAAATCAAGTGGTCTAAATATGGCCTAAACTTATTTTTTTCTTTTAGAGAAAGGGGAAAAAAGCGTCAGTCAACTGACAAGCTTTTACATACCCTATTTCCAAGGGTGAACTTGGTTTTTCAGGGGCCAAGTTTCACTGCAAGACAGCAAAGCTTAAACCTTTACATGTCCACTGAACTGTGTTCAGTTTTGACAAGAACACAGACACCAAAGCTTTTGCTTAAAGTGTGAAAAACAACAAAATATTACTCACTTTTAATTCAGGATATGACTTTCTACTTCCAAAATTTCACTCTTCACTTTTTAATTTTTTTTTTTTGGTAAAAAGATTTGAAAAGTTGAAATTTCTCTTTTGTTGTGTTTAGCAGTACGTAGTTTTTAAAGCATGTAAAAATAACTCAATAGTTATACGCTACAAGGGGCATCTTTGCAAACACAGGGAGGCACAGAGAGAAGTAAACAATGTTTAAATGCTTGTTTAGTGAATATAGGAATGGATTCCACATGGACATAGGGAAATATACACCATGTGAAAATGAAAGAAGACTACTGGAGTTGAGCTGTGTTGTACTGAGCAATAACCCCTCCCCTCAAGTGTAAGCAGAACTTCTGCAACTCATTGCTGTTTCTATGGAAGAACCCAGGACATTTTTCTCTATCAAATGGAGACAGGTAATAGAATAGGCAACAATTACTTGGAACCAAGCTTGAAACAGTAGGAGTTTGAGAAAACTGGTGCACCTTATAAAATAACACTGTTTTAAATCACCATCTTCATTAAAATATAAAAAAACCCAAGAATTCCTGGCATTATGCTTTTCTAACCAGAACAATATTTAAGGCTACATTTTAAAACACAGCAGGTGCTGAAGACATGCAGAAGTCATGCACAGTTCTGTAAGAACAAGTGTAAGCAGTCTTGAAAGGTCTCTGAACAACACACGAACTACTAGCTTATTCCCATAAGCAAGTAACATTGCCTTACTGAGAAACTTCCAAATGTGAAAACCTGGCCATCCATTAAGAGAATAGCTGTGTGGTTGCTCCCAGCAGTAACTTGTGTACTAGGACCTGGTAATGCTTGCACCAAAGTGGGACATCCCCTAGATAAAAATAAATTAATTCTATGTCAATACATGGTCACACAGCATTTCAAACATACATTAATATTGTAAGTATTTCAATTGCCATGAAATATATTCAGTAGATTCACATACTACAGAAAGTTAGAGCCAAGAAACATCTTACATATTAAACCAACAGAGGTTTGAAAGACTGCACCAGATAGTTAAGTTTATGCCCTTCTGTTACAGGGAAACAGATTAAGGACCCTCTCTTCAGTTAAACTCAGAAATTAGCAGAGAATGAGAATTATTAATTTAATATATAATTCTAGAATTACAGATGTGTAGATACAATAACATATACATGTGTGTATTTTTGTATGAATACAAAATATATTGCAATGAAATGTAGCAGTAAAATATGTTCAGAGAACTCTACTTAGGTACTTAAAAAAACCCTGGAAACAATCAAAGCCTTATACGGCTGATATGCCAGTACAGTTACCAGAAGCAATATTGCTACAGCGCTCTCAAGATCAATGGCTAGGGAATTATAAAAGAAATAAAGGTCTACTTCTCTTCATCAGCTCCTCTCCCATGAAACTCAGACTCAATAAAGAATAGACCTGTACAAACTCTTTTCCAGAGAGATATGAAAAGGTCTAATTCATTTCTCTCCCAAATATAGACAGATATAAGAAAACAAACTTTCCATTTCAGTAAAAATGAAGAGGAAAAAATGACATGGTGTTCAAGATGCAAAGAAAGAAAACATCAACTGAAGACTTGAAATAGAAAGAGCACAAAAGATAAAAAGTGTGAGACACTAAAATTTTTATTTCAATACCAACAAAGATAATAGAAACCTACAAGACTTTGAATCCTATAATGAATGTCTACCTAGACTTAATATTTCCTGTGGAGTTAAATACTGAATTTGAAGAACAAGTTATTCCCACATAATTTTATGTTGGAAACTGGGTTCAGAGTTATACAGAGGATGACAGCACTATGTGAATTTACTTTTAAACACAGCCTTTCAAAAGCACAGTAATCTAAAATAAGAACAGGTTGCTTTATACTGGAATAAAAAAAGGCCAGTCCATAGTTACCCAGTGATTGTTTAGCAGCTGATGTGCTAAAAGATGGTTCATGTTAAAGTTCTGGTTTTGGCTGAATTGCATAGAAGTCAAGAAAGTATGAGGAAAGTGAAGCATCATGTTCAGCAGAAAAAGAGTAGATAGGAAGATGTAAACATATGAAAATGTGGAACAGAGGAATGTAGCATGAAGATAGGTTGATGACCTGAGGAAGGATGAACACAGGTATACAGAAGAAGTATTTGGTGGTAAATGCAGCTTTCAGTGGGTGACTAGTGGAGATGTAGGGACTGAAGGGCAGAAGAAAATTAAGTAGAGGATGTACAACATGACACTCAAATTTAGGCACTTATCTTGGTCTATAGGCACATGGATTTGGACATAATTATGATTATACACAGATACAGAGCATAGTTTAGCAGCACCAGTGATGAAATTTCAAAAAATCTTTACATTTGTCTCTCATTAACTTTAAGGAAACTCAAAAAGGCAACAAAACATAAATAAAATGTAACCAGAAACTAATCCAAAAGCACTCAAAATTATGATAGCTGTAGGCATGGAATTATCGATCACATCTTTGTTAAAAAAAAAGCAGTGAATATTTAATCTTCTAATGCTTAAAAATAAAGCTATTATCGCCATAACTATTTATCTTTCTGTTCTTCCAATTGAATCTATCAGCAATTTTATATGAATGCAGTGTTTGATAGCCTCTTGGCAACAGCAGAACAAAATCAAATAAGCTACTAATGCAGAGAGATGAAATACATTACCCACTTAAACAGCTTTTTCATTAAGATCACCCAACTTTTGGAATGGCCAGCTATAGTCTATCGGTTCATTTAGAAATGAACAGAAAAAAACTGTAAGATACTTAACTACATCATAAAATAAACATGAATTGCAATAAATTAGTTTTCACTTCATAAAAGAAAGAGGGACTTCAAAAAATACAGTAGACAGTTTGACTAGTGCACATGGTATTTAAAACCTGTGATACTACTGAGTATTTCCCTATCCCCCTGAAACTCAACACAGGAAAACTCAGAATAGACACTGAAGAGTCTGAGAGACTCTGGACAAAGTTTTAACAACCAAAGTTTCTCCATCTGAATCAAAGAAAGCAAGGACTAATTTTCTGGGATGGAGTGGAAAGACATGCTGGTGTCAAAGTCACAGAATATTTGGTCAATCACAAAAGAACAACCTCAGCTATAGAGAAAGTAACCTGAGATCCTTTGGGAAAAAGTAACAATTACTGAATAATTGAGGAGATGAACATGCAGCTAACTTAGGATCCTGAAGAAGGTCCAGATGCATTCTGGCTGTCCACATGGAAACCCTCTTCCATCCCAAAGGGTAAGCATTTCTCAGAGCAGTTGTAGTCTTTGAAAATTCACCATGCATGACCTGTTCGAACAATCGCTGTCCATGGTACTTATGCACACAACAGCTGCCTGCCAGCTCCCAAAACACGTCACTTGGGGCAGCTGACCTTGGTGCTGGAAACACGGTTCACTGGGAGCTGTTACTGTGTAGTGGGTAAGAGGAAATAAGTAGAAACTTCTGTCCATTGCAAGCAGAGTTGGACAACTTTATTACAAAGAAAATGGAGATTTTTATATTTTAGAAGTGACTCTGTTTTATAAGAAATGTGGTGAAAACATGTAAATATGACCTGCACTCCACCACTGGAGTAAAATAATCAGAAAATACACCTAGAAACATGGTCCTAACAAACAGATAATGGAACACCTTTTTTTTTTCCCTGGAGTTGCTAGAAGACTATAGTCTTATTCTTTATCTTCAAGTATAACTGAACATCTATGGAAGGTCTGATCAGTTTTGGTTTATGTTACTGTTGAACCTTTGGAAGGAAAATCCTATCCATACTGTATCACTTCAGTCATTCCATTTCTGGAGCTTGACTGTCAGGTCATGTACTTGCTACTGAAGTGCTGAAGTCAAGAATTTGTAGAAAAAAAAACGCAGACAAATTTTGAACAGTAACAGAAAGATCCTGGAGTTTTAACTTCCAGCTTCTTGAAGGAAGCATCAGCAACAAACATGCCTTTGCTTACCTGAGCACAATACATGCTATTTTTCACCAAGACTAGATACTGCAAAGAATTTCTTGCTTCCACTGAGTTTCTATTCACCAGCAGCTAATTTGAGGAGAATATAAGCACAGACTGACAAATCTTTCATGTAGTGAATAGCTTATCAACATCTGCCACTGTGGATGTTACAACAAAAAGCCTACACAGGCTAATTTAATGGTTCCAGCTTACTGATAGGGCATGTAATCTACCTCATTCCTACTGATGTAGGTGAAGAATTTGTGATGTTTACAATATTCTAACAGAAGAGTCTAGAATCCCCTTAATTAAGGAGAAAGGCATGTCTGATCGGGTGTTCAGAATTTAAAATACTTGAACATTTTCAAGACTTGTAAAAATATAGTCTCACTGCTAAATCTTTACACTGCAAGTCAATAGTCTCTGAAAGGATGCCTAAATATTACTTTTTTTCTCCTCTCTCTTCTCTCTCAGAAATACAGTACAGTATCAGTTCCTGAATTCAGAAGATGATGCTCTTCCTGAGGTCAATACAGGCAATGTGACACACTGCATGACTGACATACCACTGACCTGGCAGGAGCTGGCCATCTGAGCACCACTGCGTCCCAACTGAGGTGGAACTCTGCATAAGGATTCCCTGTTTCCTTCTCTGAATCCCTTACTGTGAGGACAGAGGAGAGATCTCTACTTAAAGCTGGAAAAAGAAGTACATCAATGAAGAAATTATAATTTGAATGATGGTGCTAAATAGTAATATAGCACTATAGCCAGTTCTCATGCATAGGACATACTCCAAATTTCTTCAAGGCTTTTTTCTGACACTTTCTAGGTCTGATGTAGAATGATACAAAGGTCTGTGCCAAGTCACTTGCACCTCCTCAGATTCTACTTCTGGTCAAGCACTGTCCTTCAGCACAAGAATTTTCATATTCTCCTTTAGGATCTCATTTGGAACTACTACTGGTCTTCATTCAGTTTATATCTAAATAAGTAACAGATGTAGGGTTTACCACCTGAAATACTGACAAATACAACAGGTATCTCCAAAGCCTTCTGAAAAGCCAAGTGATTTAATCAAAGTTAGAAATAGGTAAAATTAAGTTACCAGTACAAATGTCACTGCTATATGTACCTCTTCAGTCTTTAAGAAAGAAACTGGCCTTTTTCTAACAGCCACTTGAATTGCTAGTTTAAGACATTGCTCCTTGGAACAAATACCCAAGAATTTCCAGGAAGAAAAAACAAAGTACTTGTCTGCAATATGACTCTATCATAGACAGAAACCCAGATTGTGTTCACCAGTCTAATGCAAACTGAGTAGGGGTAGCAGTTCAGAGACTATGAGGCACAGCAGCCAATACAAGGCAGTATTTCCAGTATACTTTCTTTCTTCCCTCTCCCCCTTTGGCTTAGTGAATCCAATGCAAGTTTTAAGATGATGAAGACTTCTTCAGGAACTTGACAAAAGAAAGGTTTTTGAAGTCTCCAAAGAGATTAGGAGGATAGATGGTCAGTAATTTTCACCTGATTGCTACAAGAGAAATGAAAGAACTGAAGACAGGTCATGGATGCTCTGTTCTGTATGCCTTTTACATAAGGATACTGAGCATTACTGGACATACACAAAGTCTCAAAGATTCCTACTACAGAAACCCCCATTTTGTGCATTATATGGCATATGTACACGTCCAAAGACCTAAACCACATTTCCTTTTATGGCAGGACAATGTTTTTTTATTTACTTCAATGAAAAGATGTGACTCTAAGCATGAGATACTAAGGGCGAGATTAAGCTTCACATTAAAGACATTATATTTAATTATCTATGCTCTCACTGTAGTCAATGGAGATCAGGTTTACAGAGCTACTAAGCACACCACACCTAAAGCCTGTAAGCAGTGGCTGGTTAGTCAAATACCTCTCCATGCTCTGTTGATTTCTCTATTTCCATTGACCACAAAGAAAGCACACATCACTCTTCTGACAACACCCAAAACAAGTGACTACAAAATGCAGCTAAGACCAAAGCTTAGGGACTTCATTTGGGAGATAACTGATGAGCAACAAATGAGACTTCATCATAACTGAATTGATATTAGCTCAGTTGGTCAGAGCACAGTGCTAGTAACACCAAGGTTGTGGGTTTGATCCCCACACAGGCCATTCACTTAAGAGTTGGACACAGTCCTTGTAGGTCCCTGCCACATTCTGTGATTCTGTGAATATTCTGTGAACTCTTATCACTGATTTAACAGGAACATGTTTATCTAGGTTTAGAATATCATACTACTTGAATTATCGCATATGTAGTATTTTACAGAAATAATGAAATCTTAATGAGACTTCAATGTAATTCTCATAGATGCAGGGAGAATTAAAGAGACAGAAGTCTTTTAAACTATTATTAAAGCAATGCTAGTAACTATGCACAGAAGCTTTCATGCATTAAAGAAATTACTTATGCAGTACAAGAGCACTGTTATTGCATCAGTATTCAGGGGGTTATAGGGAGTTAAGTGTAGAACAAGAGCTCTTCAACTTTATTTGGTCTATATTTGAATTTTCACTCTTGCTAGGACAGAGAACCAGAAATATAACCATTTCCTATGCAGCAGTACAGCATACACAATCACATCCTTTGATTACCAGCTTACCTGGAATTAACATCACCGTGTCCAAGTTGACCATGCTGCCCATATCCAAATGTGTAAACATCACCATTCTCCATCAAAACCACTGAAAAACAACAAAATATCTTTCTGACATACACACATGACATGATACTGCACCAGTCCTAGTTACCCTTCTGAGTAGCAGTTTATGATTCCCAAGAGATCCAGATCAGATTCCACAACCCATAACAACTAGCACCTCTATGCAGGAGTAGAGCTCTGCCATGCATATGTTTTAAATTGACTCCAAAATTGCTTACAAGCTCTGATGTAACTCAGTATATGATACTTATAGCCCTTTTCACTGCTGAAGGACAGTGAGTTGCCTTTCATTACTGGAATTAGGGAGGTGATGTGAGGATTTGGGTGGTGATGTTACTTTATGCTGTAATAAAATGGCATAAAACATATCAGGGAAGGTTTAGGCTGGATATTAGGAAAAGGCTCTTCACCCAGAGGGTAGCTGGACATTGCAGTAAGCTCCACAGAAGTGGTCACAGAAGCCTGACAGAGTTCAGGAAGCATTTGGACAATGCTCTTAGGCACATGGTGTGATTCTTTGAGATTTGACAAAATGACCCTGCCATGTTTTCAACTTTAAGCACTCCTGCATACATCCATTTTAAAAATTGAACACAAAGCAGTGAAGACACATGACAACGTTAAAAAAAATCTCTATTATAATTAACATTGATTTATTTGTTTTTACCTGAATGGTGAAATCCACAACTGACTTGTACAGCTCGCAGCTCACAGTCAAAGCGGACAGCTCCTGGTGGATACGTTGTGATTTTGCTGGCATCCTTCTCACCTCTTTCTCCACTTCCATCTATAAACAAAACTTACCATTATGTACTATGCATTCTAATAAAGTTATATTAGAAGAATGAATAGAATAAGAACAGTAAATAACTCCCCACTCCACCACTTTTAAGGTAGAAGAGAGAACTCACAGAGTAGTAAAAGAGCTCAAAATGTGGCATCAAAGCAGATGTGGAAGATGACAGAAACTCTATTTTGAAACAATGTTCTATAAAGGAACACATTGGAAAATATCCTCTAAAGTAGAAGCTTCCCAAGGAGCAGACAAAAAGAACCACCGAAACAGAAAATTCAAACTTCAGAAGCTTTGCTTAAAAGCCATCACTTTCACTCTTCAGTAAGGTAGCACTAGCAAGTAGGCAACACTGCAGTTAACCTCAACAAGGCATAACCTAGTCTACCTTTTCCAGTTACTACTCATTAAGGAGTTTACTTGCCTCCAATTCAGCCACAGAGCCCATGTTTTAAGTAGCTGACAATTACTTACACAGCTCATTTCTAACAATGCAGACAGCTCACCAAGAGCATGTCTGTTTCCTGTCTGCTTCCATGCACTTTTAGACAACATTTCTATGATTTCCTTTAGTAAGCGTGTATGTGTTTAGTAAATATGAAATGCATTATTGATTCCTAAATTCAAGCTGCCTTCACATTGAACAAAAGCAAAGAAGTGCAACGTGTTATTCCTAAATTTCTTGCAAGCTACCATCTTCTCCAGAACTTAGAATGTTTCCATCATCTATTAAACTTTAGTCACTCTCTATCTAGCATAGAGGAATGACAGAAATAGATGAAGCGAGAAATAACTGCGCATAGAAGACTGCACACTCTCTCTGTGCTAAGTCTGAATACTGCTCTATTTACAAAACTGATACAGGGAAACAAGTTGCCTCTCAAAGAATTCAAGGTATTGTTAATTTAGACCTATACTTATAATTTCAACATGTTTTCCTGAATAATCATCAGTGGAAGTCTGAACTTCAAGACTTCATTATTCCCTCTGTGAAGCATTGTAATTACAGACTTAGAAATTTTTTGAAATATAATTCTACTTTTCTACATATTGCTCAAATTTTTCTTTTTATTGCAGAGAAACTGTTGATACAGTAAAGTCATTTCACACTTTTATTATATAGCAGTTTTTAAAAATCTTACTGTTCTAAGAATAAAGCTATTTTCTACTGATGACTTGAGTATAGAAATTGCATGAATCTGTATGTAGTTCACATCTGTAAAGAACCGTGTGTATAGGTACTAATGGTTTAGAAGAATTAGGCTTAAAAGCATAGGTAAAGGATCCCTTTGAAACATGCACTACATGCTGGATACGTGTGAAATGGAGACGTGGTTAAAAGAACTTGTCTCTCAGAATTGCCATGGCATTTTTAAGGTTTTGTACTACCAGACTACACACAAATTAGAAGTGTTTCTGAAGGTCTGTGTGCAGCTTTTTTTTTTTGTATTGGTAACAAAAGCAAATATAAGGAGACAGAATTATCGTTGAACAACAACCCCCTCAAAATTACAGTTTTCCTCTTAGTCCTGTAGTTCTGCCTTAAGCAGCTCGAAGTATTTTAGTCAAGTTTTAATAACCTCTCAAATTTTTTATGCTTTCAACTTTTTATGCCTACTTTTGCATTGAACTCTATGTGCCAAAGTAATCAGGAGGTGTTTCTAGCAGCTGATACTGCCACCAAAATTATTTATTCAGCAAGCAGTCTGCTTACGGCTTCCCAATTTCATACAAGTTTTTCAGACAGGAGCAGAAAAGCAGCTGAGTATTCTGGAAGTCTGCCTATGGCCCCTGTATCTCCTCCTCCCTCAGACACTGCTGAATAATGAAAAATATGAGCTCTCTCACTGTGTAAATGCACTTGAATAATCATCTGTGAGAAATACACATGTCCAGTAAGAATGTGTCCTGGCTGCATACACTTCCAATGAAACACACTGGGCATACAGCAACCACATCACCTGTGCAGTCACATGAGCAAATTGCAGCAGTGGGTGTCTTCTGGTCATGTAACAGCAGTGTTTCAAGTGATCTGCAGAAACTTAGAGGCACATGTGCATGTCTGCATCACTGTAAGAAAAACACCCTGCTCTAAAGGGCTTAAAAACCACTAATAAAAAGTTGGGGATTCCTGTTTTCTCAGCTGATAAATGTGATACTACCATTAAATAAAACCTGATTCTAGATATAGCCCCATTTTCTCCAAAGTTGTAAATGAAAGCATAACACAGTACTTCCCTTGAGGAAATACTAAATATTAGTGTGCAAGATGCAGAGACAAGTACCTTCACAAGTTCTGCTATTATGTATCTGAGAAATAAGTTTATTTTAAAGGATAACGTTTCACAAAGTTGGTGTTTTCAATTTCCAAAGCTAATTTCTCTAAGGATCTAAGAATGCAGGAATAGAATCAACTGTCTTTCATACATATCTTACTTTGCTCAAGTGTGAAATTTTTAAACTGAAAATGGAATTCCTGTCAGCCTTCTTTGCATGGTTAGTAACTGTCTCAAGAGTTTTGAATTGTTTGGATCTTCAGAACTTCATAAGCACTTGATAATTTATGTCTGGTTAAGTACAAAACCTTTGCAACTAAAACAGCTAGACTTGTTTAAGAAAAAAAAATGTCTTTTGATCAAAATACACAAAGCCAAATAGAGTATCACTATATCATTGCTTACTTTTAAAGCAATATTTCTGGACTACAGTGTTTACCTGCTACTCCATTACATGGCCGATATATCTAGATATATCATATATATCATATTTTTCGAGCAGCATTGGCTAGGAGAAGTTACACTTAGAAATAAGGCTGCAAATAAATTGGGTCATCCTCTTTCCTTCCATTACTTTCGAGCAGTCAAAGTTTTTTTAAAAAATGTGAGTCAAAAGTGACTGAAAGCTTATTTGCATGTCTCAGGGAACATCTGTAAATAGGGAGGTACACATTTGTTTTCCTTCAAACAATTGTGCACTTTTTCATTTCATTAAAAGTAATATCAAAATAACTGTTCCTGAAAGGGAAGCATAAAAAGCCTACTGAAGCAGAGACTCTTCTTGTTGGATGCATTGGAACCTTTAAGCAGAGCAAGATAGTACCTCCAGTGTTATCCAAATGGAGTACCACTGAACAGCACCTTTGACTTCATCTGTCTGAGAGAGAAGAAAATTCCAAGGAAAAGTACTTTCTGCTCTCAATATAGAGGGGTGTGCTCCATGAACAACTTCACAATGATGGGTTTTCATCTCCAATATCTCAAAGTTGGGGAAGGAAAAAGAGAGAACTGCAAATACAACCAACCAATCCCCACTACCACTCAGAAAATTCTTAACTTCTGAAGACAATTTTCCTCCTCCATTAAATGTGCTTAGAAGTTCTCTTGGCTCATATTGCTGCCACAAAAACCACTGCTTTCCAGGAACAAAGGAAAAGCTCATTCAGTCCCAATAGCAAGTGAAATAATGAGCTTTAAATGAGACTTCTTCTGGCAAAAAACCCAAACCCAGCATTGTTACAGAAAGATATGGTGGACCCTTGCTTGGCCCAGACCAGAGGAAAAGCATTTTGTTAGTGTTCTCCAACAGCAATATGGTGGTGGTATTCCATTTCTCTCTTACCACCCATCTTTGGAGGAGAGAAAAAGCACTTCTAAAGATGTTCAATACCCCACAGATGAAAAGTATTAATGGAATATGACTGCATATTAAAAATTCTTACATTAACTGTCTCTTCAGTCCATGTCACATGCCAACAAATCTTGGATCTGTTCAGTAGCAATTACCCAAATAAAGCATATTGGTCAAGTTACTGGTCAGTCTCTGTGATGTCCAACCCTCACAGAATGTCCTGAGTGCCGTAATTTACAGATTTTACATACAACATGACTTGAACTAATCAGCCTGTGCCTGCATCTTCTTGGCTGTCTACCCCAGGCTGCAGCTGAATCTTCTGTAACCAATTTCATAGCTACAGTGCAGGGGGAAAAGGAATATACTCCAGTTGTGAAAATCATCCATCCTATGACAAAATATAAGTCTGTTGGATTCTTTAAAGGTTGCTACAGAGCTTACTCAAGCTTATTGGTGAAACACAATATGCAGAGTCACAAGTGCAAAACATGTAGAATAAAGTGATAATAAACTCACATTCTAATTATAAACTCAGATGTAGGTTTTTCATTGTCAGCTGTTTCACTTCAATGAATGCTTCAAACTATTCTGCCCTTCATATGGTATCTTAGACGGCCAAAAAGTTAAAAAGTAAATTCCAAGTAAGTTTTCTTGAACATCTAGTAATTTTGTCTTGGTATTTGCAAAATGGTTGAACTATATCTTGTTCCATCCATGCAGGTTCAGTTTCATCTAGTCTTAATTGTTTTGAGAGTATTTGTTTCATATTCCTTAGAACATTTACCACTACTTCCAAATACAGGAAAAAGGTGGCATTCAAACTGCTGAATCTTAGCTGAGTCAAGAAACTTACTTTATTTTTATTTCTACTCAGTTCATTTCTGCAGTTGAGAAAATTTCACAGACTTTCATTAATCCTTTTGATGCCTTAGGTTTTAATTTTCATATTTTCCAGATTCTGTACTGCATTAGTATATAACTCTGAACTTCATATTAAGTGTTAACAAGTTCTCTTCACAGTTCAGTTAGACAAAACAATCCTTTTCCAGCCTGAGAACCAAGGACACCATTGCAGCTTCAGACCCAAAATGTATATACAGGAGCCAACTGAGGAGAGTAATCTGGGAGGATGGGACTTCATGACCTGAAGCTGTAACTGGACAATTAACCCCAATACGGAAATGGACCAAAACATATAAAAGTTGTGACTGGTCATCCATCTTGCGTCTATCTTGGGTCCATCTTGGGTGAAGCCACGGCTGTGCTCTTGTGCTGCCCAAGGCGTATCCTTTGAAGGCCTTTTCAATAAATATCTACTTTATTCCTTTAACACTGTCTAGCCTCTGTTCTAGGTATCCTCTCTAGGCATCACTTTTTACTCAGATGCACAGTTAGGGGAATCCACAGGGATTGGAGATGTAGACTGGAAACTCACTGCCTCATTACAGAATAAGGATGAAGCACAAGCTCATTTTTCTTCTTAGTGCCAAACTACTCCATGAATACCAAAAATGTCATACCTAATCCCTTCTATTAAAAATTGTGAAAGACACAGAATACAGGAAGGATATGCTTAATTATGCAGTTTTTTGCAGTAACAATGATCTTGATACGCAGACCCTATAAATATGAAGAGACTAAATGACAATGGCAAGATTTCTAAAAAACCTGCTGTTTCAATGAAACTGAAGGAGCTTTCAACTGGACAACCAAATAGACAAATTCCACAAGTGACAGACATGCAGATTATTATGAAAAAATTCTTTACTCTGAGGGTGATGAAGCACTGCAACATGCTGTCCTGACAAATCGAAGATGCCACTCCCCCAGAAGTATTCTAGGCCAAGCTGGATGGGGCTTTGAGCAATCTGATCTAATGCAAGGTGTCCCTATCCATGTCTAGGGGGGTGGGACTGGATGATCTTTAAGGTCCCTTCCAATCCAAACTATTCCATGACTCCATGGTTTGACAATATGTACAAGTACATATCAAATACACTTCTTATATTAGACAATAATTGTCTGAAGAAGTCCTAAGGAAGCTGTCCACATTCCATTTTAAATATCATTATCAAGATAAGTTCTGCAGCTGCAAGCAGAGAAGTGGCAACCAGCAAGTTTAGTACTGGCCTTATCAGTACTACTAGCCGAACTAAACATTTTTTGCCAAAGATCTTGAAGGTCTGGTTGCTGTGAAGAAGACTACTATAGCAGAAACATCTGAAAAAAGTAGGACAGTTGGGAAAGCATTATGTTAAAAAATAAAAGAACTTGCTATTTCAATGTGATAATGTCCTTTTATCTCTGCTCTATTATTGCTCTTACATTCTTCCTCAAGAAGAGAGGCATGCCTTCTAAGATAAAAAAATATACATTATCTTTTTCACAATTCTCACCTTGCCTGTTACTTGGATAACAACCCACTTCACCAGTTTTCCTTTTGCCCTTGGAATCTCTTTGAGAAGTTAAGGGGTATTTCTAGTTCCTAGTTAAATTTATGGCTGTCTTTTGAAAGGCAGTCTTCTGAGGCAGAGAAGGGTCTAAAAGTTTACCTGAAAACCTTCTTATCTGTTTACCATAAGACACAAAGAATTAAAATAAACAGAGTATTTCCTTCCATATAGCCTTCCTTAAAGAAGAAGAAATGTTCAGTTCTATAGGGCACATCTGACCAAAGTCTTCCAGCACAACACAGACCTTTATACTGTTCTTACTACTCCAAGAGACAACATACGCCTCAAACTGACACTAATGAATACACCTCGTTTAAGGAGATACTTGATCTGAAATGAGTTCCAACGACTAACGTGCCAAAAAAGCACAGATGTAGGCAGGACAAGCATATTTCTTTATGCTTTTGCCTGTGGAGTCAAGGGTTTGCAGAACAACTAGCAGTAGTATCCAGCTCAAGAATAATGGCTACCAGCAAATTGTCACTCATGTAACAACACTTAAATTCAGTATGTTCTCTTTCAGCAGGCAATCTCTCCAGTGAGATTATGATAGATTATTCTACTAAATCTATCAAGACTTAAAGCTCAGATAATATGCCTTCCAAAAAGACTGAATGTTATGCAGATTCAAAGTATCAGATTTTGCTTTCATTTCTGTAAAGTAAACCTAAGATGATTTCACAATCCAGTATGTTCATAATTCAGTAAACCCATCACCTCCACACACTGAAACTTTATCCTGTAAGGCTTCAAACTGATACACAGTTTGTTTGCATACATGCCAAATACAATCAGTAACTTCCACTAATTCAACTGAAATGCCATACTAACTCTCTTAGTATTTAGCTATTCTTTAGAAAAGAGTTGAAGCATTCTGGGTTCACCGCTTTTAGGAACTTCATACTTACTTTGACCAGGTCTGTAACCTCCATTTTACATATGTATCTTCTATATATAAATAATGTATGTACAGACACATCAATACACAGATATATACAAACTATGATCAGATTTGAGACAGCTCAACTTCTGTAAGTTCAGTTAGTAATACACTACAACTTTCTAAGAAACATGTAAGTCATTTATATCTGAAAAAATGACACACTTAGAAACTGAAGATATAATGAATTGGCTTGCCAGACATACAAAAATGTCTGAAATATCAAGACACCTCCATACCTGTACTCTATAAAAAACATTTAGTTCAAGAACATTGCAGAGAAAAAGGTGTATTTTGATTTGTATTCTCCCCATTCAAAGTTAGCAAAAAGTAATGTTTACACTATTTCAAATATTTCACTCCTAAAAAGGGCTTGTTGAAAGATAATACACCTATGAAAAGGTTTATGCCAGAATTATCAAGCCTGGAACTGATACGTTTAAGTAAACACCCCAAAGGACACAAAGGACAAAAAACACAAATGCAGTGCAACTGTCTTGAACCAGTAACATGTAAAGTTTCCTACAGTAAGAATAAAGAACTTCAAGAATGAGACAGCATTAGAAATGAGAGAAGACACACAGAAAGGCAATGCGTATTTCACGAAAAAAAAGGGAAAGAAAAACAAAGGTGATGTGGACTAATGAACATTTACACTTCTAAAGAAAGGTCAACATTTAAATGTGTTTTCTTTCTCCTCAGGTAACAAGATACTAACAGGAAGCAAAGGCAGAACTCATTTTGAGCAGTTCTTGAAAAGACAGATGCAGCATCTGGAAGAAGTGACTGGGAGGCTGGGCTTATTTCCACCCTAGTCAATAAGGAAGACCAAATACCTTTGTGCTTGTCCCGTTTATGCTTTAGCGGTGCTGGAGAGAGTCTGATTCTGGCTAGAGCCTGTTCTCGATGGTTCATAAAAATAGGACCAGGAATTACAAGGGGGCCTGAGGAGAAACATTTTGCACATGCATAGGAAAGCTCACAAAATGGAAACAGTATGTTAAACAAAATTCAAATTAAAAGCAATGAAAAAACAAAAAGAATAATAATTATAATCTTGTTTTCTTAAATTCAAAAGACCTTAAAATACAAGAAAGTTGCCATTTCTTGATAACTTATGTGAAAAACCAATAAATATTCCATAGTGATAGTTTTACCTGAATTTCTATGTATGCAACTGTACTGAAAGCAATGGAAATATAACATACTCACACTAGAGTAAAATTTGACAGCAAATACTTATTATTGCCTTTAAAAGACAAAAAGAATAATTATCATGGCTTAAATCCTACAATACAACAGTCAAAATACTGATTTGGAACAAGATCATAATACAAATGCTAAATTTAAAAACCACCACCATAAACTTGTTTGCAATTACTACACTTAAGATGCAGAGTTACAACTTTTAAAAAAAAAGTGCCATGTTTCATGAAGAAAGTTATTCAAATCATATGACTCTTTTCTTATCTACTTAGTAACTTTGAAATCCATTTATTTTGAAAATATTTTTCAATCTATTTAAAGGTCCTCAAGAAAAGATTTGATTTAAAGAAAGCAATGATACATGCATTTAAATTTTTTTTCAGACTGCTTTTCCTTTTTAAAAATCTAGACTTAGGCAGTGAGGTACTATGTGTAATTGAGGCTGAGTGTAAGCAGGCCATGGACAAGGAATTTGTTTCTTAAATCTGTATTTCTCCTGTTTTATAGGTTAAGCATGTCATCAAGAATTTTTTGGACACTTCTTGTCCTTTCAGAAGTCTCACATTCAATGGAAACCATGAATCAGAAGCAACTTTTTCTGCCAGGTGACATTCAGTTCCACAGGTTCTCAAATCCAGCCCCTCCATGAAAAGTAAACAAAAGCACCCCAAACCAGGCTGTTGTGTTATAAACCACTTATGCAAAACATAGAATAAAAATATTCCTCCTTTTTCTGCAAATTCATTGATATGCCCATTCCTTAGTTGAACTTTATTAAGAAGACAGTAATGCCCATTGCCTCAGTTTTTCTGCTGTCAACTTTAAACCATCACCTCCTTCACTAATACTGAACAGCATGGATAAACATTTAAACAGAAGTTCGGCCAAAACTATATAGCTTTAGAACCTTCAGATGAAGAAATTTTCTTCATACAGAGAAGCTCCCAAATTTTAGTATTCACTTAAAAAACAAAATGAAAAATGTTTTAAAAATACACTACTGTCTAGCTTAGAGGTTCATACATGTGTTAGATAATATAATGGCCCAAAACTTCCTAAGTGATGTTTCTTTTGGTACACAGCATAGAATTATTATTTTTGGTCTACTGTATTTATCTGGACTCTATTCCAGAATAGATCCTCTTGCTAATTTCAGAGATCCTTCTCCTAATCAAGGATCATAATTTGCTTTTGATTTACCTTCATCTTGCAGATTCTTCCTTCAATTGTCCTGCTGTTGTGCTCCCCCTTTTCAGTCTCCTCTGAATCAAACTTCCATTTAATAGATACATTTTTGGTAAACACTACTTTCTGCCAAACCACATGCTATGTTTAATATTCTACTTTCCAGAGTTTTGACTTACACAAAAAATTACACTACATTTTGCTTCTTACCAAGTGAGGCGATATAGTGAGGAGTATCCTGAGGCACACCAAGAAAAGGCAAAGGGGCGAAGAGATTATTGACAAGCAGATTACGAAAGCTAAAAATGTCTGAAGGACAAATGATACAGAGGAAAGGTGAATGAAGAACATGAGAAAATAAGGCAAAAGTAGTGGGACTTACTTACTGGAAAGTTTCTAATGAAATTACAATCTGAAGAAATAGAGAATGGACAGGACAACATGACACAAGTGAAAGATTAGCAAAGTTGCAAAAACAGGTGCAAGGACTGCAAAGAGTGTGGCTTGAAGAGTGTAGATCTAAAATATTTGTGGGTGGCTGAATGATCTCTAGATAACTTAGGCAAACATTCTGAAGTTCCAAAACACACTTGCACAACTAACAGTGCAGGAACAAGATACAGCCCTGAAGGCAGCCTTTGGCATTTTAGTGCTAAGAGCAAAGATAACAAAAGAGAATTTCAGGAGGACAGAAGTAAGTGCAGTAGGGTGAGCAAAAGAACTACAAGAGATTTGTAAGACAGAGGATGTTTAGTAAGTATAAGAGGCTGTCAGCTGCAGCATGGCACTAGTACTCAGCTGCCAATAGTTTCCAAACTACTTATCTGAATCACACTCTCCTGGTCAACATGACAATTCTGTGACAATCTAACCTTCTGACCAATGCAGGATTTATCCTTGCTTCTGGATATTCTTACACACACTACATTCACCACTGTGTAAAGAACATGAATCCAAAATAAACTCAAATGCAATAGATGGCCATTTCATAGTAATCTGTACCCAAATCCATGCAACACATGTTTGTTATCTTCTTTGGCTTTTTGTGCATGCTAAATCTGTAAAATGATCATAATAGAATAGGAAACTACAAAAATGAAATAGAAATCTACATTTTAATTGCATTGTGATGTCTGCCTTGGTCATCTGCTGGCAAGGTGCTAAGTACCTCCCTCTTGCTCCAAAATAACACAGGCAACAAAACACTACACCAAGTCATAAAGACTGTGATTTGCTTTCTGCTTACATCTGAGGTTGCCTGTACAAAGGGAGCGAAGTTAGGTGCTGAGAATATTCTGGTGGAACAATCTAGTCATGCATTAGATACTTCCTTTCATTTGTTAAAAAATGCCCGCAGAGTTTTATTTCGAAAACTGTATCAGAAGCCTTTAAGATAGATCTGCATGGGGAATAACAATTTATTACTAGTCTCTACTTCAGAAGATCAAGTGACAGAGATAAGCAAAGAGGAATCACTGGTAGACTACAGAGCTATTTTAAATCAGCTAGTGTATGATGCCAAATGACATTCGCTCTCTCCCTTCACAGACTGTTTTTCCATAGCTGAGCTGAGATGCTGAACAGTCCTAGCTGAAATGTCAAGACTAGCTTTTCTTCCTTGGTCCAGACTTTTCAAAATGGACATTGTTTCGCAGGGAATTCAAAGCATTAAAAAAATCTATTTAACCACAGAAATAATTTCATTTTCTCCAAATAGAATGTGTTTATTAAATAATGCAGTATACTTCAGAAAAATGTATACAATTATTTCATCATAAATGCACTTAACGTGCTTTGGTATTCTTGGTCATCTAAGCTTTTAGACAATTATCGAAGTTTAATATTTGATTTTATGTAACACATACTTTGATTTCTTCTAGTACTTCATCCTAAACAAATGCTATTTGGCAAGCTGTGATCACAGGAGACTGAAATCAATCATCTCAAATGCTGACTTCTGCACCAGTGCACTGAACACAGCAGGCTACTTGAAAAAATAGTACATGATGATACATACATACAGAAAAGTGGTATAAATTCAGGCTGCAGAGCTGAGTCCTAGGTTGGATCATACCCCTCTGTTGTAAAAACCTATTTTTGGCTTCTTGAAAGAGACCAAGCAATTTTTGTGGGGGTGTGTTTTTGTTGTTTTTTTTAGTAATAAAACAGGAAGATAAAACCCTAATATATGGAATGAGTCATCTTAATAGCTCAACAGGCTGAAAATTTTGAAGAAAAGTATTTCAAAAAATGGAATTAGAGACAAATGGTTCACACTTCAGTTCCACTAGAAGCAGAAAACATTATAGTGAGATAATGTCCCACCTATAAAGCCTTAAATGAAACAAAATTTAATATTCTTATGAGGCAGGGCTAATAATTATGGTGCATGTAAAAAAACCTGTATTTTTCCAGCTATGACTAGCAATTTACCATTAAGGCAAAAACATTCATGGAGAATGTCATGTGCAGGCACTAAGGTTAATTGCAGTTTGCTTCTTTTGTTCAAAACATTGAAAATAAAGACAGGATACATGTCTCCTCCTGTAGTCTTAAAGCAACATTTAAATTGTAAATCAGGTGTAGAAGAAAAATTAAGGCCTTTTAAAGGGGAAAAAGAGATGCACACTAGCCAACACAAGCATGCAGGGCAATGTGGGAGTAATAAGAGAATGAGATGGAAGTAAGGTTTATGATCATCTTAATTTTGACCCTTTCCTCCTTCTGAATACTTGACTTCATATGTATTGTTAAATAAACATAAAAGATGCATTTCCACATATAAATACGCAAAGTAAATTAAAACAGCAAATATTAACCAGAACTGCGTCATGCTGTCTACTACAAATCTGACTTCTGATACTACAATATAAATATTTTTACTTTAAACATCAGTTTTAATAACAATAATTAGCTCTTTCAGAAAGGAATCACAGACACAAGTGCAACAATATAACTTCATAGAACAATACCTGATGGTCATTAGGGGGAAAAGCCTGCAGCTTTCTATTGAAAGCATTCTTAAAAAGTCATGTGTGAGTTCAATATCATTTCAAGTGAAAATGTAGGGGGTTTTGAGCAGTTTTGGTTTGTTTAAATAACATTGAAACAAAAGTAATCCTGAAAGCATCAAAATAAACATTTAATTAAAACTATAAAAAGAAGTTGGACAATTATCTAATAAGTAGTATTGCACTTAATATTGGACTTGTACAGATACTTCTGCAGGGTATTTAGGTACATGTTGAGCAATGAACAGACAAACAGATTCCAAGCTCTGAGTGGCCTGTGCAGATGTTAAACAGATTTATATGATACTTAGCCTACCATGGTAAAACTAATCACTGAAGTAACTGAATCAGTTACACTTCAGGAAAATGAAAAACTGCCCAAATCAAGGCAGCTTCAGATTATATTGTCTTAAAACAGAGCAGCTTGGACTAAAATAATCAATTTTCTGTGGGTTCTTTGTTGTTGCAAGTAGCATAGGACTGATGAAAATTAATTTTCCTCTTCTGTAAGGGCATCAAAAGTTAAACCTCACTTAATAACACACCAAATCTGCATCTCAGTAATGATCACCTAGAGGTTTTTACATCATAGGCTGAGAAAATGTAGCAGTAAAATACCAGTGAAGCATGAGACCATTTATTATCGCTATTGAGAACCATTTCTGTATTTTTTAGCTTATTAGTTAAATATAGTTTAAAAAGCTATTTTAACATTCTCATCATCTTCTGAAAAAAACCCTGAATTATCTTCAAGTGATAAAGTGAAATCTTTGACTATTCCAACTTCTACTACTTCAAATACCAATCTGAAAAAGCAGAAAGTCTCATGAACGGCTTTCAAGATTACCTTCCTCAGAAAATTCTAGTCTTAGGTTCATTACATTAATTGTGCATGTGGCCCACAGATTTCTGTAATCCATTAAGGCAATTTACTGCCCCCATGATGAAAAAAATAGTTTCACAGGACAGGAAAAATAATTAACCATGTTCTGAACATTCTAACATACAAAACTTCCTCACTGCCACAGAAAATAATGAAGTGCAATTATTTCCATATTCATCTCTCATTACACTCATCAAGCCCCAAACCAGCTTGAAAAGAAAAAACCACTTCACTATTTGGAAAAATCAGCTCCTTCACTTCTCACCAGAAGAACAGTGAAGAGCTGAGACAATTCCATCAATAATTTTGTTGAGATATTATGATTTAGCATAGAAGTTGTGATGAATACAGCTGGCTTTATTTCTCAGAAGGTCATACACCCAATTCAAAAATGTGGAATTGATTTTGAGCCCCCTCTTCACTGCTTGTCACAGTCACTTGTGTGCAGAAAAGAGCAAAGAACTATAATATTATTTTAAATAGTTGATTTCCCAAACAAACACCACTATTATTTTTACCCACTATTAATTTAAAGGATTTATTTTTTTCCGCTAAAGCAGAACTTCTTTCTTGAATACAGCAACATAAATAACTAATTCAAAACATAAAAATTATTAGCTGCTTACAATTCCATCACAAACTATAGTTTGTGCCTCATTTCAACGTAAAAAACAAAGAAATCTTCAGCATAAGCACTTAAAATTTCTGAAGTTACTTAGTGTGCTGTTGCTGTGCAGCATGTATACAGGTCCCTTACAACAGTGGCAGGCTACTTGGATCATGTGTGAGAAGTGACAATTGCTTGTGACAGTAATTTTGAACCATGTCATTGCTATTGCAGCTATTAACAACAACTACATCTACCCAGAACATTCAAATTTTCAGATAAATGCAAATAAAGATAACCATTCTTATTTTCTTCAATATAAGACACTACAACTGATCTTGAGAAGGAATTAAATGATTGTCACACCTGCAGACATAACTATCACTTTTGCTCTTAATTCAAGTGGACCTCAAGAACATATTTTTATATCAGAAGTCACTGTAATAGGACTACATCTGGAGCTTTAGTAAAGAAGCTCAAACAACTAGGCAACTTAAAAATCAGTATAATCCCAGCACTTTTGCTCTTACACCTCTCTCCAAACTTTATTCCTATTTCAACACATTCAGTGGGCAAATGGGTGAGAGGTTTCTTTGTGATTTTTTGTTTTATTTGTATGACTGTTTTAGGAATTAAATATTCCTGTATTTTTAAAGCTTTCACAGTCCTCTTGTCTACAAGACATTCAAGATTTACTGAAAATATTTGTATTGAATAAAGGTCACTAATTGGAACTAAAGAGTTGCAGCAACATTCAGTGATGGATTCTATTCTTATACCATCATAAACTATGCATGCTTTGTTTCTTATAAAAGAACAAAAGACACACATTAACATACTGAATAACCCAGAAATCAGAATCCTGTCAAACTAAACACTGTGTATCTTAAAGAAAGGCCTAAAGAGCTGGTCCAGCCTTTAACTAAGCCGTGTTTTCAGAAAATTGAAAGGTCAAAAGTTCTCTTTGAATCTCCAAACAGCTATTTCATTAGCATGGATTTGTTCAGCTACATATGCACAAATACTAGAACTCTTGGGAAAGCTAAGTAACAAGTAACCTGCCAGTTCTTTAAACATTGTTATAACTATATTTTATCAGACTGCAGAACCTTTTGCACAAAAAGTCTAGATTATTTAAATGTTCTCGTTCTCACATGAAAAGAGTAGCATGATAAGAGTTGTCAAGAATGGTGCTACTCTTTGCAGCAACTCATTAATGAAAAACTGCAGCATTTGGATGGAGAAGCAAAAAAGCTCTTTAATCGGATTATGCAAATAAAGATTATCAAATCAAATATTCATACCTGATTATATAAAACAAGATGCTAAGTATCTGTGAAACACTGTTCCCAGCTTTTTCACAAGAAGTCATTCTGAACC
Organism: Vidua macroura; assembly: GCF_024509145.1. Taxonomy (NCBI): domain Eukaryota; kingdom Metazoa; phylum Chordata; class Aves; order Passeriformes; family Viduidae; genus Vidua; species Vidua macroura. The sequence goes on along the minus strand of NC_071572.1, from coordinate 49,301,298 downwards.
AAAACAGGAGACTAATCTCCAGCCCTTCCAGACTGGCATACCCACTACCTCCCACAACCACATAGGTATGGGATTTCAATGCTTTTTAGATAGAGAATGTAACACAAATGTGTGCAACAAGCTGGACAACACTATCTTTTTAGCTACAGTCCTATACAGGATCAACTAGGTTGGAGAAGACCTTAGAGATCGAGTCCAACCTATGATCAAACACCCCCATGTCAACTGCACCATAGTACTAAGTGCCACATCCAGTCTTCCCTTTAAACACCTCCAGGGATAGTGACTCCACCACCTCCCTGGGCAGCCCATTCCAATTCCCAAGCACCCCTTCTGTGAAGAACTTCTTCCAAATATCCAGTCTAAACCTCCCCTAGAGCAGAGTAAGACTGTGTCCTCCTGTCCTGTCACTGGTTGCCTGGGAAAAGAGACCAATCCCCACCTGGCTACAACCTCCTTTCTCCCATACACCAGTAAAACCAACCATAACAGTACATTCAAGCTACTGTGCAAGTGATCTTTTTTTTTGCTTTTTGAAACAGATGGCATACAGAAGAGAGAAGCTGCTCTGGTTCTACTTCTAGCTACAGAAATAGAAGCAAATGTAAATTTTTCTCTGCCACTCTTTAACTGAAATTTACCTCCCAGCTCTCTCATCACTGATGGGCTGAACAGCAGTACCTTTCAATAATGCCTGGGCATTTAATTCGGGTTCAATAAAAAATTTTTAGCTGCACCCAACATTTGCCAGTGGCATGCAGCAGCTCTGACATGTCCTAAACAAAGGCTTCCTCTCCTTACCTCACAGCTAAAATTAGCCACAAAGATGCAAAGAAAAATAAACATTCCATCCTCTTCCATATACATACGCAACTACAAGCTTTCTCTTTCTGGTTGCTCCTTATTTGTGGTTAAAACCAGCAATTTCTTAATGCAAGTGAAATAAAGACACAATTCACATCACAAGAATCACTGGCACAGTCTAGGAAATAATTTGAATTATTTTGTATTCAAAAAAACCCAGTATCTAATTAATAAGAGAAGAATCAAAGTTGTATTTACTAAAACTACAGTAACTTGAAAGACTATATATCCCAGTAAGTTATTTCTCTTCTCAACACACAATAATCTTAGCAACAACATCATTATGCTTTACAAAAATATTACAGTTTGCATCAGTCTAAATTTCTCATATTTAATTTAACAAGACACTGAGGTATCTTAGAACGTGAACCGTTCTAAGTGAACGTGAAAAGTTAGGTAGATTATTCCTTGTGTGGAAAATCAACAATGAGGTAGATAAAACATAAGAAAATTTTCAAATGTTGCAGTGGTGTTTTGTTTTTTAATTCAGTCTGTGTCAGTAGTCTCAGGTTATGCAAATACAGAAAAGTTCATTTTATAAAAGACAATTCTGCCTACCATTACACAACAGAAATGGAACAATTTATTACAGTAATTAGATAATTCATATAATAGGTAAATAGCATGAGACAGGCTTGTAGTCCTTTCTTCATCTACATATGTTTTAGGATCTACGTTTTAAAAAACAATCATTCAACTAGGAAACAGCAAAAAAATAAAAACTCATCTGTGGAAGTGATACAAAATGCTCCTTTTATCATTAAAATTCTGATTCTTATGTGTAGACTTCGTTAAACACATAGATTTTCCACCATTTTCTAAAAGCATGCTACATACTGCCTACTTAGGACCTGATTGAGTTTGATCACTGTACAGGCTCACTGGAGGAAGACTCTTCATTCTTAGAAAACAGACTCAGAAGTTTCTTAAGCTATTCAAGGCCCTTCTCAGTAAGTCACTCACCTCTTCCTTCTTCCAATCTATGTCTCCTGATTACACGCTGCCGCTTTTCTTCTTGTCGTAGCTGAAGGTGTTCTTCAATATTAACTCCGGGAACAGGGACAGCTACATAGATTAAGAAAATAAAATATGTAAAATTATCTTTAAAATTGTTGCGGTGGCAATAAAGCCTAAAAGAAGTAAAGTAAATGAAAACTGAAAATCTATTTACTAACTGCTTTTTACATGGCCCTGACAATAAATAAAAAGGATTTGAGTAAATTTGGAGGAGTTCTAAGCTTTATCTCCTAATTTCCTGGTTTTCATGAATCTGACTATTCCTACATCACTAAGTAGTATTGAGGCAGATACATATATGTAGTTATGTGTTGTCATGGTTATCTCCATTCTCCCCTAAAAAGTTTCAGACGGTATTATTAAACCAAGTCTACAATTGTTTATATTTTTAAGAGGTTTTACACAAATTAGCCATGTTTTAGCTTAAGAATGCTTAAATCCTGATAAAAACATTATAGAAAACTTTTCAGGATATCAAAATGACAAGAAGAACTTTGTAGTATCAACATTAGTATCGTAATTGCACAGGTCATAAGTGGCACAGGTGACTGTAGTAAGGGTAATCTTAGAACAGTTCACTTAACAGAATGATCCCAATTTGCTGTATCACCAATAAATAAATCTGACTATTAAGCACCATTTTAACAATATTACACTAAAACTATCCTGTAACAAAGTGTGTAAACAAATGTACTGGACAACAATAGGGGAAAAAAGAGGTGCAGTAAAAATGAGAATTGAAAGTCTTTTTGCTAATTTCATATTACTTACCCAGCAAGAGATCTAAAGGTATCATCTCTTTTACAGCATCAAGGATTCCTCTTTGCCTTGCTTCCTGGCCATCCAGTTCTCTAGCACATGCCTTGCAGCAGCCACACACAGCACAGCCTGACTCACCTGAGCCACAGCCACAGATTCTGCAGGAAACAGAATTGCTTTGTCACTATCTTTTATTTTTATGCTTTACTGATGCCTTCGTAATTAAAATGATTAATTAAAAAGATTATTACTTTGTTCTGTCTGTGGCATGCAAGTTTTCCTGAGATAGACAGGAAGGACAGCTGGTTTAAATCCTAGCCGCTGCTGCACGGTGCCAGGACCATACACTGACCTTCCAATGAATTGACTTCTCAGAATTAATTTTCTTTCTTCAATTTAATGTACACCATATGAAAACATGAACAAGGAAACAATGAGCACACAAAATGCTGAAGAAATAGTAATCATGATGCAGTGGCCCTCTGCAGCTCAAATAAGAAGTAACAGATAAAGGCAACTTGAATAGCAAGATAAGCATCCATCACAGGATGAAGAAAAGTTATCCTGAGCCAGCAGCTCTGTCAAGAGACAGAAATTATATTGGTGTTCACATCCAACAGCTTCTAGTAAAGAACTACATGCTAAAGCACAAAAACCAGTTTGTAAAACTAAATCTCCTGCAATCACAAGCTATTTACAGAAATGTAAAGCCATTTCTGATTTTAATAGCATGTACTACTACATATTTAGCTATAAATTTACTTTAGAAACTTTAACTCAGTTCACATTCAGAAAGTGCTTTAGCCATCCATCTCACTGTACCACCCACATTCCCACGTGTGCTTACCCTCCAGGAACTCTATCAGGACGCCCACTACTAACACAGCTGGCCCCATAGCCTGTGCAATCTCCACATACAGTGCACACCATACACTGCTCCAGCTTCCATTTATGCATGCCTGGAGGACACATCATGGACTTCTCATCTTTTTCATCCAGTTCCTCTTCCAGATCTTCATCCATTGCTGTTGCCATGTTTTCAACTCCAAAACCTAATTAAGATATTGAAATAAGAAGTACTTGCTTTCTGAGGCCAACAGAGAGGGTTCTGGTTATCCACAGAGGTAAGGACAGGTTGGACAGGGCTCTGAGCAACCTGATCTAGTTGAAGATGTCCCTGCTCATTGCCGGGGGTTGCACTAAATAACCTTTAAAAGATCACTTCCACCTCCAACTATTCCATGTGTCTATGAACTGCTGAAGCTCTGAAGAGCACTCACAGATCAGGTTTTAAAAGGAATGACTAGGAATGCCTGATTTGCCTGCTCAGCCAGCATAGTGACTTTTTTGAAATCTCTGTGCATGGACATGCTTGATTTTTTACATCATGTTGCATGTATTCAAGCTTTAGTGTTGGAATTACATTTTACAACAAAATGTTTAATTTTTTTTCACTTCTGATATTTGCCAGCATGCAAATGAAAAGGGAAAAAAAGCCCTGAAGGTCCCATACCTTTTCCTCCCTGGCTCATAGAGCCTGTGTCTCGTCCACACTGTCCTTTATTATTTACGCCAAAGGTCCAAACTTCTCCATTCTTCATTAACACACAGGTGTGAGCTTTGCCCATGGCTACTTGAGTCACAAAATGGCCTTTCAAGTCTGTTACTAAACCTGCAAGACATAAAACACTTGAGTGAAAAATTGCACTTTCTAGCTAAGAAGTAAACTCGATGTAACAAAACTGTTAGTGGATATGGACAATATAAAAATTTACAGCAAGACAGAAAAACAGATATAAAAAACAAGTGCTAGAATAAAAAGTGAAAGGAGAACTAGGCCTAGGCCACTTGTCCTGCAAAAAATGAAAAGCCAAAAGCAAACCTAAAAATGCTGCAAATCACTTGTTTTGAAAAAGAATTCTGAAGGAGTCATAAAGCCATTAGAATTTATTTCATTAATATTTTACTTTAACTGTGGTGTACAGGATCCCCTGCTACTTTATGAGCAGAGAAGCACACAAGGCCTAGTTTCCAGCAGCCTTTGTTCATACCAAAGCACATCTTATTTCTGTGACTTTTTCCTATGTGGCATTCTTATGTCAGATTAACACAAGTTAATTTTTTTTTCTTGTCCTTAGTGGAAGAATTACTTTGGATATTTGTCACCATTGATGCTAAATTATTTTACAGAACTTTTGGAAACTATCTTTTTCAATTCTTCTGTCATATTTGTCTGAATCACCAGAATGTCAGAAATACATTAGGAAGGTAAGAAACACACAAACAATATTTTCATGAGCTAAAAACTTTCATATTAATTTCAATTACTTCAGTTGAAAAATAATTTAAAAGACCAATATTAACTTACTTGTACTATCAGAGTAAATGGCATCTTTTCCAAACATGTAGAGTTCTCCATCTTTGGAAATTACAGAACTGCTTCCATTATTGCATGCTGTAGATATGACGATCTTTCCTTCCATTTTAATAATTTTTTTAGGCTTATATGGTTTTGATTGCCGTCTGCTTTTAGCTTTAAATAAAGAAATAAATTAAAAGTAAATCTACCAAAAAAATCCCCAAACCATCACAGGCATAATCACTAGTTTTCAGACCACTAATGAAAAAAACCCAAACAAACAACTAACTATATGTACAATCTCCTGGTCTAATTTTAATTGCATTATACTGGTTCTTCTCAAAAAATTCAATGGCAAGCCAAGACATGATTAGATCAGTATCTTTTAGAAATGATTCTTCAAGTATTTCAAATCACTTCAATTATTCTTATTAATCTACCACATCATCATCTACCATTTGTTTCCTAAAGTGAAGTATTTAATTCAATATTACAGCAGATCACAGCTTCAGGACACTTAAAGATCTCTTCAATTGTCTTACAAAGTCTATTTCAACCTACAGAAATCAAGACTAGGAAATGTGTTAATTTTCTATTGATGAGGCATTTGTCAGTCCAAAGATCAAATTAATCTGTCTTCTTTAATGTCTGAAGAATCCTGCTTGATCAAGCACAGAAGATCTGCTTCTACAAGTTCTCATCAATGCACCTCCACCAGCCAGCAAAACACCCATTTCCAAGGCTCAATAAAACAAAAGCAAAGAGGCAAAAGTTTGGCTCCACAGTTTTTCAAAATCCCGAGCAGACAGCATGGCCTCCTGACCAAATTTACTGCTGTCTTTTCATGGGACAAGTCTAAAATAGTACTTCCACCACATAACCCAAACTGTGGTAAAACACAGATCGGATTCTGTAGCTGGGAGAGCTTTTGGCACTGTTTTTAAGGACTTGTGGCCAGCATAATCTCCAGCACAAACGGCATGCTTACATGTTCCTGGAAAATGCTGAAACTCTTATTTTCAAATTAAAAACTCTTTAAGAGGCTTTTACCAACCACTGGTCAAGCAAGCAATGATACATACTTGATTCACCATCCTCTCCTTTACTAGCAGAACCTGTGAAGAATATGCTTCCATCTTCAGCAACGAGTAAGGCATGTGAGCCATCATGTCCAACAGAAAATTGAATAATCTTTGGAGATTTTGTGATTGGGAGTTCAACCCATTTGCCAGCTGAAGGGCCACCTTGTTTGATTCCAAGGCTCTGATATTTGCCAGTATAATAAATCTAGGAGAAAAACGTTTTAGTTATGCCACAGCACTTCAAGCTTACATAATTCTCGAAGTTGCATTGTTTTTAATTCCTTTCATTTCAAAGCACACTGCACTCTTCTTGACTTTGTTTATGCCATTACAGTATCTCTGTCCCAAACCCATCAATTTTGACTTAATGGGGGAAACATTCTGATTAGATTCTTAGATTAGATTGTTTTGAAATGTGCTTTCTACTGAGCCACTGAGTGAGTTTTCATATATAATTGTTTGGCTAGATGAGTTGAACACACAAGAAAGAACCATAGAAAGTACTCAGAGGAAGCATTTAAAACACCTTACAAAAATGTCTGGTCTGTGTAATAACAAGATGGTATTATAATAATAAAATCAATTTAAAATAACATTACTACATATTTTAATATGCTTCAACACATTTGTAAAACATGTTTAGTAAATGCACAGTAGCCACTGACTACATAAATAACAGAGTAGGATATTTCACGTGAACAAACAGAAAAATACTGACATGAAATAAAAAGTTTCCTTTAGAAACATGCAACTCAACAGCTCTGTAAAACTGGTATGTCAACCTCTGGGGCATATATGAAGCCATTTTACATTGCCTTACATACTGTATTTCCTACCTTAACAGACAACTTTATAGACCAAACCCAGAAAATTTGTTGATTTTATACTGAACAGGCACTTTTGTTAGTTGAATGATAAAGTTACTCTGTCTCCCTCAATGCTGAAGAGTTCTATTTGATCAAATTCTGGTACACACCATTAAATTTTCTTTAAAAATATTTACTCTAACATTTTCAACAATCTCACTGTTGTGACAGCAGCAGAGCAAGGCCTTCATTCCAACAAAGAAATACAATTTTGAACATGTAATTAAGAACTATGTTTCTACAAGATAAATAGCATTAGTCTTTCGCACTGAAATAGAACCACAGTAAGTAATGTAAAGAGTCAGTGACAGTATTATTTCTAAATTTCCATGATTATGGCAAATGCCTCAAAAAGTCTCCACTGAACAGAACAACATATCAAATCATTAAGAATAGGTTCAAAGAAATCAATTGAAGAATTTGCATAAGGGAATCAATAATTTTCTAAAAGATCAGAAAAAAATATCAGGATGGGATTTAAATAAATTACTGTGGTCAGACTGTGGAAAGTTATGAGGTGGTGAAATTTGCAAAGGTGCTAATACATCATTTGTATACAGAAGACAGTTTTGTTTCCCAAATTTAAACAAAGCCCTTCATTGCAAGACTGACTTTAGAAATTCCTATAAATTCAAGTCATGTATTTCTAAGGGGTTCCAACTATCTGTTTATGCTTTTAAACAACTATTTGCCTTTTATGTTTTAAAGCAGGCTCTGAAAAATATATTTGAATACTGTTATAGACATACATTTTAACATACTGAAAAGGCAAAAAGTAATTATGGAAAATAATGATTAAATTAAAAAACAGAAATCTATTGGCGCAATTTGCTATTTACTACAGAATATTTTCAGTACCTTTCCACTAGCAGTTTTCATCAGTGCAAACTCTCTCCCAGCACCAAGGACAGCTGATTCCTCATCAAACCCTGTACCTGTGCAAGTAAGATTGTGTTAACTGAACAGTTTAACCAGGCAGCTTCACAGACCAGTCACCTATCCACCTCTGCTGGAGGTGGTCCATAGAGCCAAATATGCTTTTTTTGTTGTTCTAATAGAGCCAAAAGCAAGCTCAATAGAGCAAAAACATCCCAAAGTAAAGGCCAAGTGATATTTTTTCAAAATACCTTCATAGATACTAACAATTCTTCACCTCAGATTCTGATGCAAATGTATTTTTCAATGTAATTCTCTCCCTTTAATCCAGTCAGTGGTCCTTGTAACTTGCTAACTTTGACCCACAGCATGGAGTTCCACAGCTTCTATGTTTTATAAAGTCCAAGCTTCAAACAATTTTATTATATAACTGACAGAAAATACTGGAAAACCATGAACAGTACTAGAGACAGAATGGGTATATGGATTTGACTCTGAGTCAAGTAATGCTTGAATGGCTTCAAACCCCTCTCCATGTGTTTATTCTGGAGCTATACCTTCCTGCACATAGTAGAGCCAAAGGAAAGCACAGTGTTTCAGCTCTACTGTTTGAATTACCAGCTTTGTTATTAACCTTCAAAGAAGAGAACTTACTGATAATGTGCAAATCTTTCTCCAGATCAAACAATGAGATGCCACAGGCATGTAAGCATTTTCTTGCAAGCTTAAGCTGCAGTTCTTGTTGCAATACTGGCTCAGTACTCGTGGCAAATATTCGCACTACAAAGCCATCCTGCAATAAATACAAAAATCCACTTTATACTGTAAAAGAAATGAATTATTTTGCTTTTCAAGTCCTAAGTGCATCAACATAGTACTATTTCAGAGTAAATGTCAGAGGACACATTGATAAAGTAACATTTATTATAACATAACATTTACTATAGAGGAGAAAAGAATAAATTGGCCATCAGGACAAGCTGAAGTAAGTATCTGACTCCTTAAACATATATTGAGTTCTATGAAAATGCTATGAACACTGTAAAAATAGTGAACTGCTGTAGAAATGTTACTCTTGTAACTATTTGCACCTATGTTTAAGCCCTGAATTTCTCCTGATTCAGAACCCAAAATTCTGCATGCAGAGTGACTGCTGTAAAGAGTAGCTAGAACAATTTTCTGTTTAGAAGTGCAGAGTATCTTCATCTCGCCATGTTAAAAAAAAAAACAACAGTTGATTCTGTTAGGAGGGGAATGGGTTAACCCTGGTTTTTCTACAGTTGATGTTTAGCATCTGTTGACAACCCAGTTTCACCCCATCCCTATTTTACGGATTTCTCACTACCAAAAACCCCACCAGAACTAAAAGCATTGTAACTGTCTGCTGAAAAAAAAAAATGCAACTACCACTACGGTTTTGTCCCCAGTAGGAGCACTTCTTTGAGCTTCTACAGCTTTGCCCAACAGGCAATTTTCACACAAAAATCAACTGGTATGTGGTATATTTCCTATCTCTTCTAATAAAACTGTCTGAAATGCACCAATAAGTTCCAAAGCAATTACAGGAAATTAAATCAAGAAAAAAAATTATCTTTAAGCTCTACAAAACTTATCCCAAAAAGAACCTGTAGAACATGTTAAAAAGACATTATTCAACATATAAGATTTTTTTTTCCTGAAAGAGCAATGGAGTTTTTCTTAAAACTTACCTGAAAAATAAACAAATCAATCACAAATCAAAGTTTTGTGAATTAATACCAAAATACTGCATCTTTATGCAATAATACGAACGTTCCCCATTATTTCTAGTTGCATGGATTTCTTCCTTAATTGTGTTAGTGAAGAAAAAGCCAAACACAAAGCAAAAAGGAAGCTATAAATATTGTAAAATAAAACTCAGTTGAGAGAAAAATAGTTTACCCATCATTTGTAAAACTTACATCTCTAGATGCTGCTATTTGATTAATATATTCTCCATCCGTGAAAAGGATATTCTGCCCTTCAGTATGACAATCTGTGAGAGAAAAATGAAGTGCACTGCATCAGTTTATATTAGCATGCATACACACACTAATCTCTGCTTCTGTCTAATTCATTCTCACTCCAATCAGAGCATGAGAGTTCTATTTTATCTCAAGTGAAATAATACCATTCTTATAATGTGTTATTTTACACTAAGATGTCCTGTCTCACCAAAACCATGTAATTCTCCTTAGTTCCTGTAACAGTTATTACATCACTTTCCACTGTATGAAATGTGAGTGGTTACACCCCAAATTGTAACTGCAAAAAAAAAAAAAAAAAGCATTTGCCTTTCACAGGTAATCACCTGTGAAGCATATTTCAAACTATTACAACACAAATTCAAATTTTCCAGGACTATTAAATCTTTCTCCTTTCCCAAAGACTTTTTTGTCTTTGGACATTATCTTCAAAGAAACATTTCCTCAGTCCAGCATATAAAACCTACAGAAGTAAATGAATCATGGTTCTCATTATTTATCTCATTTTTTCACAATTTATGAATTTCACCAAACTATTAACTGAAAATCTAGGGGGGGTTTGCACTGTTGATGGAGCTACTGGCAAAGAGATTGATACCATATGGCTTGTGTTTGTCTCATTGATTACACACAGGAAAAAGATCTCTTCCAAAAATATTACAGGACAGCCACTTTACACTCCAAATATTTGCTTCATAATCCGAACAAAGATCCAGTATTAACATTTTATCAAATAAATGTAACGCTACATGAAGCACAGATAATGTCCTTCTAGCATAATCAGCAAGTTCACTGTTTTTTTTGCTACCTAGCCAAAGCATTAAAAACAATACAGCTGAAAACACCCCATAGAAACCTATTGTTTACTTTTTCCTGATACACTGTCCAGTCCAATACAGTGCCTTACCAGGAATAGAATATGCATTAGAAAGCCTTCTGTAACTTTCACATCTGGAAGCAAAATACCAAAAATAGACAACAACAACCTTCCTTTCCCTTAGAGCACAACCAGGTATGAATCACAGAAGGTATGCAGCAAGCATGATGGAGAATGGCAGCAGAAACACTGAAGTTTGAAATACTGCTCTGGCAAAAACAATCTCAGTTTTAACAACCAAAGGCAGTCCATACTACTAATTCTCTATGCTGCAAAGTCATGTTGGTGATAAAAGAAGTATCAGTAACTGGATGGGAAGTTCCAAAACAAATCTAAATCACGTTTCTCCAAAGGTTACAGGAAGCTGGTATGCATGAAGTTTCCTTGAATGACTGAAAATTACATGCTCACACAAGCAGAACAGCCAAGGAAACAGCACATTCTGCCCACCAGTGGGTCCACATTGCACTGTTTAGCCTATTGCTTGAGTCACTCCAAGAAAGGTGAATCTCCTGGTAAACATTTCTGGGGGTTGCTCCTGTGCTTGGTAGATCTGTTCAAGGAGGAAATCTGGAACAGGGATATTTTGGGGGTTTTTTAATACATGCTCTCCAGAAGACTTCCTAAAAATTAGCACTTGCTTAGCTAACAAGCAGGCCCAGTATTAAAAATCAAATCATTGGGAAGACTAAAAAATGGAAGGCAAATGGAGCATTTGGAAAACTAGTATAGTCTCCTAGCTAGGAAGGAACTTGTCCGATCAATCCTAAATCTTATCCAATCTTTGTATATTACTATATATTTACAGGGGTGAGGATAACCAAGCTTTCTGTCTGGAGATTGCTATAAGAGAAAGGGTTTATATTTCACTAAAATCACATAACTACAGACATCTGTTAATCACAGCCTCCTCAGAGGCTTCAAAGGAAGATGACTGTGAAGCATCACCTTTGACATTCATCTTGAGCATTCTGCACCTGCTAAAAATGCAGGCCTTGAGGTCATCCAGGTTACCCCCAGTTAGCAGCACTTTCTGCACTAAGGGAACAGTCCTGAGCCTAAGATACTAATTTGCAATTTCAAAGAACAGTAAAACCATATACAATGTGACTTCAATTTCTCCATCTGAAAACAGAAACTGTTTTAAGGTATGCAGTGAGCACCACTGTTGAAAGAAATGGCAAAGATGAAAACCTCTGTAAATTAAGGTCTAGTCACCTAGTAAATTCTCACGGAATTCAGACATTCTTTTATGATACATGGACTGATACACAGTCAGATAAAAACATACACAACTCAGGTACAGTGTATAAATCTTGGCAAAGGCCTTAGACACAAGAATGGTGACACATAGCCTGGTAGTTCCAGATATAAGGCTGGATTTGCAAGATCATCTTTCAGAGTGGAAAGACTGCCCTTCAAAAATAGAAGTTTATGGTTTCAAGAAGCTGCTGGATCCTACTGTCTGAGAAAGGAGAAAATAATGTTCCATTGTTCTCTGATTTTTCTAAGGTCTTGTGAGTTCTACCTAGGATCAACTTCTAATCACATCTCCTAACCTCCTAGGCATCATTTGTATGAATAAATTCTAAAACTTTTTTTTAATGCACTATCACCAGCCCAGGCATTTGAAAGAGATTAATTTGAAAGAGATAGATTAATTAATAAGAGATAGAGCCATGTCTGAATATCATCCCAAATAGGAGCAAATATTTGCTGTGTTCAGCTGTTGGCAAGGTCACTGGCTTCTAGTTCTATCCAGCATGGCTTTTCAGGACTAGAACAACTGGTACGTCACCATAAGATAGCAGTGGGGCAGCCACTACTATTCAGAGTTAAGTACCTACTCAGTTTTCCTCAGGTCAGACACCTTCCTCCTACCTTCATTTCATTTTTTCTAAGGGGAAAGGAAAATAACCAGAAGTGGAACCCCTGGAATTTATCCTAGGCAAAAGAACAAGATCATATCTTCTCACAATAACACACTTTAATAAATGTGTAGAAGTGCACAAAGCAAAACAGCAAAGTTCAAGGACTGAAATACAAAGGACTGGAGTTACAAAGAACATCTAACATCTACTTTAACACCATCCCAAACCACACAAAATGCAACTGTGCAGATAGTTTGAGAAATTTCTGAAAGGGTATTCCCATTCAGATTTGCTTTTGCAATTTGTTGAGAAGGCACACGCATTTAATCTGTTCTTTTTTACAGTATAAATACAAGGCAGTCTTGCAGAACGACACTTGTCACTGAGATTTGCAAAAACAAGCTAACAGCTCCAAAGGGTAGACTTTAAATGTGCTCATATCTCTCTCAAGACTTGCATGAAGAACACTGGTTTGTTTACAAATAGTAACATAATTAAAGACATCAATGAACCCTACTGTGTAAGGAGCTGCCCTAAGGTGAACAATGCTGAAAAACCACTCAGAAAGGCAGTTTTTCAGGTCCTTGAATGTGCTCGCACTGAAATATCTCATACAGCCCCACAAAGAGCAAGAGCAGCTTAAAAAGTCATCCATACTTTAAGGATGTGCAGAAGGTTGCTGGACTAGATTCAACATTCAGAACCTGTTTAAAAAAATGCTGTTTGCATTTTAAAGACAAAAATCCTAGAGAACTTTCCTGAGGCTTCAGTGGTTTCTCATTTATGTCAGAATGAAACAAAATCTATCTTCTGATCTACAAAATAAGCCTGTCATTGTCCGATTAAAAATATTCTTGTGTCCTTCTGCTATTTATCTGTGTAGCTAAGAACAGATGTATTTCACTAGAAGCCATTAAAGCATGTTCCAGGAACATCCTTATTCTCTAAACAGACTGAAGTTACGAGGCTCCTCAGAAAAAAGACAACAAAATGAAAACAAACGACCCCCACAAAACAAACAAACCCCACCCAAAACCCCTCAAAACTGAAAAAAAGTTCCCCAAACAAATAAGCCAAAATCCACCACCAATATAAACATCAGAAGCATGGTCCATCAGTGTTCATTAGTTGCCTTTGCTTTTTGGATATATTTTTATCCTATTAATAAAAAAAAATGGTTTTGTTCATAGTTTATAATTGCCTACATGTAAGAAATCCTGGAAATGAAGTCACACATGAGCCAAACATTCAAAGTTCAAAGGAGAAAGAAAAAAATTTTAGGAAGGAATTTAAGCTCTTGTAGTCTTTAAATTAAGATGTTCACATATTCTAAAATGTTGCAATATTCTTCCAGCAACTGGAGTAAGATGCAAGGCCTTTAAGTGAAATACTGAAGCTGGTCTGATGTGAAGCAAAGTCATAAAGCAATCTATTTGTGACCTCAAAATCTCTCAGTTTCTCTTCTGCTTGCCTGAAAATACTAAGATGTAAAAACCAACTAGACCACATTTCTCTCATCTGGAGGTTCTCACCTGGCAAAGCAACTGTACCGTCTTGTTCCAAAGTTTCAGGGTTTATTCTTATGGCTGTCATACTGTGATTATTCGCATCTCTGTATAATAAATAGCCCTAGTAAGAACAAAAAAAAAAAAAAAAAAGTGGAGGTATGAAAATACTCTTAAATACATTAATAGATGTTAAATGGGAAAAAATGCAATGATTATTTTAGATATTGCTTTAAAATATTGGAAGCCTTTTACACATCAAATGATGATCTTTTTTCTACTAATGCAAATTATAACTAAATTCCATATTAAAAAATGGAAATTTGACTCCCTTCCTCCACTTTCTACATGCTATAGATTAGCATGCTGAAGCTTGTATGTAACTTTTGAAGCCCCACATATTCATTCTGTTATTTATATACATATACAATTAGACTTAAAAGCCGCAGCCACAGTAAAAAACTGTGTTTCTGTATCCATTTTTCAAATCAACAGAATAGTCACAGGAATACCAGGAAGGCTACAGATAATGTTGTCCTATATAGAGGAGCAATCATTAATGCATATTAATACATGCATTAAAACCTAGAATAAAAAAAGTATTAATTAACTACTTTGACTCCTACACTAAGACGTTTTCTTCCATTGAAACTACTGGATAAAAAAATCTTGACAAAATGAGGAAAACCAGCCCACATAAATTAAGCAAAGAGCATTAAAGTAGATAGAAAAGCTTCCATCTAAAAGTAACTAATATGATGAAGTAAGAAAAATCACCTGAATTTAAGTTGACCATGCACCTGAAGGGAAATGACACTAAGGACACTCTTACCTCTTATGGACACATAACTAGCAATAAGTGCAGGTTACACGCCTTTCTATAAGTATAGCCACAGAATGACACTTATCCAAACTGCAGTGCCTTTGGCTACAGACACTGTGTGAGTACACACACCTGTACAAGCACTCAAAAAGCATCACATATTTATAATTATGTAGAGAATGTTCAAACATGTAACACTATATAATGAAACCATATGAATCCTGTTCCTTCCCAAACTGATAAAACAGGCTCCAGAATGAATACATCCACACCTATTTGTTTTGTGCCACTGTACCTTTTGGTGATCTGCTTTTACATTAAATAAAACTAGATCTCATGTATTTGTGTTTACACAAAACACAATAACTGCAATAAAAGAACATATATTTGTAATGAACAATTTCATCTCAAAAGCGTGGCATGGAGTGTACTAAAAACCACTCTGGTACAATGAGATGACTCAGTTAATAGTAAATACACAATAAATTCAGTAAATTAATTGTTCTCTGAAATATTTTTATGTTTTGAGGGTTTTTTTATAATGAATAATAAAGGTGTAAGAAAGAGTGGTTGATATTCCAGAAACTAACTCTAAAAAACACAAACCATAGAAATATAATTAACTCTGTAAAGACAATACCAACAATTATCTCTATGTATTGTTTACACATGGTCAATCCTTCCCAACCAAAACAGCCTTTCCTTATTTTAGTGCAGATGTTTTAACATCAATTTATTTTCATAAACAGGTATTTCAAATATTTTTACATGTTTATTGCAACAGCACTTTTTTACATCCACTGACATGCACTTAGAAACACACATCAACTGACTGTACAGTTCATAAACTAATGTGCTAAACCATCATATTTTGCAAAAGTTTTTACAGTGACAACACAAAGCAAAGACGCTCCATTATTCCTTTCCACAGGCCAGTACAACCACACGTCCATCATTCTCCATAATTTAGAAGCCAGTATCAAAAATTTTGCTTTTTATAAAAAAAGCCAAAGGAATGATAAAATATCCATGTAAGCTTACTCTAAGCCAGGGTCTACTTAAACTACTCATAAGGGATGAGGAGGGCCACACATTTTGTATTTTAAGTATTCACCTACCTGAGCATAACCTAACCAAGACTTTTTTTCTTTTCTGTTTTTGATGCGGGATGTAGAATTGTATATATGGCCCTGAAAAGCAAAAAAACTTCAATCATTTAACAAATACCAGAGTGAAAACTCATCACAATCATTCAGCATCTTCCTTCAAACATACTGCCAAGTGAAAATTCTAAGAAAATGTTGTCAAATTGTCACAGAAATAATCAGAAAAAATTACACAAACTGTAATAGAACTGATGATTAGTAACCTATGTAAGATTGTCCATGGATATAGGACATCATAGAAGTTAAAATGCTAAGTATCATTCATCAGACAAGAAGCAGCCACATTACCCTCACTGTCCCGCTATATCCAGAGCCAATTTTGTAAAGTCCATCTTTACATAAGAGATAGAGGAAAAAACCATCACTCTGAAGTAGGCACTGGTCATCTTCATCTACAGATATTTCTTTCAATGGCCATTTGTGCATCAAAGCTGCCTTCTTTATCCCATTACTGAACCAGTCCTGGATTTGGATTTTGCCCACCAGAACTGCCTGTACACTCCGCTGAAGAGAGTTTAAAATGGTTGGCACCTAAACAATAAAAGAAATAGTGAGTGAAAGAGATGACAATTTTTTTACATGTTACATTTTCTGTTCTAACTCCAGCTCAAGAGAGACAAAGAAATACCAACTCATCTCAAAAATAGCAAGTGGGGGGAAAAGGTAACAGGAAAACAATACATCTTCTCAGAACTCATGAGAGGTACTCATTTATATAAATTCCCAGAAACAGAGAAGTTTTAATACAAGACCTGAATAGTCTGACAAGCATGGCTGCCATTATTGGTGAGGATTGCAGAGATTGCTTGTAACGTCCTTCCTGTCTCTCCCCAGGCAGCTACCAAACTGAAGAGGCAAGCGCAGGAAAGTGCTGTCAAGGACTGTCCTGTACTGTCATTCATTCCTGTGCTACGGACAGTTATTTCCAAAAGCAGCTGGAACAGGGATTCTGCAGATAGAACACAGTCATTACACAGATCAGTCACAAGCTCATACAAAACAATTAAAGTATCAATGGGAAATTAAAACAGGAAAACACATTGTATCTTTCCTCATCTATTATGTTTAGAGCTAATTTCAGACAGAAAAGCATCTTAAATTAACCTGAATTATCCTTAACTTTTCTTCTTTTCAGCCAGAAAACATCAAGTCTGGATAATCACCATGGCTGAAGAAGAAAAACTACAAGTCCTTCTGTCACAGTGGAACACATTAACAGGAAATGGGCCAGAAAGTGTTATTATAGTAGACACTATTCAGTCTACCCCATCACTGAGATGATGTGCAGATCACTTGTCTACTCTTTATGACCATTACCCATGTTGAAGCACAATCCACTTCATAGAAACAAGCATTTCAAATCGAGGCTTGAAAATTATTTTGATAAGCCTCTTTCCAAACTCTGTCTGGTGGCTGAACTTCTGTAACAATCCAGGTGTGAACAGAAATCCATCTAATTTTTCTTGAGCACTGATACAATTAATCGCTACGGCAGTAATCAAAAAGTCTTCTTTGTAGCTTCTTAATACTCCATGTATCAATACAAAATAAGTTTTCTGTAGCAAATTACAATCTTTGGAAATGTAATAGTGTTAAGTCATAAAACATGAAAAAATACATGAAGTCTAAAGACAATTTTTAAAAAGTCTTTAAAGAAATCAGGCTACAGCCTGAGTAGGCTGAGTAGGCTACAGCCTACAGACTTCTCTGCAGTTCTATAAACACAAAAGATAATGGGATTTTAACTTAAAGGATATAGTCAGTCATGCTCTCAAAGGCATCAGAAGTTCAACTTTTATTTTCAATATCATTAAAAAGAAAATTAATTTTCAGGGAAGCTTTTGGATGGCCAGAGAAAATAAAACCAAGAATTTTGACACTGATTAGCAGCTCCACATAAATTACAAAATTAAACATCTAAGCTATAGACCACAACAGCAGATTACAAGAGAAATTAACCCTAAAACTGTATTATTTCCAATAAGACCAAGTATTTTATGTTTCAGTAAGAAAGTGAAATCCAATTTTTTAGTCTGAGATGTTTATTACTTTGTTTCAGTGAGGAAGTACTGCATACACGCACTCTAAGGAGTTAACATGCCAGAACAGTCCGTCAGTTGAGAATAAGCATGTTACTATCTCACAAATACTTGCCAAGAACCATTTTCTTCTGTCCAACACAATAACAGATGTATGTTAATTAAAATACAGTAAAAGATGAGATATTACCTAGGACTTCAGGAGGCTCTGATTGCAGGCCTTCTGGTTGCTGACCTTGGAGCACATTAAGTAGGGCTTGTAAGCTCCTGAGACACAAGGATGGATGAGAAAATCTTGTCTCCTTTATCAATTCAAAGACTTCACACAATCCAACTTCAATGATCTAAAGAAATACAGATTTTTCAGAACAGATGCCAATATAATATTTTTAGATCTTCATCAAAAAAGTATATACCAGTGTTCACTGAACAAGACAATTACTCAAATAAAAAGTCGTAATATAAAATACAGTGTTAAACCAGAATCAAAATCAAGAATCCACCAATACAACTATACCAGCAAATATTACACGTAAGTAGCCACCACATGAAAGAGCATATCTAAGCAGAGTAAATTTCTTGAAAGAATAAGGAAGCTTAAAAATTTTCACACAATAAGAGGCAAACTATACCTCTATAGCCCTTCTAATTTCCATCCAGTTCACACTTTGACAGTCTTCTTTTTCCTTGCTCATTAACGTGAGCCAGGAAACTAGAATGGTCTTGCAACCTGGCTTCACATCCTGAATAACAATACGTTTGACAGCTGATACTGGCAGCTCTAGAACTTTCCCCTTAAAAGCCTCTGAGATTATTTTTTATATTGTGACAAAAACAGATTAATTGCTAATCACTAAAACTTCATATGTACTCATCACAGACATGCATTAAGCCATTTAATAGAACATGTTTAAAAGCCCTGTTCTAGACATCTCTAATTTTCCCTTTTAGAATTCCTGACTATTCTGAGATTACAGTTGTGCTTCTCTCCACTGACTGCTCCCTTGCACTTCCTTCTCAAACTCTGTATTTAATAATGATGAAGATGAAAGAAAAGAGAGGAGGGTTAGCACATTACAAATAAGCAACTGTATCTTAAAAACTTCACTATGTGTTTTGGTCAGGAGGAGAGCCACCACAGAGTGTATAACAGAGACTCACCCCTGAGTAAAATCTAAGGAAAAAGACAAATGTGAAAATAAATAACATTGTTAATGCAACTGCCACCCATGCTTAAAACATATATATTCTGGCAGTCAACTCTACGTTCTACTGCATGGCTTGTAACCATCTTTGCTGACCTGTAATTTGATTCCCATCCTTCAGAAGTTATTTAACCATCTATTTTATTCTTGAAGGAAGGATAAAAACATAACCAAGTCAAGTCTTCAAAGCACAACAGGAATTTTCCTACTAATTACACCTTACATTTCACATTGGCAATGGAGTAGGAGGAAAACACATGCATGGAATCTACAGTGAAAAAAACTGTCAACATAATAATGGCATGATGTTTTTTCCAGGATCTAAACCCCACCACCATCCTAAAGGCTAAAAAACAAAATACATTGTAAGTACATTTTTAGAAATGCTCTTCCTGTTCAGTTATAGTGTCTTTGAGAAAAACTAAGTTTATTCTTCACAACCTTCACTCAGAAGACCTCATCTAGGAGCTGACAGAGGCAGCTAGAGAAAGTAGAACATAAGACAGTGGAAAATGTTTGGTGAACTTCCACTACAGTAGGCATCAGTAACAGAGTTCTGCTGGGATGCTGTCAATTCTGCATAGGTTTTGGGTTAGTTTTTAAATAACTGAGATCAAGAGTCTGGGTAGGCTACATAAAATAGATCTACTCACAAATATATAGATCTATACACATATATACATACACAGACACACATATGTAATATGTACACACATACTACATATGTTTAACACATATATATACACACATATATATAGATCATACCTCACATATGTCTATCTTGTGTGTATATATATGTGTGCATGTATATATATGTAGATATGTGTGTCTGTGTGTATATATATATATATATATATATATATATATATGTGTATCTCTCTCCTCCAAACTGTGCTCTGGAGGACAGAATAAGCAAATAGTTCTTTTCAAGATATCTGAAGCTTGTTCTCACTGCTCTCTGAAGGGCTTTTGAGCCAAAACAAGCACTGCTCTGCCTCAGCTTGTCACAGCCTGACTGCTCTTACTCATGTTCTCTGTGCAACCATTCTCCTGTTCCCTTTGCAACACCTTTGAGACTTCAGATCAAAAGTTTAAGACTGCTTAACAAAAGGTACCCAAAATTCTAGCCTGGATGCAGACATTGTGACTCCTAATTAATTCCTAAAACCTCTCCTATTTCATCTTGATGTCTTATCTGTTCTCTTGTTTTATTTCCTTTATGTTTCCTCCCATTGTAAGCATTATCCCAAATGCTCACATTTCTATAATTAAAATTACACACTAATCTGAGTTAATTTATATTATATAGATACACAAAAAAGAAGAACCTTTACCACGGTAACATTTTCCTAATGAATTTTAGAAGACTTAAAGTCAGTCTCTAAAGAAAGTAATTATTTGTCTTTTATTTTTTGTTGCAACTTAAAAATTTAAATTTTTGCTTAAGCTTATTAACAAAATGTATGTCAGTGCAGGAACAAAGAATATTTAAGTCAGTTAATTCCACCTTAATCACTTTAATCCAGTATTCGTCACTTTTAGTACAGAACTTTTGTGGATCATTCATTACTCAGCCTCAAGTTTAAAATTTGGGGGGGCCGGGGGGGTGAGGGTGAACAGTATGGGAAATACCTCTTCTTTACTCTGCAAATTAAAAGTCTTATCAACAGAACTGAACCTACTTCATTTTAGGTAGAGAGTATTCCTCATCATTAGCTAAGATACTAAATAAATAAGGTAGCAAATAAGTATGTCAGACATACAAGTATTTCCTGAGAAATCAAAAATATAAAGCTATCAAAGCAAGTTACTAAACTATCTGAACACAGCCAAAACACACATTTTTTGTTGTGCCAGTATCTGAAGAGCAGCAAAGTCTGTGTCTTAATGTTAAAAACAACTATTCTCAATCTTATTATAGAAATCATATAGGACAACTTCCGATTCCAAAATACATTCTACTTAAAGGCTCTAACAAACCTGACTTCCTCAAGTTTAAGATCTGAAAGAAAGATACTTCAATAGAACACTCAAAGTCACCTTAAGCTACAAAAATGTAGAATGTTTTCAACTTACTCTCAATAGCTAAAAAACCACCAACACACCAAGGACTATACTCTGGAGAATCTGTAAAAGCACAAAACCTAGCCACACTTTTTTTTAATCTTTCATCTCACTGTCAAATTCAAAATACCTCAGTATTCTTTTTAATAAACAATTATGAATTTCTGATAGTAATTTACTTTCTTCTTTACAGTTAACAAACTAAGCCCAACACAATACTGTTCATTATCATGAGACAGACACCTGTATCCAGGATACCAAGACATTTACAGTCAGTCCCTAGAAGTTTTACTACATGTGAGACAGTTCCAAGCAGATGTTTTTTTTTCAAAAGCATGAATCCAAGCCCAGTTGTGTACCTCCAAGTGACCTAAACAGCCCTGTATTACCTAGATAGTTATGAAAAATACTGAGGTTGTATCAAGCATCTAAACATATTTTTGAACCAAAAATTCTCAAATTTCATAGATTCTTTACTAAAAATTAGCAGTGTGAAAACATACTGATTTTCACATATTTTTTATTTGCTGTACTGAATGTAAAAAATATCTCAATATTTTTCTATTTTGAGAGAAGTTTGTTATATACAGTTTCCCTATCATTTTTTCTAAGCTACCATCTTTGTAATAAACTGTCCAATACCAATGTTTTGGTTTCCACATGCAAATCTTCTATCCGTATCACCGATATATCTCATCCTTCTTGGACCCTCTTTTAATTTCAAGTTTTAAAATGTCATTCCACTCTCCATAAATGCTAATAGCTACATTGCCTTTTACTTAAAATTAAGCATCTACAAGCACTTGCTGATTCATTTGATACAATCCACGAGTACTCAGAAGCAGTTCATCAACAATGCTGACCCTACTTCTAGTGACCACATAGTCTGCAATCATCAACTGTGAAATTTCAATTGGCTGACTTGGTTATGCTTCTCTGCAATTCGCCACCACTATTCTCCGGAGTTCCAACTTTGCCCCTCAGATAACAACATCTAAATGCAATCATCTATAAAATCATAAGTTTCTAAGCCACTCAAACATTCTACAGAGCTACAGCTGCAACCACCTTTTTTTAATTCAGCATTTGTATTGGTTTCAGACCAAATATAAACAAGGGAAGTTAACCTGAATATGCCTTTTAGATTTAGAAGAACAACAAAACAAAGCACGATCCATAGCATTGATAAGGTAGCAATGAACAAAACTAAATGCATGGTTTTGCAATACATAGTAAAAAACAGGTGAACAAACAAACTGGAAAAAAATAAGAAAAAAATCATTAAGTCCTTTATTTCTGACTTTCTACCATTAATCCTACTATAAGCACAGAAGCAATCAATAAAAAAAAACCACTAACTGTTCAACTATAGCGTCAAAATCTTAACATGCATTAGAATCTGGAGCTGTCAGTACCACTAAGGGCATTAAAGCCAAAAAAATGAAAGAATAATTGAGAGTTACTGCAATTACATGCATACCTGGCAAAACATTTTAGGAACCATTCCACCAAATTATTTCCATTATTAGACTTATTCTTTTTGGAGGGTAAAGCAAAAAAAAAAAAAAGCACCCTTTACCATTATGAGCTGGTAGCCCCACAGAGCTGCCTTATTTACGAGATTTCGAGGCTATGGGTGTTCAGGTACCAACACTTTTAAAGGAGTGCAACTTGAGTGTTTACCTGATGCTTAATTGACTTTAATTTGGACAGGTACATAGATCATCCTATTTCATCAAGTGATTCTGAACTACATGGACTACAAATAAAACTACAGCAGTGTTTTAAGTAGCTGGCTTATACTGCTGCTTTTTAATCTCCAAAAAGAACATACCAGCCTTAAATGACATTCATGGCACACTTTTAAGTGGTATCAGTTACTTGCCTTTGGAAGTTTAATAGGTGGCTCTTTGGGCTCCTCTTCTTCATCACTGTCCGAATCCCCACTCTGGACACTGTTCTTTGAGGCCAAAGACACAGACGCTTCCTTTTTCTGCCACTCCAACACACAATGGCGGACATTGCAGTAAACATTAAAAGCTGAAGGATTGCTATGTAATCTGATATCTGGTATGGTTATTGTACTCTCTAGGTTTTCAGTCTGAAAAACAAGATGGGTTTTAATTTAGTTTATTAGTTTAATAAAGTTTCAAGCTTTGCTAAATATAAATAATCTCAATAGTCTCAATTTTGACAGATCAAATTATTTCCAAACTAGAGACAACTTTCCTGCTGAAGTACCAGGTTTATTTCAGGCAGGGAAGAAAGGGAGAAGAGGAAGACATTTCAATAGATTCTGTCTAGCTTTAGCCTCTACCTCTTATACCCTGATGAGAACACTGGGACTAAACATGACAGCAGCTTAGGCTACAGAATGGTCCAAACCTGTGCTACAGCAGTAAGAATAGCAGAATCAAGTTTTATCTCCTCAACAGCAGTCTGGTTTAGAGGTTTTAATTATAATTGAATTTTTAAATGCATGCCTTGTCATTCTAGTTATTTGTTTTAACCTGCTGGGAAATACTAAAAAATTAAGATGTTTGTTAAACACATACTAGAAATTAAGGAAACCCACTTATTTTGTCATTACATGAAAACTGATGACAAGTTTAAAAACTCCTGTCAGGATACTGCAGATAATAGTTTTGAGAATAATAATCGAATGGACTAAATACTAAATAAAGAAATCAAGGCCTATGGCTTAACAGGACACCATTCTGTTTTCAGAAGCCCTGAACCACAAAGTATGAGCTGGGAAATTGTTCTGAGAAACTACCACTACCATGGCCCACCTTGGTACCTACTACTGGTGTATTACTGTCAGCCTTGGCCAAGACACAAAGGAGCCTTCATAAGGCTGTCACTTGGAAAAATAATAAGAGAAAACATTTTTAAAAAAATATTTTTAAGATGGGAGAGGAGGTATGACTGACTTGAGAAAACAAAACTCCACAACAATTAATTCCCAGACAGGATTACATCTTCTACTTGGTTCTGTAGTAGCAAAGACCAGGCTGGTATCAGCACAGGCTTTGAAAACTGGATTTCAGGCATATGGGAGGAAACAATTCTCTGTAACAGCTTGCCGCAGACAGAGGGCACAAGGACCATGTAAGGAGAGAACGCCCAGATTAAGAGTGCAGGACAAATATGCGTGACCATGCAAGGCAAAATGTGGGGGGTTATTAGGCCAGAGAGACTCAGGGTCATGACTAACTTCAAAGGTCATTTTTTATTTCTTTCTTGTATTCTTGAGGGATAAGGGGAGGAAGGGCACAGTGAGAATGAAGGCTTTTTGTCTTTTTTCTTTGTTTTATTTATAGAGTATTAATACTGTGCATTGCCACATTCATCTGGCATGAAATTACGCAGTGAATTATACTACAGTGATGTGAAACATCACTGAGAGCAGTGATGAGAAAGAGAACATTAAACTAGCAGAGGAGAGATAAAAGATTTGAGAACCAGTGAAGTGGGTAACATTTTAATGGGGTGATTTATTTTTCTACAATATGGTTGCCACAATTGTCTACATCAAAAACACTTTTATCTGCACATACATTCTTATTAATACCAGAAATAACACAAGACTCTAAGCTAGACCTTCTAATACCGTATGTTACAAAACGTAACAAAAAAGTTCAAAATTGTTTTAAAATATTTCATCGTTCACATATTCCCCATTTTTTACTATAATATTATTCTGACTGTACTGGTATATATTTGCCTATCCTTCCTTTCCATTATTACTAAAGTTACTGCAAGCTAGAACATTAAGAAACAATGCTTTACTATGCAACCTATTTTTTCAAAAGTGTGTTACTTTTTCTCACCTACATCAGTGGTAGCAGTAAACACAAAAATATCAAGATAATGAAGGAGGAAAAAGAAAAGGCTGGGAAAAGTTCCCTACACGCATACTCAAGTTTGGCAGGTTTTTTTTAGCTCAACAGAACTTCTGCCATTAGGGATTGAAAGACAACAAAGTTTAGTCCTTGTTCAATATTAGTATCTTTGAAACAGTAAAGCTCCGGTTAAAAACCCCACAATATTAATCAGTGAAAGAAGGCAAGGTACAACATCATATGTTATTCCAGCATCAAATTGTATCAAAATAAATTTGGATTGACCCCACTGATAATGAGCTCCTACATACTTTGAAGTTTGACACCAGAAAACTGGATTGTTACAAGATGTAACTCTTCTGTTCATCAAGTATCCACACACATTACCCCAAAAGTTTTTGCAGCTCCTGTAATGGCAAATACACAGCACAACCTTTCAGCTTTAAAGCTAGCTCAGTTGAATGGCACAGGTTAAATTCCTCAGTAAACTTAGTTTACTAAAGTTTTTTACTGACAGTTACAGGAAGAGAAAGATATTTCAGAGGCTCCAGATATTTATCTGAAATTTCACTTATCTAGTTAATATCACATATTGTAATTGTAACTTCTGTGAAGAGTTTCCATTCTAATTCTTTCTTGTCAGCTCAGCTAAGTCTTTGATCCAGAAGAGGCTAAGTTCTGTAGCTCATATAATCTCATTTGAAACAGATTGGCCAAACTGTTAAACCAGCACAGATAATTTTAGACATTACAGTGCAAGATAAAATCAATGTGTTTTCTTGCCTATTAATAACAAGCTGACTAATTTTCAGAAATAAACTCCTTATTCCCAATACTTCATAACTATTAACCAGTAAGAACTTTAACTATTCTATCTCTGCATTCGGTGTTTTGTTTTCTACAAAAGTGCATAAGCAATACTTGCATACACTTATCTCCTACTGAGACTTCAGTAAAGCACAACATCCTCAAGAAACTTCATCATAAGGTAAAAAACACTGATGTGATTTGTGATGGATTTGCCTAAGTCTAAGGGGTTTAATACTTATAGTTGTTAGGTCTTCCAAACAAACATCTGTTCAAAAGTGGTTGTATATAATAAGCAGGTTGTACAAACATCACATTCTTAGATCTCCTTTACATAAGGCAAGAACGGGGCTGACAACAACAACAAAAAAAAACAGTAAAACTTCCTGCCCCTCTAATACAAATGCTCATTCAGTGAACAGCTTATTTTGTTGTTTTTTCTTTTCTTCAACAGTGGTAGAGGAAAGTATTCAAAACAGACATCAGAAGTTTTTTCCATATGAAACAAGTATTCTTCATTTCCAGATAAGATTCCTAGCTTCACTAAGGTCAGATACACTGAACAAGTCAGAAAACTGGGATTTAAGTTCATCCCATCATCACCTGAAAGTTTACTTTTCTGCAGCTAATCAATACATTTTACACAGTCATAAAAACTTCTCCAATATTATGAGACTCATGATACCACCTGTACAATCTTGCTGTGGACTCAAAATTTTGAGGTCAAATAGATCAATAAGAAAATCTAACCAATACCTGTACCTACAGAACCTCACTTACTAATTCTTTTATCAAATTAATAAAGTCTACTTTAACTTACAATTCTCTTAATGATACTGCATTTCAAGTTGGCACAAAACACATCTACATTGCCAAAACAGCAGAACATTAAACCAAAATTTTAATAAACTTCTAAGAACTCACTAAAGCAATATACTAATTTTGCACAGATCTAGAATTAATAATCCAAACAGACTGCTCTTGAGCTATAGGATAAATTATTTCAGAAAGAAACAATGCCTTACACCTTGTTGTCATAGTGTTAAGAGTACCAAGATTCATGTGACACTTGTGAATAAGGCGAAGAGCAGCAATCGCTTTCTCTGCCTCTGAATGTCCAATTTTTAATGGCTGCTGGAATATTGCAATCCAAAGCGCTCATTAAATTTGACTACAAACTCAGCTCCCAGAGTGCCTAAGCAGAAGATGAGATGATAGCTTCTATACTAGCTTTCCTCCTAAAGCATCTGGTTTCTTGGGAAATGAAATTGCTACCAGTGTCAAAAAGAAGGGCTTAGACTGGAAAACAGGATTATGCTGTTTGATTCAGTAGTTTTCATATGAGCAACAGTGGGATGTTCTGAATCTTCATCTTTGCTATTTCACTTGGTGTGTCACCAAAAATTAAATGTTCACCTTATTAAATGAAGATACACGGTGAAACATACATTGTAAAACTTACATATCCATGATTGGTGAAGACAGTTTTAATATGTGAAGATTTTATTTCTTGTGTGTTACTTTTTATTTTCTGAAAGGTAAGACTCTTATGACAGAGAGATCTAAGTGCAGATGCTCACGCCTTGATGCCTGGCTTGTCCTTGTAAACATATAGGCCCTGCTAACTGAAAGAATGAATTATGTAGGAGAGGTGAACAGCACAGGCTTGGTTCAAAAGATAAGAGCAACCTACTCCTAATTGCTCTTCTCAGTCAGCCTTTTGTAATGTTCTGTTACACTCAAGGAAAGGAGTGGGAAAAACCAAAACCCTCTGGTCTCCTTTACACGCCTCACACATAAAGAAACTGTTTTCCCTAAACATGAAACCCATACACAGCTTATTTTCTAACCTATTTGTTTTCTTCCTCTTGAATCAGAATACTGCAGTAATGGTTTATTCTTAAATATGATGGAAATAGACTATGATCTAGAAGAGGAAAGTTAATTTGCTGTTCAAGATGGGTCAGGTTATAATAACCATCTGATCTCAGTGTAACACTGAGAAGAGAAGCTCACCCAATTTTTCTTCAGACAGTCAAAAGATCTCTTAGAAAGGGATGCCCTCTTGAGGTTGAAAGAGCAAATAATACAAAAGCCATTGAAAACAATGCCAAATTATTTGAGATCTGGCCTATTTGAGAACCTACATGTGTTTCTAGTGAGACAATATTCATCCTAGTCAATCTGTTTTATACATCTATTAATTAGCTTAAAATGAATTTGTCTGCTACATGAACCTCCCCCTTAAAGTTTTATTCCTCCCATTTGTAAAAAGCTAAAAAAGTCATAGCTTAAAACTTCTGCATAAACTAAACAGGTAGATGTCAATCATTTCCAGTACAAGCTGTGTTTGGTGGACTCCAATTTTTTGGTATTCTTCAAATAACATTATGAAAACAAAAGATGGTGAACTGTGGTTTTCTGTGTAAGTCTCTCTCAATCCAAGTGTCCTAAGCAGCACTTGCATGAATTAACAGCAAAGGTGGAAAATATCCAGGGTGTCTCAAGGGGGGAGGGGGGGGGTTAGCAGCAATATTCGTAGAGTTGGGAAAAGTAAAAGTAACATGGCCTTACAATTTTCTGGCAATATTCTTTGCCAAAAGAAAAAAAAAACAGGGGGAAGAGGCAGGTAGGGACTGGAATCCAAGGTGCTACACCCATGTCTAACAATTAGACACTTGTTTTCTATGTAAAAGTCACTTATGTCAACAGTGAAATTCTAAAGCCAAAGCAGACTGCACCACACAGAAAACCTTTATACCTCCATTTAAAAATAGATACTAAACCACAATCCCAAAAATTAGTGATGGTTCAAAGACCAGTAATCATAGTATGGCCCAGCTTAGAAACAGAATAAGGCTCAAACTACTGAGCTGTTTAAACACCAACTAGTTTTATACCTAAAATGTTCTAACATTTAATGCTTAAATGGTGGAAATAATTTTCTTCCAGTTGCTCAACAATTACTTCTCTTCTAAAGTTATCTCCTCTTCCATTACTCAATCATTTTTAGTAAGCACAGGATATAAATAACAATTTTTTTGGGTTCCTTCATGTTATTCTTGATTTAAGGTCCTCTCTGTCTCTACTAAGTATATTAAGAGAAAGCTTCCATTACTGTTCAGACTAAAAAACCCTGTTTCTCCAAAAAATAAACTAATGCACAGAAACTCTAATGTTCAGAATGTCCAGTAGTGAAAGACTTTTCAATCTGCTTGATTTTAAAGCTTCCAAATGGAAGCTCACACTTTCCTGACAATAGACACATCCATTTTCAGACATTCCAGTGCAAAAATAATCTCTGTGCTGATTCTGCCATAGCAGCATTGGGATGAATTGAAAAGTATATAAAAAAAACAAAACCAAAAAAATCTCCCACAAAAAAACCACTACAAAAACACCAATAAACAAAACCACCCCACTTTGTCAGTTTCATAATCTCAAGTTATGAAGCTGGTTTTAGCTTTCCCTTCTCTGCTACATTTTTCAGTAAATACACAATTTTTTGCTATCACGCTGAAATAAACTGGAGTGCCTTTCTATACCCAAGTCACTCAGAATGAAGACCAATGTTCTAATGGTCAGCCGTGGTCTGCCTCAGACACTGTCCAGAATAATAGCATCAGTAAAAGACATACAAAAACCCATTATGATTTTCAGAGATATAAATCTCAATGCCTTAAATAGAAAATTACTTAAACCCATTACTTAAACCCAAGAAAAATCTTGAGAACAACCTTCCATAGGGAGGAGGTGAGGAGATTATCAGTTAGTGCCATATCCATAACTACTCACAAGAACTAAGCCTTTAGTATGTTCACATTGTCTTAGCCAAGGATCCTTCCACTCCATTTATCCAACAAAACTAAATTTAAGAATTACATTCAACTGCTAAGCTTGTGAACAGCCATTCTGTATTTAGCTTTCTACTTGGCAGTAAAACTAGAGCCCCACTAACCAGATAGACAAGGGTCCCTTTATAGTGTAACAATGATCAAAGACAAAGAGTTATCTTATTTCAAAAGCACAAGTTTCTGTCACCAGACAGAACACGCAAACTAACTACATTCTGTGATATTTCTTCAAATCTCTAACTTGGTTTTCTTTGCTGACAGTGGGTTGATAAAGTCATGGAGAAGACAGAGCCAAAACTTCTTATAGCGAGAAATTCAGTTTGGACCACAAATATTTTACTGTACAGTGCTGAGAACAGAAATGAAGATAAGCTTTTTCTATACCATAATCTGAAGCTGCACTACTTGAGATAAGCAGAATAATCTGGTATGTCTCCAAAAAGTCAATACCAAATGAATAGATAGAGGGTTTGCTTCACCCTCCCAAAGCCATCTGTCTTGAGATACAGTAACTACACAAGGTTTGGCAAATAGGGATAAGATGGCCAAGTGGTTCTACAGTGCATTTGTATTATAAGGACATTCAGCTGACTAGAAAGTGTTTTCACTGGATGTTTCAGTGGTTCTGTCCTTCAGAACCATTCCAAAAATGAGCTCTTTACTGACTACAAGCCTTCATGCCTGCAGTAAGCCTTCATGAAAATCCCTCCAAGACTGTACCTTAAATAGAGAAATAATAGCTCTCTAATAGAGAAAGAATGCAGCACAGCAGTATTTTAAAATAGCACTGCTTCTGCATAAATTTATTCTCTCTAAAGAGTAAAGATGTAAACATTTTATTAAGTTCACTGTATGGTTCCCATGCATTTACAGTGATTGAAGGCAGGAGTTACATGGGGAGAAAACATTAATAGAAACACTTAGGTGTCACTTATTACATTTTCCATTATGGAGTCATTTTCAGAGGTAACTTTGGAGTCGCTAGAATGCTCCCTTTCTCCTTTAGCCAATATGGCCAAATCTTTGCAGCACTGGTCTCTGCTTGCTAGACAGATCTCAAAATTTACCTCTGAGACCAATATGTTTAGCTACATTTAGGATTTAGGAACTGGAGAACTAAAACCACTGTTCATACTATTTCCTGTTGAACATTAGTACCAAAAGCAATTGAATAAGGTTAAAATTGGTATCACAGTCACACAGGATACAGTAAACAGACAATACTGGTCTACTATTAACTCCTCTAAAGAAACACATTGTTAGTCACGCTTTGGTGTTCTTGCATTTCTCTCAGCTGAAGGTACTGTCATTTTTGAGCCAGAACTTTGTCAGGTTAGTTAAAGGCTTACCTTGTTGCGTGTTTTTACTTTCAATTTAGTCTTCTGTTTTCTTTTCAACTTTTTCTTGCTAAAAAGTTTCTTACTTCTGAAAAAGAGAAAAAAAGCAATGAGAACAAAATAAACTCCCTTCCATACTCAATGGTAAAAAGCACAGAGGGAAAAATTGTCAGAGGTGCTCTAATTTTTTTTTTCTCATAGGCAAAGGAAATAATTGCAGGTAGAATTTCAGAGTATAAATCAGAATACAATGCACTTAAAATTATGCTTTCCTAATGTTCCACTGAATTGTGGGTCTTTACTCTCATAAATTTAAGCAGAATATATGCTAGGAGAGAAACAAGTCCCTGAGCTTTCTATTGGCTTGCCCTATTGTTTCTATTACAAGTTCGTAGTGCCAGAGCAATGCTAGAAGCTAGAATTATTGACAATTCTCAGTAAAACAATCTGTTAGTACAGAACACTGATTTGTGAAGTCTTGATCACACAAAGATTCAAGCCTTCCAAGACAAAAAGTAAGCTTTAAAAATGTATCATTTAGCAGAAGATTCAGCTGATGGAAGAAACTGCAGTTTCTTTACCTCTTGTTTGGACTTTTTTCACCCTCACTTTATAGACTTAATGTCCATCCCTTTACATTACAGATCTAGCTAACACACACTTCTCTAAGCTCATTTAATCCTCTCCTGCCCACACCTCATTCCTACCACACTCACTCCTCCATTTTATTACCCAGGGGAAAAAATATATATATATCATACAAGAAAGACATCATATGCATACACGCTTGTTCGGTCACCACCACTGAGATTACTCTAAAATGCATGCTTTTTAACCTACTGGTTTTTCAGGTTGTAAGTCCTCCAAAAAAAAAGGGAAAAGTGTCATATGTTACCTGCGCAGCATACAGCTTATAGGATTTCAAGCAAAACTACTAACATTCCTCTGTACCACAAACTTTACTCAAATAGTTTACAGTTCAGATTAATTGAAAAATAAACTATTATATCTGAAAATCACAGGCAGTGAGAAGTTACATTTTCAGTAACAGATTGAGAATCAGAAGAATCCTAATATTTTATTCAAACAACTTTGTTCTAAATAAAAATGTTGAGGTTCTAAAAGCATAGTGGTTACTGTCGTGTACAGCATTCAGACTGCAAGAATATAGAAGCCTCATGGTCCAGTAGTTGAAAGCTAGAAAAACTGAAGCCTGACCAACAAACAGCAGTGAGAATACAAGCTCAAAGAATTCCTGCAGAGTATGCCAAGAAAGCTGCCTCCTAGAATTTTCACCGCTTTCCCCCTCTTGACATATATTAAGAGGAAGGTATGTTCCTCAAGACACTTCCTGCAGAAACAAACCAGCTCACCACTTTGCTTATAAGGAACAAACACCATTATCGTGGAGTTAAAAGAACTTATTCAGTGAGC
This sequence comes from Vidua macroura, assembly GCF_024509145.1. NCBI lineage: Eukaryota > Metazoa > Chordata > Aves > Passeriformes > Viduidae > Vidua > Vidua macroura. Next base: position 49,268,645 of record NC_071572.1, on the reverse strand, counting down.
AGGAATTCCCTCAGAATCCCCAGAAAGTTAAAGCTTACAAAGAGAATGGAGATGACTGCTCAAGGTTCCCCCAACAGTAAAGTTTTAATAGGTAACAGTATATAAGCTATTTAAGAAGGAAAAAAAAAAACTTCACATAACCTTTACTCCACAAATTTCAGCAATCAAACTCCATAGTCTAACTCACTATTTAGTTTTTCTTTAATTAGACACATTTTCTTATTAGCATTTAATGCAGTTAATTCTTATTCTGCTGTCAAACCTGAAGAACAGTGCAACCGTTCCATTCTGTAGCTACTCAATCTTCTGCTCTGGACCTAATGACTTTTTATGAAACTTGCACTCTAACTTTCAGTTTAAAAGTCCTGATGACAGTATCTTCTGGGCTCTCTCAGTCCATACCACATGTAAACCGTGTTGACCAAAGCTGAAAACAGTACTTGTTGTTTGCTTTTAGGAAGAGGAAGAAGAATGTCTCATATACCTCCAAGGTCACATTTTAACTGCATTCCAGGTATTATTTGGCAGCTCCACAGCAATATGGCATAACAGACCTACTTATTGCAGAATAGCATGAAAACATTTCCCTGCAAACCTTGAAATTGAGTTTCCAATACACTTTTTCTATCTGTGCTAATAATTATACCTTTTAAAAAGAGTATGATTTGCACTTACCACAGACAACTTGATAAGCATAGCTTTTTTCTTTTTCTTTTAAAAGATATTAACTCAAGTTGTCAAGACATTTCAAATTTAATCCTTCCTGCCAAAATCCTTGAAAATTCTCCAAATTTGTTACACTCTGCAAACACTAAAAACACTTTTTCATCTTGTAAATATTTCACCAGACCAGTCCCCGTAATTTTTGCAAGTATTTCTTCGAGTTTACACATACGTCTGAAAAAACCCCAAATTAAACCTTTTCCCTCCCAAGATTGGGCTCATTTCCACAGTAACAAAGCCTCTGCCATTTGGCAGATTACCTTCATTTGTCATGACACTTACACAATGTTTTTTCAAATTAGCAAACAGGAAAGATCAGCAATGGGTTTACTGATGGTGCTAAGATCTCCCTCATTCATACAACAACCATTAAAGATGCTGCAAACAGCAGCACAGTCTTACTGCTCCACTGTGGCAGTCTTTATCTTCAGCAAGTTTTGGGCTTGAATAATTTTACATGGAAACAGTTTGGGATAGAAATGCCACAGTACAAATCCACAATTATGTCCCTATATTTTCTAAAAATGAAACCTCACAGAGTTGGGAGGTATACTTACTTCCATGTCCAAACAAATCTTCAGAACTATGTAAGCAATTAATTAATAAAAATACCTCATCACACTAATTTTATAAATAGTTCTGAGCAACCTACAATAACTACAACTAAGACTAATGTATGCATAATGTATCTGCATGTAACAAAGATACATATGATTGTTCACAGTTCTACTGTTATATACCATAACACTAAGATGTTTTAATATTCAGAAAAGAGACAGTAAAACCATATACCAAAACACTAAGATGTTTTAATATGCAGAAAAACATGGGCAAATATATTAATGGAAAACAATGCTAAGCAGATTATGAGTAATTTCCTGTTGGAAACCATGTGTTAATTATAACCACAACTCCTCTGCTACCTGAAGATTAACAAGATCTGATATGGCTCAGCTGGATTTTTCAGCTAAATTATTAATCATATTGCTGGTTAACAATTGTAAGCTGCTGCTAGCTGTCATTTGTAAAATCTTGGTACTCTGCCCTGACAATCAGCTTCCACTGATAGCTCACAGAAAACAAACACTCATTTTCAGCAAATCTCAGGCAGGCTTTCTGCAAACTGCTTCAAAATACTGGCAACTAAGTTTTGAACTGGACCACAAAGCAAGTGCAAATCAAATGAGCACAAAACATAAAGACACCTTGACAAAAAAATACTTGCGACAAATGGACACAAAGAAAGAGCGAATGGTGCTTTTACAGCCTTTACAGAAAAAATCTGTTGAGAATAAAATAAATACCAAAAATCTTCAAACCTGGGATATGAAATAATTACATCAAATCACAGGCAGAAATAAAAAAAAGGAGGGGAAAGGGGAAGGTGGACTATAACCAGTTGCTTGACAATTTAATATAGGTGAAACAGCTGTTTAAATGACATGATTACAACTTCTAATCAAACTTGTAGCATCTCTAGTAGGAGGAGTAAAAGCATGCTTTCATTTATTTGTTCTAAACCAGATGTACCAATAGCTAATACTTGGACAATTTTATGCCTTATTAGGAGAACATTGTTCAGTTGTCTCTATACCACTGCTCTTATTCTGTTTAAAAGAGATGAAGAAATGCAAACAGTGCATCTTCCCTCAAGGTGCAACAGTCTTGAGCTGTAATTGATAAACTTAAATTTAAGAGGGAAGCTTTACATGTTGAGTGTGTGTTCCTCCCCTCAATGCTGTTACTGAATTACTCAACATGGACTAACATTATATTAGCATTACACCTGCATAAGATCTTCTAGACTATGTTATAGAAAGTGCGTGTATAATGAGTGGAAAAATATTATTCCATCTCTGCTGCTGAAGCAGAAAAGGAACAACAAAAGCCGCCTTTATGTCTGTCTGACCTAAAATCTTTGCTTCTGAAACATGGTACCAAAGACTATGGTAGGTAGTACAGTATTAGACACAGTCATTCTGCTGTTGAATCTTTGAATACACTTTTGAAAAATTTATGAGTTTAGTAAACCACATGCTAACACATGCTCAATTTTTTAAGACTTCCAAGTGACTTTAACTCAGTGCATTTGTCTAAACTTGCTTGCTCTGGTTTAAGGGTTACCCATTTTTGGGAAGAAGTATACTGTTGACAGGACAGGCCTAGCCAAGAGTTGCTGTGTTCAGATAAATGAAAAGTATATCTCTGTTACTCTGTTTCCATAAGTACTTACTGAACACAGTCAGCTTAAGGATTCAAAGGCTTGTGGAAATTTGCTTACCAGGCAGCAGCCACTCAGTAAATACTGAAAATGAAACAGTCAGGTTTGTGGTATCAAACAATTCTTTTGTTTCCTCCATTAGGTGAACTACTGCTGCTGGTGATCAGCTTGGTTAGACAAGATGCAGGAAGCATTTGCTTCTGAACATCCCAAAGTGAAACACCAAGGTCAGATTGTCAAGGACACCACAACAGCAACTTATTATCACTCATCACTACTACTCATCATCAAGTTTGAGGGTGCTTCATCACAGCATCATTTTACTGGATGCAGTGGCAGTGCAGGTAAAGTTCAGTAACCTGAAAGAAGGAAGCAAGACAAAAGCAGGATCACAACCCTAGACTTCCTAAGAGCAGACTTCATCAGTCAAGAACAGCCTGTTGCTCATGAGTCTTTGACAAATCCACTGGTTACAGTTCTCAGGAGAGAAAAGGGTGCAGAAGAGCTCTCCAAGGCCAGCCGCTTGGGGGATTTGACTCATGCTCTACACACAACTTGCAATACTGTATCTAGAATATCACCGCCAGCTCTGAGTGCCCAAGAACAACACACTTGTTGACTGGGGTGAGTCCTGAGAAAGGTCACTAAGATGCTTAAAGAACTGCAGGTTCTGTCATATGAGGAGAAACCAAGCAAGCAGAGATTTTTTAGAAAACCTGAGAGGATGGGGGTGGAATAGCCTCCACATGAATATCTCCACCTCCATCTGACAGGAGAGAGCAAAGATGATGGAAACATACTCTTCTAAGCAATATCCAGTGACAGGCCAAGAGAGAATGGAGGGAAAAAAAAAAAAAACAGGAAGTTCCAATTACACCTAAGAACTGTAAAAATGGTCAAAGACTGGAACAGGTTGCCCTGAGAGGCTACACATTCTCCTTCCTTTAAGATACTGAAAATACAATTGGACAATGTTCAGAGCAACCTGCTTTGGTTGACCCTACTTTGAGTGCTCAATAGTCTCCAGAAGCCCCTTCTAATTTCAACTATTCTGTGATCTTCACCATTTGCTTCTAAAACAAAGTAAAATTTTACTGTACAATACACATGCTTCTGTGTTGTGTAAAGAGTGTATTTTTTCTTATTCTGAGTTTTGCATTTTTCCTGGTGCCATGCCATGTTTCTGATTATGCTTCCAAGTAGAGACATACTGAGCTTCTCATCTGTTCACCATCTGGATCAGCAAACAGACATCAAAATCAGGCATAAGAGCAATTTCTATGGGAATTAGTCAGCATAATCAAACCTACAATAGTACATAAAGCTAACAAGAGAATGAGGGATGAAAACTACTTTATCACACTTAAAATATACGCCTGCATTAAGACAATCCAGTCACTTGAATTGATCCACACTTTCTTGGCTATAACCAACACCCACAGGTACATTAAGAAGGGAACAGAGAACATGCTTACACACAACAATCAAGAGCTTCTCTGTGTAGATGAAACAACACAGGCACTATACAGGACCTTTCAAAAGACTTTTTAAAAGAAAGCCTGTGCACATGGCATGTCACCTGGAAAACTAAAACATAACTTGTCAAATGGAAGGTACTCTAGAATCAGTAAAAAGAGTGTCTGGAAAGAACCCCAAAAGATCAGCATTTCTATTTCCTGGTCTATCATAGAATTGAGGGTCCTGGTCAATGACAGGCTAATTGTGAGCCAGCAGTGCCTTGGCAGCCAGGAGGGTCAACCGTGTCCTGGGGTGCATCAGGCACAGCATCACCACCCAGGCAAGGGAGGGGATTGTCCCACTCTGCCCTGCACTGAGGCAGTCTCACCTCAAGTGCTGTGTGCAGGTTTGGGCACCACAATGTAAGAAAGACATTAAGCTGTTAGCATCCAAAGGAGGGCCACAAGGATGGTGAAGGGTCTGGAGGTGAAGCCGCTTGAGGAGCAGCTGAGGTCACTGTTCAGCCTGGAGGAGACTGAGGGGAGACCTCAATGCAGTTACAACTTCCTCATGAGGGGAAGAGGAGGGGCTGGTTCACATCTATTCACTCTGGTGACCAGGACAGGACTTGAGGAGATGGCATGAAGCTGAGTGAGGGAAAGTTTAAGCTGGCTATCAGGAAAATGTGGTTCATCCAAAAGGGTGCCTGAGCACTGAAACAGGCTCCCCAGGGAAGTGGTCACAGCACCAAGCCTGACAGTTCAAGGAGTGTTTGGACAATGCTCTCCGGCAAATGGTGTGACTCTGGGGGTGGTCCTGTGCAGGGCCAGGAGGTGGACACTGATCCTTGTGCTTTCCTTCCAACACAGCATATTCTATGATTCTAGCTAAATTCCACCGCGTTCCAAACATCTTTTCCCTGGAGAAATATGCCAATGATCACACTCCCAACCATGTCCTATGAAATCCTACTAGAGAATTCTTTTTGAGGTCTTTTCTAAATTGTCTTTATGGCAATTAAATGCTATTTTTCATATCTTTATTACAGAAAACTCAGTTTATTTTTCTCTTTTTCCACCATCTGCTTGATTTTTTTCAGGTCTGAGGAAAAATGAGTCTTCTGACAATTAAGCAGTCTCAGCTCAGTGCCTAAGTCATAGCTCATTTACCTCACTACTATCTAATTTCACTATTCTCTCATAGTAACCAGTCCTTTTTCAGCAAACAGTGAGGAAAAAAAAATGAAGTGGAAAAAAAAAAGGAGTCTTACAATCCTGCAATACAAAGAAAAGGTCAAGAATTACTTCAGGTTTCCTACACAAAATAATCTCTCCATAATTTTAAATAAAATTTTGCAACACTACAGCAGTAGCATGGCTACTTCTGAATCACAATCACTTTATAATTTTACAGAATATGTATAATCTCTTATGAGGTACTTTTTATTCATTGCTGGTTTTACATTTTTGCTTACTGGTTTGGTAGTGGGATTTTCTGAAGCTAAACATTTACAGTCTTAAGTATATCTAATCTTCTACAGTTTTGCATCCTCTGTTAACTTTTTCATCTACAATCTCAATTCCAACTCTGAAATTGTCAGAGAGAGACTATACAGATCAGGACCTAGGACAGAGCCAGATGCAGAACAACAGCTATTACCTGTTCTCACAGGTTTCCCCCTTGACAGCCATTCCACAGCATCTCTCCAGGGTGGGCTCCTGTGTAGTTTTAAATCTACTTTACAGTTGTTCTATCTAGAACAGAGGCAGCCAAATCATCAGGCTGAAGGCAACACACCTAAAAATTCTAGTTGAGGAAGGATATAGTCTAGACAATGACACAACAGGAGTAACAGATGTTGCTTTTCTTACTTGCACTTGCTTGAAAATCATAGAATTATAAAATGCCTGATAGGCCCCAATGAAGTCACTCCAAAGCCTTTCCTTTTGCAGGCTGAATAATCCCAAATCTCTCAGCCTTTCCTCATGGGAGAGGTGCTCCATCCCTCTAGGCATCTTGGGGGCCCTCCCTTGGGCTCCCACAAGTCCGTTCCTTCCTGTAATGGGGATTTACCTGGATCATGTCCAGCCTCTCACCCACCAGCACTCCCAAATCCCTCTTGGTGGGGGGCTACTCCATCTGTTCATCCCCCAGCCTGTGTTAATAGAGAGGGCTGCCCTAACCCAGGTGAAGCACATTGCACTTGGCCTTGATAAATCTTATGAGATTCCCATGGGCCCACTTCTTGACTGCATGCTTCCTCGTGCAGGCCCAAGGCTGGAGTGAAAGCTCTGATATACTCATTGATCTGTTATAATAAGATACATCAGATCTGCATCAGACTTCCCTGTTGTACAGAAAACCAGAAGGTATTCTTCTGACGAAGTACAACAATGTGCATTTTTAAGCTTTTTTCCCCTTCTCTTCTGTAAACAAGTAATCTAGCTGACACTTGATCACACAAAGAACAATACCACTTAAAAGCAACTGCAGCCTCTGCTGGACTTCCATATTTCCCAAGCCATTTACTCCATCCTCTGAATCGCTCCAAAATAGCTCCTAAATTTGTAGTCTAGCTTCAAGGCAACTTAATAACAAACACAGACAACTATAGCTAAAAAGTATCAGTTCACTTGTCAGCAAGAAACTTACGATACATTCATCTCATCGCCATATAAGTTCAACTATAAGAGCTTCAAAACAAAGGAAAAGGGATACTAAAGAAAAAAACAGTTATCAAGGCTGCTCAGAAGATCTGAGTAGATCTCAAAATTGTGGGACTATCTTACTTTAAAAGACATCCTGACTTGCTGTCAATAACTGAGAAGCATCTGACAAACAGCCAAAGGGAAACAAAGAAAAGTTGTTCAAGAGAAGTTTGGAACATACAAGCAACTGCTCACATGAAGGAGTTGACAATGATAAGAAGCAGAACAAAGGAAGTGGACAGAACTTCAATGGCCTAACCTATAGACAGAGAAGAGGTTTTATGACCAGAGAACTGAGTATCAATAAAACTACACAGAGGCTGCATGTTGGCAAGGAGATGAAGAGGTACCATGTGACAAAATGCAACCAACAAACCTTGCTGTAAAACATATCGGAGTTAGTGCTTGCATATGCCCTACTTTGGTACCACTCCACATGTACCTAAGCTTCAGTGTTCAGCACTCTTTATTTCTATGAACTGGACGGTTACTTTTTTTTGAGAGCAACTACTTCTTTTAAGAGCCTCTACATACAACATCTCCCATATTAAGGTATGTACTGTGCTCTTGCAAATAAAATACTTTGATTTCTTCTATGTCAATGTAATCTCAGCACTGTTACTTTGGCTGCCAAGAATTCTACCATCTGTAATGAGAAACAGCCTTACAAAAAGCCCCATAAAGTAACCCAAAGTAAATAACTCACCTAAACAAAATGCTATCCACCTTCTACAAAGCTGGCATACAGAATGCATCACTTTAAGGTATGTGCTTTAGCATTGCATCTTTAACTGTAAAATGGGAGATGCTCAGAAAATGGCTCTAATATTAGGCCCAGCCTACACCAAACATCTGATTCTGTCCTCAATTTTGTGTTTCTCCATCTAACTCACACCAACACAAATCCACCAATTAGTGTCAAAGTGGTTCAAGTCAAGAGGACCCAGCAAATGTTCCATGACATTTAGGGGTTGTTGAAGCATCCTGCAACTGAACTTTCCTAAAGCTTTCCATGGTTAACTTTCCTTCCTTGCAGATACCTTCCACTGAGAACTAAGTAGCCAACACAGTTATCCATCAATCTACTGCTGGAACATCCAGGACACTTTCAACCATGGGGAGGAACAGTGTCAGTAGGTTGCAAGAATAAAGAAGGAAAATAAACATCACTCAAAACCTCCAATCTGCTCTTGTCTTGATAAACAAAATGTCTGCTTACAAACAACAGCTACGAGAGCTTTTTAATGTGTCATTTTTCATATCACCTACAGTAATACCTATCCAGTTTCCAAAAGAACTGGCCATAAAACAGTTGACAGGGAACAAAATACATACATATAAACTGAAACCTGGCACACAAATACCTATCATACAAATATATAAACTCTTGGTGTAATGCCAAACTAAGTATTGGCAAGCGTTATAAAATAAACATGCACCAAGTATATACTATATCATATACTTATATCACAAACTGAACCAAAATTTTACAAATCACAAATAGAAAAACCCAAGAATATTGATTTCTGAAGAAATAAATACACTAAATCTTTTCACTTCAATTTGGCAACAAAATCTACAGAACACCTGAGGAAAAATATGCTTTTTGCAAAACCTGGTTTGTATCCCTGGATTTTAGAGTATCTTTGAAAAGAGAACTATTGCTTTGTAAAATACTTCATGAAAAATACCTCCATGAAGCAGCTGCTTGACCCTCCCTTCCTCTTTGCACAGTTGCAAGCAGGATAGGAAAATAGGATACTGCTTCTGCCAAAATCACAGCCAAAGTAGCTCAGTTGCAAGACAGTTGGCTCACAAGTCATATTTTTGCCTGTTGTTACAATTTGAATATGACATTTGGTCCCAAAAGAAAAAAAAAAAAAAAAAAAGTGGAAGCCTGCAAAGAGAAAAGCTAAGATTTTTGTAGTACCATTTCCAAACTGGGGACTAACTTGCCACTAGACAACACCCAGCATGACTTCAACACAAAAAACACCTTACATTCAAAAATACTCTAAATAATAAATTACTTACATTTGGATTTTGTTACCATGCAGTTCCTCCTACAAGAATGGTTGGACAAATATGCTGCTTTGTCTTATCTGAAACTGCAAGTGGACCTTTTCAGTTCTTCTCATATTCCCTTTACTCATATCAAGCTATATAGCATGAAGATCTGATACATGTTTCTAAAAATATGTTTACAACAAAAAGAAGGGCTAGGACAACCTCCATCCTGTAACGGACGTGGAATGTGGAGGCACTTAATCCCTTCTGTCTCAGTCCAGCTGTGTTCTCGTCATCCAAGGGGAAATGATCAGTGACTTGCTACACCACTTAGACACACACAAGTCTACAGGCTCAGTGGGATCCACCAAATAGTACTGCAGGAGCTGGCAGAAATGCTCACTGAACCACCTTCCATCATCATTTGCCAGCAGCTCTGCCTAACTGAAAGTCAGTGAATGTGTCACCCAATTACAAGAAATTCTGGAAGGAGAATTCAGGGAACTACAGCCCTGTGAGCCTGACCTCAGTGCTGGGGAAGGTCATGGAGCAGATCATACTGAGTACCATCACATGGCACATACAGGACAACCAGGTGACCAGGGCTGCCAACATGGGTTTATGAAAAGCAGAAGGAGATCACAAGCAGGACTTATCACCAGGTGACCCACTTAGTGGATGTGGGAAAGGCTGTGGATGTTGTCTACCTGGCCTTTATAAAGCCTTTAGACACTGTTTCTCACAACATTTTTTTTGAGAAACTGGTGGCTCATGGCTTGGGAGGGAACTCTTTGCTAGGCTGAGGCCAGATGTGTGAGGTTCAACAAGGCCAAGTGCTGAATCCTGCACTTGGGTCTTGACAACCACTTGGAGCACGACAGGCTGGGGAAGTGCTGGAAAGCTGCCAATCAGAAAAGGGTCTGGGGGTGCTGGTTAACAGCTACTGAACATGAGCCAGCAGAGTGCCCAGGTGGCCAAGAAGGCCAATGACATCTTGGCCTGTATCAGAAATAGTGTGGCCAGCAGGCCAGGGCAGTGATCACCCCCTGTAACATGCACTGTCAAGGTCACATCTTGTGTTCGGTTTTGGACTCCTCACTCCAAAAAGTGCTGGAGTGTGCCCAGAGAAAGGCAGAAAAGCTGTTTATGTGTCTGAAGTATTCAGTCGTATGAGGAAGGGCTGAGACACCTCAGGTTTGTTCAGCCTGGAAAAAGGAAGGCTCAGGGGAGACCTTATCCCTCTACAAAACTCTCTGAAAACAGGTTGTAATCAGGTGGGGGTCAGTCTCTTCTCAAGTAACCAGCAACAGCACAAGAAGAAATGGCCTCAAGTTGGACCAGGGAAGGTATAGATTGGGTACTGAGAGAAAATTATTCAGCACAAGGGTTTTCAGGAACTGGAACACACTGCCCTGGGAGTGGTAGAATCTCCACCACCAGAAGTATTTAATAGGTGTGTAGATGTGGCACTCAGGGACACAGTTGAGTGGTGAAGTCAACTTGGTAGTGCTGGGTTAGAAGTGGAACCCTGTGATATTAAAGGTCTTTTCCAACCTAGACTATTTAATAGTTCTATTTCTAGTACCACAACAACCACCATGTTAAAACACAGCTCTGCTGGAAGACCTCATTGTTCAGCACCATGTTTGCTCCCTGTGACACATCCTCTCAGAGGACAAATAAACTTCATATTGATCCCACCTCCTTCTGGTCTATTTTCTTAAGGATTATAGAATCACATCATTCAGGTTAGAAGGGACATGTTAAGGTAACTTTTTTTTTTTTACTGTGAGGGTGACTGAGCACTGGCACAGGTTGCAAGCAAGGCTGTGGAGTCTCCATCCATATTCAAAGCCATCTGGCAGCTGGCTCCAGATGGCCCTGTTGAGGAAGGTGGACCAGATGAACTTCAGAGGTCACTTCCAATCTCAACCATTTTGTGATTCTGTGTCTGATTCTGTCAAACTTCCTGCTCAAGCAGTGTCAGAGAAAGTAAGTTGCCCACTACCACGTGCAGTTGCACTTTTAGTACTACCAAAGAGATACAAACCTCTCTGGACAACACCTGACGATGCTTGACCTTTCTCATAGTGAAGAATTGCTTTCTTGGAATGCACTGGAATTTCGTGAATTTTTATTTGTGCCACGTCACTGCCATGTCAGGGTGGGGGACAATACTGAGAAGCAACTGACTCTCCCTTCTTCATTCTCTCACTGCATTAAAAAGTCACTCCTGAACCTCCTCTTCTCCAGGGTAATAGTCCCAGCCCTCTAAGCCTTTCCTTACTGAAGAAAAGCTCCAGATCCTTAATCACCAACATGATTCTGCACTTAACTCTTTGCAGTATAGCTCTCCTCTACTGGGAAGCCCAGAACTGGACACTCCAGACGCACCCTCACCAGAGCAGGGAGAGCAGAGAGCACCTCCTTCAACCAGCTGGCAACACCACTCTTCCTAACATAGCCCAGGAGGCTGTCTGCCACCTTTGCCATGGCAGTGCATTACTGGCACACAGATGGTTGCCAACCAGTACATCAAGTTACTTCTCTGCAGAGCTGTCTCCCACCTGGCCAGCTCCCCAGTGTTATTTCATCCCTGATGAATGATTCTGCAATTCCCCTTGTTGCACTTTAAAATTCCACTCAGCCCAAATCTCCAGCCTGGCCACATCCCTCAAAACACAAACACAACCATGTGGTATATGAGGAACTCTCTTTTGTACCATCTGAGAACTTGCTGGGGGGGACACTGTCTCAGCATCCAGGTCATTAATGAAGATGCTAGACAGCATTTGCCCCAGTATCAGCTTCTAGGGTACATGACTGATGACTTTACTCCAGCTGGCCTTCGTGTCACAGATCGCAAACCTCTAGGCCTAATCACTCAGCCCGTTCTCAATCTACTTCACTGTCCACTTATGTAACCCATCCCATTGTCAGCCTGTGCATGCTGTGGGAGGCAGTGTCAAAAGCTTTACTCTAGCTGAGGTATAGCATACCCACTGCTCTCCCTGCCTGGAAGGTATCTGTAGATTGCCTACAGTTATTTTTCACCAAGGCCTACAGATTTTTAAGGAATTTAAGCTGTGAGAATCATTAGCGTGGGAAACTGTTCAGCTCGATAGGTGGACCTCAAAACAGCACTGAGAGCACAACCAATATTTTCCCTAAATAATAAAAGCTTAGTATTTTTTGATTGCTGACAATATTATATCAGATTACCTCAAATATTTTAAATGATTGGTATTTTTATTTAGTAAGCCTAAAATTTAACATTTTTAGTGAAATGGACAATAAGTCAACTGTCATTCAAAGAGCCACGTGTATGCTCTCCAAGCCATTACCAGCTTACATACTATCTCTTTTAAATAATTAATCAAGCATTCTGACGTGAATTTTCATCCATGCCAATAATAAAAGGAAAGTCAGGGCTTAAGCAGTATATATACAAATGGAAAAATCATCAAAATCCTGCCCCCTAAATCCGTAAATCAGAGTAAGGAACATCAGCTGCAATCCCCTTACCACAGGCTTAGAGAAAAACACAGGCAGACTAGTAGGACAGGTTTACTCCAGGTTTCTAAGGCACCTGAAAAGGTTAAAAAAACTCAGAACAGAAAAAGGTCACCGTACTCATTGATTTTCCAGTTGGGATTTTTATGTGCTATTGTTGGTGAGCTGAAATTGCACATATTTTTAATAGTTATTTTAATTTCATAACTGAGGACTATTTCACTATGACAATAACTTTCTTAACAACTACCATTTTTCTGAAAGCCAAAACTCTGGAGGCTTAAGAAAGGAGCTGCTTTTCCAGCTGCTGGAATATCCTAAGGCCTCTCCAATAATTATGGAAACAAATACTACAGGTTCTAAAAATGAAATTAAAACCCAACCACACAAGTAAAATGAAACTGATTTTCATTTGACCATGACAAAAGTGCAAAATAGTATCCGATCCCTTTTGTAACTGAAAAGGTTTCCAAAACAACGTAAGTCTGTCTCAGATAAAGAAAAGTAACTTAAAAGAAAGCATCCCTCCAAAGTGTTCTCCACACAAAGAAAATGTTCCTCAGTATAACCACTGACAATTGGAGTTTCTTTTCTGTAATTATCTGATTTTTCATTATTCACTTCAATGCTATCTATGAAATTAGATCTGCAAGAACATATGCAAGGAAATTCTGATTCCTCAAGTTAGTCAATTCAGACAAAAGTATTTATCCTTAAACATTTCTACGACTTTTTGGTTTTTTTTTACATTTGGAAAGTCATTCAACCACAGCAAAGATGACAAGATCTGCACCTTTGGTCACTCTCCTATCTAAACACAACCACCAAAATTAAACTGTATATACAAAGCTATCTTACACAGAATCATATCAGCAGAATTTTAATTTAGCAAATATGCTCCATGGAGTCAAGAAAAATCTGTACTTATTAAGAACAAGCCCATTACTAGTGGTTAATGACTGCGTAAAATCTTTAAAGTGATTACTATCAAAAGCAAACCAAAGAAATTCTAACTTAGTCTGCAACAAATAGCAGAAGACAACTGCCAAGTGCAAACAATTGAAAACTCACCAGTTTTATAGCTGTCAGTGGTCTACCCTGTATAGCAGTATATTCTAGAAATAAAAGTGGATAGAGAATCAATCTGTTTGAAGAGAAAAGGAATAGAATGACTACTCTGAAAACATACAAGCATAATGAAGACCTATGAGCATATCTGTTTGAAAGAATTATGCATTGGCTAGTGGGAGAGAAAAGCAAGGCCAAATCAGATAGGAAAGTCGCAAGTGACTACAATGTAACATGGTGAAACAAAATAAAGAAGAGGATGAAAAAATAAAAATAGAATAAGGTATTTATTTAACAACAAGCTCATCTCAGTGTAACATAAATGACTGGCTGCAGATCTGTATAGATACAGCAATAAAAAAGATGAGCAATGTTACCAAGTGCAACAAGGAGCACAGTAGAGAAGTAAGAGGGAGACTTCCATTTTAATCCCATTGAGGTTAAACCTCTTAGCAACAAACTTTTCTAGACTGACAGAGATCATGGCCAAAATAATCTAAATACCATGGCATCTGTGAATTTAAACTACAAGCAACAGACTTCTACTTTTTGACCTTATCTGGCTTTGGTTACAATAAAAATTTTCTTCCAAGCAGCTTGTGTCTTGCTTGTATATTTTGGATTTATGATAGGAACAGTGTTGGTAGCACACCTGTGCTTTATCTGTTGCTGACTAACACTTAGACAGGGTCAAGGCCTTTCCAGTTTCTCACACTGCCCTGCCAGCAAGTAAGGTGGGGCTGTAAAAGAAGATGGGAGGGGATATAACTGGGACAGCTGAATCCAACTGACGAAAAGGTTATTCCCTACCATATGACATCATGCTCAGTATATAAAACAGGGAGAAAGAAAGAAGTGGGGGGACAATACATTCAGAGTTACGGTGTTTGTCTTCCCAAGTTACTGGGAATGATGAAGCCTTGCTTTCCTGGAGATGGCTGAGTATCAGCCTGGTGATGGTAAGGAAGGAATTAATTCCTTGTTTTGCTTTGCTTGTACAAAGCTTTTGCTTTACCTACATTAACAGTCTTTACCTCAGCCCCTGAGTTTTCCCACTTTTATCCTTCCAGCTGTCCCCCACCCCACTACAGGGGGAAATAACCAAGGAGCCATGCAGTGCTCAGCTGCCCACTGAGGTTGCACCACATACACCCTTTCATAGCAACTATAAAGCATTTTCCAAGAGTTTAAAGCCCATTACATATGACAGTAATGCTTGGAACACAAGCCTAAAACAGTTAAGGGAAGAAAATGAAAGCAAGGAACAGCAGTAATCTAACCACACATCTCCAGTTTCAAGTGGGGACAAGGAAACTCAGTTTATTTTTTTATAATGTGTACAACAGGCATAAATTTAGATTTATTACACTAATAACAACAAAAATTTTCTCAGGCCCAAGTAGTCATAGATATACTAGATGCAAAGAAATAACTATCATTCAGCTTAAGTCCATCTAATTAAGTTCATCAACACATTCATCAGTCTGAAGGGAATGAGCTATAACATGCTATATCATAGTATATAGCTATAACTAAAAAAAATCATAAAAAGCTTATCAATATGCTTTGATACATATGAAACACTAAACCTAAAAGTACAGAAACCATCTGCCTTAATGCTGTCACTTACAGCATAAGGAGCCTATTATCCTGTGTTAATTTCTAGTACTCATCCTTCGAAGGGGCACAATGGTAGGAACTGACTGTGAAAAACCAAAGGAATAGATCAGCTTTAAAATGTATTTATAACATAAAGTTAATTATAGGAGTACTATTCCACTTAGCACCTGAGCACAAAGCTGTGTTCACAGCAAGCAAGGTAAGAAAGAAAAAGATAAAAATGTAACCATGTGTTCAAATAATGCTGCAAAAGATCAAGTTTTCAAAGGGAATGAAGGATTAGGAAAACAGTTTGCATGAAGTACCAAAAACTGTGTTATTCATACATCCCATGTGCTTTCTATAAAGACATAAATAGTCTTTATCTTTAAATCATGGGTTTGGCAAAACATACATAGTCATATGTCAGGAGGAAAAATTACTAAAAAAAAAAAAAAAATCTTCAAAATATTTTGGCCAGAAGGAAGATCATAATATGGGAGGAAAACCAAAACTAAACCCTGACAGCTGATAGTTAACATAGCAGAAAAACAAATTCAACATCAAGTTTTTAAGTATGCAGAAAACACATTTACTACATTTAACATGGCTAGCAGTGAGGAATGGTAACTTATTATTTTGCTCCAGCCCAACCTTAACTGCCTCAACTTGCTACCCAACAAACCATCAGTGTGCCAGAGCAGATTGTGTAACAAACTGAAACTTTAACTAGCATGTCCTCTCAATCTAAACTAAAAAATACAAGATCCAAAAAAACCACCGCAAACCATGGATTTGTGTTTTAATTGTCCTGTTACGTATCTAAATTATGACAATTAATTTTTATAAATATACACAAAGAAGATGCCCATCTTAAGCCTCTCAATGTAATATTATTGGGGTCTTTCCAGCTTCTATTATGTTTCCTACACCAACACTGAACAAATACAACCACGTTAGACTAAGAGATGACTTGAGGTTTTTAAAAAAACTACTACATAAAACTGTTTTCCTTAACAGAATATAAGGTAAATAAGTAAAAATACACTATTTTAGTAATTTGCTAATCCCCATTAACCAATAGGGCAATACAGTATTAAAACATTACTACACTGCAGCTAAAAAGCATAGGGCAGACAGCAACTCTCATCAGGTCTTCTAATGGACAGCTTAATCTAAGACTCAACAGCACATCAATTTCCCAATTAAACAGTTTTAGTTTGCACAAGATTTGAACTTTGTTTTGTAAAAATATACCTACAAAACATAAGAACTGAAAAACAGAAAACAAACTAGACTAGAATATTTCAGTTGCAAAGGACCTATGGAGCAAACCTTTGCACAGGAATAAGCAGGAAAATGTAGTAGGTAATGTAACACCACTACCATTTTACTAGTCTTTGTATACATAACATTTATTTTTTTAACTAAATAAATGCTTCCTAACTCTTTGCAATTATTATTCCATATTAAAAGAGCAACAAGTCCCAAACCAAAAAAGCTAAGAGCTTTTGTAAAGGCTTTAGATCTGAAGAAATTAAGGCTTTTTTTGTGTACCAACAATCAAATTAACACAAACTCATATAGTAAAATTTACTTAAAAATAGTTTACACAAAATCTTTAAATCCTTGCAAGGCAAAGCTGAAGCTCCAGTAATATTTCTGCACTAAATGTTCAAGTATATATACTTGAAACATTCCAAATAAGCACTGCTTTACTGAGTATAAGTAAGGGTATAAGGGAAGACTGTCAATTTTAAAAGCCTAAAGACTGACCTAATATCCAGAGGATGTATAATTTACAATTACAAGTGTGAATGAGTGGCCTGCTTTCAAAATTTGCTGTATTCATCCAGCTGAAACCATCAACATGAAATAAAGTTGGCTGGCTCTTCTTCAGCCAAAATAGCTATTAAAAACAGCCATATAATTTCTGGTTAATATGAGAAATCTTACATTCCCATCATCATTGAAATTTTCCTGGCCTCAGTGAGACCACAACACTAGAGTTCACAACACGAAGAGAAGCTTTCTTTCTTTGAAGGATCCAAGAGGCAACTTTACAAACAAAGTAATGGTCATTTTGGCATGAGTGTGAACTTACTGTCATTTTAGAGTACATTGCCATTATAATATAACAATTTCAAATTAGTCCAAATAATGTAGTGAACATTTCCACTACAAAACAGGTCGCACTAAAGCCATTATGAATTTATATAGCTATCCATATTTGACAAGAAGTCTCAAAGAACATGCTGAGCCTAACTGATAATTCTGGTAGTACATAAATAGGTGAAAGGACAGTAAAGGGACTGGCAACTCAGGGAAAAAAACCCCAAGATGCACAAGCAATAATAGCAGCAATTCAGATGGATAGGGATGTTTGTTAAGATTAATTAATACTACAGAAAAAGTGCATTTGAAGACAGCAAAAATGTGAAAATCAGAAATCCCTTACTTTGCAAATACAGAGCTTTGGTACAGCACTAAAACCAGTACCCACTTGCAGTTTTGTCCACCCAGAACCCAGCATACAAGACAACAGTTTAACATGGATTTTTAGTTGCCCTCTGAAGAGGTCAATACTTCCTACTAGTGTTTTACACACTTCAATGGTTACACTAGACAGACATTATGCAGTTATTTTCAAATACTTCAGTGGCTACAAAGCAGAGACTATAAACTGAGGCATGCTCAGAGCAGATTTTTCTTCCAAACCAATCTTGAATTGACAACTATATTTCCCATTGCTCGTAGTACTGCAGCAGATCCTTAACACTTATCTCCACAAAGATAATGGCATGTTACATTGCAGAATTAGATACTTTTTTTCTGTTTCCTTTCATAAAATTATTAGGCTGATACGAGTGACAAAAATAAGTTTCTTGCTCCTGCCTCTCTGTACACAAAAATCTTTGTGTAACCCTTCACCTCATGCTGTCACAAGTGCAATCACAAGGTGAGCCAGATCAGGGAATTAGTCCGGATTACAACAAACCAGTTTTGCCAAGTTAATTTTAACCCAGAGTGAGTCTCTAATCTGTTACTGCAAGACACTATAGAAGTATTATGTCAGCATGGCAAGGGGAGCAAGCACACTGACCAACCCATCTCCTGTGGAGACCAGTGTTCATGACTCTACAGCCCATATCACGGGAGGAAATGCAAAGCACTGCTGGTTCTGCTTCACAGCCAATTACTGCATCCTACTCAACACGTGATATTCATCCCTTCTGATGACAGTCAGCACAAACACCTTGTAAATGTGATACTAATCTTGTGACTTTCAGATAATCTCCACAACGTTTGAACTCCTTGTCTATACAAAAGCATTTTCATACTGCTTGCCAGTTCTTCATAAACATTAAAGTTAGGTTTGGAATAGAAGCACTTACTGAGACAGGCATTGGTCATGGCCCATGAAGTGCAGAGTATAATTTTGCAGACTTGAAGCAAAAATTCCACATCAACTTATGGCAAATAGGTTGCACTATCGTTCTTCACATTAGTCTTCTTGAAACACAACAAGAATTTTATTACTGTTGATAAGCCAATTAGTTTAGCTTTTTTTCAGCTACTTCAAGTAATTTTTCTAGTCACAAACACTCTTGTTGACAATCTTACTGATTAAGAGGCTTCAGATTTTCCATAGATATAAAAATCAAGTTAGGACTTATGTCATAACCTATATTATCTTAAGCTCCATTTAATTTATCTAGCACTGTTTTCTACCATAGCAACTAGATGCAGCCACACTTAAATTTAAAGCTCTCTTTAGAAAATATTTGGAATTTGTTTTAGTTTCGTAAAAAGGCATATTTTTGAAGAAAAGCCATTTCTGTTTAAGTCTACCAGGCAGCTGAAGTATTTTGCAGTATTTTGACACGAATATGGAGAAAAGGTGGAGACCACAAGCAGTATCTTGGCTGCCATCAGTCTGCCACAGTCTGCCACATAAGATAGTGGGGGTAGTGATAGCAGGAAACTAGATAATTACTAAATATTCCTCCTCTCAAAGTCCAATACACATTGGCTGTATTCACCAGTATTAACTACCTGCCATTTACTTGCCAAAGCTTAATATAACCTGTTTACTCTGTACAAGGAATATGTCTTCTTTGACTTGACCTCAAAAACATTAATTAAAAGAAGCATTAACATTTACACCCACCTAAAGCTAGTATTTTCTACAATTTTAAGTATAAGGGACAGCAGTTGAATCATCCTGAAACCAAAAGAGATGGAGGACACGACTAATGCAAAACTACAGCTTTAAAAAATACAGACCCCTTTGGGCAAAATTCAGACAGGTATTTGAGCACTGAGGAGCATTGCACTGCTGACTTCCTTGCATTTAGTAGTATCCTTACACTTAGCACTCGCAATCCCGGGATTAAATGATACAAAGCTCAAAAGCAGGAAGAGATTTAATGGAAAAAGTATAAGCACTGGACTAAGGAATATGTGGAGTAAGAAAACACTTGCTGGTCTTCATGGGGGAAAGAAGAACTACAGTTCCCCTATCATACACTGAAAAGAAGCCAGTAGTTGCAAAGATGTCAAGTACCCATATTATCAGTCCACGTTTCCAGCATTTACCATAAACAAATTGGGAAAGGTATGTGTCTTACATTAATTTCATTCCTAGACACAGCTTTCTGGGGTGAGGGGGGTGGGGGGTAAACCCTGCTGTCAAGTCCGACAAAAACCTGAAGAAGCCAAGCAGGCAACCTCCTCGTGCTTTACAACCGTTTGCAAACTTGACACAGCGGTGACTCAAAGCTCTCCATACGACCCGGCCACCCACATCACAGCCTCAGGAGCAACCCAGGCTGAGAACACAGGAAGGTGCCGGTTTCATATCATCCACATCCTCAGCGACCTCCGGAGGGAAACAATGGGGAGCGCCCGGGCACCACGGGGGAGCCCTTCACACAGCGAGACCGAGCACCCCGCCACGGCCTGCAGGGCCGGGAGGGTCCGCCCAGGCAGGGCCGGGGGCTGCGGGGTAAGGGAGGCCTCCACTCTCGTCCCCCGCGGCTCCGCACCGCTACAGCCCGCAGCCCCCTCCCCGCCCGGGAGCAAGGCAGGGCGGCATTCCCGGCCGGAGGAGCAACAGGCACCCTGCTGCGGCCCCAGAGCCGGCTGGCACGGCCGGGAATGGGAGCCCTGAGGGGCATCATCGCCGGGGGAGGGGTGCTCGGGAACCAGCTGGGGCCACACCGCACCCCGCAACGCCCCGGCTCCCCCCTGCAAGGCGCTGCCTCCGTCCAGACACCGAGGCCGCCTACACGGCGGTGGCAAAGGGGGAACATGACCTGAAGAGGAGGAGGAAAAATAAGGCAGGGTAGCTAAAGGCAGCCCCTGTACATGGAAGGAGCGCCACGGTCTCTCGCTCGGGTAACACGGCCAGCGGGAGCCGCGGGTGCCCTGCGGAGCCTGTCGCGGGAGAGACCACGGGATTCAGCCCGTTCCGGCAAGCCTGGCCGGAGCGACATCTGCCCGGGGTCCCAGCACTTGAATTCTCCATCCCCTCGAGGGAGCTGGGCCGCACACTGGGGCGGGCACAGGTAACTCTGCCCCGGAGGGCCCCGGGAGAGGGGGAGGCAGCGCCATCTGCGCGGTATCGCCGGCCAAACGAGCGGCGGGGCCCGGGCGGCACCTGGGCAGCCGCCGGGTTACATCACCGCCCCTTCCCTCCGTCCGTCCCCCGGGGCGCGGCGGCGCGGCCACATGGCAGCGGGGACACCCGCGCTGCCCGGCACGGGGGCGGGGAAGAGGATGAGGAGGGCGGCTGCCGGGAGGGAGGAAGGTGCACGCGCCGGGCCGCTCCCAGCCGGCGATGGGAGGGGTGGTGGGGGCTGCGCGTCTGGCCCAGCGCGGCGCGCGTTACCTGCCCGGGTGGCTCCCCAGCTCACGGTCGCTCAGCGCCGCCGTGTAAATCCTCCGGTATCTGTCGGCCAGGGCCTTCCCGGAGAGCAGCAGCTGGTAGCGGCTCCGGCAGCCCAGCGGCGGCGCGGGCAGGGCTCCCAGCCCGCCGGCCGAGCCCTCCTCGGGCCCCATAGCCGGAGCGGCGCCGCCGGAGGAGAAGGAGTAGCCGCGTTCGGCCCCGGTGCAGGCGGTGGCGGCTCCCGCAGAGGCGGCGGCGGCTGCGGCGCTGCTCATCCCCCTCCCCGCCCGCCCCCTGCTTGCGGCGGCGCCGCCTCCTGGCGCGGCGCGGACACAGGCGGCTCCCGCTGCCTTCACCGTCGGGGCCCGGCCATGGCGAGGCCGCAGGAGGCGCCGCAGGAGCCGCCCTTCAGGCTGCGCATCCACCCGCGCTGCGGGAACACCCCGCTCTTCCCCTCCTCCAGCGGCGGCTCCAGGCCCCAGCTACCCGCCGCTCGCCTTCCGCCCCGGGCACAGCGCCCGCCGCCACCAAGTCCCGGGAAGGACCGTGCACCGCTGGGACTTGGGGGGGCGGGGGGGGCCGGGCTGCTTGCTTCCCCCTTCCCGCTACAGGGTGTGTGTGTGGGGGTGGGGGGCGGAGGCCGGCGGTACCGCTTCCCCTCCGGAGTTTGTGCTCGGCGCTGCCGCCGCCCTCTCCCCGCACGGCCGCCCCGGCCCCGCCTCCCTCCCGCGGGCAGCGCGGCCGCCGGGCGCATGCGCTGCCCCGCCCGCTCCGCGCGGTCCCCGGGAAATCCGGGATAGGCGGGCTGGAGGGGGCACCTGCTGCGTGCGGCTGGAGCACCGCGGGGTTGGAGCACCGAGTGTGGCCGAGGGGACAGTCTCCCATCCCCGCGGTCACGCCCGAGCGAGGTCGGGCTGCGTGGGCCCGGGAGGCGGGTATTCGCACGGAGCTGCTTCTGCGCCCTGTTGGGAGTGCGTATCACAGGATCAGTTGGGTTGGAAAATACCTCAGACATCGTCGAGCCCAACGCATGACCGAACCGTCTCCCTGTCAATTACACCATGGCATTAATGCCCAGTCTTTCGCTACAGACCTCCAGCGACGGTGACTCCACCACCTCCCCGGGCAGTCCGTTCCAATGTCTGCTCACCCTTTTTGTGAACAAATTCCCCTAATATACAACCTAAACCTCCCCTGGCGCAGTTTAAGACTTAAGACTGTTGTTCTGACCCTAGTGCCAGTTGATTTCAACCTCCTTTCGGGTATTTGTAGAGTGTCTGTCCATCGTATTTTATTGAGGTGTCCAATGCCTCACACCTTGTTTCTGTGCTATGTACTGCAACCTAGGAAGGATCTTTTCCCAGGAGCAATATCCTCCCTGACTTGAGGCAGAGTCCGCTAAATCGAGTTGCCACATCAGGCAAAATTTTCCTTAAGCTGCCTTCACTATCTTCAGGACAACTTAGCAGCTTTTAGAGGATAAGGGAGGCATGGCAGCAGGCGCTTTCTTATCATCAGGTCACTTACGTTATAGCTTTTTATCTGTTGGAGTTGTAGTCCTGCAGTTTTGCCACGCTTTCTACCACTTTATACAGTTGCAAACTTAAAGTGTATAGGCCAGAATATGTAATAAATAATTTAAAAAAGCCTTCATGCCAAATGTGGTTTGGATCACAGTCTGCAGAAAGCTGTCATCCAAAGAAGGTATGTACTGACATATTTTCTTATTTATAATTCTACATTCAAAAAAAGACCCTAAACAAAGCCTGGAATTCCCCTGTTTGTAACTACAGATAAATATTTTTGCAAACAATTTCTGCATAATCAAGGAGTCACGGAATACCTGGAATGGATGCAACCCATAAGGATCATGAAGCCTCTTGACCTGCTCAGGACAACCAGAAGCACAACATGTGCCTGAGATCAAATAATAGCAAATATAACAGAACTATGCAATTGCCATCTTTCTTAAGCTTGTGTGATGCCCATGAATGCTTAAGCTTCAAGCTAAATTTCAGGTACTTTTTTATAACAGAGAACTAGAGATGTTGAAACCAGTAAATTCATGCAGGTTTTCACAAAGATAACTGTTCAGGTACTCAGCCAGAGTAGTGCTGCCACTGAAGAAAGGCTACCTTATGATGCATTTAGACACAACTAGAGACCATTCCAGAAATATTTAAAGCATTAACTACATAAAAAGCTTTCAATTATAATTCTTATACTGTAGTGGGTGGGAGGAAAAAAAAAAAAAAGAAAAGGAAAATAACACTCCAGCAGTGATTAAAAGGAGCCATGAGAAAACAAGTACCATGTCTTATGGTGTTAAGCACCACCAAAGCACATTCCCTATTAGAATCAGTGATAAGTCTTTCTAGCTCCCTTCTAGGAATTACCTAGAATCATTCCTACAGGCAAGATCCATAAAAACAAAGAAACAAACAAAAAAAAAACAAAACAAAACAAAACAAAACAAAAAAAAAAACCAAAAAAAAAAAAAAACCAAAAAAAAAACCCAAATAAGCAAGAAAACAAATGCACCTCAAATAAACAAACACACACAGAGAAAACAAACATGAATAAAGCAAAAATGGCTAATCCACCCCCTTTAACTCATATTTTTGTTTTATTGTAAGCTGTTACTTTATATCCAAATAGTGATTTTTCCTTCACCAAACACACAGTGTCCAACAAAAAGATTGTGTTCTGATATAACATTCTGTCTCATCTCAAAATTATTCTGCACCATTGCCACTGTAGCCATCTTACTGCATGGGCAATAAGTTCTGGCAAACTTTTATGAAAGTGATGCAATTTATTGCAATTCTTGCATATTGCTGCAAACTCTAGAATTTGTCTGGGCTTGTGTTTACAGAGCCACTCACAGTGGGGTGAGCATTATTTGCAAACTGCAACTTCTACTCCACATCTGTTTTTATCTCAAGTGTTTTTCAATTTGGGTGAATCTTGCAAAGTGCCTGGAGTGCAGAATGCACCTTCCATAAGCTGCAGTTTGTGATGAGCAATGGAGTTTGACAAGGTAACCAGGATTTGCCAGGCCAGGATAACACTGTATCTTCTTCTAGTCCATCTCTAATCTCTCTTCACTCAAAATACAATACAAACTTGTGAGACTCTTAATGGCACAAAGTGGGAGGTGGGTGTTCAGTCCTCATTCACAGCCATATTTTCACTTCTTGCTTTGTCCTCCAAGGAAGCCATCTTTTCTTTTTCCTTTATTTAGTTATTTATTTGGACTGTGGTACTCTTGTTTCATATTCTGACACTGATTCTGAACAACAATATCACTACTGTGCCATGTAAGAACATTCAGAAGTACACATTTCATTTGGTCCAACCTTATGCTAGATCTGATATATTGACTATACTCTTGTAGTTAGCATAATGTGTGTTCTGCAGTTCTGGGATAAAATCATTACCAGTTCAAATCTATTTTCTTGCTTCTTGGTTGGTGGTGTTTTCTGTTGTTTGTTTCTTTTTTTTTTTTTTTTTTTTTTTTTTTTTGTTTTGTTTTGTTTTGTTTTTTTGGGTTTTTTTTTTTGTTTTTATTTTGTTTTTCCCTTTAGGGATAGTGTAATTTTGGAGACTGTTTGCACCAGATTAGCCCTTTGCTTTCTGTGGCTGCAGAGGTCTAGCAGTACATGTTTTAAAGATGGATTTATTATACCATCAGAACAAACTCAGTCCACTGAGCAAAGCTACTTTGTGCAGAATATGTCTTACTTCTGACAGCACTCAGCTCTTTTCCTGTTTGCAAACATCTTCCTGCTGACACAGAAAGAAGTGCTTTGTCCATCGGCCTCTCCCTTTTACTTTAAGGTGGGGCTTACAGCAGTTGTGTTCATTCACTTGGCACCTTTATAGGTAAGTTTTAGCAGAACAAATTGTTTACATGTCATCAAGAATCAGAATCTGACAGTCTATCTTATTCACTGTTATGGCTCACATGGATCAACATTGTACAAATGTGAGTTTCAACACAGCAGACCTAGAATTTCCACCAGGTAATTCCCGTATCCTGCATGACAGAATGTAAAGTGGAAAGTTCCATGATTTCATAACCTAACTCTTACACTATTAGATTGTATTTCTGGGCTCTTTTTTTTTAAGCTTTCAAAATACTATGTAAACCAGAGTAGTAATTTTTTCACGAGCAAGCAGTGAACCTAGAGTTAGACAACTTTAAAATTTGTAAACTAGGCAGTTTACATATCACATTGAAGCCAGGAAGTTATGAACCATAGAATTTAGTACTTCTGCAGTAAAACTTGTATTTTACTACAGTCAGGTGATGTTAGAATTCTTTGTTTGCCTGAAGGAACTAGCTCTTACCAACACATTTGCTCCAGAAATAGGACTTAAATCAGTAATTTAAAAAAAAAAAATAATCTTTTAATCATTAAGCTTATGTTGCTGTCAAGATGTGAGGCTGTTAACATGATTAGTTAAAAGGACCATTTTTCACCACATAGTTCCACCAAGCTGGCATCTGTTTTGGCATTATTACTCTGTAATGGAAATCTATCATTATTTAAGTTGTCAGCATTTATTTTGAGGCTTCATTATTTTTGGGGACATACACACATACAAGCACCAAAACCACAAAATTTCACAGCACAATTCTTGTCATGTGTTTTTCTGTTATAACGAGCTCTTTACTGATAGAAAGCACAGGACAGGAACTGTACTGCCTCCATATTGGAGACAAGGCTTTTTTCTCCATGCTACAATGGAGGCACTTATTCCTTGCTATACATTTGTTTACCAGGTCAAATAGTGTCACTAAGTTATGCTTACCCAGTGTCACTAACTTATGTTATGCATACTTTTGGTACGCAGAACAAATGAAGGAAAACAAAATGCACATATTTAAAAAATAAAAATAATTTTTAAAATGCAACTCACCAAATTTATTTGCATTGTCATGGTTTTTTTTTCAAGTCAAGTTTTTCCATTCTAAATTGTAGAGACATACTAAAGAAAAGCAATCAAACAAACAAATGCCACTTCATTTTTTATGCCAGCTGTCACAAATACCAGAGTTGGACAGTCAAAAGGTACTTCCACGCACACTTGAACCCACTTTTGTCTTTATATTACTTATTGTGCCAATATTTAGACTTTATTTCCACCTTAGAAAAGCCCTGTCTTTTCCTTTAAATGCTTTGTTTAAAATTTATTTAGTATGCACCAAAAAAAAAATAGTGTGGAGTAAAAGCTTAGAGTTTAATGCTGACAAATATATAAGCTCTTCAGTTAAGAAAATTACTTCTTTTAGGTGGGGAGACCAACAAAGAAAACCCAACAACTTACTGCTGCCATAGTAATATAATTGGCATTAATCTGAATAAAAATAGGTACACACTGAAGTAAAAGAGAGTATTAATGAATAACTTTTTCCTTTCAAAATTTCAGTAATTATTATTTAACAGTATTCCATCAGATTTCCCCTTATACAGAAATCCAGAATATATATATATATACATACAAAAATGTCTGAACCAGCTAGGCACTATATGAAGACAAACACAGTTGAAGAAATATTACTAGGATATTATCTTCAATCACCCTGAAGAGCAAGAAAATTTATGCAGAACTTTTTAGCCAACAGTACTGAAGTTTGTGAATGAAGTGGCAAAAAGTCAAAAAACAAACAAAAGTATTAAAAACCCACAAAAATACATACTAGCACTGTTTTATAATGTATTATTGCTTTGAAAATATAATATAGATCAAAAGGAAGGGCTAGTATGGCTTGACATTCAAATCTGTATGTCAGAAAGCTTTGAAAGTGGACCCTGGGCTGAAACTGTTCTGAAACCTGGAAATTTCAAGTCTTCTTGAATATAACGTATGGAATAATGTTTACTGGATTGTCATATAGGATGAAGAAACAAAGACTAGGATGTAAAGCCATTGAAAAGTTCTATCATAGAAACACAAGACTGCAAAAATCCACTTGGATTATCAAGATGAGTCTTCTACCTGAAATGATGCAATGTACGTGAGAAACAATAAATCCTGCATCCTTTACAAGACAGCGAACACCTGAAATCTATTGTAAACTAAATTAGTTTGTCAGGGGAAAAAATCCCCTAGCAGTTTGAACATGTTAATCTGCAAGCAATAATCTTGGGTATCCCCAAACCAAAAATGGAATCAGATTATATTTCTATTTTTTTTTCCTATTTCCTTATTTCCACACAAGACCAAAATAATTTTATTGAGTCGTCTCAAATGGATAAAGCAGGTCAATTTTAAATTCAAATTCCAGGCTCAGAGCAGAATGCTGGGGATATATTTAGAACAAGCACATTGTCAGTGAAAGCTTTGGAAGTCTAGCTAAGAAACTAAAGGGATGGTGCTGTGATCACAGGAAAGAAAAAAAAAACAGTCTAGGATGCAACTGCTTAAAACTTCACACAGTTATCCATGGGCATAGTTTTAGTAACTGTAAGTCACTTAAAACAGTTTTTTTGAGCAACTGTAAACTACATGAATACCTTTCAGGCTTTGTGTTGTTTATTAAATGCAGAGTCTAGGGGTTCAGTTAAATTAACACCTCAGTAAACTTTCTCAGCTCTTGAATTAAAACACCCAGAAAATTTCTACACATGAATCATCACATTGGATTTACTGAACTCTGAGGTATGTGCATATACCTGTTGCTGCACTAGCCACATTATTCCCTGTGGGATTTCTTTTTCCTGTAATCTTATAATTACTAGGGACTACTACATTAGTCCCTTAACAGGTAATTTTTTTACAAATTTGTATCAGTAAGGCAGCCAAAAGGAACTTTCCATTTCAACTGGTCCTGAGAACAAGCACTGTTTCCAGTATTTCTAGGAGTATTTCTATAGTATTTCTAGTATTTCTATATATTAAACAGTCAGACCAAGAGGCAAGCACCCAACACACAGTTTATTATTTTCCTTACATTTTGAAGTTTTTAGATTTTCAAAGCACTTGGGCAAAACATATTTGGCCATTATTTGTGGGAGAGTCTACATCTCTACTGTTTCCTGTGCTAGACTCTGCATCTGAAAGTATGTATTTTGATGTATTGAAGTTTATCATACAGTTTAGTAGCATGCTTTAGTAACATTGAGAATTGGGTCTTTGTCCTGAACACTTGTGACTGACCTGGTAAGACTAGGTCAAATGGCTTCCTCACTTGTTGCTCTCCCATCTGCTCTGATTTCCACCTAAAGATAGAAAAATCAAGAAATTTACCGAAAGAGGGGTAACACATCAAAGGAAAACCTAAAATTCCTGAAAATGGATAAAAAAATTCCCAAGGAATAAATGGTACTAGAGTAACCAGAGTTATGACAACCAAGAAAAAGTAAGCCACACCAGAGTAGTGGCACAACGTCCTGGTTTCAGCTGGGATAGAGTTAATTGTCTTCTTGGTAGCTGGTACAGTTTTGAATTCAGTATGAGAATAATGTTGATAGCACATTAATGTTTGAGTTCCTGAGTGATGTTTACCCAAAGTCAAGGACCTTTCAGTGTCTCATGTTTTGCCAATGAGCAGGTGCACAAGAAGCTGGGAGGAGCATAGTCCGGACAGCTGACCCAAACAGTCCAAGGGGATATTCCATGCTCAGAACAGCATGATCAGTATATGAACTGGGGGAGCTGGCCAGGAGCTGCTGGTCACTGTTCAAGGATGGGCTGGGCATTGGTCAGCAGATGGTGAGCAATTGTATTGTACATGACTTGTCCCTTTTGGGATTTATTTCTCTCTGTCTCCTTTTCATTACCATTATTGTTATTATTATTATTGTACAATAATAATTGTATTATTATTAATTCTGTTACACTTTTTTTGTTTTTCTTTTTTTCTTTTTTTTTTTTTCTTTTTTTTTCTTTTTTTTTAAATAAACAAGACCACAAAAGTAGCCTAGCTGTGACAGCTTCCAGCTCTGTACTACTACTGCTGTTAAACAGACAGGCTTTATTTTACAAACTCAAAAAAAGTGCTGTGCAGTTCATTCAGTTGCCAAGCAGACAAAATCCTCCTGCTAGCCTTCAGTTCACACACCACCTCTCACCTTTCTTTCCTTCATCTGCTCACCACCTATTCCTTCTGCCATTGCACTGAGTAAAAGTACTCCTAAATGAGTTTAAATTGCCATAAAAAAGCTTGGATAGAAACACCCTTCAAGTTGCAATACAAAGATGGAGCAAGGATTACACCTGACCCTATCCACTGTCCATGGCCCAAGAGCCAGTGAAGAAATGCAGGTTCTTACAATACTGTTTATTTGTCAGTATATCAAAACCACTATTCATATATGTATTTTGTATGTTTCATGAAGACATTAAAGTAGTATTTAGAAACAACTGACTCATCAGCAAGCATTGACATGGACATCTATGAGGTCACAAAATTTAAGGTTTTAAAAATAGCAACTTTCAAAGTAGCAACAGTGTAAACAAACTACATTATTGTTCTGATGGTGCAGTAGGAATCAAATATTTTGTGGAAAGAGTGTTCACCAAATTGCATACTTGTTATATAAATTTAATGCCAGGCTAATATTCTGTCTTGTAGAAATCATTAGACATCAGGAAAGGAGCTGCTGTGCTTTTTTTAGTAGAGACTTATCTCTTTGGATTACATCTGTATCTGTTTACATACCTTACATTTTTATAGTCTACAGAGCAGAAAACTAGAATGAATATTAGAACTTATTTTATGATTGACTGACTACTGGGTGCTTATAGAGCAGGTGGATTCTTAGCTGATTTATTTAATTTTTAATTTTGAATGTTCTCCTTTTTTAAAACTGGTATAACACATTTACTAACTCAAAAATTAAAAACACCCAAGGAACAGAAATCCCAGAATAATATTCAGTGAGGCTTTATCCAGAAATCAATCATCAGCTTTGTGAGTCCTATATTTGTATAAGTCCATATAGGTATGGGCATTTGGAGCAACATACAAAATAAATAGTTGCATGTGGGTGTACTATTCCCACCACTTTCTTCCAGACCCAATTTACAGGTGTTGTGAGACTAGGACTGCTTGCAGTGTAGTGCTCAGACATCTGGAAGCACCATGTGTAACTGTTGAACCTAGGACAACCTGACAACCTTCTTAACACCTCACTCCATTCAAAACAGCAATTGGAATAATTATTTTAAAGCAATGAATTGTGATATAGATTTAGTTAGTTACATTTTGATGACAGTTTCAATTATTTTCTGCTTGCAACAGTCACACCTTGGAATGATGACCTATAACCCCTTCTTTAGAATAGTCATTCTTGCCATAAAAAGGGAAAACTTACTTTACTTAATAGTAGTCATCTAAAGGTTAGGCATCTCGCACCGATCTGGTTTAAAATCTAACAAAGTACATATCTCAGTCTGTCACAAGCAGCTAATAATATCCTTC
The DNA here is from genome assembly GCF_024509145.1 of Vidua macroura. Classification (NCBI taxonomy): domain Eukaryota; kingdom Metazoa; phylum Chordata; class Aves; order Passeriformes; family Viduidae; genus Vidua; species Vidua macroura. The sequence goes on along the minus strand of NC_071572.1, from coordinate 49,238,025 downwards.
AGACAGGATACCCTAATTTTAACCACCTATGTGTGTATTAGGTGTGTTGCCTACACTAGACAAGCTCTTTCCATTGTAAATGAAAAGACATGAGTATCTCCAAATAGCACTTCACTCTGCTTGTTTTTATGGTGGAAAGAATTGCCCTTCAGATGTGCCCACCATATTTTAATTAGAGCTTGAAAAAGATAAAAAGCACATAAAACCTTAAATCAGGCAGTTATGGATGTGTTTTCCAGTTCCTTTACTCATCTTAATGCAATGTAAAGCAGCAAAATAAGAAAGCAGATATGTCTTATGGTGCAAATCTTTCTAAAATGTGTTAGAAAGTAATTTGCTTTGATTACAGGTGAGCATTGAATGCCATTTACCTTTGACTATAGCTGTATTCTGTTTTAAGAGAAAGTAAATTCAAAATATATTTATCCTCTTTAGCCCCTAAACTCATATTCTTTTTTACCAAAAGTATTCCAACAGGCCTTACTAATCTCATTCCTTGACCTTGACAATGGAAAAAATTGTTTTTCAGAGTTCGAGAGTTTTGCCAATCAGCTACTGTCATTTTATTTTCCACACCAAGTCGCCTTTAGCTAAAGCTATATCCCACTGTAGTCCTGAGACTTTAGTTGTTGGAATGCTTTTGGCTGCAGCTCATCTAGTTAATTTTCTCATTGCACTGAAACAAGGTATATTTTGGGTTGTTGTTTTTTTGTTTTTTTTTTGTTTTTTTTTTCCTGTTTTGGTTTGTGGTTCTTGGTTTTTCTGGTTTTTTGGTTTGGTTTCTTTTTTTCATAGGAACTCCTTTTGACTGGTGCTTAAGGTGCTGTGTCAGCTGCTCCTCTAACTTTTCCCAGTTTTAGTAAGTTCTGGAACAGGTTTTCTTTGCTTTTAAAATTTACAGTTTGTTTCTGCTAGGTCTTTTTTACCTCATGAATATCCAGAGTTTTACTTCTGCTATGTTCTGACAAAAATAGAAAAGCTAGTATTTAATTTATTATTGTGTGAATCCGAACCTCAGTTTTCATGTTTATAGGAGGCTGTTGGGCATCTAGTCCCATGCAATTTTTAGATATATGCATAGATAAGGTAAGCCCTCTCCTGGAGTCAATTTTTCCCTAACATTAAACAACAGTGTAGGAATAACTTTTAAAAATTCAAGGCCTAATTAATTGATTTTTTTCATTAGCAACATTTTTGTATAAAATTTATGATGAAGCTGCCAAAGGCTATCTGACTTTGGAGAAGTGAAATGAGTTAAAATTTAAGTATAAGAAATTTACTTTATTTGAATAAAATTAACTGAATTATATGTATGCTGATAAATAAAAGTTTTCTAGCAAAAGGGCACTAGTTGTTATTTTAAAATCTTACTCAATGTCTAGTAAGAAAATGAAAGCTATATCTTTATGAAATTGGAATGTCTTGGATGCTTAGTGCTTTGTTTTTGAAAGCAGCCAGGATTGAAGTTAAGTTATATTAGTAAATTATCTATGGGGACTTGGTAATAAAAGCTAATACAAATCCAGTTTAAATGAGTGTAGCTAATAGCAGATAATCTAATGTTTTAGATATGCCATAAAATTTAGTATGTTTGGTAGTTTAGGAAGTCTAAAATGTATGAAGAGGAGAGAAACATATTTCTCTTAAGAAATATGTTTCTCCATAATTTGTTTATTAGCATGAAGCTATGCTTTCTGCTAGGGCATTTTAGAGGTAAACAAGCAATCAGGCTGGAACTTTGATTCTAGTAGTTAAATAAATTTAAGATTGCTTTTTGATTTCCACTGAATGAAACCTATAATATCCTCTAAGAATCCTGCAGTGAGTAGTCCAAACTGAATGCAACAAAGAAACAAGCGTTGACTGAGTCAATGAGTAGTCAATGTTGGAACTGACAGCCAAAATTTTTGAGCTTTAAACATTGGTCCTGGAAAGAAGTGATCAGCCATCGCTACACTCTGGGAAGGTAGCCTCAGGAGAAAAACAAATTTCTACTCTTCATCCCTCTCCCGTTCTTGTTTACAAAAGCATAGGGAATAAGAGATGACTTATTTGTCTATCAACCACACAGAGAGTGCTCAAAAATTCTGACATGCAGGAATTTTTTTAGAAACTATGAAAACATGCCTTGCAATTTATCAGGCAGTAACAAGAACCAAGGACACGCCATAAGAAATAACGATTAAGAACAGGCAGAGAAATGGATCAGTAAAATGTTAAGAATACCAGCAAATTAAAGAGAGAGCAGCCAATCAGTCTCATACAATTAACCAAAGAAATATAGTTGCAAACGTGATTAACTCATCTTCTTTGGGCAAAACTGAAAGCAATTATGTTTAAAAAAAAACAAAAAAACTTGACATCCTAATTTTAAGATTGATGGTGATAGCAAAACTGTTAGGAGGACTGCCGAACTTGAAACTGTGCTTCATCTGATTATTTGGTTTACTTATGTGGAAGAAATAGAGGTATTTCTGCTTTTCCTAACTCTGCTTTCTGCTCTGCAAATTACAGTTCATTCTGTGAGAGTCAGCAGTAGTTTAATCAGCCAGTGTGTTGAAACATTTTGGAGTCCAAATTTTTCCAAACTAATTTTAGGCAAATGACCAAAAGATCTAGTATTGGGAATGTAATTGCCTTGACTCAGCTTTCACTGGCTGACTCAGCTGCAAGGACAGCTAGCTTTTGCCATCTGGAGGTGCTATGGATTGTACTTGAGTCTTCTCTCTTCTTCCATATCTTTAAACAGAAGCCATGATGGCATAAATTGGAAGCCTGGTAATAGATACAAAAAATTCATAGACTTTTACAGTGCCATTCAAGCTACAGGACCTTAGCTTGGTTTCAACACTAGCAAGATAAAATCTTTGATAAGAGAGGCCTTTTAATTAGTATCACAACAAAAGTCATCTTGCTTGAATATTTCCCATGAAAGAAGACTTCTCTTTCCCGTCAGAGTTTGAGTTGATGAGGAAATTTGCATGATGAATCTGTTCTTCAAAATCAGTGATATACATGGGGAATTCTAGCTTAAATACACAAGAAGTTGCACTTCTTGCAACTGTATCCAGCTTCTCATACCTTATATCTATATCTAATCTATATATATATATAAATATATATATATATATATATATATATATATATACTTTTGTATATGTATGACTTTATATAAAATTATTCATCTATGTCACTAAAACGCTTGTGGTCTGGACTCTGTAGTCTCATATAGAGATGTAAGGACCAGATTCTCCTTAGCACCATTTTTGACTGTTGCTCCATTTGGAGGGGAGAGGATGAGTTCATCTAGCCGTGCCCCCCTGTAAGATGCATGAGAGGAAACAGCAAAACCATAAAACCATGAATGTTTTTGGCTCCTCATACTGTCCTATATTCTGTTCATAATATATTCTCCACAATTTTGTTATGTTTTAAGTTTTAATATTAATTTAAATGTTGTAAGTGAAAACCTGAGGTGCTACTGGCTCAAGATCTGACTGGACACAATCCCTTCTGTTGCAAAAGTACTGAAAGAACTGACAGTCTTTGCTAGGAGTGAATGGTCTCATAGCAGAAGGGCAGAGTTGTTGCCCAACATAACTGATGAGCATCACTTGAGATGTCCTAGAGAGTTCAGGATGTCTTTGTTATTCAATACAGAGGATCTGCAGGTATGACATAAGTCCTATGAGAGACTTGCACCTTTGGTGCCTTTGTAGAGGTGAATCAGACCCTTGTTGACCACTGAAGTTAACATATTCCAGATGGATCTCAAGTCAGTGGACATGATATGCAGAATTCTGTCATAGACAACATCTGGAAACTCTTTCCACAGCTAGCGGATCACTCAGCATACATCAGAGATAGGGAAGCTGAAGGAGTGCTGAGTTGTTGGCATTGAGAAAACCACACTTCACGTGATTCTTGCTGCAACTCTTATCTGAAAGATGATGGAAGACTGTGAGATAAGAGGATTTAATATTGTGAGTGCATCTATGAACCTTATTCTGTGCAGGTTGCTCCATAATTGGGAGAAAACTGCAATTTGGCAATGAAGATACAGAACAGACTGCTTTAATGAATTTGGGTCAGTTAAAAATTATCTCATGATAGTCCTTTGTGGGGAATCCCTTTGTCTAGTCCCAGGCAAGTTTAACATAGTGTTTCTGAAACTGCAGGGTCTGTGTGAAACTAGTCACTTCAGCACAGCTCAGGACGGGATTTAGTAATCCAAAAGCAGTTTACTCAAGATTTTTTTTCCATTTAGTGGGCTGAAAATGTCAGTCTGATAAAATGTCAATCTATCTCTTTTACCACAGCCAAATTATGCAACAATTGTCCAGGAGTGCAAAGAAGAGGGAACCACTGTCTTCTCATTCCATATACCCACAGAACTTAAGGTTGAATTTGGTCATGTGGATGCATGTGTTTGGTCATGTGGATGCACCTTGCCTGCTGAGTCAGGAAGCTCAGTGCAAGCCATGCATCTTGCAACTGCTGCAAGCCAGCTCCTTCCTGGCTTGGCAATTATCTGCATTGCTCTTTAACCCAGACAAACAGTGTGGAGCTCAGCTCAGGGATAAAGTTCAAACTATCTCTCTGAAATTTTTAAATCTATCCATATCTTAAGGGACGTCCTGCTGAAAGACTTGAAAAGTACACAACTAACCTCTTAGTAAAAGAATTAGTATTACCTACACACTTGTTGCTTCTTTGACTGACCTGGATGGTTTCAGGAAAGTAATAAACAAGAAAGACTGTGTTAGAGCTTTAGAAATCTTTAAAAAGCTTTTCTGTCCACAGCTACATAGAGCTTTCCAAAGGAGTTTCTCTTACAGGCTGTTGCTGCAGAGATAGGAATAGCACATTATCACAGAAGGTTAATGGAGAAGGGCACCTGGTCTATTTGTGAATCAGAGGTTGTTCCCATGGGAGAATACTTGCTGAATGAGTGTTTAGATATTAAGTGCAAAAAAAATTGGTAAAATATTTTTGCTGAAGATGTAAACTCTTGTCCAAAATAACTGCTCTCTTTCCTGAAATTAACAAGTGCAATTAAGACATTAATAACAAGACTAATAAGCAGTATTAGGAGGGTTCCTGGAAGCATACCAAGTATTGTGTGTACCACTGCACATTCAATTAGAGAGAGCTGTCAGACTATATGGGCATTTCAAACAGGAGGGCAAGGAGTGCTACACGTAATGTTAAGAGCAAAGAGACTACAGAAGACTACTAAAAATAGTGTTGTTTTGCAATGTGCTTGTTCTTTGCACCCCACATGGAAGGCAGAAGTAGCACCAGATATCTGGAAGACAGCTGGGAGCAAATTGCTATTTCTTCATAAGAACATAAATGGGAAACAGCGGGGAGGCTAATGTCAATGTCTGTGAAAGTAACACCTTCTGAGACCAGTCACTGTGGTTTAGTTCAGCCTTAGCTCTGTTCAGAACCTGAACCTAAACTCAGGTATTAATTTAGAGGGTGTGTGAAGATTGTGGGTAGAAGCATGGTGGGTAGCTTTTCTTTCTCTAGTGAGGAGTCAGATGTTGACTCTATACTTCTGATTTTGTCTAAACTCTAGAAACCAAATAGCATTTCAATATCTTTATAAGTTAATAGGTTGTAATATTTTTTAAAAGTCTGTTCTATAATAAAAAGGACATTGGAAATGTCCTACAAGTTTCCTTTTTTCATTAGGAGATAAACTTATTTAGGACAAGTTTTCAGGGTGGTAGGTTCTTTGGAATTTGAGCTTTTCTCATTTCCCTTTGGGATTCATTAATTCACTGCTGCTGAGTGTATCTTCCTCATGACTGGATTCCTGGGTACTACCTCCAAGAAAGACAAATAAACAACTCTTGTCACTTTTTTTTGTTTTTAAGAACAGGTCATATATTTTACATTTCTCTACAGCTTTGTTTCCTGAGAGAGCTGTCAGGTAGATTTCATGTTCTATTATGCCTACTACATTTTTTTCTTTGCAAAAGTGACATCCCTTAGCCATAGAAAAATCTCAGCTTTTGCTCTTAAAAGATGACTGGGAAGAGATTGCTATGCTAAAGATTGCATTAGATTTAAAACTAGTGAACATGATGGTATAAATTTCATGAGGTAGTTCAATGTAGCTCACACTGGCTCATTATTCAGTTGCTTTTCAGAATAAATGTAATTAATTTTTATGTTACCTTGAGACTAAATCAAATGCAAACCAGAATATTTTCAAGGTGAAATGAGCCTAGGTGAATATAGGTTTCAGTGTAATTTTAATTTTCTGTGTTTGTACACACATCTGCCAGTTGCCTTCCCTGTTACAGAGTTTAGAGAAGTATTTGCCTTGGAAAGAAAAGACATTCAGCCACTATCTGGAAACAAGCTGTGAGAAAGCACCTTCTCCACAAAAAAATAATAATTAGGAAACAGGAGGTCAACTGATTCCAAAAATCACATCAAGACCTCTCACTTAAATAGAAAAGAAAGACAAATGAAAATTTTGCATGGCAGGACTGCAGAATGAGATGTTTGTCCAGCATAAAGGGCTTTAACCCATGGCACACAGACTTCTAGGACTGTAAATTCCTTCTAAATAATAAAAACCCCAAGGTAATTAAGAAATGTAGGATGATTATTTCCCAGTGAGCTTACATTGTTCTATATACTACTGGAAAATGTTTAAGTTTCCAAAAGTAGAAAAGGTTGAAAATGACATCTCTATTACATTAGCTCACCATTGTGGGAACATTTGAACTGATCCTGTCTTTGGAGTAGCTGCATTCGGTTACAAGGTCATCCTTTGACTGCAAAGCACTTTTATGAACCAGAAGGCTCTGACTGCTGGTTTTAAAATAGAACTAAAAAAAAAAAAAAAAAAAAAAAGAGAGAGAAAAGATAAGGAATAAAATAAAATCTAAACAATTTCTAACATTAACTCTTCTCTAAATACTTTTGGAGCCTTTGTAAGATTTTTTAAAACTTTGAGAAAACATAGATAGTAACTTATGTGTGTTCTCGTACATCTGTGATGAAATAGAAGAGGGCTGCAATAATCTTGAGCATGGTACTTAAATGTTAACTCAGTCACTGTCTCTGTGTGGTATTGCCTCCACATCAGACATATCTGTTCATCAAGGGGCCAGCACTAAGCAGTGCAGATTCAAGGTGGTTAGTGCCATTTGCCCTTGGCTTCCCACCCCTGTAGGTAGGTGAACAGTATAGGCCAAGTTATTGTTTAAATAGATTTATTTAAATGCCGTTAATAGCAGTGTTAAATACTCTTCTGTTAGTGACCAGGCCAAATGCATAATATATATTTTGTGGCTGCTTTTGTGGTTTCCTTTATCATCTTACCAACTCACAGTAAAATGTATTTAGCAGACTGAAAACTTACAGAGCAGAAGAGAGTACCTGAGAAAGCTTTTACTTGAAAGTAGGCACCAGCAGTCTTTTCCATAGAGAACTCTGCTGGACTCACGTTTTTCTTTCACAGAATAACCTAATGATTAGCACAGTTGCCAAGGAAATGAGAGACCCATATCCCATTACCTCCTCTAGCTGAAAGAGCTGTAAACCAAAACTTCCTGGGAGAATATACCAAAAGACTGGACATCTTCAAATCTATCTTTTTTTCTTTAGCTTCCTTTTTCTCAAGAGCCACATGAAAATAGCTGAAGGATATTTACTTTTGAAGCCTAAGGTGTAAGGCACCCTCTGGTATGGCAGAATACCACAGTTCAAGTCATAGGATATTTTCTGTATTTTCTTTAATGAATGTTTCACTGAAAATGCATGTCTTGAAATAGAAATGCCATTTTGTTGGGTTTTTTTTCAAATTTTTTCCTAGAATATATTAAACTACTGAAACAGTTTAGTTAACTAAAAATTTATTCTTTGAGTTTTGCATATATGGCTTAAGCCTCAAAATCCCATGATGTATCATTTCCCTTGCTGTGATAGTTCTTGATTTCTTCCTCTTTGTCTCATGTCTTGGGTAATAAGTGAGGAGAACTTTGGTGGATCTCAGTTGCTTTGGGAATTCAACTCTCATTCTTAGAGCTCGAAAAGCTCTGGCCTTCCTCACATAAAATTCACTATATAGTGATGAGTTACATAATGTCACAGAATATCAGAGCCTTTTCAGTCTTTGTTTCAATTGTGAAGCTGTACACTGTGTCCAGAACTCCGTAACTTGGGTTCAAAATAGATAGAAGACTGGGTGAGTAGTATCTATCCTATACTACTTGCCAACAGTTACAAAGAAAATTGTCTGATAACTAGAAAAGACAACACAGATGATGCTGCAATATTAGCAGTTAACAACAACATGTTTTCAGAGTGTTTTCATAATCCAAATAATTACGAGCAATGGGAGTAGAGTGTTTATTACAAACTTTACTTAATTACAGTCCACTTCTATTTGCATGCACAATATGCCTTAGACTTTAGTGAGTTTTAATTAAACAGAACATCTAAAGATTGCAGTGAGTGTTTTTGAGAAAATTTCATGAAGGAATGCTGCCTTTGAAAAGGCTTTTCCCTTTCCATAGTTTCAAGGGCACAAAACGGAAACTTGTTCGTAGGTAAAATGGCAGGTCTTTGCCCTTTTGGAGGATAGTAGTGGAATCAAGAAAATGGTTGTCTTTGCTAAAATAATTGTGTCTTTCCCATTCAGTACAAAAGAACACAAAAATTCCTAAAGAATAGGTTCTTCAGTGAATTCATTGGGAGATATTTTTCTCTCCATCTGTGTTAAAGAAGAAACAAAATATATGAAGGAGAAAGGTATCAATGATAATATTTAGGTATTTCAATAATGCACAAGATTTCAGTGAATTTTAGCACCCTGGGAAGTTTCAACAATCTGCTGTTCCCTTGTTAATATAATGAAGAACAGGGATGAAGCATATATTTCTTAGGGTACCCATTTGAAATATTTTTCTGTCTGCAAAAAAACACTGCCTGCATTTCCTTTCCTCACAGAAACTGTTACGCTCAGAGTGAGCATTGCTATGGTGATAACATATTGACTTTTTCTCACAGAGCAAAGAAATGGAATCCCTCCAATGTCTGAAAAAGATGCAATTTTTTACTGCTTACCTGAGACTGGTGCATTCAGTCCCTGGCAGGAAAGGCTTCCAGAAACAGCCATAGTTATATTTTTGTTTTCAACCCAAAAAAAGTTGGGTCACGAGCAAAGAAAACAGTATTACTAACAATTTTAAATATTAAGGCCAAGAATAGCTGTGAATAATGAAGCAGTAGAAAATATCATTTAAATTTTCAGGTTCCACTGTGAGTCATTGTTCAGAAATAAAAAAAAAGAAAAGATAATAAATTGGTTTATGATGCAGATAATTCATTGTGATCTCAGGAGAAAAATACTTTAAAAAAGACAAATGTATCAGGGAAGAAGTAACCATTGTGTAAATGGGAACTCAGCTGCTCTCCACCTTCCTCATCAGGCCTGTTTCCATCTCATATCGAAGTAATGAAAAACCACTGTGACACAGAGAGGCCTAGGATATGTGTGTTTGCCACAAATATGTTCTTGACAGCTGTGTAGCAATAGTTTCTGGGCTTTTTTTATTATTTCTCATCTTTGCCAAAGTCAGAGAGACATTTCTGTGCTGTACAGGAAAGGGTATGTGCAAATTGTTAACTCAGTGGCTATCGAGATTGGTGCTTCTGCTCCTGAATCTTCCCACTGTAAACCTATGGCTGAAAATTACTTAATATAAAGGGAGAACACCCTGTGAAAAACAAGAAAGAAAAAAAGGAGGGAAAGAAAAGAAAAGAAAGAAAAGAAAAGAAAAGAAAAGAAAAGAAAAGAAAAGAAAAGAAAAGAAAAGAAAAGAAAAGAAAAGAAAAGAAAAGAAAAGAAAAGAAAAGAAAAGAAAAGAAAAGAAAAGAAAAGAAAAGAAAAGAAAAGAAAAGGCAAATTTTTAAAAAAAATTTAATTATTTTAATATTTTTAAATTGCCTCAGAAACTGATCTACCTGTAGACTTTCCAGTCTTATGCAAAACGACTGCCAATTCGCTGTTTGTTGAATAGTCAGAGGAAAAAAATATTCCTTGTTCCTGCTAATTTCTAGGAAAATGATACTAGTGGTCTTTTTGATGTTTGATCAAAGACAGATAAAATATGATGGTATATAGTTGGAAATTCTGTTTAGAATTAAAGTTTGACATTTTTCAGAGTCATTTAGACTCTGAACTATTAGACCATTTTGAAAATTCTACATGGGCTTTTATATCATTATGGAGGACATGGACCCATGATATTTCAAAAATGCAGAAAATCCTTCAGATGGCAGTTCTATATCAAGTTTCTCTCACCTGCAAAAAGGAGAATAGATAAAAAGTGGTGATCTTGTATGAGTCCATTTCATTATAATGTAAAATATGATTCCGACTTTTTCTCATATGTTTTCCTTTGAAATTGTATAAGAATAGAAGGTTGGAGGAATAAACCACTGTAGAGTTTGCTTCTACATCTTAAATAAAGAAAATTCTAAAGATCATTTTATTGAAAATTAAGATCAATTTGAATATCATTTTGGTTTGCATCTGATAGTGCATTAAGAAATTAATTATTTAGAAGTAAACATGAAAGTATTAATATCTGAATTTTACATTACCTCATTAAAATACACTGTAGATTATACTTTCTAATAGCTTTCAAAGCACTGATATTTCTTCATAAATACTCATAAAACAATTTCTAAACACAGTCAAAACCTAATTCCCCAAATTTAATATTTGAGGCAGAGAAGAATTCAATGAAAAACTAGTTAGCAGTAGCATAATCATGGAAGAATCAATAATATTAGCATTTATTTATCAGTATAAGTTTGATTTTCGTGTAAGCATTTTAAAATGCATTGTCAAACCCATCTATAAGAAGGGCCAAAGTGAAGACCTAGGAAACTACACACTCATTAGTCTTACTTCAATTTTTGGAAAAATAATGGGATTAGTCCTCCCAGAAACTACTATCCTCCAAATGAAGCAGGTGACTGGGAAAAATCAGCACAGATTTACTAAAGGTGAATCACGCCAGATTAACCTGAACACCTTCTACAAGAACATAACATCTTCTGTCGACATGGGAAGTGCATTGAATGTTGTTTGCCTGGACTTCAACAAAGCATTTGACACTGCTTCCCATTGTTTTCTCCTAGGCAAACTGGCAAGATACAGACTGGATGTGTGATCTGTGAGATGTGTAGCAAAGTGGCTGACAGGCTGCACTCAGACGGTGGTGATCAATGCTTTTTACCCAGGCTTACCAGCAGGGTCCCTTAGGGATCAATATTGGGCTCCAGACTGGTAAACATCTTCATAAATTATGTGGATGAAGAGAGTGAAAACATGCTCACCAAGTTTGCTGATGATGCCAAACTGGATGGTGAGGTGGACTTGTCAGAAGGGAGAGCCTTTTGTCAGAGACAGAGACAAGCAGGAAGAGTGAGCCAGCAAGAACTGTATGAAGTCTTACGAAGGCAAGTGCAAGGCCCTGCACCTGGGATGACATAACCAAAAAACTCAGTGCAGGCTGGGATCTATGTGGCTGGGAGCAACCTTTCTGTGAGAGACCTGGGGGTCCTGGTGGACAACAATATGAACATGAGTCAAGCTGCAGCAACAAAAGCAAATCAAGTCCTGGGCTGCATCCATGAGAGCTTTACTAGCAGAGATAAAGATCTGGTCGTCCACTATATTCAGCATGTCGTAGGCCACACTTGGAGTACTGTGTCCAGGCCTGGTACTCACCATTCAGGAAAGGTGCAGACAGGCTGGAGAGGGTCCAAGGAAGGGCCAGGAAGATGATCAAAAGGCTGGAGAACCTGTCCTGTTGGGAAAGATTGAAGGAATTAGGTCTTTTCACCCTAGAGAAGACATAGGAGGGACCTCATCATAGTATTCCAGTACTTAAAGAGTGGCTACAAAGAGGACAGAGTCACATGGAGAAGACCAGGGGCAATGGGTACAAGTAACACCCAGAGAGGTTTCATTTTCATATAAGGAAGAAATGTTTCCAATGAGACCAGTCAGTCACTGGAACAATCTCCGCAGGGATGCAGTAGAGTCCTTATCACAGGAGGTTTTTTACAACATACAATGTGACAGGATTCTAGACAATATCTGTCACTGCCCGGTCCAGCCCCGGGAGCGGCAATGGATCCTTGGCGACAAGGACTCATGATGTCCCTGCCTGTGAGATCATCAGCTAATGTTGATGACGAAGAAGCAGGAACGATGAAGTAAACCTGGAAAGTAAAACTTTAATAATGTACAAATAAAGGGATAGGCTGCATACAATATATGGTTGTTTCGAAGACCTCAAAATGGGGAAAACATGACAATATATACTGAGGTCAGGGAACCAATGAACAACAAGAACTACAAACATTACCTTATGTGGAGAACATAACTAACCATTCACTAACAAGAAATCAGAGCATCACCTTATTTGGCATGAACATATTAGCATAACCTTTCCCATGATTCCAGGCATCTCTCCATAAGTTAGCTAGATGTTACCCTCCTTAGCATCCTGTTTCCCATGGTCTCAGATTGATGCCTCCTGTGTACTCAGTCAAGGCCAAGTCACTGTTCATCCCTGCTGGTCTGCCTCCCACAAATTCTAGGCTCCCTTTCCTATGAAAGGCTGGATCAGGTAATATTTCATGTTCCCTTCCTGCAGAGTGTGACAGTCTGCTTATTTAGTTGTCTTGTATAAACATCAAGTCAAATTATTTCCAGGTATCTTGTAACTGATAATATGTTTCTGTGTGAAATTGAAATGATGTTTTAATTAGATGGTGAAATGAGCATCTGAAGCAGTCAGCTTCAGAGTGAATTATAAATTCCTTCCTTCCTTTTTTTTGTTTTGCATTCAACATTTAAAATTTGTATTTAATAAATGTAGACACTCTGAAGTTCAGAATAAGCATTTAACATTGAATGCAAAACTAACTGAAACAGCTACTAAAATACATTTGCGACCTAGTTTGGGGAAGAAATAGAATATTTCCACATTTTATGGTAGGGCAGACATATATAATGAGTCTAATATAACAATGGAATTATTTTTATTAGCTCATCTGTAGTAATTCTGTGTCACAAAATTCTTGATCAAGGACACTGAATCTTATCATTCTGATCATGTTGGGTGCTATAAATTATGAAATCTCACTGAACTCAATATATTAGAAACCTGAATCTCTCCCGAGAGAAAGGCATTGCCTGGTAATATAAGCTTTTTATTATGAATCAGAAATGTCTTTGTTTTGCCTTACTGGACTTCAGTGCTTTTCACTTAGTCAGTGTGGGAATCTATCACAAATCAAAAATGGAGCATTTGACAACAATGCAATGATGCTCTTAATTTTAAATGGTAGTGGTATGTAATAGTAGGAACACCATGTCCTGTGTTGGTCAGTGTGTTCTTCTAAAACTTAAATGAACTGGAAAGGGTTCAGAGAAAATCAAAAGGATTATAAGAGGGTTGGAAAAGTTTAACTATGAGGAAAGATTGAAGAGAACAGCTACCACTGTGAGACCACTGTTGGTTAAATGTGAATGTTCATAGTGATTGAAGGAGGTCCCTGATGCCTGGGAAAAAGTAGATGTTACATGCTTTTCAAAATGGCAGGAAAAATGATAAAGTGAACAATAGGTCACTCAGTCTCCCTTCACTCTCTCAGAGGATTACAGAGAAAGACCTCATGGAAATTGTTTTCAAGCATGTGACAAGAATGTGTTTGGGAACAGACAGCATCGATTTACCAAGGCCAAAGTATGCTTGACTGATTTCCTTCTTAGATGCTAGTGACTCTTTGTACAGGCTGGAGGGAGTGGTGTGCGTCATTTGCCTTGGAACAAGCAAGGCCTTTGACAATAGCATCCCATAACAAACGTGTTGTCTAGAAGAGGAGATGCAGACTGGATGGAGCACAAACTGGATAGAAAACTGTCTGAAACAGGCTTTAGGGTAGTGGTCAACAAATTGAACTCTAACTGGTAGTGATATTCCTCAGTATTGTGATTTAACCCCAGCTGGCAGCTCAGTGCCACGCAACTGCTCACTCACTTCCCCCTGTGCTGGGATTCTGGAGAGAACTGGAAGGGTAAAAGTGACAAAACTCATGGATTGAGATAAAGACAAAGGAAAAAACTTCACATGCAAGCAAAGCACAACAAGGAATGCATTCACCACCTCCCATGGGCAGGCAGGCATTCATCCCCAGGAAAGCAGGGCCCCAATATGCATTATGGTGACTTGGGAAGACACAATTATGCCAAACATCCCCCCCTTCCTTCTCCTTCCCCTAGCTTTATATGCTAAGCATGACACTGTATGGTGTGGGGTATCCCTTTGGTCAGCTGGGGTCAGCTGTCCCAACTGTGTCCTCTCCCAACTTGTGCACCCCCAGCCTCCTCACTGGTTTGTGGGGTGAGGAGCAGAAAAAACCTTGACACTCTGTAAGCACTGCTCAGCAAAAACTGAAACATCCCTGTGTTATCAACACTGTTTCCATCAGAAATCCAAAACATAAACCCAAATCAGCTACAACAAAGATCACCCCAGACAAAACCAGCACAATCAGGGGCCAGTATTGGGATGATTCTACTTAATACTTTCATGAGATGAACATCATGGAGTTTAGCAAAAAGCAAATGCAAAGTCCTGCATCTGAGATAGAACAAATGCATGCAGCAATACATGCTGCTGAGGCAGCAGTACTACAAAAAGTACCTTGGGGTGTTGGTGGTAAAGAAAGAATTCAAAGAATTGAATGTAAATCACCAGATTAGAGTGTAGGTAGCAGGTCAAATCTGTTAAAGAAAGTATTTATTCCTCTGTACCTGGCATTTTGAAGGCTACATCTGGTATATTGTGTTCAGCTTTGCATTCCCCAGTACTGAAGTTAGTCCAGCAAAGTGTCATTAAGAGGATTGAGTGACTGGAGCACATATTGTATGAGGTGGAGTGAACTGGATTTGCTTGATCTGGAGAAGAGAAAGTTAAAAGGGAGTTAAATTTCTGTCTTCAGTAACCCAAAAGTGCCTTGTAAAGCCAGACTCTTGTAGGAAGTGAATGGCAAAAAGACAAGAGGTATTTAATTGGCACAGGTTGCAATAAAGAAAATTGTAACTGAATATGAGGAACCAAATTTCAGGGTGAAAATTGTTAGGCACTTGAATAGTTTGCCAAGAAATGTAATGAAATTTCCATCCTTGGAAATTTTCCTGAACAACCCTATATACTCTTCCATTCTGTTCACTCTGTTGTTAACGCTTCTAGAAAGAGAAATTGGTCAATATATTTTTGGTTAAAAAAATAAAATCTGATCTTCTCTGTGAGCACAAGAAAGATCTTTGAGGTATTTTCCAGAACTTCACTTCTATGAATCATTTAAGGCTAGCCCTACAAAACAGAAATTGTGTTTTGCAGCAGCTAGATGTTGGGTTCCTTGATAAATATTAAAATTTATGCCTGCAAATAAGACATAAGGAATAAAGCTTTGTCTGGAGCTCTGGAATATTCAGGCACCTAAGAACTGGAGTCACAAAAAACAGTGTGTAGATGCACACTATGAAATGTAAAAAAACATAAACTTACACATGACAGATAAATCCCTTTTAAAGTTTCAGGAATTCAGCTGTGTCTGAACTTATGATATGGTCGGTTTCTGCCCATAGTAGGGACCTATTGCTTATGAATATGTGCTTATGAATATATTACAGAATACAGGTAGAAACTAAACATTGATGTGTTCTCTCTTGGCCTTTTTTTTTTTTTTAATCAGCTGTTCAGTTGTTAGTATACTCAGCAAGGTTAGACAAGACACTGTGAGAATTAATGCCAAGTCAGCATTTTTTAAGTGCTTTGAAGATAAAAGACAATATAAAGCACTAATTATCAGTACTAATTAGCATCCCACCAAACATGACTCACTGACTGGTTTTTCAAGTCTTTAAAGGGTTGTCAGCAATCTTCTGGAAAACTTGAAAACCTTTTTCTCACAGAGAGAAAGTGAGAGCTGGAAAGTATTGATGTAAAGCCAATGAACAGCTCTGGGCTTGTCTGACTCCGATCAGAGTAAATTCAGTGTCAGGTGAATCAGAGGCTGACGTTTCATTTGGGTCCACTCTCCAAACCATGTAGGTAATCATTAAACAAATGTATGGGGTCAGGCTCATAACTCATACAATTCTATGAAATTAAATATTCTCTTTTCCAGGATACCCAGTGAGTCTGCTCAGTAGATACAATTGACTCCCTGGCTTCTATCCCTGAAGATATTTTTCAAATGATGATGTTGAACTTATTCCCATGCAAGTCCAGTTGCATAAGAGTCGTGTTTCTTTTTCATCCTAGATATTTTATGCGGCTAAGGTAGAATACAACCTATCAATTTTAGGGGTGTTTTCTGTGTGTGAACTAGGTGGTTTAGGTCTAATTATATTATATCTAGAGCTAGATATGATTGATAGCTATCCAGAGCTGGAGATGTATTCAGATGATGAAGTGTGGGTGTCCACCCCTGGATGAGATCAACAGCTTTCTTGAGTTCAGTGACTGGGCCAATTATCTCTCTGTTAAAGTAATAGAAGCCCTCAAACTTCTTTTAAATGTAGAACATCTACATTATAGAAATAGACTTCAGCAGGCTGAATACCATTGTGTCTATCAGGCAAGTTTATGTTTAATGTCCCCATTGGCCTAATCAATTACAGTTGAACTGAGCAAGCCTAGCACATGTGAGAAGAACTAATCCCTTCTCAAAATGTGATAGAAGGATCCTAACGAGACAGAGAGTTGTTAGTGATGCCTCTCCTTACTGTATTGTCAGAGTGTGCTATGTGATGTTACCCTTCCATGTTGGAGCATTTGGGAAGAAGCAGCTGGTTGGCTTGAATACTATAATCTCCCCGAGGGATTCAAATCTGTATCTCTAGAGAGTCAGCCTAAACAGCGGATGGTCTGTTTTGAGAGCAGATGCTTTCCATCTCATTTCCCAAAGAGGTGCCAGCTATTGCAGCAAGAACTTCAAAGTTTATTGCACCATAAAAAGTTAATTGAGTTCCTCCTATGCAAACCATATAACCATTACGTTGTCTTTCAGGAAATGTCATTCCATTTTTGTGAGGAACCTGATCCCATAATTTATCACTGGGCAGGTGTTTTTTTATCAATTAGCTGTTTCCTGATATAACATTTGATAGCCTGACACTTCCACTGACCTGTTTCAAAAGACAGGGATTGCCGCACTGGCATTTTGTGCCTGCACCTGGCTTTCACTGCCTTGGAGAGCCTGTCATGGACAAAGGCAGAGGACAGCTTAACTGCTGGTCATGGGCAGGCTTGGGCCACATCACTTGGCTTTTTAAGACTGTTGCTCTTTTAGGTATGCATTTAAATTCAGGACACATGGGGAACATGCAGAGTTTAAGTGGCTATGTAGAAATGGATATATATGTACAAGTATATATGCAAGTGCTCTTTAGGCTTCTGCCCAAGATGTTATCGTAACTACTAAAAATAATTCATGACATCTGTCTGCAGGCATAGTTTTAAATTACAGCTGCTTCTCATTCATAAACTTTCACGTGTGTGTGTTCGGGGTAAATACATTCTTCAAACCTTTATTGATTTCTGGGATGAACAGATGGGACAGTAAGAGGAGATAGAACTGCTAACTTCTGCAAGCTTCCAAGATTTAATGGACTTTCTATAATCCATGAGAGTATGAAAAGACTGGCCTTAGCCTATTAATTATCAGCATTAACATATAAGATATAAATTAAAAATCACAGAATCACAGAATGGGTCAGGTTGGAAGGGATCACAGCAGATCATCTGGTCTAAGCTCCCTGCTCAACTAGGGTCATTCTAGAGCACAAAATATAGAACTTAAGATATAAATCAAATCATGCATTTCCTTAGACAAGTGGTTTTCCAGAAAAGTAAAATTTTTGGCATTTTTCCTGAAGGAGAAAATGGAAAAAACCCAGAATTACTGTAAAAGGAGTTCAAAAAACAGCTTACAATGTTAAGACTCTAGAGGCTTTGAAAGGAAATGCTGTTACAGGCAGAGGCTGTAGGCAATAAACATCTTAATTGTTTAGAGTTAGAGGTCTTAGATGCTTTTAGGCATCTGTGCCTATGAGCAGTGTACAAGAAATTTGGGCTGCTGACCTGGAAATCATGTGCTCAGAAAGGAAGGAATTTGGAGCTTCAGAGTAGGAACCAATGCATCCGACTTCATGGAGCATGCTGCTACAGAGTAGAAGCATTTAGAAATGTACCTGAGTTCTGCCCTTCTCTGAAGCTCTGGTGCCTTTACAGGCTGCATATAAATGTCTTTTTATGCTACAAGTGCACAGTCTTGAGTTCCATGTAAAAGACAGTGTATATGTCTCCTGTGCAGGGCCAGGAGCTGGAATCAATAATCCCTGGAGGTCCCTTCCAACTCAGGATATTCTATGGTATCTATTTTCTTCTAACAATCAAGTAAGGCAATTTTATTTAAATAGACATATAGGCTGAATTGTTTTACTTTTTCATATTTTAACCCATAATTTGGGATTATATCCAAGGCTACCTGGAACAGGAAAATTAGAGTTGGATGGATTTATCTTCATAGATTAATTAGTATCCTTTTATATGTGGTAAAATATATATATTGGTTTTGTCATGGCCACCAAAATGAAAACCAAATACCACAGTACCAGTTTTGTTGTCACATTTGCACAGTTTCTGTAACCTACAGCCATTCATGTTCTTGCTTACAAGTTGCTAAGGGGGTTCTTGTTTTTTTAATTGGTTTGGTTTTGAGTTTGTTGTTTGTATTTTTTGGGTTTTTGCTTGCTTGTTTGTTTTGTTTTTGTACTTGTTTTCTTTATTTTTTGGGTTTTTTTGGGGTGTTGCATTTTATGATCCTATTTTTATCCTAGTTTTGAGCATTCATGGTCATATCTGAGAGGCTAATCAAAGAAGGATGAGTGCAGAAGGCATTTAATTTACACAAGTTCTCATAGTGCAAGTGTTAATCCAGATTCCTGAGAGGCTTTTCTGGGAACCGTCTGGATCTGCAGTCATATTCCAGTTCGGGATGCTGATGGAACTTGAACAAGATTAAAATATCTGTTGGGAAAACTGAAAAGTAAAAAAAGTACTTGAAAATATAAAGCCTATGGTGTTGAAAGGAAGAGGTGGGGTGATCCTCCTGTTGTCGGTGAGGCTGCAAAAGCATATTATCAAGCATAACATTTAGGGGCAAAAATAATGGTGTCAAAGAATTGTCCATTAGTCACTTGTTTTGAAATAGAAGGAGCTCTGTACTTTGAATGGCTGCAGTCATAAAAAAGACCTCTTAGCTTACCTGGAGGTGATAACAAGGATTGACCCTTTAGCAAAACAAAGCTTCTGTAGGGACATGGAAGTGAACTGCTAAAGAATTAGTAAAAAATAAAAAAATCTCTGTTACTAGCTAAAAAACTAGCGTGTTGAGATATGAAAGATAAAATGAATTTTCAGTGGAGAATGAGCAACTAATTTACCTTAATTAAAGAAAGATGTGATCTGAAATGAGCTTGAATCTTACTGTGAAGGCCTTCTAGTACGTATAATGTACTGCCATAAAGAGAAAAACCTGATATTCATGGTACATTGCATTTTTATTTCTTCAGTTTTCTGCTTAAAGAAAAAAATGCATAAAGAAATGCATAAAGATGTCATATTGCAAATACATGTTTATATAATTAAATGTATGCACATAAATATCTCCCACCAGAAAGGAAGGTGAGTCATTTAGATGCTAGTATTATCACTTCTGAGCAAAAGTTCTAGGCATGTATGTCTTAAAGAATCATTATCAGATTTCACTATCTTGACTGCTACTGCTGTCTCAGATTTCATGATCACTGACTCACTGATTCAAGCCAAGAGCTCCTATTTCTGAGGGGTGACCTCACTGTCGGGATGTGAGGAGGATGGTGGCAAAAGGCATTTTCTTTGAAAGCTCCACTATTTACTTGGCAGAAAATAATCCAAGATTTATTATGCTGCTGAGAAATAAATAAAAGAGCAATTTTGAACTTAGTAATCTGGTTAGGACCTGGAAGGCAGACACTGGTATTCCAGTGACAGAACTGCATATGTGTGCTAAGTATGAGTGGGCCAGTTCTAAGTGTTTATGCACCTCTAATAGTCTTCTGAGCTGGGAGATGGTGCTACTTAAAGAGAAAACATTATTTTATTCCATTATTCGGGTTGAAGATGGAGGTATGGAGAGACAACCTACTGAGAATTGAATTAGGGCAGTTTGGAAAATTAGTACTAAGAGCAGCAGTGTATTCTCCCAAGGTTTCTTAAAGTGAACTAAGGCAAGCTATCTTAAGTAAACAAGAATTCAAGTGTGTTTTCATATAACCTTAAATTAACAACTGAAGGTGGTATCTTCTTAAACAATTGGATTTTTTTTTTTTCTGTAGGATTGCATATGACAGTCAGCAAACTTTTATAGCATTGTTATCACACAAGTATTCATAGCAACTGATTAACACCATAGAGCACTAACAAAGACTTCTTCAAATATCTCTCCTAACCCAAGTGTTGGAAAATGATATTTTTCTTTGTCTGTACAGCTCATGTATTGGACAAATTAAGTCTTTTCATTTGGAAAAATATTTCTCCATTTTTCACTCGATGTGAGCATTGTCTTCATTACAGCTATCTTGCCAAGGCTGCCTTGGCAACACTAAGATCAATATACCTTCATTAATAAAATTTTCCATGTAAGTTCTTCATAGGTCACAAAGAGATAAATAATATGCATTGTAAAACAAAAGAAAATAAAGGAAATTGTAGCTCCATATGATAAGAAACTTCACCTTCATTATGCAATATGTTTAAAAGTTAGTATTAAGTTCAGTGATATGATATTTTGGGTTCTGAGCATGATCAATTCAGAACATTTTGTACAAACAACATTGGTATTTCAGATTTCATAAAAAACACCAACAAGAAATAAAAAAAAATATTTCTCAAAATTCCTTCATCAGTCAGAACTGATTAAAGCCACCGGCTTAAGAGTCTTACATTTTCATTAAATCATATGATATAAAAATTAAAAATGTATTGCTTACAAATAAAATATCTTGCTGGTTTTAGTGTCAACTCATTTAATATAATGGATTGGATCCCTTCTCCTTCTTGCAGTTCTATTTTCTTTCTTTTTTTTCCTTTTCTTCCTTGCATTTTGAATTTTATTTTTTCTCCATCACTCTTATTTTCCCATTCAGAGTCTATTTTTGACAATGTATGTCTTCCTGGCAACCCCGCAACTCAAAATGAGTTATTGAGAGCATATTTTAGTGTTATTTGTATTTTTTAATGCAAGCCTTTACCCAGTTTTCCATGTAAAGTCCTGACTTCATTGTTACTCCTTTCAGTCCCAAACTTCCAATGACCTTGATATGTGCAAAATCAGTTCTTAAAATTGAAAATATGAACAATACCATAGGCAACCTGGGACACTGGGAAACTACAGAATAAAACTCGTCTCTGAGAATAGCAATGAATGAGTGTGGTCAGGGAGCACTGGTAGGGAAAAGTGGAAGTAAAAAGGCACAAGCTCAAAACAAAACAGAAGGTGAAATACACTTTTCTCATTCTTTAAGTCAGTTGAAGGATAGACTACAAAAATATGTTTAGAACAACAAGGAAAATTAGTGTAGCTGTGAGAACTAAAGAACAGTAATTTCAATAAAGAAATAAAACACCACATCACTTTTCAAAGTATTTTGATGCATTTTCATTATTCTGTCATGCTGAGCCTGCAGCCAAGCTCCATGCAGCCACTTGTTCACTCTCCCACCAGCAGGACTGGGGAGAGAATGGGAAGGACAGAAGTGAGAAGACTCTTGGGTTGGGATAAAGACAGTTTAATAGGAAAAAAAAAAAAAAAAAAGCAAAAGCAAAAGCCTCACATACAAGCAAAGAAAATCCAGCAATTAATTCACTGCTTTCCATGGGCAGACAGGTGTTCAGCCATCTCAAGGAGAGCAGGGCCCCATCACATGCAAGGGTGACATGGGGAAATAAACATTATCCCTCCAAACATCCCCATTTTTCTCCTTCTCCCCCCAGTTTATATACTGAGCATGATGTCATAAGGTTTGGAATATCCCTTTGGTCGGGGGGGGGGGGTCACCCATCCCAGCTGTCCGACCTCCTCCCAACCTCCCAAGCAACTAAACTTCCTCACCAGGATGTCATTATGAAAAGCAGAAAAGGCCTTGGTTCTCTGTAAGCCCTGCTCACAATAACAAAACCAGCTCTATATCGCCAGCCCTGTGTTCAGCACAGATCCAAAACTGAGACCCAAACCAGCCACTGTGAGGAATGTTAACTCTAACCCAGCCAAAACCAGCACAAATGCCTAAAGAGATACATGGAGACGTGAATATTTTATGTATTTCAGAGCTATGAAATTAATTTGGAAGATTGTCAAGCTAGGCAAAACTGACCTGCTTGAGAGAGTTTGCATGTGTGAGAATGATTAGAAACCTTACATAACTTCAATGTTATGTAAAAACCAAAATTTTCCTCTCTCTAATACCTAGTTTTTAATTGCATGTTTATGATAACTGGTGTTCTACAAGATGTTAGTTCGGATTGGAAAATCACCTAAGTGGATGTTTTATTATTGGCCTATATTTTAAAACTTTAATGTGGAAATTAATTTTTCATTTCTACTACCACTCTTTATCGGTATTGTTTTATTCTTCGTACTTTCTCACATTGCAAGTAAGCCTCAACAAATATTGTGCACATGTTAAAAAATACAAGTTAACAAATTCTGGAATAACATAAGAGTTCCTGCTTATTTTCACTTACCCGTGTTCTGAGTGGAACTAGTTCATAATGTTATCATAAGTAAGACTCAGGTATGTGTGTTCTACAATTTCAAAGATTTGATTTATTTTAAAACTAATAATTTTGTTTCCTCACAATTCATGGGAAGTCAACATATTACTTTTCATGGATAACATAAAAATAAAGTTGTTGTGGAAAACATAAGCAGAACTCTAAGGAACCCCCCATAAATTAGATAAATATGGTAGACTAGATAAAATTATGAACAACTTAAGCACCTGAAAAGCATCTAGATTCTATTTATTTATTTATTTATTTTCTAATCCTCATTTACTATACATGCATCTAAGAAGCCCATTCACAGGAACAGGACAAGCTGAACTATTGATAGTTAACATAGTCCTGATTTTGTTTTAACAATGCAGCAGAAGACATTTGATCTTGCACCATTTAATTATATGATAGAATTGCATCAGGTCTGTACTCTTGTACTAGATTAGGATGAGAGCAGAAAGGAATAAAAGTGTATCAACTTTCAATTCTATTTTTATTTCCACAAACTAACATTGCAACATATTTTTACTTGGATAAAAATGTATACATACCAGTGGGTTTTTTGGGGAAATGTTATATGTCATAGCAGCATTTGAATAAAAGATCTGCATTTTAAATACAGATAACTAACAGCTTTTCACTGGTGTCTTTATTGGCAACTTTGTTTTCTAGTGATAACAGAAATTACTAGTGAGGAAATGGAATTGACAGCCCCTGAAAATTGATGATTTTATAGATCCTTGACTCATCAGATATGGAAAAGACCTTTCATGGTGAATTATCTAGTATAGTTTGCTGTCTGTTAGAACTTTTTTTATTCTTTTATATTGCAGCATTTTAGTGTATTAAGTGAAGGAGCTTATAATTGGCTCCCTTGGGAGAATATTTTGAAGTAGATAATTAATTTGGCTTCATTGTATTTACATACATAATTGCTCATTTTATTTACATATAAAATAACAATGAAAAGGACAAGATAGGTTTGCTACCAAGGAGGTTTTTTTCATTATATTTACTGTCATTGCTACTCTTCAGTTTCAACTGTTTTTCTTAATAACTTTTGCATATTGAGATATGCTCAGTTAGTTACCACTTGGCAGGCATTTTCCTTAACCCAAAAACTCATATAGGCAAGTTATAGGGCTTGAGGCAGGGGACAGTTTACTGTCATTTTCCAGGGAACTATATAAAAGGTAAATATGTAGAAATTACCAGATTTGAAATTATTCACTTCCATTACTTCTATCCCTGCCTAATTTTTTTCCTAATTTTCCTTTCTTTGACATTTCTTAACAAGTTATCAAGAACTATCTGACAGCTTCTTGGTGTCAATATTTTTAATCCATATACAGTTTAGAAGCTGTGACTTTGTAGGTGTCTTATTGTGGATATAATCAATATGAGCTGAGGCATGTGAGAAAAGAAATCTGTCTCCTGAACATTTTTATCTTTCTCACATTCATTCTTAATTTTCTATCTAGCTTTCTTTTTGTACCTTCCCTAGAACCATTTCTGTTTTATATCTTTTCTCTCTTTGCCAACAAAGCTGCAGATGACAGTATATTGCAGCTGCAGAGAGACAAGGAAAATGTTGCTCCAGTAATTCTGAGGAAAAAAGTTACAAAAAAATCAAGGAATAGCTTTGATCAGTAGGAAAAAAGAGGTACTATCTTGAGGTAAGAGATTTTGAATAAAGCATCTACTTGGAGTTGTTACAATCATAACAGAACAGGGAAGTGAGATCCCACTTGGGATGTGGAGTACATGTATGTGCATTAGATAAAATTAAGAGAATAAATGTAGTTAAGAGTGGTATGGAATGGTTAGGTAGGTAGCATTTTTCAAATTAAGTAGGAAATAGTGCTTTTTCAAGGGACAAGGAAGAAAACAGTATGCTAGAACCACAGAATAACAGTGGTGGGAAGGCAGATTAATTAATTTACCCAAAGTTGTGGCATTGATAGCTTTATAAGTCATAGGCTGTATGGATGCTGCCAGGAGTAATTTTAGGAAGATAAGTAGCTACATCGTTCCTGGAGTAAAAATGAGAGCCCGGCTGGAATTCCCTTTAGTACCCATAGCTACTGGTAACAGTCCACATAGGTATATATAAATTGAATAAAAATGTGTATCTGCAGAATTGTAGGCAGGATGACTTTGTTTTCACTGCCCATGGGTGATGTTCTTAGGGAGATAGAGGTGAGGTTCATTTCTTCCACTGAAGTTTTCACTGTGGTCATACCAAGGAAGAAGGTACATTCTCAAAGCTATGGGAGAGAAAAATTTTAGTCTACATTAGCAAATGATGCCATCATAAGTTTACAGGTTAGTCTTAAAGGCTTAAAATAGAAAAGAGGAAAGTTACTGTGCCATAATGGTGATAGAAAGGATAAAAGTGTATTTTAAACATTTTAGGTGTTTCATCTAAATAGATGCAGAATAGATTTAGATGAAAATTATGGTCTTGATGTCTTACTACACAAATGAAATAATGATTTGATTTTCATAATGGAAAATTAGTTCACAGGTTTAGAATATTGATAGTATTGAAAATAAAGTGTGATTTTGAATGGAAAAGAAAGAAGATATTACCTTGAATATAAAAAATACATATAAAGGTATTCAAGCCCTCAAAATGCTCATAGAACATGTTGAACCTAATTGGTGAAATGGTGTAATCCCAGCTGGCAGCCAAGTCCCACATGATCACTCATTCACTTGCCTCCAGTGGGATGTTGAAGAGAATTGGAAGATAAAGTGAGAACACTTTTGTTTGAGGATAAAGACAGTTTAACAGGGAAAGCAAAAGCTGCACATGTGAGCAAAGCAAAACAAGTACCACTTCCCACGGGTAGGCAAGTGTTCAGCCATCCCCAGGAGAGCAGGTTCCCATCACAGGTTGCAGTGACTTGGGAAGATAAATACCAATAATCAATCTGAACATGTGACCCTGGGATGAGCTCAGCTGGTCAGAGCATGGTGCTAATAACACCAAGGTTGGGGGGGGTTGATCCCTGGATGGGCCATTCACTGAAAAGTTGGACTCAATGATCCTTGTGGGTCACTTCCAACTCAGAATATTCTGTCTTCTGGGAATATTTACAGAACATGACCCTCTTCCTTCTTCTTCCCCGGCCTTATATACTAACATGATGCCATATGTTGTGGGATATTGCTTTGGTCAGCTGTCCCAGATGTGCTCCCTCCCAAGCCCTTGTCAGCTTCAGCCTCCTCGCTGGTGGTGTGGGTAAAAAACAGAAGAGACTCTGACCCTGCTCTGCTCAGCAGTGTCAGCAGCACTGTTGCCGTCAGAAATCCAAACCACAGCCCCATATGACTGTGGAGAAAATAAACCCTATCCTTATCCAACCCAACCCATTCAGGGGCCAATGACTAAGGGTTATTTACTATTGTGCTCAAGGTCTCCAGTAGAATATAAGCAAGTGTTGGATGTTGTGCTTTTAAAAGGGGAACTACCAACTAAAACCAGGCAGGTTGCTTTTTTCTTTTCTTGCCAGTGAAAAACTTATAGTTCTTCAGGCATCTGCTTGCAAAGAGATAGAACAGATGGGTTAAAGTGAGGTGATGGACAATAATACTTGTTTGAACTCGGTTGTGGCCAGTTGGGAAGACCTTACTGAGAAAGTGAAAGTAGATGGATAAGAGTTAATATGAAAATATGAATTTTGAAGTTATTTTCTCTTAAGATGGAGAAAGAGACTAATACGATTTTTTTCAGGAAAGCAGACTTCCATGAACTCAGAGAAGTGATAGATAAGAAGCTAGGGAAAGTGAAGTTGCAGGAATAAAGACCACAAAGTCTGATAGATTCTTAAAAGCCATTTATGGGTCACAAATACAGAACTCAGTGTGAAGAAAGGCTAGAAATTATGTTATGCCGTGAGCTTAACTGGGATATGAACTCTTCACCAACCTCACACACCAGAAGGGATTTCTCAGAATTTATTAAGGGTGAGTATAAAAGAACAACATGGAATTGTAGACATGAAATCAAAAAAGTATAAAATGACATGCAGTTATCAGGAGGTAAAAAAAATAGTCTGTAATTATACTGGTATTTAGAAGAGTAAAGAAAGATCTCTACAAAAGGAATAGGATATCCAATCGTGAAATATCCTGAGATTTCTGCATGTTTAATGTTTTCTTTGTTTTTCATTCTTCATTAAAATACATAATTGGTTAACACTATTAAGACATATAGAAATAGAGGTAAGAACCACTGTACTGTAAGTAAAAAAAGAGGGAAGAGACTCATTAGTAATTTTCAAATCTGTTCAGCCAAGTAAAATTCCCAGCAGGAGATTCAGCAAACTGAATGAGACCATCTCAAAGCTGTTAGCATTTATATCTGAGAACTCACGCAGAATGGATGTAGTCCCAAAAAACTGTAAGAAAGTAAAAATAGTGCTAATCCTTGAAAACTGGGGGGGGGGGGGAAGGTAAGCCAAGATACTATATACAACTAAACAACTTAATGTAAGTACACAATAACAAAATTATTGAAAGCAAGATGTAAAGTAAGAGCTCTCATCAATTTGTCCGTTACAGATCATGTCAAACCACATTATTTGCCTTTTTGACAAGGTAATGGGCTGATGGGTAAAGAAGGAAGAGATATGATTTATTTTGACCACAGAAAGGCTTCAGGCACCATTTCACATGACAGTTTCATGCAGGAGCTAGGGATCAAAATAATCATACTGCAAGGCTGCACATCTAGGTGCAAAAATAAAGCTCGGGAGAATGGTTTCAATGGCTTAGTGTCAAACTGTAGGGATGGATCAAGAAGGGCTGCACAAAAGCCTATCCAAGGCTGGACACTACTTAGTGCCACTCCTAATGTCTTGTCTCAAGGATATAGAGGGTGGTTTCTGCATTTGTAAGCAATATAAATTTGTCTATGAGCACTAAGGATAGCTCAAAGTGATATTGACTGACAGGAGTCAATCTGACTAAAATAGTTGTGTTTGAATTATGTAATGAAGAATGAAAGGCTTTACATATTGAAAGAAAAAAGTCAAGTGCAGAAATATAACATAAAGATGGCTGTCCAAGCCCTAATTTTTGTATGAAACAACTGGTTTGCTGATTAGAAACCAGATGTAACTTAAAATAATATTTTATATGTTAATTCATTCTTAAGGCAATACTGTTAAATAGATAATATTCATGGCTGGAGAATATCTCCCTGTGCCCAGGCCTTTAGTCAGATATATCTCTCCTCTCCTCTCTTCTCCTCTCTTCTCCTCTCTTCTCCTCTCTTCTCCTCTCTTCTCCTCTCTTCTCCTCTCTTCTCCTCTCTTCTCCTCTCTTCTCCTCTCTTCTCCTCTCTTCTCCTCTCTTCTCCTCTCTTCTCCTCTCCTCTCCTCTCCTCTCCTCTCCTCTCCTCTCCTCTCCTCTCCTCTCCTCTCCTCTCCTCTCCTCTCCTCTCCTCTCCTCTCCTCTCCTCTCCTCTCCTCTCCTCTCCTCTCCTCTCCTCTCCTCTCCTCTCCTCTCCTCTCCTCTCCTCTCCTCTCCTCTCCTCTCCTCTCCTCTCCTCTCCTCTCCTCTCCTCTCCTCTCCTCTCCTCTCCTCTCCTCTCCTCTCCTCTCCTCTCCTCTCCTCTCCTCTCCTCTCCTCTCCTCTCCTCTCCTCTCCTCTCCTCTCCTCTCCTCTCCTTCCACCTATTTCATCATTTAGCAGTGGATGGTCCATTCCTGCTCTTGTCTTCTGATGTGTATCATAGTATCATAAGCTTCATTTATCATTTCTTCAAAAAAGATGAAGCAAAATGAAGCAAAATCTTTTATTCTTGGATGGCTCTTCTTCAACAACCAAGAAAGGTAGTTTGTGTCAGAAATTCAATGCCCTATTTATTTCTAGTTGATGGGTACTGCATCTGCTTGAACCTCGGGCTAATTAACTGGTGATACTTGTGAAGTACTGCTGTGAATATTACTACTTTCTGTCTCCAGGACAGTGAGGCCACTCCCTTGTCAAACATGCAGAATGAATTAAGCTTAGCTGCTAATTTCTTGGGACATAGGAAAGGATTAGGTAGTTGCTTGAGGTCAGGTCCAGGAGCCTACCCTTCTATAAAGTTTTGGACCCTGGCCCTAAACATTTATTTATATAAACAAACAAAGAAACAAATATCTGCATATTTAAGTAATTATTCATATACTCTTTAAGTTTGTACAATTTCTAGACATCTATGTATTTAAATTTTCATATATTTGGCATATGCAGTGTTTAAAATTGAGGAGTTGGTTATCTCTAAATATCTAAACTGTCTGAAATCTAGAGACAGAGTTACTCAGTAAAACTAAGCAAATTGATGAAATTTAAGAAGATGATCTGGAAAAATGCCTAGGGTTTGAGATCTATTGCACTATAGTGGTCATTCTTAAATTAAACTAGGCAGAGTAGTAGTGAAAGCATTTTAGCAAAGTGTTGAATGCTTCAGTGTTAGGTCCATCACACATAAATATGTAAGACTAGTGTGAGGGTATGAGGGAGCTGTGAAGTTACCCAGGTGTCATTGGAGGAATGAAAGTGGGTTTGCACCATAGATAAGCTTTCACAGAAGACAAACTGCCTATGATCTCAGACCAACAGACCTAGAATTAAGCTAGATTTTTATCTTTTTCTGGAATTAAAAGTCTGCTCTTATGAAAGCTGTCATGTATTTAAATGTCAGGCCTTTGCTACCATGAGCATTTTCACTCCTTGTGTTGATGTTCTAATGAGAGTTCTTCCTAGAAAAATTAGTTTCCTCCACCGTGAGTCACATGAGAGCCTGAGGAGTGTAAAATATTTAGTATGAGCATGATTAGCTCTGTATATAATGACATAAAGATGAAGGTGAACTGCACACAAATTATTTAAATTGTTTTAAGGCAAGTATGAAGTATTAGCATTTTCTTAGTTAGAACAGAGATTGTATTTACATAATTTGTCTTGATTGTAAATCTTCTTGCAAGGCTCTGGGAAATGGTGCTGAATGATCTTCAGAAATATTTTCACTGTCTTCGTTTTGGGAGGTATAGTAGACAGTGTGAGGGCGTTCAAACAAGGTATAACCTAGATAAGGACTCAGTGAGGTTTAAGCTTTTACTGAGGTTTTAAAAGATCTATTATCAAGAACTATCAAGATTGGTATATCCAAATAATGAATGTTTCATATTCACAATTAATCCAAAAGGAACAATACTGAATTGTGAGTGTATAAAGTATATGCATTTGTAACTTGGATTGGATGGCATCTGTCTGTTGAATGAAGTCTGTTTTGTTCCACTGATTTTCTTTGTAAACATGTTTTAGCTAAATTCCAATGGCAAATTTTTTAATGAGCGGGACCTTTCCTTAAATAATAACGTCATAATTAAGATCATATGCACAACATGGTAGTGTTTCAATTCTGATAGTCTTTTTATGCCTAACTTCTGTGTATAGTTACTTGTATTTTTTTGAGTTGACCCTTGCCTGTGAACTTGAAACTAGTAAAATAAAATGCAAAAACTGAAAAATTATCTACAGACTACTTTCGTTAGTGAAGTCTCTGAAGCACAAGCTTAATATTTGACAGATCAGTGACTTTTCTGATTTTTAGAACATGACATGTAAGAGAAATGATGGTCCATTGACTGCATTGACTGCCTTTTGTTTTTGCCAAGCTTTTTTTGGTGTTTTTTTTTTTTTGTTTTTTTTTGTTTGTTTGTTTCTTTGTTTTGTTCTGTATCAACTCTATGCCACTATATTTTGTGAAAAATTTGAAGAGAGAATAAGTTTTGTTTCCTTAGAAGGAAATATTCTAAATATATTCTAAATATAAGCATAACTATTATGTGTGTAGAAATAATACTTGTACGTAATAATCAGTACCATGGACAATTGAGACTGTATTGCCCCAGGCCTTGCCCAGCTCCTAACAAGAACTGAGGGAAATTTGATGATACAAGAGCTCTTTAAAAAACGTGCTACCCAGAACTTACATGATGTCTCAGTCTTTAAGCTCCCTAACTAATTGAGATACTAGACTGTGAGGTCACTAAACTCTACCTAAGTCCCCTAGAGAAGCTGAAGCATCCAAGCATTTTAGTCAAACTTAATCCATGCAAATTGTACTGAGGTGTGCACAAAGGTCAGTGTTTTCATTCCCAAAAAACACAATGGACACAACAGGACCTTTTTTTTTCACTGAAGGCTCATCACTGTAACATGTACAAAAGAACTGGGAAACCTGAGCTCCTATCTTCTCCAGCCTGAGGTGATTCATTTACACATAAGTCCTTTCATGACAACACCTTCACCCTTATCAAAGTGTCTTAGTTTGCCTGGGGAGTGGTGCCTCCATTCTTCTTGAAACCAGGATATATTGCAGCCAAAAATGGGAAAGGTATAGAAGATGTCAACTTAGTAATCCAGGGGCTGGAGGCACCTGTACAGTTTTTTGATCAAAGAGCTATCTAAGGCAAACTGTACTGGTGGTTAAGTTCTTATGAAAAAGACAAGTTTCCTATCTAATTAGCTGCCTGCTCTGTAAGAAGAGTCAGATTTTCTAGGTCCTTCATGGCCATATCTGTCTAATCTGCAGTGTGGAAGACATCTTTTTTTGTGTGTGCCTTTACATGACTGTCTTTTCCCTCCTGTGAAAGTTACTTATTCCTGTCAACTGCACAGCACCCTTCTCACCTCTGGCACCCTGAGTAATTCCAGTTTATCCAGGTGCTGAATTGCTGGAGAGTATCATGCCAAAACATCTCTGATCTCAGGCACACAAGGGAAAAAAACCATGGGTCTTCTACATATTAAAGGTCCCATGTAAAAGGTTAATACTCTTGGAAACACTATACTGTTACTAGAAAGGTCTGGACTGTGAATCCCATGTGGATGCATGGGATTTCATGCACAAAAGAGCAGGGTTTAAAATATGCAGCTTTTTTTAGGATAGCTGTTCACTGCTCTAAATTCAGGCAGCTCTTCCTACACTCTGCATTGAGGTCTGAGCTCTGTTCTACTTAAGGGTGACCTGCTACACTGAAGCCCTTCCCCTGAATCTAACCCTAATCTCCTTTTCATAATAAATATAACAAAAATAACAATAATAATAATAAATATAATTAATATAATGTAATGTAATGTAATGTAATGTAATGTAATGTCATGTCATGTCATATCATGTCATGTCAAGTCATGTCATGTCATGTAGTACAATACAATATATAATACAATATAATAAATATAATATAATATAATATAATATAATATAATATAATATAATATAATATAATATAATATAATATACAAATCCTTTAAAAGGAGCTGGTAGAAGCACAGAATCAGCGAGGTCTGAAACTATTTCAAACTGCCTTTTAAAAGTCAACAAGAGAGATTACATTGGCAGTTATCAATTGCTCAGATGTTGCTATTTTTATAAAATCTCAGATGAGATAAAAACCAGACAAGGAATCTTAAAATATTTCATAGAATTAACCAGGATTTCTAGTTCTTGAGGATTAGGCACAGGCTTAAATGGACTGAGCACTAGGAATCAAAAATCCGTAAGGGTGAATATATGAAACTTTTCAAATGTATTGCTATTTGTAGCAATTTATTACTACCAATAATGCAATAAGTGCGCACTGTATTTGGTGATGTATGAATAAAACCCACGAATAAATTAAAATTATTACCTAGGAAATTAATTTGTGCCATACTATGGATATCTTGTAAATCAACAGCAAAACAAAGACATCTTTTATCGCTTTATCTTTTATCGACATTTTTATTGAGTATTTGGATTTCACAAGTTGTCTGGTCCTGGCACCTCTCTCAGAGCAGCCAATTCTGTCCCTATTCCTTTGATTGAAAGAAGTGGTTGATTGTGCTATCCATATGAGCAGCAGGCTAAATAACAAAGATTAAAGGGCACATAATTGTGTTCTTGCCAATGACAACAAAAGAATAGTGGCATGTTGCCACCTTCTATCATTATAAGCCTGCCTGTGATTCTCCTTGCTGCA
This sequence comes from Vidua macroura, assembly GCF_024509145.1. NCBI lineage: Eukaryota > Metazoa > Chordata > Aves > Passeriformes > Viduidae > Vidua > Vidua macroura. Next base: position 49,205,057 of record NC_071572.1, on the reverse strand, counting down.
GTTTCGAAAGAGGAATTTTAGTTAAAGCACAAGGTAAGATTTTGTGGACTCATTCAATAGTACCAAATAATAATGATTATTTCAGAAGTTGGTTTATTTTATTTCCTTTAAATTAAAGAGATTTTCTTAAAGTTTTAAATCTTTTTAAACAGAACATCCTGTTGGTAAGTGATTGAGCTGCTTTAACTTGAATGTAGTGCAAAGGAGATGTGATTGGCTCCTGTAATCTGATCAAAGCAGGTGAAATTTTTTTAAGATCCTGTGGAGACTACAGCAGGTAAAAGACTGTAGGACTGTATGTATAAAATATGTTGATACTTGCAATAATTCTGCCTCTATCCAGCCTGAATTAATTTAAATTCTCTCATGCAGTACCTACAGAATAGTTTCCACAGTTTGTGAGATGGGACATAGCAGATTAGGGTGTTCTTGGCATGAAATGATACACACATTCCTGGTGTGATATGCGCTTTGTAAAATTTGTTAGGAGAAAGGTGCCATGTTGATATCAGATTAACATCTTCTGATGCTCCAAGTATCACCCTGTGAAATGAATTAATATTTCTGTCTGCTATAAATAAAGGTTTGTGTGTTTAGTTAAACATTTTTGTTGCATAACAAAAGAAGTTTTTTGTTTCTCATGGTTTTATTTTATTAATATATTCTTGGTTTATATTTATATTTATATTTATATTTATATTTATATTTATATTTATATAAAGTGTCTTAAGCAATTAAATTTTAGATTAAATTACTTTTTTTTCTGTTGTTTATTTATAAGCATCATAATTTGCATAAGTGTATCAGTCAAGGTTAGCCAAGCTACTGCCAAATTTTATGACTTGCTATTCATGATTGTCTATGATGTTGGCAACTCAAATCATAAGATGTCATTTTCGTTTCCTAATTAAAGTCTTAAGAAGTAACAAGTAGTTGCTGCCCACAAATTAGTTTGCTCACACATGCTTTACTGCACTTGTGATTAGAGGACGTGTCATACATACAAATATACATTCTAATAAGAACTCCTTCATGAAAAGCTTCATGAACATTGAACCAGGAGATAAAAGCTTGACTGAGCAAAACATCTGTTGATGAGCACCTTCTAGGTGCTTGAAAAATATTTGACTGAGCCAAGCATCCACTGTGAGATCTAATTTTCAAGAAATGCTGTAAAATGCAAATAAGGCTGCAGTTTAATATGGAGCTTGCAAAGAGACTGTTCTTCAGTAGCTGAGTACAGTGAACAGACTAAATAGGCCTATCTTCAGGAACCTGAGCAAAGTAAAAAACTTTGGTTAAATATTTATTTTTCTGTGTAATTTTTTGCATGAGTTACTATTTTCCTGTTAAAGCCTCAAATTGTAAAATGTATGTCTATCCAACTTCTCTACTGTTTTCTGATTAGATAAAGGAGTGGTCCCTAATAGCCAAAAATTTGTTGCGCTAATAATTACTAAATAATTCCTTTTCACCTTTAATTCATGTAGCTCCTAACTACAAGGAAATTTTAAAGAAAACTAGAAACCAACAATGTTAAGATAAATTAATTCCTATTACATCTTAGAGTTGAATAGACCAGAAAATACAGTTACTTAGTATCACTCCTCAACTTATGTCTGTTTTGTTATTCTATGTACAGGGCATATTTCTGCTAGGCTGGGAACATCAGAATTTAAGTAATATCTTCAGTAAGTCTCTTGGAACAATAGTTGCATTAGCAGTTAGAAGCAAAAGGTGTGGGAGACAGCTCTTAAGTATCCTGTTGGGGTGAGAAAATATTGAAGAGCTGAGTTGGGAGATTTGTGGGGTCCCTCAGGTAGGTCAAACCCATATCTCCGCTTTGAGTATAAGGCTCACAGCATCCATCTAGAAGAGTGAGTAGACCTGTATCCTATCATAATCCCTGATGCTGGGTCAGAATTACCTTGCTGGTTAAGGATTTGCCTTAGGAGTCCTTGTATTAGGAATTTTGTGACAATGCCAAAGTTTAGGAACTGAGACTGTTTCAGAGTACATATTTATAGGTTTGCCATTCCCATAGCTACTTCTTCTGATTAATTAGCTAGCAGGACTTCATTAATGACTTAGCAGCTGGGTAGCTTGTACCTTTCTCTAGGAATCATATTAATAATGAAAGAAATGCAGAAATTTTATATACAAGATCATACATGTTTATATTTTATGTTTCAAATCTCTGAAAATCTGATGCCAAGTTTCAGCAGAGAAGGTGAATCATGTTATTGAAATAAGACTTGCTGCATGTGGCATCCCCTGATCAAATAAAAGAAACCCAAATGAAAATATAAAAATAGTAGCTTATATTAATGAATCTTATTTATGTTCATTTATGTTTAGTGAGAATTTTGCATAAAGTGCAGCTAAAACTCTGATCTTGAATGGAAATCATTGGTCCCTACAGAGGGGAAGAAGAGGAAGGAGGATCTTTTAAAGTGACAGCTGATTTCTGCAATCTATTAATGATTCCCTTGGAGAGTTTTTGAAAGCATCCTGGAGATAAATGAATAAAAATTACAGCATCAATAGTTTTCTCTGGGAAGGCACTGTTGTTGCAAAATTCCTTGTTCCAGGCAGAGTGGGAGGTGTAATTTGCAAGCACTCTTACTCCCTGCAACCTGAGACCACATAATGTGGACCACATTAGCTGAAAACGAATGCCCACATCCCTGTGTACTGAGCTCATATGTCAGCAATTACTTTATTGCCAGTCTGTTCAAGTTTGGAACACAAGTAAATAAGCAGATGTGATAGCTCTGCTTTAGTCAAGCTTGCAACTAGAGGCCATCCTGCTAAGCATACTTGATGGAACCGAGTGAACCAGCATGAGGGTAACAAAATGAAAATTAAGAAATAATGAAAAACTACGATTTATTTTTTCACACTCAGATTTATTACAAAGCATTTGCAAGATGTATCAAAGGCCGCTGCTAAAATCTAATTAATCAAAAACTATAAGAATGCAAAGAATGAGATCTTTGGGTAAAAATGTGTGGGGAAATAAAGCATATATTTGTTGAACATGTTCTGGGGTCTTTAACTTCTGGAAGTTTAATAAATAGATAATTTTCATGTCTTGTTCATATCCATCTTCCTGAAAGGTATTGTAGTTTAAAAACTCATCTGCCCATCACTTGGGGAAATGAATTGTCACCTTCATCTCGTCTGGTTTGTCAGAATTTGCCCTGTGGGTTTGTTACAAAGTTTTCCAGCATTGATAATGAAACAATTGCATGGGGTATGTTTTTCTGGGAAGTTTCTGGCACAATGTTTATGCAACAAAATCACCTGGAATTATCATCATGTGGGGCAAGGTAATCTAAATAATTTCCAATTTATTTTCAGCATCTTTTTAAAAACTTGCAGATGTCTTTCTGTCAGTACTCTGCATTATGTTCTACAGCAAAAGTTTAAGACATATGAGTACCCAATTTAAAATATTTTCATGCCAAACCTGACAAAACTAGTTTTAAAGCTGAAATGTTTTGCATAGTCCTAAAAGTCTGTTTGGGCTGTGAGATCGTTTGGACCTGCATAGTTGAAGTAGACATTCTTTCTTACAAAAGTGGTCATTTGTTAACTTGTATTTTGTACCATAAATGGTCCATGCAGCATAACCTGTCTTTCCCATTTCCAGGGGGCTTTGATGAAACTCTTTGATTCCTCCTCATTTTCAGCTAGCAACTTGAATTTAAAATTTATGTAAAATATATTAACAATTTTCCTTTTTTTTATTAATTCAATGTAGACAGAAAATAAGACAGAGAAATTCTTTGTGATTGTAACTGGGAGACAAAAGCATCCACAGAATTAATCTATAAATTAACTAACCATCTAACCATAGTTTCTCTTCTAAAATGTAGGTCATATTATGAAACACTTTGCTTATGGTTTAAGTTCCAAGCTCTAACTCAACAGATTACAGCACTTTTAAGAAGTTATCAGTAAATTTGAAATATGTTTTAAATATGCAAGTTGCCTTGGGATTTTAATATTCATATTAAGACTCAAAATGGAAATTATTTCAAATACCTAATTTAGATCTATGAATATTTAAAAGCCTAATTTAATGTGTAGGTTGTACCACTGCGCCTAAAGACTGTTTGCAAATGAGTGAAGTTTAATGAGATGGTCTCTGTATTTTCATTTGAAGTCATTTTAAAATATAGGTAATTTCTATGGAGTACCACATGGAGCTTTTTAGCCTATGTTTTGTTAATTATAGCATATATATAGACATATATTTAAATAATACAAATTACTTAGCATTTATTATTTTCTTAACACAGTAAACTGATGAATCATGTCTACATGGGGCTCTGGTGTGCTGTTTCAACCAAAAATGCTCACAAAAGCACAGACAATATCCATATAAAATAGTCTAAATAATCATCCATACAAAAATATTTAAATGCTTTTTGACATTAACATGTAAGGAAAAGGCACAGGAATTGGGGGATTTATTTTGCAATTTTTACTATGAAGGCCTCAATCATTCTTCCAGGTTGCTACTCATGCTGTCAATAAATTAATGTTTGTCTGTCACAGAAATTGTTAAAATTACAGTCCCAAGACTTTCTTTCAGAACTGAAACAGTGGTATATAATTACTATGATTGATAGACTTATTTAATGAAATAAGAAACAGAAATCTAAAGCAATTATTTGCAAATATTATATAAATCATTATGAATTACAATTATAATAAACAATAATCCAGGTATTTGACCTTTTTTATCTGCACAGCTGTAAATGCTATCAATCATGATGGCATCCATGTACTACTGTGAACACAAGGAAGCCACAAAACATGGGCTTTTCCAGCTGCTGAGCAGAGAAATGGCTGTATGATATTTCTATAAACTTGACCATGCAGGTGACAGCACTGTGCTGAGTACAGCTCTGGTACTGCCTGGCTTTCCTCTCTTGGTCCAGCAAATGCTCTCCTAGAAAACACATGTGAATAAAATGGCTTGGTTATGGTGGTGAAAACTGTTACTATGCATGTCAGCCAGGAGGATGCTCTCAGCTAACTTGCCCTGCCCTAGCACCTCCTTGGTGTCCCATGGGATTGTCCTTTCCTTGCTCATAAAACAAACCCGATCATTTTACACACTGTTTATTTTGTTCTTAGTTGAAAAATTCTGAAACCATGAGAGTACTGCATTTTTAAAGTATGAAACCAAAAGCATGCATCTAAGCAGTCCCACAGAAGGCTTTTCAAAATGAAGCAGCCTTCCAAAAGGTTTGTGTCATACCTACCAACCTGGTGTGGATGCAGCATATGCTATAAGCAGCTAAAATGCCATTACATGCTAATGGTTGTGGGTTCAATACCAAATTCTCTTTTTCTGAGGGAAAGAATGTCTTCAAAACTGTGTTCTAGAAACTGGCATACTGCATGTGCATATTCTTTCTGCAATTAAAAAAAAAAAAAAAAAGGAAACAAGAGATAGCCAGTAAACTCTGTCTTTTAAAATAACAATGATAACATACTTAGTCACTTGCTTCATTAACCTTGAGATATTAAAAAAGGGAGAACTAATAGCTACAACACAAAATTTGTTTTTAGAAAATAATTCTGATTAATATACCGTTTCCAAATTCTGACCAAATCTTCATCTGTTTTCTGACCAAAATTTGGTCATATAGTATGTTAAAAGTTGTAATGAGCTTTTCATAGCTACAAACCATTTCAAACATGAGTGATTTAAATTCATATCAAACTCAGATTTCCTCTGCCTTTGTATTTGTACTCCAATAAGAGAAAACATAGAGTGTAGGAAAATTAATTGAATGAGTATTGTATACTTCCTTGGTATTAACTGGAAAGCATACATAAGTACAAATATAGGGCTTTTTTAAATTCTATGTTAGATAAATACTAGGACAGTATTGTTGCAAATAAGCCATACATATAATAAATCTTAGATTATGAGCAGATGTGTGTTTGCCTTTTTCTTCTTTCATTTGCATCAAATTTTCTTTTATCTTGTCATAATCAGGATGCCCTTTTCTGAAATTAATACAATTGAAATATTTTCAGTTTTTTTTCCGGAAATAAGTACATAACATACCCTTCCACCATAAAGCAATTTCAAAGAAAATCTTCCAGCTTTTTTTAAATGCAAGTGTACTATTGCATATATCTAAATGCCTACACATATATTTCCTTACTGCCTACACTTTTCTCAAGCCATCTGATTAGAAATGGTTTCCATTTAAGATGCATTACATCTAGTAGAATTTATTACCTTACTTAGAGGCCCTAAAAATGGGTTCTCTTGTCCTTTGCATATCCACTAACACACAACTCACATATCAAAAGAGCTTTTGGAGTAGTTACAGCAAACATAATGAATCAGGCTTCTCCTAAAACTTGGTTGAAAATGTCTCCTTTCTTACTGAAGAGAGCTAGAAGAAGGAAAGGTAATAATTCTTTTTGCAGTAACCCAGAAGAGTTGCCATCCACTCAACCTGTGTGACTGACTCAGTGATGTGTTTGAAGGAGATAGAATCTATTAGTTTCATGGCAATGTCTTAACAGCAGGCTCTATCCTGCCTCATGTCAAACCTGAAAGCAGTTCAAAGCTTTGGGAAGCAAGAGAATAGCAGAGAAAGTAACATTACAACATAGAAATGCCAAGAATAATAGTTGAAGGTTCAAAATCTGGCTATTGTGCTCTAAGGCTGATTTTACTTTTACTTTTCCTTTTAGCAGTCAGGTGAGTATGAGTCTTGTTGAGTAGTCACTAAAACTTCCATCACTTTAAAAAGTCATTTGTAGTCATACAAAGTTCATTGAAATAAATAATGTGAACCTATATTTTCAAGAGAACATTATGCAGATCAAAAGACCCTGAGCTTGAGCAGTGGGATTTCAAATATCTTTTAGTTAAGTCTAGACACTTGCCTGCTTAGCATGCTGTCTGTTTTCAATTCCATTCTGAGACATCTCCCTTTACTGTGACAATGCAGATCATTCTCAGGAGACATTTTATTACATCAGGTTACTTCATCACATGACTTTTAGGCCTCTAAGTTCCTTCTATGGATTAGTCTTATAATGATAATCTCTGAACTTTTAATGTGAGTTATTTTATGCAAAACAGAAGTTAAGCATCATTCTGAAAGGAATGAAATTGCTTTTTGCCATTCTATTTCAAATATATTCTGTCATTGTATTCACAATCAGTTAAAGCAACAAAATCCTAGCTATTTCTAAAAACATATGCATATATTTCAATATAAGTCAAGACAGGCTGTGCTGAACAGAGGTGCCATGATACTGCTGTCAGAGATTCTGAGCTGTGGGCTAAATGAAGCCTCATCGAAAAACCTCAGTAATGAAACCTATTCCTGCTTGCTTTTCTACTGAAAATGCATTTCTGAGGAGGGGAAACTCTGTACCTTTATTCACAAATATTTGTTTTTTGAGCTCATGGGTTATGGACTTTCTGAGCTTAGCATTAAGGGTTTGAGAGCATGACTATGTGTCCTCCACAGCTCTGTCAGATGTGCTTTATATTGGTCACTCAACAACCAGTAGAGAATTCTACTTCACAGAAACCTAAAATGGTTTGGGTTGGAAGGGACCTTAAAGAAAATCTAGTTCCAAGCTCTCTGCCACAGAGAGGGACACCTTTCACTAGACCAGGTTGCTCAGGGTCCCATCCAAACTGGCCTTTAACAACTCCAGGGATGGAGCATTCGCAGCTTCTCTGACCAATCTGTTCCAATGCCTCACCACCTAAATAGCAAAGAATTATTTCTCATATTGACTCTAACCTCTTTTGGTTTAAAGCCATTTCCCTTGTCCTGTCACAGCAAGCCCTTGTAAAAAGTCTCTCTCCATCTTTCTCATAGGCTCTCTTCAGATACTCACAAGCCTCAGTTAAATCACCCCACAGCCTTCTCTTCTCCAGGCTGAACAATCCAATTATCTCAGCCTTTCCTCATAGGAGAGGTGCTCCATCTCTCTACAAATCTTGGTGGCCTCCTCTGGATGTGCTCCATCAGGTCCATGTCCTTCCTGTGCTGGGGACTTTGCTGGATCATGCCAAGCCTCTCATGTACCAGCACTCCCAAGTCCTTCTCGGCACGGCTGCTCTCCATCTGTTCATTCCCCAGCCTGTGTTGGTACCGGTGGTTGCCCCAATCCAGGTGCAGTACCTTGCACTTGGTCTCACTGAACTTCATGAGATTCCCATCGGCTCAGTTCTCAAGTTTGTCCAGGTCCTTCTGAATGCCATTCCATCCCTCAGGCGTGCCAGCTGCACTGCTCAGCCTGGTGTCATCTGCAAATTTGCCAAGGGTGCACTTGAACTCTTTGTCTATGTCATTAATGAAGATATTAAACAAGTTTAAACAGTATGGGCCCCTCAGGGACACCGCTTGTCACCGACATCCATCAGGACTCTGAGCTGTTGACCACCACTCTCTAAATGCAATTCATTACTATCCAAGATCTACTTGCAATCTAGTTACTACCAAATGCAATGTGGGTTGGCCATATATTTGTAAGTCAAATGCCTGGGCCTACATTTAATATTAGTGAAGTTCAGCACTTTTTTAATCCTCTGAGCCATGCCAGACCTCTAGCAATTCTATGATTAAAGAACTAATGCATTGAAATGAATGTTTTATTTACAGCCCATTTTACCTGCAAAATGTTTATTGCAATACAATAAAGACTTGCTTGGGCATCTTACAGAGTTAAGCATATCTTTATTTTAGCATTTAATTTGTGATGTTGTAGTATTTGTGTGAAATATCACCAGGAAAATAATTTATTTTTCACTTAACTCTATTACCTCATTTATAAGCCTTTTTCTGCACCATGACCTTGTAATAAGTGTGGTTAGCTGCTGTCTGTTGTCAGTCTGAACAGTTCTTTGAAGAGTAAAAACAAGTGTCTAATTTGTACCTCACTATTTATTAATCTGCTGTATTATTGTGTTAAACATCTTTCCAAAGTTTGTTATGTGTTGTGGTTTAACCCCAGCGGGCAGCTCACCTCAAACAGCTGCTCACTCACTCCCCCACCTGCAGAATGGGGGAGATAATCGAAGGAGTAAAAGTGAGAAAACTCATGGGTTGAGATAAGACAATTTAACAGGTAAAACAAAAGCCACACATGCAAGGAAAGCACAGCAAGGAATTCATTCACTGCTTCCCATGGACAGGGAGGTGTTCAGCCATCCCCAGGAAAGCAGGGCCTCATCACACAAAATGATGACTTGGGATGACAAATGCCATCACTCCAAATGTTCCCCTTTTTCTTCTTTTCCCGCAGCTTTATATGCTGAGCATGACACCAGACAGTAAGGGATATCCCTTGGGTCAGTTGGGATCAGCTGCCCCAGCTCTGTCCCTTCCCAGCATCTCATGCACCCCCAGCCCCCTCATTGGTGGGGTGAGGAGCAGAGAAGGCCTTGGCTTTGTGTAAACACTTCCCAGCAACAACGAAAGCATCATGTGATCAATCTTGCTTCCATCAGAAATCCAAAATATAGCCCCATACTAGCTACTATGAAAAAAATTAATTTTATCCCATCCAAAACCAGCACAACATGTTAAATACAAAACTCAAATCCCAATTTCACCATATTTGTTATGCCTCCCTTCAGCTGACTTTTTAAAGCTAGATCACATATTTGACTTTGCAATTGGACTATAAATTTATCCAGGGTATTTCTTGCTGCAAAATCAGAATTGCCTGGTAATTGATTGGGTTTTTTCCCACCTTTTTTATTAAATTTGATCAGGATTTGTCATCCTAGACTCCTATATTCCAAGGCACCTTTCCCTCAAATGAATCTTACTGCCATCCATGGGACAATGCAACGATAAAACCAAAGCAAGAAGGTTTGAACTGGCAAGACATTAAAAAAAAAAAAAAAAAATCAGCAACATTAAAGCTTCAAGAAATAAGACCTGAAATATTTATTTAGAAAAGTGTGCCAACTTTTGAGCTTTTGCTCCTCAGTCAGAATTGGTATAGATGGCACATACCCAGGAGTACTGACTTCTTTAGAAGCAGACTAGGCAAATGCAGCTGTAAGCTTGCTGTCCAAACACCCAGTAAAGCACCCAAGTTTCTGAGGGCTACATTAATATGCTGCTTCTAATGAGCACTATTTTTCAAAAAAAATTTAGTTTCAGAAGACTGAACATTTTCATATAAGCAGTAAAGACTCACACGGTGATCCTTGCTACAAAGTTGGAAGTGCTTAAAATAAACCATGGCTTCTTTAAAATAGAATTTCGAGACACTATAAATGCAGACAAATGGATTATATTTTCTTAAAATCAGTTTCAGCATTTAAATATGCTCTGCAAAGCTGTATCCTTTTCTTATTTTTTCCTAATTTTTAATTTCTCTTTTCAACTCAACACCTTGGCATGATATATAACCTCATGATATATTACTGTCTTCCTTTTGTAATACTTTTCAGTGATACATAATGACAATTGTTATTTCTTTAAAATAAAAATAAAGAAATGATAACATTGACCTAATGGTTTTATTTGGGATTTGTTTTTTTTTGTAGAAAGGTAAAACATAGTTTTAGTGACAAATCAAATAAATTATCAAAAAGAAGCTCTTGAAAGATTCAGCATAGCTGTAGAGGTAAAGGTATGCATTGTACAATTAGGAATAATTTGGTGAGGCTTCTGATAAACACAGGAACAGTCTTCTGTACTGTTTTTTTCAAATAATTTAAATAAAAGCAACAGTAATCTGTCAGCAGTGCCCCATCCAAAATAACTAATATATATGTTAAAATGACAGGTTATATATTAAAATTGCATTTCTGATCAAAACATGTTCTTGGTTACAGATGAGTTATTATTGAGTAATTTATTTAACTTGCTGAAGACATTCTAATAAAAGCAGCTGTAAAGTGGTTTCACAGGATAGTGTCATCAGCTGCAAGATAATGTGAGACTTCTCATATTTCCTGTCAAGTCAGTGTCTCTCCCTCAGCATTACGGTGGGGTCAAGAGGTGAGAAAAACTTGTCCACATAAGAGATAAAATAGGTATAAAACCATGTTGCAAACGGGAAGGTCAGAGATTCAACTAATGGAACAAATTCTCTATGAGAAAGTTTTTCTGCCTAGTTTGAAATATATTTATGCATCAATATATATTAGTATATATTTTTAAAATTGCAGAGGACTTACTGTTCCACTTCCATCCCAATTATTCTATGGAAGCTGAGTATGTTTGTGGTAGAGAGCAGCCTAGGAGACACAATCAGGGAGCAGAATCCGAGCCCCATTGTGCTAAACAACCAACAGATGAATCAAGCTGACAACTGAGAGGCGACTATCTGCATTTGAAAACAGAGTGAAATGAATTTACTGCTCTAAGGTCTTAATCTTTCTACTTCTAATCCTGCAGGTAGCTTAATTCAAGTCAACGGCAACTAACCTGAGTAAAACAGCAGGATTTAGCTCTTCCTCAGTCCTGTGCTTTCATTAAAGGAGGGACAGAGAGCACTGAAACAGACATACAACAGGCTTGCCTTCAACTCCTTTATGTTTGCCTGTGAGGAAGACAGACACTCAGAATTGCTGTTTTTCCTTTCAAAGGGCAGATTGTGCATGCTGCTCTTTTTATATTTTAGTCTTTCATTAGGAAGTAATGGATACTGCATTTTCCTCTACAAGGCTTTTTTTGCACAAGAGAATTCACCAGTGCATTTATGGTGGGATATAATCATACCAATGTAACAACCCATTGCTAATACTGATATGCCAGAATAGTTACACCAGAAATTTCTCCCTTTTAGACAGCAGCTTTGTTCTGAAAGTATGAACATATGACATGTGGCTGCACTGCTACACCTACAGAAGTCTTCACCCACTGCCTGGGATTATTTCCTATGTATTTTAAGTGTCCTCCTGCATATTGGTTGATGCTTTTGTTGAAATACTCAATTCTATATTTACACAAAGAGCTCAAACAATCACCACGAAATCCCCTCTAGCTGAGCTTATCACAGGCACCCACAATACCTCCTGCCAATATAATTCAGGGATTAATCCCCATCCAACAGGGAATTTGGAATTGCATATACCCACCTTATAATCAAGACAATTATATGACCAGCCTTGACCTCTCTCCACTGTGATGCTTGTTAGACCTTTCACTCCCTTATCTCCAAAGCCACCACTTCCCTTCTGGCTAAGGACCAGAACTAACTCAAATCTTGTGACAGCAACAAGTTTTTCCAGAGAACCAGGTTTCTAGGAAGGTGGTGGGATCCTATGGAGATAAAAGATGAGAGAGGAAGATCTGTAAAGCTCTAAGGAAATGACAGGACCAATAGATAGCAAGAGAAAAGAAATACAAGATCCTGTGGACAGGAAACTCTGTCATTCCTCTCTATGGGCACTGCTCTCCTTCAGACTTTTCTCATTCCTGTGGTGGTCTGGACAACCATGTTGCTTACCACTTTTAACCCTCCAGAATCTCTCAAATTGTACAAAAAAGCAAAAAAGGCTAGGCTATTCTGTGGAAGAAGGAAAGGATGTAAAGCACAGCAAAGTCAGAATGACACCATATAGTTGTAGGCATATATTCCTCAGGTGGAACAAAAGACTGTATGGTAAGAGACAACATTTTCCAGGGTAAAGCAACTCCATCACCATCTCAAGAGCAGACAAAACAATCCATCCTGCCATAAAATAGCTGCAGGATAATCTGTCCTGGAAAGCAGCTTTGTACAGAAGGATCTGGGGGTCCTGGTGAACAATAAACTGTCCATGAGCCAGCAGTGTGCTCTTGTGGCCAAGAAGGCCAGTGGTATCCTGGGGTGCATTAGGAAGAGCTTTGCCAGAAGGATGAAGGAGGTGATCCTGCCCCTCTACTCAGCCCTGGTGAGGCCAAATCTGGAGTACTGTGTCTATTTTGTGGCTCCGTGGTACAAGACAAGGAATGAGAAGAGGATCCAGTGGAGGGTTATTTTAGAGAATTGGAGCAACTTTGTTATGGGAGAGCTGGACCTGTGTAGCTTGTGGAGATGACTGAGGAGGGGATTTTATCATTGTATACAAATATCTTAAGGGGAGGTGCTGTGACAGGACAAGGGGACAAGATGTGTGAACTTTAAACACGGGAAGTTCCATGTGAATATGAGGACAAATTTCTTTACTCTGAGGGTGACAGAGCAGTGGAACAGGCTGCCCAGAGAAGTTGTGGAGTCTCTTTTTCTAGAGACATATAAACCGACTCCTGGTCACAATCATGTGCAGCCTGCTCTACGTAAACTAGCTTTAGCAGGGGCTTGGACCAGATGAACTCAGAGATCCCTTCAGTCCCAAGCAGGGCTTGAAGTGTTCTGAGATACAGGAGAGCCAGTACCAGATCCTAGTTGAAACCACAGGGCAAGAACTTCAAATGCAATGATAAGAAAGAAAAGTGAAAAGAAGAAGAAAAGAACAGCACTTTAGCTGACCCTTATTAATTTTCCCCACTCAATAATTTACTCCTTGTTAATTTTTCCACTCCATTGGCAATGCCAACAAAATATCTCCAAGGCAAACTTCACACCTGCCAACAACATGATTCTCCCCTTTACTAGCTCCTTTTAAATCTCAGGTTGGGAACAAGGGGAAGAAGAAATTAGAACTATCAGTAACTATTTCTGGGCTGTTTCCTTATCAGAGATGTAAATTGCATCATATGAGCCTACATGTAATATTTTTTATTAATTTTCAATGTTTTAGTAATTAGGCTAAAAGCAATAAGCTGGGACACTCAATACTGTTATCTAATGTGATGTCTCAGCCCTGTAATTCTAACAAAAAGCAGGGTGAGAGGTATTGTGAGTAATTTTAAATCATCCTTAAATAGGAGAGGAAATAAAACACAGATTTTTTTTTTTGGTCTTGCCTTTTTTGTAGTAAACAGAAGAGCAAATGTTCTTCTAACCTAAATGGGAATGTGAAATGAGTGCTGTATCATAGCAACAGCCAGAGGTTTGTCTCAATATTTGAATGATTATGAACATCCTTGTTAAGTGTGTGATACACTGCTATGTCATAAGGAAAACCTAGTAAATTACTGCTATAAAAGTGAGCTGTTGAAGCTGAGTGTCTTAGATTCCTTAATGATAGCACTTATTTAGCACTGCAAGAGTGAATTTTTATTCCCAGGCATCCTTTTTAATGACAGGAGACAGATCATAAGAAGACAAATAATAAGTCCTGATATACTGGGAGCAAAAACTCTCAGATGTGTTTTGAAATTGTGCTTCACAATTTTCAAATCAATGTGCAAAGTAACCTTTTTCAGGAATACGTTTTCATATCTAGTGTTGAAACTGGGTGAATTGTCAATGAGCTGTAATGGAGAAAGCTTGTTTTATTGACGTCTGTATTTGTCCAGACCAGGGGTTACATGGTAGGCTGGATTTTGTTTTTTAGATGGTTTCTTGCACCAGGTTACTTAAGTCTGGTTTGTCCAGTTCTTAAATATTGTGTGTTGCAACCAAGCAACATGGCTAACGTTTTGAAAAGCACCTAACTAGGTTCTTACACCAGGGCTGCATTCACAGAAAAATGTGCTGTTACAAAATGTGCCTTGCAAAGACAGTGTGGGCCAGGAATTCACTCTGTAGCACCATGGGATGAGAGCACCATGCACATCAGAAGAGATAGTTCTGTGATGTGTTTGTGTGTGCATGTGTGTATAGAATCAGGGCTTTTGAGGGGGAAGCATAAAACCTCATCAAGTCAGATAAAGAGCTGTTAAGGTGCTGGTTGGTGAGACACATGGAGGAAAGGTATCTTAAAAAAGACAGTAACATGACCCTGCATGGAATACTTGCATTGATCTAGGATCCAGAGTAATAAACCTAATTGGACAGCAGGCTTCATTTGTGTGCTGACACTCCCTGTCACAAGTTAATTGTTTTATTCAAGGTAAAAAATAGCAGGAAGAATTGAGAGTATTCCCTCTTTCCAGTACAGCCTTCATACTGCCTGAAAAATGGAAATGGTTATGAAGAACATGGAGAATGCAGCTGAAATCCCCTAACACAGCTCATTACCCTTCAGATGCTCTAAGAAACAGGAATGGTTTTTGAGAGGTGTCTTTAATCTGTAGGAATCAGTAAATATTTCCCAGTGGTGAATCCTGACTGAAAGGAGCCATTTGTTCCAGCTGTGACCACGCCTCTGCTTGTTTGACTCAAAGAACTGCCAAACAAGGTTATTGTTCTTCAGTGAGAAGTTTGGAGGAAGAAAAAGCATCCCCATTCTTTAGCCCCAGCAGGTTAATCAGTTTTTCCCTAAAACTTTATAACAACTGGTACTCTGACCACATCAGACTAGTTAGGGCTTGGCAGCCCTAACCCCCATGGTTGGCCCATGAACACCAGTGTAGGAAGGGAACCTCATCACTTCATCCCATTTTGGTGCTGAGTGCCAGTCTCTAAATTCTAGTCAATGGTTATGTCTGTTTTGTGAAATACTGGTTGCTAATTTTGGGGATTTATTGGCATTGGCATGAACTGGCTGCTCAAGGTTGGCTTTCTTTGTGGCAAATGTTTTTTGGCTTGGTTTTTTTTTGGGGGTGTTTTTTTTTTTTTTTTTTTTTTTGGAGCTACAGTATTTTGATCTGATTTTAATCTAAAAAATATTGATTTTGCTAATGATGTGGGGCAAAGTCATGTAATACGCTCCTTTATAGAAGCTCTAACAAATGCAGAGAAAATGCAGCGAAAGATAATAGAAAGGCTAAATAAGATATGCATGGAATATCTTAATTTTGCTACAAGCTGGGCTAATTAATTCTAATTCCTTTTAATGAAAGGGTGATAAATAAAATATATTGAAGCTCTTGTCTCTTATCCTTTCCTTGCTTCAGTGCTGGTATTACACTATTGTCTTTCTCCCCTAATTTCCAGAAGTGTAAGAGAAGAATATGGCCCTTTCATTTTAAGGAAGAAACCCTTAATATCAGAACTCTACTCTGGCACTAAAAACTAGTGCAGAGTACGAAATACAACAACTTCCCTGAGCTGGTTTCTGGAGGTACCTGAAGGTGTTACCCCTCCTTGGAAACAGCTTGTCTGCACTGTAACATTACTTCTTTTGGAAAAATGGGTATGTTAATTTTTCCTGAACATGAAAATTTGACATGTTTGAGTCAAGTTTCTTTTTCCTGTGACCATCCTCTCCCCTCAAATTGCTATCAGAGAGGTAGAATTTTCTTTAAATTAAAATGAGACTTTCAGAGTGCCCCGCTATTGTGTAATAGCAATGGAAAATGGCCTGCAGTCCTTTGTCACTGAAAAATACATGTTTTCAGCTAAAAAGATGCATTTTTCTTATTCTTGGTCTCTCTTCCTAGCCTCTTTGAAATCTGAGAAATGATGCAGCAGATGCTGAGCTGCAAACTAGAAGACATATATGATTTAAGTATCAGTTGCCTGGTATTTTTTGCCTGGTTCATTTAGTTCACTATGATAGAAGACTGCAGCTGTTCAAATTAAAATAGAAATCTTAAAAAGATCACAATATTTATTTCTTTTTTTTCCCCCAGCTATTTTTAAAATTTTCAAAACTGTGTATTCTTTGTCAAATAAAATCAATATGTATCTTATGTATAAATATGTCTCTTTTTTTACATGCTAATTTTATTGTTTCCAGGGGCAACTACAGAAGAATAAACACAAGCAACCAGTGTGTTCCATGCTTGTTTTCTATTTGTTACTGTGTCATAGGCAAAATTTTTGGGAGGATAAACTCATCATCATAATTTTGCTCTGTTAAATTGGCTGATTCTTGGTTCTGTTCACAACAGCCTCAACAGATTCCAGGGAGACTAAAGGGCTGTTGGGTTACATTCTACCTTTTTTCCACATGAGAATTTGGGAATGAGATATAGTTGATGACATCACCTATATACCAACACAATGATCACATGTATTGTTTAACCATAAGCCATTAGATATTGCTTGGGAATGTTTTAAAAATTAATAACCTGGAAATCACTGCTGTGTGGGTTTTCTTGAAACTCAGCCTTCTGTATAAGGAATAATATATAAAGGAGTCAAAATAAATAATTTGGCTGTGCTACAGCTAAACAGTGTATGTTGTATAAAGGTAGCTTCTTATATTGTACTTTGATGATTGCATTTCCTTTTAATCTGTTCTCCTAAAACTGCTACAACCACTAAACTAATTTGGTTCCAGTGTCACAACTCAGTCCTATAGCTCAAAAGAGAGACTCCAAGGAATGATGATTTATAAAACTGAAAATTCATTTGAATGTTTACCAAAAAATACTTTGTAGCCTTTGCACTTGCCGCTTTCCTATTTCAGATTCTATTTTAGGGTACAATCCAACCTGAATGCATTAAGGACAGATTATTTTTCCCACTCAATTCACCTTTTCAAGTTTTGAGCAGCCCCACTCCAGAAATGAGCAGCCCAACAGTGTATTTCACTAATATCAGAAAAGGCAATGCCTGAAGCGGTTACAAAGATCAGTGAAGGAGCTTTGGAGAGATGACTGACATAAACATTCCAGCTACGGAAAAGAATGAAGCTATTGAAGAGGGAAAAAATCAGACTAAGGAACCAGGGACCTCTAAAACAAAAGGTTCAGCTCCATTTCTATTGAAGATACATTAAAGTCATTATGATTTTTCTGTAGGCTACAAGGAAGGCTTAGGTTTCAGTTTGTTACTTTGTTAATAAAAGTCAGTCCTCCACATATAAATAATCAAATGTTTTAAGAAAGGTGAAATATTTTGCAATATTTTGGTGCTCTCTTGAGGCATTCTCACATCCTCCATGTGTAGATTGATTTTTCCCTCCTTTTTTCTACCCATCACCTGATAGTTTTATCCATTGGACGCATTAGAGATTATGTTGCTGTGATGGTTAGTCATTTGTGAAGGATAAAAATATCACAGTGGAGCTGGATGAGTTAAATTTAACGGGTGTGTAATTGACAGGCATGTACAGGATAAGCACTTTCATTACGTACTTCTCGGCGCCACTCAGTTCACAGTGTGCTCCACAAATATTGGCAAGGAAATATGTCATGTGCCAGGGAATGAGTAAGAGAGATTTGTGTGAAATATGGATGCCAGAGAATGTCTAATTATAGCTCATGAAAGACCAAACAATAACCAATAACAAAACCCAACAGAATCATTCCCTCAAACCAAAGGTAGATTAATGATTTTTGCAGACAACTGACAATACTAATAGTCACCAAAATTCCTATGTAGTCAAGAACCCATGGGTAAAAAAGTGGCCTAGATCTGTGGAAAAGAGGTTCTTATCATGACAGAATTCAGGATGAAATCATCTTTACTTGTGCAAAAGGCACTCCAGCATCTTAAATATAAAACTGTTAAGCTATGTTGGAACTGGGGAAGGAGCAGCTTTTTCCCAACTAGAAAAAATAAATCTGACTTGTACTTCCAACATTCAAAATAAGGCAGCAGATGGAGTTGCTAGGAGACAGAAGGCAAAGAACAAGAGCATGAATGTGCTCTAGTGTCTCTACACAATAGCAAAGAGTATATGAAATGAGCTGGAGCTTTAGATCTCACCATCAGCTATGACTGTTACAAGTATGAAATGCAGTCTTTGTGCAAACCAGAATGCTTATTCTGAACAATTTTAATAAGGAGATCTATGAGAATTGTATTATGTGATATTTAATGCTGCTCTGCAGGCAATCCTTGTAACCACGGAATTACAGTATAATTCAGATAGGAGGGACCTTGGGAGGTCTAGCCCAACCTCCTGCTGAAATCATGAGGTCAGACCAGGATGCTCAGGGATTTATCCAGTCATCTCTTCCATGAATGGAGATGGCATAACCTCTCAGCACAACCTGCTCCTCCTGACAGCACTCATGGGAAGAAAGGTTTTCTTCATATCCTCTCTGAACCACTCTTGTATTAATTAGTGCCTGCTGTTTCTCAGACTCACTGTGGCTCCATCTCCTAATTGACATCCCTGCAGATACTGGGGGCTTCTGTCATGTCCCTCCAAAGCCATCTCTTCTCCTGACTGAGCAAGTCCCAGTCCCACAGCCTCACTTCATGGGACAAATGGTCCAGCCACAATCATCCTGGCTGCCCCTGCTGAACTCATCACTCTTTATTGCTGCTTCTTGTACTGAAGGCCTAAAACTGGACACTATTATTCATGTGACCTAAGAAATACTGGCTGTTCTCCTGTTAATACAGTTCTGGGTGATTTCAGCCATCTTCAGCATCTTTTGCCAAGGTGCACTGCTGGCTTGTGTGTGGCGCGTGCCTAATTTTGAACCCACCAACACAGCAGGTCAGCAAGAGCCTGCTGCCACTCCAGGGATTTTTGTTGACTATCCAATATAAGTACAAAGAGATATTGCAAGGTGGAAAGAGTAATAGGGTCATGTGCAGAATTGATGAAATGTGAAATGAAAGTAAAGCCTGGCTGAAAAGTTGTCTTGGGAAAGGTGAAATGGATGAGGAATGAAAGAAGTGTCACTAGGCTTTGATTATAGCACACTTAGAGTAAGAAAGATTTTGTAACAAATAATTTTCTTGGAGAAGAATCTCAGGTAATTTCACCACCACTGAATAAGAAACCATCATGAAAAGGGCTTTATGAAACAGATTAGAAAACAAGTTTAGAATATAGATATTAAAATATCCATTGAATGCTTAAGTTCTTAATCTACTTTTATGATAATTCTAATTGGTGAAAAAAATGAAAAAAAATCTATCCAGTTATAGAAAAATACTTATATTTAATAATAAATATAAGAAGAAAAGAGTTTATCAGTTATAGTATTATGAGGTCATCAGATTTTTAGACAGATGTTTGTAGAACAAAGAAATACAGTGAGCAATATGTAAGTCAGTACTTATTTGGTTCTGAGTGGAGAAAAATTGCCAAAGAAAAAAGTTTGCTGGAAAAAAACACTGGCTAAAAGGCATAAAGTAGTATAGTTCTTATGTTAATTTTAATAAACTGCTTGAATAACTATCAATTCTTACTTTAAATATTTATTCCAAAAGCTTTTTTCAATAAATTGTCACTTTATTTGAATAATAACTCCTAAAACTACAACGATTTTACCTTTTGAGCAATATATTTGCTGTAGATGATGATGAAATCTACTAGTCCTCTGTAGAGTTTAGAGGTATCATCTAATCATAGTTGTTAATGATCAAAGAGAATCCCCAAACCTTGAACTATGTGTTTGTGTTCTTATGTAATAGGTTGCAGGTAATCACAGAGCTGACATAAAGAAAAGAAGAAAAAAAAAAAACCAAAACACCAAAAACCCAAATAAAAATAAAAGTAGATAAAAATAACAAAATTGTTTACAGATCCTAGAAAATGCAGATTATAAGGCATCTGGACAAAGCCACAAGAAGGACAGAAAATAGAAAGAGACATTGGGGTGAAAGTGGAAAATGAATCCAGGAGGAGTCACCAAACAAGAAAAAGTAGGGTGTGCATGCAGGAATCTGTACGCAGCATGAAGCCCCAGGCAATGCTGGTTAACCAAACCTGATCTACAGCATTCAGCACTGGCTCTATCAGTGGTTAAAATAAAAACAAACAACAACCTCCCCAAAAAATAGGCAAGTAAGTAAAGTAAGTAGGACATTCAGTGCATGACTGGCTGATACTAGTTGTCAAGCTGAGACTTAGCAGGAAATGAGCTTCAAATAAGCTTCAGTATTTGGCATAACTAGACTTTTCTCAGTTGCAGCTTCTCTGGGTTTGGCTTGCACACAACCTCTGTCTGAAAGGATTCAGCAGGGAAAGGATGATTGTGTCTGTGCTGGTCCCACCACCTGCTCTAAGGATGGATTCCCACTTTGTCAATCAGTGAATTGTGTTCTACAACTTGCTGCACGCCCCCTTGAGCAGCCTAGCCCTATCTATAGCACTAGGATATGACAGATGCAGCAGCTATCCCTTGCAGCCACCTACTCCCAGGCACGTTAAACACTGGTGTATCTGTGCAGGATGCCAAAGGTGTGTTTGCATAAGGAGTTATGTATTATGACAGCTCACTGCCTGCTAGGAAGGGGTTTCAAGGCTGGGCCAGGTGGAGGTGATGGGAGCTGGCTTGCTTCCACCCATAATGCTTATTGGAGCAGGCCCTGAGATGGTTTTATCACTGAGTCATTTCCAGGTTTTAGCTGGGTGGATACCAAGTTGCTCCATGAAGGATCCAGCATGTGCACATGGGCAATAGGAGCAGGCCCAACTGACAGCTCTGATGTACCCAGAACTCATGTTTGCCAGGTACTTTAACTCAGTCTTACTGCCTGGCAAGCCTTCAAAGTGAAAATAGGCACATCTTATCTAGGAAAGCAAATGTTCACAGCCTTCACTGCAGTATGGAAACCTTCTTTCCGCTAATTTTCAAGTCTCCTCATTCAGAGTACTATAAATATTTACAATATTTTCCCATGTGCCTATAGAATGTAAATACCAAACTTGTAGAGAAATAATTTAACAAGATTCAGACCCAGGACTTTTTAATACCACTATAAAAAGAAATAGCTGCTCTTATTATCCAGGGACATTATATCTGTGCTTTAAAAGGCAGAAATTCTAGGATGAAATTAGACAAGAACAAACCATTAACTGAGTGGTGAGAACACTTTGGGGCATCTGTGTGCTTTGTGAATGGAACAAGTTCCCTAAGTGCTCAACAGAAGGTTGACCAAGTCAGATTTGAGGGGAAGAACAAGGCTCTGCACCTTCTTTGTGTCTTGGCTGAAAGAAAGGTAGGAAGGAGCAGAAAGGAAAGGATGGACAAAAACTTCCCTCATTGAACTGTGGCTCAAGAGTTCCTTTGCAGCCATGCAAAGGTGGTGTAGATTTTCCATTTATTTCCTAAGGGTAATAGTCGTTCCCTGCATTGAGCTAGCATTCAAAGCCAGGCTGACTAGCACTTCATGGTATGGCACCACCAAGCCAAGTACAGCATCTGAATTGGCACAGGGTGTGCTCTATGAGTCTTTCTGTGCCTTGCTTGTTTTTACAAAGCCTTTTTCTACTTGTGATATACTACTAAAAGTCTCCTCCTGAAGACAGGATTTTTTCTTTCCTTCAGGGTGGGCACACTCTTAATTTTAAAAGTTGAAATCATAATTTGGAGTTGTTCTCTTTGCTTTTTCCTTTAAAATTTCAGCTCATGCTCAAGCATTGAAAAACTAAGATTCAGATCATTACTCTGCTGATGGAGAGCTCAACCCCATCTTCTCCACATCCTAGATAAATCCTTTCTCTACCAGGCTACTTTGGGTTCAGATGCTCCTTCCTTCTGTTTCTGGAGCTGTGGCACTATACAATTCTGCCACTTGTTTGTTTGTCTGCATAACTCATAGCCCCGTGGTTAGATTACCTTTTCAGAGAAGGGATATGTGGATTTGAGTCTCCATCAGGTTCAGGATAAAAGATGGAATATGTTCCATGTCCTGGTGAGTGTCCTAATATTTGTATAATCTGACACAGAGTGGGTAACACCACCATCTTTGCCTTTGGAGGTACATAAAGAAAAATTCCAAAGTCCATTGCTATTTTTATGGAACCTCACTTTATTGCAGTTTGTCTTATTTTTAGACCAAGAACTGGATTGGGATCTTTGTGGAGGTGAAGCAGATGGAAGGTATCAGGTTGGTGTGACACTTGGGGATATGTATGTTAAGTCAATCCTCATTAAAGCAAATTAAAACCAAACAAGAAGGCGATTGGCGAGTCTATGTGATTTTGGGGGTTGGGCACACAAAGCAGATTTGGTCTTGCAGTGTTGGATACAGAGACACATATTCATTCCCAATACTGCTTCCAACCCAGGCCCTTTTAGGTAGAAAGAAAACAGATCAGTTCTGGAGGATGCCTCTGTTCGTCTTTCTCTTCACATGCACATCTCTGGTGTGTCTGTGGCACTTGGCACGTTATAGTCTGTCATCATTCCACAACTTGACTTCCTGTGGTGTGAAATCATTAGCTGATTTAGACTTGTCAGGATTAGCTCTGCCCCGTGGTGCAGTGTGAAGACATCCCTATAGAGATGAGTTCAAAAGCAGTGCTGCCACCTAGACAGCAGATACCACGTCAAGAGGCACTGGCAAATTAGGACACAGACTTTTCTCTCCTCTGTCCATCTTAGCAAAATTTTCCAGGTATCTCTATTATGTTGTCAATTTCTTGTGATTCCTGCTGGAAACAAAATTTGCTTGGGGGCCCCTACATTCCTTAAATTTGTGTATTCTCTATATTGTTGTCATAAGTTGTTATATGGGTGTGGCAATTTAATGAAGATGTGGTGAGGAGGTAATGGGTGAAATAACTATTTCATAAGGCAGTAAGAAATGCTGTAAGATGATCTCCAGTCTTTCATTAGAATCTAGTGTGTTATTTATCAGTGAAAAAGCCATGGTAGAACAGGTTCATACAGGAAATGAAACTTCAGCAAAAGTAGATGTCAGATAAAATCAACATTCAATTCAACTCTATCTTAAAGGAAAATATGCACATCATTTTGGGCTCAGGCACATGCAAAATCTTTGCTGGTTTGGGGGTTAAATTAACACCTATCTAAAACAGCTGTTAATATGCTTTAGTGGTTCTGTGTACCAAAACGAAATTTATCTTCTAATTAAATGAGATAGTCAAAATCTAGCATTTAATCTATCTTAATGAATTCCTAAAGAAGGGGTAGCGTTTAATAGTCTCTTTTGACTTTGTTGTGTTAACAGTGATAAAGGAAAGGATTTAAAACTGATGAATCTAAATGAGGTTTTTTCATTTACAAGTGCAATTGAAATAATCCTTATTTGTTTCAAAGTAATTTTAAAGGTGATAAAAACAGGTTTTTAACCTTGGCAATTGGATAATCTCAAAAAAGGGTAATGATATAAAATTACCATTCCCTCCTCCAACACAAAGCAATTATTAAAATTTGTCAACCCGACTTCATGGGATTTCATCTGACTTCTTGCTGCAGAGGCAGTGAACATTACCAGCAAATTCAAATTAATAAAGAGGGCTTATTTTTGCTACTGAACTTGATGGTCAGCTTTGTCTACAGATAGAAATCTCTTTGAAAAAATTATAAAGCATGGTGATTCAGTAGATGTGCACTTGCTCCTTTTCATTCAGCTTAATTAGCCTTTTATACCTCATAATAGTTTGTCTAAAAAAATTGGCAAATTTTTACTCGGCATTTTGAATTTATAACAAAAGTCCATGACATGGAAAGCCCATCTTGGTTTGCTGTAATACCAATAGCTCCCAAAGCCATGAAATATAGTTGACCAAGATACAAAGGAACACCAAAAAAATCTTGAATCCTGAAAATATTGAACACATCTGCAAACACTGAGAAACAAAAAATAAGAAAATCATTGGACTTTTAATGTAAAAAATGTGTTGGGAGAAGCCTATTTCCCCCCTTTCCTCTGAACAGCACATCCATTCACTCTATCTGATTTCCTCCCTACTCAAAGCAACATTACTGTTCTACAGGATATAAGCTGTTTTTCACCTCTCTGGGTCTCTTGGCTCTTCCACAAGTGTTATTAATGTTAGGAGTCATGCTGATTTCATCCCATTCCTAGTAGTAAACACCAGAGATTTTGTCTCATCAACGCAGGGCTATCCCTGCACTTGCAAATAGAGCAGCGCCGGGATCCTTGCTTCAATCCTCTCTGGCCAGCTGGCATGGACTAGTCTTGTTCCTACCACTGAAGGCTCATAAACAAGTTTGCTACATCCCAGCTATCTATTGGGAAATAGTGCATGGCTTTTTCTAACTCTGGGCCTGTGCTGAGGATTTGTTTGGGAACTGGTCAGGGCCTCATACCAGGGACTGTTTTACTCCTTAACAATAGAGGAGGCAAAATCACAATGTTAACATCAGTCTGCCAATATAAACATAACCAGGTGGACTTCTTTTTAAGACCTTTATGGATCTCCTTCTGGATCCATAGTCTCCTCTGGAGCTGGTGGGCCACCTTCTTGTGGGGAACCTTCATCTCTTTGCTCCCAGCCCAGGCAGTAGCAGTACAAGTGCAGAGGAGACTCCTCAAAAAATACTTCTTCAGTATCCTTGTCCTGACTGTGATAAAGGGAGAGAATTCTGACTTTTGTTGTACAGGCACAGTATTGCTTCTTTTTTACAGACAGTGGCTTTATTATCTGTCCCTTTTGGGAAATCAAAAATTTCTCAGGGGCCAGAGTCTGAAAATTTTTCAGAAGGGGAAAGAGCACAGCACAGCAAAGAGGTTAATTTGTAGAAGATTCATTTCAACTAACACTTTTGGCAATCTGGTAAAATCTAGTTTCCTAGTGAAACATACTATTTCCTTTATTTCAGAAAAAGCAGGTCAACCACCTGATATTTCCAACCCAGTGCAAAGAGAGCATTATGACAGCTGAGGCAGCACTTAAGTCCCACACAAATCTGACTCTCTGAGAGTTATTTCTGTAAACTGACAGCCACAAACTCCAAATCACGAAACTGAAGTGTAAAAAAAAAAATCCTGTATTGCAGAATATCTTGTATAATATTAAGCTTTAAAGATTTCTGTTTCTAATTTTATCATAGCCTTTTTTTTTTTTTTAAGTTTTATGTCACACAGCAAGAAAGGCAGAGTTGCCACATCCTTGCGTCTTGTGATGTGGTATGTAAGTCAGCTGAGTCCTAGTGTGAAAAAGAAAACAAAGCATTTCTAGTATGCCCCAAACACTTCTTTTAATTGTAGTATATTTAATTCATCATGGGCCTGTCAGATTTCAGGCAACAGCATAAACAGTCTTTCAGAGACGTTGATGGCTCCAAGTCTGACTTTTTTTATATTGAAACAGTTCTTAGTTCTGTTTGTTTGCTACACAGTATTTTCCTCTGTGTTGGTTTATGCTGAATTGAGACTTGGCAATGTTTTCCATTGGAATGTAACACTGTCATGCAAGGTCAAAAGGGAAAATGCCAGTCGGTGTTTCCCAGTGATTGTACACATGTAACATTATTTCCTTTCATTGAACTCAGCATTTATTTCTGAGAAATAACTGTTATTTTAGCTTGCATCACTGCAGATATTAGTCATAAACCTATGCAGCTATTTATGTCTTATGTTCAATAGTCAAAGAAAAATTCCTTCCTTCCTTCCTTCCTTCCTTCCTTCCTTCCTTCCTTCCTTCCTTCCTTCCTTCCTTCCTTCCTTCCTTCCTTCCTTCCTTCCTTCCTTCCTTCCTTCCTTCCTTCCTTCCTTCCTTCCTTCCTTCCTTCCTTCCTTCCTTCCTTCCTTCCTTCCTTCCTTCCTTCCTTCCTTCCTTCCTTCCTTCCTTCCTTCCTTCCTTCCTTCCTTCCTTCCTTCCTTCCTTCCTTCCTTCCTTCCTTCCTTCCTTCCTTCCTTCCTTCCTTCCTTCCTTCCTTCCTTCCTTCCTTCCTTCCTTCCTTCCTTCCTTCCTTCCTTCCTTCCTTCCTTCCTTCCTTCCTTCCTTCCTTCCTTCCTTCCTTCCTTCCTTCCTTCCTTCCTTCCTTCCTTCCTTCCTTCCTTCCTTCCTTCCTTCCTTCCTTCCTTCCTTCCTTCCTTCCTTCCTTCCTTCCTTCCTTCCTTCCTTCCTTCCTTCCTTCCTTCCTTCCTTCCTTCCTTCCTTCCTTCCTTCCTTCCTTCCTTCCTTCCTTCCTTCCTTCCTTCCTTCCTTCCTTCCTTCCTTCCTTCCTTCCTTCCTTCCTTCCTTCCTTCCTTCCTTCCTTCCTTCCTTCCTTCCTTCCTTCCTTCCTTCCTTCCTTCCTTCCTTCCTTCCTTCCTTCCTTCCTTCCTTCCTTCCTTCCTTCCTTCCTTCCTTCCTTCCTTCCTTCCTTCCTTCCTTCCTTCCTTCCTTCCTTCCTTCCTTCCTTCCTTCCTTCCTTCCTTCCTTCCTTCCTTCCTTCCTTCCTTCCTTCCTTCCTTCCTTCCTTCCTTCCTTCCTTCCTTCCCTCCTTCCCTCCTTCCCTCCTTCCCTCCTTCCCTCCTTCCCTCCTTCCTTCCCTCCCTCCTTCCCTCCCTCCTTCCCTCCCTCCTTTTGGATTTTTTCAGGGGATGGACAGAAAGGGAGGAGTAGCTAGACCTCAGCCTAAGCTTTGGCAGTGGCTGCCTGTATAACTGGTTCAAGTAAAGCTCCTTCATACCTTTAGCTTCTAAAATGGAAAATTCTTTATTTTATCTGAAAACTCTTTCAGGAGTATCTGTACACAAATCTATTATAGTCTCTGCTAGAATCCCTCCAAGTAGTGTTTAGAAGCTTTTAGAGAAGGAGGGGATTGGATTAATTCATTCTTTGATTTATTTTGAATTGCAGCCTTTTGAATGACAGAAATGCAATGCCCATTACCTTGGAGATGGACACATCTGCAAATCTGTTAAATAACAGAGTATTGCTTGCACAAGCTGTAATTTAAAGGTTGAAAAACCTTGCATCATCTCATCCCTGAAATATAAAACCACAGATGCTCAGTTTCCCAACACTACATTTTACAAAGCTCTGAGCCAACTCCTTAAGTAAGCCCTTATGTAGTCCTGTTCAGTCCTTTTGAAGAGAAATTAAGGATATCTTTTTTATTCCAGTATGAATTCATCTGAATAGAGACAAATCAAGAATATATCTCTTTTGTTCTGTTTGATTACTGGAATGGCAGTGGGAAATGAATCTTCTTCATTACAAAATAATTTCCCTTTTACACATGACCTTGTCTGAGTACTTTTTTAAGCACTTTGCACTTACCTAGTGCTATATTACCATAGGTATCTAGCTGCAATAGCCTGTGGGTTTATATCAGAGGTGAGATGTCATAGGAGTCTAACTCTCTATGCTAATTGTGAGGGTTTTAATTATTTCTGAAATGTCCTTTAAATCCTATTAGAGATGGAGGTCCAGCTACAAAATTGAGTCACATATCTTAATTCTTGATAAATGATCTTGATGGGATTACTCTTGGCATTTAAACTCTTGCAAGCCAAGCAAGTTAGCTGCAGGAATGTCATTAACCACAAATAAAGGAGGCTTGATTGTTTCTGTTACACTAAGGTACCATGTTTATAGCAAGCAAACTCTCCAGTGAGTTTCAGTGAAGCGCAGTGCACTTGGAATGGGCAGGCATGGCCCAGTAAATATCCCTGTATACAGGGACCATCAGCTGTAGGACCCTCTGTAGCTGTAGGTCCCTGTAGGACCATCAGCTCTGGTCCTGCAAGCAGTAGATGTGTGTTAGCATGGCAGTGGCCCAGCGTGAGTATTCCTACCTCCGAGGAAGGGCTAATTCCCATAAGTGTAATGCTACATTGAAACTGCATTGTATTGCAATTAGGCTAAAGCAAGCTGCAATATCTTCACACAGAGATGCATTTCAGATACATGCACACCCAGATATATGCAGCAGATAGAGACTGCTCATCTCCAAAACTGTATTTACACTACAGTATAAACCTGGTGAACCTTGTGTTTATGCCAGGTTCCAACCTTGGTGAACCTTGTATTTATGCCAGGTTCCAACACCTTGTATTGCAGATGTGTTATTTTAGTCTGATGTGGAGCAGGGTGGTTCCAGCAGGGGGATGGGGGATATAACTGTGAACTGCTTTGCACTGGAGTCCATATTATATAAAATGGATATGGGCCTGTACATACTCCACCCTTGCAATACAGGAGCCTTCATGCTTTGATTGGGGTAAGGAAGACAGAAAAAACATGTCCACCCCATGTTATAAAAAAGCTGTCCTTTGTTTGAAAGATTCCTGGATAAAACACCAATTTCTGCATGATGTGGCCATTTTAATTTTCTCTCCTCTGCCAAAAAGAATTAATGTTTTACTTAGGTACCAGTGCGAGGTGGGTGGTTAGAAATACCTTGACTATTGAACAATTTACAAATGGAATACAAATAACTTTCACTGATTTGATTGGCAGAAGCCTCTGACTTCTGAAATTTAGCTTAAAACTGGAAATCAGCTTCTCTGTTGCTACACTTTGCAGTGAAGTCATAATTGTGCGTTTGACATTAGTCTGTTGCCATGGATAGTAGGAATCAGGGTAGGATATGATGACATTAAAAGGTCACTTCAATCTCTAATAGCTATGGTTCTGGAAATGACTAATGGCATTGTGCTGCTACAAATGTAGAGCTGGAGCAACATGATGAACTGTAACTGACTCTTGTATAAGCATAAATACCTCTGAGATTTAGAAGAGAGGATGACAGAGCCCTATTAAAAAGTGAATGGGCTTATTTTCATCTTGTTCCTTTCTGAAAGAGATTGCATACCTGGTCATTGGAGAGGGCAACTTCTTTGGTACAAAAATGAAACAGCAATAAGGGCGTATCAATAAATGTTATGTCTGGATACAATTCTATGATTGTATTTAAACAATTAACTCTGGATAATTATTTACAGGGGATTTACTTGGACCAATAAACATCACTATTTTGGTATCTTAGAAATTTCAAGACTCTTTTAAGATGTGGCTCTTCTCATCTGATCACAGGAAATAAGGGATAATGTTTATTTTCAGAAGTACATATTTGAAGTGTCTAACTGAAACCATGGAGTTCCTGCTTGACTTGGAACAGTTGGGCTTGATCTGGCAGAAGAACATGACCGAGTCATTCTGAATTGTTAACACAGTCCCAGTGATTATGTCAGAAAATCTTTAGGGGATGGGAAAGAGATGGAGCACAGATTTCTACTACAGCAAAAACTGTTAAAACAAAAATAAACTCAGAATATGTAAATTGTGAAGGCTGTCTTGTAGAGCTTCTGTGATGCTCTAATATAAACATTGTATTTACTCATGCAGTTCATCAGGAAATTAAAAAAATTATCTAAAACTATATATATATATATATATAAATCAAATACAAAGTTTTCCCACCATCCCTCTCCCTTTTGTTTTATATTTTCTTCCACTTCCCTTCTATTCCCTTTCTCCTTCACTCCCTCCCTTCTTTCCTTCCCTAAATTTTTAAAAGTGAAGGCACTCTATAACTGGCGGTTTTACCACTTAGTTGTGTAGTCATTTGCTAGCTGTGATGTGTTTATTAATCATCCAGTGTTGCCACATGTTTCATTGCACATTTTGCATTCCTGAGAGCTGTTTGTAGGTGGTTTCCTGTGTTTGCAAATCTGGGCAATCCAAGCCCAAGCTGCTATTCACTGCTGCTGAGAAAAGGGAGAATCTCCTGGCTGATTGCTGAGGCAGTTGCACTTTGCCTGCAGCAGGAGAATAACCAAAGGAAGAGTAAATCCTCTCTTTAATCTCGAGTGCAGAGGTTATTTTTTCTACAGTAATAAGTTTCCTTTTGAGGGTGCACAACTGCACCATTGGAGCATCTGTCTTGTGTCTTGGCACATGCTAGAGATGATCAAAGCAGCAGCTTTTGTTTAAAGAAATAGAAAAGCAGGGTTGCAGAACATCCAGGGATGGGTATAAAACCACAAAGCAAGGAAGAATCACAAGAGCCAAACTATATTAAATGTTTTTTTTTAGCAGTTTGCCAGTGTGCAAAATGACAAGGTAGGTCAGGTGACACAGTTCTGAAATAGTTTACTCACTTGTATATAATTTGGGCATGTAGATTTTTTTTTGTATCCATTTTTCATAATCAGTCCAACCATTAAAATAGTGCTGCTATTTTCAATGGCAGTGAGAAGCAGATTTTGTTACCAATTTTTTTTTTGTTACTTATGAGACAAATTTAAACTCTGCTATTAAATGACAATGAATGTACCTAGGCATCTGTTAATGAGAAAAAAATTCTCAAAATAAAGCAGATTCCATTCATACTCATACTACTTTTATACAAACATAACATTGAATCAAGCAAAGCATTCCCATAGTATTTCTATAATTCATGAACTAACTTTATGTCATCAGTACAGAGAAGGCAGACATTCTCAATACACAAATAATAATTGAAATACATATTTTAGGCACCTGGTTCTTTTCAGGAACTTGAGCTCTCAAGTATTGCTTGTGACTAATCATCAGTATCAGTAATCTCCACAAGATTTATTAATGCCTTGCTAAAAAGTGCTGATGTAACTGTCCAGCACTGTTTTCCTTTTCATAGAGGGAGGAGAAAATCTCAAGCTCTGCCATCACCAGCTGGCTTGTGTCCAATAATTCCAAATTAATTTAAGTGATCAAGAACTGGGCGTGAACTTCTCTTATATGTCAGAAGAGTAGGTAATAAAATAAAACCAATCAGTCAAAGTGTGGCAGCTCTTTACCCTGTGCTAGTGGGAGGAGAGGGTGAGATCAGCGGTTCTGTGAAAGCTGAAGTGACCAGCTGACTTCTTTGTCTGCTTGCCTGCATGCTCTCCTCTGACAGAACAAGAGACAAGCATTGCTCCCTGCTACTTGGTGAATAAGGAGCTTTCCCATGGAGACCCTCTGCACAATGAAGCCCAGAGACCTGGTGACAGTTTATGTCTCCATAATTTTATTTTTTCTTATGTCGCACCTGCAGAAAGAAACAGGTTAATTAATGAGAAGAGTGATGCACAGCTTTACTTCTCATTGTTATGACTCTGAGCAAGGCCCTGTGAGAACACTGGGAGTAATTACATTATATTTCCTTCTGGTTTAGCTACCAGGCCTGGATTCGTTCACAGCAGATTTTACAAGAATTTCTTTCTGTTTTTAAGACTGGCATTCATTCTCCATGTCTTGGAATAGTTTAGGATGTGTCATTTCAATTCTGAAGAACAGATTTGGGCATTTATTACTGAGCTACCTTCTATGAATGAAACAGTTGCACCTCTGGGAGTTTTCAATTTTTTTCTCTTAAAGTTTCATGTGTCCATACTGCATTGTAATGGATGACATGATTTTGTGATCTCTTTATTCAAGACCAAAAGCAGTCAATTTCAATTTATGCACAATATGCATTTTTATTATTTGTCTTCTTTAGCGTGATAGAAGGCACAGTACAGTAGGTTAACACAAAATGCTACAAACTGAATTTTTAAAATACAAGTTACACTTCTATATATTGTGTGTAGTAAGACAAGATTTCCTTTTTCATGTGCCAAATAGGCTTCTATTTAAAATACAGCTATGAGAAGATATGCTATCAGTCAAAATTCAGCTTGGTTTTGGATTGTTAATCTAAAAACATCTAAATGAATTAATCTAAATAAAACAATGAAAGAGCAGTTGTGTTTACTTGTAATTTCCGGTACTTTAAGGAAACACCAGTCAATGAGAATTCCTCAATAGTTCCCTTCATATCAGCTGGAAAGGAAAATATATTTAAGAATCTCCAGTTAGAAACTGCAGAGAGGGGCTTAACATACTGTAGTTACTCTGAATTAAGATTAAAATGTTGCTTGATAGCCCCTGGCTTTTTTTTAGTAGAAATTATTCTGAGTGCATGGTAATACTTGTAAGTGACTGTGTGTGCTTTAAACTCTCCACTCCTTGATATGCTCTTGAACTTGTGCCATTTTGCATGGGGCACTGAATCAAAGGTTTTGATGAGGTGACACAGGACTGACATTATAAAGTAACACGTCCAGAATTACTATCCAAGAAACACAGACTCACAGACAGTGTATATTTTTAGAGTTGCACTCATTGTTAACTGACATTAAAAACACTCTTGTCATATTAAAATGCTCTTAGGGCTGCTACTTAATGATTCACTGTGATTTTATGATGGTGTATACTGAATATTCTAAGAAATTTTCAGTTATGAACTAGTTCAATAGGAAAGGGTTGTATCAACCTAATGTATTATTATATAAGTGGTATTTTCAGTGCTGTTCACTGAGTATTGTCAGATACTGGTCTATTTGGTTGTATAATATCATTACAGTTTACGATATCCAAGACTCCTAAGAGAAATTTGATGTAGCGACAATTAAATACGAGTATGTTCATGAATGTGCATACCTATGTATGCAGAGCTCATAACTAATTGCTTTCAGTACATTTTAGTTACCAAGAGGGAGACCAGCATCCAAAAGCTAATCAAGCCACATAGATAAACTATTTTTTGCTTTAGATAAGCCTTCAACTTCTAAATATACCTTACAAGCAGCTCTGCATCTAAGATGCTTACATTTTAATCAAGTGCTGTCAAACTTTTTGTTGACTAAGGGAGAGATTAACCTATAGCTGTTCACTCAAAGATCCAATGGCAAATAAATTTTACAGTGCTAAAGGATGATGGAAAATGATCTGAGAACCATTTGAGAATTCTTTCATGCCCTGCCAGTTTGATGGCCTAATTTGAGTAAAGAGCAAACTTTTTTATGCCCTGCAAATGGATTCTGCAAATACCTGGGTTGCAGATTTAGTATCACTGCAAGGATCCAGTTTTCTGCTATCTGTGATAAAGGTATACTTATATTATATACATATATTTATTATGTCTAATAAATTACATTATCCACTTTATCTTACAAAAATGCATTCTAATACAAACAAAATTCAGAGCAGTTCACTGGCCTTTACAGGATGTCAGAGTAAAGATCAAAATGTTCTTTTTAATCCTAAAATATTTTAGGGACAAAAATGCACAGATTCATAAGTGGATGAGTAGGTGATATAAGTAGCCACTCAT
The DNA here is from genome assembly GCF_024509145.1 of Vidua macroura. Lineage (NCBI taxonomy): Eukaryota > Metazoa > Chordata > Aves > Passeriformes > Viduidae > Vidua > Vidua macroura. The sequence goes on along the minus strand of NC_071572.1, from coordinate 49,171,428 downwards.
GGAGGAATCCTGACTTCACTGGAGTCAGTCTTCTTATTTCTTTCTGTCTTCTTTTCTCCTTGAATTTTCTTAATAAACATTTTGAAAACTGTGTTTATATCTGTTTGTTCTGCTTATTGGAGATAGCAGGATTAGACAGAGACTGCAAAGAATATGGCCATGTATGTCTGTTTCTGTCTATGACCATCTTCTTTCTAAATATTTGAAACACAAATTCCTGATGTCCTCTCCTGCAAAAGCAGGGTAGCAGTTTGTCTATTGAATATATTCCTTTAACATTCCATATATGAAATTCCATTTTTACTGCGTCAATTAGTAGCTTCAATGAATAAATACAGCTTACTTATGGTCACCTGCCTAAAATCCAGTCTGTCTGCAGGAGATATTCTACACTGCCAAAACTTGTGTGGTATGTGTGATATTAAACCCAGGAAAGCAATTGCTATCCTCCTGATGCGTAGCATAAAGACATACTCTAAAGAACTCAGCTGAATGACTCTTGCTTTAACACAGCTACTCACCCAGAAAAAAAAAAAAAAAAAAAAAAAAAAGAAAATAGTGTGTAAATATTCCAGATAACAGTATTAGCTGGAATTTCACTTTATCAAAACAAATAAGAATATAAAAGCAGCCTGTTTGAGGAAATGGGACAGGGAAATTTGTCATGAGGGGCTTTCTGCTAGAAGATACTGGCTCCAGATGGAGAAGATTTAAAGAAGTGGCCAGAACAGTACAATAGAGAGGAAAAAATGGGTTCTGTGTCAAGTCTCCTTCAAAGTGATCTGCAGTGTCTTGAGGCACTGCCATTATTCTGTTGAGATCGATGAGATTTTTCTCTTGCCTTTACAGCAGTCAGGATCTCAGTCTTGATGCTTATCATTCATGCTTGACCTTGCAGGCAAGGAAGTCATTGCAATTTCAAGTGCTTCAAAAAAGAACCTGTGCCACATGACTGTTGGGCTGAGTATGAAGACAGTCTTTATGTGTCAGAAAGGCACAGATATACTTAATGCATCTGAAGTGCTTTAAAGTCAGATTTCTGTATCAGATCACTGTGTTTACAGAACAGAAGGAAAGCTGGGCATGTCTGGATTTATCCCACATGTTGACTCACGGCTCTCCTATTCAGAGCCAAAACCACTCCTAGTAACACTTCCAGTCACCAGCAGCAACTGCCAGCCAGCAAAAGCAGATAACAGCAGAGGTAAACTTCCAGTCTGTTTGAATCTTGGTGGAAAAGGGATTTTAGCTGTTGGAAGTAACTGGAGGCACATCAGGCATCCTCTATTCAGTGGTCAAGTCTTCAAAGGCTTTCTGAGCAGTGGAAGTTTTTGCATCTGGAAAGCTCTCCTGAGCTACAGTCTTCAGTGCCAAAATTGGTAAGTCCATGTTGTAGCAATAAGCTTACCTGAGGAACTTAAAATGGGAATTAATTTGAAATAAAAAAAAAAAGAACATCTGTGCTTGATTTGCAGTGTTTTCCATATAATGTCTGTTTAATTTAGAAATAGAATTTCCCCTGTACTCCTGCCATCTGTAATGTGGGCTTTGACTGTCCTGAAAAGTCCTTTTTTTCTTCTTATTTCATAAGCAATACGTGAATTCTTTAAGTTGCCATCATGAAACTGCTCAGTCATGTAGCTAGACTAATAAAAAGTCCCATTGATACAAAATCCAGTCTCTAAATAATTAGCAGATTTGGAAAAATAGGAGCAATTGAATGCATGCCAGTATGTTCTGACACTATTTCAAACTGAGATGTTATGAATGTACACAAGAACCTCTTAAAGATGTGTTTAGCAATTTCTGTACTTCATTTAAGAATTAATTACCTTTTAATTGTCAGTGAAGAATGAGTGACACTTTTATTATATTGCATGAGATTTTCATGCTATTTAACATGTGTCTTCTCTAAAAGATGACCATAATTATAAGGATTGGGATGACCAACTCATGAGCGACAAAGGACTAAGTTAGACACACTTGTCTTATGGAATTTATTTATTTTCTAAACTATTTCCAAAAATTATTGAGGAAATATACAGTATCCCACTGGCAGGTTTAATTTAATGGCAACAGGCCCTGAATTCCTCAAAACCTTTCCACAACCTAAGGTTTTATTTTATAATTGCATTTATATCTTGACCTATCTAATCTTCATTGTACACATCATGCACAAACTTCCTTTGGGATTGTGGACAGTAGGTTTATGCACCTATCGGATATTAGCTCTTTGAATTTAGCTTAGCATTTGTTCCTACAGAATTTAGAAAATGTGTTTCAAATAATTTAATCTAACTTATTGAATACATTTACCCAGTAGATAGAAGATTATATTTTCTTGGATCTGGAAAAAAAGTCTTAGTTACCCCCAAGCTTCAACAGGTTTCAAGTTTGGTTCAGATTTTGACTTGAATTCCATCTGTATGAGTATTTGCTCTGGCATCTGAGCCGATTGACTAAGTCACCTCAGGCAGCTGAAATCTGCTTCAATTAATAAAATTGGCTTGAGATACGAGTTATCTGGCCTCTTCTTGGTTAAAAGGTGGGCATAGATGCAGAACTTGGGCAAAAATGCATAATGAAATTGAGCAGCTTATAGGTAATCACCAATGTTTTAGCTAAAGAAAAAAAATAGAAGAATTTGGAAGAAGTGAAAATGAAACAGGGTAGCAGTCACAAATGAAACAGCATGTCATGAACTCTAAATAAAACTAGAGATGTCCCTTGCTATTGTAGCAGCTTCTTAACCCAGACCTTTCAAGCTCTGCAGACAGAGCTGAAAGCATGAGGGATGACTAGGTTAGGCTCCTTTGAGGCTGCATAAATCATGACTATATCCTTTCAAATGGATGGTCTTATACCATTAATCTTGGATGTAACATGAGAAGGCCTGGATGTCCCATCCTGACCATGAATGCTTGGACCAGAACTGCTGTGGTGGGTGTCACTTGTGCTTTGTGGTTTCCAGTGTAATGCCACATCATTCCTCCTCACTTCTGTGGGCTTTTGCTGCAGTTGCATTCAGACTTTTCTGTAGCCAAATTTTCCACAAGCAACATCATATATAAAACATGGCTACCATCCAAAGTGAAATATTGTTCCAGTTCTCTTTCTTGAGATGAAAAAAAAATCCCAAAAAACATTACAATAAAGAGTCCCCTAGAACTGTCTGATAAAAGGAGCAAAATTAGGGTAACTTTTCTAGCTCTGATTTTCCTGTTGCATAAGCAAGTGAAAGAATTACATTTCTATTTTCACTATTTTGTTTGCTTAGAATCGATAACAAGGAGATGGCAGCTGACAAAAACAGTAATATATGTTCAACACAAAATTTTGCAAAACTGCAATAGCAACAGAGGAAAGATTGCTATGTGTTTAATTCCCATGGAAATATTTGAAGAATAGCCAACAGAAATGTATCTGAGTGCTCTCAATAAAGGTATCCCAAAATTTAAAGCAAGAAAATTAAAAATCAATTTTAAGGAGACTAAGGATAATATTTTCTCTTATTCGTGTGTGAAAGAAGAGAAAATGATAGAAGCCTCCCAACAAAATGAAGTGGATTTTAGCTGCCATTCCTCCCTTCTGGGATCGGTCATGTTGAGAAAAGCTCTTCCATTTTTGTGCTGGAGGTCTGATAACGGGTCTTATTTTCATTGCTCTGTTTCCACCTAGTGCTCAAAGTGCACATTGCACCAAGCTGTACGTATGTTCTAGAACCCAGAACGGCAATTCGGTGTCGCTCTCTGTTTTCAGGGAATCTGTAGTACAAATAAGCAAGTGTAAGATTAAATATCACTTTTATAAAAAACACCTGTTCCCAGAATAAAGTCTGTCAAGTGTCTATATGGTCTTTGCTGCATGATCTGTGCAGAAACAGGAGTGTCAGTTCTTTTGTTTAACTCTTAGAATCCCTCTTGTGGATGCATTTTTTGGTGGTAGTTCTCCTGTTAACTGAAAACAAATTAATGCATATAAAGGACTACACCACAGTAATTGAGAGACATTCATTATGCTCACAGGCAAAAGTGTGTGCTCAAGATGCGGACTAGAAAGGGATAGCTAAGACACCTGGAAGCTCTGAGCTGGACTCATCTGCATAGTCTTTCCTCATATAGTTCACGGTATAAAGCACCTCTCACAATTTTTAACAATCATAACTTTTTAGTAACACAACTAGAGGATTGAAAAACTTTATGGTGTTGCAGGATGAAAAAAGGAGAGATTTTGTGATGGACTATGAAATCTGTACTTTTTTCAGGAGGTTGAAAACAACTGAAGACACAACTTGTGGATTTACCTTGTCAAATGTCGCAGGAGGCTTATGGACAGGCTTATGTAAGCATACACAGACAGGACAAGTGATGTTTTAAATAATTTTCAGGTTCTAAGACAAAATTTTTATGGTCTATATGGTTATAAAAAGCAAAATAGTTAAACAACTCATAGCTGTACCACAGGCACCATCTGACAAACAGAATGGTTATTTCTCCTGGTGCCTGACATGTGGGAAGATGGAACCTCCTGTTCCACAATTTGTAGTTTGAACATTTTATTTAGGAAAATGGCTTGAGCTCCTGCTTTTCCCTTGTGCTTTCTCTTTGAATGTGAGCAAAATATGAATGAGTTAATGCCCAGACTAAGAAATTACAATGTCCTTGGTTTAGGAGAGTGTAGTAACCTCTGGTTTAACAGGTAGGAGGCAGCACAGCTGTGGCCACTTTTTCTTGGGTAAAAACAGGGTACCAATCACAAATGAAACAACATGTCATAAACTCTGAATAAAACAAGAGAGGCCCCTTTGTACTACACCAGCTGTGATAACATTTGTTTTATAATAAAGCTTCTGCATCTCCTCTGGTATATTATGTGCCCAACACTGACTGCTGCATTAAGCCACCCTGAAAACCTGTACTGCACCAAATTCCTTTTAGGTCATCTGGATGCTCCTCTCCCACTTTAGATGTGAGGCAGACACCAAGCTATTTGCTTCAAGCCATGCAGATATCTCTACAGAGGCATATATGTATGTCAGTAGGGAACTCCAAATACAATGACCTTCCTACAGAATTTACATTTTTCTGGGTAGAGGCAACACACAGGTTGAGGTTTTTTTTGTTCTAGTTTTAGATTTAAATTTCATTTCATAGAACAACTTGTTTAACCTTTCAAAAGACTAAGTGCATAGGACTGTATAGGTCAGCATTTTTCTAGCAGAACCTCCTTGTTAAAATACTGTATCTTTTTTACCACTGTGAACATTACTATGAACTCTGAGCTACAGAATTGTTCAAGTTTACACCAGTTTCTGTTATGCACAACCTTCTTTTTTGAATAGCAAAATCAAAATTTATTTACACTCAAATTCTCCTTATCTGTGAAATAATATTAATTAAATAGTGCTTTTAGTGGAGAATGCATGGGGAGGTGTAAGTGAATAGTACTATTGTATTATCTGTTGATACCCGAGCTCCACATTCCTGAAAGAAAGTTTCCTGCATTGAAGCATAGGTTTGCTTTGGTTTGAGTCCTTAAATCATCTGCCAGGAAATGTAAACTAGGCAAGGGATTGCTGTGGATGTAACTGCAGTAGAGAAGGCAGCCCTTGAAAAGGGCAGGGTCTGTATGTGGGGTGTGAGAGAAAGTCCCGCCCCTCTGGAAGCGGCTGTTCTTGTCTTATATCATAATAAGGTGAGGGACTGTTTTATTCTCTACAGTTGCCCAGTCAGGTGAAGACTATCTGAGCCTTGTATTATTTCAGACAGAGTGTGTCTTTCCAAGGGGATGGAACATACAACTTTGTAACAGAAGAAAAACCTACTGTCTGTGTTTGAAAGCAACTATCAACTGGTGCAAGCAGAATAAATTAATTTCTGAAAGAATGGGAAGCCTCAGTATTACCCAATATAATTAAAATTAATACTTTTATTTCTAAATAATCTTTTGTAATAATATGTTTAGAATTTCTTGCTGTATCATCCTTCAAGAAACTGCTCTTGGCAAAATAAAAGCTTATTTCCTTGGAGGACTGTATTTATGTAAATACTTAATAGATGATTAAATTAAATTAGCACTATGTCTCCTCTTCAGACTTGTCTATATAGTCCTGTCCTGTGATCTTTGCACTAATGAGTATTTGGATGAAGATATGGTTTGTTGGTTTTTGGTTTTTTGTTTTTTTTTTTTTTTTTTGAGAGACAGTGTAGAAAATTAAATCAAATAAATTATCACACTTAAAAATGACGGGTAACCCTGCTTCAATATTTGTAACATTTCAATGGCAATATCATAGTTTGAATCACTCTTTTCTGTTGCAAAGGCTGGTAGGAAGAAGCACACTTCTGCTTTTAATGTTTTCCTTTAGAGAGGCATGGACACATTAGATTAGACATACCGACCATCCAGGACAGTAATTTGTTTCTGATGAAGCCTGGAGGGAGATGCTTCAGAGGAAGGTGCAAGGACCTGCACTCAGAAGTTAAGGCACTGCTCTTCCTCTTATATTAAGGTAATACATCTGTCCATACAACTTGAACAGTCTCCTGAAAATTCATCTTGTGGTGCCAGAAATAATTAATAAACCCCTCACAGATTTTTCTGTCTATTGCACTGAGTGATTCTGAGATACGACAGAAGCTCTCAAGTCTGATCCTTCTTTGAAGCTTCAGTCTAACAAAATTGAATGGTGGCTGTGAGTTGAAGGCACTGCATGGGGCTGGGAGGCAGGGGCTACAATAGCTGGGGCACATCCCAGTCCAAGACCTGTATTAATTCACACCTGGCCGTGCCTGGGTATATTTACTGAAAATCACTATTCACCAAGAGAGGTGAGCAGATATTTCCTTGTGTCTGTTATAAGGGAGTAACATAATCCCTTGAGTTTGGTGCTGCTTTGTGACAATTGCAGAACTTGCACTTTTCTTGGTCTTAATCTCAACTTTCTCCCTGAATTTATGGGTAGAACTTTCAAAGATCTCAACAATAAAATTAAAGAAGTTCGAAGGAGGTCAGACATAACCAGAGGATATGTGACCTCACCACACCAGTGACTTGTCTGCCACTTACATTCAAAGTTGAGTCAGGCCATCTCTGCCTGCCTTAAATAATGCATGGAGCCAAAGATCCCTGATTATGGAACCACCTGGAACTCCCTTTCCCTTTGTACAGTCACCTAGGAGTGGTCAGTGCAGAATTACTGATGGCAGAGTATGTCTTCTGGCTTGCAGGAGCCTTATTCTGAACTCTAGCCACCTGGAACTGGAGTTCCAGGAACTGGAACACTGGAACCAGTTCCAGCCACTTGGAACTGGTGTACACCACCATTTCCTCAAAGAAATGGAGCGGACTAAGGGCCACTCCATTAACTACAAATTGATGAGAAAGTAATACGAGGGACATGTGGCCACCTTGGGATCAGAGACTGCATGAACGGCCCAGGGGCCAGAATTGAGACTCCTCCCGATTGTATGGTGGCACACTTTTCAGGACAACTATAGAGAAAGCTTGTCATGTGGACCTTTAATTTTGTACATGACCATATTTAAGCTCAGTAGACTAATATTTATCTCATACATACATTAAATTTACTGTGGAATTAAAACACATAAAGTGGTGCTTAAAGTTTCACTCATTTGCATACTATCTATGAAGTCTCCTTCTGGTGTGTGGTCATATATTTACCTGAATGCATATTCTGTACCTTGTTGATAAATCAAAGCAGTTGTTTATTTTACCTTCCATAGTACTACTGCTAATGAGATACAGTACATCTGTACTCAGATTAGCTTGGATGTTCATCACAGAACAACTTCTCTAGTACCTTACACAAAACTGCAAGTGATTAAATACCTCAGTGGAAATACTGCAATAAAACATGCCTATTTATTATGTTCATCTTCTTTGCTTCTAATACAAATTTATGCTTACATTTAAACATCTTCCTGTGTGTGAATTTTGGATTTTGGGCTTCTAATATTCTTTATTTTTTAACAAACTTTTTGATAGTCATTTCTGTCACAACAGAAGAATGAAAATAAATCAGTGCATTTTAGTAATTACAAGAAATTATTTAGAAGGCAGTAGTGAAGATGGTTTACATTTCATTGACTTTATAATTATAGAGTTGCCAATGTATGGGTGATTGCCTCCTTCCTTCTTGTTTGTTATTAAATGAAGTGTTCAAGGAAGCCCTTAATTTTTTTCTACATGGTTGTCAGAGATGGGATGTGGCAAGAATGGGAGAAAATGAGGAAGGAAGCAGGTTAATGCTGTCACTTGAAAAGAAGATCTATATAATTAAAGAGAGAAAGCATGGGGTTCTTTTCAAAGTTATTAATTCTGGCTTGGTCTTCCCTCTGGGATGGTAGCAATTTATATAGTGTACATTCTGCTTAGGAAGAAGAGAAATTGGCTTTCGTCACAAGAAGCAGGATGGTCTGTGCTTTAGATGGTTGAATCTAATCTGGTAAAGCCACTAGTGCTGAATGCCAGGGCTTAGTACTGGGGCTGATGCTGTTCTCCATAGTTTATGAGTGATCAGGATGAAGGAGCCCAGTTCACCTTCAGTAGGTTCACAGCTGGTACAAACAGGGCAGACTGACTGGTGTGCCAGTGGTTGTGCTGCCATTCAGAGGGACCATGACAAGCTGGAGAACACGGAGGAGAGGAATCTCAGCTTCAGCAATGGTAAAGGCAAGCCCCTATATCTGTGGAGGAATAACCAGTACATGCTGGGGACCCACTGGCTGGAAAGTTGCTTTGCTTAAAAGGTCCTTGGAGTGAAAGTTTTCAGGAAATGGAAAACCAGATGACCATGAGCTGCCAACACACCCTTCATGGCAAAAAAGGGCAGCAGCTTCCTGGGCTACATTAGTAAGAGCATGGCCAGCAGGATAAGGAAGAGGATCCTTTTTCTCTTCAACATTGGTGAGGACACATCTGGAGTACTGTGTCCAGTTCTGGATTACCCAGTACAAAAATGATATTTACTGGACTGAGTCCAGTGCAGTGATGATTAAAGTACTGGAGCACATTTGACTGCTTTGGAGGTCGACAGCTCCTTTTAAACCTCAAGTGATAGTTCCTGTCATTCAAATCCTACCCTCAAATTTTACCCTTCCCAGCAGTGTCTGGAAGATATCAAAGACCATTAATATGAAAAAAGTGTTGTTATTAGACAAAGTTACTTCATATGGAAAAGGACATGGTGATAATTAGCAAATTACCCATATTTACCAAATTATGTTTTACTAACCTTTCCCATACATATGCATGTAGAGATCTGAACAAGTGTGATTTGTAGATGAGAGAAAAACTAATGAAAGAAACTTTGGACACCCTCAGAAAAGCCATAGATGGTTCCTTCTAAGTATTAGAAAATCATTTCAATTGAAATCCTGTGGGACGCCTCTTGTATTAAAAACAGTGTAGCTGTTAGGGCAGGGAAATTACTAATCAAAATCGCTTATAACAATACAGCTGAATTCAGAGAGAGGTTAAAATATTGGTTTTGTGGGTTTTTTTGGTTACAACAGTTACTAAATTAAGGTGCTAACTTGAAAAAGGTGATTTCCTGACTGATGTAAACCATCCAATCACACTCTGGCAATGGAATGGACTTGGCCTACCTGGAATATATTTTTCTCCACATGCTTTGCTTCAATTCTTTTGATTATGAGACTTGAAGTGAATTAAATCTTGATATTTGGTAATGACCAAGGCAATCCAAGCGACTAGTTGGACAGCACGGCAAAAGGCAGGACAGGCCAGGCACAACTGTTACTTTTGGTGGGAATGTGGTACTAGATCACTTTAAACTGATAAAGAAACCACACCCTTGCTGTTCACTGCAAAACCTATTGTCAACACCCATTTACTGGATCACTGCACTGTACAGTTAGATAAATGATAGAGATACTGGTTCATGACAATCTCTGTGGTGTTATCTGAACATGTTGTCCCTGCAGTGATACCTTTGTCGGTTTAGGAGGCTGACCTTGCAAAACCCTGAGAAAAAATTGTATTGAGAAGCTATAAAACTGCCCTTGACCTCATGCCCAAACTTCTGAGTATTGCTTGTTTGTGGCATTGTCTTCAAATCACTTGGTTCCCTTGTTTGCAACTCATCAACCCTCTTCTCTGTGTTTGCCTTTATTTGCTCCTTCTGCAGCATAATTCAGATATTAATCTGTCCCAAACACAAGCCATGTGGATGGAATGGCTGACATACCATGCATTGTTCATGACATAGTTCTCATGCAACATCACTGCTCATCCTGTCTATCTTCATTTGATTGCACTTTTTCTAAAGTGTACAATTTCCGGGCAAAGAATTCTCTATTTTTTACACAAATATCTCTACCATTGCTTAAAACAGAAGGATACATTAATCTTCATTTACAAGGATACTGTTCTTGAAATCCTTCATGGACACTACCATGGAGGATTTGCATTGTCAGTGTATGAAATCAGACTGATCTTTGACCTTTGAGATCCTTTCTTGCTTACTTCCATTTCTCCTTTGACATATTTTTCCTTCATTCTTATTTCAAATCCTCTTCAGTTACTTTGATACCTGCTTCCAAATTTCAGTCTCCCTCTGCTCTGTATCTTCTAAACCATGGCACTTGCAAATCACAACTCCACTCTCCCCTTTTCATGGACTAAGTGTTGTTCTGGCAAACAATGATTTGTGAGCATGTCAAGGTGCTCCCCTATTCCCTTTGGAAGGGGGAATTTAAAAAGGGGGGTATTTACTCAAATAACTAAATGCTGAACAGGCTTCCCAGGAAGAGGTCATGACACAAAGCCTGCCAGGGTTCAAGGAGTGTTTGGACAATGATCTCAGTCATGGGGTGTGGTTCTTGAGGACTCCTCATGCAGGGCCAGGAGTTGGACTCAATGATCCTGTGCATTCCTTCCAGCTCAGGATATTCTATGATTCTCCTGGACCTTTTGGCATTGCATGTTTTTATTTTATAGAATTTTGAATAACACTGTAAGTTCTATTGCATAATGCCACAGGAGAGATAAATAAAATTAACAGATTTACCAGCTTTGGGAAGAAAAAGTGGTTTCAAAATGTTGCCTAGAGAATAACATTGAATCCTTCCAAACAAAGACTTCAGTATTGTTTGCAATAATGGCAAATAGTTGTTTGTTTATACAGAATTTTGTATATACACTCTGCTCAGCTGATTCTATTCTCCTATACTAAACAAGCTATTGAAATGGATATTCCAGACATATCCTGTGAAATCTGTTTAAGAAAGTTTACTCTCATTTTCAATTGGAATTATCTTTAGTTTCAGTAGGATATCCAGAAGAAGGAAATACCCACTAGGTCTCCAAGGCTCAAAATCAGTGCTATGTGTATAAAAGATTTAAAATTATGTCCATTCTCCATGTTTCTCTGAGAAACAAAAAAAGATTTAGGTTCAAAATCATGTGACTTTTCCAAGGTTCCTGGGAACTTGCAGCCCAGACTTTATACTGGAGAGTTTCAGACCTTGAAGTGGTGGCCCCAGCAACACTATCAAATAACTATTGTACAACTCTGAGCAGATAAATTGTTTGATCCAGAAGCTGCTTGTCCTCACCACAGCTATTTTTTGCAGAAAACCACAAGATTTTACTGGCTGAGCTCAATGGCACGTGTATTGTGTTCTCCAAGGAGAGCAGAGAACAGCAATTCTGACAGTTTCGTTTCCCCACTGATGGCAAAAATAAAGAAAAAAAGGAGAGCAACAGTGGGACACATAACTGCTACACTGGATTTTGTGGTCTTGCTTAAACAGAAAGTCAGTGTGCAGCTGTTTGAAACCACAGAAACAGAAAATGTTATTTGGAAGGAGGGAGGATGTACACCAAATCTACTATGTTTCAAACCTGACAGTGTTTCTTTAAAATGTTCTTAAACCTGTTTAACACACCCCTACTTTTCACCACTCCCTAGGAACATGCACCACTTATAGCAACTTGTAAATCAAGAAAAACCAAGCCCAGCAATTTATTCTCCAGTGCACACTGGATATTTTCACACACCCAGCTTGTCCATATAATTAAGTTACAACAAAGCTCACTAGCTTGGAGCTTTCTGCTTCAACCTAAAATGAGTTCAGCACTGTGAGTTTAGACGTCTCAAATATTCTGGAGCAGAATTGCTTATTTCAAAATTATATTAAGAAAATTAAGAAAAAAATTAGAATTCAAAGATTGTGATTATGTACAGTGCTATGAGGTTCTATTCACAAATTCATAGAAAATGCCAAAACTAATTTAATACTGTTTTATCTGAAGATCGGGGATCTGAACACAGTGCATATAGACACCTACAAGTAAAGCAGTTAAACCCCAAAATTCAAGTCTTACGGTTGCTATAGCTAGAGGAGTCAGATGCAGAAAAATATGACATAATCTTTCTAAGAATAAAAGTAATATTTCCTTAGTACCCATGAGTGAAAGGGATGCAACTGTCAGGAAAAACAATATATTTTTTTTGTTTTTCTCCCTTCTCTTTTCTCTCATCTTACGATTTCTTTGTGTGTCAGACTCCCACATGGCCGGATTATAGTTTTCTAGACACACTTTTTGTGTGAGGGACCACAGTGCAGTAGGGGAGCGTATTTTTATAGATGCAGTACTGTTGAGGTTGCAGAATAAGTTTGAATTTTGTCCAGACGGAGAGAAAAAAAAACCTGCAACCTTGTTTCCTTTTCCTTTTAATTTGATAAGAAGCCATTGCTTTCCACAAGAGAAAAAAATATTTGAAATTCTGCCATTACATGGAATTCATCCGACATGTATAGGTATCGACAGTGTAGGTGCCTAAATCTGACTTGTCATTTTTAGGCTTCCTTTCAAAACAGTGGAGAGAAACAGTAACTTTCACAGCCCAATCCTCTGACCTACTTCAATCTGCATTTGTGTGAGATTACATTGGGGGTGTCTTGAGTGATAAATTTAGAGATAGGATCATAGCTTTTAATTTAGCCTAGCTTTTTTTGCTAAATAGGGCCTGTGATGGAAAGTCTTGCCCAGCTCTGAGGAAACAAGTGTTTGAAAATTGATGTCACTGGTCTAGCGTCTCCTTCGTTGAGTAGAATTCAAATTCTTTACTTACACATTAATTGGCATTTAGGTCTCTTAGCCTAATAGCCTGCATGGAGATCCAGAGAAGCCTACACCTGAAATTACTGGGTTCTTCACATTATTCTCTTAACTGCACTGTGGCAGGATCTAGAACCTGAGAAACTTATCTGGGCCTCTGTGATTACATCCAGACAATTATAATAATTCTGTTTTGATTCTTTCCCTTGTAATATTACCCAAATTATTTAAAAATCATCCCATTTCAAAGCCCAGCCTTGTTTTAATTTCATTTAACAACAGCAACAAAAACAAATAAAAAATCTTAAATTCTTTTTCATGTACTGAACATTAAAACTCATGTAAAAAAATTTTTTTTCCACCAACATTATTTTCAAAGTCTCACAATTTGGAAAAAAATTTTTAGAAGAATATATTTTACTCAAAATAAAATGTACTGACTTTGATAACAGTCTATTGGCCAGTTTATATCAAAGGACAAGTATTTTGAAAAGGCAAGAAGAAAGCTCAGTTATTTCTTCAGCTTTCCAGCTCTTAAGGCCCTGTTTGCAGATGTGTTGATTAAGGAAATGTATTCTCCTTTCCTTCACATAGTTTGTGGTTGAAATCTGAACCTGAAGTTTATTCCTTAGAAGATGCAACTAAACCTTCTAATTCTGTGGATAAGGGAGAACAAGCCAACTGAATTCTTTTCCAGGGAAGGGGAATGTGAAGGGCTGATGCTATTTCTGTGATATCATTTTCAATTTTACTCCTGCAGATGAACTACATAAATCTGCTTTGCTATTTTTTCTGTTATTTGAATCGGTGAAAAATTTTACTGGATTGCAAAGGTATGTATTAGTAAGGAAAGGATCTTAAACATGTACGAACAAAGTAAAATTCTCTCCATGTTTACATATTTGCATACTTTTCACATTTGTCATATAAATAGAGAAGAAAGTCTGAAGAAATAAAGTGACAATGCTGTATGACTCTCAGTTGAGGGGCTGAATGACAACCCCTTCACTAAGGCTTATTTTAATACCCGATGAATCAACATTTTAATGCAATTTAAGTTATGTGGATTATAGAAATTTTGACCATAGGGGCATAACATGACACATAACAAGGGGCACTCCTTGGTCAGCCCCGTATTCTGTCTCCAACAGTTGCCAAAAGCAAAATTCAGGAGTTCAGGAAAGAGTGGAACAAGAGGGAGAGCATTTAAGTTGTTTTCCCTAAGTGTCCTTAGAGTGTTTATCAGTTTGCTTGTCAGGCTCTTCTTTAGCCCAGTGGAGTTTCTGTTTATTTAATAACCATCACTGCTTTTCTCTTCCTCAAGCTTGTGTCTCATTGAGCTATTTGATGTATGGCTGCACACACATGCCTATATAAGTACATACATGCATACACACACACACGTACAAGTACAGGCAGATACGTATATAAATAAACTTGCATTTGATAAACTCTTGGAAATACGTCTTCCTGCAGCAAGGAGAGTTTACATCCTACATATAGAAAGAAACACCTCTCTTTTTTTCCCTTTTCCTCTTCTCTTCTCTTCTCTTCTCTTCTCTTCTCTTCTCTTCTCTTCTCTTCTCTTCTCTTCTCTTCTCTTCTCTTCTCTCTCTTCTCTGTTGATGCCAAATAGCTCTTGTACTGGGAGAGAATTTAAATACACCCTTCTCATACTGTTTGTGATGTTTTTACACTTTCACCACACTAAGACAGTCTTAGATGACACATTTGTTCACTGTGGGGAGAAGTAATTATCCATTTTCAATCATCTTTTTTTTCTTCTCTGAACCTTTTTAAGTTCAACTCCATCCTTTCCGATTCACATTTTTGGTCTGTGTCTTATTTTTGCATTTATTGATTTTAGAACATATTTTCTAACAACTTTTCTACAATAAGCTATTCTGTGCTAACTACACCACAGCCAGCATCTTCCAGACACAGGGAAAGCCCTTCCTTTCTTCCATGTCCATATTCAGCTTTGATGTGGAGAGAGAACAGGATCACAATCTTTAACATTTGGCTATCGTGCACTGCAGTTAAGTGTGCTGATAACACCAGTATGGAATGTATATCAAAGGAAGATTTCATTAAATATGTGGCATATTGGTTTGTTGGGTTGTTTTGATTGGTATGAAATTTCCATGTAGGCTTTCAAATGACAATCAAGTTCTCAGTCAACTAATTTGATCCAAATAATAAAAGAAGGAATTACAAGAGAAGGCTGCTTAGCCCTAGCAGAAAATCTGAACACAGTACCAGGGCAAGGATAGGAGAACCAGTCTATCAGATAAGTGTAATGTGAACTTCCTCACATGGATATCATTCTTTGGGGCACATACATCTCCTTATCTGCACCATATAAAAGAACAGCCTGTGGGGATTGTCTCCTATGTATTTCCAGTGCCCATGACCAATTAAATGCTATAAGAAAATTTCAGACAAGGAGCAGGAAAAAACTTTTCTCCTTTTAACTTTGTCTCTTCTAACATATTTTAGAGATGGCTTTTCCTGAGATCAGCACCGTTTGTTCTTTCCCGGAGCTCTCTCAGTGGGGATTTGATAGAGATATTACAAAGTCACTTTTTAATGAAAAAAGCACATCTAATCCTAATTCTCACACTCCCTCTACCACTGTAGGTCACAATCTGATTCTTTAGCCACCTATGTGAATGTTCTTTGTTAATTCAGATACTGGTAACAAATTAACAAATAAGCTATTTGTCAATGACATAAGCTACAAAACTTGCTACACCCGTTCATCTAGTACCACACAGATGTCATTTGACTTAGCCAGATTTTCAGCACAGTTTTCCTCAAATAACTGATCTCATCAGTAACTGATAAAACTAGTAACTGTGTTCTTTAGCTAAGGCAGTAATGGCAGTGGTGCAAGATCAAAATACTCAAGTTTAGCATGCTATGGACCAGACTTCTGGGGACTTCTGAAATATATTTTACTTATTTTCAGAATAAGGACCTATTCAAATTGTGGGAAAATCAGGCCAAATAACACTGAAGACAATGTACCTCCACAAAATATATTGGCACCAGCTATGAACAGAAGACACTGCTCAGACATTTTCTGGGGCAACTAGAAGATGTGAAAAGTTTGAGACATTTTGCACAATATTTATGATATTTTTTCTTCCTCCTTTAGTTTATGAACTTTGCCACACCCTTTGGGAGAACAATTGGCTACAAATGCATCTGTATTGTGACTAAGATTTTCTTAGCATTCCAAAAATGCATATAAAAAAAGCTCTGACTGCTCCTTCCTGTATTCAGAAAGGTGTGGTTAAAAAAAGATTGCATGCCTTAATTTAACCAGTTGAAAGGTCTTCCCCAAGAACAGCAACCTACAATAACTAAAGGAAATGGCTTGGCTGGCAAAAGTTAATCCGTAAAACACAACATTATCGCTGGTGCATTATGGTATTTCCTATCAGACTTTGTGAAATGCTGTACTCACTTTGACAGTAACTTAATCTAGTGAAAGTGTTTATAAGTTCTTCTGCCTCTGCACAACAGCTGTCGCTACACCATATTAAAAATAACTCTTATGTCTACCTATTTATATAATTCAAGTGATAAAATGTTGATAAATTACAACACAAAAAGAAAAATGAGAATTCCATACATAATGTCAAAATATTCATTTTGACAGTAGTGAGGCCAATATTTGTATGCCATAGTAAAAGGGCTGTAGCATTATTCTTTCTCCAGTGAATATTTAAACTTTCAGGAGGTAGAAAACCCCAGGTAACTGTGTTCCCTTACACAAAAAGTTATAACTCAGTGGTTAAGGTAGTCTGCTGGTAAAAATAAGCTGTTATCAAAAGAAGGAATTATTTGAACTTGGGTTTAGTAATATGCTAAGACCCTTCCAATTGGTAAACTGTTGCTTTCTTGTCCTGTTCTTTGAGAGAGTTAAGTGTGTGTTAAAGAGCTAAAGAGCACAGTTGCCTGTCTCAAACACTGTTAGGCCATAGAAGGAACTTGCCATAAAATAAGCCACACAGTGGGCAGAGAAGGGATGAATTTGAGACAGGAAGGCCCTAATTCCAGGCTGGTGAAGGCAAGATCTGGTGAGCACATTCTCGTTAATGAATCTGGACAAAAATTTTCACCATGGCAAACTGTGAAAAGAAACAGATATGCTCATACACATATCACTGGTCAAACAAGGATCACCCCAATAATGGGATAGATGGCATCTGCAGCCACCAATGGCCACCAAGCCCCTCCAGATATGTCTCTGTGGATACCTGGAACTTGGGCTGTATAAAGGTGGTACTATTATCTGTGTGTTGGAGGAAAAATTACTTGTCTGTAGAACTTGCTAAAGTTTAGGGCTTGACACACTTCAGTGATCTCAGGCCTAGGGGGAGGCTAGCAAAGCTTGGGAAGAAAAATGTATCACTGATTGTGGACACAAAGAATGCAGAGTTTACAGGATACAAGGACATTTGGCAGAACTCCAGAAGATAAGAAAAAACTAATAAACACAATTCACAGGGGAGATCATGGCCACCAATTCATAACCCACTGACTCACGAAACCCACCAACCCAAAAGAAGAGAAAGACTGAGCATGCAGACTAATTAGCTTTAGAGCAGAGGGAAATAGAGAAAGAATACTAATTAATAAGAGATGTATAAATGGTGAAAAGTTTTGAACAAGCCTGGGACCCCCCTCTCTCTCTCTCTCTCTCTCTCTCTCTCTCTCTCTCTCTCTTTCTCTTCTTTCCCCTCCATCCCCCTTGTCCCCCTCACCTCTTTTCTATTTATTTCTATCTCTCTACCTCACACTCAGTGTTCAAATAAATCTGTATTATTAACTCAGGCGTATGGTCTCATCTGCACCTAAACCTGGGTAGAGGCATCTCTTAATCATCAGTTTGTAACAGCATGAGCCTTGCATGTGAATTAGGCAGAAGAATTCTAATTTTTGAACAGTGCCAGTAGTTGCCCTTTGCAAGGCAGCCCAGGACATTACTTATTTACCTTTAAAACCCATATCCTAGTAGGAGCAAGGAAGCCCATGAAGAAAAGGGCTTTCCATCTCACATTAGATCATTAGTATATTTTATTTTAAGATGTCTGTCAAGGAGCATGAGGACCAGAATCTTCAGGCGGAATTTATAATGTTAGAATAACCTGCCCATGGAAAAAAAGTAATACTTATTTCTCCCTCTCCTCTGTGTTGCAGCCATGAATGCTGCTAGGATTCATAGAGACATTCATAATCTGGTTCTGAGTCACACATACCTCTTGGTAAGTGCATACCCATAGGCAATATATTCCCTTAATTAATTATTTTGATCAGAGTGAAAAGTAACTCTGTATAAAGACATAGCACAGGTCCCAACCATCAGCTTATTTTATGTAGGGCTGGACTGGGAATTTAGGGAGGAGCAGGCCTTGTGTTCAAGATGAAGGTGTCACCCTATGCATGAGCATAATTTCCTTTTCTATTTGCTGCACTGGATTTTTTGCATAAGTGACCCCTTCCCTTTTGATTTAACCTGTTGGAACTGCTGTCTATGTACATAGGTGAGCTTACACTAAGCTTAAGCAAGAAAAATGTGCAGGTGGCACAGATGTGCAACCCACGTCCCCGGTAAAGATTACATTAACCAGCTGTGTCAGTCTGCTAAATGCTGCCTTGCAGCTGGGCACCATCCACTGCCTACACCTATCTATCTGTTTCAGAGTGTTTAGTTTTAGTCATCTTTTGACATGAGCTCTATTGAACACAATTAAATTTGGAGAAATGAGGGCACGTTAATAGGACCATACTAGTTAACTTAGCAGGAATAGGATCTGGACCTGAGCAGTATCCTCTGTTCGTCCATACTATTATCACGCACAGTCCTTGATACAGTATTGTTCATGTCAATTATCTGTCTCTGAAAAAATACTTAGGCATGGACAGATCTCCCTGTTACAAGTTCTGGACTGCTTTCAGTAGGAGTGTGGATGAGGCCACACAGTTGTTTTTGAAAAGCAACTTTAGTGATACAGGTACAGAACATGCTGTGCTCCTTGTCCTCAGGCCAGATAATGGGCTTTGGTATGTTTCATTTAATAGCTTAAATGTAGCTGCTTTACCCTATCTTGAAACTAAAAAAATTGAACATAATTTGCTAGGCTGTCTTCAAATCTTTTGAACATACCAGTTATAGAATCTTATAACCCATAACACCACAGTTAACCTATCCTACTTGGAAAGCCTGAAGTATTACAGGATTTCTCTAAAGTATTCTTCCCTTTTTGGGAGGAGTCACAGAACCATATTTGTCCAGAAATTTTCTTCTGAGTCACTGTTCATTCCCAACTCTGTGTTGTGAATCTACATAAAAGCTTGGTGGAGCTAGACTACACTATGCTATTTTCATTACGCTATCTTATAAACCTTAACAAAGATGGGGAGGTAGCACAATATTTTGCAGTAGATTTTGTACTGAAAAATGGAAAAGCAACAAAAATTGACAAGAAAATCATGAAGAGAAAAATGCATTTTACTAGCAATCAAGGGACATAGACATTTTAGCAAAGTGAATAAAGATGAAGCTAAGAACAAGGAACACAATCATCTTGTTCAGAAAACTAAGAGAGTTGGGAAGTATGGTAATGTATTGCCACTGTAGGGTGCTATAAGCATTTGACTTTAATGACACTGAATAAGCCATTCAAAACTAAATTATGGCACTTGTGAAATACTTCTGTTCAGGTTTCTGTCAGTGCTACTATATTTTAAAAGTCAACATCCCTTACTGGCAGTTTCTTAGCAGGCACTGTGAGAATTCCTTGGATGCCAAATAAGCCTCCATTGTAGATGAGGTATTTTAAAATGAGCCTGCTTGAAATGTCCTCTAAATTGTGTCAAAAATCTAAGCTGCAAGAGATAGTGGCCTCTCATTACTGATCACCAATATGTCCCAATTGCTGGTTATTAATAAAGGATAAAGAGGATTTATTGTAGGGAGGAATTCTAAGATATTTCTTGTTTTCTATCATAAATTACGACAGGCCACACACTCTGCTAAATCAAGCTATCAGAATGATTTTGATGGAGTTATATAAGCCTAGGATGTTGCCAGTTATACTTGTATCTACTTTTCAGAGAACTTCCTCTTTTCCTCTTGAGGGAATGACAAGCAAAAGCAGAGTATTTACTTAAGTTCCAGCAAGTAGATTATTGATAGATAGATACGAAACAAGTTACTGTTTGCACCAAAGCACCTCACTGGTTGAACTATAAAGAAAAATTAAAAAATCCTTGAAATGTGATAAATCAATAGTAGTACATGGCCCAGTGCAATGATTAGGTAAATAATTGATAGTCATCAGTTGTCAATACAAACTTGTTTGTATTCTTTGCATTGCTCTTTTCTGACACTATGGAAAAATCTGTGTCTAGAATAATGTCTGTCTGTCCTTCAACTTGGATGTTTTCTTAAGAGTGAGAAAGGTAGTAAGGCAGATATAATTCAAGTTCTGAAATAGTCTGAGAAATTACATTTTGCTGTATTTCACTTCTATCCTTTCTTCAATTTAATATGGATCATATACTAGAGAATTAAAAGAAAAATGGAGCCTGATTGCAGGACATTTCTCACACTCTGGGCATGGCTGGATTTGTAAGTGTTACATGTTATACTGAGATCCAAAGGCAAAGTTTGGGTTCCTCTGAATTTCTGAAAGCTGAATTTCTTCAGAGTATGGGAAGTTTTTTCATGGAAAATAGTTATGTGTCATTTTCACTGTTATGGTTTATGCTGAAACTGTTCAATTCCTGGTATACAGCACTGAATCATATATTCTTTATTCATTAGGAACAATGCTTGCATGTGGTTACAATACAGAAAATGAGACAGACTGTTTATAAGTAAGTCAGATTTACTTTAGTATAAAAAAAGTTTGAATTATTTTTTACAGCTTTGAAATATTAAGTAATCAGCATAACTAACACCAAAAATTCACCATCCCATGAATATACTGGTTGTCACAGACCAGTCACTAAAAGACAGCTGGTCTGCTTTATTCCTAGGCTGAGGTCAGTACCATTGTTGGAATTTCATATGTATGCATCTTCTAATAGACTGTCTACTCTGCCACAGCAGACACCAAAGACTCAGCAAGGACTGCCTTAGAATAAGCCTTGGGCTTATTTGGGGTAGCAGAACTGGCCTGCTCTGCCCCAAAGTTTCTTCTCTGTGTTCAAAGGCCATACATACAGGAAAATATAAATTTAACTTCTCCAGACTGTATTGTTTGCATCTCTATTTGTGTTTCTCAAACACTTTGGCTAAAGAAGGTAGTGCTGTGAGACAGGTTAAGCATATCTCTGATTTACAAGTGGGGTTTGTCTGGTTGAATGGAAACTGATAACAAGTTCATATCATGTAGCACCTGAATTTTGAAAGAAAAATGTTTCAAAAAAGAAGATATTCCTTGTCTCAGGTGTTACTATAAATAAAAGCTAGATGTCAATTTCAAATTAAAGTGTATGTAGATTTTTTAAAGCTAATTCCCATTTAATGCCAATTTCTCATTTCTTATGGGGAAAGACATCTGTTTCATATGGGAGGCAACTAAATTCTAAATGTGTCTGTAAAGAGATGTATTCACAAAAGTTTCTTCTTGACTGTAAAAAGAAAAACACATAGAACCTGAAAGTTTCAGGACTGCTGTAAGTATTTTTGACTTTAAGAGACACAGAACTTGAGATGTACAAAATTTAGAAATGTGTGCATGCTTGTATTCATTAGTTCTGAGATTTGTGGTAGTTAATAGTTTATACTATAATATAATAGTATAATAGTTTGTACTATACCACTATAATATGTGGTATTTTCTTATCTGCTGCTCTGCTTCATCAGCTGTCTTTTATCAAATAGAACCAATGTTTGGAGAATAGCTTCAAACTACTGAATATCAAGCCTATGGAAAGGTAACCAGGGACAAAAATACAGGGTATTACTAAGTTAATTCATGTCATTTTGCTTTTTTTGTGTTCAAAGAAATTCTTAATTTTCACAAAAGATAATACGACTAACGGTTGGCCAGCATCTTGCTAAACGACCTCTCGCATATTTCATTACAAAAGTTGCCCAAATATAAAATAACATGGGCTTGTATAAGATACATTAAAACCAACCTCTGTATCTTAAAGAGAAGCATGGAGTTGTATACAGCATTCCTATAAAAAAAGTACTGATTTCGTACTACTGTATTTACTAACAGTAAGGCAGTTCTTAGTTATTCTACAAACCTATTTGCAGCTATTTAAAAGAAAGAAAAAACAAAGTGAACACAAGTTCTTCCCTCGTTTGTTTATTGCTGGCAGTACTGAAGGAGAAATGCAAATGTGCAGAGATAAGAGAGACTTGCAACAAGATCTGATGTGGGAGGGATTTCCCCCCAGATCTTTTGCCTCTGCCCACATACCCAAATGGTGCAAATACTTAATGCAGATCAGATCCCAGTGTGTGATCCCCACATAACACTTCTGCAGAACTTCTCTTTGGTGAAATATGGTGTTACTTCATGTTCATCCCTGTAAATGAACCTGAAACTCTGGCTGAGAGGCAGCCCTATAGCTCTGCAACATGTATTTCTGTGGAAAATCCAAATTACTCTAGCATATTTTTCCAAATGGTAATTGCTTGGTTTTCTGTTTTCAAGGTCTGTGAAGGCAGTTCATTTTGTGAAACCCAACCCTACTGCACTTGAAAAGAACAGCAAGCACAGAAGGACAACAACTCACCCGTACTCTTAATTGATCTGGTATTTCTACAAGGTGCCACCCTTTTCCACACCTCCTACCTCCTCCTTAAGTGACTCAGCTTCTGAATGAGAAATCTCTTGACTTTTCAGACAGCTGGATGGGGAAGAACAGTTCAGCTCTCTGTCTGCTTTGATTGTGCCTCCCTTCCAGGCTGACTAACTACACTGAGCCACGCTAGGACACTAACTTCTACCATACATAGGTAAGGATGTTAACTGTTCTGGTTTTATACTGTTCCCTACCATATAGGGAAACTCCTACACTTTTAGATGTTCTGTGATTTCTTAATGTCCAGTTTAGGATGCTATTTCAAAGGATCTGATTTTCAAGAAATATGGACAACTTGATTATGAAAATGAAGCTCTGAAAGTTATACAGTTTTGGTGTTCAGATTCCTGGGATGTTTCTGACTTCTTCTGTCCATACCATCTTAATTATTTCATTATTTATATTATATTGCTAATTGTATTTTATTCTAGTGATAATTCTCTGATGATAAATTCACTGTTCAGACCACTTTTCATGAATGGCTGTTTTAATGTCATTTTTGCTCTTTGGTTCATTTTATTGTTCAGTATATTCTATATTTGGATTTTTTTAATCTAAAATTAAAGAGTATTTACTCTTTTATAATTTTCTTGAATTATCTTTATTATTCTGGAAAAAAAAAAAAACAAAACAGCAGTTCCCTTTTTTTTTTCCTAATTTTTACCTTTGCAAAAATACCCATTCTACTTTAATGCAAGGACTTATCTATACAATGACCAGAATACATGTATGAACAGGAAGGGTCTTCACCAAAAATCTAGCGAATTGAATGACAGAGCTGAATAAAGAAAATTAAAAACATCACCCCCTTTTCTACATTCTATTTAAAAAAAACCAACAAAAACCTACATTTAAAACTGAATGTGTATTTCTAATTTGAAAATACATACAAATTTGGACTGTGATTTAGTTGATTTTACGTTAGTGACAGTTCCACAGCTTCTTTCAAAACAGAATCTCCTCCACCCACATCTTGAAAAACCAGTTTTGAGAGCTCTTTCAGCTACAAATAGGTGAATGATTGCTGTCATACATTCACATGGTCTCTAGTCCTATCTTGCCTGTTTTCTTTCTTACACAAATACACGTTATTTCTGTTTGCTGTGTGAATTCTTCTGTGCTATTAGTTCTGCGGGCAAAACGATAGAGTAAAATATTTTTTTAAACACAACGTATTATTCCCAGAAGTTCACAAATGTATTATATGGCTATTGCTCTGATGATTGCTCTGATGCTCAAGTGTAACTTCTGAAAAAAAAAAACCAACTGTTTAGGAACACATTTTTGTGATTGTTTAATGTCTGTAAAATAAATGTAGTAATTTTTAAATGTAGTTTTCAGCAAAAGGACAAAAAGACTAATTGCCAAACAAACAGAAGCATGTTACTGTTGGCAATTGTGTAGGGAAGAAATTAGAGCATCAGTTATACATATAGATCTGCATCCGACAGAAGGGGCCTTTAAGGCTATTCGAAGAGATCATATTCTTGTCTGTAATAACAAGTTTGGATTTATGAAGGATTGTACAGCCTTGAATGGTTCTGGCTGTGATGGTGATTTACAAAACAGCAATCAGGAAATTCTTATTTGAGTGTAAGTATAGGTAGGCAGATCTGACAGCCCAGTCACAGCACTGTTATCTGAGGGGAGAAAGGAAGGATATGGACAACAGCAAAATTGCTATTGACTTCCAGACCATAAAGATCACACGCTTACAGGTGCCTGTCTAGAAGCAAAACTGCAATTATGTGTGTCTCCAGTGTCTTAGTAATACAGCTTGGAAATCTTTATCCTGTATCAAGTCAGAATTACTTAATTCAGTTGCTTGCTCACACTATATTCAAGAGAAATGATAGAGGAAATGATGAAGCTTGCTGACTTGAAAGTTGTTAACTGAAAGCAAGGAAACACTGTTGTATCTTTCATAACGGTAATTCAGACCAAATGTGCTTTTCTTTAAACCATCATATTCTCTACATTCAGCTCACATAAATGAAAGATAAAATACACACTATAGAATTAAGATTAAGAGTTACAAGGGAAAACAAAGGAAAACAAAAAGTAGAGCTGAAGTAAATCTTCAGTTCTAATGGAATGATTCTAGAATTTTGAGCTCCGGTTGCTCACATGATAGTGACTGTTCAGCTTAGTTCAGAGCAGAATAGCTCTTCAAGAAGATCAAATTTTGGTGGCAAGCTTCATATTTGGGATAAAGAAAGAATGAAGTATAGGCCAATTTTCTTTTTCACATGGCAAATATTAGATGCTTTCAAAAAGCTGGAACTTGCAGATCATGTAGCAAACAGCAGCCAGCAAGCTGTGGTTGTGTAGAGCCATATATGGAACCCATTCATTCCAGCTGGTGTTTCATGTGGACATGCCAATCTCAGCAACTTCTCTACAACTGAGGCTGGTTTAGCAATACAGTGTGAGAAGTTGGATGACAGGCAAATTCTGAAACATTCCTTTTTTTAAGTCTGTTGCTCAGCTACCACTTTTTGTATCACCCAGTTCATTAATAATAGTAGGAAATTTAACATTTTAGGCATTTGAATTTGGCAATGCTTTATATGAAAAACCTCCGTATAAAAACAAATATTTTGACTTTTAAGAGAAGGAGGTGTATCTCTCTTGACACTCCTTCAACATTTACTATGCTGAATTCCTTATTATACAGTGTGATGATAATGCAGAGGCCTCTTGCCTCTAAGCTGTGGAAATTAATATTGTTTTATTAGAAGCAAAATACGTATCAACTGACTTCTTATGAATAAGGTCTTAATCACTGTCATAGCTAGAAGCCAAATAGCAAAGTTTTTTTTGTTGGAACTAGTTCAGTCTGATGTGGAAAACATAAATCTTACAGGAAATGCTTCTATTATTATGTATTTTTTAAAATACAGCAATGCATATGTGTGAAGCCTAATCACATAGACAGCTACAGCTAAGAGCAGAAGGAAGGCAAAAGGATTCTGTGGTGGAGGAATGGGTGTGGTCAGATCATCTGAAAACTAGAAGGTCTGGCTTTCAGAATTTAAGGCAGGCCTGAGGTATTCTGCTGATCAGTCACTGCAAGAGATGAAAAGGAGATGTAGAAGTGTAAATACACGTATTTGTGATAAAAATAATGTTAGAGACTTGTGCTGCTTTTGGAGTAATTTCTTGCCAGGTTGGATGGACTTTTACTTTCCCTGAAGCCATGTCTGAAGATTTTTCTGAATTTCTTTGGTATTATGTTTGGATTTCCCACAAAATGTTTGATGGTCTGAATCTAGGACTGGCATGTCTTAAAACCATTTGAGAGATGCTTACTGGACTGGCCAGGGCAGTTTTAATTTTAATTTAGATTTCCTGACGCTGTTTTTAAATTCAAATTGCACTGCAGTTGCATTCCTGTTTGTTTTTGTTTTGCATTCCAGCTGAGTTATTTTGCTTTGGTGGTTGAGATCTTATTAAAAATGTCTGAACATAGTTTACTACTACAGCATAGTACAGAAAGCTATAACTCTGCTTTCTCACAATCTCATTTACAAAGTTAAAAACTTTTTGTTTATCTCCCTATGGTCTGAAGATGAGCTGTTTGCTGACCTGTGTGAACAATGTGACAGTTCCAGATCTTTATGAGCTGATATTTTCAAACTAATGTGATCCTCATAATCTCTAGTCCCTTTTCAAATACACAGGTACAAACACACACTGAGTTGAAAATAGTGAAGGCCAAGGAAAAATGCTTTGATGAGCTCTCTTCTGCCTCTTTATGCAATATTATTTTTGTTTCTAAGCCCTAAAATTTAAATCTTACCCTGATGATTCTTGATTGTCTGTGCTACAGATTAAAGTAAGATTTTTTAAAAATTTGCATTTTAAATTTTAATTAATTAATCTTTGATATACAACTTGAAAGCTCAGATGTAAGAGGAAAGCCTTAAGGACAAAATGGCAGTATTTAGTAGGACTAAAATGCCTGGGTTTAAAATTTCAGACTACCTGGCACATTTTCAGTGCTGACTGTAAAAGGGAGTGTACCTGTTTTTTAGATTAATTTATGCATACTGCTTTTGGGTTGGGACACTATGCAGCAGTTTATTCTGGATGCTGTACACGTGTGCAACAGAAATATTGTTTTGCCCTAAAAATCTTTAAAAATTAATATAGGATGAGAAAAAAATCCAGTATTAATTGCATGTTGGAGGATGAAAGAAACACACTGGACTCTCATGGATACAAGAGAAGTTGCAAACATCTTTATTGCTTTTCATTTGGTTTAATTTTCACAAAAGAAGTCTCCTTTTTCAAAGTTTTATGATTAATTTCCCTTAGCAAATGGCTTTAAAAGTTCTTAACAGAAAATAAATCCAAAATCCTTCTATGCAAGGATTCATCTCTATACTACTTGAGATGAAGCAGTTCCAGTTCTCATTGCTTGAAAATATACTGAAATATCAAACCTTCTATTATCCTGGGGCTGAGTACATCAGATGTCCAGCTGTACCTAAGCTGGAAAAGTAAATCAGAGACCTCTCTATCATCTTGGGACAGTTCAGGAAAATTTATAGTGAAAGCGGTAACTATCTAAAAAACTGATTTCTTGATAACCTACCTGAACAGTTTCTAGGAAACTCAGTTCAAATATGCTTAAAACCTTACACAAATATTTTTAAAAGGCATTTTATAAGCTATTGCAAAATAAATAAGGCTCACCATAGCCCTGGGCATATTTTTATTGTGTGGGAACCAGATCCAGCAGTCACATGTTTTGTACACGCACTGTGCCAATGCTTACTTGATATCAGCAACTAAGGTTAAAAAAATGGAATGCACATAGGAGCCTTTCAAAATGCCAGAATTTTAAACTCTAAGAAATATTTGGAATTTCACAACTGGTTAAGATACATGCAGACTTCGGACTCCAGTATTAGTTTTGTGTTTATATCTTTACTTTCTAGAAAGATCTCTAGTTGTTTAATGCTTCTTTTTATTTGTTTGCTTCTTTGTTTATGTTGGGATATTTTTAGGAGGCTTTTTTTTTTTTTGGGGGGGGGGACGTGGTTGGGATTATTTTTGTGGTGGTTTTTTTGTTTTTTTTTTTTTACCATAATCTTTTTTTAGTAATTGTTGGGCAGCAAAAGCATAGAGAATACAAATCTGCTCTAAGTGCAATCCTTTGTGGCAGCCACAATATTTTATTGTCAGTGTAAGTATTATTCTTAAGCTTTTGCCAGAATCCAAAATCTTCACCTTCCATCAGTAAAGAAAGAGCCACAGGCCTCCACTCTATTTTAGGTGTGTGAGCAATACACTACATCTGCAAGAAGAAAAAAAGGATAGTTCTGTCATCCAGAGAACCTGGAGTGTTTCTGATTTTTAAGGACTGCTTCTGTCAGTTTTCTGATGTTTCTGTAAATTTTAGCAGCCTGACAGTGGAGCTGGTTGTGAGCTTTCCAGCATAACATTGTTGTCTTGGAAAATGCTGCTTTACAAAAAGGAGTCCATTTGCTAAAGAGGGTCCATTTTGCCCAAACTCTTAAGTCAATGTTAGCATTTGGGGCTTTTTTAACTTAAGGGAGAATTTTCTGTCATTGAAATGTCATTATGTTCTGCTTGATGCTTTCTCTAGGAAACCTAGTATTCACAATCCACTTTCAAAGCAAAACACGAAATCTTTTGAGTGGCTCAACTCCCAAATAATATATATATAATTTAAATCATTAGTCTTGGAGGCTTTTTACCTGATTTGAAGTAAGGGAAGAAGTCAGTGACTGGAAAGCTGTTGCAGAGCAGCAGAACTGCTTTCTGTCCTGGTCCTCTGCATCAGCTGCTGGCCACTGAGTCTGAGGGATGATGAGCTCACCTGTGCTCCAGGTGCTGTGCCAGGGACTGATAACATCTTCCCCTTAAGCTTATCACCTCAACCCATTCTGCAGTATTCCTCTTGCCCCTGAAGGCTCTCACCACACCAAGTGTTCTCAGGGAAGGAGCTCCCAACAGGGAAGGGCCAGGATGACAGGCAGGGGGGCAGGGCAAGAATGCACATAGCTGTCACCAGGCAGGGAAAAGCCACCAGATTCACTCTGAGGAGGGTTGTGGACAGCCTTCAGCCATTCCAGCCTGTCAGACTAAACTTGTGCAAGGAGATGACTGAAGTGGACAACAAACCTAGCCTGCCTTTGGGGTCGATTACTAGTCTCGCTGTCAACACTCACTTCCTTTTTTTTGTCACGTTTTCTTTTAGATTCCCACAGAAGAACGGAACAATCCCACGGGACAAATGTCAGCTTTCAACATACGAAAACAGTCTCCTAATCAAGGCGGTAACACTGAGTCTCCTCCCTTTCCTGCTCCAGCGGCACTTGCAGGCTGAGGCGCGGCCTCGCTCTGCCCAGGCCTCTCCATGCCCCTGGCGCAGCTCCCTCACGGAGCAGGGGCAGGATCAGGGCCACCACGACCTGCTTCAGATGCCAAACCCTTGGTGTTGTGCATAAACTGTGGCTGGCAGGGACTGGGGCTAGAACATCCCACTGGGCAGCGGAGTGTGGTGGAGTGGGGGAGCCGGGCTGTGTGGGGCAAGGTGGTGAGGTTGTCACGGAAAACCCACAGGAGAAAGTGCTGCAAGGGCAGCGGGAAGATCCACTGGCCTCAGCATGGTCTCTTTGACTCGCACAGGGAAAATTTAGAGAAACTGAGGAAAAGTAGAATGGAGGAAGGGGAGAGAAAAGCTGTTTAATCATTGTCTGATGGGATTGTTTACTTCTCTGGAGGAGTAAAACTCGAGGAGGGCTGGAATTTGCTTTCTATGCAGAGAAATAACCAGAGTCAACCTAGAAACATTATGAAATTTTCCATTTCCCTGAACCTCAGAAATATTTCTATAGACTGGAAGGTTTTGAGATGCATGAGGACCTGGTTCAAGTGAGATGTGCCAGGCTCAAGTGCACCAAAATTCATGTAGCCACAGCAGGGAGCTTCTTGCCTCTCCTGCATTGAGAACATAAATTTTTATTGACAAATAGAGACAGGGATAAGCTGCATCTGCCTGTGCTCATGTGACTTAATCTGTTGTATCAGATCTATGTTTAATCTTTTAGCTGAAGCTCAGGAGAAAATTCATTAGGCCAGAAAAGGGTACTCTTCTGCTAGCTCAGGGCCTCAGGCATTAGCAGATTGCTTGCTAATCTGCTAAACACTTGTCAAGTGTTTCTTGACAAGAAAAAAATTTATATTCTTTGTCAACCACCTTTATATAAGGTTTCATGAAACATTCTTCACACTTAGCCATTTAAAAAGCCATGATTACTGAGAAATCCAAGTGATTTTTGACAACCCACTGGAGCTATTCAGGCAAGCCTGGGATGCCATCATTTTTTAAAAGTCTTTAAAGTCATATTTTAATAAATATTTTAAAGAGAAAAACTAGCTCAAAAGGCAGTGAACAGGCTGATGCAGAATTCATGCAATGAGGATAGATTAGTTTTTGTTAATCTATCGTGATTGCCAGCTCATTCTTACAAACAGCATTTTTCCTGTCCCTGGTCATTTGTCAATTGGCTGGACCAATGCTGCTTAAAAAGAAGAAAGCCAAACCTGGGTATCAAGTCCAAGAGATTGAAGCACACATCTGTGCTATCACAGCCATGGCTCCTAAAATATCTGTCATTTCTCTAGCACCTCAGTCTTGGAGAGAGCAAGTCCAACACAGAACCAGAGAACATTTACAATGAGGCAACATCAGTGATGAGTCCATACCTTTCATTACTTCTCTTTCACTAGGCAGTATGGACATATCTATAGGGAATTGAAACAGGCACAGCTTGAGTTACAGACATATATACATTTTTAGACCAAATTTTATCTCTTTTTATGGAATTTTATCACTATTTTATCTACTTTTTCAAAAAAAAGTACTTAAAAATTCACTCTTGATCATTGTCACTTAAGAGAAATGTTTTGGTACTTTATTATGATTTGGTCTTTCACTCACTGTAGCTATTTGTCATTTTTTAATGTTATCACTACAGGTGAAGTCCTTGTATTAAATGCAAGGAGTACATTTTCTTATAAATCAGAGCAGAATGCCAAAACACAGTTCTAATAAATGGCATATTACTGACTGCATGTGTTTTCTCTGGAACATATTCTTTCTACACACAAGGTCTACAATCTAATTAGTGAACACCAGATAGTGGTGTCTCCTGAAATTTGAAAATCCTTTTGTGTGAATGCTCAGAAAGTGAGGAATTAATGGAGAAAACCATGAAGGTCTTTAGAAGAAAACACAAGATCCTCTGTACTTCGGATATTTTTTTTTTTAATTATTATTTTGTTTTATTAACAAGGATTTTGCATATTTAATATTTCACCTTCTCTTCTATGGAAAAATTTAGGGCAAATATAGCAATTAAAAAGATGGAATTTCTATTCAGTCTGAACTTCTATCTTTTCATTTTAATAGGCTGTGTTAAAATATCACAACAATATTTCCTCTTACCCCAAACAGGCTGATGATATGAAACTTAGGTGGACTGAGAATACTAAACAATAGTCGTTGCTAGTAAAAAGGACCAAAATCCTCATGAAAAAAACAGAAAAGGAGATAAACATCACCTTTCTAATACAGGGAAGAATCCATATTCTCCCAAATCAAGTGAATATCATACTGTTACTTTCCCAATACACTAAATATCAGCCTTGTTGGACAAAGATATTTTAGGTTGTTTTCAAAAGTAAGGCTTCCATGTTCGTACAGGATGTCAATCTGTCTCTCCTGGTAACCTTTGAAACCATATACCTATTTTAGTTAAATTTGATGTAAAGGTATTGCTTTGATTAAAGTTCAGATTAAGTTTAAGTAACTGACTAGTAAAGAAACTCTGTTCATTCAACCTTTGAGGAAAAAGCTTTAGAGGGAATCTAACTCTTTGAGAAACATGAAAATCCACATATTTTAAGCTGGGTGTTGTTGGAGGGCCACGTGGCCACCTCAAGATTAGCCTTCATTCAAAATTTGAATCCTATCATGCATCTGCAAATACAAAACCCACAGACAACACCCCAGGAAACAGGATTCATTAGTTTGACTTTCCTGGGATTACTGTGGTATGCAAATTTCATAATTCCTTTATCAGATCTGTGAAATGTATTTACATTAGAAGCAAGAAGAGCAGTTTCATATTAAGGATGAAACTGAATATAATTTGCTAAGCTGGGCTTCTGCAGGCCCTTCAAGGTGAAGCTACAGACTTTTCAAGAAGCAATATGGGTAAAACAGGTGTGATAACTGAAAATTCAATCTGTATTAAACTTTTATCTATTTCAACTGATGTAATAGCACTTTAGGTTGACAAAGTTTTTCTACATGTTCATTTTCAAGACATGTTTCTCTGCATTTGTAGATAAGAAGAGCCCCTCTGTTGCAATTAAAAGCAGACAACAGGCTACTCATGATATTAATAAACGACGGACCCTTTTGCAAGATAACAGCTGGATAAAGAAGAGGCCTGAGGAGGAAAGGTAAGAAAAATAAGAACTGTATTTCTTCCATATTTAGTTCAGTATGCCATGTACCTTTGCATGGAGCATCTACTTTTGCATGGATGGTATCAACCAGAATTAGGGGAAGTCAATCAAATAACTCATTTATTTATCTTGATGAGGTATTGATTGCCTTTTGGAAGTATTAGTTTGCTGAATATTCACTGACTATTTTTCATTGGGACTTTTGAGTGCTGAGTATTTAATGAAGTTCTGCACTACAATTAAAACCCCGCATTTCACATGTCTGGGTTGCAAGACTATGATCTTTTTATAAGCAAGAGGATTATAAATCTTGACAAGTTTTTTTAAGGACCTTAAGTCAGAATCAGTTTAAATTTTCTCTAGTGTAAACTAGGACTTAAATTACAGCAAAAACAATGCCTTGGGACCATGTTATCGTTATCGTTATCTGGTTCATGAACAGCTTCTAGGAAGAGATAATTCTTACTCCAAAATGTCTGGAGTTTTCTACTGCAGAGTTCTGCAGCTGGTGAAATTACAGTGGTAGTGGACAGTTGTGAAATCTGATTGAAGACAGAATATCTTTTACCAAGAAAAAGTTATCTATTTTTAATACTTACTGTTTTTCTTTTCCTTGAAGTGCTGATGAAAACTATGGAAGGGCAGTGCTTAACCAATACAAATCCCAAGATAGCCTACACAGGTATAGTAGAGTATCTTTCTGATTATATTACCAAAAACTGAGTATCTTTTACTATATCATGAACAAAGCAAAGAACTTGCTTTGTTCTGTTTTAGTCTAGACATATTTTCACTGTAAATCTGACTCCAGTGTCAATAATTGATCACTGCAGCAAATCCAGGGTTTGATCTGTTGACACCTGAATGGTCTAAAACCCTATATGATACTTTAATCTGAGACATAGATACTCTTTTATTAATGATGAGTTGTTAATAAAAACAGTGACCAAAGTGGCATTTCTAATATTTCTTTTTTTTTTTTTTTTTTTTTTTTTTTTTTTTATTACAGCAGTAGCACAAGTGAAAAGGAAGATCAGAAAGCTGTTCTTGGACGATACAGGTCTGATACCACCTTGGACAGGTAGGGCTCTTTTTCTGGATGTATGGTATGTTGTGATTGTCATACCTGTGAAAGGTCTTAAAAAGGAAAGCATGAATGAAGTCAGTGCTTTTTAAACATTTTCTTATTTATTAAGCATCTAAGCAAAAGACTTTGAATGGTTTTTGCACAAATTTTCAATGAGACAAATGAAAATGTAATTTGAGAAAAGGTTCTTTTGATATCTTTTTTTTTTTTTTTTTTTTGGTACCTGTTTCTGTGTATTCTTGTCCTCATAAATGTAAGTATTTTTCCACAGCTGATAACCACTCCTCCCCAATTTCCTCCTTTTCAAACTCTAAACCAAAGTTGTATCTCCAATAGCTAAGCACAAGATGGCGAAACCCATAGTTCTTTGCAAATACTATGATCAGTACCAGTATCAGTCATGGTTGTCATACAGGTGCTTAATTTGAATGTTCTGTTCAGCCTTGACCTCTGCTGGGTTAAGACATGACCATGCTTATGTTTGCAGATTCTTTCTGTATTGCATTTTCAAAATCCAACCACCATTAACATCTGGTATCCAGAACACGCTGAGGCTATGAAGAGCCAGCACTTAAATGCACTCTGTGGGAAAAATGCACTTTATTTAGTTGGGTTTTAGCAGTGTGTTATTTTATTTCATGATCCTTACTTCTCTTGTAAGAAACAATATAAAATTGTTACATAAAATTTACCTTCTCCACAGGAGATTGAAAAAGGATAGGCTAGAGACCTGTGCAGTATCATCACCCTGCCTATTCTTCTACAGCCCAGTGAATCCTCCTGTATTGGTTCACTCATCATGAGGAAGCCATACTATAACTTCAATTTATCTGTTGCTCTTCTTTGTATCTTTTCTATTTCCATATTAGTTTCTTGATCTGGAAATCAAAATCTCTATGTAGGTATTTAAGATTTGTGCACACCTTGTATGTACACAGAGGAGTAATAACAATGATTTCTATTTTGTTTGCAATTCCTCCCCTTGTACTTCATAACACTGAGTTTGCTCTTTTGAGTGCAGCTAAGAAGTGAGTTTTAATTTTGACATCATTGTCTATGTAATTCCAAGATTTCTTTTCTGAGTGATAATTGCTGGTTCAGAGATCAATTGTTTCTTTTGGCAGGCATTACTTTGCATCCAATAAAAGTGAATGTCATCTGCCATTATAGAAATCTGACATGTTAGCAGATGACTTCTGAAAAGCTTTGCCAGTCACCATTTGTTTTGACTACCATGGAATAATGACATTGGCAAGCAACATCATCCCATTCTCCCTTTTTACAGATAATTCATGAATGTATGGAAGAACACAGGTTTTGTACAGATCTCTGCTTCCACTCTGGAAACTTGCCATTTATTTCAAACCTTTGTTTCTTACATTTTAAGCATTTTTTTTCTCTATTACCCATAGGAGGACAGTTTAAAACAGACTTCTATGAAGTATTTTGGAAATTCAAGTAGCATATATCACCTATGTCACACTTATCCAGATGGCCACTCACTTCAAAACAATTTTTAAAGCTTGATTTTCATGCCTCAAACCCTGATTTCTAATTTAGAAGTCATAGGGCAAATCTAGTTTCTACAGGGCCACTGAGGAGCACTGTTCTTTTGTACTCGATATCTTTTTGGTTTATGCTGAGATATTAAAGTATCTGAATTATTTCAGGTTGTAAGCTGACTATCTTTTCATACACACAAATATCTAACATAAAGGGTTCTTAATAAGCAACTGATGACAAAGTACACCAAAAGAGGATTTTAGGTGTAAATAAGAATAGTACCAAGTGGAGAACATCCTTCCCAGAGGAAGCAGAAGTATTATTAGGAACTAACTAACACTTTGACAAAAGATGGGACAAACTTTATAAGTCAGGTAGGGATGAAAATTACAATGCTATTTTTCCATGTACTAAATGATCCTAAGTCCAGAATAGCTTCCACCAACACTCAATCCCAACTGCAGCTATAGTAATTAGATCTGGATAGATGAGACAGAAGAAAATTACATACTTTCATTGTTTGCTTTATTAATAATCTAATATTTTGGAATGATAGAAATTACTAGGATCAGAGATCAAACTAGAAACCATTGCAGTGTGTGGTTTGAACCTGCTTTCCACATCTTGAACACTCCATGCATCATTTCACTGATGTGAAGAAACTATAACAGAACCAGAAAAAAAAAAAAATTAAAGGGGAAGGTGAGAAAGGATGGAATAGTTTTCATATGAAAAATGTCTGAAAAGACAACAAGTCCTCAGCTTGGAAAAGAATAATATAGGGAAACCGAGTAATGAAAAAATATTTTCTGTTTGTTGTACTGTAAGAATGGGGAGATACTCTATAAATGTTTGGGTAATGAATTAAGAAAAAAAATGAAACAGAGAGAGAAAGAGAAAGAAAGAGAAAGAGAGAGAAAGAGAGGGAAGGGAAAGGAAAGGAAAGGAAAGGAAAGGAAAGGAAAGGAAAGGAAAGGAAAGGAAAGGAAAGGAAAGGAAAGGAAAGGAAAGGAAAGGAAAGGAAAGGAAAGGAAAGGAAAGGAAAGGAAAGGAAAGGAAAGGAAAGGAAAGGAAAGGAAAGGAAAGGAAAGGAAAGGAAAGGAAAGGAAAGGAAAGGAAAGGAAAGGAAAGGAAAGGAAAGGAAAGGAAAGGAAAGGAAAGGAAAGGAAAGGAAAGGAAAGGAAAGGAAAGGAAAGGGGAAAGAAACATTTGTTTTTCCTTTAACGCATATATTAATTATAGGAGTCACCACCACAGGATACTGTGGAGGCCAGAAGTTTAACTTGGTTCAGATAAACCATACGTGTGTAAATGGACCGTTGATCCAGAGGAGTCTGTTTGAGAAGCGTGTGGGTGTGAACAGAGGATATTCGTTGATTCCTTATCAGAAGCTTGAAAGTTAGACAAGAAGAAGTTAAAATAATGCTTACCTTTCTTTCACTTTTTTTTTTTTTTAAAGCTTCTGCTACATTGGGCAGCAATGGAGTAGGATGCCCGATCGAACCTTTAAGGCTTTAAAATGAGAAAATAGAAAACTATATAAAGCATTGTGCTGGAATTTTGAAAATACGCGATGAAATGTGAAAGAAATGCTGGTTCGCTGGCGAATGAGAGGGAACGCTCGGGTTTGCATCCGCAGCAATGCCAGCAGGGTTAGTGAGACCTCTAGTGACCTTCCCAGCAACTGTAGCTGCTGTCACATCACATGCTGCCCTGACAGAAGAGGGTTCTTTGCAAAATTGCATTTAAGATTTGCAAAAAACACAAAGCACACGCCGGTGCAGATTGTGTCCCAGAGCTCCCTGGAAGACTTTTCATGAAATACAACAGTATTCTGTGCTTCTTGAAGACAGGATACAAAATATTTTATACGTAACATCAGATTACACTTCAAGGATTAATTATTTTGCCTCTATAGCTTCAGTTTATAGATGAGAATAAATAATTAAATATAAAAATTATATATAAGTTGTAGCTCAAGGTGTATTTCAGCTGATTTAATAAAATATTTAAGATAACCCTCTCAACTTCATATTTGTCCTCTATTTCAATGTACAACACTTTATATTTAAGCTTTTCAGAGTCCCCCAGATATTACTAAAAGAATATTCTATATATTGGAAGTAAGCTGGAATAAAATAAGAACCTAATATGCTTCAGCTATGATAGCTACATAGTCTTTTCTGTGAAAATTTTGAAGGGTTTTAGGCAACAACTGTAGAATACATAAAGGGCTTGAAAAATCATGTGGTTGTTCCTTCATGTACTTTCATGGCTTCATGAAAGTACATTTCATTTCATGGCTTAATGAAATCAGTTCAAGCACAAAGAATCCAACTTCTTTGATAGAAATTACTCCTGTAGGTCAATACCATGCTTTGCCAGGGATTTTGCACTAGATTATTTTCACATCACACTGACCTATTAAATCTTTAAATAAAACAAGTCTGTTGCATCTCTCTAGGAATGGTGAGGCAGAGGAAAAAGCAATAGTTCTGTGTGTACTGCTTGATTGAACATTGCTTTCTTTCTGAAGTGTTTTGACCTAATTTAAAGGAGTTGTAATAAATTGTTAGGAACAGAGAGGTTTGATACAGTATTATTGTTTGAACATCATCTTGGAAAACTTTTTCAGTGAGCTGCTCAGAGTCTTCAGATAATAATGCACTAAATTTATATAATTTCAACTTCGGTTCTCTACCTTTTGTGTTACTGGGGTATTTGTGATACTGGGATATCAGTACACAGGGCAAAATGATATTCCATCTTTTCATTTTACTGAAAATGGATTTAAAAAAAAATTAAAGTGTGTATTATAAATAATTCCTGTGTTTCTGACAGAATTCCAGCTGGAAGTGATACTGATAAAATAAATAAATCCCCAACTCTGAACCATAAGCAAAACAACAGGTATGAATTTCAGAAACGTTATCATCTAAGTATTATGCATTATAGTTTATCATACTGTATCATTTATCATGCGTTATCATCTAAGTCTTATATATTGCCATAACTTTAGAATTCATATACATACCGAGATTATACAGAGAAATTATTTGTATGGCCTGATGTAGGCTTCATTTGACCACCTGACCTCTGGAATGTAGGCATCTATATCTAAATTATCATGGACTCTTTTTGTAGTTGGTGAGGAGAAAAAAATTATTTTCATTAAAGCAAGAAGAATTTTCCTTAAAGAATCCTATTTCTCCACACCAGCTGGTGTTAAAAGGGACACCAGCTCAGATTACACATTTACTCAGCATATTGATTATTTAATATTTATGGATTTAATATACAAAAAAAGAGAAAAATAAGAGTATTATGAAAAATGTGGGTATGTTCTAGAGCTCTAGAATTCTCTGCATAAAATCTATCAAATACAATATATAATTCTGAGGAAGGATATTGAAAAAAATCTATTTAATGCTTTCAGTGGAAAATGTTGTTGTACGCTGCCAGTGGAATACTTGAGTACCAAAACATAAAAAATAGTTTTTTGATAACCTAGCTGATTTTTCCAGTGGAAACTTTTTCTTTGGTCAGAAGGCCAGTCTTTTGATTAAAACAGCCTTAATTTAAAATAAGTTAGCACAACATTGTTGATACTTTATTTAAAAAGTTGCTGATTCAGAGGTGGCCACTCTGTCTATGTCATATAATTCCACAACACTGAATAATTATTTTCTAAAAAACTTACACCTATTGCCTGATTGAAATTTTCATTTAAGAAAATCAGAAGAACTCAGCCACCATACTTGTAAATGCAAACGGATAAATGCATCACTTTGTGCTTTCATTCAATGTCAGTAGAGTTCTGTCAGTAATAAATTACACAGAACATAGTTGCTAGAGAGCACAGCAATTAAAAGTCATTTTGTGAAGAGTTGAGATATTACTTTGAAGAGCAAATCAATATCTCTGGCATTTAAAGTTCAACTGAGGTCACTCTTTCAAATGATAATTTTGCACCATTATGTTGTAAATCATCGTGATGATGACAGATGAAGCATGATATAAATTGGATTTATGGGGTTTTTTTTGAGAGGGTTTTTTTACAGACCAACAATTAATTCTGAAGTGGGACTTAAGAGAGACTTAAATTGTATATATTTTTTCCTGCCAGAGAGCAAAATGATTTGTAAAGCACTATTCTTCAATTCCTGTTATTATGAATTGCCAATTACTATCATTAAGAATTGCAGAGGATAAGACAATAACTTTTTCATAAATGTTATAGGAAATCACTGGCTTGGATTTTATATAGCTTGGTTTTACAAATATATCATTCTAATTGAACAAGAAACAAAATTTAAAGTAAGAAAATAAAATATATTATTATTATTGTGTTTGGAGACTAAAGTGTAGGTACAGAAGTCAAAATTTTAAGAAGTCAGGAATTACTTTGGATATCCAGTAAAAATGCAGCTGTCTAAACATCAGAACCCCTTAAGGTCTTCCACATCTTGTGTCCTTTGTGGTAT
This sequence comes from Vidua macroura, assembly GCF_024509145.1. Classification (NCBI taxonomy): domain Eukaryota; kingdom Metazoa; phylum Chordata; class Aves; order Passeriformes; family Viduidae; genus Vidua; species Vidua macroura. The sequence continues at coordinate 49,131,888 of NC_071572.1, read as the reverse complement.
ATGAACATAGTTATAGCATTTACCATACACATTTGTATCATTCTGATATTAGAAATATGATTTCTTTTTTTTTTTTCTTTAAATAATTTAAAATTATATTATTTCTGAAGATTAACTGACTAAATATATTTCCTTAACAGACAATCTTGGACTCCTAATGCAGCATCCACAACCACTGCAGTCACTTCTCCAGTCAAGAAAAAGAGGTATTCATTCCCACCACTGCTTGGTTGCCAGAATGTATATAGTGTTAAACCTCAGTAATGTATCACAATTACATTAAAAAATTACCTTCTTCTTCCTCCAGCATGCTCAAACTCCTCAGCAAGCTTCAAGAATTAAACTTTTACATCCTCTATCTTTTTCCATGGGATTTACAACTTTTATCTCTGTACAGCCAGTTTTATGAGCCTGGTGGACATGGCAGAATGGATGTTAACACTTGGCTGCAGCCCTTAACTCAGCTGGTGTACTCATTTTCAGTTTTAAAGCATTGTAGCTCACTGTAATTGTGAAATCTCTGATGCCAAACTTGACCCTGTGCTGTTGCAGTGCATATGAATCACACAGTTTTCTTAATGATACAGAGCTACCTTTAAAAATCTGGATTTCAGATAACATTATCTAGGCAAGACTAAAAACAGGGTGTAGAACTAAACACATTTTAAATTAAAATGTACTGCTGGTGATAGCCATAATTTTCTGCATCCTTCTCAGCTGCAAATTCTGTTCATTCATAATTTTCTGTTTTATATTTAATGCATAACAATGTGATCAGTAGAATAATGAATGTAGAAATGAAAATGTCATTGCATTTATATTAACAGACCTGTTTAGTGGAAGTTTATGCTGTTTTCAGTCCAGTAGTTCTCTTCAGGCTCTTGGAAGATATGGAAGGCCATTGATGAATTGTGCTGCTTCTGGTGTAATTGTTTTTACCTCACAAACAATTGCTGGATTGATAGTTACGAGGGTAAAAACTGAACTGAAAGTGCTTGTGCTGTTTATGTGACCTCTAATAGCCTGATTGTGTTTCTTGTGTTGATACTTGACACTCTGTGCATTTTATCTGGTTGTCCTTTCCATGAATGATCCATTTATTTGTACCACTCAGATTGCAGGAAAAAAACACCTAGAGACACAGAATATTTTTCACAATAAATAAAATTACTGTACTATTTCCTATTCCATTCAGTTTTCTGTAAATATGGTCTAAAAAGTATCAACATGCAGTCTTTGAAAATACTGATAATTTAAGAAAATTTCCAGGTATTTTTACATCACTTCTATTCTAACATTCACAGTATGCTGTTCAGGCCCAGAGCATTAAACTAATACTGAAAAAATTATTTATTAAAATTTACAGGCAATCTTGGATGCCTCCCCCAGTTTCGAGTAGTAAGACTTCGACAGAAAAAGTGGAAAGCAAAGGGTGCGTATCAGTGATTGCTGCTTATTTCCTAACTCTTGGCTAGAGCTCATTTTGGGAGCAAGAAAGCCAGGGCAGTTCTTTGGTGGACTGAGCTTGATGCTGAAGATGCCATGCAAAGAGAAAGCATCCCATTCCTAAGTACTTGTTTGGGCTCTTGGCAGCCTGATGTCCAGCTTGACTGGGGCCTGAGCATATGAAGTGCCAGCAACCTGAGGTTACGTGAGTGATCCCAAAATTTTTCTATCATGCTTGCAATTCTTTCTTCACTGTTTCAGTTTGGACTATTCCAATTAATTCTTCTCAAGGCAAATGTGTTATGGAGAGACTGGCCATAAGGGCAAGGATTTGTTGGTACCATTTGGATTCACAGTCAGAGGCTCACCCTTGCCCCTTTTGGGTATCAGTGTGAACAAAACCTCAAAATCTACTAATCTGCTATCACCAAAGTATCCAAGAAGAATCAGACTAAAGTTACTTGCAGATAAATGTTTGATGTTTATTTCTGAAGTTGTGGTTGTTTTCTGGCAGAATAGAAAGAGAACAGGGAATGTTTCTTGTGCTTTTATCTAAAAGCAGAATTTGAATGGTTTAAAATATTAATAAATAAACCTTCATGATATTTTTTTCTTGTGTCCACTATTTTCTGCAGCATGGCCTTCTGCTTCCCTAGTTTTAACCTGGGGAACTTCCAATATGAGTCTCATGTGCAGCAATGATGGAAATTAAATGAAACAGAAATGAATGGATACACTGTGATATTAGATATAAACCTTGGTAGATTATTGCCCTGGGAGTTTATGGAATGTCTGGCACTGGAAAACTTAAAACCAAGTTTAGCAATTATTTTTAATCTTATTCTGTGTTTACTACCCTTTATCTTTTTGGCCAAGATTCAGTCACTCTCCACCCAACAGAAAGATGGCTCAAAGATGTTAAAGTTTCTTTGAAGTCCGTCCTTACTAGATGTTCTCAATGTGCCAACTGAGAAGAATTTATCTGGCTTCATTTCAATATTTTGCTAAGATCATGGTAATTTTGAAAGCATAGGATAATGCCCTATATGGCATCCACCCAGCTTCCAATAGCAAGCTGGAATTCCTGTGTTCTTCTCAACACTAATTATCCAGTTACTCCTCCAGTCTCACAGTTCAGAGAAGACTCAAACCAGGCATATTCTTTCTGAAGCTTTCATGACCCTTCCTGGATCCTCTAACAATGCTGCCATCACAAACAGCTGGTAAAAAAAAGTGATGGGCATTTAATGATTACTTGGTTCAGCTTTTAAAAGTGCTTTGAAGATGTGAAAGCTATTTCAAGTTGTGAATATTATAATAAGTAAAAATAGTTATCAAAGGAAAGCCTTTTACTTGCCTGTGAGTTTCAGGAAATAAAGTGCCATGCATAGATGCTAATGAGCAGAGTTTCTAAAGGTGACTATCAGTCTTAAAGACTGAGCAAAGAGCGATGTCAGCTATGTATTTTCTTCACATTTGAGATTGGCTGACTGCTCTGCTATCCTCAGGAAGGGAGTCCAGCCATCATGGATATTATGTGGGTTTTCTTGGTCAGGGTTATTTATATTCCTTTGGTATTCTGAGATGTTCTAGAATGTTATAGTTATACGTGATATATGAACTTCCAGAGTTCTTTGCCTCAGTTCCAGCTGATTAAACACACTTTATAGAACACTTGAAAGTAATTGCAGTTGGAGCTAAGACTATAAGCAGCTCACTGTATTTGAGTTTTATGGTTGTGGATTGTGTGCTAAAAACAAAACACTATTAATCAAAGTGATTAACTGGAGAATGTTAATTGAAGAATGATTGTCTTAGTGACATAAAGAATATGGCTGGAATTTAGTATTATGCTACTTGAGTTAAACATATATTCTACATTAAAAAAAAATATCTTGGAAGGAAGGAAAAGTAAAAGTAATTGCTATTGATTGATCTAAATTTTGCAAAGTGCTTCAATACTAGCATTTTGCTACTTGGTTTCTGAAATGTTTACTCTTTTCTTTCTCTAGAACCACTTCAGAAAATTCAGAGGCTCCAACAACGTATGTCTTACTTTGCTTCATAGTAGATTTAGAAATGTAACACGGTCTTTTGCATAAACCTCAATTATTATTTCACATTTATTTATAATACAAACACTGTATAATTTACCTGGGAGGATTCCTCTGTAGTCGATGTTGCAGAAGTGCATGAAGAAGACTTCCTTCCCTGCAGAAATGCAATTATTTGCATATAGTTTAGAATAGTTCACTGGATATTTACTCAAATTTAGAAAACATTAAATGGCATAAAACATTAAAAACTGCTTTGCTGTTTTAGTTCCACAGTCATATATGTTGCTAATGCAAATACTCTTTTATATGCAACTGCTGCTCTAAAGTCAGTGAAAGAGAGTGTGAGTTATGCAAAGAAAAAGAAACTATTAAAGAGCATGTAAGCAATGTGAATAAAAAGAAAGTTAAATCAAGAAGCTCTGCACATGCAAAGGCTTGTAATAGAAGGCATTAAGATGAATTGATGCAAAGTACTCTAAACCTGAGTGTCTGCAAAGGTTGCTCTAATTTTAGAAAATAAATTTATTAAATTAATTCATTAATTAAATGTCCTTTTCACATGGTCTAAATTAAGAAAAATATACTTAACCAGCCTGCAACTTCGTGATTTTAATTAAGACAGCTCTGCAACTTGTAATGGTTTAGTTGCCATACTAATAGAAAAATACTCTAAAGAAGGAGGTAACCCTTATTAACTCTATCTGCCACCTTCTCCTTTTCTTATAATTACTCATAATCTTATGATCCCTGTAGCGACCAATTTGATTGTTCACATAAATAAAAATATGAAAGTGTAAATGTTTATTTATTTAGCTTTTAAAAAATCAGTACTTTTCTAGTTAAATAAAAGTTTTGCCTTTACTAAATAAGATATATTAGGTAGAAGAAAAGATTTTTCAAGTTTTTTTGCTACTAAAATAATTTTTGAACAGTAAAGAAACTCCACTTTATTACTATATCCATACTAGCAAAATAGCTAGTCTAGGGATATTAGTTTTTCAAAAGGCTCAGTGGATGTGGTAATCTAGTGAACTAAAGCATTACATTTCTTTTTTTAATAAATGTATAATTCTTTATACACACACACACATATATATATATAAATATATATTTAAAGAAAAAAAATTAAAGACAATGTGAACTCATAGTAGGTACACCTGAAAAAAATATAGTATCTACAATGATAAATCATTTAACTGATAAAATATGTTTTCAAATATCTTCTTGTGCCTTAAGTATGTTTTCACCATTCTTATTGCAGGGCTGCCCCTTCATTAGACCAGGTGACCCCTCAGAAATTAGAGACTGATGTGGACGATCAAGCTACAGCAAGGTAACATAAACAGTATAATCAAACCAGTGTTTTCATAAGCATTGATTATTGGGATATTACGTACTCAATTTGCTTTATTTCTATATTTGATAGCTTCTTTGGACATGGTGTATGATTAATGCAGCATTTAAACAGTCCTAACCATTAGCCTAGAAGTCCAAACTCTGAGTTCCCTCTCATTGACTTGCTAGGTTATAGCTGTTTAATTTTTTAATCTTCCAGTCTGTCCAGCCTGCATCCTAAAAAGCAGCATGTTTTTTAAGTTGCTGCAAATGTTTGGAAACAGAAAAATTGTATGGATTATATGTATGGATTATACAATGTATTTTCTTTGCTCTTCAGACATTATGGAAGAGGTAGTAACTATACTTTACTATGTATATACAAACACCCCAACTTGTGCACTGTGGTGTAAGCATTTTGAATAGTGAAAACCCAACATATACCCTTTAGGGTGACAAAATTAGCATGTCTCAACAGATGGACTTGCTTTTGAGGGATAAGTTAGATGGCATATCAACTAATCTTTGAAAGTCTGCAGAATACCATAAAAATTTTTGGTGGAAAAGACACAGACTTTTTTTTTTTTTTTTTTTCCTTACGTTTTTAAACTAAAATTTCAGCAAATTATAAGGTTCTGGACTGATAGAGATGTTATATTTTTCAACGCAGTCAGCAATAACTGCCCCATCCCTGGAAGTATTACAGGCTGGGTTGGATGGGGCTCTAAGCAACCTGGTCTAGTGGAAGATGCCCAAGCCTAAGGGAAGGAGATTGGAACAGGATGATTTTTAAGGTTCCTTTCAACCCGAGGATATTCTATAAATCTATAAATCTATAAACATGCAAAAAATTTTACTCTGTGACCTTGACCAGCGTAAAATGCCTGAATATGCAATTATAAAATGAATTAAATTAGAAGGAGATTTCTAGATATGCACTGAGAATTACAATAGCTCATTTGCAGTTTTTATGTGGAAATATTAAGTGGTGTAAACAGTAAAATTAATTTAAATTAATTAATTTTATTAATAAAATTCAATTTTATGAGATCTGAAACTACAGTTGATACTATTTTGAATCCTGTTCCCCTCTCCCAAAGTCCTGAAAATGTAAAACCAGTACAAAATGACTAAGAAGGCATCCCAAAGATGTCTGACAGTGTAATCCCTAGGAAAAGGGAAAAAAAAAAACAAACCAATGTTTCAGTGAAGCATTTTCCTGTCAACAAATGTGGGATATATTAGAGAATTAAATACGCCTAGTATGAACTAGGGAAGTCACAGCCATTCTTCACATCTAAGGGCTTGTTAAGGTCTGACTTAATCCTCACCCTCAATCAGTTCACATTCATCATCCCCTGGTTGCTCTCATTACCATCCCAAGCTTTGTATGCCTGTCCCTTCATTGGTGAAGAGCTGGAAGAATATTTTACTGGTCTACAAGTTTCTATGGCAACACTGCACTGCTATTTGTGTCAGTATATAAACTGTAAGTAGTCTGTAATCTTAGTGGGCAAAATTCAGCCCTCTCTACTGCTGCAATAATTCCTTTACATTTGGCTGGTGCTTCAGATGTCATCCACCTGCTACTGATGGGTTAGCTTCACAAAATGACAGATTTTTGTTACATTTTTGCTAGTCAAAAAATGCATTAATTAGCAGGCAGCAAAAGTTCCCCTTTTTAAAGATGTCACATAAATACTACATTTTTGGCAAAAAATGGTTGTGTCACACAGGGCAAGTAAACAGTTAAATGAAGAGTATATATAGTAATATCAATTTGTACTAGAATACTGTTTTAATTTACATCCTTTAGCTACCTATATTTTTACTTGGAATAGAAAGATTTTCAAATCATGCTTTTTACATCAGACTTAATTAATTAATTGTCTGTCATTCAGGATTCTGATTGGGATGTTAAAGGAATAAGGAATTAATTTCAAGATAAAATAAGTGGCAATTGGCTTTCTAACAAACTGTTCAGTGATACAAGGAAAATCTTTCAGAAGGGATTTACCTGAAAAGGATGTCAGATACTCTCTTCTGGCTAAAACTGTAAAAAAAAAAGCAATTATTGCATTGTTTTTAAGGACGACAGACCTGGCATCCATCTTAAAACACTGTGTGTGTGTGTCTGTGTGTGTGTGTGTATGTGTGTGTGTATAAAATATATATATATACACATCTCACATCTGAAGGCATGGATTTATGGACCTTCACCTATTGGATATGATTAAGAGAATGGGCATCTCATGACTAGCTAGGGGCATCTATAGATACTCTAGGCAGCATAAGTAGGCTAGAACACAGAAGAAGTGATGATTACTGCCTAAAAATTGTGCATATTTCAGAGCATAACAGGTCAAATCAGGTCTCTTGGTATCTCACAAATGCAGCAGGAGATGTGCACTACACTGGATATGTACAGAGACATTTTTCTGATTTCCTCAATGGGCCTGTTATTCATGGCTTACCACATCCTTTTTGTGCTTTTTTCCACAGCAGTGAAGATGCACGATTCTCACTCTGCCTTTTTCCTTTCCATAATTGTATAAACCATTAAATTCAGGTGTTTAAAAACTGGCATTTTTTAAAGAACAATGTTCTCTAGAAAATCATGTTAAACCATTTCAGATATTCTGAGGGTGTTTAACACAGCTTTAGTCAGTCTTTCAATAATGATTACAATTAGGATACAAAAAAAAAAATAAATCTGTGTTTCTATAAAAAGGCTTTTATAATGGGGTTCACATGTATTGAACTACACATCATTACAGAAAGTAATGGTGTTTGGCACAGTGAGGCACATTTTCCAGGGCATACAAAGTTATTACCACCGAAGAATGCAGAATAATCAAAAGGTTATATTTCCATAAGTTCATAAACTGTAGAACTAATTAATTTGTCTTTTATTTTTCATAGATATATCAGAATTAATTAATCTTGGACATACCTGAGGAAAAGCTTTGAGGTGATAGTAACATGGGCTATACAAGAGATTAGAGAGAGCTCTCACTCAACTCTTAAAGCACCTGTAGTGAGATTGTCTGCTAGCAGGGAAAGCTATTAGTCTGTAGGGGCAAAGGGCATATTGCAGAAATCCTTACATAAAGATACCTTTTTGGTCTGCCAGCTACAGAAGTTGTCTTGAAGAAAATATTTCAGCTGTTTATTTGTATGTGGGTGAGAGAGGCAATTTCTAGGGAACAGAAACAGGGGACTAGAATAAAATTTTCTGGCATAATTAAGAGAATCCTATATTCTTGCTCCTGTACAAGTTTCTTCCCTAGTGTACAGGTTAACTCACTATTATTACTCCTCTCAGGTAGTAGAAAATTCAGACAATGCTGTAAATCTGTGTGTACTGTGCTCCTTGTTAAGGATATTCCTATTTTACCCAAGATGTGTTCCCAGTTCTCATTGCAATAGATTGTGAAAGAAGAACACATTAATTACCTGTGCTTAAACTAACTCTTGTAGTAAGGACTCACATTGCTGTGTCTATCAACAACTGGGAACTTTTAAAAGTAGAAAAAAGATAGGTTGCAGGGGTTCTATTAAAAAACAAAATAGTGAATTGTTATTGACTTGGAATTTTCCAAACCAATGGAATTAAAACCATGGATGTCAGGTCTCCTAAACGAACATTTATTGACAAAACCTTTCTTGGTTTTTTTGAGCTGTGTAAAGCTCAGAATTGAAAGAACATGTAGGTGTATCATTGGCTAATTATGTGTTCTCATTAGATTGACATCCCTGGAAGTGTTCAAGGCTAGGCTGGATGGAGCTCTGAGCAACCTGGCCTAGTGAAATGTGTCCCTGCCCATGGCACGGGGGTTGGAACTGGATGGTCTTTTAGGTCCAACCCAAACCATTCTGTGAGTCTGTAAGATATGCAATTCCAAAGAGCCACAAGAAATATTCAAAAGGCTTAGGTTGGACTAAGGTTTAGATGGCCAAAATTTAAAGGCATGGCTCCTACATGAATAATTCCTGTATGACTTTTCCTTTGGGATGTCTTTTATTTGTTTTGACTTTTTAGCTAGACCATCTAGAGACCTCTAAAATGTTCTGGAGGACACCTGTGTCCCTCAAAAGTTGTTGGAAGCAAGGACACTGAAACAGAACTCACATAAGCACTCCCATAATTCACTAGCTTGCTTTTGTTACAATGACAATTGTTTCTTTATGGTAAAATGAAGTCGCTTTACACTTTCCAATCTGTTTTTGATAATACAAATCAATACAGTAATTACTAATTTTTTTTTTTTTTTTTTTTTTTTTTTTTTTTTTTTTTTTTTTTTGCATTTCAGCAGAAGGTCCTTCCAAGTGACAGGCTCCTTCTGTCTCTCAATTCTGATAGATTTGGCATTCACTGTAACAGTGGTTTGCAGCTTTTCTGCATGTTGATACAAATGATTCACTGTTGCACAGCTTCTGTGAAGAGATGCAAGCCCCTTATTCCTAAATGAAAATTTAATACAGTGTTTACAGGGTAATACATATCCTTCCAGAAAAACAGAATAAGTTGTCTTTTTCCAGTGATCTTTCCCACTCTATCTCCTATAAAACGTTCTGATCAATGGCTTCTTCCTCTGTATATAACTCCAAAATCCTCTGGGCTAAGCATTACACTTGTTTTGACACATTATAAATTGGTTTTCACAGTTGACTGCAGTCATCTTCTGTCCCCTAATTCTCAGCTGTTGAAAGGTCTGAGTGAGGGCTTCTGGCACTGATTAGTGAGCATAGCAATGTGAAAGGAAATGCACCCTCCTCCAGGATAAATGCCAATCTTCTCTCAAAAAGTTCCTTTATTCATCCTCAGTTATACTTGACAAAAGCTGATGGACAGGGATTTACAGGGACAGTAAAGCAGCCATAACAGAGGATCAAAATTCAGCTGGGCCCATGATCCTAAACTTTACAGTCAGTAAGATGGCTGACTTGTTTAATATACTCTAGACCAACTCTTTTATTTCAGCATTGGAAGGCCCACTTGGCAATTGGTTGTTTTTGTCTTCTACTATGCTGATATGACTAATTCAAAAATGTCCTTATGGTTTTAGCCAGACTTTCTCATTGCGTTCTTTTCCTATCATGTCAGAAGAAGAAGCTGTTGACCAGAATGTGTTGTAGGTCAACAGGGAGAGATCACTGGGGAAGGGACATCAGATGCAACTTGTTTGGTATCACATTTAAACATATTATATATATTTTATTATATCATATATTAGAAATAGGGAGTCATCTCAGTAGTTTTTATAATTCTGTTCAGGGTTTTAATCAGAAAACAGATGCAGATCTATTTAAAATACTGTGCGTGATTCCTTTAATAAAGTTGCCTCTGGATTGCTCATGATTATGTCGATGACGACAGAGTGACTAAATTCAAAACCTCACTGAGTATCCCTGGATTTGACATCAAGTGCCGCAGTCATTAAAGGCATTCCAACAAGTCTGAAATATGCATGGTCCTTCAGTTTTCTAGTCCATAGAATAATAAAATATTGATGCTACACCAACAGTATGTCAACTGTTGGTGTAGCAGCAAAGATGGATGATAAAATTCTAGGCAATAAGGCAAGAATGCCTTCAAGAATTAGAGAACATTTGGAACTAAATAGAGGCTCAGGATTTTTATAGGTTAGGTAAGTATTCACTAAATAATGTGAGAGTCATGGACTCGTACTCTGCTTCCTGATCCTTGAGGTTCAAGAGCTTAGCTGGGATCTGTTTAAAATTTTGTTTTTCACTCCCACATGTCTATGATCAACTTCAATTCCACCTCAGCATTAAGGACAGTCTATTTGCATTGATGCTTTCTTCATTGCCTTCAGAATTTTCAAATACAAATATTATCATTTGATTTTCATTGCTTTCACTAAAGAATAACATCACTAAAGCTTTTTTGTAAGTGAGATTCATGTTTCCTGATTGAAACTTTATCTGCATGTTTTCAAGATTAAAAAAAAAACCCAAGAAATCAGAAAGAACTGTGAGATGTGCTTGAATGTGTGGATCAGATTAATTTATGTTTTTCTTTTTGATGGTGATCTGACTTTTCACCAGTTACACCAAAATTTCAGAACTACTATCTGAAATAAGTGAGATTCACAAGCACAGATTACAGAGCAGGACTGAAAAGTATTATATTATCTATCTCAAGTGAAGTGAGTTAGAAATCAAATGCAGAGCAAAATGTAGACAATTCGATTTCTCTAACTTTTTGATACAGAGCATAAAAGGAAAAAGAAAATCACACTTTGCAATTACATATTACCTTAATTTTTCTACTTTTAAAGACTGCTTACAGAAAATGTCCATAGATCTTTTATACATTTAATCAAGGAAGGCATGAGATAGCTAACATTAATAGAATCAGGTAAAGTAAACCACACTTGTTCCACAAAGAAGGAACATTTGCTGGTATTGATATAGGATCAGAGGTATTAAGCTTTTGAAATTTAACTGATTTCTGTAGAGTTTGTCACATAAGCCTTACAAAATTTCTCTTTCTGCTTGTGTCTGAGAGGCATAGGGATCCAAGATATGGCAGAACAGGAGTCCTGGATAAACTGAACCATACATTTTGCATGCAGCCTGCCTTGGCAGCTTTTTTAAAACCTACTTTACTTATGCTCTTTGCTAGTCTTTTATTCTGCTGGACTGTCTTCATTAGTTGTCAGATTTCTAATCCCATTTTACACAAGCAGCTAGAGGCAAAATAGCAGAGAGCAGCAGCAAATTTCATGGCTAACAAGTCTGTAGTATAAGGCCCACAGCATCCCAGCTGCACTTGAGTTTTCCTCTTCTTCAGGGCAGGGCTTTCTTTAGATTCACAGTGCTATTTTGTGCATTTTTCTGCAAAGATGTCATTAAAGGCAGAATAGGCTTTTTTTTTTTTTTTTTTCAGGAGGTGGTCACTTACAAACAGAAAAGTAAATGAATCAAGAGGATTGTCTTCCATACTTTAACAATAATGACAAGCATACCTAGGTCTTAATCCCAATCTTAATGTTTCTATTTTATAATAAATTAATTTGTTTTCTTCAGTACTTGAGAGCCTTTTGCACAATATGCAGTACAAATCCTCTGTACTGCCATTCCAAGTATTGTTATGTAGAATACAAAAATGAATATTAGTTATCCTGACTTAGGTGCTCCTAAAGACTTCCAGCCATGTCCTGAGTCTTTATTAAAATATTTCATTCTATTAAAGTTGTGAGCAATCTACATATTCTCCTCCTGACAGGCTTTCTGACCTACCTCATCTTCATCCATTTCAAAAACACTCACCCTAGGCAGAATGTTCACAGGGATTTAGTGGCTGTCTCAGAAAATACTGTACTTGGAGGTGGCATACTTTGGAATGACCTATGAAAAATGTCAACATCTATTACAAGCCACCTACCGTATTTGAAATATATTCCCCCTAGTTTGTCTAAACTGCTTTGTATAGAAGTTTTATGCTGTTTTCCATCATCATCTATGTTTTAAAAAGTTGTTGACAAATGTAAGAAGTATGAATTCAGTTCAGCCACCCTTGGACACAAAAATCGTATATATTTTCAAGCGCAAATTATATTTGCAACTGGAAATCCTTCTCCACAGCACCCTTTCACTGCATTTGATACTCTGATATTCAAGGAGCTTTTTTAATGTATGAATATAGTTTAGTCTTTTTCTACTTTAATACTTGTCTTCTCTTTTAGAAGTATTAAAAAAGATGTAAGTTATATTGCTGATTTTTAACGCAGTAACAACTCTCAAATGAAACCTTACCTGAAATTCTGTTTAGGTTTTGTAATGCAGATCTACTCTAATTTTTAATGTGAGGCTGGATTATGTTCTAATATCAACACTGGTTGATAGTGGTGTGTGCTAATGCTAAAGTAAATGTAGCTTTGCTAACAAAGAGAGATTTAAAAAGTCAGCAAAAGTATGCCCTGAGCACAATCAGATAAATTCTGAGTTATACCCCATGTCCTACAGCTTGTTCTACCTTACATTTTGTCCTTTTTATAAATAACAGCTCTTTAATTTCAGTTGCTAACAACCTGAAATATGCTTGAACCAGTAGCTTATAGTTGTGTATCCTATGACCTCTACTTTGCAATAAGCCAGCCATCTCAAGGCAAAGAATTTGCAGGACATCAGTCCTGGTTACTTGCTGCAGTCATGTCAAGATGTTTCCTGGGCCTGAAAGTTTGAGAAGTGTACAATAAATTAATATCTTCCAAGGTTCTCTTTTACACAACTTTTCTTTCGTAGGAGCCATAATGTGTAGCTGAACAGGTCAGTCTGCTTGTATTTTTGTGCTGCAATCCTCAGCAGCAACTGTTTCTGTTCACTTATTAGGACCTTTCAGCGTTGGTGTTCTATGAATTAGGCTGTAGATGACAAGGAGTGCACATGTAGCCTCACCTAGATAGCAAGTAAAATCTTCCTTGTAAGCCAGTCAGTGCACTGGGATACCCAAAGCACTGACAAGAGCAGAATAATGTGAAAGGAAGTAACAAAATGCAGTCGCCTACAAAGTCATGATGATTTAAAGATTACAGAAGGGAACTAACTCATCTATCCTTCGAGTTGCACCAAAGATTAATGTGGGCTACTACTTGCATTTCTGAAGGAATAAGTCTTAAATTATTGGAAATATCTTTCCTCCATTATTTCCAAACAGGCAGTAAGCCAAGTTTGAACTGTTTTAGATAAATGTCATTCTTTTTTTGAAAACTCTGTGCAAAGTGAACAGAGCAATTTAAGGTAAAGAATTGTGAAGTTATGTGGGAAGAGTGTTAAAATACATGTGAAAACTTAAAAAGAACATGTCTTAGAGCCAGAATCTTTCCTGCTCATCTCAAAGGAATTTCTTGCCCCCCTTTTGACAGAAAGTTACTACCTACAAGAACAGATGCAACTTCCCAGTGTTCTAAAATACATTTCTATAGCATTATTCATGCAATTATGTAGTATTTGATAGAATAATACTGAGATTTTTTAACATTTCTTACAAAGATTAACACGGAAAGTTCTAGTATTTGGGTGTTGTTGTGGAAGCATATTTTATCTGCATTGTATTGGAATGTTTTTATAGGAAGGCTTCTTCAATTAAGGTATCTAATTCTGAAAGAAGAACCCACAGGAATTATTAAAACTATTAAATTGAAAATCATAAAAAAGTGAATAGAATATTTTACATCTACACCACGAATAAAAATTTCAAACATATCTGTATTACTGAGTTAAATCTCATTGGAAGCACACTGGGATTTGGTTCTGCAAATGCTTACATGCTTTTGACAATCAGACACAGGAGGCTGCAGACACAGTGGCCTGCAGGGCACAGCTTTGCTACTGTCACAGCTTTTCCATTGCTCCACGCTGGGAAAGGCAGCAGAAGTCAGCAGAAAGGTTACTGGTAACTGTGCTGAGTAAACTGCACATAATCCTGTGATTGCAATCAGAATGAACAGGAGCCTTAAAATCTGCTTCCTATGTTTTGGGTGAATATACAGTACTGAGGCTGATATATGTGCAGATTACACAGCACATAAAGATCATAATTGAGATTGCTGCAACTTCAAACCTGTAGTAGACTTTAGAGAAGACTTAAAGTGAATATTTAAAATACTTCTAAGACCAGAAAGACATGGAGGATGCAAGAGACAAGAATAACAATGCATATTTACTCAAGCCAGACATATGCACAGCTGAGTTTGTTTTTTTTTTTTTTTTTAATAGAAGTTGTGAAAAAATAAGTTAAGTAACTACTTGAGCTCTTATTTACACTTACTATAATTTTAGTGTTGCTATCTTCACATAGTGAGGAAGCAATTTGCCATCCAGTTCACCAAGGAAAGGATATTTTTGGATAACTGCAAGGCTTCAGTTTCTGAAGGAATACTCTGAAATGTGTTAAGTCTGTCACAATATAAAGAGATTTTCCACAAGTATATAGTTTATTAATGACTGGTATGGAATTCTAGCTAAATAGCAGTCGACTCTCCTTGCACTGAACTGTTTAATTCCTAAACAAATGGAGATCTTGACAATCTTATCAAAGGCAGCCCCAAATCTCACAAATATGAGCAAGAAGAAACCTGAAAAGGCTACCTATATGTTCCATGGAGATGTTGTTTCATGACAGAACAGGTCAGAATGAAAAGTCAGGATAGAAACATATGGAACATTGTTGTCTGCCAGGTTATATAACAGGTCCTATAGAAGGTCATATCATCAAAGGCATCATTCTTTCCCTATTGCTTTCTTTTGAGGAGTAAAATTATAATTTTTTTGTAGTGAGCTAATGTTACTAGATGACAGCCTTTTAGGTAAAGCTGCTGGAAAATTTCCAAGTAGAGGCGTTTGCCTTTTGGAAATGCATTTTCACAGAAATGAAGTATTTTACAGAAATGTTAACACCAGTGCAATACTTTGAAGGAAAATAAAGGTACTCAAAGCAACAGTCCATGTTTTGCCATGATACTACAAAAAGTTTCATTCAAAAAGTATAGAATACATTAATTTACACTTCTATTTTTAATAGTTTTGTTACATTAATATATGTTCAATATTAGTATATTGAAAAAGGGAAAATAATTAACCAATAAGATATAATTCAAGGAAGATTTTTTTCTTTATATCAGATAGTAATGATAAATGACATTCTATCCCTGTGTGGAAGTGCAAGAATCAGTGGATGTAACCAGATCTTGGCACCCCTCAGTTTAAATATGACATTTCTTGTGAGAAGTGAGAGTTTACTTGGGAAGGAGCTGCTCTAGATAGCCTATCAAATAGACAAAAGGACTTTTTTTGGTTTTTTTTTTATTTAGACAGAAAGACTTAATCCATAATTACTTTTTAGGCAAGATATGATTCACACACATATCAGGAGTTCTTGGTTGATTGTACTACTTGGTAAAGATTTTTTTCTTGTATCATAGCATGTTTGAGGTCAGACAATCTTTGAAGTTGTCCACAATGCATGTTCAGCAGGAGTTATCCTTTTTGACAATAGCACTAGGCAAAACTTTTTGTTTCCAAAACATAATTTGGTGTATTTATTCCAGGAAGAGTATGTACTTAATGTGCATATGGTGGGGATATTGCTGTATCTATGAATACCTTTGAATTACTAAAATGATTGTCATCAGTTAAATTCTTTCTTCAATAAAGAATGTGTCAATTATAATATTTCTTAAATAGTATTTAATTGGACTAATTGTCAGCTGGCTATATTACTTGTGATTTGACCTGGGTTTTGTTCTGTCTCTAAAGGAACCAAGACCTCAATAACCTCAGCAAGGCGAATTCAAGTTCTTTCACAAGTGACAAGGAGTAAGTGTTTAAAGTTCCTCAGGCCCTACTTTTCTAAGGCAGTGGGTAGTTTGCAACTATGAGACTATCAAGAAAGGTAATGTTGCTAACCTGTAAAATGTTTATAGTATAGTATATATAAATAGCATTCCTTAATACAGAAAGATGAATATAGAAATACAGATTAATTCACTGGCATGTCCATTGTCAGCCAAACCAGTACTACCTATGACAAACTTCCATACAGCCCTTACATGTTTCCACAATTAAACTGTCACTGAAATATTTTGATATGGTTAGAGAAGGGACAGTAAGCAAAAGATTGTAGAACTCAGGGATGATGTGTTGCCCAACAAGGTGTAACAAAGCATTTCAATCAGCAAGGAAAGTCATCCAAAGAAAGAAATTTTGAATTTTCTTTTTTGAACAGTGTGTCAGTTCAATGAGTTTCAAGCCAAGTTTCTGGAGGTCTGCAAGCAGCCCTTCAGCACAGAGAAAGGAAGGAACTGGTGGGGTACTGTGCTAGTGAGAGCTGTGTAATATTTGTCACATTGAGCACTGATACTCTGCAGATAAATTTCAAGAACCATGTTCTAAACTGTAACAGTGGATAAATGTTGCCAACCTGTGATCATGTATTTTACCGTAGAAAATCTTACACATATGCATACATACAGCACATTTAGCACTAAACTCTAGGTTGGGTATCTTTTTTTTTTTAATGTTAATTCACAGAGAATTTATTAGGATAGAGTCCAAGGCTTTGAGACACTACTGAATTTTAGCAGTATCCAAAGTTTTAAGCCTATAATGAATTGAAGAGACCAAATTAGGAGTTCACAGAGCTAACTTGGCTTTCTGTTTTGCTCTTTACTTCTACCCAAAGAGAACTATGGGGTTTTTCTTACGGTATTTTCATAAGTCATTCCATTCTTGAATTCATTGAACCATTTTAAAATAGTAAAGAAAATAGAAGAAAACCTAGCCTCTAGTTCAACTGTATTTAGAAATCAAAGAAAAAGTTTCCTTATGTGCAAAATACGTGAGTGTTCAGATACTAACATTTTCAATATAAATACAGACATGATCAGTGCTTTAATTGTTAATCATGATGACACACAGAGGTAATTTCTTGTCATTCCAGAAGTGAAATTTTGGACATTTGGCCATATATTTAGGTGTTGTCTTCAGAAGCTGAAGTTTCTTAGTTTAAATAAAAATTAATTTTTGCAAATAAATGATGCAAACATGGATTAAGCTACTTGGAATCTGTAAATGAATTCTAAATTCTTTGAAAGTTCATGTTTCTTCTTCACTGTCTTGATGGGCAAAGAACAGTCTTAAACTATGGAATTAATACAATTTAAAGAAGTGTTTTTATTTTCTTGGATGTACTAGATAATAATTTTTATAAATAAATAAATAGTACAGAACTTTCCCTTGCTAGGGGAAAATTACAAACATATTTTCTTCAAGAACATTAGTTTTTGCAAATTTTGAACATAAAATAAACTAAAAGTTTACTTTTTTTCTCTTAAATGTGTGCATATATATGTTTCTTCCTTTTATGACACTTTATCCCTTCCTAGATAGAGGGACTATCTTAACAGTTCTATTTTGGTTTTTTTTTCAGAGGAAAAGACCTTTCAGATTTGACTGAAAAAAATACTGCTGATCAGAAAAATAAGAGGTAAGCCTGTCATAATCTGCCTCTTATATACTTACAAAATATTTATGGTGGATTTGATATTGGTATTAATAGATTCTGTTCAGTAAAATTAATTAGATTTTTATTTGTTTTCAAATGAGTACAACAGTGACCTTTCTTCAAACTTAATTTGTCAATGGGTAATATTTTTTATTACAGAGCATTTAATATACAATATAAATGTAAAATTATATTTTATATACCTGACATATGTTAACACATTAAATTTATTATATTAAATCAGCTTTTTCACAGGCAATGATTGATGAGTTGCTGGCATAAATGTGACCACACAGACCTAGAGATTGTACACAACTCTAGATAACAGCAGTTGTAAGAGAGATTTGGACTGGATAATGACAACAAAGCAAGGGACACACTTTGATAGCCATTTCCATAGCTCATGGTACTGATGCCTAAACTGAAAGAAAGTCAGTTCCCAAGTTAAAATGACAGAGTCACAGTCAGTTTGGAAGATGTAGGCAGGACCTTCACTGGTAGTGTGGCACCATGATGTGACACAGTGGCCATGAGCTGAAACACAAGATATTCTGACTGGCTGTATGGACAGCTGTCCAGCACTGGAGCAGCTTGCCTGGAGAGGTTGTGCCATCTCTTTCCTTGGAGGTTTTCAAGACCCAACTAGACAAATACTTGAGCAGCCTGGTCTGGCCTCAGTGCTGCCTCTGCCTTCAGCAGAAGGTTGGACCAGAGAAGTCCTGAAGTCCCTGAATTCCAGCCTGAATTATCCTACAACACTATAATGGACTTGACATTTCTGAGCCATTTGTAATTCCTTTGCAGTGTCACACTGGAAAGAAACTGAAAAATATTGAAGGCTGAACAGATAACTTACTTGTTGTAGTCAGGAGTCTTACCTGGGAAAATCATACAGTTTTTTTTTCCTTCTTCAACATAAATAATTTAGTCCATTTAATATGTTTAGATTAAAGAAAATAATTCTATTAATTCTAAGGTCTTTCTCACTTTCAGAGATGAGGACCTTGGGGATCACACTGAAGTAAAGTCTGCTGATGACCAAAGTAAAAAGCGGTGAGAATCAATGCATAATTCCCTCTGAAGTTTAATTATCAAATATCAAGACTTGTAGCTGTTTAGTCAAACCAGAAAATATTAATTCCTATTACAAGCAAACAGAATTTGCCCTGTGTAAGATATCTGTACTATTTCTAAAATGTGCCTGATTAACCAAATATAACAATAAAGTTGCATGTATTTTGATAAGCAATGACTCAAACCTATAATCTCTTGTGGAGAATGAAAATGACTAGTGACAAGATTCTCCTAAGTATTTTTGTGCTTATCTAAGTGTTTTGTGAATTCAGCTGCTGGCATCTCAAACAAATATAAGAAAATGCATTGCTAGTATAAAAGCTTTACTGCTACTAGATTTAATTATTTACAAAATTTAATTATTTACAAAAGCTAGGATCCATTTTGGACAATTAAAGTGAGGTTAGTAGTATGGTTCTGATGGTGTCTTTTTTGAGTCTTCCATTTAGTTGTATATTCACATGGAGAATGTAGTTATTTGTATAGATAGGCAGTTTTGCTATTTTTAGTAGAAAATATTTTTTTCCCAGCAGTTCCACTCGACAGTCAGACCAGGGAAGCATATACTGAGCATCTCCAGTGAATGAGTTTCTCTTTCAGTTCTGGCAGGGGCCTCCCCCATCAGGAGTTGGGCACAAAGGAGGTGCTGCTTCCTGCAGCTCTGCTCTGCATATAAAGCAGCAAAAGCACTGAGTGAGGGTCGTTCAGCAGAGCCTCTGTCCTTGGCAAGCTCACTGAAATAATCAACCTGCAGCCCACACATGCAGAGTTAAGGCAGATAATGATCATGTTGTTCCAGAATATAACCTCTGTTAGAACCAAACAAGAGCAGCCTTTGTCTGAGCTGCTTTGTAAAATCATCAGAAACATTATTAGCACTTATTAATGATATCCTATAATTTGTATGACAAGGTCTATTTTTTATGTTTGTTTGCCTGTGGCAGGGAAAACTGCAGGAGGAGGTTTCTCTTGCTTGAATCGTAGTCCTGCTTTTTGAAACGAGTCTACGTGTCTGTTTAGTTGGTCGTTTCTAATAAAAACATAACTGTAGTATATCCAAAAAAAGAAAATTTGGAACTAAAATATAGTAGGCCTAAGAATACAACATTATGGAATACTGACAAGAAAATGTGGAATGCTATCAACAACTGAGACATTATTGCCCAGCTGAAAACCTCAGTGGGCACTTTGAGAAAACTAGAGTTCAATTAAAGTTAGATGAAATTTCCAATATGAATATATATGAATATATCAGGATAAAGGAGGACTAAAAATTATAGGTCAGTGACTGCATTATTTTTCACCAGCAATGATTTAACCAAAATAAGCGAAATTGCTTTTACGTACTTTTTCTAGTCCAAGCTTCTGCATTCATGACTGTAAGTGTAAATTAAAACCGTGTAACTGAAAAAAAGATTTCTAAAAATTGCTTATTTTCTTGTTGTGTGCTTTCTTTTTTATTTTAGGATAATTGAGAAAGCATATGAAAATCCTCCAAGGGCTCCAAATAATCTCCCAGAAATAAACTACTCTAGTGACAGTGAAAGAAAGACCAGGTACTGTAATATCTAAACACCATAAAAAATCCATAAAATTCTTTTTTATGCAATAAATTTCAGGAATGCTTAGAAAGCTCTCATTGGTCTCTGGTATCATGGCAGCCCCTTTCCAAATCTGCTTCCAGGATCCCAGTCACAGAAGATCACAAATCCCAACTCTAGTGCACACAGTGAGGAGGACAAGACACACCCTGTGTAGCTCTAGAGATATAGCTGAAACATAAAATTTAGGAGGGCAGCTAAGCCAGAATTCTTATCTAATCAATAAAGGAAAGACATTTCCTGAATGCTTTTATTTCTTATGAACTTGTTTCTTTACGAGACTGTAAGGAAAACACTACACACTTCAAAAGTGCCTTTTTAACTTCCTAAACCCATATGGGATAAATCTGAACTAACGTATCATCAACCCAACCACTGACACTGTGGCATGGGATTCTGACTTTTTGACCAAGACATTCTATTTAAAAACCATTTCTCTTGCAATACTCATGCTCTAGCTGGATTCTGCCTCTACAAACCCACATATTGCAAATCTGAGTGAAAAATATCATGTCGGGATATTTAATAGAGCTAGCTGTACACCAGGTCTATTTGTATCAGGAAATAGTTTAAATAAAAGGAAATATTATCTTGTTCTTCATGGTCAAAATTATTTTCACAAAATATGACAAAAAAAAGTAGTTCTTGAATGAAAGACCTTTATGAATTAAGAAAACCTCTCTTCAGTATCAATCCACCCATCTATACTGATTAAATATTTATGTAGGAAGGACTGTTTAAAGTCATAACCTATACGTTGTATTGCTGTACAAATGCAAACTGCCTGAATCACGGTTATTGACTCAGCAGGGAGAGAAGAAGTCTATTGAGCCTTACTGACAGGGAAAGTAAAGGTCACAGTCTTTCCCATAATTCACTTTATGGGAATTATGGTCAATGTTGCCATCCTTAACCTTATGCACACCTGATCCTCACTGTGGATATGAATGGGCACAGGATCTTTAATCCCTCATATTCTTATGTCTGTGGTTGGAGCACAGTTGAAATCTGTGTATTCTGAAAATTCTGCATGACCTTGAAGGACAAACCCATAAATTGGCTGAGAATAAAAGCAAAGCCAAACAGTCTACAATTTAAGATTAAAAATGAATATTCAACAGAAAAATTAATTAGCTTTTTTCAGAATTTTGTGCACAAACAGGCTCTGAGTTGTAATATTCTGCTTATCTTTGAAAGTTAAAATAGAGAACAGTAATAGAAGAACGACAGGGCAAAGAATGTGCCACAATGTTACCTTACATTTGATAGACTTTATACTCTCTACCTGAAGCTCTAATTCCATTTTAATTCATGAAAACCTATTAAATGAATGGTCTTTGTAGGCTATTCTTTCAGGTTTTATGCAATAGGTTCAGAGTATTGAGTATTTTCGTTGAGTTGTTTGCTATATTAACAAGTCACATCATAGCAAGTAAAGGAGTGACTGATACGAACTGAAAGAAGGGACGTGATCAGGTGCACAATTCTCAGGCTACACTGGGACTCAGTTTTCACTTGGTGTCTCGTCAAGCTGTCAGACTATACATTTATTTAAATGTTCTGAGTTTCCTTACACTTTCAGTTGACAAGGTTAGGTACTGATGCTGTGGAAATATTTTTGCTGTAGCTTCAGAGTTTTTTGTTTTATACACTCCAGTTGTAGTTTTCTACCTAAGCTGTCGTTATATATATTTGTGTATTTCAACCATAATACAGTTAGTAAAATCCAAGGGATGCTGTTCTCTGCACTAAGACACTTGAGGAAAGTATTTTTCTCTATACAACTTCCTGTAAGATAATGCTAGTTTCAGGCATACAGCATGTAAATACCTATATTATGTTGAGTGTCCAATGCACAGTACTCACTTTGCCCGAGATTCCACAGTTAAATACAAGTTAAATGGAAGTTTTGGGAAAAAAATAAGCTTAACAACAAAAATAACAAGCACAGGCTCATACTTTACAGGAACAAAGAAATTATGTTCCTTTGCCACTTTTCACTGTAGCAAGAAACTTTAGGTAACTGCACTAGCAATATACTCCACCCTGTGACATATCTTATGCACATTCTTGGTCAAGAGAATTTGTCAGCCAGAGAAACTCTTTCAAAAGGTGATTACTTAGCTTTAGTTTGCATTCCTACTTTGTAAGCTTACTTTCATCTCACCTGAAATGTAAATGGAGCACTGGGTGTTCATTTGAGGAGATATTTCCTCTGTGGTGAGCAAACCATTCTGATTAAACAACAAGCCCATTGCTATGTTCTATGAAATATAAATAAAACATTTATCATTTCAGCTTATCAGTAACTTCAATTTAAATACATTTCTGGTATTGCACAGAAATCAAATAAGATATATGTACTTTACAAAATACAGGTATGTAGAAAAGAGTATCTGAGCTTCATAACACTCTACGTGCACATGTTATCAATCTGTTGTATTTCCCGGAAAAAAAACAACATTTGGTAAATACACGATTATAAACAATTGCTCCTAACGTTGTAGAACATTATTCAAGAGTGAGATGAAACATTTTATAATTACTATATACCTTAAGAATTTCTGGAGAATAGGATAAATAAATCAATTCAGAAATCTTCAAAACACATATGGCAGATTACTTCTTCAACTGTCACATACATGTTCATCCCTTCCATGTAAACAAAACTGACATTTAATAACTTGGAAATGGGACTCTTAAAAATGGAAGATTTAACTTCCCTGATAATTAAATTCAGTATATTCCTTTTTACTCTTATAAAAGGAACAACACAGTTACTGTAGTGTACCCAAATCATACACTGAAAAGCCTGTATTATAAAGACTCTAATTCTAGGGACATATTGTAATTTTGTTTGGCTGTTTGACAGCTTTTTGAGGACAAGTGAAAGAAGAGGAAAATGAAAAAATGTTGTCTGTTACCATTTTCTGATATGTATCATTTAGGCTGAGATATCAGCATAGGAAACCCAATACTGTTATGTAAATTTTGCTCAGTGGGCTTGTGGATTTAATTTTGAAGTGCTGAAGAATCATTCAAAAATAGAACACAGTCTAAGGACACTATATTACAAATATTACTGTATTACTAATTTACACTTATTTGATATATTATTCTTGATGGTTGTGAAAAAAAACAGAAAAAGAACTCATCACCAAGTATGATTTTTTTAACAAGCACATTGTCTTAGTTTATTTTGCATATTATCATTGATGCAGTGAAGTCTTTAAAAAAATGTAGTACTGTTTAGTGATAGCTATGTATTCTCTGCTTCACAGCAAATCATCACTTGGTGCCTATGAAGAAAATATAACTGGAAATACTATCAAAACTGTTTATTCTACTTCTGATCGGTAAGTACACATTAATAACATTGTAGAGTACCAAAGGACACAGACATTTACATAAGCATTCAAGTCTTTGGACAAAAGAGAGCCCTGGAAGTCAGCATCATGAGACAGCTTTTCATACAAAGGTCTCTTTCAGTGAGATCTTGCCATCAAATCATGACCAGTTCAGCAGCCTAATATTATGTTAGGCTTGTCACAGCTGACATTTTAAAATATCTATAGAAACAAGAGCCAATGCATTAAGTGACAGAGTTGGCTTTGTGATTCTGTAGGTTTCTATCTCAGGCAGCCGCTTACTCTGCAAAATTTCCATCCTTTGTGAGAATAGCAATGACCAAATTTATGTACAAGCATGGAGGAATAGGTTCACATGACAGTGCTGTTGAAAACTATCTTTTCACACCAGTAAGACATTCCCAAATATAAGCAGGATATTTGCTCAATCTGTAATAACTTACCTCATGGGGAAAAAGAAGTTAAAAGTGCCCACTATTTTCAATTCAATTTGGACAGCCCTACTACCTGGAAATACCTAATCAGAAAAACTTGTATCCTTTCCAACATAAGGATAAGGAACTCTGGGGATGATTAAATATTAGTACAGCAGTTTGTCACTGATAGGCAAGGAGCAAGAGACATTGATTTTGTAATGCTAAAACAACACCAATAGTTGTATCTAGACAAAGTACAGGGTGATGTCACATAGGAGTGCAGCAAGAGCTGAGAAAATTTTAAAAAATATTATCATCATATTGTTTTAAAATTTTAAAAAATATGATTGTAGGCTGTTCTATACAAGAATCCGCTATAACTGCCATCAAGGTATGAGTTCTGTCTGCAGTGCAGAAAGTCAAAAAGGTTTTCAGGCACCTCTGCATCACAGTGAATTCTGTGAACCAGACTGATCAAATTATGGCAGTTTGAATTCAACTACCAGTTTACTTTTGAGATTAAAACATTAAAATCATTCCCCTCCACCTTATCCCTAATTAGTATACATGCTCCCAGACATTCAGCAGCTTAATTCTGTTGATCAGAGAAGACCATTCTTTCTACCAAGGTATTTTTGCTACTTGACAATTAAGCTCAGCAATTTGCCCATCACAGAGGCACGTGCATGACACCTGTCAACTGGAATGGAGAGAATACACAAATGAAATTTTTCCATTATGGCCATTGTACAGTATACAAATATCTTTCCCATGCAGTGTGCTAACCTTATCAATTTTCTGCTTGAGATTTCAATGGCAGCTCTTTTTCTGACAGCTGATGTTATATTATATACACAGGAGTATAATTGGAAAAGATATCTGTACATACTGCAGGAAGCCCTTGGGCATAGATGCCAAAATGATCTTAGATGCCTTGCAAATTTACTGTCATTCGACTTGCTTCAAGGTAAGAAAATTTCACCTTCTATCAAGAAACAAAATTTGATTGTAATACCTGCATTATACACATATAATAAGAGATTATTTAGGCCTTAGGCCTTCTCCACCTGTGAGAATAAGAAGTCTTGAGACTGGAGGAGAAGATGAATGTAGGAAATACTAATCTCTCTGTTTCCCTCTCTTCCCTACACAATCCCTTCCTTTTTCTTCCTATCTCCCACTTTCCTTCTCCCTCTACTCTCCTCCTTGCTTCTCCTCCTTTGCAACCATTAGCAGGATGAAGGATGCAGCTGAATGTATTCTTAGTGTCCTATAAGCCTTCACTTCATGTCTGATACAGTGAATTATATACTATTACACTTTCTTCATGTTGTAAAATTTTATTCAGTTTTTTATGAAGTTTTTTAGATCTTCTTAAACATCTAAAACAGTCTTAATTATTAAAAAGTAGGTAATTTTTTTCTACTTCCATTAAGAATGAAAGCACAGAAGAAATTTCTCTTTTGTTTGTAATTTCAAACCCTAGGGCTCAGCCTAAAATTCATTCTTAAACTTTTCTCAGGGTATGCCTGGCAATGCTCAGTCCCATAGTCTGTTTTCTTTCTGCCTCATTTGTCTTATTTCTGCTTGCATCTACACACAGAGTTTGTTGTTCTAACAAACAATACTCAGCAAAATCACTGCATTAGCATAGCTCATACTTCTGCCCAGTCCTTCACAGCATTTACTTCTGCTTCTGACAGCAGCTCTTGTCCCTATTTACTACATGAAAAGTAACACAAATCAGAATACAGCAGTAAGGTTGCACTTCACATGTATGAAACTGCATGTGCTTTTTGTTTACTGTGGACTTTCTGAACTCTCTGAGCACTGGAAAAGCATTTTCTTCCATGGGAACTACTATGTAATACATCCTCAATACTATTATTGCAAGTAAATATAAGTTCTGGTCTGCTTCCATTCCTTTTAGACAGATCAAGAATAATGGGCTTTTCATTAGGATTATTAACATGTTGGTAGTGGCTGAATAATCTGTTAAATGTTTATTTTTTAAACTATATTTTTTTGTTATCTACTATCAAGTGGGAACCTGTCTGGCCAGGAATATTAGGAATATTCAGCTTAATTTTTGTATAACTGCAAACTTATGAAAGCATTGGCAAAAAAAAAAAAAAAAAAAAAATAAAATTGATGTAGGTCTGTGGTTCATGCTTGCAGTTATGTATTTAGCTAAGTAGTGCAATTTCTTATAACTAATATTCCTTTAGCTCCTTACAAATACCCTGTATCCATTAGAGATTTGCACATAGCAGACAGCAGTACACCATCTTAATTTCCTTGTAAAGGTATCTACCAGAAGTACATTAATTAAATAATCCAAATTTTAGATTTTTTTTCTCTGTGTAAAAATTCTAGCTAATATTGGTGATCAGAGCTTTGAAGACATAGCCACCCTTTTGCTAATTTAAACAAAGAAATATAAAATCAGTGAAGACAGCAGATTTTTTTAATAACACCTTAATACTAATGCTGATTTTCACTTATCAGTGGATAAAATATCCAAAGAAACCAGAATTTACTATTATTTTATCAGATTTAAATAAGTAATAAAATTATCTGGGTATCAAGATCCTACTTTCTGCATTACCATGCTTCTTGATCCACTGTAGACTTTCCTTGTGATCTTGGTAAGTCAGCCTCTGTGTGTATCTGTGCATTTTCATACGTGAAACATAGGCAATGCTTCTCTATCTCAAAAAACTAGCTTTTTTGAGACATTTGTGAAAGCAGTGTCCAGATACTGCAAAAATGGGAAACATAGCTAAAATAAAGTGTCATAAGATATTTTGAAATAAGCAGTTCTAGATTCTTTAAGATCTGCTCTGAGTTAGATGAGTATGTGTGATCATTCTCCCTTTATTCAGTGAAGGAAGGAAAAGGATCTCAAAATGGTGATTCATCTTCTTGTAGGATAAGCCCCTAAGCTAAAACAGAGAAAGTAAAAGTACCCTTTGGAAATGTCTGGGGAAAGGACAGGGTTGTTGAGTATTATGAGTACCTAGGCAACCAGTCGAGACACTGGTATCTGATTTTTAGGTATCTAAAAGTGGCATAGTCAGATATCTAACTTCTTGTTCTCTAAAACTACTCTTTCAGAGTTCATTTTTTTATATTGCAGTACTAATAACTCCTATTCTGGTCTGGGGTTGCTTGTTTCCTAAAGGAAACAATGCTGGGTAAGAGTATTAGAGAAATGTTTCATTTTAATTTTTCTTCATTCTTTGCCTTGTGTGTTGAAGTGTGAAGTATGTAGGAGACCTCTGGAAGATCTAAAAGCAGGAGACAGCATTTGGATTTACAAACAAACTGTGCACTGTGAGCCTTGTTATTCCAAAGTTAAAGGTAAGGCACAAGACGTATAATACTGAAGATGGGAAAAACCATTTTGTGAACTTCATTCAAAAGACTTCAATATGTGACAACACTGCTGTTGCTTTTGATAATGTCTGTGTACTTAAACCTTTTCAAAGCATCTACTTCAGTACATCTGGGTGCTTAGGATGATATCCAACCCCAGGTTCTAGACACAATTATCCTCTATCTATGAGGGAGATCTTGGTCACACTGCAAGTTCATCTCTTCAGGTCTCTCTGTAGAGTTGTACCTGTGCAGTCAATAGAGACACCTAGAGGGGGGCAATGGCACCTTGCCCTGGAAGTGAGAATAAATTGTAAGGCCATCTGAGAATCAGATTGTCCTACTGAAACAAATAAGCCAGGATGCAGAGGTATTTTCACCTAGTGGAGTAATTGTGACCAGTAGAGAGAAGATACAAAATCTATGAAATCATAATGAAGATGTGATTATGATTCTTACCTTTGTGAGGAGCAAAGTGAGTAAAAAAATGTGTAAGGCACGGACAAATGAACATTTTGTTTTATTAATTTTTCTAGAAGTTGCTAGATTTTAAGTCTTCTCTCTTCATGGCAATTACTATTTCACAATACTATAAATTAGTACCTCTGTACCAAATTAAGACAAACAGAGATGTAGATTAAATACTCTGATAAGCTGCTTTTCAACTGTGTAATTCTGAGATAAGATCATGTTAACTAAAATTATATTAAAATTTGTTTTCTTAAAATACTTCTGTTATTAACTCAT
Organism: Vidua macroura; assembly: GCF_024509145.1. NCBI lineage: Eukaryota > Metazoa > Chordata > Aves > Passeriformes > Viduidae > Vidua > Vidua macroura. The sequence continues at coordinate 49,103,433 of NC_071572.1, read as the reverse complement.
TGCAAAATCTGATGGGAATGTGGAATTTTGCAAATAATCAGATTAGAAAATTAATAAAGCATAGTAACAGTTATGAAACTGTAGAAGGACATACCAAGGATCTCTATATTAAGCACAATAAATTGGCATGTCCTATTTCATCAAGTTACAAGACAGACAGACTTCAACAGACATTCTAAAAAAAAAAAAAGAAATCTTAAGTTTCCTTGTAAGGCACTTAGAGCATAATGCTTTGCTTGGCATCTCTGACCTATCTTTTCTCTTTTGCAGAAAAATGGATCTACTAATTTTGACATACAGAACATATGATGAAGAAAATACTATTGTTTAGTTAACTGTATTGGCCTGTTAATTCAAAACACTGGGAAATTATTCATTTTTACTGCTGGGAATTCTCTGAATGAAGTCCTACTGCATGGTTCTTAAAAGAATTATTTTAATGAGAATTTAGCTGCATTTTCATACACACATTGCAGGAATCAAAACAAGATATTGGTCAATGTATTTATCAGATCTGTGAAACCACTAAATTTTATGTAAAATCAATGATAATTTATTGAAATTTTCTGAATGCCAGGACATTCCTACATATTTGTTTTGAAGGGGCTGTATTCTCTTTTCCTCTAATATAAAGACCTGTTTGCTTAATACAGCATGAATGGTAATCTCCTCATCAAGATTAGCCATTGAGAAGTCAGTTACTCAGTTTAAACTACTGTTTTTCATGTAGAGGGAAGTGGGTTCATATTGCACCTTCAGTTCAAGGGGAGACATCAAACTCCAGAAAAAGGTTCTTCCCAAATAACTTAAATTATAAGTTTGAGACAGAACAAATGATTTTTGGAAAATGCATCTCTACTACTGCAAAAGGAATCTGGACAAAAATTGCTAGAGGGTTTTAAGAACTACCCCACTCCATTTAGTAGTTTAAGAACTACCCCACTTGCAATTCTGGTAACTATTTAATTACCATTTTTTAAGAAGTGCATACTTAATAGTTGCCATGAAATAATGAAATACCTACGTTGCATGACAGTATGTTGTTGTATTTATCTTTCCTAGTTTTATTAAACTGACTATTGAAACACTTTGGATGGATTAATCTTGCCTAAATTTATACATCTACAGTGTAGATTTCTGTTTCTGAGTTACTTGATCTATTCTACTTTATATAGAGAAGCAGATATTTGTAGAAAGCAATTCAGTTGGTCAGATTGCAAACATCTATTTTACTGTGACATTAACCAATGTACATATTTACTTCCATGGTTTGCAAAGAAACCTGGAATGAACAGCTCTAGATTTCTAGACATCTACACCGTGTCAGTTGCACTCCTTCCTTTGAGACTACAGTGAAACCTTTTTTTTTTCCTTTTGGAGAGAATATAAGTATTGAAACTGAAAGAAGAATTAATGCTTTGTTATAATATGTTGCCTAAAATAATCAATAGTTCAGTAGCTTACTGGACAGAAAAAGGTATTGACTACTGTCATGAGATGCTTTAGATTATGGTTTATTCAGAACTGATTTTTCTACCTTACATCTCAGTTTAAATGGACTTCCTGGACATGACAAAGACAAAGTTAGTGTTTGAAGGCTGCTGGACCTAGGCGAGAGCTTAAAAGCATGCTAAGTATTAAAGCCATAGGTTAATAATAGACTGGTGAGTGGCTGTCCCAGTCAAACTCTCTCTCCTTGACTGCACATTTCGTAGGGGAGGCAGGATGTATGGATGTCTGTGTAATTTAAACCACTCGGCCTGCAGCTGAGTAAGGATGTTGTCTGGCGTAAAGGATGTTCAGACTGATTATGCAATGGAGACATGAGACAGCAGATACTTTGTTTTGTTAATGTTATTAATATCTTATGAATTAATGTCAGTAACTCTAATAAATCTTTAGTTATTGATATTTTTTTCTGGTGTGTGTCTCTTGCTGATGACATGTCCTAGTTAAACTATAATTGTTAAAACTCTGTGCTTTACCAGTAAACAATGATTTGCACAATGGAGTTAAAAAAGTACTGGCAAAATTTTAATGTCACAAATTTGGTCCTGTTGAGAGACCAACACTTACTGCTAAAGCCCAGTTACAATGGAAGATATTAGACATTCATTTGAGTCAGCACATTAGAATCTAGGACTTCCTAGTGTTTGAGGGGGATGAGAGATTTCAGTTCACTCCCCCAGAGACCATGCTTACTGACAGAGAAGTAGCAATAAGAAACAATAAATAATAATTCTGTGCTCATTAAGTCATCCTCACTGAACAGTCCTGGTAATTTTGCCATGTGGTTTTTTTTGTTATTTTTTATTGTATGTTATAAGTTGGCTAAGAAGAAACACCACGTTTGTGATTTACCATATCTGGCAGAGCAGTACTCATTAAGAGAAATCATATTAACATCTCAATACCAATGTATCAAAACTTAAATGTTTTTTGTCCCTTTTGCATATCATTAGCCTGTGGTGTTTCATTTCCCTTTGACTAATCCTTCCATGAAACAATCCAAATGAAGAGTTTGCTGGCAGCTGTTTTAATGAACGTGTTATCTTCAATAATGCATTAAATTAGACTGAAAAGCTTTATTGAGAGATGATGTACTAAATTATGTGGGGGGTTGTGATTCATCAGGCCCATTTTTTCTGTGTGTAATGGATACTTTATTTTACAATGCTGGTGCATTGCTCTATGGGGAGGGGAATCAAGCAATCAGAGGAAAGGAGTGAAATAATGCATAAAATGCATATTGATGCATTTAAATATGTAGATTGCTTCAAAACTACTGATACTTACAAGAACAAGGAATGTCATAAGAACATCTTTGCTGTGTTAATATATTCTGCTGTATCCTGTGTAGGTTCCCACAGAAAACTCAGGCATAGCATCCCTTCCTATCAGTGCTTGACACAGAGTGATAAACATCTGCAACACCGTCCCCTCATCCTCTTCCTCTTGAAATAAAGATCAGTGTCAGTCTGGCAAGACATACTCTCTGTTACTTCACAGAGTCTCCTTAACTAGGCTTGTAAAGAACATCAAATGGATCTCGCATTTATTCTGTAGGTCACCTCTATTCCTTGCTTCCTCATATAGGGATGTGTATAGTGTTGGGATAGCTCCAGGTGTTCAGTTTATTTACTCGCAATGATGAGGTCAGAACTCTGCTACTCTGCTTGCCTTCCTTGATACTTGATGTTTTAATATAATCTCATTGCTTAGAATGAAAAGTACCCACTTTCTTGGTTGGTTTTGCTCTCTGATCATACGTGAACATTGCTCATTGTAGCTACTCTATTACATCAGGAGGTGATTTCAGCTTTCAGACTAGTTGATGCCAGAGTACAAGGGAGAAATGCCTCTTTTTCTTCCTTCTGCTGCACAACACCTCTTTTTTCTTCACAGCAGCAGAGACATCCATCATTCCATAAAGACAAAGGATAAAGAGAGTAAATACATAGGTAGGTTTGATGTGCCGATGTCTGAAATTGTTGACAAAAATAGCTCTGTTTAGCTGCTTAACTGATGCAGAAAAACTGAGTTCTTAAACTGATAAGGTCCTTCTTTGACTTCAAAGGCCTCCTCTTCTGTTTTGTGCTTTGCCTGGTCTGAGCAACTCAACTCTAATATCATCAGCAAAACTAGGACTTACAAACATTCCTTGCATTTCAGAGAGAAGAATCTGCACATATTCTCAAATATGTTTGGCACAATCTGCTAAAATGAGACCTTCTTGAACACCTCAATAACTACCACCTTTTAAAACCATGGAGATGATGTTCTCTGAACAGAGGAACAGGGCCCAGAAAATGGGAGTGCCAGGTTCAATGTCTCCCCCAACATACCTAAGCAGGTTGTGTAACAGATGCGGGTGTGTGGAATAAACAAGATGTTCCTGGTAGTCTTTTTGCAACATTCCCTGCCCAGAACAGGCTGGATCCTTATGGCCCATGTTCCACTGGATAGCCACACTGCTTATTCATTATATGCTTATTGATAACTCAGGAATGACTCCTGAACAAAAAATACATTGTCTTGGTAGCAAAGACCAAATCCTGGAATTTCATCATCTCATCCAAGTGGTCTAATTAAGAATGAAAAGCAGTGTCAAAGATTAGAGGGACTGTCTACATTCAGATTTGGCTTGAGTAGGACAGTGAGAGAATGAAATTTTGGGGAGTTTCATCTGAAGACTATTACAAATACATCTTTATATGATAATCTCTTCTAAGCCTTAGTATTTTCTTTGCCTTTCCAGCCTCTGAGCCCTTTTGGGCAGGAACTCTCTCCAGTTTGTGCAGTATCCAGCACAGCAGTGGCCTCTGGGTGGTACTGCTGCACCTGTATGAATGACCCAAGAAAAATTCAGAGTTTACCTCCCTTTCCAAGAAAACTGCTTGGAAACTGAGTATTTTTTCATGGGGTTTTTATAACTGTGTCAGGTATAAATTGACAGCTACAGCATTGTAGGCTGTGCCAGGACTTAAAAGTGACTGGTTTGGTCCTGTTAAGAATCAATATCTGAATATAATCATGCCAAAAGCACTTGTCTGAGTCTTGACATTGCTGTGCAGTCATCAGACGTCTGTTTAGGGAGCTTAGACAGCTATTGTGGTCAAAACAATTGGCAGCCAACATTTTAAAACTACTTACTCAGGAAAAAAAGAAGACACAATCAATTCTGGAAAGAAAGGACAAACTTCTGGCATCCAAGCCATTTTTGCAAATGTTTAAATACTAAAAGAAGCAGAAAAGAGAGAAAACATTATGAAAAAGATTAAAGCATTATGCAAATAAGTAAATTAAAGAATTTTAATAGTACTATTGTTGTAAATAATGCTGCCATTGAAATTAATAGTAAACCTTGACTGTAAGAAGAATATTGCAGTAAAGATTGGTCTGTCTTCATATCTTCTGGTTTCTCCAGGGAGTCTCCACCTACGGAACTTTGAATTATATTATCCCTGTATGTAGTTCAAATCTTGTAATTAAGAATGAGAATCAGCTAACCATATTTGTAGCACTGTAATTTCAAATAGCCAAATAGTTAAACAATATTTGGGAAATCTACAGAAATATGTGACTGATAATGCGTTTGAACACTGTTTTTACCTGTTTTGACAATTGAGAATGCATTTGAACATTGACTTTATCCATTTGCCCAAGTGACATATATGAAAGTAACAGAAAAGCCTTTTGAACAAAACACTAGTTTTCTCACAGTAAAATTCTGTCTGGGAGCAAACATAGCAGTTCTGACATGACTGACATCTGTGGAAAGCTGAAGGATGAAAGCCAGGAAGCAGCAATGTTTTTTTTCTGCCTCTTCGACTCTAGTGAGAGACATCCCAGATACCCAGTCAGAGGAGGGCACATGATTTGAGAACTGTGGTTTCTGGGTTTTAATTTGGAGATCACCAGGACTATTTAAAAACTCCCCTGCCTTCTAATTCAGGATCAGAATCTCCTCAGTAGAAACAGAAATGAAACAGGGAGTGAAGATAGCAGGGACTTTGCTTCTCATAATGAAATTGGAGCAAACACAAGGAAAAGATCTAGGTAGTAAGAATACACTCCTTTAGTAATAACACAATTCATACACCCTTCATCAATCTAGTGAACTTGCTCATGGAATACTTTTGCTGTACTGCATTTCTTCTATTTCCAGATTGTCCCAGAAAGGGCTGATTTTAGACCAGCTCCCCCCCAGCCCTGGAACTGTGTCCAGCACTGATTGCACATCTCCACGATGGACAAAAGGGACCCAGAGGGAGTAAGACTGATAGATCCATCACCACCTGTGATAGATCCATCACTACCCAGACCCAGGAGTTCTGGCATGGCAGGAGGAAGGGCAAGGGGTTTTATGCCAGTCTAGTGATGTTGCAGCAAAGATCTCAAGTACTCTGAAAATTATACCGTTTATGGAACAGCGTCCAGAAAAAAAAAAAGTTTGGATGTAAGTTTTCTAACTGTACCTAATTTACCCTCTTGGTATCTTTGTCATTTTATTGTATCTTTTGTGATTCAGTGGGTTACAGACAATGCAAGGACAAGTTTTTACATGCAAGCTTTTACACACTATTTTCACAGGCTTTTTTTTCCTATCCCATCTGACAGTAAAAAATAAATGATAAAAATAAATTACATGGGCTTTTCAGGATAGTCAGCAAAGATTCTTGCTTGACCAAACTGAATTTGGATGAAAGTTCACGTACTTATTTTTTTCAACCATTCCCTCCCTATCTGAAAAGCTAACACACCCATTTTGACACAAGAAAAGCCTTTCAAGCAACTGCAAATTTTCCATACTCTTTTGACATGGTGCCACTCAGATATGCCTTCTCAAACACAATTGCTGCTGGACTGAAGGTTTTTTGTATTATTTAATTTTTTTCCCACATACATCACATAACCAATGCTAAGCACATTGCTGTTTATTTTTTTAAGATGATAACTTCTAAACCACTTTGCAGCATCATAAAGTCTTGAGTCTGTTGGCCTATACTTACTAACATTTTGCACACTGTAAAAATCACTTATGTATCTACATGATGGACTTGCTAACATGGATAGTAATTTTTTTCGCTTTTTTGCAAAGTTGATGAATTTCTTTAATCTCTTTCCCCAACTATATGCAAATAGACAAAAAGTAAAGATGACAGAAGATTAATAAAAAGAAAAAAAATCATAACCAGGATTAGATGATTCCATATGATCATGTTATCAGGAAATAAGGCATTTTTCCTGAATCAACTGCCACTGTTCCCTGAAGATAAACCAAGCTGAAATCTGGAGTCCTGGCAAAAGGTGTGTCATGAATTTTTAGCCTCCTGAAGAGAAGCTGTATTTCTGTCATTATGATCTTCACACTCAAACAGTGTTTCAAAAGCTTTACTTTTAGATTATCAGCTCATTTATTAACAACCTTGAACACAACATCTCCCCCTCAACCTTCTCTTTCTTATTCATCAGCGGTAAAACAAATTATACTTTCCAATATACTTGTATACTGGAGACAATGTAAATATTCAAACTTCTTTGAAAGTCTAATTAGTCTTTGTTATCGGTGAAGATCATTAGAAAGAAACCCGTCCTGATTTGCAAGATTCAGCCTGATGCTTTCAGTTTATAATATACAGAAGGGATGGGAGGGAGGAGGGTCTAAAGCATTTGAAATTCGGAGTGATTTGATAACAATCAAAAAACAACCCCTTGAACAAGAGCTGTCATGGATAATTCCGTCTAGATGGATCTACAAACTAGCAGACCCAAAGTTTAATTCACAGACAGTATCTTTGGATGCCATAAGCACTGGAGCAATTTGAGCTCACTGAAATGATGAAATTTTGTATTTGTTCTTATAGTAAATCCATTCTAATGGTGATTACAATGTACTTCAATTTAATATTAATTAAATAAGGAAAAAGCCTGGAGGAACCATGGTAGTTCAGAGAAGGAAACAGTATAAAAAAAGAGAAAGTCAATTAGCATGAAATTAGCAACAGCTAGGAAGTCAAAATGTTTGAAAGAGACACTGAGAATGAGGAATCCATGCTGTAACTTTAGGATAAAGTGTTTAATTGCTCAAATAATGCAGAGTAAATGTACAAATTTAACAATAACAAATTGCTAGGTCTAGGTAGTATCCATGTAAAACCTCCACGGAAGCTCAAGTGTGACATTGTTGAGCTTCTCACAAACATTTACCCAACCGTTCAAAACAGGCATGGTGCCAAATACATTGGAAGCATTAGCTAGGACATCAGCCTTGAAAAAACCAAGAAAACTGCTCTGGGGAACTAAATTTCATTTAGTCTTATTTTTTTTATCAAGCCAATCTGTACAAATTGGAATAAATGACAGCATACAGAAGCTATGGATATGTATGATATATTGGAGGAGAGTCTGCACAGATTGCTTAAAGCAGAGCATGCTCATGAATATATGAGTGTCTCTGGAGAAGGCAATATGCTTTTGGTTAAGCTGATTTTTTTAACTGAGAACATTTGGCTTTATAAGAAAACAAGAAGTGAGAACAGAAAAAAAACAATGAGATAGAAAATTCCGTTTTCATTATGGAGTGAGACAGGAAACAAAGGGAGACTTAGCCTGACTTCTGTGGGGATAAGGCTATATAAATTAGGGCTTGTCAGCTGGGAAGAGAAGTATCTAAATTTTATACAGTCATGAATGACAAAGAGAAGCTGAATAGAGAATGATTAATCATTCTGTCTTTCTCAGAAAACCAGAACTAAGGGGCACCCAATCAAATTACTAAGCAGCAGATTTAAAGTAGATAATAAGAAGTAGTTTTCCTAACAATACATTATTAAATTGCAGCTCTAATTGCCACAGGGGGTTGTAGAGCTCTAATGTTTAAATGGCTTAAAAATGGGTTTCAGCAAATGGAATATTATTGCACATTGGTTGCTATCAAAATTAAATGATCCAGATGTCCTGATTCAATGACTTTTGAAAGAGGGAAAATATCCCTCAATATTTTTCTTGTTTCTGAGATATTTTCCTTACAAAGCTACTATCAGCCCTTGCTAAAGGCAGAATACTGGATAGGATGGACTTCTGCTGGCATGATAGTGGCTCTATTTTTATAAAACTACTTTCACAGTAATTTTTCAGACTGGAACTGCAATTTAAAATAATCTCACGCGACTTGGAGTTTGCTGTCCATGCTCTGACCTTTTTGTCACACATTTTTTGTATAGCCCAGACCGGATTACAGCAATTAATTCTTTACTGGCTTGCCTGAAAGGCAGATCCAGCCTGCAGCTATTGCAGCATAAAGCAACAAGCTTATTACCAGAAAAGAGCAGATGGGATTTGCGGACTTCCTGCTTCTTTGTTCTCTGCATCGACAGCCTATTAGTAACTACACTGATTCAGAAATTCCTACCATAGGATACTGTGCAAGTAGCATTCTATAGCAGATTTCTACTGATTTAGGGCATATAATTTCTCAAGTCCAGGAGTAACAGGTTTCATGGGCACATTAGGATGTTTGGGATTGGTGTTAGACAATTTTATCGATGCCTTAAAAAAAGAATAGAACCATCAAGCCTTTAGTGTGGTTTGTAAAGTGCTGATAAAGTTCTGGGTTTATCAAACTCATCATCTATTGCTGGCATACTGAATGGAACTCATTAACAATTTATTAGTAATGTCAATATTGGGAGGAGAGTAATTTATGTTTAAAAACCCAAACAATTAGGTTAACTATTTCAATGACTAAGATGTTCGAATCATCTTTGCAGTATTCAAACTGATCAACCTGAAAACCATGGGACAGTGTATTTATCAACATACATTTTATCTGCCAGCACCTCTGTGTGAAGCTATGTTATTAGTGGAATTATGTGTTAGTGAAATTACAAGTACACTTAAAATAGAGTAACAAATACAACACAGTGAAAAGCATTTTTATCCTTTACTAAATCCATTTGTACAGGAAATGCCTGAAAAAGACAGTCTCTCACACTGACTGTGAGCATGGTAGCTGAAATATGCACAACTTCAAGCTGCTTTCTACCCATGCTACTGGGTATCTCACTTAAGAAGTCCCAGTCAAGGAGGAGCCAAGCTCTGGACCATTTTCTTGGTGATATGATGTCTCTGATCGATGCATCTGTCTGGAAAAGATGTATTTGTACCCATGCTAGGGCATGACACTGAGTCCTAAGCTTTTTCTCTTTGGCAACTGAGTTCTGAAATGAATGCCTGCAAGCAACATTTGTGTAGGTGGCACAAACAGTAGAGGGCATTTGAAAATTGTCAACTGTTTGTACTCATAATTGAGGACAAGCATTCCCATAGTGACTCTTAAGATCCTGAACTATGATGCTACATGCTCTACCCTGTCTTCAAATGTGTCCCCTGATGTATCTCCAAACAGCTCCAAACTGGTTTCTGCATCAAGATATTTTTAGTGATGCAATAGCCAGACCACACCATCATGTTCCTGTTCTGACAACTGAAAATTTCAGATACCCATTTATTGGGTTTTTTTGCTGGTCCTTGGTTCAAGACTAAAAGACTTTGCATCCTTGGTTAAAAAAAAAAAATAAAAAAAAAAAAAAAAAAAAAAAATCCTCCCTTTTGAATCTCTTTTGAGTATTTCAGGGAATAATCAAAGTTGGAAGACACCTTCAAGATCATCTAGTCCAACCATCAACCTGGCACCAGTATAATCACCCCTGAACCATATCCCCAAATGCCACATCCAGACACCTCTTGAATGCTTCCAGAGACAGTGGTTCCACCACCCACATGGGCAACTTATTGCAATGCCTAACTACTCTTTCAGTGAAAAAAATGTTATGATATATAACTGCACCTCTACTGCCGCACTGCATCCTCCAGCACTGATATTATAATAAACTTCTTCTTGGCTTTTTTTTTTTTCATTGTAAACTAGTGATGTATAATAAACTCAATATTACATATGCTACCAATTCATCTTTTTATATAATTTTGCAATCTTATCAATGCACTTCTAAGAATTAAGGTTAGTACTATTATTAGTGATAACAAACTGAGAGATACACATTTTGCCTGGGACTAAACATGTGGAAGCTCAATTCTCCTTTTCCTTGTGGGAATAAAGATTACAGCTATCTGTAGTAGTGAAAATTGGATTCTGTTACTCATTCTAATAAAACATGGCAGAAATGGAGCCAGATGGTTTTTACGCTCTCAACATTTTCTCCCTTCTTTCTTCCAAAGGGACAGAGAAGACACAACCAAAGTTCTGGGTTAAATGTTATCTGCTTGCATAGTAGTACACTGGGGGCTGTATTTACTCTCTCTTTACTCTGATAGAAGTTATATCATCTGGAAGTCAATGCTTTGTGCTCCACTCTAGCTTCCTTTCTAGTCATTCTTATAGTACTGGTTGTTATCTATACTGCAAGAGTGCTTAAAAGACTGACAAACAATAGTGGTGTTGTCCTGTGCACATGTAGAAGAAAGTTTCCAGATTATAAACAAAAGAGACAGGATTGTGACAGGTTGGATGATTTCAAAGTTGACTTATGCCCTGAACAGAGAGTCCATGTCTGTTCCTCCTCACACCAGAAACCTGAGACAGCAACAAAGCGAGGTGAAGGCAGCAGCGGCTGACAGTGCTACTGCTCTGCCTAAAGCTGATGTTCAAGAACTGGATAGTGACTGACCAATAGCTATTTTTAGTGGGTAGCTGAGCAACTTACAACACTTAGACTCACAGAATCATTTAGGCTGGCAAAGACATCAAAGGTCACTGAGTCTGTTAACCCAGCACTGCCAAGTCCTCGCTAAACCATGTGCCACATCTACACATCTTTTAAATACCTGCAGGATGGTGACTCAACCACTTCACTGGGCACTCTGTTCTAATGCTTGATGACACTTTTGGTGAAGAATTATTCTATAATATCTAATCTAAACCTGCCCTGACTTCATGAGATTGGTTCCTGATTTCGTATCAGAGCTGTAGGAGACTTAGGACTGTGACTTAGAAGGTTGTCCCCTAAAGCTGTAGCCAGAGGAAATGAACTGAATGAGGATTGTGTGATGCCTGAGCTGCTTTGGGCAACACTGAATCTCTGCTCACCTCCTAGGCGACACAAGGGACACAAGCAATGGCTTCTAACAGTGATGGGCAATGCAAGACAACGCAAAACCACTACTGTAAGTGAACATTACTTATCTCTCTCTCAAAGATTTGCAACCTACAAGCCCACCTATGTATCTGGATTGTGTTAAGAAAGACATTTCAATACGAGGGCATCTTTCACCTCAGGAGCTCTCCTATACGTAACCAATATATAGTTACGTAGTTCTCAGCAATGCTCGGTTCAGTCTTTGCTTTACCACCAATGCAACTTCAAACACTCGTCACTGTCCTCGCTTTACGCCAAAACTCCCAGAATCAGCATGTTTCAAACCTACAAACGGCGGCTTTTGGCTGAATTACCTCCTTTCAAGCCCAACAAAGCCTTTATTTGTGATTCCCATTCCCCTCACACTCTCAATCTGCATAATTACAACCCTGACACCACCAGGCTCTAATTACAGACTCACGAGAGGTTCGGCGCCCTGGGCCGCATCCAGCCCGCGGGCGAGGCGGGGCGAGACGCGGTGGGGTGCAGGGGGGGAAAGGCACTTTTCTTTAAACAGCCAGGGCTCCCCTCGGAGGTGGTCCGTGCCCCCCTTCCCCGGGGCTGGATGGCGGGGGCGCCGGGCGGCTCTTTGTTCCTGCCGAGTGCGTGTGCGCGGCGCTCGGGCTGCCGGAGTGGGAGGGGATCCCGCCCGCGCCGCCGTTAACGGGAGGCGCAGGAGCGGCGGAGCGGGGTCGCCCGGGCGGCACAGAGGCGCAGGGCCGGACCCCGGCGCTGCGAGCGGCTCTCCCCGGCGCTCCCGCCTCCCCCGGGGGCCGGGCGCTGCCCTCCGGCGGCGCGGCGGAGCAGGTGCCGGCGGCGGCAGCGGGCCGGCAGGATGGAGGCTGCCTTGCTGAAGCCGGCGATGATGGCGGAGGTGAAGGGGAGCGGCGCCGGCTCTGCCGTCAGCGCCGAGCTGGAGGTGAAGAAGCTGCAGGAGCTGGTGCGGAAGCTGGAGAAGCAGAACGAGCAGCTCCGGAGCCGCGCCGCCGCCGCCACCGCAGTGGCCACCGGCCCGCCCAGCCCGCACCTGCTGCTGGCCCCGCCGCCGGCCCCGGGCGGGCTGCGCCCCGCCAGCCCCCCCGCCGCGGGCCCGCCCTGCGTGCCCAGCCCGGTGCCCACCCTGCTGTGCCCGCTGGAGCCCCTCGCCTACTTCAAGCCTTCGCCTGGGCCGCCGGCCGCTGGCGGCGGGCAAGAAGGCGACGGCGGTACGGGGGCGGCGGCCACGGTGCTGGACGAGGTGGCCGTGCTGGAGCTGGAGGACGGCTGCGGAGAGGACGAGGATACATGGTATATGCGGCTCGGCCCTGCCCTCCTCCCCGGCCCGGGTGTGCTCGCCGGCCGGGCCTCCCGCAGCGGTCTCCCGGCTCTGATTAGCATTAGCCCCCAAATCCACTTGCTCTCCCCTCTTACGCTGAAATCTGCTCTTTTTTTTTTTTTTTTTTTTTTTTTTCTCCCCTCCTCTCCATCCCCCCTGCAAACCGTGCCGCCCTTCCGAGGGAAGGGCCCGTGTACGGGACGCGGCTTAGGTCGGGGCTTCACCGCCGGGCTCGCCCGCGGCGTCGCGCCCTCCGTGGGGAGCAGAGCTCGTTTTCCACCCCGAGGAATATCGTTCCGATCTCAGCCTAGTTTCAGCCTCGTGTTTACATAAGGAATTAAGAACAGCGGAATTTCGTTCTGGGAAAGCCTTGATCTGAGCAGCGCTGCCTCCTCATCCTAAAATCTCTACCAAATTGTCTCCCATCCTCAGGGATTTGGGAGGGCTTTTGTCTTTTAGACGTTGATCTAAATTGTGTGTCTTACACGCCCATGTAGCTCCAAAAGGCACGGCAGGGTGCTAGTAAATGGGATAAATTGGAAATGAATGGCAAATGGATAGAGCAAAAAATGAAATCGACCTGGACTTGTTAACCTGTGTAACCTGGAATGGTTATGCTCCCGTAAAAAGAAACAGAAGGGGAGACGGCAAGGTAGAGATACAAGTAGATCAGCAAAGCTAGTGCCTCAAAACCTGTTTCAGCACCGTGGATGAATATCGCAGGGACAGTGATGGAATACTGTCTTGTCTGTGTAACCATGTGGAACGTCATTGATCCTCAATTTGTTTTCAAGTGTCAATAGCAATATATAGATCACCTTTATTTAAATAAGTTTTAGAGTATCTGTCTAAGCTTCTATGTAGCTCTCCTTTTCATGAAGTTAGTTTTTGAATTAAGCTATAAGTTAATGTCAGATGAGAATAAATTGTAGTGTAAGGAAGCTGTGTTCAAATATCCTGAATTTTGGTCGGAGATAAAATGTTCAAAAATTAATCTAAATGTCAGAAATGTTTCTGATGGTTGTTCATGGTACACAAAAACGTGTTTCTGAAAATGGCTTTTGAGAATCATGTACAAATTGTGTGGAATTTTTTGTCAGTGTTGCTTCAATGTGTGTGTAGTTAGTCTGTGCAGGGCTGGTTTGGGCTTGTCAGTCCAGACTTAAATCAAATTTTATATTGGTTCTAACTTCTAGCTTTCCAAGCATTAAGGAATATTAAATTTGTTTTATAATGTCTTTTTAAGCAAAATGTTTTCCCTGTTTACATTTTAAGGTGGTTGTCAGTGATTGTTGCATTATGTGCCATAGTGAAATTTCCAATTTGATTTCCTTCCTGGAAGCAATCCTAGATTTGGGTGCCAGAACTTACCTTTATGTCATATATGTATGTGTCTACAGGCAGAATTTAATGACAGGGATTTATTAATAAACCTTTTGTGCTAGGAGTGAGTTGTTTTAGTTGTTAAATGTTTTTAGTTCAAGGATAAATCTGTCATTGTCCATGAAAGGTCAGGCATGTGATGCCAGTTGCTTGGGGCTTTTTTGTAATCTCAGTCTTTAAAGCAAACTGCTTCCTGGAAAGCCAAAGCTTTCAGTGCTTATCCTAGTTCTTGATTAGTAATTTTAGGCCTTAAGTACCTTTGGTGTTTTGTGTTTTGCTTGCTTTTTGTCTTGTTTTGTTTTTTATTTTTGACTGAAGTTACAAAAAACCCCAAAACCAACCAAACTTGTCAGACTACTTTGTAATGTTCAGCTTTTTACAGGAAGGTCTGATCATCAGTCAGATGTTTAGCTTTTGAGGCACTTCTGCAGGTTAACAGGAAACCTGAAAGCTTTTCATTGCTTTGCTTTTTGGTTTTTGTCATTTTTTTTAAACGTGTGGTCAGGCAGTGCAGGAAGTCTGGGGAAATGAGTCCTCTCCTCAGAGAAATTCAATAGTTGATCTCTGCTGGGATTGCCAAGAGAGAGAGATAGCAATCGCAGTGGGGATATTTGTTCCTTGTGAACTGGATAGACAGTGCTGATTGACTTCAAAGGCAAAGAACTCCATGGAGCAGATGCTGGAGAAGGGGTGCTCTGCTGGGTCTTGGGTAGCTCTTGAGCCAAAACTGTGAAGGTGAAAGGCTGCTGCTGCCTGTTAGTGACCCCTTGAGGGGCAAAGTCCTGTTTAGTTTTTGGTCTCGCCTTTCACTCCCCCTTTGTACAGGCCAGATCCTTTTAAAGAGTGCCGGGTGTTCTTCTGGTGCCTTGAGAATCTGGCTCTGGGTGTCCCTAGCCTCATGTCTCGGAGGTGGCTGGGACAGGGAGCTGTGAGTCAGTCTTGTCCAGCAGACAAGAATAATTTGCTCCCTGGAAGATAAGCACGCTCCCAGGTGAGTTTGCATCTGCTGTGCCTGCTAATCTGCCAGGGTGACAGCAGCAACCTAGATCTCAGCCTCAAGAATTGTCCCATGAAATCTGCTTTGAAACCTGGTTTCCTAATGTGCAACTGATCAGTTGCCAACTCTTGTCTCAGAATAATGCACATACACTACCTTTTTTTGCATGTGTGCTTTTTTTTCTTCCTTTTCTGCTGGTGTTGAAGATTGAAAATAGATTTTCAGTGTTTCTCATTAAATGGTTTTTAATGATTACAAATATGACTTGAACAACATCTGGGTCATCTGTGTGAAGATAAAATCAGATGCTGAAATTATATAAATCTCCAGTAAATATAAATATAGGGAAAAGCAAGAGCACTTTTGGTGTTTGTACAGCACCTGATACATTTGAACTTTGGGCAGTGCTGAAATTCAGACAATGGTAGTGATTAGATAGGAGATTTTAATGTGGAATCTACTTGAACTTTGTTTGGACATGCTGGAGCTGTAGAGTTGATATTTTATCACCTATTTTTCTGAGGAGGGAAGAAAGAAAACTGATGTAAACTCTTCTACTTCAGGATATTTTTCTTTTTATTGATATCCTCTTGCAGGGCTTTGGGTGTTATAAATTATTAGTGATATAATAGGAAAGTGAGCGTACAAAAACAAACTTTGCAGTATTGCCTATCTTGCTGATACTTCTGTGTGTTTTGGTTAAGGTTGTACGTCTTGCCTACCAAGACTCACACTCCTCAAGAGAAATCACTGAGTCCTCTGCAGTGGTGCAGACGTGTTCTGGATCATCCAACTCCTGAGATAGAAGCTGCAAAACGTTCCCTATGCTTTAGATTGGAGCAAGGTAATCTTACTGTGTTAATTTCGTTATTAGAAGGTTGGCATTTTTGGTCTGGTGTTTCACTCCTCTTTGGGGTTTTCACAATTTAGCAGGCTTCACACATGGCAGATGTGGAGTTTCTTCATATGTATGCAAGTCTTCCTTCATTACATAAATGCTGACAAATGATTGAATTTTTTCGTTTCTGATCATGCAGTTTTTAAAGTATTTGCCTCCTTTTTTATCCATCTTTTCTCCTGCACAACTTGTTGTTCTAACTTGTCAGTGTGTATCCAGGGCTTAAAATAGAGGCTCTCCTGACAAAGAAATATTGATGCTAACTTCACTGTTGGTATATCTGTTGAGGTTTGAAAAAAGGTGGTTTTCATTTTTTGTAAAGTCAGAATGATCATGGGGGTCTAAATCTTTAAAGACATATTTGTCAACATCTGGTGCAGTGTCAGAACTTTGCTAAGTACAGCACCCACCAAGAAGAGCTGTAACTTGATTGTAGTGCTGTTTTGTTGGCCTCTTGTTAATCTCAGGTACTGGAATCCATCTGACAGCTGATCAGTGCTGGTGAACTTACAGAGTTCTCTGTGTGCTCTGACTTTTATTTTAAATAAATACCAGACAGCACTTTTCTTACTTTCTTACCATCTGGGGTCTCATTAAGATTGTATTAAGTGTAGTTGAAGAAGGTGATTAAGGGAGGATATTAAGGTTTATAACTCACTAGGAAAGAAGAAAATGAACAATACACGAACATGACAGAAGAAGGAATAAAGATAATGACAGCATGAACATATGGCTGTATAAGTTAGCTGTAGCCATCATTAGGAGAAATTTAGTGTGTTCCTGTACGCTTTGGAGGATATGGGTAGCTTGGATAAGTTTCATCCAAAATCAAGCGTTTAACTGAATCAGGCTCTGAAGGCAGCATTGGCCTCTTCACATTGATGATGAAAGATGCTACAATGATTATTGATCTAGAAATACTTAGTTGAGCCTACTTGCCTCAAGTTACGTGGGCCAAGCTGTGGTTCCTATATTGGTAATCATCCCATCTAGTTTTAGGGTGGACTTTGGCTTGTTAATTGGGTATCTGGGTTCAGGTGTCTGTAGGGTGAGCTGAGTGTCATGTTTGACTATCAATGGAAGATTTGTGTGTAGAGTCAGAGGAATCAGGGGAGCTGCTCATGTGACAAGATTTAGGTGTTGACTGTAGAATGAATTTAGTAGCTCTCTAGAGTCCCCTGACAGTAGTGGGTGCTTGGCACTCAACCCCACATGCTTACCTGAAAGTGCTCTGTGTGGGTTTGGGCATCCAACAATAGAGTGCAGTCTGGTGTAGAAGCTGTGTTCAGATTGCCCCACATAGGTAACTAGTGCCCTTTGAGATGGCCTGTTACCCTGTTTTCTATTCAGGACAGATGCAGACCTTCCTAAGGTCCTGTGCTTTTACTGTCCTTTAATGATCCCTTGGCCTCCCCAAGGGCCTCTCAGGTAGCCAGGCACACCTGAGTATGGACAACTGAGTCAAGCCTGTAATGTCAGTGTAGAAACAAGCAAAAGGACTGCATGACCTATTTTTTCCCCTTAAAAGGATTTATTTAAATTGAATAGACAATAAAGGTTTCAAATTGAAATCACTCTATGGTTAGCAGTTCAGTATCTCTCTGCAGAAGTCACAGCAAATGACTTATGTCACCGAGTTATGTTGACAATGAGTTACTCTGATCCATATGTTCTGCTCGTGGTGATTGGCTCATGAATTTCCTGATCTCTGTAAAAAGTTTCTGAGAAATTATATGCCATAAATAAAACCTATTATGGGAGCAGTATGTTCAAGGAGTGAATAGACTTGTATTTATACTGCAGCAATTCTTTGGTAAAATTGCTTTAATTAATAATTCAGTTAAGACTTGATTAACACTTATATTTCTAACTATTTTCTTATAGCACCTGTACCTTTGTAAGTAATACATAATAATAAAACATCATCCTTCTCACTCTTAAATTTTTAGGAGTTGATTTCACTATATTGATTTATTCCTTAGTTTTTCAACCAGATATGAGACTTTTGTAAGAATCTAAAAATTCGGTTTTTGAAGTACAGCAAACTTTCTGTAGCCTGACTTCCCTATGTTTTGTTTTGCAGGGCACTCAGTCAGTACATGTATAAATATGTACACATAATCAATCCATCCTGATTTTATAAGTGACTTCACTAAGTATGGCATTCTTCTTTCTGGTACTAAAGTTTCAAACTTTGTACTTGTAAGTTGAATGGTATTTTCCCCTTTTAGCCATATGCCTTGCAAGGGCATTTTCAAGGAATTTTGAAATTTACTTGTGCCTCTTCTGCTTGGCTCTGAATCAATGGTTAAGACTGAAGTACTTGAGAACTATTAAATGAGTAGTCAGAAAACATTTATAGTGTACCAGGGTGTGATTTCTGAAATGGCTTATTGGTAGAATTCGCTTAGTGCATGGTGCATTAGCCAAAAATTAAACCAGTTTAGTTGTTACAGCTCTTCACACACCAGAGTGCACATGGAAATAAAAAGCAATAAAAACTGGTTTTTGACTGCAAAGTCAGCATATCTCTTCTTGTGCAGAGAGAAAAGCTGTGAGCCAAAAAAAAAAAAAAAAATTTGCCAGTCTTGTTTTTTTAAGTTGTAACTAATTCCGATTTTCTTTCTAAGATTGTAAATCCTGCCCTCATTTATTCCTGCTCCTGTGAGTTTTTCTTACTGCATTACATCCTGATTTTCATAAAAGTTTTCATTTGTTATATGAAAGATCCCTGCATTAGGATATCTCATAACAAGGCTAAAGGTCTTGTGAGAGACTTCTGCCAAAGCACTCCAAGGCAATGAAATAGTCTAACAGCTACTTGGTCTTTCAGGCCAGAAATTACTTGAATGGTGGTATTTTCTTTTCACTTTGCTGCACTCACCAGCTTGTTTCTTTTCTAGTGAAAATGACTGTTTTGAGTATTTCATGGTGGAAGTTAAGAATTCATCTTGGCGTAAATCCTTAAGGTTTATTATAAGCACAGAGGTGGTCTCCAGCAGGTGGTTCTTCTTTGAGCCACTCTGAGAACCTGGGCAAGCTTCTCAGCATTTTTCTGGTCTACCACTAAGTAGGTAAAGCTTTTATAATGTTTATAATGAACTAGGCTTATTACAAACCCTGTTTCTGTGGATTAAGCATGTTAGCTTTAAGGACGATGAAAGTTTAATGTAACCTCATATGACAGGATCTTTGCTTGGAGTTGTGCCTGTTTTCCATGAGCAATTACAGTGTTGAGGTAATGTTTGTTGTTTGTTTCAGTTTTATCTCTGTGGGCTGGACTGGATCTCATCTTTCTTCTTACTCTTCATCAGTTATCTTTTCTTTCCTTTTGGGTTTGTTATGCTTACAGCAGCTCTCTATATATTGTAGGGTCAAATAGCTCGCTGTTTGGATTTTAGTCTTGCTGTCTAATTTTTTTTTTAGGTTAATTGAAGTGAACAGGGCCACCTAACAGTCTTAACGGTGTGGTAGAGCCTCTTCTGTGTTTTCTTAGCAATAGTTGAAGATGTTGGGGCATGCATTAATTCAGTGAGCAGAGAGATGTGACACGTAAACTTCTAGCTGATGCAGATGGGTATAACCCCTCTGAAACTGATGAGATGGTGGTGACTGACAGCCTGGCTGAAGATACCCTGCCTAACTTCACTTCTGAAAAAGCTCTGGAGCAGGCAGGTGGATATACTGAAGTGCTTAAGAAGCTTAGTAAGGAGTCGGTCTGTAGGAGCTCAGCTTTTATGCAGGCAGAGCCTCAAAGTGTAGTTCATCCTATTCAGCCTTCCAGATAGGAAGCTTTTCTTTATTGGGAAATATGCAATACTGGCTAGATTCAGAATTTGGCTTAGATGAGTTCTTATTCAGAAATACCATTTCTGATGTTTAAGAACAGTAGGCAGCTGAAGTCTAGGTTTTGCAGTTGGCTGCAGTAGTTCATAGTTTAAAGAGGTAACCTCTGTTTTCTTTCCTAAATTATTACTGTGCTTCAAGATGGAAGCTGTTACGTTATCTGTGGATGACAAGATACATTGTGAAACACAGATCCATTGCAGTTTCTCTCCATTGCTTATGATTCCACAAGACAAAGATTCTCATTAGAGGAATTTTATTTGTTATTATGCTGAATCCCAATGTTACGTATTAAAGTTGATGCCCAAACATACAATGTACCCAGAAGGAAAACAGGGAGGAAACTAAACAAAATTATTTCTTTTGATAGTACTGTGTTCTTTTTACCTATTAAGTAAAAACCAAAATCTGGTAGGTTACAGCTGGTAGGACTCCAGGCAAAAGGTTTTATCGGATGTGTAACTTGTGGCTTATGCAGGAAGAGGCAGTGTTATCTTATCCTAACTCTCTTCCACTTTGCATGGGTTCATAGTGAAATAATGAGTCTTTAAGATATGGAATACACTTCAACTGTTAAAAACCATTGTCATAGGGAATTTTTATGCTGTAGTCTGTTAACACCAGAAACAAACAGAAAATATTATTGGGGAAAAAAAAAGTGAATAAAAGTTTTTTATCTTGTATGCTTGAAGTGGATGCCATGCTGAAACAAGGGCAAGGAGAATTTTTTTTTCTTCTGAAGTAGATTTCTTAGGTTTAATTTTATTTGCTGTCCATTGATGATTCAGATATGTATGTCGTGATACTCAACTGGATTAATAAAATTTCATGTAGCTTTCTTGCTCATATAAAATGCAGGTTAGTTCTATGTAAAATGCTTTTGAAGCAGGAAGTAATAATGTGTAGAAGCTTACAGATGATTGTTGTTTCCATCATAAATAAAATGTTTAATGCTCTAGAAAAAATGAAAAAAGTTGCACAAAATTTTAGTTTATTTTTGTGTATAAATGTGTATAAGATCGGACGCTTAACTTCCGATTAACTGCAGAGTTATCTCTTGCCTTTTTACTGCAGCTCTTCAATATAGTTTCTACTTTTTATTAAATTACAATATGCATACTATTTAAGAGTTTAATTTCATATTTGGGGATTGATTGTTGTGCAGCTCATAAGTATTTGCTTAGAACAGAGTTCTGGTTATCATTTTACTTGCAAGGGGAAGCTGAATTCTGAAGTGTCTGTAAAGGTAGAGAGGTGGTGTTAGATCATGCCTCTAGTTGAGAAGACACCAATCCCATTTTAGAGTGGTTTTTTTTAATCCATGCTGACTACTGAGCTGGGATTATCATCTCATCATGAGTGGTTGAACAGCTAGAAACACTGTTAAAATTCACGTGAGGATTTCAGTAAGTTTATTCTTATTTAAAATAATTTATACTCGCAATGTAAGTTATACTCGCCTGTAATGCAGTGTGTGTCTAAAAGCACTAGAAGTAGCATCAACACTGCTTTATGCTAAAAGTACGGGCACATTTAGTGTTACCTAGCGGAGTACTAATCCCTGGGTTGGCTTCTGAAGTGTGCAACTACTTTCCTATATAGAAATTAAAAAGAAATCTAGACTTTGATAATTGACTTGAGGGCATTTGGAAGCCTATCCTCTGGAGATACTTTTTCTATTGAAACGAGGATCTTCTCAAAACTGGACTGTTCTGGATGCTGTCATTTCATTATTGCTTCTGATAGTCTTATGTATCTTACGCACTATTAGTCCCCAAATTATTGTTACAGCTTTTGTCTTTCATGTTGTCTTTCTTTCAAGTCTGTTTTTTTTCACGTCTGCAGAAGAGAGCTGGGAGTAACACTTCAGAAGGCAGACAAGTGTGATAGAAGTAGCACTGCTTCTTCACTAAAAGGTTTATTTCTGTATTTTCACTTTGGCTGTTTGTTCAACCTAGCCAGCCCTGTGTGCCCCTCTAATGCAGAAGGGAGCATTGCACTTCTTGCAGTGTGACTTGGAACAGGTCTCCTTACTATTTGGAAAGAAAGCTTCTTTGTATTCACTTGTCTTTTCCCATTAGATAGTACCAAGTACCAGTGTTGATTTTGCTGCTTGCCCTGTATTAATTCAGGGTGAGGAGACTTGTACCTTGAAGTGCACAATTCTAAAATGGTTACTCAGAGAGTTAGAGGTGGATAACTTGGAAGATATCCTCATGCAATCAGATAAATTCCTCTGTAAATGTTGATGAATTGTGTCCTCTGCTGCATAGGAGAGATCAGTTGCTCTTTCTTAGTTTTGTTTGTAGATGATGGAGGACAGATTGTTTCTGAGTTAAGTACAGTAAGGGGTTGTAAGAGCTCTTTTTGATACTAAATGTTACGCATAATTTCACTGAACCTTAAGTCATTTAAGCTAGATACTTGGGAGAAACTGTCTGTCCACTGATGCTGAAGAAGCCAAAGGACAGTCCACCCAGCTGTTCTTAAGCAGTTGGGTGAACTGAGTCTGGAGATAGTAATTTCTCTCCACTAATTAGAAAAAACTCTTGGAGTACTTAGCATCAGAAGGATTTGGATTTTTAACAAGTTTTGAATACCTTCTGCATTTTGCAGAAGGCCCTGGTGCCTTTCATGCAGAGCTAGTTTCTCATGGTCTCCTATTTCTTCAATCACGGCACTTCCAACCCTGTTTGTAATAATTTGTTTAGAAGCTAAGTTCATTCTCCAAAATGAGGATGCAGGATGCTTGTGGATTTTTTTGTGTTTTCGCATACCAGTAGCTATCTGTATCTTTCTATGAAAGGCACAAAAGTTTTGTTCCACATTCCAATCACTGGTGAAATGGTGTAAATTCTATTGTTTTGTCTGCTAGTCTTAAGTTAGATGTATGGGATATTGCTTTGTGTTGTATCTGTATCACAGAGGAGTATCTGTGTGACTAAATCTTCCTTGGACATACATTTTATGTCTCAATGTCCATCTCCAGACATGGAACTGTTCCTCTTGTGTCTGGCTGTAAGGACCTTGTTGTTGGGTCTCAGGTATTTATGTGAATTCATAGAACATAATGGTCCAAGTTTGTTCCACCTAATTTTAGGTTTGTGTCTAGTAAATACACAGTTTAAGGTTCAGTCCCTTTGATTGTGATCATTGATCTTAGCGAAGGTGCCAAGCATAATCTGACACTCTTTTGCATCCTTGGGGTATTTAGGCGGGCATAATACAGGATCTGCACAACAGCCTTACTGAACTGAACCATCTGGAGCACCAAAATGTCATTACATTCTGGGTTTAGATGACTGAATCATATGCCCTTGCTGTTCTATGCCAAAGGATTGGTTCTGCTCCAGACTGTAGGTGTTAAAATGAGGCTGTCTACAAGTAGGCCCTTCTGTGTGTATGTATGCATATTTTTTTGTCTTTTCTGTTTAGAATTGCTTTTTACATATAAGAAAATACAATATGCACTTTATATTGATGCTGTCATTTCATGGAAAAATTATCAGCACACAAGAAAGTAAGTGCAAGATCACTCATGTGGTGAAAGTATGCCACTGCAAGTTGACTTAAGTAGTATTAGCTGCTTGCTACTTCATGTAAAATCACTTGAAACTTACATAAAGATTTGTGTCAGAATTTAAACTGAGCTCTTAGGGCTATGGACTCTAATTTTTTTATTCTTTAGGAGTGGCTCATATAGTGTAATTCCAATTTCATTTGGCTCAAGATCCTACCCCAATGCAGACTTAATAAAAGAGTAGGAATGAGTAGTATGTCTTTAGAATTTGCGTCTGACTGGTACCACATTTTTTTATTTTTATTTTTATTTTATTTTAGAGTTAGTTGGCACTTGATGTATTTGTGACTTTTGTCTTCAGGCAATTTTTTCTTCATAACACATTTGAAGTCCTTGCAGGGCAGGGTTTTGTGGCCTGCTGTTACCTGGGTGATAGCAACTGAGTCATCTGTTGCATTGTTGCCTTCAGGTGTAGAGGAGTTGGCTCAGCATCCTAACATCCTAATGTCCTTTCTTCCTAAAACTCCACCATGTCCTTCAAGCAGCTCTGTGACATGCTAGCAAACCTTCTCCATTTTCTTTGTTTCTCCTTCCTAACCCATAGGAAAGGCAGGATATAGAGTGATTTGCAGGCCAGCGTGAAACAGGACAGGGTGGAGTGGTAGAATCTTGGCTTCAGCCTGTTCCTCCATAGGAACATCAGTTTGCTATTTTGTCATTTCTGCTTCATGTATTGAAGTTGTATAGCCAGTATTCAGACTGCCTCATGGTTGTTTCTTAATGTCTTTTGAAGCACTGAGTGTTAAATACTTCACTATAATCACAAATGAGTCTTTATTTATAATAAAAAAAATAATCTCAGTTTGTAAGTAGGCACATATGTTCTTGTTGTGGTGGACATAGTCCAAAAAATATTTTACCTGTTCCTGGTTTATGTAGATGCTGATAAATCTCTGATAATTATTTGGAAGAAATAAAATGTTTCTTTATAGAGTCGCTTGAAGGAACAGCTCAAATTATATTGTCCAAGCCCATTTCTGCTTATCATGTACATGACAGGTTCTGGTGATGGAAGCACCTAAAAGATGCTGCAGAGTACCTTTTATCCTGAGCAGTAAGACAGAGGCAGAAGGATGCTGCAGCAGTGTAATAGTTGTACTGATGATGCTTCTGCAATTTGTGTGCTTTTGACTCCTGTCAGTATGCCATTCTCATGCCTTCCCTATTGTACTGTGCTCTGGGGTGATATTATATTCCTCTCTCTTCTGCCAGATTATACCTGTGTTGCTTGTTAGTGAGGAGCAAAGAATGACTCTTTGTTAAACGCTTGGATAGTTCTTGGTGCAATGTACACCTGGAAGGTACTCGCAAGGCAAAATTTATTTAAGGAATCTCCCTTGACATACCTGAAATCACCCCAGGGAACCTTGAATGTAGGAATGTGCTCTGAGTTAGTGTCAGGAGACATTGGTCTTTCTCAAGGGAATCTGAAGAGGCTGGTCTGCTTAGCTTAAAAATTGTTGCAGAAGCCCTAACTCACATGACAGTAATGATAATGTTATCTTTATCAAACACCTGTATGTCACTTTACCCATTTTCCTGGTAGCAATTTTTGGTTAGTGCTTCTTAATTTGACTCAAGGTTGGTGTTGAACCTTAATTCTGTGTGAGGATACATATTCTGAGTATGTTATTATATTTAACAGTCAGTTAAACCTCTGTTAGAACTTTCCTTAATCATAAACTCTCATGATTTTTTTTTTCCCATATGGTGTTTTAGAAGTATGAAAAATCTGTTTCACAGTAGCTTTTATTTTTTAAGTGTTTTGTATATTTTCTCTGCTTTTGGTAATAGTGTTAACAGTTTCCCATGATAATCACATAACTGTGACACCTGCTATATTTATCCAAAAGCCACAGGGTTCCTGGAGGGTAAGTGCTGCTTTTGACCTCGATTTGAGCCTAAGATTTAGCTTTTTCAGTCTGCCTCAGTATAGGCAGCAGATATACTTGAACAAAGAAGAAGGGATTGTGGCATCTTGGAATGATATTGAAGTCAGAAACTGTAAATGGAGCTGTCTGGCAAAAGCCTCCTGCCAGAAATTTAACCTGTGAATACAGATGGCAAGTAGATACAGTTTTAGGGGGATCTGTAGTGTTTATATGGGTGTTGCTGGGATGCAGAGGAATTTCAGGACTAAATAATAATGATAGGAAAAGTGCAATTTAGGGTTAATCCTGGACTAATAGGACTAATTTTATCTTTTCTGTGTTTTCATCTATCATAAATGATCAAGAGAGTTATATCCCAATAGACACATATATTTGAATTCTACCTGGTGTGTATTAAAGATCCTGTACTGTTATGAGAAGAATGGGAAATTGTCCTTCTATGAGTCTGTTTTTAACAGAATGGATAATTTTTAACAGAATGCACCCTTTATGCTTCTTTGTTTTGTAAGCTACCAGAAAATTTAAATTTAGGAAATGTAATTACATATTTTTAACTGTATTTTTCCTCCAGCAACTTGTTCAGAGAAAAAATACACCTTTGATTCAAATTCTTGCTATAGTGTCTGTTTAGCAGTATAGCACATGTCCACTTAGGAGTAGTGTTGTATATCCTGTGTGGCATGTGTAGATGAAGTTCTCTTTATTAACTGGAGTTACTGTCTTTGAAGAGTCCACTAAGAAGTTCATAATAGCATTTTTTTCTTTACTAATGCAATGTATAGACTAAATGAATAGTACATTTTCAGCATGAGAGTACCTTGTGTAGTAGCTAAGCTCTGATCTGCAAGGGGAGTTAACTAATACCTGTTCTTTGTATCACACAGAGAAGCCTTGCTCCTTATCCTAGAGGAAACCCCCCTAAGAGTGGACTTAAAGAATGAAAGGGCAGAGGCACCCTTCATCTTCGTTCATTTTGTCAGAGCAGAACTGTCAGAGCAGTTGAGCTCTTCTTGAAATATATTCAATGTTTTTTAAAAATAAAATTTTCTATATTGTGATTAAATGTTTGTCCTGATTATTACATAGTGGTGATTTGATCTTAATTTGTTTTTCTGCAATGGTACTGTTGCTTACTGTCTTCTTCTGTCACGTATTCAACTTCAAAGACCAAAGCTGCAGAAGGGGAGTCTGTCCAGTAGAGTTCTCTGGGATTGCTGTGATTGCAATGACTCAGCACCAACCAGTACAAAGAATTGAAATGACAAAGCAGATATTACTTTCTAAGGACTGAGAATGTTTCTAAAAGAGTGGGTGAATTGCTGTCAGGGAGATTTTAAATCTGCTGTTGGCTGATTGAAGTTGGGATGTCTAGCATATAGATTTAAAAGAGTGGGGAGATTTATTTCTGCACCAAAAAAAAGCCTGATTAGGCTAACTGGTCTTGAAAACACGCCTTCCTTCTCAGGCTGACATTAAGAAAATACTGTAAGACTCATAATTTTTTTGGCTATGTAGAAAGTAGCTTGCTGATGAGAGAAAAGCTTCTCATGTTCTTAGTAGCCTTGAAGGGTACAGAGCATATCCAGGCACACAGAAGACCTCACATGTTATTGTTGTGTTACCAAAACAGAAGTACCTAACATGAGACTGATCCTGTCAGTGCACACAGTCTGTCTACACCCTGCAGAGCATGCCAGACAGCCTAGCTCCAATATATCTACACAGTGCAGTGCTGCATGGATAATACACGTTGGTATAGCTGTCACTGGGATCCAGCGTGAATGAATGTCATGATAGCACTCATATTTTGGCTTTCAGATTTCTAATTACCATATATGTCTCTCTGTGTGTTAAGCATTGTTAAACATGCTGTAAGTGCTTTCAAGATAAGGTTCATACTACTTTATTTAAGCCATCTTAAACTTCAGGCTTGAAATCAGTTACCAGTTGAAAAAAAGCAACATCTTTGGAGCATGAGATCTGTCTTCCTCCAGTGACAGAGTAGCATCATTAGTTAGGTAGGACTGGAGATCACATTTGAATATTGTACACTAGTTGAGCTGAATACAGATCACAGTTTCTTAAAGATGGAAGATATGCTGCATTTTCCCAAATGTTCTTCTTCTACTTTGCCTCTGTGACTGAAATTCAGGTTGGCTTCCATACTCTAACTCTCAAAAAATTTTTAATCATCAAGCAAAATTACTTTCCAACTTTTATTTACCCTATGGTACACTGGAGTGAAACATTTTGAAAACAGGCTTTCTACAACTTTAGGGCAAACCTGAGACAGGAATCAAGTGTCTCCAATTTTTTTATACAGAGGAAGGTAACAAAATAAATACAGTTTAAAAAATCTTCTGTGATTATGTCTAACATACGCTTAAGTAGAAGTAGTAGAAAACTTAAAATAGCAGAAATGTGTTGGTCTAAAGCCTACTTGAAGTCACTGGAGTCTTTAATTTACCTGGGGTTTGTGCATTATCTTTATGTTCCTTCAGATATTTGCCTACAAATTGTGTGCTTTAGGGGATGAGTGTCAGATAACTTTGAGAGGAGTCTTCTGCTTTATATTTGAGGTTAAAAATGTGATAAGCTGAGATAAGCTGATATGTATTGTTTCCCACATGACTGAAAACAAAAAGGTAATTTTATGCTCTAGATTTGGCTGGCAATGATCAGTAAAAGTTATTTCAAACTCTGGAGTTTGATGCCCTGTATTTAGAGATTTTACTACAGGGGGACTTTGCAAGACTTGCCTTGACATCATGGTGGTTATTCTGACTCATATAACAGATCTACGTGTGGTATTCTTGCCATTTGCACAAGTGTTGGGAAGGTCAGGTCTGTGCTAAAGATGTGAATACAGTATAGTTTTGTTCATCAAGAATGTGAAAAGATGTACATCCATGACCTGGTTCGACCAAAGTCCCTGGTATGGACATACGTTTGTTCTGGGAAGTTTTCCTTGTATTGATACAGCCTGTCTGTAGAGTGTTCTATAAAGAACAACATTGCTCAGTGGTGTAAGAGTCATTTTCAGATAGTATTCTGCTCTATTGGCAAAATGCCCCTTCACCAACAGGCTTACTTGATTTTTATATTAAGGAATCCAAAACAATTGAGTGGGTATGTGGAGTAGACTGGTTAGGGGAAGCAAGTATCTTCTAGCTGCAAGGCAGATGCCCAAGAAAAGCAGCATTGTCGTAAGTAGTAGTACAGTAAGTTATCTGACAGAGAACTATCCAAAAATGAATTTACCAGCTTCTACTGCAACTGAAAAAATTGTCTTTACAGCTGCCATGACACATACGAGGGTGGATGAAGCCCTCTGAATAGGGGGCATGAAATTGCTTCTTCCTCTTGGATGGTGAGGCAAACTCCTCATATAATGATAACCACAAGGGACAGAGCTGACTGGCTGAGGAAGAAGAGGACCTCTAATAAAAGTCGCATAATCACTGTATGTACCAGATGGATTGGGAGCTTAAAAGACTGCTTCTGAGTGATACATAAACATGTCCAAAGAAGCAGCAGGCCAGATTTCTCTCAGTCAGCTTCACCACTTGAGAAGTTTTAGGATGATGAAGGGCTTATTTAAGTGCACAGATTTATGATTGTGGGCCTATATTAGAAGCAACTCCCACTCCAACATATATTATTTATTTTGCATGTGATACTAGGTTTTTCTCTTAATTGATCCAGAATCTTGGCTGTCGAGAGTTGTGCATTAGAGGGCTCAGCCTGCCCCAGGGGATGTGCCCAGGGGGTGTTGTAGAGCTACAGGTGTTCTGTTCCTTTCTGTTAAGTAGTTTGCACTATTGCAAAATAACAGCTCTGGTAACTATTTTCCATGTCAAAAGTCGAAGGAATTTGTCTTTTTTTTTTTTTTTAATATCTTGATCAGGGCCTGACTTTAGACTTTCAACTTTCTTTGTTTCTTTACACCAGACCTGAAAATCAGTGTCAAACCCTACAAACAACATGATTTCTAGTGAGGTTGCCAAACTTGTGCCTTTTTCCTCCTCCATGAGGCTATGTCACTGATCTGGTAACAGTTGAAGGCACCTCTCTGTGAGATGATGATAGTATGGCAGCTTTGAGCCAGAGAAAACAGGTCTACCTACGTCCTCATAATTCTGGGTAATGGGCCATGATTTATGATAATAAATCTGGCACAGTGGCTATCAAACTACTGGTCACCAGTATTTTACTGTGTGAGCTGCATCCTGGGCAGGCA
This sequence comes from Vidua macroura, assembly GCF_024509145.1. Taxonomy (NCBI): domain Eukaryota; kingdom Metazoa; phylum Chordata; class Aves; order Passeriformes; family Viduidae; genus Vidua; species Vidua macroura. The sequence continues at coordinate 49,073,625 of NC_071572.1, read as the reverse complement.
TCCCTGCTGAAGATGCTGCAGGTTTGGAATTACGGCAGCTGTGGAGGCGATGGCCACAGCCACATACTTCTTGCTGCTGTGTATCTGCAGACATTCCCTTGACTGTTCCAGACCTAGAAAGAATATGTCATACTGGTCTGCAAAGCAAATCTCCACTGGATTTAAAAGGTATGGACTGTATGGCAAAAAAAGGTTCCTAGCACTCTGCAAGCAAGTAGGCAGTGAAGAGATGTCCTGAGACCCAAACACGCTGTTTCTCAGACCTGGGAGATGCAACAGACCCAACCAGCATTTAAAGAAAAAGACAGAAAGACCTTTTTCTGTTCAAAATGCACCTGTTTTTGTTGCTTGTGGAGTATTGTGGCAAACAGAGCAATTAAACCAGTTCTGAGTGATTGCAAAATACTCTTCCCACAGTACTCTGTGAGATTTTGCTGTATCACGCTGTCACTGAAATACAAACAAAGCAGTTACCAAAGGTAACAAATTCAAGAGTGAAAACCAGGTTGGGATGAGTTTCACAATGTTTATGCAAAATGAGTATGAGAGTTTGGATTTTGCATATGATGTTATGGTAACGTGCATGTGTGTAATCAATGATAGACCTGTGTTTTGTTAAGGAAAATATAAACTCTTTCACAAATTGTGCTAGCAGAAATGTTCCCTCTTTGGATTAACAGGCAGTGAGTAAAATGTGATTCACGAATATCACAATGCTCCAACAATGTTGAAGTGGTATATATGTCATGACTTCTGACACAGCTCTGCTTAAATCATAGTGCCGTAGACTGCAATAGCAAAGTCGTTGTGAAGACACCCTTTCTGCATTGGAGGAGTAGAGATGCAACTCCTAAATTAATGTGGTGTGGAGCTTTTGGCAAAGTTTTTTCAACAGATTAATTATAAACTTGGTGCAGCTGGCTGCTTTGAAGGTATGCTGATTGTGGAAGAGACATTAATTTCTTGCCACAGTCCTACCTTCCTCTGGGTAATGCACTAGCTTCCTCAGAGCTTCTTCAGAGCTCTTCATTTGTGCCTACTGGGATTGCTGCCTGTTCAGATCTACTAGTAGAGATGACTGGATGATGGCTTCCCTGCCCATTTCAGTCAGTACCTGCTGGGTGAACCTAACCAGAGACCTGGGAATTTACAGCCAGAACCAGTGGAGACAGGAGGTCTATCCAGGTGGCCCAGCAGGCATTGGAGGAAGATGCTTCAGTGGCTTGAGGTGCATTGTCTGCACATCTTGGTGATAGATCTTTATCCAGTGAGTGAGGTTACCTTTGTCATGAGGTGGTTACGATTTTGTTCCCTTTTTTGTTGGTAATTGTTAAAATTCGATTAAAATGCTCTTGCTTTACTCAGCGCGGTGTGGGTGTGTAAGTGATTGGTGTCAGACGTGGAGTTCATCTCCCCTGCCCTTACACACATCTCGGAGGCTGTTCTCTGACATGTTTCTTTTGGAGATAGTGTTACTTCACCTTCCTGCTGCTGTTCTCAACTTCTCCATTTCTCCCTTAAATGTGATGATACAAGTGAGCTTCATCTTCCTGATAAAGGGGATTGAGACACTCTTCCTTCTTTAAAAAAAATTAATTAACGCAGAGGTCTGCTTCCAACTGGAACTGCTGCCGAGATAGTTGTTCGGTGACTTCAGTTGAATACAAGCCGGTTTCAGGAGGAGGTATGCAAGCATTGCAGTGCTCTAGTGCTGTGAGAGTTGTCTTTTTCAGTTGCTTAGAAAAAGTGAAAACTGAAGGCAGTCTTTGAACTCTGTTTTTAAGCTTTGTTTATTGTTCTCTATAATGAATACAGTCAGAGAGTTTCATTTGAATGTATGCAGAGATCTGTATTGGAGCCAGTCACACTGGGCTGCCATTGTTGGCAGAGCAGACAAAGGGGTACAGCTCATGTCCTTTGCAAGCAGAGGTGAGATGAACCATGCCCTGTCCTTCCTTTTGAAAATAAATAGTGTCCTGAGGTGACTAGGTCAGCCATCGATGTCTGTATGTAAGAGCATCTTCATTGTGTCTGGGACATAGGATCCAGCATCCTAAAGCACCATAAATAGATACTGGAAGAGAGAGAATATGGGGAAGTAGTATATATACCTGCCCTGACACCATCCTAGCTGTGTAGCCAATTCAGTGACTGACAGAACCAGATGTGAACTCTGAATTAGATGTGATTTATTAACCTTTGGTGGATTCTTCTTTTGTGAGTTTGTGTATTCTTCCCGTGTTAATTTTTGCATTCATAGTGCCCTTTGGTAAGGATCCCTACCAAAATCCTGTTTTTGAAGGCTCTTATGGCCTTATTTGAAGGCTTCTAAAATTAAGTGGGGTAAACACTCTTCTTAATGAATGCAATATTAATGGTTTACTAGAAGAATATATTTTGTTCCAGGTTATCCTATGTAGTGGTACACGAGAATGAGTCTTCTGCTTAGTCTGTCTTACTTCGAACTAGCTGAAATGTGAGCTGCTCATGTACGCTCATGGGTTCTGGTCAATCCACCAAATAGAATGAAAATGCATCAGACTGACTTTTTTGTGTAAAAAGTAGGAGCTAGGGAGGAAACAGAGGTTTGGACCCTAGGTCATGCCTAAGGCTTAATTTCTGAGCATAGTATTTGGCCAAGTTCTCAAAGGAGGGAAGCTGGGAAGCCAAATTTGGCTGTTAGCTCTAACCAGAAAATTTGCTTTTGGATGTGTGAATGCAGGTAGAGTTGTGCGCCCAGGAGGAAAATGAATGCTGAGACAGTTGCATTTTTCACAAAGCCCCTGTGCTTCTCTGTTTACATAGCTGTACAGTAAAAGGTTTTCCTTAAAAAAAGAGCCAAGTTAAAAAACCCCACAACCCTACACTCCAAAGTGCATAGCTGAAAGGTAGTATCGTTTTTTGGGATTTGTAGGAAGTAGTTTTGAAATTCCCTTTCCTTTCTAGTCTTTTGAATTCTTTATCAAAACCAAGGAAATAATACGCAAAAAGTTGGACACTTCTAATAACTGTAGACTTAAGATGACTGGGACAATTTATGCTTATTTTATTACAATATTCATTCCACCACGTTAATGCTTCAAGAAGTGAAATTTAAAGTATTTGCATCTTTGATGTCAGCAAATGAAATTGATTTTTGGTTTCTCTTCTCTTGGTTTTTGTTTTAGATGTCCCTGCTTTCCTTTTCATGGCTGAATCTCTTCCTTCCTTCAGTGCATCTTCAGTATAAGTTACTCAGAGCAGAATTATCTATGTTTCTATTCAACTGCAAAGATTAGAAACTTAATTTGTTTTTAAAGGGTACCCGATCATCTTACTTCATCTGCAGGTAACTGGCATTGGGGCTTTAAGAAGAAGCTACAAATACTGTAAAATTCAGATCTGAACAGCTTTATATTAGACTTAATATAAAGGTCTTAACAACATTGTCTCATCCATGCATAGCAGAGTGGTGCTTATCATGCTAACTAGGACAGCCTCACATTCAGTTTGGAAGCAAAATAATTGTTCTAAAATGAGTATCCATTGCACAGTGTTGGGATTTTACAAATTTTGCATGAATTTACATATTTGCTTACATGTCTACAGCACTCACTTCCTACATATCTTTTTATGGTTTTGGCATTAGCACAAGACTTCAGTCTAATTTTGCTGTCTCTGTTAGTATAGTAAAGTGCTCAATAGGTACATTGATATTTCCATTTGAAACCTAATGAAAGCTGTTTTTTATATTTGATCCTAAACAATGGATTTACTCATATGCCTAAAAAGTATCCATCATTTCCTGATGTTTAAACTAGAAAGTTTTATTTTAGGCACAGTGGCAGAATTTTGTAGAACTGGGAATATTTTACATTGGTATCTGTAGAGATTTAGTATATATAGAGGTTAGTGTAGATAGAGCTTCTTGGTCTCATCAATCTATCCATCTTTCCCTGAGAATACATGCTCTTTGAAAGAGGAGTTTGAAATCTGGTTGGCCATAAATACTAATTAAATTCTTGGGTTCTTGCTTTCAGAGTTGCGCTAACTGTTGCCTTGTGCTCAGTGGGCCAGCTCACAGTGGTTATTGTAGAGGGTAATGAATGATGTTTATTTGTGCTGTGTGCCTGACCACATCTGGGGGTGAGAACATGCTGGCAGCTAATTGGCCTGGGAAATGATCAGGCTGCTACAGAGCAGTAGCTTGTCCTAGGCAGGAAGATGAAATCTCAGGCAATTGTCATCCCTTGCTCTTACCGATGGTTCCTGATGGAAATGACAGACATGAGCTGTGGATGTGATACTGAGATCTGCTCTTATTATATGGATTTCTTTCACTGAATGCCTCAGATCAATTTGCTCTTATTAACACCTAGTGAATTAATCTCATCCCCAGGGGCTCATGTTAATTACTAGTTTTTAGAGTTATGTTCAACTGTGTTTTCTCTCTTTTTTGTCCTGAGACACTTGAAGGCTTCACTTCAGAACTGATCACATTAGTGAATGTTGAGAACAAACAGTCCAGCTGGGAAGTCTATGTTGTGTGCCTTAGTTGGCATCGAGCAATTTCCTGAAAGTGGTGCTGATGCTGCCTTTAAAGATTTCAGAACTTCGGGTTTCTTTGAGCTTGAAGGAGTTAGGATCACCAAAACTGAGAGAGTTGCAATAATTCTTTGGTGAGGGGACAGCAAAGAACACAGTTTGAATTTTTATGTTACTTATGTGTACTAAGCTACCTTCCTCAGAGCCTGAGCCCTGCAGGTAATCCTTATCCCCAGCAGACTGCTTTGTGCCTGTGCTGGAACCAAGCAGTTGTCTTCATTCCAAGCTTAGTAGTACTTGTGGGAAGAGTTGAAGAGGCTTTTACTCCTTAAAAACCCAGGATACATTTAAGTAGGTCAAAGCAAAAGGAATAGGAGGAGAAATGGCACTGTTTGGATTGGTGACAAACTGATGATTCCAAGAGTTGTGAGGATGTGATTGACAGCCCGCCAAGACATCCTTCCCATGGCTACTTGAAGTTGATGTTAGCAAGAAGGAAGAATAAAGTCAGTATGTCCTGCTAAATCATTTTGTTGGTAAGGAGGTTTCAAAACAGGAAACTTGAGTATTATTTGAATGGCTGTTAGTATGTAATGACCAGATGAACAAGTCCAAATAACAGAGCAGATTGTGGTATTGCGGTATTAAGTAGCCATGCGATGGAGAATGGCTTTTGGACCCTTATGGTTTTGAAAATCAGTTTGTGGCATCTGACACTGCACAGAACACCTGCTGAGCATTGAGGTTATGCCATTGATTTCAAAGCTAGGTGTAAGTGTTTTCATGGCTCCCCCTCTATGAGTAGAGATGAGTAAGATCTATGAGTAGAAAACAGATTCTATTAAAAAAGACACGAAATATGTTTTTAATCTTTCTTTGTATCTGTATGAGTTCTCTGGAATTTATATATTTTAAAATTTTCCTTTTTCTTAAAATAATTTTATTACTAATATTTATTTATTTTTGGAAGAGCATGTGAATGTTGTTTATTTTACTTTTTCAAGGTATGTAAAATAGCCAAAACAAAGGACAGTTGTGTTAATACTTTACTGACTGAGTAAGAAAATGTAAATTAAATAAATGTAAATGAAATAAGCCTTTAGCTTTATTTTTGCCAACTGAGTGCTTTTTGATATTGCTTAGAAGACTGGATTCCTTGCAAGCTTTTTGTAAACAATGTATAGAAAAAGGGATGCCTTGTTCTGTTATTCCAGAAACAATGCAAAAAAAAAAAATCATGCTTATGCAATCAGGAATTTTGTGGTATAAAAAGAGAAGGGAAAATGTGGTAGCTTAAAAGCTTGATATGAGATTACAGTTGTTTTTAGCACTTGATGGTTAAGCATCTTTTACTGCTCTGTCTCTGAAGTCCCATAACTGATAATTTAGCTGCTAATTCAATTGTGTGATGATTAATTGTCATGAACAATTCCTTGAAGAGCACTATAAATTTCATTTTCGTTTCTCTGCTAACTGTAGCAGTTTTTGCTTCCTCTGTTATTTGTGTGTTGGTCACCCAGTGATGTATGTGATGAATATATACTAAAAACTTGTATATGTAAAATATAGTCAAGAGATATATTTGCTAGAAAACCTTTTAGAGCTCACTTTTACATGCAGAAGACTGTGCTGATCCTCTGATTCGCTGCTGAATTTTCACCATTTTTTCCTCCTGTAATAAGTAAAAAAAATACATGATGAACAGATTAAGATGAGATGATTTTTCTCTCTGTCAGTACTGTTCTATTAATAACTGTAAATCTTGTTTTCTCCCCCTCCTCCCTCGCATCTGTAACAGCTAGCCGATGGCGGAACCTCTTCTCTACACCTGTCTCCTTGGCTTTTCCCTATAGTCCTGTTGCAAGACTCACCCCATATACCAATGGCTGTAATACTCCCAGCTTCTCTAAAACTTCCAGTAAAGCAATACTAACACCTGAACGGACAGGTAATGCTTATCTTTTTATTGATGTACGATGCTTACAAAAGTGCTTGATTTAATCTAATCCTGCTAGCCTTTAACAGCAGTACTGTTTTTGGATGATTGTATATGAACTCATATCTCAGAGGGAAATCGTAGTTTTGGGTTTTTTTTTAATGGCCTAAAATTTGGCTGTTAACTACAAGTGTTATGCAGCATGTTACAGGAGAGTGATGCTAGTAAATACCACTAATGATTTACCCAGTAGTACAGTTGTGACTGTGTCAGCTTAAACAGTCCCCAGCTTTGTTGCTCATTTCTGCCCCATGGTGCCCCTTCCTTATGTCCACAGAAACATATGTACAGCTGTGTAATGAAATTTGAAGTGAGAATTTATAATAAGAAGAGCTGGCAGAATCATGCCTGTTTTCAAGCTGGTATTGTTGCTAATGTTCAAGATTTATTTTATGTTTTCCACTATTTTTCAGGGAACACAAGATCTAGGAAAATAGAAAACTTTCTGTAAATTGCAGGGATTTTCATTTTCCTTCTTCACTACAGATATCAGGAGTCAGTTTGTATGTGTGTCTTCTCTTAAACTACAGTGGCAATGGAGAAAACAATCTTCTGAGGAGAGGCATTAACATTTTATTGCTGGCAGGAGCAGGCATGGGCTGGGGATAGGTTGATGGTCAGTGTCACACCCATCTGTGTGCAGCGTTCCTTACAAAGCTTGAAATTGCTGCAGAAAACAGCATTGCTGTTTTAAGGGATATAGGAACTGTGGGTACGAACAGCTCCAGACGGAATGCCTGTCTACATGTGAGTGAAACGTCTTCCCTGTTCAAGGGAATGGAGCCTAGTTCCTAAATGAACTCATGCTATTTGAGATACCCTCAGGTACCTTGTCTAGCTTCCCTCTACTGCTCCAAAAGAGCATAGCTGTTACTACCTCTGCAGAACCTCAGGGATTGCTGTAACTTGCACATTTAAGAAAGCAAGCACATTTACTCCGTACAATCCTTCAAAGCAAAGTAATCCCCTGCCTGTCCTTTTATTTTGGAGATATTATTAGAAAATAGCTGAATTTAGGATGAATTTTAGGTGACTGCTTTCAGCAGTGCTAGAGGATGTAAACACACCTGTGCTACAAGCACAGCTGGTGAGCCGTAGTCACAGCAGTTCTTGCCCTGCAGGTTGTGGGTCTCTGGTGGTCCAGAGGACGTTAGAAAATTATTTACTCTTTTGGTTGATGGGATTTTTCTTTAAAGTTGGACAACAACTAGCTTATGCAACTAATTGCAAATTAGTTTATATTTTACTATCACACTCAGGGAAAAAGTAGAATCCAGAGCCTTTCAAAAAGGTAGCTCTGTGAAGAAAGCAATGCTTTCTCTGTTGCATAATGTTCAACCTTAATTGTTATTATGATTGATTTATAAGATAATTATAGATAGTTTAAAAAAGCAATAGTAAAATTTAGCTAAATGGCACTGATGCAACGTTTTGAGTACTGAGCAGAAGTCAGAGACACATATCCACTTGTTTTTCAAAACAGAGTAGGGAGAACCACAGTCCCATAAGAGAAATGCAAATACGGGTATTGGTTAGACTACACTAATCTAAGCTGTATCAGAACAGTATTGGGTAAATTATTCATTGTCTGGGCTATGCGATGCTGTTTTGGGAACAAGCTGAGGAATTCATGATCCATTCCTACACTTACTACTTCTCATGAATATCAAAGCTCTTTGCTAATTGTTAGTGAATTGAACTACACTTCTGAAAGTTTTTATGTGCTATTCAGAAAATGTTTTAAGCTACTGTAATGTAAAGAGCAGATGATTCTGAATGAAGGTGGCCAGACATATTTGTAGCCTAAAGTGTATGTTTTCTTACTTAGGGTACATTTCTAGGAGTTCCCCTTTGAGTCCACAGTCATCGATAGACAGTGAACTGAGCACTTCAGAGCTGGAAGATGATTCCATCTCCATGGGATACAAGCTGCAGGACCTCACTGATGTTCAGATCATGGCTCGTCTACAGGAGGAGAGTAGGTGGCACTTTTTTGGTTTTCCTAATAGTCTGAGGAAGACTTCCCATAACAGTTAAAACTGCTCCTGTCTGATCTCAGTGAAGTAAATATTTTTTAAGTGGGATTGCCTCTTGAGTGACAGGTGGAAGTACTCTTCACCTGCATGGAGAAGGTGTGCATATTCTTGGGTTCATGTTAACCTGAACTGGTACCAGATCTTTCAAAATTTGATGTTTATATTTTTCTGAATATTAATTGAAATAATTTTATTTCTGGAGAGGAACGATGCTAAAGCATTTTTCTCATGCATGCATTTAATGAGAAAGGTAAAAATAAGCAGCTCTCTTGGCTTCCTTTGCCTCCACTTCCATTTTCTTACATTTTCAGATAAGTTTTGAAATGAAATTCCACTTAAATGTGGAATTTGGGCTTTTAAATTCAATATCTTGGTTTAAAACTAGTAATTATGCACAAATCTGAGCCTAGAGACTTCTATGACATAGATTATAGTTTGGCTTAATAGTAATTTTTGTAAAATGTCTTTATTAATAAATAAAGGGCATTTGACTTAGAGGTTACTGAGACAATAAGTGGAGTATTTCTCCTGTATCCTGTTAGTGCCAAGTGAGATACCAAGGAGGAAGTGATGCGATTAAAAGCAAGAGAAATGCACAGACAGGGCCTGAATGAAAATGACGAGTAATAAGTGATTATATAAAACAAAAATAATAAAATTAGCAGAAAAAATTAGAGCCGTGACCTGGCCGAAGCCACCAGACTGGGCAGGTGGAGTGATCACCTGCTGGCAGGAGAGCTTGCTGAGTATCTGGTGGCACGCATCATGTTCAGCAGAGAAATTAACAAGTGTTCTAATTTTAAAAAGAAAAAAAGTCATTACTGTCAAGGATACAAAGGATTGCATTGTTTAAATGATAGCTGTGCTCATCTCCTTCAGAGTGAGGTTTAAAAAATACCAGGTACTTAGCTGTTTAAGGAATCAGGGCATTGGGAGTCTGGAAACCAAAATGCTGGTTTCTCTTCAAATCTGTGTCATGTGCAGTTGATTGTATCTCATCCTTGTAGTAGCAGCTGGTGGAGAATGTTTGAGCACGTGACAGTTGACCACTTAATCCCATAGAAAGTGGCAATTCTATACGTGCACACGGGCACGCTCTCTTCACAGCCACAAATAGAAACTCCCACTTGAGGAGAGGGAGAGGAAGCATATTAAGAAGTTTCCATTATGAAGCAAAGACATCTGTTAAAAATTAGGGCTTCTTGTAAGTCTAGGAAGGTTGTTGTCTGCAGCTACTGTCAGAGTTACTTGGCTCCTGGAAGTGCAATGTTTTTTCCTTGGTTGCTGTGCATCTGGAGAAAGAAGGGCTGTGCGAGGGATGTGAATGTTTCCCTCTCACTTGACCTGGAGCAAACAGGCTCTTACAGGGTAGTGCATATTGTAAAATGGTTTTCAAAACCTGGCATTCTGAGAAGAGGGTGGTAGGATTGTGTACCTGTGTAAAATACAGTTGTGTTACCAGTAAGCCTTATCCATGAGACTGGATGCTATCAGGAGCTAATTCTTGTTCAGGGAGGCTGGAGAGACAGAAAATTTAGATGGGTTGTAGGTTTAAGAAATGTCATTGTAAACATTTTTGTTGCATGAATACAAAAGTTCAATAGCAATTGAAAATCTAATGTGTGTGTAAATCATCTAATTAAGAGTATTGAGAAGTTAAAGACTTAGTACTCATGTTGTCCTTATTGGCAGAGAAATAGGTGCCTCTTGAGAGTGGTTCCTCTTAAGAAAGGCATCTAAGACATCTTTTGGAGACTCCTGTATTATTTTTTAGTATTTTATTAAAAAAAATATTTTGAAGGAGAGGATTCAGGCTTAGATGCCTGAAGGGTAGATCAGATGAATCCCACATCAGATCCTCAGCCTGATTACATTTTAAATTGAATTCTTGATGTAAAATTCCATCTACTTACCTGTGTAGTTTTCAAAATTGAAGTGCATATTTAGAGTTAATCACTTAGCAGAAGCTGAATCGTCCTCCTCTTGGAATTTACAGGCCTTAGGCAAGATTATGCTTCAACTTCAGCATCTGTGTCAAAGCACACTTCCAGTGTTTCTCTGCATGCGGGAAAAAAAGGGACATGCAGTGACCAGGAATATGATCGCTATAGTCTTGAGGATGAGGAAGAGTTTGACCACCTTCCACCTCCGCAGCCACGTCTGACTCGCTGCTCCCCCTTCCAAAGAGGGATTCCTCACTCACAGACTTTCTCCAGTATCCGGGACTGCAGGAGGAGCCCTACTTCCCCGCAATTCCCTACAAATACTTATCAGCAGCCCTTCTACTCTCCTCAAGCCCAAACTCCAGAGCAGCAACCAAATAGGATTAATGGAGGTGGGTTGCATGCTTTTCTGAGAAGTGGTCTTTTCTCTGCCAAGTGCCAGTGCCATTTTAAAGATGAATTGTACATAAATTGTGACAAATAATTTAAGCCTGCATAAATGATGAAGGGATGTTATTGTTAAGCAGTTTATTACAAAATGTAATCTGTGACCTGGTCATGAAAGTTGTTGCTTTAGTCTGTTTTAAAATGCTGCAAAGATGACCACAAGTGAAGAAAGAAACAGAAAGTAAAGAAGAGCATGTTTTAGCAGGCTGATAGTTGGCTAGAAGAACCTCTGGGGCTTTCAAGCTTGATGTATGCATGCCCATTGTGGATGCAGTAAAATACAGATACGGGTTTTCAGATTTTAATTTCCTTTCTTATTCCTGAGTTTGCTGTTAATGCAACTGTTCTGTGATGAGTGCTTATGGCACTTTGCTTCTGTTCCAGGACTGATAGGGCTGATTTTTAAAGTAGTTGGAGATAATGTCACTCCCAAACTATCCTGAGATACTGCTGCTTTTTTGCACTGCATTTGAGATACATTCCAGAATATAGAAGATTGGTATCTCAGTGCTTACTCATTATTTAAATTTTCCTCCATTGTTGCTGTTAACTTATTTTCTTTCCTTATTATAGTCACAATTTTTCTTCTTTCTTCTGCATTTTACTGTCCTATACCTTCAATCTTTCCCCCAAGTTAATTCTGAATAGTCCATTTCCAGCCAGGGTCTTGTTTGTAACATTACAGGTTACAGCTCACCCTTGGGCAAGAAAATAAATGTGTTGTTCAAAACAACATATAGTTGCTATTTATGGTGCTACAGGTATGCATGTAGCTTTTCTGACAAACAAGACATGACAGGTTGGTGCCCAAACCGCTTCTATTCAAGGTAAGCCATGGCATGGAGGTATAATTGACAAGTGGCAATGTAGAAGGAGGAGTGATGTTAACAGAAGGTAGAGTAGTGTGGGTGTCTGTTGGTACAGCATTTGTGTCATATTATTTTTAATGTTGCTTTTCTTATTGGGGAGGTACAAGAGTGGGACAGCATTGCTGGGCTTCCAGGAATGTTGGGAGTTAGAAAGGAAGGCTCTGGGGCATTTTTGTTCAGGAATAAGAGAATGATTTGTTGCTGCCATGTTTTTATGTGGCTCCCAAATGTGTTTTGAATGATTTTTTTTAATGTTCCATGTCAGTGGAACTTAAGCACTGGATTTCCTGCATAGAAAGGCATGGAAACCTTTAAGGCACTAAAAGCATTAGACTAGTTTATTAACTATGAAGTGTATAAATGTAAAAGACCACCAGTTCTATCATCTGGTTGACTTTTTTCTCAAAAACTTGGAGGTGTTGGATAATGTGTTTGGCATAACCCAGAAGCTGGGACTTCAGTTACCTGTTTGCAGGAATGACAAACACTGCTGTAATAGTCAGTACCACTGTCTTTAGGAGGGAATGAGTTCCTCAGCCTCTACACCTTCAACCTCTAATGCATGCAGCTCTGATCCACGTAAGTGGCAAATACCGATGGTGAGAAACATTTTGCTTTGACTGTGTTCTTTTGGCAGACAAGGAGATAAGGAGTCAAATGTTCACTGTACTGAGGATGTCTGTGTAGTATTACATCTTCTCATCAGCACTTACCATCTTGGCAACAATTTTGTTGTCTCTCAAGAATTCCTACACGTTGAAATGGAGGTAGACTGCAAAACAAGAATTTGTCTGCTCTCTGTGATGGATGGTGTGTTCCACACTGTTAGTTTGCTAGGGCAATTGAGAAGGAAGGGCATGGAAGATGGAAAAACTGAACTTCTGGTTTCTGCCTTCAGTATATGTGGAAAGCATGATCCATAATTAATAATTAAGTCACACATACCGCAGGCTGTATTGCTCTTGGCCATTCCAGCAGTCTTCCTAAATCTTTATTCCTTTGTCTTCCCCCAAAGAGATCACTTTCGTTCTTGTACGTGCAGTCAAAGGTCTGGCCTCTGCTTCATCTGGGCATTCACAGAGCTTTTCATAAAAGAACAAGCAGCAAGTAACTGTTGAATTTTGACACTTAGTCTGGGGTAAAAATCCCAGTATTTAGCTTTGACACAGTATTTCCACTAAACTAGTCTACATAATTAGCTTAATTACAATTTTTTGCCTTTAGGCAAATAGTTTGAGGGATGCTGTCCTACGTGCTTTCAGTGATCTTTGTTTGGCATGGTCCTCTAGGTGAAGTACTTAACTACCTGCATGTGAAAAATACGGTGAAGGTGTGATAAACCTGGAAAACTCTACTAACTCTTTTAGGAGTATAGTATTGTTTACCTGATGAGAAGCACCTACATTTAAGTGCTGAGGTGTGGGTGTCCACCTGTGTATGAAAGGTCTAATTCAGCTGCTGGGATAGAGCTATATATGAGCTACTTTGATGCACCCTGGCTTCACCATGACCCTGTGCCAGTGCTGTTTAGCTTCCATAAGCAACCCGGGATCTGTGGGATGCCATGAGGTACCTTCACATAGGCACTGACTTGTGCACCAGGTGTCTGGTTCCTCACTACAGCCAAAGGTCTGCTTGTTCTCAATCCACAGGGTTGCATTTTAGATAGCAGATAAATGGTTTGCAGTTTCTGGTGCTCTAGTGATCTTCTGCCTTTTCTGAGGGTGAGAATAGTCTCTCATGTTTTCCAAGTACATCTGAAGCTATACTTGAGAGCTCATACATTGTTCTTGCCAATGTGTTGTAGCAAAGTGCTGCCCCTGCTGTAATATTGACACTCTGCCCTGTTTTAAATTGCTGTACATATGTTTGAATATAAAATGACATACTTCTGGACCATACCACACCATGTTACCCCCACTCTCAGGTCCAGGTTCTTTATCTCGCCTTATTCCACTCATGTCTGAATGAATGGTGTCAGTCACATTTACTGCCAGTCCCCAATAGCTTGCTGTACTGGAAGGCTCCTGGTAAACATTAGCATAAAGTGGCAGGTGTGTGCCAATCTCAATATGTTTAAATGTGAAATATGTTGCAATGTGTTTAAGGTGTATGTGCGGCCACTTATAGCATGAGCTATAGCTGTACTTGTTACCGTTTAAACAGCATTTTCACAGCTGCTGTCTGTAGTGTGTGTATGTTACCTTAGCTTTTGAATAGATTTTATTGCCAGTTCTGGCAAGAATATAGTAATAGGTAAGCTTTGTGTGAAATCTGTCTGGTTTTGTTTTCTTTTTTTAATTACATCCTCTTCCTAAATCAGCTGAATGTTCTGTAATGATGAGTAACATCAGAAAAATTTCATTTGTAAAGTTTTTAAGGTATTCTGATTTATGGGAGTTTTGTAATTGGTTGGTGGGTCAGAAAATAGATAATTTAAAGAAAATCTCAGAGAGACAGGATGTGCACAGCTTTTAAGTATCTGTTTCAATTAGCTGAAGTGAGTATGTCTAGTTAGTGTGCGTTTTATACTTCAATAAAGCTTTTAATATGTTTGCAGTGAAAGATTTATGCTTATGTCTCTCTCCCCTTAGTCTAATTTGAAGAACTTACTGGTTAGGAACTTAAAAAACTGCTAACTGCTAATATCAAGAATATTTTATATGTAATCATTTTCATAGAAGAAATACCACCAAAAGTCATAAAATCAAGCTGCTCTCTGCTTTATGTTCTTCATAAATATACATTCTTTTTGTTACTTTGATGCAAAAGTAACTGCTTTCACTTCAACTTTTTAAAAATATATTTTATTTCTGTTTAGTAATTTTATTAATTAGCTGATAGTATTTTTGCCCTTTATACTTGTGATTTTCTGAAGCCAGAAGTAATGGTTAACTAGACTGCTGTGAAATCATCCAGAGTAATCAAAATCCAGGACAGACAAGATACTGAAAATGGGATTGATTTTCTTGTGTTAAGGCCTACTTTCCATCTCTTGAGATCAGCTTGCTTACAACCTTTTTTCCTGGCACCACTTACTTTATGTGCGTTTTAAAGTGCACATTTTTATAATACGTGAAAATTGGAAACTTTGTATTTTGGACAAATTATTCTAGGTAAAGAAGGAGTTTATTATGATACAGTAAGAAGGGGTGGATGAAAAATACATGGTTCATGGAGTAGCAAAGCATTTGGTCTGGTTAATCTTAATGTGTATTTTCTATTACCTTTTGACGTTGCTTTTTAAGTTTTTGGCTTGGCATACACCTTCATAAAAAAAGCCACAGATACCATTCACTTGAAAAACTTTGTTCTTATTTTCCAGAAATTGCTAGTTATGAGTAACTTTCTTGCCTGCACTTCAGAAATATTATGGACATTGTTGGCAGTTGCCTCATTTTGAATGCTTCAGTTTTGGTTTCTATTTGCTGTTTGGGTTTTTTAAGCAAACTCCAGGCAGACATAGAAGAGCAGCAATGCATTGTGTTTAGATATGGGTTCAGCATAGATGTATGAAGTGTTCTCTGCTCATAACCTCTCTTGCTCGGTAAGAAAGGAAAAATTCTTTCTAGGAAATTGTTGCAGACTTTCTTACAGAAAAGGAGTAAAACAATCTTACTTTGCTACCTTTGGATTATATTGAGGACAGTGATCAGTGGGAGAACTCACGAAAGGCTAATAGAAAAATCTTTAATTGGCCCTAACTGTCTGTGGCGGGAGACATATGCATGTGAAACCAGGATGAGATGAAGTAATAATTCTGAATAAAAGTAGGTATTGACATTATTGAGAATGACATCACTCACTTAACTGAAGGACTTTCTTTAATCTGTGTTTGTGCTTTTAAACACTGGTGTCTCTGTTGTATCAGCTTGTGATTCCACAGACCATTAAAAAGACCCTGGTGTATTTGGGATGTTACAAATGTTACAACTGTGACAAATATAATGCAGATACTGATCTCAAGTCCTCAGAGGTGAGGAAGAGAAATGAATCCCAAAAAGTGAAGTTGTAATACAGTCTACAGGAGAAGTTGTTATAGAGTCTAGAAGTTTGTTAAGAATTTCAGAACACACTCTGAATGTCTACATAATATAGAACATAATATTTATAATTGAGAAGCATGGGTTTTTTCCTTATGGTTTTACCCCAACCTATTTGTGCATACAATACAGATAAGGCAGAATTGAATTTGCAGGATTTGTGTGAAAGATTTAAATATGCGTGAGAAACTGCTAAGGTAGCTCAAACGGTGATACAGATTTCTCTGAGACACCAATAATTCTGATTCATTGTATTACATTTCTGTGCTTTTGGTGAGGTTTGGGAGTCCTTTTGTTCAAATAAAACATTGACAACACTTGCATAAAATAACTGTGAAGGAATAAATGGATTTTAAGAGACTTCACTGTACAGTCAACTTAAGCCCTTCTTGCAAGGAGAACCTCATTGGATGAGGCATTTTGACTGATAGAAGATGATACGGACCAAGGACTGCAACAAGGACCAAGGACCAAGAAGTCCCCATCTGGCAGTCCACCAAGAGTCTTCTGGAGCAGCTCTGCTCGGAGAACAAGGTCTGTTTGCGTGCTCCATGGAATTAATCTTCGGCCAGTGATATTATTAGGTCAGGGAAGGGAAAAGAAAAGCAGCAGTGGAAGGGGGACAGCTGCTGGTGGTATGAGGATCAGAAGACAGGTGCTCTCTGTTCTGGTGTCCTGCCAGTAAGAAGCTGGGCCACTGATCCCGAGCTGACTTCAGAGAAGAAATAGTATCAGGGGAAGAAATTCCTGGCAAAAAATCGGAACTGAGGCAGCTGGGTAAGAGGCGAACTGTTGTCTTCACTGTAAATTTGTGGAATTTTTGACAAAGAAGGGGCACTTTTTCCTGCTTTTTGACCTGTTGCTAGTAGTACTGAATACAATCTGTGCTGTGGGGTGGCCTTTTCATGTACATTTTCAGTTGAGGGCATAGGGTCTGTATTTCACAATTCCCAGCTTTTCTTTTGCTGTAGAGGCAATGGGCTAATTCAGCATGGATGCCACGTATGGGAAAAAGTGTAAACATGAAGTAGGCAATTCTGCTGTGAAAGGGCAATGTATGCTGCCTAAAGAAAGCTCATAAAATGACAAGCACATGTGTGTATGCATGAATTATTCTTAGAAGGTGGAAAGAACCAGGAACCAATTATTAACTCCCCGTGCATGACCTATCCTTGAATTTTCTTCACATGTTCAAATACCTCAACAATAAAATGTCTGTAGGTCATAATATTTTATCTCAAAGAAGGCTGGGAAAGGCAAAGATACACCTGTGATGCTTTATATGGCTGCATTCTACTTAAAACACCATAATTTTTTCAGCCTAAGTTGTAGTTGAGACTCAGTAGTGGGTCACAGTAGTAACTATGGACGCTGTTGGAGATCATCAACTCCAGTCGTTGACTGACGACCACCTTGCCAACTGTGCCACCAAGTGCCATGTCCAGTCATTTGTTGAACAGGTGTAGGTCCTTTGAAGTCCCTTACTGATGTTGCTATCCACATCTTCCTAACAAAACCAGCTGCAAGCAACTGATGATTTTTTTAGGTTTATCACTGAACCAGATTAGTGCAGAAGAGGTAGCAGAAACTGTAGCAAATTTCAGTGTTCATCACAAACAGGACTGTTTGAGCAAATTAATTCTCAACTGAGAAGACATCTCTGCTCCTCCTCTCTGTTAATTTTCTCATCAGTCTTAGGACAGCAAAGAGGTCTGAAAAGGAAGGCAGCTTGGAAAAGTATTTTTGTTTTCTTTCATATATTTTCAGCAAGTTCATATCTATTCATATGTCAGTGGCCTGAAATAATATTAGAATCACATAATTCCCACCTTCTGCTTCCACATATTAAGTTCACAAGAACCATCGTTTCATTTACAAACAAAATGTATGACTATTTCCACTGTTCTTAGGAGGGAAGCAGGTGACAGAACAAACTTCAAGAAGGAGATGAAAGAGGATGCATTATCCAAAGAGATGAAAGCTGCAAAATGCCATCAAGGCGAACATTTCTGGGTTTTCTTCAAACACTAAACTGACCCACTATTTTCATTGCTTTTCAGGGTCATTTATCTCAGCAGACACAAGGACCCATCAAAGAAGTAACACTGCTGCTTGATGGATGAGAATTTGCAGGTGCAGCAGGAATCTGCTCCCTAAGGACTGAATGAAATCAGCAGCAGAGCAGACTGCTGGAACAAGAAGGAGTGATTGATTAATGAACAGGAGGCAAAAGACGTGGCCACCCAAGACATGGAGGAAATCCAAGCTACTTCTGTACCTATTTTTCTGCTATTGTAGCTGCATCCATTGGACAGTTCAAGGCACTAATAATGCCTGGGGTAGCTGATGCAGTCTCTTAAGTGGAAGAGCATGTAGAGTCCAAAGAATTCTGCTATACAACATGATACTTAAAAAGCTATTTTATGCAATGCCCTCTTCCTACTGCCATCCTGCTGCTCAGACCTTTTTTTGCCAAGCTCTGTAATGTTGAATTAGGATTTCAGGACCTAGTACTTTGAAAGGTTAGGCTAGGACTCCAGAATTAACTGTAGCTACAGACATCCCATATTCATGATTTTTTTTTGCCACTCTTGCCCAAGGATTGCTTCATAGGGTGACAGTTCCCTCTTCAGTTTGCAGAATTCTTGAATACTTTAGAAATACATACATACAGTAGCTGTATGGGTGCTATTGTTTGCATCCCCAGGACAGTTTTGAAAGCCTGATAACTGTTTTTACATTTTTTCATCACTGATACTAATACTTACTATCTGGATGCACCACAGTGGTAAAACCCCTTGCTAATTGCTGTACCATTGACAGTTTCAGTCTGCCGCTGTCCGTAGTTAGTCACTGAAGCACAATTCTGACTCGTTTGGTGAAAGATTGTCTGTACTGTAGTTCTTTATTAGGATTTGACTGTACTCTGGATTCCAGGGATTCAAACCTTACATTTCCTTTTCCTGCTGGCGATACAGCCTTTCTGTGGCACAGGTTGCTGGAGTTATGTAGGCATCACAAATTTTGAAGTTACTGTCAGTGACTCCTAATAACTTGTATAGATAGAACTGTACTGTCATGTCTTACTACTTTTCACTTGTTAGCAGCTTTAAGGATTAGAGGAGCTAATGATGGTGCTAAATAGGTTGTATATTTATGTGGACTGATCAACAGAGATCTCTAAATAAATCTGCATTTTCTGTGAACTGAACTTGCCGTGTATGAGCCAGGAGGTCGACCCATGCCAGCAGTTCCAAGCAGTGTGCTGTGTGGTTCCTACACATAAAACCAAAGCATCAGTCTAGAAATGCCCTGCTCTCTGTGGGAGACAGCAGTCATAGCTGCTGTGACAAGACAAGCACACCCATGCTTTCTGTTGCAGTATAAGAACCAGCCTTTGGAACCTATGTTAGGAACAGGAGCTGGTGACCTCTGTGCTGGCCATGCTATGAGCGGGGGGACGTAGCCATGTCGGCAGGGCAAAACACTTGTGCTTCTGAACCTGGCCAAGAGGCAAACCTTGGTGATGTTGTCAATGACAGTTTAATAAATGCCCATTGTTTTCCCACAGCAGTGCTTTGCTGAAGTCTGTCATATCACAAGACCAGGTTCTTCAGTCTGTGCCTTTCTCCCAGTCCCTTCTGATTGCACATAACTGAATCATCTCCCTCTGGCCTGATGGCAGAAGAGACCAGAAGAGTTTTTCTTTAGATTACCTCATGGTGTTGTGGTTGGGAAGCTGCCTTGAGATGTCAGGAAGGTTTCAGTTTCTCTCTTCAAATGAACTGGTGTGAGTAGGATTGAAGATGTCTTCTGACCTCTTAGACACTTGCCTTAACTGTTGTACCTGCCCCAAAAACACTGGGGGCATTTACAGCTTTCTTTTTGTGAAAAGCGCTACAAAAAAAAAAAAAAAAAACCTACCTGAAAGTGCCTACCAAATCAGGTACCACAAGTGAGGTAGGAGGGAGAAACACTAGATTTGAAAATTCTTACATCAATCTAGAGTTCTAAGCAACTGAACAGCATCAAGACTTAGCAGTTTTTCAATGTGGCTGCTTGCAGAAACTTAGCATGCTAATAAGGTTAGGTTCTGAGTGGAATTACATAGCATCTTACTGGCACCTAAAGCAAGACTTAAATCACTTGGGATTGATTTCTCATCTGTCTTTTGACATCCACAGAGTAAATAGCTGTGTCTGACTGCCAGTGCAGACTTGCTTTTGTATTCACTGCAAAGAAACAGGCACATTTAGGGCATGGTTCACCCAACCTACTTTACACATCTATGTGAAACTAATCATTATTTGTTGTTTAAATCCTTGCAGTTCCGCAAATGTACTGCCTATTTGTGTCTTTAAAAATACTTGTGAATAGAATAATCATGCTGTTGCAATAGCCATAATGGTTCAATTTGAAGGCTGTCAATACCATATTCTTATTACTCTGGTAGAGCAAAACCTCTCTTTTTGTTGAAATAGTTCGTTATAATTCTGATTTTCTACAGGACTGACGCTGAGGCTGCTTGTGTTCGTTGGAAGTTCTGACCTGACTGTGGATGTTGTCTTCTTTTGCTGCAGACAAGCTCCGCAGAAGCATGCCTAACCTTGCTCGGATGCCAAGCACCCCCACCATTAGCAGTACTGCTGGCTTTGCTGGTTCTCCTGTCACTGTGAGGAATAGTCAGAGCTTTGACTCCAATTTGCATGGAGCCAGTAATGGGATTTCAAGGATGCAGTCGTGTAGTAAGTACCTGTGTTCTTTGGCTGAGCATAAGAGATGGAGAAAGTGGTAGAATACATGTCCTGGTCACTGATCCTTTGTTCTATGAAAAATTAAAAGCAAACTGTTCTTTTGCACAAGATTTTAATATACCCCAGGATTTTCAAAGTTTCTGTTTTGGAAAGCAAATTCTGCCAGTCTTGTTATTGAAAGTTTCTTCACTTTTTTTTTCTTTGCCCATTTATCTTGTGCCAGCATTAAAACTGAAATAATAATAATAAATAGTAATATTGTAGAAACACCAAAAATGCAATTAATTCATAATTAATTCAATTAATTCATAAGCTCACATTTTTAGTTTTGATACTACAATTGAAAACTGCTTTTCTTCGTAATTTATACAATGCTGGTTGTACAGTACACTGTATAAACACTGTCTTAAAAGACATGACTTCTCTCCTGAAGTTGAGCCACTTTCTTCTGAGGAAATGCAGTAAACAGAGGCTTATATTCTCAAGTATAACATACTTGTTGAGTGGGGGAATTAAAATTTCTCTGTAATTGGTTTAATTTAGGTGACTTCTTGATGAAGGGAGTATTGATCAAGTAGATGAATTATTAATGTAGAATGTGAGCAAGATAGATCAAGATCCAAACCCATCTTTTCTAGCACAATGGTTGAGGTTCTTGAGTGGAAATTGGAGAAGTGGATTTCACTGGACACAGGCAGAAGCCTGTGGAAAAAGAGGAAAAAATAAATAATATGGGAAGAGGGGATTTAACTTATGCTTTCCATTTCCTGTGAGATTTTGGAGGGAGAAGTTGGCAAAAACTTCTCCTGTGGGTGTTTTCTTTCAAATTTGAGCACAAGTCATAAATGTCTTCAATGAAATTTCTTCTTTTCTGGAAAATATTCTTGACTGATGGGTTATTTTGTTGTATTTTTTCCTGCTTGAATATAAGAATGGAAATAGTTCAGGCTTCAACATGGATTTTCATGGTCATGCATTGAGAGTTTAATTTTGTTTATTATTTTAGAAATACGTATTTCTTTGTGTGTTCATGTTCTTATATATGTGTGTGTATAAAATTCCATTTTTCTGAAATACTTTTTTAAAAAAACATTCATAATAAGTGGCTGTGCTGGAGTATTTTAGGAGCTATGTTGTGATAAGAGTTCCATAACAATATATTGACAGTATAGTTTAATTAAATCAGTCCCCTGCAGTTTTTCCTGTGTCTTTAAATGGTTTAAAGATACCTTTTTTTTAAAGACTTGAAAAAGGATTGCTCTAAATGTAGTGTCTTAATTTATATGCTTCAGGCTGTTGACAGTTTGCTTTTGGTAGATGGACTCAGAAAGTGATGCCTGCCAAATGTACACCAGAGGGCAGGACTGGGTAGAAAAATCTATATCTAAAGCTTCTGGAGCTCATAGCATTGATTTAAAATGATAGTTTACATAACACCAGCTGTGGAATATGCCGTTACATTCAAGACCTTTTATAGCCTTTCTATTGTTTTTCTGCATAAAGCTTAAACTTCTGTGATGCTTCATAATGCTTTAATGCAGTCTTGCTTGAACAAGATGTGGTTGTTGCATGCCACCTTACAGAAATCCAAATCACCTAACAGTGACTAATTTATACATTCAGCAGTTTCTCCTGTTTAAAGCTCTATGTGCGTAGGTGGATTTAGTGTGCTTGTAGTGGCTAATTTAATCTCTTTGAGGGGAAAAAGAAGGATGAATATGGACTGGGATTTTTTTTCAGGATGGGGGTGAAATAGGATATTTTAGTTTATTTTAGTTCAGTTCAGTGTTACTGGATACAGTATTGGATTCAAGAGTTTTTTCAGCAGTTTGAAATCAGCAAGTAAATTGTATAATGGTGTGTTCATCCTTATTCAGATCTATCTAGAAATGAGCATTCCTACCTGGTCTTATTTGTTTCATACTGACCTTGTTGATTTGTTTTCTATCACTTCACAGTTCCATCGCCAGGTCAGCTTCAACACCGAGTTCACAGTGTGGGACATTTTCCAGTGTCTGTCAGACAGCCTCTCAAAGCTACTGCCTATGTAAGCCCAACCGTACAAGGGAGTAGTAACAGTAGCAGTATTCCAGTGTCCAGCAACTCTCAGCTGTATTCCAGCACTGGGATCCCAATGCCAAACAAGACTGCTGGTCAAGGCATCGTAGGGCGCAGTGCTCTTCCAAGACCATCGCTGGCTGTCAATGGGAGTGGCATTCCCAGAAGTAAAATTGCACAGCCAGTTCGAAGGTGAGAGTTAAACAGGCCTCAGTCTCTGTGTGCATGGCTTAGGCTTAGGTTTAAATTGTGGAATTTTTTTAC
Source organism: Vidua macroura (assembly GCF_024509145.1). NCBI lineage: Eukaryota > Metazoa > Chordata > Aves > Passeriformes > Viduidae > Vidua > Vidua macroura. Next base: position 49,050,691 of record NC_071572.1, on the reverse strand, counting down.
CTCCTGAATATGGAACTATAAAACATAAGCTTCTGTCTCCCAGCGCTGAGTCACAGAAGGGAGGAAGATTGCTTGTCAGAAATAGTGATGGACAATGCATGCTGGTAGCCCCTAGTAAACTCTGCTAATGGATAGTGTGTAATCCCATGTGAATAGGAATGGATTGCCACCTGTCAGTAAGAAATCCAAACAAACACAAACCTCATACCATTAACTGATGTGGCTTACCTTCTCCCTGACTTGTGCCTACTGCTATTTCAGTGTCACAATCTTAGAGTGCTCACATAGAAAGAGCTGCATCCCTGTTGTTGTAAATGGCAGTAGTCTGTAAAAATGCAAGTTGTACCATTACAGCATTGTGAAGAAGGAAATACACTGGGTAGTACAGTCAAGGGTTGAACCAGCATCTTTTCAATTCCAGCTGGGAGACAATTGGCACACAGGGAATCCTGAAATATCACATAGTTACAATAAGCTGTACTGTTAAGCAAATGCAAATTTTTGCATGCAAAAAAAAAAAAAAAAGAGAGAAATTAATCTTCAAATTAATTATTTTTAGGTCAAGCAATAAAATAGGCTTGATGAAAGATATGTTTTAATCACCTTATCATAGCTGGGGGTTAAACTCTTAGCTACGTGTTCTGTAATGAATAGGAATTAAGTCTTCTCCAGGAAAAACTTCTCTCAACTTGTGTTAACTCCTCCAGCTATTTTTTCACATTGCACGCATCCCTCCTCTTGTGAGGGCCTGCTGTGTGACCACAACATTTTCTGTTGGATGAACGGTCACTGTTTAGCTCTCATCATTTTTGTACTTTTCACTACATAGTGGCTAGATCCAGAATAAGTTCAATTGTTCACATTCTCTCTTTGGTTGAGTTACTTGGGGATTACACTGATGTGACTTATAACAGATTTTGACCAACTGTGGTGAAACTTTGATAAAGAGCCATCAGGTTTCTTCTTTGATGAAGACTATACCATGAGATTGCCATTATAACCTTCTTTGCTCTCAGCAGGAAGCTCTCTCTGTTAGACTTTTTTATAGTTGAGGGTTTTCTTTCCTTTTTTTTTTTCCTTTCCTCTACTTCATGTTCTTCTTCAGAGCTCTTAAATCTTTCATAGCAACATGTGAGGAAGCCTTTCTGGGTCATGAAGACCAGTCCCTTGCTATTTTGTAACATGTCATACAACAGTCAATATTAAAGAAAAACAAAATTAAGAGGTTTCAGTGGGAGACTGAGACACTGTACTATCAACACTGTTTTTATTAGCAACTGATTCAAATCAGTAACAAAGCTATTTATAGTCCCAGAAGTCTGGGCTGCTGTCTCCTTTCCTTCAAATGTGCCTTAGCAGCATTCTGTGTTGCCATAGAGCCAAGCCAGTGATCATTGAAGATGGATGGTCTTTGCGCTGTGGGAGTGCGGAGTTCACAGGGCTCGAAACACACAGGTAGACTGGATGTCAGCCTGCAGTTCTTCAACACCCTCTTTCAATTTTGTAGATTCATTTGGAAAAACACAGGAAGTTTCAGTTCATACAGACTTTCCTTGGAAGGAATTCAGTTGTCAGTTTTTTTCACTGTGCTATTTTATAATTAATGGTATTTCTGATTATCGGTTTAAAAGTCTTCTTTCAAACTTAAATAGTGTTTGTAGTCATGACTTGATTAAAAATAGAACAGGTCTTTTGTTTTTTTAAATAAATCAGATGTTTAGGGAAAAGTGCATACTCAGAGCAAATCTGTCTTCTTACCTTTGGCCAGACCGTTAAGTAGCCAAATTACTGGTATTTTAGATACTTAAAATGGGTTCTTAGACATACTATATTGGGGTTACATTAGGGAGCTTCAGTATTTACTGCATAGAATAAAACACTGGATGAGGGAGTGCTTTTAAAAATTTGTAATAAAAAATTACAATAGCTGAGATCAATAACTTGGCTAAATATTAACTGGTTTTCTCCTTACCATCAGTGATTCAAGCAGTGTAAAGAAATTGTTATAGTGTAATCCATCTCTTCTTAGCTTAGAACTCAGACAGCACCTTGTTTTTTTTGCTCATGTTGAGTGGATCCACACAACCCTCAGCCTTTTCCAACTCCAGTCTTGGGGGTTCTTGCAGTCCCCACCTTCCAGTTCTCTATGTTTTAACCTTATGCAGTGTGAAGGGCAGTGGGGGCAGCTGTCCTTAGGGCAGGGTAAGCAGGGAACCGAGTGGGACAGCTGGGCTGGGCTGTCCTGCAGTGCCCATAAAGCCAGAACGTCAGTCAGCAGCTCAGGGTCTGGATCATGCCAGATACCAGGCACAAGTGTGGCAGGAATGTAAGCATACCTGTGGAGCCTGGGCTTGCTTATTCCTGCCTTGTACTGGAGCCAGTTGCTGCTATTCAGCTGGGGATGGAAAAGTAGAAATGCGCTACAGCCCCTCCAAAACTCTGTTGTCTCAAACAGCATGATGTCACACCAACAGCTTGTGCTTGTTTGAAATGGTTTTCATTGCTGGCATGTTTTTCTGTCAGTGCCCTCTAGCAGAGATTCACCTCTGGATATATAGCAGTTTTGTCACAATTATTTTCAAGTTAGCTAATTCTTCTTCTTTTTTTTTTTTTTTTTTTTTTTTTTTGCCCTCTCTGGTTTGGTTTTTTTTTTTTTTTTTTTTAAGATTATTAAATATAATTCTTTTTTCTCTGGAAACCAAAGCAGCAGTTGCAGAAAGCAGCAGAGGCAGATTATGTTCTTAGTCTCAAGTAACTGGATTTATATCAAAGATAAATGGTGCTGCACCAAAGTGGAGCTGCACAAAAGCAGCTTGGCTGAATCTAACTTTAACCAACTGTTTTTACTTATGTGCAATGTTTTTGCTACTAAAAAAGCAATTGTAGCAGAGAGTTGAAGCTGCTCTGTTGACTGACTTACCGACTGCCTGCTTTACAAGATATCTCTGCCTTTTTACAGCAAAAAAGCATTTGGAAGGGAGAGGAGGCATCAGTAACTTATAACAAAAGCTGAGCAGTGTGAAAACAAGGCTTGAGGTCTGCTTTTATATGAAATAGTTTCACAAAATCGAAACACATTTTTTTCAGCAAATTGGGTTGTGACAAAATTATGGTTGTGGCAAATTAGATACAGAGCCTGTTGTGTTACCAGTAGTTAGATCAAGTCAGATGGTTGTTTTTCCTTATTTGAGTTTTACTTCAAATAATTGCCTCAGTAGTACCTGGAGGGTTTGGAAGATGGTCAGGAAGTGTTTTAGAAATCCTCGTTGATGAATGAGAGATGCAGCCCAGGTGTGAGGGTGGGGACCCAGGGGATGGTAAGTTCCAGTCAGGAGTTGTAGTGCTGGAACTGGTGGCTCTGGAAACACATTGTCACATGTCTTGTGACAGATAAAAGAGGGTCTGGAGCAGAAATTGGTGGAGTTCTCCAGCTGATAAAATTCTTTGCTGCTTGCACAGTATTTTAATAAACTGCTGTTTTTTCATGAGCATGCTGAGCACAATAGCTTTTTGGAAAGTGTTTCCCATTAGCTCTCTGCTGCCCATAGTGACAAAAATATGTTTTTACTATCTATAGCCCTGAAAAACCAAATATTGCCATTTAGACGCATCTCATTAATGACTACAATTATTCACTCAATTCCTTTTTACAAATCTTTCATGCTCTTCTCATTAGAAGTGGCCTTAATTTCACCATAGATCTTTATATGTGCATTAATATGTAGCCAGAAATGCACCAGTGGGATGTCTCTAAGGAAGCCCCAAAGCAATTGTCACTGAAGAAGTAAGTTACGTCTTTTACCTTGATTTTTCACAAGAAATATGACCTCCTTTTCCTTTTTTTTCCCCTTGTCATATGGTTAATACAGTTTTCTTCAGCCTCCAAAGCCACTGTCATCACTGAGCACGATACGGGATGGGAACTGGAGAGATGGCTGCTATTGATGAAGGATAGCCCTCGACAGTGGAAAACACATCATGTGGATTTCATTACCCAGCTGGCTGGGTAACAACGATTTGAAAAAGGAGGGTCATACAGTATTATTTTCCCCAGGATCTTAATGTGTAACCATCTACAATGCCATGTCATTTTTAAAAAATGAACATCTTATAAAATACTAAATATTGCACTTAATCAGTTACCTGAACAGCTGCATTGTTATCAGACTAACAATGGCTGTGTTGGCATTTGGAACTGAAGAAAGTATTATATGTGTGCAAAATACAAGAATATTTCCTTGGAATGAACTAGGAGATTCTGCTTTTGGGCAGCTTTGCCATACTGAAGTTCTGAGATAATTTATTCAGTGTAAAGGCATCACACATTTTATTTTGAATTTCGGGGTACTTATGTATGTGCTTGAGTTTTTTTCTAGTGTTTTCAGTATATTTTATTTTGTATACTTAAATTCATTTAAACTTGCCTGAACCTTGAACTACAGAGATAATTTAACTTTTTCTGTGCCATAAATAATATTTTTGGGGTAATGTACTTTTTTAGTGCTAGGAACATATCTTATAAAATCTTACCAATTGGCAATACAAAGCAGTATATTTATGTTGCAGAAGCACAAATAAAAGGTAGCATTCACTGGAAATTGACATCCAGCTGGGTCAGCATGGTTTTGTTGGTCTATCACCATTTGTTGAATTGTTAATTTATTGTCATAGTGTTTTGTATTTAAAATGGCATCATAAATCACATTGCACTTACAAAGGTACAGTGATCTCTAAAACTACTATTGATTTTCAGTACTTTATTACAAAGAATAAAATTGTAATGTTTTGTTAACAGTTGCTTATGGAAAATGAGTTTTAATGCAAATAAATCTTTTTGATAGATCTTTTACAAAATCCAGTTGCACTAATCAATGCTTTCTTATAATGGCATATGACTTAATATTTGATTACAACTGTGTATACTGCTGTTTTGGAATGTTTCAGGAAATAAAGAATCTATTTCAGCAATAATGCTCTTCTTCAGTGTGCAATGTAAATATTGTGAGAGTTTAGCTACTCACATCTACTTAGCTCCATAAGTTTTTACTTAACTTTTATAAAGATTATACTGGATTTTTGCAGATACTGAGTTACCTGAATTTTCTTTTAATTGTGTTAGGAAGCCATGGAATGACTATAAGACAAATATCTATTATTTTCAAATCAATCTTACTATGATCTTAAGAGACTTTTTCAATTTAATGTTTAGAGCATGCAAATATGACTTGCAATAGGAAACAGAGATTGTGTACCTTTCAGTGTGGCTATGAATTCGCTCTCAGTTTTGCTCCACAGTTGCTTGAGGACCTGCTTTCCTGAAAAGGGCAAGCTAAAATAAAAGCAGAGGGGAAATACTTAGTGGTGGGTAAAACTTTCATCATGCTGAGAAGCAATGTATACTACTGCAGTAGGATCTCTGCACAGCATAGCATTGTTTAACAGAAATAAACAGTTTTTCACACTGAAGTTATTTTAATACAGTTAAAATCCTTTTTTTTTCATTTTCCAAAAGAACAGAACTGTTGAAGAAGGTATCAAGCATAATCAAAAAAAGAAATTATCTCAGCACAGGTAAGTATTTAAGCAGGAGTGTGCCAAACTCACATTGTTTGTAAGAAGCTTTAATTTGAAGAAATTACTTTTAGTTAAAGCAGTCAGTCATTTGTGTACAATCTGTGATTGTGGTAGGGTTCAGAGGCAGCTTGGGGGGGTGCTTTGCCTTTTGCCTGTGAGAAGGAGCTCTGCAACTCTCATGACTTCTGGTGCTAGGGATCCAGCATGATCTTCATAAAAGATGGATGAAGGCCCACGGCAGTGATTAGTTTCTCATTGATGACAGCACTGGTCTAAACTATCTCACTTTGTTCCCTAGTGCCAGGATTTTACCACTGTTCCTACATTATCTGGGACACCACAGCACCACATTATTTTCCAGTTTCTGAAATAGGTTGTAGCTGTTGGCTTTAATACCGAGTTGTACACAGGAGGGCAGTATATACTTTGAAAATATTTTCTTTTGGTAGCTAAAGCTGGTCTGTTTTCCAGGCTTGAATATTATGAGCTCTTTGAGAAGATCCAGTTGTTTTTCCCTTTTTAGTTAACCCTGTTCCCTTGTAACACATCATGTCAGGATTTGGTAACCTTACAGCTTTTCTGTTCTAAGTGTTTTTGTCATGTATCTGTCACACTGGATGCCATCAAGCTCTTGAAGGAAACCCATGTGAGCAGCTGAATCTAAGAATCAACAGAACCACACTCATTTCAGCCATGGGCTGTTGTACTGCTGCTGTTTGCCTGTAGCTGGTGGAGTTGGCTGTCTCCCCTCAAATTTGCATCAGTGAACCAGGGTACTGCTGCACAGTGTCACAGACTTCACCACAAGTCTCAGTGGGAGCAAACTGAGTGGAATATGCAGCACAAAGTCACTTCTGTCGGGCTCAATTTTGTGAGAGGCAGAATCTCCTCCAGTGCAATGGGAAACACAGTTATTTTTAAAGACTCAAACTTACTTTTTGCAAGGAAAAATAATTTCTGAGTGTAAGGGAGCTTTTGAGAACTCTCTTCTTTCTCTTTGGTTCTTCACTTTTGGTCCGTGAATGCAAATGCTACTCCTGCATTTCTTGTTGCTGAATCCCAAAAATGATGTTATCTCCTTCAGTCCAAACTTGAGCTCACCTCCTGAGCTACTGGGTGAGTCATGACCTTTTTCCTAAAGGTCTTTTCCCCTCTCTTTATTCAATGGGAATATGTTTCTAGTCTTTGAGCCCCATGATCTGGGGCATTGTCTTTTGATTTTTTCCACAAGCTAATATTCTGGTTAAGTCAAAGTCCTGCATTGAAGATGCACATTTCTTTTTTTCACCCCTACATATGAAATTCATCCTTTACCTCCTCACCTGAAGTAATCTTTGGCCTTGTAGTGGCTTTCAATGTGAAATCTGTCCAAAATTGTTGATTTCTCGGGGTTCTGATGGTCAGGGTGACCCTGAAATCGTAGTCTTTGCTTCCCTAGCCCGATGTAGCCAAAGAAGGAGCCTGGAATGTGTATGATTTTCTTTTCAAGGTTGTTTATTTCTTCTTGTCTATAAACATTCTTTCTCTGACCTGCTGAGCTCCATCTAACAAGGAAGCCATGGCAGTCTGCCCCGGAGCCTCAGGTGGCTCCCACCTTATATATTCAAAACTACGTGCCTATGTTTACAATTTATTACCAATTCCCATTATCTATGTTAGACTGTGAATCTCTGCCTTAAACCAGTAGAAAAGTGCCACCATCACACCAAGACATGGAGGACAAGACGAAGGAGTAGAAGGCTAGGACATGCCCAAATTCTTCCATCTTGTACCCCCTTGAACCTCATTCTAAAAATCCCAAATTTCTATTTTTCCACCCTGTGTTAGTTCAAATATCACACTACTCGAACCCTTGTGGCTTGTAATTCCTCATACAAAATTGACAGCTTTTTCCACAGGCTAAAATCGAAGCCACAGATGTTTTTGGCTTCGTGCCGACCCCTGCCAGAGTCTTGAGACAGCCAGGGCAGCCAGAGGGATGTCCTGGACTCCAACACAAAGTAAAACTACTAAGATAATTTTTCTCTATTTCTGCTTTGACAGTGCCACTGCTTTGACCACTTCATGTGTATTGCTGATTTTCCCCTCTCTGTTGAAAAGAATGGGTGTGATCTAGTTGTACTCTTCTACAAAGCCTTGGACTCCCATCCCTGCTATTAGTTTTTCATTGAGTCTTGAAGTGAATTCCCATATCAAAGTCCATGATGCCAGCCTGCATTGTTCATGCTGCAAACAAAGCACCTGCTAGCTCCGTGTTGTCCCTCACTGTAGGGAATCGCTGGGCATCTCCATTTTTTTAATTCACCGTCAAATCCTTCTTAAAAGATGTTTTTCTTTGCCACAGTACCACTCAAAGCTGGACAACAGTTAAATTATCAGTGTTGTCATCTTTTGCTTTTAAGCCCATCATTTTAAATTTGACTGGTGATTGTAGCTATACCTGGACTACAAATTGGAGACATAGACTGCTGTCGTTTTCCTTTAGGTTTTTAAGGCATGAAGCCCAGTAGGGTTTCAGGCCCACTATTATAATATCTATATACTAGTACACATACTAAAACCCAGCATTTTCATACAGAAGACACTATTTAAATATCCACTGTGAATGACGGGTGAGGTTTCATAATTAAAAGGATTTGGGATTGTAGCACAATCACTCTTGAAAGCAGATACATGGTGTTTAATCTTCATGCATGACTTACTAATTCAGAAATACTGGTTAAAAAAGGAGGTGACTAAGCGCGGGTGACTTTCCTTGTCACTGTTGAGGTGAAAAGGATATGTTCTGCTTAGTGTGATTTAATTTTCTTTTTCCTATTTGACCAGTCCATCTGCTCAGCCATCTTTCCCCCTCATCAATATTTCTACCTCTTGCACTCCCCAGATTCAAATTTTGTAATCCCTCTCAGTGATTACACATGCTCTTGTGGCTATTTTGGCTTGTGTGGCTGGTGCAGTTCTTGACCATCCACCTGCAGATTCCCACCCTGCTATTTTCTGCTCCTTACTCTCCAGCCTGAGGAGCAGTGAGTGCTCAGTGTGTCTTCTGTTTCCATCAGTGGGACTTTCAGCTCTTACCTGCCAAGGTAAACAGTTATGCTTAATCTGAATTAATGTCTGTGAGTAGGGGTTATACCTCTGCACTTGAATGTGACCAGGCTGCCTGGTTGTTGCAAGGGGAATTCAAGGGATTATCTTTGACCAAAAGAGGCCCAAGAGGTGCTGTTTCTACATGTGCAGTTCAACAATAGTTTAGATAAAGTATCTAATGGAAGGAAGGGAGTGATTAGATAAGCTTATTCTTGAAACTCATTCCTCTTTTAAATAAGCCATTTTATATAAGCCATAATTATTTAGGTGTCTTAAGCATTATGAATCCCTTACCTATAAACAAACAAACAAGAATCCTTTGGTACCCAAATGTTGATTTCGGCATAATCATGGAATGGTTTTGGTTGGAAGGGAGTTCAAAGATAAAATTCCAACATGCCCCACCACAGGCAAGGACACCTTCCACTAGGCCAGGGATCTCCGAACTCTGTCCAACCTGGCCTCAAACAATTCCAGGGGTGGGGTATCCACAACTTCTCTGGGCAAATGTAGCTGTTCCTCACTGCCCTCAGTAAAGAATTTCTTCATGACATCTAATCTAAACCTACCCTCTTTCAGTTTGAAGCCATTCCCCCTTGTCCTATCCCTATATGCTCTAGTAAACAGTCTCCAGCTTTCTTGTAGTTCCCCTTTCAGGTACTGGAAGGCCACAATTAGGTTACCCTGAAGTCTTCCCTTCTGCAACCTGAACAACCCTAATTTTCTCAGCCTTTCCTCATGGGAGAGGTGCTCTAATCCCTCTAATCATGCTGGTGGCCCTCCTCTGGACTCACTCCAACAGGTCCATGTCCTTTCTGTGCTGGGACCCCAGAGCTGGATGCAGCACTGCAGGTGGGATCTCATCAGAGCAGAGGGGCAGAATCCCCTCCCTCACCCTGCTGGCCACACTGCTTTGGATGCAGCCCAGGATACATGTTGCTTTCTGTTATTTGGCCAAAGGTTGGATTCAGTCATCTTGAGGACTTTTCCAACCTTAATGATTCTATGATTGCATGATTCTTGCTTAATTCTTTAAAGAAGTAAACACACTTCTTAATTCATGTGTTATCTTGAGCAGGTATATGATATGTATAAAAGCAGCTGGTAGTCTTGTTTTTCACTGGTTCATGTGAACAACTGACAGATATATAGATTTGGCTGTCTGAACCATGGTAAGAAGTTTGGACAATGAATGGTGGTTGAACTTTAAACTTTTTTTCCAGAGAAATACTTCAAAAGTGAACCTATCTTGACTTTTTGGAAGTAGAGAGAAGTTCAGCATCTAACACAGTCAAAAGGGGTGCACATTTACCAGATGCAGATGTCAAAATTGTATGAAACTACGGCTAGATAGGCAATAGATAATGTTCACAGACTATTAAGTGACTTGTACTTGAAAAAAATATGATAAATACACAAAAATGAAGGCAACTCTTAGTTATTCACTGCTTCTTTACTAAATTCAGTCCTCTTTGAAGGGATTGAACATCTGAAAGAGACTGAGCTGTGCAAGTTGTTTTTGTGGCTGGTCAGAAAAAAAGCCTTGTGGCTCCTAGGCATGGAGTAGACTTGACCATGCAGTGTGGATCAGCAGGACACATCCATTGCTCTGCAGTACCCTTTTTGTTTCCCAAGAGCACAGGTGCACGCTGCACGCCTGGCACCCAGATGCAGCCTTGGCTGCCCACTGCTTTCTGTGAAGGTACCAGAGAGGAGGCATTCCTTTCTTGCTAAGATAAAGTGCTAAAAAGAGTCTCATTTCTGGGGCAGAGTCCAACTAGACAGTGAAACTCAAAACATGTTATTTTTGTTCTGTGAGCATAGCTAAAAGATAATGTTTTGCCTTTTCAGACACGATCTTTCTGCTCTGTAGAGTTCTTTCACTATGTTCATGCATTCATTGCTGTGGTTTTCTATTTTGACTAATATTTTTAGTTAGAAGAATTAAAATAATGTTTCTTCTGTGTTAAAAAGAATTGAAACAATATTTCTTCTTTGTGTCTGTTCACTTCGTGCCCTGATATTTCTGTTGTTCCCCTAGAAAAACAAAATATTCCTTTGTCTTTGTGGCCAGACATATAGAAAGAATGAGCCTGTGGCCAAATTCCCAAACTGAGCTCTAGCAATCCAGCCAACCCTTAATACTTTGCAGTCTGCACGCAGATGTTACTAAACAAGGTATATTATCTGTATCCAAGACTGAAATTTTCAGTAATAGAAGCAGCATATTATATGATGAGGATGTCATCTGCAATATACTTCAACTGAAATTTTTGGAACCTTTTTTTTTTGCAATAATAGAAGGCAGAAAAAATACTTCTAATGTTTCTTTTGCTTTTCAACCCTTCCTGCAGGAGGTTATACTAACTTCATTTTTGGAACCCTTGATACATGCTTTTTCCTTTCTTATGAATTTCATTGAGCCAATACAAATGTGTTGAATTCAATTTTAGCAATATGTTAAATGAATACTGACCTCTTTAGGAGACTTACATTGTTTCTAGAACAGAGATATTCCAATGCTAGCATCAAGCTATAATACAGTTTCTTTACATAATGTTGCTGATAGCCCATTCAGTTCTTTTAAAATGTAAATAATTGAAATGAAAGCTCAGGAACTCAGAAGAAAAAAAATTATTTAGAAGAACTGATACTCTTTTTAAGAGTAAATAAAATTAGAAAAATGTGTTTTGATTTAATCCATGTTTATCAAGGCAGTCACTGACTGCAGTAAATTATGCAGCTCTGAGTAGGTAATACATATTCAATGGAAAGGATTTTTCTATATATGAAAGAAGGAAAAAAGCATCTGACAAAAATGTATAGCTGTGTCAATGGCTCACTCTTCACCAGCTCTGAATTCACATTAAACAACCTTCTTCTGCCTTATAAAAAGGAACACTTTTAGCACCTGATCTTTTCAATCAATGAGAAACAGCATTGATGGTATAAAATGGGTCCCATCCCACTTAATTTACAGATGCAGCTACTTGGGTGGGTGCAGCTGGTCTCAACTTCTTTAATTATGCTCTCATCTCATTGATAAGTGCAGTCTGATCCAGAAGCTGTGTGCATGTTAGTGGAGCTTATCTTGCTTCTGAAGACATCTTATTACTTTGTCCTGTCCTGTGCAGGAGGAGTTGTGTGGTTGGGTGAGTTGGATGGAGGGAGACCATGCATCTGCCTTGATATGTTCAGTACTATCAGCCTGGTAGCTGATAGCTGGTAACAAATCTGTGGCTTTGTTATCCAGCCCTATGGTTTGTGTATGAGCTGAATGATTCTCTTTGATGAGGAGCCAAATGTAATTATGCACAGTCTGACAACATGGGTATGCTTTTCTGAAGCACTGAGTACTTGCAGCCCCAGCTGCATCTAGTTCAAGTGATAAGACTTTTAGCACCTCTGAAATTAGACACTAGGAAAAAACTATCTCCCTGATATTGTCTTACTAAGGTCCCATTTAAAATGAAGTTTCATTATTGTATTTTCATAGGTCAGTATCAAAGTTTACTCAGAAAGTAGTTTATACAATGGCATTGAGTGACAATGGCTTGGAATAAAATTCAGTGTCTGGGCATGGATATTTTGTATTTTTGTGGAATTCCAAACTCACTGCACAGAACATTCTGTTAAAAGTAGTGGTTTAGGTTGTTTTGCATTGTCAGTGATCTGTTTTCCAAAGAAAACAGGAAGAAATGTGCTATTTATTTGGCAAACTATTTCAGACAATTGGGATGATAGTTTTCCCTGGCACATAATGCCTTTATACGGAATTGAGTGTAAATGCCAATACTGATTGAAAATATCAGGTATGCATAAAAATCTGAGTTAACTTTATAATGTAGCAGAGCAAAAACTACCCTTAAGGGGACATTAACATAATGGAGGACTCCATCATGGAAAGCCTTAGCATCATTCCCAAGAGTAGACTTACTGTTTCCATATAGATTAAACCAACAGTTTGCTCAAGAAATTCACATCGTGCTTCAAAATATAAATCACAGGTGCATGTGGGGTTTACATAAGCACAAGCATATTTCCAAGAAAGATAAGGAGATGTGGCAATCTTGGAGTGTTTCAGCAGTGCTTTGGAACATAAACTGCTTAAAAGAGCCTTGTTTCCTGCTGCATCGTTTCATAGCCTCACTCGATATCCTGTCTACTTTATATCCTCAGTGGGAACAATATATGATAAGATGAAAGGTAGTTTACATAAAAGCAGGCCATCTCCTTGAAGAGAACTTATGAAGTACATCTCCTGTATATTCCTTTAATCCTTTGTGAAGCAGTAAATGGCAGCTTTGCCCCCTGTTCTGAAACTTTTCCTTAATTCCACAGAGTGGTTAAGTTTGTTGTGAAATAGTTTGGGGTTTTTTTTCCCCTTTCCTCTGGGTAGAAAAAAAGATATGGGAAAATCTGTCTCATGGAATGTGTGAGCCTGCGGATAGAATCACAAGCAGTAGAAATGAATGCAATTTCTTGACACCTCAGTAGTACCAGAAAACCTGCCTGACATGCTCACACTTGAGTAATAGGATTAAATGTTTGTGCCCTGGTAGTGTTTGTGGGCTGCAAGCAACTTGGATTTCATGGAATAAAGCCAAAAAGTCTTGTCCAAAGCAGCTGGCTGTCTAAGTGAGGGCATTGCCTAAGCTCTGTGCACCTTGTCATGTGAATAAAGCTCTTCCAGCTTCAAGTGGATTGTAGAACTAATTACAAAAGAGGAACAGTCAGGACAATAAACTGAAAATCAGAATACCTGGATTGTCTTTCCTATACATTTTCTTTAAGGCTGATCATTTTTGTGTCCTTTCATAATTGAGTTTCTCCTTATACAGTTTTTGTTTTAGCAAACTTACTGTGCACACGTAGAGTTATTGTTTAGGTTTTATGGGAACTAGAGTAAAGAAAATAAATTTTTATTCTATTGAACAGGTAGCAGGGAAGAAAAGCAGCAGAATAACAGAACTTTGTTATTCAAATCTGAAAAGAAATTATTGTACAGATATATGGTGTGTAAATGGCATTATTTTGTGTTATCAATGCATTTAGTCAATGAGCAAAGCAAAGTCTGGCTAGAAAGTCTAGGAATCCATAAGGAAATAATTATGCACAGCTTGTTAAGTTTTGTGATTTGTTCTGTGTGCTGATGAAGTTTTGTATTTTCATGTCATGCAAAAAATAGGACAAATACAAGTGAAAGGAGAGGGGAGAAAGAGAATCAGAAATAAAGGTAATTGAAGGAAACAGCACTTGTTTGAAGACAAGGAGACTTCCATAGGAGGTACTGATCCGTCATGTGCAACAACAGTCAAAAAGCCACAACAGGGAGTCACTTAATTGTCCCTATGCTGTTTCCTTTGAGCTGTATACAGAGAGCTGGCTTAAAAAATCTCCAGAGACATCAAAAGCACTGATAAGTGCTACTCAACCTTAATCTCACATATACTGTTTCTTGTCCTGAAGGACTGTGGATTTTCCTGGGATGTTGGAGAGACAAGATTATAGAGGTATGACCTGAATTCAGGTAGCAGAAAATGGAGGAAATATTCGTGTTCTCTTGTTTCCACTCTTACAGGTGCCAGCTACTAATCCAACTGTCAAGATTGAGGAGAAGAAGAAGAAGAAGAAGAAGAAGAAGAAGAAGAAGAAGAAGACGAAGAAGAAGAAGAAGAAGAAGAAGACGAAGAAGAAGAAGAAGAAGAAGAAGAAGAAGAAAGGATGGTATAAAACTGAGACAATTGCGGTTCATCTGTATTTGTTATTATATTACATTATATTGAGGTAGCTGACAAAAGTAATAGGGAACCAGAGCATCTGGGCTAGAACACCTGGTGTTCTGATAGTGTATATTAGTTATGCATGCCCTGGCCTTTCCATCACAATCCAGACATTTTGGTGTTTTGTGTGTTACAACATCTAAATAAAAATACCATTCTGTTTTCTCATATTCAGGTCAGTCAGTGCAGAATTGGACCTGTTCAGCTACTGTGCACATGGTCAGGAGGTAAAACTGGATCAAATCAAGAACAGGTTCCTGCCTTGAAGATTTAGAAATCTGAAAAGCAAGGAAAAAAGGTGGTACAATACTAAACAAAACAAACCATGTGTACTTTAATAGAGCAAATCAGATAAGGTTTAGATTGTTTGTACTTGAAAGGGAAAGGTCTCTGGTAAATTTCTTTGGCATCCTATTTTTTGGATTTGCCACAGGAGCTGATCTTGAAGTATTAGTTGTGAGATCAAGGACTCTGAGCCAGCGACCACACGGCTGTAGTTATCCCTGAGGAGATGTTGACCCCTTAAAGGGGAAAGGAAGAGCAGGAGTGATAGCATCTATGATGACTTGAAAACCAGCAGAGGAAAAATAACATGGTTCTGTTATTCAATGTTATAAAATCTTGTGACACTCATTTTTTTTCCTAGTGTGTGAGGTTCTGTCCTGCCTGGCCTTTTAAGCACTTCTAAGCAGTTCCAACCAGGAAGTTTCTGTTCTTCATTTAAATTTGCATCAGCAGAGGCAGAATGAGCAGAGATTAAGTCTAAGTCTGGTGAAAACCCACAAAAGAATAATTTTTCGTGGAGGAGTGTAGGGGTGGATCTGATTGTGGAGGTGGGTGCCTACATGGTACAAAATGTCATGTCTACCTTCGACATTCCTGTCCTAGTTGGCAATCCAAAATACTAAGTAAAGTAAGGAAGCATCCTAATTGCTGAGGGAAAGAGAAGCACCTCAGAGGAGTGCTCCCATTAGGGCTAATTAAAAAGAAATTCTAATTAAATCCTTCCTTTTTTCTAGACTGCAGGTGCTTGAATTAAGTCTTCAACAGAGATGACTCTGCTCACTTGGGATTCACAACCACAAATCCTCTAATGAGGGTTGACACCCACATATGTTCTTTGAAGACACGTTTATGCTGCTAATTAAAAAGGGGCCATGAGACAACCCCTGGCCTCAAAGCCAAATGGCACAAACTGGCTCATGGCTGCACAGCTGAGGCTTCTTCTGGAACTAAATTTATCTTGGAGAGTTTCCTGAAGCAGCCTGAAAGGGAAACAGGATATGAACTAAAATTTAAATATTGTGCATTATTTGTGGGCCTGCTGCTTAATCCAAATCCTGTCTCATATTTATCTGTAAAGATGTGTCTTGTGAAACCTGGACAGAACTACCACCCTTAAAAGATCCTCCAAGACAACAACCCTCTATGCAGCCATCAATGGTTGTAATGTTTCCTGAAGAAGTGGTAGACCTATTTTATAGGTTCTAAAGGAGCGCCACTGCCATGAAGTTCCCTCAACCTCTCCTGTTAAACTGGACAGAAAAGACTACTGGAAGCTTCAGGCCAGACAGAGAGAATAACTTTGCATAACTTTGAATGCTAATAATTAGTTAAGGGAAAGGAAATACCATGTTGGTTTAATTGGTTGGTTTTCTCCTAGGACTATTTCTGTTGATTAAATGAGTCTCAAATACAGGAATTACCATGCAGTTTAAATGCCTACAGTTCCTTTTATTGGCTCTTTTTCTTTAAAAAAAAAAAAAAATCTTGGAAGAATCCCCAAAGAGGTTACTGTAAAGTAGTCATGACAAATGTAGGTAGAAGATGCAAGATGTAGATGCAGGCTGTGTATATTATCACAGAAAGGATTGTGTTTAGCAGGAAAATCTGAAATGCATCTGTTGTAATATAGCCTTTTTTCTGGAAGAGGCTGCAGCTGTTAGATGTACTCAGTATTGTAAACCTCTATGCAGGTGGTAACTAGCATCAGCAGACAGAACCTGTGGTTTCTGCCTGTTTGGGTTTTATTCCTGGACATGGCTTACAAGAATTATAATTATTATTTCAAAATGTGACCAGAAGAGGGGAGATCACAGAGGGGAAAATTAGCAGTCTTAAAATCCTAATATTAATTGCCTCAGTGTTTAGTTGCTATACTTAAATCCATAAGCCAAACAAACACACTTTTTTTTTTTTTTTTTTTTTAATTGCTCTGCAGATGCAAACTGGAACATAATAGCCAAAGGCAAATGTATCCATCCACAAATATTTTGCAAATACTTTTATGGAGTACCTCTTTACAAAGGTTGTGCTCAGTTTTCAGAAGCTTGTAATGTGTATTGGTTTTGAAAAGTTTCCAGAAAAAAACATGTCCACAGTTTTTATGCCCTGGAAGAAATCAAGGAACATTTTGCAACCTAAAAGGGTGCAGAGTCACCACCAAATCAAGCCTAATGCAGTCAAGCTGTTGCTGAGCACTGGTTTGTTATCTAGCGTGATCCCAGTTCTCTCTTTTGACCAGAGCTCTGTGTCAGCCAAAATATTAGTTGAATGTCTCAATGGCTAAAATCCAAAAGAGAGCTGAAAAGTTTTCCTTTTTGTTCTCCACGGTTCTGACACCACCACAAGCACTGATAGGACACTGGGAAACTTCTTGTTTCTGAAATGTAGAAGTTTCACAAATAGAAGAAAATTGAATTAATGTTGCAACTGAAAATAGTATTGTGCAATGTAATTCCTCAGTTTCTAGAGGCTCCTATTTGAATTATATAGATAGAAACTGGATCAATATTTCCCACCGTCCTAAAGCCTCTGGGGTGTCTTTCATAACTGGCTTGGTCTCCTCACTTGTGGGTGGAACTTTACATACTGGGGTGAATGTAAAACATTGCTGGGTGACAAAAACAGAGGTGCTTGTGGAAGAGCATCTCTGCCCAGTAAAGTTCTCCAATTCAATTTTTACAATTCAATAAAGTTTTTAAGCTTATTTAATGCAGTACTACTGTAGTTTTTTTATTATTTTTTTTTTCATTTGGTTTGGCTTAGTATGCTTTGCTTTGCTTTGCTTTTATGACTCTGTGTTGATTAAAATCTTTCCTGTTTTCTACAAGTTTATCCATTTATCTCACCATTGACTTCTATGTTTAACTGAATCTCTGGGAAGTTCCCTAGTAATGATTTGAAGTGATCAGGAGAGAGAAAAATACAAGAATTTTTCCCTCGTATCATTTTTTCTACTAATTATCCTCCTCATTGGCAAAAATATGTGCCTTTTTTCTCACTTGAATAATGTAAAGGTCATTGACTATCATTTTGATCATTTAGGAAAAATAGTTCAGGGAGTTTTATGTCATGTGCCGTAACAAAGACATGTTAATACAAATCCTCAGACTTACCAAAAAAAGGTAGGAGGCAAAACTTCAGGAATTAACTGTAAAATGCCACTATCTAGAAAGATAAAGAAAGTGAGTGTCCAGCTTAATACATCTAATAGATTTTTTTTTTAGTAGCAAGAACTGGCACACTAGGAGAATCGTGAGTTGCTCTGAGCTTATCTATCATATGGCGTGTCCTAACAACATCAAACATTCTTTGCAGTATTAAACTTCCATAGTTCAAACCATTTTATCAGACACACACAAACTTGATTTGCCAGTAACAAGGGAAACTACCCTAAGGATATGTTTTTGAACATTTATTCAAGATGTATTTTAGTGCTGTTTCAGCTTTCATTCCAGGTATTGGCAGAAACATTATTGCTTTTGCTGTACATGAGCAAGGCTCTTTAACTCTCCAGATACCAGGGAAATGAATGCTGTGAACATACAGTTGAAAAATAATTTAGAGAGCTTGTATTCTGTCAAATGAACATTAAATAATTATTGTTTCACTACACACAGGAGACATGGAGTTCTGTTTTGAAGCTTCAGAAACAGCCCTATCTATCTGATTGTTTTAATAAATGCAGCTGGAACAAACTGACTGAGAAAGCTCTTAAACAGCATTGGTATTGCTCCTATTCAAGAAAGCATGAAAATAGGTGCCTAACATTAATGGCAATGTATATTTAATAAATACTTAATTGCAAACTCTATATGGGCTGTTCCTAATCTGAAGAGCCAAAGCACTAATGCATTAATTTCCAGTTCTCAAACATTTTTAAAATGCTACTTCTTAAAAACACAAGTCCATATATTTTACTCAGCTATGTCCAGTAAGTTCAGCGGGCTTCAATAAAGCTGCCATTTTGAGAATGTCATTCTGTGTGTCTTAGTAGTCCTAAAATAAAATTTCATTTCCTAAGATGGAATTGCGACTCTTCATTGATAGCTCTTTTTTTTTCATTTTCTTCTGTCCCAGGGAACCAAATACTCATGCTGTGAGAAAGCCTCAGTGTACTTTATTAACAGTGATTAGTTAGGCTTTTTAGCAGCCATTCAAGGGAGAACAGTGGCAGTTCTTAGCATTTTACAAAAGAGGTCGAAGGTACAGATGATAATGTCTGTGTCTCATGCAAGTCTCTTGACTTTTGGGTTTTTGCCAAGTGCTCTGCCTTCTGGAAAAGCAGCATTCACATCAGAGGTCACTATCAAACAGTCACAGTGTCTACCTGAGAGCCTCTGTAAATCAAAAACCTATGCTCAAGAAATGTTCAGTCATCTCTTGCATGTGTGCTATACTATTGTGTGGCCTTTTCATCACTAAAAATAATTGTAGAACATTTTTCTATAAGTCTCAAATTTTCTTCTACAGATAGCAGTGTGCTTAATCACATATCTTCATTTTAAGCTATGGAAATGAGTTTTGGAGTGGAAGTACTACAACAGTGTCTGTGACTGATTTATCATAGTAGAAGAAAGGATGCCACAGGCAGCAGGTCCTGTGGCTTCTGAGTATGTGAATGTGCATGGCTCTAGATCTTCATTTCACTTGGTGGCAAGATTGCAGATTTTTACGTGCTAGGTCCTCAAAATCCTGCAGGCATGTGAAGAGCTGTAGAACCCATTGTTTGTTGATGTCCAAAGCTTTACTTTGTACCATATTTGTTGCAGGTTTGGGGAAGAGAAACTCCTTGTGAGTGGGGAGAAAATCCATTCCTGTGAGTGTACAGTACAGTGCAGCGCAGCTGAGTCTGTTTTGCTCCTCTTACAATTGCTGAATGCCAAAACCCCTAAACGAGGACATTTGCACAACTGTCTAAAATACTGGAATATCTTCTCCCTTCCCCAAAGGAAATATAAGTGTATCAAAAGATACATTCTAAAACCATTTAAAACCCAGAACTGGAAACAGTTTTTTTTTTAACTTGAATGACAAGATCTTGCTTGAACTTACTGGGGTTTTTTTGTTTGTTTCTTTGGGTTTTTTTGTGGGGGGGGAGAGGGGTTTGGTTTTTTTTGTTTGTTGGGGTTTTTTTGAGGGGGGACGTGGTTTGGGGTTTTTTGTTATTTTTTGTGTCTGCATTATGGTTCTTTGTGGGCGATTTTTTTGTTTTTTTGTTTTTTGTTTTTTTTTTTGTTTTTTTTTGTTTTTTTTTGTTTTTTTTTTTTTTTTTTTTGCTATTGTAAGCAATAGAAATTAGATTTCAAAATCATTATATAAAATAAAGGAAAAAGACAAGGTTGGATGGGGTTGGGAGCAATCTGGTCCAATAGAAGGTGTCTCTGCCCAGGGAAAAGGGGATGGAAATAGATGATCTTTGAGGTCCCTTCCAACCCAAGACAGTTTATATTTTTAAGATATACCGCAAAATAATATGCATGCACAAGGTCACCTACAATCTTCTTGTTCATTTTATGGAACCTGTTTCTTTCTAAAAAAATATTTTGGACCAAAAGAAGATTATAATATTTTTGGAAAAAAAATGTTGGCATAATTATTTCTATTATGTATCAGAACCTGTGTATTCAATAAATCACCATCCTCAGTTTTAAGTGGATTTTGAAAGAAACAGCAAGACTTTGCAACTTATCTTTTCACAGCCCAAGGGGAAAGCTCCCTCCCTTCCTTTCACACCAGCTATTCTTGACTGCTAAATTGTCTTCCTGCTTCCTCCCTCTTAGATTTCATGTTTAAAGCTGCAGAAAGTTAAGATAAACAGGAGTTGTCACACTAGCACATGACCCAGTAATACTGCACAGCTTTGTTGTTTGTTTTGTTTTTGTTTGGTTTTTTTTGATTTTTTTTTCACTAGAACTAGGACTGCTAGTACTGCAGTGTAATTGTATTTTTTTTAAATATGAGCAGCTGTCTGTGGATGCTTTAATTAGAATGGATTTCCTCATAAGAGATCTTTATAGTCTCATTCTTAAGGTAGATGGCTGTCATAACTCCCTGTCTGACAAGCTACACATGATTCTCAAGTTTCACTACCTTCCTTATAGCTTACATTTATGTGGTCTTTCAGATGATCCAAAAGCTGTTACATATGTATGTATGCTACCACAGAAGAGTGAACAGTCTGCTGTTGGCAAAGTATAAAAGAAAAAAACCCTAGTTTCATGATCTGTGTCCCAGGATCTCAAATATCCACTCAGAATAAACAGGAACTTTTAAAGCTTTGTGCATGACACAGACCCCCAGAGCACTGGTAAACTGCACTGGATCTTGTTTGCCCAGAGGACACGGGGGAGAGAAGGTATTCTCAAGTTTGAAAGCTCTTATTCTGAGTTAATAGGATACTTTATCACCTAACATATAAAATACATATCTCCTTCCCCTTTGAACAGGTAAATTTCTGTTGTAGGGAAAATAAAAACTATAGGGTTTGTAGGGTTGTGGTATTCCCCTTACCTCAGTGATTTTGCAAATGGTGAAATTTGCCTCAATGTATGTCTGCAGATCTTTCATACTTGGTGAAATAAATCACATTTCCTTTAGGACAAGAAGTATCTTGTTAAACATCTGAGCAGAATGAACTTTATTGACCCACAATAATGTATACTCAAATGATACCCAAGTGGCTCTAATGAAACACGGTTAGTCCTGAAGAGCAATAGCCAAAGTATACATGGATTTTAAGGCACCTGAGGAATGATTCTCAATACTGAGTGCCACTAAGGCACACTCAAAAACCAGAAACACTCTGGTGTGTGGTTCCTTAATTCTGGCTTAAGAAGTACTCTTATTAAAAAAAAAAAAAAGGAAAAGGGACTTTGTTTTTTTTTTTATTTTTGTTTAACATTTAATAAAGCTTATCTGCCCTCGTTTACTCATTATTTTGGAGGTTTTTACTATATTACAGGGAGTTCATTTTTTAAATTCCAAGTGTATCTTTCCCATTTTCTGGCTATCAAGAAGAATTTTTTATTTACTCTAGAATTGTTTTTATACAAATTCTCTTGCATCTCTTTGCTTTACTGCAAAACAGTACACTAGCGCATTCAGTGCACTCTCTTCCATTTCTTTAAGGAAGAGTTTTACTTAGAAAATTACTTATGGATTTCTCTTTTCTTCTTAATCCTGCTTTTCTTTCCTCTTGTCTTGTGCAGGTGACTTATATTTGGAACACCGGAGCACTGCTCTTCCAAGGCTGGAGAGAAATTGTAGCACAGTGCAGGATGAAGGACTGCAGGTGCCTGTGCTGTGTCTGTGTTCCTCTTTCCCAAATTCTGTCAAAATTTCTACCCCATGCAGTGGGGCTCTTCCACTGTCTCTTTTTCCATGGCATCTCTCCTGAACATTAAATAATTGTATCCTTGTGGTGATGTTGCTTCTGCTTATGTCCCTTCCTAACAAGCATTTGTCTGTACTGACTACTGGATTTCAGGTTGAGGAAATCTATATTCAGGTGCAATCCTGAATTCAGGTATGCATGGGTGTGTTGCTTGTTGATCGAGAAAGACAACTCCATCAGCTGGAAAAAGTTCTTAAAATTAAAAGGTCATTATTTGCATTGGCTTACTAAGGGTTTTATTTGGTCTCATTTGCCCTTGAAAATCTCCGAAACAATGGTAAATTGTTGTGGAAATGTTTTTGACTTTTGTGCCTCAGGTCTAATCTGAATGTATTCAGCCCACAAAATCAAAGGAGCTACTCTGATTTCATGGATTGCTTGTGTGCTTAATTTTGGAGCAATGATCTAGCCACAGCAATGTCCTTTTTTCTTCTACTGTGCTGTGGCATTGGAAAGCTCTCTCAGTGGGCTTGCACTAAAAAGGCCACCTGGGAAACTCAGCTAGAGCAAAACACAGCTGCTCAGTTTGCTGAACAAGGATTCTCTAAAGGAAGACCCAACACAGTGCTCACACATCTCAGTTCTTTCAAGTTTGGTTGGAAGTGAAGAAGAAAGTACTTTACAAAAACATGCCCATTGGTGTCCGGGATGTCTTTTGGATGGCCTGCTGCTCAAAATGCTTGAACTGCTATACCTGTTCTGGGCAGAGGCTTTAGACAAGGGAACTCACTGATGGATCTGTGTCCTGTGTTTGTAATAGAAACATGATCAGGACTTATAGGTCTCCTATAACATAATGGCTGATTTTTGGTTTAACACAAGCAATGTGTTCCGTATTTGTAATGCTTTCTATATACATCACTATTGGATGTGAATAGCCTAGAGTGCACGAGGAGCACAGGAAGAGAGGAAGTTCATTGGTGGAGATAACTTGGTGCTTATTATCATTACTTCCATGTCTTCTAAGGTTTCTTAGCTACTATTTGTTTTCATTAGTTTTAAGGATTTTACATGAAACAGTAGCTAAATTATACAAAAGCAACTCCAAAGCCAACCAAGGCAATTGGCCAATTTTAAACCACAAAGTGTAGGGAGGAATACCCTTCCAGCTTTTAGAAGGTAGCTTGTCTGTACATGACTACTAATATAGTGAGCAAACCACAACAGCACTGAGAAAACTAGACTCTTAGTCTAAATACAGTGAAGGTTTTCATCAGTATGTGTTAGCCTGTACAGATCTTCAGACCAAGTGTGAATTGCTTCCTCAGTGCTTTGACCTAAATCTGTTGATATGATCAGCTTGCTGGTAGAAATGCAGACCCATTTTAGCACTTGCCAGCAGTAACATCTGAACGGCACAACAGCACAATCTCTGCAGCCAGCGTGAGACAGAGTTTCCAGTAGCTGATCTGCCTGCATCAAAATGAAATTTGCTGGCTTGAAAACAAAAGGGGCCTTTCTCTTTTGCTTGATTTGTGTGTTTGGCCACTGTATATGCCTGCTTTTTCGTTGCTTTCATGTATTCACAGTTCAACACCAGTAAACACATAAAACAGTACAAACAAGTATTAAAACAAAGAAACGCAGTTTTGTTACTTGATTTATTAATCTAAGTGGAGATATAAACTGCCAAGTAGGGCAACTGGTAGACAACAGCCCTGTTGTACACACCATTTGCTCCTGCCAGGCCCACTGCCTTTCCCCCTCCTTCAATGCCATTGCAGGTGTATTGATGTTGCTCTGTCATCTGTTCTTCTTTGTTTCTGAAATATAAAAAATATATAGCAAAAAAAAAAAAAAAAAAAAAAAATTCTGAAGGGATGTATTTAAATGAAATTTAGTCATCCCAAAGTTAGGTATCTCCTTCAAGCTGTCCCATACAGGATTTCCCCTTATTCAACAAAGAAGGATAAGATTCTCTTTGGAGCAATTTTTCTTTCACCAAGACCTTTATTCAGGTCGGCTTCCCCATGGAAGCATCAGAGTCTCTTCATTAAAGCTGAGAGGACTAGAGAGGATCTAGGAACTAGA
Organism: Vidua macroura; assembly: GCF_024509145.1. Classification (NCBI taxonomy): domain Eukaryota; kingdom Metazoa; phylum Chordata; class Aves; order Passeriformes; family Viduidae; genus Vidua; species Vidua macroura. The sequence goes on along the minus strand of NC_071572.1, from coordinate 49,026,535 downwards.
TCACACTCTGTGATAAGAGGAATCCTCTCCCCAGTCTAACACATTCCTGTCATGTCTTTTAGCCTCTGGGATGGTTGCAAAGAGTGTTACCCATGCTTTCAAGACTCCTGCCAGTGGAACATTAGGATTGGTATTGAATGAATTAAAAGAATCTTTCATTGACAAAACTAAGGTTCATTTCTTCCAAACACTGATTCTCTTCTCAGTGACAGCTTGTGAGGGTGTTTTTGCACATTTAAAATAAGTTATTTGATGTCATTTGATATGTGCCCATGCGAAACTTCAGAAAGACTTAAATGGTGCTGGAAATGAACTTTCTCTGTCTTATTTGTGCATGTACTCACATACAACATTGATACCACTTGTATAGTATACAAATTTGGGGTTTTTTTTGTCTGAAGTATCCTGATTGCTAAGTTACTCTAGACATTAAAGCAAATATGATGAACAGTTACTGCTCAAGTAGCTACTGGAGTTTGTGCAGAAAGAAGGTGCTGATTTGCAACAGGGGGAGGCACCTATCACACTAATTATGTAGGAATAAGACATTTCTCCTCAGTTTTTTTTTTGTTTTGTTTTTGTTTTTTTTTTTTTTTTAAATTTCATTTCATCACTTTCTTTCTCTCTATTATGTTTCTTATCCTTAAAGGTCAATTTGTCATTGCTTACAGCTGTTCTTATCCACTACACAAGTATGCTTCTCTGTGGTTTCTGCTTGCAAATTGTTTACTTCTGATTCCTGGAGTTATAGGAACCACTTGTTTCCCTGGTAGTTAGTGTCATTCACATTTAGTGCATTCCTAACAGATGTAAATGTTGAATAAATCATCTCATGCTGATGTGTTGTGGCTTTGCAAAGTAGCAGCTGCATCCAAGAAGCAGTACGCTTAACAGATAACAGAGAAGAAAATCAGGTCGCCTATCTTTTGTCTTTATTAAAAAAAAAAAAAAAAAAAATTCTGGAACCTGAGTTTTCTTTGTACTAGACTACAGTACAAAAAAGCTATTACCTATTTCAGAATTTTGTTGGTAATTCAGAATTACCTATTTCAGAGCCACAACAATAAAGAGGTATAAATTTTGTACTGATGTTAGTAATATACAAGGAAATTACATTATTTAATATTCTGTTTTTTACTAGAGGGAGATTTTTCAAGGACTTTAAGATGTTACCTTGAAATTCAAGGCTCGACAGTAATCAAGCTAGGTACCTCAGCCTGACAGCAGTACATTCTTTTTTTTTTTTTTTTACTTTAATATATGTAAAATAAGTAGAGGTACATCCACAAGAGACTCCTGGCTTTAACTTCACCATTTTACTTTATGTTAGAAGTATAATTTCTATCTTTTTTTCTTGGAGGTGTTCTCATGAAAGTCAGGCATCTAACTATATTATCTTAAATATTAATTTCATTTCCTATTTAGTCAATAGAGGGAAATACTTAGCAGGAAGGTAATTCAGTCTTTCTGAAATTCTTACTTCTCTCCATTGACTACAGCATCAGATATTTACACTTCTGTCTCAGTTCCTCACCAAAATATTAATAATTACAGGGAATGAATCCTGGCTCTATTATTGTACATTCATATTTTATGTTAAATGGTGACTTCTGACAAAATGCTGGATGTAATGCAGACAAAGGATGTCCAGATGAGGAAATGCAAAATGGAGCAATCATCATATTCTTTGAAAACCCAGAGAATTCAATGCAATCAATAGCAGGTAGGATTTGAGAAAGAAAGAGCTTGCAGAAATACTCTGCGTTATTCTTAATGTTGCTGCAGAGGAAAAAGCCATTGATTAAGACTCTGAGGATCACACAGAATAATTTTTAGGAAGCAGAGAAGTAAAATCAAAACAAATTCTCTGTCCAAAAAGAGTTCCAAGGTGAGAGAATGAGAGAGATTTGACTGGGAGTAATTAAAAACAATAGATTTTTCAGTATGGTAGGAAAGAATGAGGACTGTGATTTTTAGAGCAAAGACAGTGGTGTAATTTTAGCTCTTCTTTAGGCCACTGGCTATAGAAAACTCTTGGGACTTAGGTAAAGGAAATTAAAAAAAAAAACTTAGCCTGGAAAAGGTGTAAAGATGCAAAAGAAAGGTCTAATACCATCTTTCCTGGAGATTAAAACAACATGTTAATTATCCACTGGAAGAGTGATTTTTGCTCTGATTTTTTTAAATAAAACTGTGATCTTTAGTGTGTAACCCACAATTTTCCAGTCCATTTACTTTGGTTTTCACAGTGTTTTTCCATTGAGGTGAAGAAGCTTTGAACTACTTTTAGTGTATACAAACATACATGATTTCCCCATCCTTGTTTACCTTTCCTTTCTCATATAACACACCACAAAACCTATCTTAGTAAGAATGACTTCTTTACATGAAATTTCTTATGGCACATCTTTCTGTTTGTTGTTGTGGAGTTTTTGAGTGTGTTCTAACATTAATTCCCCAGAAAATTAATTTACTTCTGAAATACATAATCTTTATTGATAGACTCGAGCTTTGGAAATGGCAGGTTCCATCTTGCCCTGGCCCAAGACTAAGTTCTTTGGGGTGAGATTATACCTGAAGAGTACCTCACCAGCCATGCTGTAAGGCTGAGGAAAACCTGAAGGGTAAACAGCAGTACAGGAGCTTTTGTGAATTGGTAATCATTCACTACTGACACATGAAAGCACTGAAATGTAGCTGGAAACTGTAAGCTTGGTATTAAAAGGAGTTTTCTGTCTCCAAGATGAACCACAGATAGGAAATGACGTTACTTTCCTTGTTTTTTCTTCAAGATGATATACTCAATGCATTTTTAAAATAGTTTATCTGTCTCTGGATATGCACAAAGACTGGGCTGAACTTTACGTACTGAACTGCTCTTCCGGATTTTTCAAATGGGAAGGGTTCATTCTCCAGGTACTGTTAAGTCACCATCACATCACACTCATGTCATTCGCTGTGGGATTCTCCTGCTCAGCTTTGATACCAGAGCTACCTGATATTCTTTCTTTATACTCAGTAGACAGAAGCAGGCTTTTGTTCATGACATCTAGAAATTGAATGATTCTCAATACTGAGAGCTATTCTGGGATCTAATACTGAACCTATTCAATTTTCTAAACATACTTGCCTGCTCCATAAGGTATCTTGAGCCATACACGAGACTGGTAGATAAAGTACCAGAATTTGTAGGAGGCCTGTGCTCTTCCCTGATAGATGGCAGGAGGCCCAGCGTGATGCGCTGTTCTAGTTAAGCTTTTGAATCACGTCCCGTAATCTCAAGTTTTCACCACTTAAACCATTTAGGAGTGGGATTTAGTACCAGACTGTAGATTCCTTAATGTAATGCTTGCAAATGAATTCATGTCTAAGCTCCCCTTATAATCAAAACGCATTTAATTACTACTTTCCAGTGCCGTCTGGAGAGCTAGACATTGTATAGAATTTAACAGAAATTTATCAGAAAAATACATTGCTGATTATAATGGGTTTTGATCTGACTTGTAGAAGCCAAATTTTTCTATTTGCAGGCATATGGTGGCATTGTAGTTGAGAGCAGTGGAATTATTTATTAAGAGAGCTTTTCCAGTTGGTGTAGAGTTGCCTTGTGTTAAAGTAATTGATTCAGTACCAGTTAGATAAATGAGACTATGTTAAAACTAAATAACAGTGACTTGGGGTTTATTTAGCTCATAAACCCTTTTTTTCATACTCACTTCATTCTCATTTGTTTGAATTTTATGTGGTAGGTTTTAATGACGACATGTTTATACATTCTAGGATGTTTATATTAAGTTATACCATACCTGAAGCAATTTTGCAGAATAGACATACTCCATACATCAATTCATTTTTACTGCTAGTCATATGGTATTCTATGACATGACAGTACACCTCATACGTGCCAAAATGTTCTAAAAAGGTAATGCCTGAAGGTGAGATAAAAATATTTAAAATCATCTCTAGATCGTGTTTGTAAGAGACTGTTGCATGAGGAAAATTATTTTTCTGTCACAGAGGACAGTTAATAACATCTGTAAGAAGTATGACTAACACAGTAGAGTAGTTTGGGTTTTATTTTTTTAAATGGCTCTGTTCCCATGTCCAAAAGAAAATACAACTGGATACAAACTAACAGCTGACCGTTCATGTAACATAATACCTCTAGCAGCTCTGGTCCAGGAATATGCTTTGTCACAGGCTAGAAGTCCTTTGGATGTTCTATAGCTTCTGGAGAAGTTTTTAAATCTGCATTAAACCTAAAGAGCGTGAGTATAGCACAGGCTTTGAGGTGAAAACTCAGTCCCTTCCTTGCCTTGGCAGAAGAGACAGCGACTCTTAAAGAGGGGTGACTCTTAAAGAGACATTTTCTGGGTAAACAAACCATCCATCTGAAAGGGCATCTGGAAAGACATATGCAATGGGATGGTTCCAAACCACCTCTGGGCAGGGTGGCTGACATCTTGAGATCCCTAATCATCAGGGCCTTCCAAAGAGCTGTCAGCACCATCCGTGCTAACAGCTAGACTCAGGAAATTTTGTGTTTGTGTGCGCTTCTGGGAACTACTTGCAGGCGATTCCCTGTGACTTTATATCCTATGAATGGTGCAACAGGCTGCATGCAGAGGAGCAAACTGTGGTGCAAGGCTGGTGTGACAGCCACATAATAGCACAGTCACACCACGTAAGAGCTTGGAATAACCAAAGTTTTCCGAGGAGCAATCCTCGAACAGTTAGCAGAGATACCTCCTCTGTTCTGCCCTAGTTGAGAGACTTCTTGCTGTTGAAAAGAAGAGAGCTGAGGAAGAAGCTCAGGCACTATACCCAACATGGTCTACATTGTTTAATTCCTAATTCATTCCCCATCTTTCTTTTGGATTGTTTCAACCAGCCACGTCCAAGACACTCTTCTAGGAGGTTAGTCTTAAGCCAGTTTGAGGTAAGCATGCTGGTGCCAGCCAAAGTGGTGTGCTTTGTTGAGCAGTTTGTGGTCAACAGGCAAACCAGGTAACCTCAGGGTTTGTGGTAATGAAGAGAGATACCTTTTGATCAGTGACACACTCTCCAAGATGAACTCCTTAAAGGTAAGATTTCAAACACCACAGTTTATTTTCCAAGCTAAAACAACAACAGTAGTCTTTTTTTCAGGTCTTATTGGCAGCAAAAAAGGCTGCTAGAAGTTTCTTTACTAAAAGAGATTTGAATATTCACCTAGAAACCCAGGAAGATAAACATATTTTGTCTGGAAAAATAGTTCTCCAGATATTTGGGATGAACCAAACAAATTAATAGATTAAACAGTGCTAAACAGTACAGAAAGGAGGGAAGGAGGAAGAGGAGGAGGGGAAGCAGAGAAGCAGAAACAATGTATGTCTTCTTCCCTGAAGTACACAGCTTCTAGTTTGAGTCCAAGAACTTCAGAGCTCTGGTTACTTGATACTTACTTTTGGTTGTATCTCAGTCACTGTAGAACCATCCAGGTGTCAAGGGCAAGGAAGGCTCTTTAAACATCTCCCAGTTTAGGATGAAGGATTAGGAGGCCTTTTACTGGAGTTGCAGTTACATAATATGCTGGGGAAGATGAAACAGGAAAGCCTTATAAATATGATTCCCTGGCAAAAGATTTTCAAAATATAGAAACTATAAGCAAGATTGAAATGAAAGCAAGCTTTGAGATACCAAGCCTTAGTTACTGAACAACTGGAAAACAATGGTTTGGCTGGCTGAAGGTAATCCCCTTTTGATGAAACAATACCCTCTGCTTGCAGACAGGTCCAAGGGTCAAAGCAGACCCTACTAGCTTGGCAGAAGGGGTCCAAAGAGTAGTTTTTAGGGCTTAAAATGTAACACAGTATGGTAATGTCATGATTCTTATAGGCTGTATGTAAATGCTATTGGATTTATATCTTGTACTAGATTGGTTAGTGAAAATTAGAATATTCAGCACAGAAGAAGATTTATTATATTGTGACGGGAACTTCACTCTCTTACTCTTACTCTTGCCCTCTCTTTCTCTTGCCTCTATCTCTCTCTTGCTCTTTTGGGCCTGCTCCAAGCTGCAGCTAGCAGCTCTAAGCAGGGCCCCTGCACCCATGCCCCTTGTAATAAACTGCATGTTCCAAGACCTAACTTCAGAGAGTTCTCGTCTCCATCTGTCCCGACCGTCCTACCAACCAATGCTCCCACAGAATATTTTTGTGTTTAGTATGAATTTTTTAGATAGATATACAACAAGAAATAAACATAAAACACACCTAAGCATGTCCCTTTGTTCATTCCTCCAGCTTCCCTACTTTCCCCTCTGTGCCAGCAACGAGGCACAATCAAAGAGATCTTCCATGCATGCAGAGCATGATCTTCTTTGCTCAACATCCTGACCAAAACACTTAATATATTAACCCTTAAGCTACATGTATGGGGCTTGCTTCCAAATATTTGCAATGAATCTACTACATAAACTGGTTATCATGTCCTAAAGTATTTTTGACTAGTCTCTGAGATGACAAGTCTCTCTGGAAATATCATAACTGTCGCTAATGGGAAATTGTAAGTTGTTTATTTAGATAGTATTAAGAACCTGGTGTTTAGATGTCTTATCTGCTGAAACTTCTACCTAAGCATGACTAGAAAAGAAAAAAAAAAAGCACTGGATGATTCTTACATCCTCTCCTGAAACTGGAGGCAGCATCATCTGTCTACTGATGTCATTCTCATAAGCATGTGGAACAGCAGTATCGTAGCCCATCTCTGTCTAGCCACAGTGTAAGTGGGAAAAAGTGGGAAATTGGGGAAATTTGGTCAATCATCATATGAATAGAGTGCATATGAATAGAGCATGGCATGAGGCACTTTTCTTGGACTTTGTGCTCCTCCATCTCCTCAGTGTTCTGATCATTAATTTCCACCATGTGCATGTAGAGTGCTTTGAGACAGGTGATTGATCGTATTGCATATAGCTGTATTTATACTTCTACAAAACTCTGACATCTACTTCTATCATCAGTAAAAGTGTTAGAATTGTCCCTGTCTACTAAAACAAATACCTACAAGCAACAACCTGTATTTAGTTGTTATATCCTGTAATTTATTTGTTGTAAATTTTTCAAAAGTCACTTGGATTATGACCAAGGGCATACTAGCAGTAACTTGTCTATACCCAAACTTACAAAATACAGCTTCTTAGTAAACTTAGTCCAGAAAAAAAAAGTGCATTTATTTTCTTGGCCAATCTAAACAAATCTAAGCCTATGCTGCTCCAAGGGAACAATTTTTCCTGTACGACCAATAGGGGCTCTTTTGCTTGACTTGGCTTATTCTTCTGGCATATACAACACATCTTGAAAGTTTGCTCAATATCTCTGTTCAGCTGAGCCAATATAAAGCATTTCTGGTTTTCTTTGTTTTTTCAGTCCTTAAATAACCTGTATGGTCTTTTATAAAAGCAGGTGTGCAAAAATGTTCCTTTTTCTGTCCAAAATTCCATCTGAGTCTGAAATTCCCTCTTAGAGTATTGGTGAGACCACCCTCTGCTAATTGCATTTGTTATTTTTTAAAAGACTCATCCTCAGCTAGTACTCAGCCTTGCTGTATACTCTGCATAGGCAAGTGATGCTTAAAGATCTCTGTAAAGCTGTATAACTTTCCAAACTGAGAAGTATGGACTAGAAATCACTAAGGCTATGTCTAGATGATCAGGCTTAGAAGTGCATTTACGACCGGGGTGATGGAGAGGCACAGCTTTCCTGGCTTACAATGAAAGCTAGGAATGAAAATTGGCAGAAGTTACTCTGCTTAAACAGACCGTCATGTGGACATCTGGGACTACATCACTGATGGTAAATTGGACAGAGCTTAAGTGTTTCCTTTCTTCACCATACAGGTTTTAAAATCTATAAAAGAAGCATCAGACCTGAGCCAGCCAAACAGTAAAGCTGACAGAATCAATGTAGAAACTGTGGAAGCTGAAAGCTGTAATGACTTTAAAAGCTTATTTCTGTTGTCTTAATTCCATATAGCCTGTTGTCCATACAGATCTGCTATTTGCTCTCACAGATTTACTCCTATCTTTTTTTTTCTACCTAATTCCTCTCAGAACTCCATTGAAGAGATTTAAGAACAAATAAAGCAAATAATAGCAATGCTAACAGAGATAATATTTGCTATTACCACATTGTTTGCTGTGCTTGTATGTTCATCCTTTTGTCTGCCCTTTGTCTGTCTTGTGTATACTGTTTCTGAGTTGTGTGGTCCTGATATTTTCTCTGATTGTATATTTATACAAGTGTGGTAAATTACATGTGTCTTAGTGGTCCTTAAGGCACAGTATGAGCTTCTATTAGGTCTGCACAGTATATGCATACCAAATTTCAAAATCAATGCATTTCAAAAATCAAACTTTGAGGGAGAAAAAATTATTTAAAGGGGCTTGGAGAATACAGAAGAAAAGTTACCTGATTTCAAGAGGTTAATTTCAACATTTAATGAACATTAGTACAGGAAACCTTACAAGAGGTTTCCTTTACAAGAGCCATTAGTAGAGTGAATTTCTGTCAAAATCCAGCATCTAACAACAAAAAGTGTTAACTTATCTGCTTCAACTAACAAATAAATCAACCTACAAAAACATTTTCCAGCTACTGTTTTTTGGAATGACTCCCAAATATATTAATGGCATGAGTTCTTTCAACTTGAGTCTTTTGGAGGGGTTCCCAATAAAGTTAATGACACAAAGTTCTTTCAACTAGTGTCTTTTGGAATGTGTCCCCATAATATTATTGTAATTCCCTCAACTCATTCATCTTTGTAACATCATAGTAATTACACATTCATTTTCCTATATATTGAACTAACTACCTTTCTTTGTAATAAAGTAAAATTTTAGGTAATCAAACAGCATTTTGATTTAAACTATATTCAATACTAATATATGCAGTGTTTACAGCCAAACAGAGAACTGAATTAGTAAAACAAAAATTTCATTAAACTGAAAAAAAAAATTCAGACACAGTATATGCTTTAATGAGCAACTCTGTTATAGGAATTCAGGTATGCAAAATGTGATGCAAAGGCTTCTTTCATAATTTACCCAGTTAAGTTGTCAAGCTAATTCACATAATAAAAGTCTGGCTTTTTTTTGTGGCTACATGGAAAAAAGTCATAAAAGACAATATATCTTTTAACCATTTTAAAGTGCCTATCTCTGAAATGCCTAAGTTGTTATGAGGTGAACTTATTCTTTGATGTTGATGAAGCTGAATCTTTTAGACTCATCCAGACTGAGTAAGTGATTTACTGTGGACAATTGTAACTTGCCTCTTTATACTCCCTGCCTAAATTACACCTACTGAGAGCAGACTGCTTGTCTATCTGGATCAGACTTGGGACTTCAATGAAACACCGCCAACTGACCCAGGCCAGGTTTTTCCTAAACATTTAATTGCTCTAATTGCTCTGCCCTGGTTTAGGGTTCTCCACAGGCCACTGTCACTTGATGGGCATGTCCACCCTGGCACAGACTTATCCATGGGCTCCAGTCCTCTGGCAAGTAGTGCATCCTTCAAGTGCATCTCCCCCTATGACCTTCAAAATGTCCCCTTCTCTGTCCCTCTTCCTGTATCTTCACATGTCCCCTCCTGTGTCTCCTCTTGGGTCTTCTCACATGCACTTTGGGTATCTGGCAGTTCCTATCCTTTCCTGAATATGTCAGAGCAGAGGCACTGTGTGTTCCTCTGACCAGCTGAGGTTTTGGCACATCTTGGATTGATTGTTGAGCTGGCTGGAACTGGCTGTGATGGTACAGCATAGTTCATGGCCTTCTCCCATTCAAGTCACTCCATAGCCTTCTGCTACCCAGACCTTGCCAGTTATGCCCGCTACACCTCCCCAGAATGGAATTTGGCTTAGTTCTGTTCATACATGCTCGTACATACATAAATATGCACCCACATGTTCTTGGCAAAGCAATTCCTGCTCACACAAATCTCTGACATACGTAGGCACTGAGGTCACCAAAAATGCACTGCCTTGGTCCTGCTGGCCACTCTGTTTCTGAGACAGGCCAGGATGCCATGGACACCATGGGTCTTCTTGGCCTCCTGGGCAAACTGCCAGCTGATGATCAGCTACTGTCAACTGGCATTCCAAGTCCTTTTCTGCCAGACACCTTTCCAGCCACTCTGCCCTGGGCCTGTAGCTCTGCAAGGGATTGTTGTGACCCAAGTGTAAGTCCTGGTACTTGGCCTTTTTGAACCCCATACAACTGGCCTTGGCCCCTCAATCCAGCCTGTTCAGATTCCTCTGCAGAACCTTCCTACTTTCCAGCAGATGAACATTCCCACCCAGCTTGGTGTCATTTGTGAACCTACTGAAAGTGCACTCAATCCCCTCATTCAGATCACCGATAAACATATTAAACAGGCCCCAGAACTGAACCTTGGAGAACACCATTTGTGACTGACTACCAGGTGGATTTAACATCATTCACCACAACCATCTGAGCTCATCCAGCAAGCCAGAATATCCATCCAATAAAGGATGAAGATTCTCCTTTTTTTTTTTTTTGCTTACCTATTTATGGAAACCTTTTTGTCTTTTATGGTAGTAACCACTTTAACTTCTAGTTAGGATAAAAAAAAAATTTTTTTTTTGCCTGCATAACCTCACAGCATCCTTGTCTACACTTAGTTGTTTTTATAAGCTGTATGTAGTTCAGCTGTATGGACTTCCAAATTAGGTATTTTATGAGTAGGAAGGGTTAGTTTGTTTAGAAACATGGAAAATACATGTAGGGCTTTTAACCTTGAGGTCATTGGTTTGAGCTTGGTCCAGCGTGATAAGAAACCAAAAACATTAATTCTGTATGTTCTCATGCAACTCTTCCAAACAAGTATTTCCTAAAGTATAAAAGGGCAGTCATTGCTGTTGTTTTTCCTTCTTTTTCATGCTTTCCTTTCTGAGTTCAAACTTCAAGACTGCCTGGTAAGATGATCTGCTCTGGCTTTTTGAAGAAATGCAGCAGTGAACGTTCTGTAGAAAGCATTTCTCATTCTCACATACATATTGTACATGAATAGAACTTTATGATTACCCAGTTGACTTCACTGGATAAGAGAGATACTTAAGTGGGCTTTCTGCTAGATATTGTTCACTGTGAACACCCTTTTGTCCAGGCCGTATGTTCTGGGTTTATTTCACATAAATTCAGGTATCTAGTCAAATCACATAATTTAAGGGAGGGTTTCTCTAAGCCCTACCATGTAGAAGAGAGAAAAACACCATTCTGAAGTTTTATATGTACTGCCTTATCTGCAATAGCAACACACTTGTGCAATTTTGTTTAATACATTTTGAGAACTGGTATAGTTTGGGATTATGCTTAGGTGCAGAAAGGCACCACTCAGCATTGGATTAGACTGCACTGAGATTTGAGATGTATTCACCGGGATTCAGGTTGAGTTTTAATGCCAAGATTCAAAAGAAAAATTAAGGATGCAACAGATAGCTGATGGCCCTCGCAAATCTCTAATTCTATTAGAGTTGCAGCGCAGGGCTCCCTAAGAACTGAAAACTCAGGATCCCACGTAACCTCAAAAGTTTCCCAATCTAGACCTGTGGGAACCTGAACTCCTGGAGGCTGATTTACCATGATCAGTCTGGTTGACACACCTGGGGAGCACTAATTTCACTTGAATACATTCAAAGAAGACAGTGGCACTGAATAAAGACTATTTGAGGCTGAAGATATCTTTGGGATTTGGGTCCTCTGTTACTGGCACTACTTCCAGCTTCTTATCCTTTTGGTAGCTTCCTCTCCCTTCACTGTGCAATCCTGGGTTAAACACCAGTATAGGGATGAACTGCAGCTTTCTTATTAGCTACATGCATACTGTTCAGGCTGTGAGATTTTCCAAGATGACTGTATAGTGAATGGCATCACAGGGCTAATTGTCCGTATCTTTTCTACTATTATTCTGGATCCTTAATTTTTGACACCTACTGCACTATGGATGTTGCTTTTCATTTACAGTGGGCCATATTTTTAAATAGATACTTAAGGGTGTATTTCATGGTTACTGCCACAGTGACTGTTGTATATTATCCTTGCTTCTGAAATAAATACTGTACAGAAGTCCCATTTCAGAAAAACTGTTCTCCCTGCTCCCACCAGTTAGACCAGTTAGGCCTTCTTCCACCAGAACTCACCACTGCTTTGATCAAGGTCTTGCTTAATTTTGAACCCATTTTTCCCAGCTGATACCTGAAATACCAGTACTAGGGGTGACCAGCCACTCAAACTGCTTGTGAGCCCTAATCCAAATAAAATTTGAGGAAGAGGTTGTCAGCAATGTCTAGGTTTTCAGCTCCATTTTTTTCATGGTCAGCAAGCAGCCTAGACACAGTGCTGATATGAGTTGATGTTGATCTCTTCTTAGTCCAACTTGTATCTCCATATTGCTCAGTATCTCTGAAGCAGCTGAGTGTGTTTGCACTACTGTTTTCCTAAGACCGTGTGAAGGCATTAGCTTTATACTCCATAAAAATGCCCACAGTGTTCAGCTGGCCTCCTTTTGTCATTTTAGCAGCTGAGTGGAGGGGAAGCAGAATGATGAAGAGAATACCCCCCTTAGTGTCTGAGCAGTCAAGTGAATGGGGTGTGTGTTACTTGTGACTGCCACCAACAATAGGGTACTGTTGGTGTTACCAGAGTCTGTGATATTTTCAGAGATCTGAAAAAGACATTTTATTTTGGCATAGCAGCAGAAATTTATTCTTTGAATTGCTTGTACTTTCCCACATGACAAATATTGCTGATACAAAGAGGGAATAATCAGCTTCTTTTGAGATATGCAATCATTAATAGAGAATTCACATAAATTTGCTTGTGAGATTTCCAGCATTGGTGGTGCCCTGTATGCAGCTCTGGGAAAGATGGGGTGGGCTTCAACTGGACACAGGAGAATGGCATCAAAAGCCCTGTCTGTGCAGCAGCCTTTGGTTATTTTATAACCCAGTTAAAGTATTGCTTTAGATGATTGTAATACGTGTCTGTAGCTGTCATGTCTTGATTACAGACAGTGAAAATTTTGAGCTGTATTTTAACCCTGATCACAGTACTGAGCAGTTTCTGCATTCTATAGCATTACTTCTATTTGCATAAGCATTCGACTTTACATCTGTATAGGTGTACAGGTATAGCAAGTTGTTTACCCCGATTGCTGATTATACTTGAGATGATTTTGCATGTTTAGTGCTTCAAATGCTCTTTTTGTAAGTGAGCCTTCTTCCTCTCCATCCCCACATGGAAGTATGATGTTGAGTATACAACAGGTAAACCATTGCCAAATTGCATTTTTCAGCTGGAACTGGCTGCCAACACTCATTTTCAGAACTGTAAGCTGTACCTCTCAGTCACAAAATAATCTTCACATAAGGGCATAGGAATGGTTCAGATAAAGAGTCTGTCTACCCTGCCCTGTCTACCCCTGTCTGGACATGAAAGGATGGAAAACTTGGGCAAAATTTTTCAGTTCCTAATATCCCTTCTACGATGAAGGCATCAAAGCTGTGCACAATATTTATTTAAAGTGTGAATGAATGATGGATTTCAATAAAGACATAGATTTTTTCCTGTTATTTTTGGTTATCCTTTCCTAATGTTTTCTAATATTCTACTTGGTTTTTGAACCCTGAGTTGCTGCTTTCACAGTGCTATCTAGCCTAAGCTCTTCTTTTCTGCAGAATCTTTCTGCAGAATACATCAGCTCATGTGATACATCTTTTTACATGTGATACCAGATATTTTTTTTACAAATGGTTTTCCTCATGACTTCACATTTATCTGCATAGAATTCCTACTGCCATTTTTACTGCTCAGTCACTCAGGATGCTTCTCTTTGCTTACACTACCTTGAATGACTCAACATCATCCACAGGCTCCACCAGGGCTCTGTTGGCTCTCTTTGCCAGGCTGTTTACAAAATATCTTGCATTGCACACACATGTACCCAAATCTGTGCTGGCTCCTTGAATTGAGGAGATTGCTCAAACCTATCCAAATAGGTGGAAGAACTTTACTTGTAAGGAAAGAGTGTCATCTAATTACTTGTTCCCTGTGAACTAAACCAGTAGACCTGCACTGCACTGTTCATGATATAGAAGATTTAGAGGCTCTAAGAAAAAGATAGGTTAGATACTTATTCCTGGATAAACTGCACATAAGCAGCTTGTCTTTAAGCTTCTGCATTCAGATACTCTTAAAATATCTTAGGCTGAGACTTCTCAATTGTCAAGAAGTTTTTTAGTAGAATTTTTAGTATATCAGCATGGTATATGTAGCTTGACAGTTATTGTGAGCTCCCTTTCCATATTTGTGTGTCTTTAGTTTTCATCATCCCTTTATGAAATTCTGAACCAACAGAAATTTTCACAGAAACCTAAATGACTCATTGGGCCACAATGGAAAAATCTACAACTTCCTGCCCTGACCAGCAGTGCTGGAGAGTTGTGTGTGATTCATACTGGACATGGTCCCAAATTAATCAAAAATATTGCTAGAATTCTAAAAGTTACAAGTCATTATGGGGGCCTGGACCCTGACAAAGGCTGAACTGAGGAAGCTGTGGCTCAGCTAGTGTTGAGTCAGCCTGACTTTGCTGTCATCAGTAGAGCATTCCCATTTTACACCATCTGACAGCCCTATCACAGCAATCACCCAAATGTGATGGGATTGGAAGCAATCACCGTAAATTACTGCTTTGTGCAGAACAACCAGGAGGATCAGCAATGGATGTGCATAGGTAGCATGAAAAGAATTAGGCAGCAGGGGAAAAAAAGTAAAAACAATGGCAAAATGATGATCATATAAAATTATCAAGATAATATATCTTACTGGAGTTTACTTTCCTTTGTCGAACAGCAGTTTGTTTTACAAAAATGTTGTCTAGCATGCAGGAATATTCACCATCTCGTTAGATGATTTGATTCTTTGCAGGGAGAGATTATTCTGTCTGCCTTGTTTCAATTTATTTACTATTCAGTATTGAAACAGTCTCCCTGGATCTGGGTTAATCCATCTTCTGGTGGACATCATGAAATCTGAATGAACCCAAAAAAGAACAAATTGCAGCGGGCATGTAACAAGCCCCTCTTCTTTCTGTTAAACCTCTGCTAATAATGTGTGAAGGAGTGACAACAAAGAGCTTCTGTCCTCTCTATAAAAGACCCTTAAGGGCAGAGGCAGGCTGTAAGAAACTATTCTTTTGCTAATGATAGCTGAATTACTGAGAATTCTCAGTGTTAAAAACCCACGAAAAGGATCTTGTACATGGAAAGGAAGTATTTCCTTGGATGACTTTCTAATGACTGTCAAACATTTGCAGCCATCACACAAAAGAAAGCATTGTGAAGACAAGGCACAAGCAACCTACTGCTACTGCTGAGGTTACATCTGCCAGTAGCTGTGAGCTGTAAACTCTCAAGTAGTCCCACAAATTAAAAATTTACTCCTGAATCTCAATTTTCTTTATTTACTTCACTCTTCCTACTTGTTTCTTTCCTTTTTTTTTTTTTTCCCTCAAGGGTAGCTTGGTTGATAATTATTTATTAGAAAAATCTTAGAGATTTTCAACCACATACTAGTCTTTCTGAGATTTTAAAAATACTTTTTCATATTTGAAATGATCAGGGCTAACGCCTTTATTAATGTTCAGCTCTTTATTAAAAATATCATCGGGGCAGGGGGCTTGACATGGAGCTCACACCCGTGCTTGTAGCTTTCCCAAGTGGCCGAAAGGATGGAGGTGTGCAGAGTCTGTCACTGAAGTCCAGAGCAGCAGCTGTCCCCTCTTCTTTCCTTGTGGCACACAGGTGGCCAGAGGGTTAGGAGGCGTGCAGAGCCTGTTGCTGAAGTCCAGGACAACAGCTGTCCCCGCTCCTTCCCTGGTTGCAGCACCAGGGCTCTTTCTCTGTTTCCCTGATTCTCACAGCCTAACCTAGTCTATTCTTTTTTAGGTGATGGTGATGGGTAAAAGTCAATCAGGGAATGTGTTTCTCTCTTCCTCAGCTAGAGCATTTGTCTAGACCCCTCTACTGTGTTTAGTTTTTGATTTTGGGGTGTCTTTATCTTCTAAAAATACTCCCATGATCCTAAGGGTTTTTTTTATTTGCATGTTAGTCCCAGAATGGCAGCATGGGGGGTGGGAGGCCAGTTATCTCCCGGTAGTTTAGAGAAAACAAACAGAGCAATCAGCTAATTAACATTTCAATATCGGTACTTAGCTAGAGTTAGTAGTTTTTTTGGTGTTGCCATGGGAACTAAGAAGGCCCTGCCCGAATCTCTGGGGAACACCTGGGAACTGTTCATTACAATATTCAGTTGTTCCCTTGTTCAAGATCCTTACATTTCTGTGTCACCATAACTCTCTCCTCAGCTGAAAACATACCCATATATGTGCTAAATATAAAAATTACATGTGACTTGAAAATTACATTCTTGCTCATAGTTATACATCTTTTATATGATTCAAAGGATAACAACTTTTCCTGTGTTTTAACACATATTCCAGTGTCTAGTTTAGTCCTAACCACATATTTTTTTATACTTCCAGAAAATTCAGCAAAAAAAAAAAAATGACCTCCCTCTATTCAATTTTAACTAGTATTTTGTGGTTTGGTTTTTTCTCTCAAGTATAAGGCAGGAAAAGAACAAAAGAATTCATGGTTTGATAATTTCATTGTGTATAACAAAGGAACCTCATCACAATGTCCACAACTGAACTCTCATAATAGTAAGTTTTTATAGCAGTTATATATTGTCAATAACACAGAGAATTAACAGCTAAAATGTGAGGAGGAAAGATTGTTCCTGCAGCTCATATTGCATGCTAGACTCAAACAGGTGCCACACACTTTTTTGAGCACTGTGATAGCATCAAGGGACAGATTTTGGGGTGGGACTTCTAACTAAATACTTAGAAATGAGGCAATATTTTTATACTGGTGCAAATACTGAAAGCTATGTGTGCATTAAGTTTTCTTTTTGTTTGGTTGCTTTTTTCCCCTTAGTATAATTTCATTAGGAAAGCTCTGTGGGCAAAATTTTAGGTATGGATATGGTCTATGGTGGAAAGTTTTTCTGTCAGTATGATGTCTCAACTGAGCTAGGGGAAAAAAATGCACACCCTAAACTCATTTATCTGTCCACACAATATGCAGCTCTAATCTTGGCTTAGTGAGGATCATTAAAGTAGGTGTGGTAGACACACGGGTGGAAAAACACCTTCAGTATTTTGTTTTGTTGAAATAGCTCTGCTAGCAGAGCAAATTCACAGAGTCTCTTCAGTGGAGAGAAACAAATTTATAGTACAACTAATTATGAAGCATTCACTGCAGGAAAAGTGAATATAGATCATATTACTATTCAAGGATACAAGTCTTAAAAAGCAACATGCCCAAAAGCACTAAAGAGTTTCAGTGAACAAATTGTCTATGTGCTCCTCACATACTCCTGTGATTAAAAGGGTAAATGCAAGCCTTGCATGTGTGGACACCAAATTATTAGAGAGGATTTGCATCAAATACTAAAGAAACCATGAAGTTCCACCAGAACTAGAATAATATGTTTTGTAGTAACCTAACAAGACATGTGATTATATCTCTGTAATTCAAAATATGTGTATAAAGCCAGTTGCTTTTCCCTAAAATATGTGTGTTTAAAGAAAAAAATAGTTTTCAAAACCAGAATGTTATGCTCTTGCATCTAGCCTTAGAAATGTAACTGAACATCATCACAGTAGAAGTGGATTACCTAGTTTCCAGGCTCTTACAGTTTTAAACCACCCCCTGTAGGGGGTGAGAGATATCTGCCTTAATTATAGACACCTAAACATGAGATAGTTGAGTTATCCATTTAACCAGTATGATCAATGCCAAGAGCATTCTTCTGATGCCAAGCATCAGAAAAAAGCTGTTCATCTCACCTGAAAACATACATGTAAGACATATCAGATGAATTGCCCTCTGGAGGTGACTTTTGCGCTGTAAAGGGAACTTGAAGGAGTAGATTCCAATATTTACGCAAGTTAATTAATGCAGATTTATTAATCTCTTCAGAGATGTAGATTTAGTAGAATGAAGGGCTCCAAGATTTTACAACTTAAATATTTTCTTTAACTTTTCTTAAAGTATACAAGATACTCTGCTCTCAACAGGAAAGAGGCACAAAGGTATGTTTTTCACAGTAAGTTGCACTGACTGCTATCATTCACCTCCCATTGATTGCGGCAATATCTACTCAGGAACACACATTCATAATTTTCTGTCTGTGAATGGCACAAAGGACAGAGACACTGAGGATTAAAGGCTTGATTTAAGTCCCATTAAAATGGGAGAGACTTGCCTTGACTTTAATGAGATTTAGATTGAGTGCAGAGGAGGCCGAATGCTGAACTGCTGTCAGGTTTGACGTACAGGGGGTATTAAAGGGCAAACTAATACTGCTTCTGTTAAATGTTAAGTACCTGTTCTTCAGAAAGACTTGCCAAACTAGTAATTCAGTCTCTTTCAGGATGACTGAAGTGACTCAGCAAGCAATAAACAAAATTATTAATGTAATTGCTACTTGTCTCCATGTCTTCCAATCTTTGTTACATTCCAATAAAGTAAGAGTGTATGTAAGACATGATGTGTTTGCTAGATACTACTTACAATTTATTTTATATGATAGTTTTTGCCATCTGATACATCAAGGAATTGCTGTCTTCTATTGATGCATTACTTGGCCCATTTATAGGCCAATGAGAACATATAGGGCTACATTAAGGCTACCAATTGAGGTACCTATGATTCCTGTGGACTGTAAGCCCTTCTATATCTGGAAAGTCCTTAGCTACCTGCACAAAATGAAAATAAAGCCCTCTGCAGTTGATAGGTGCCTGTGCTCCACTGCGCACATGGAAATCACTTGCTTGACTGCTGTGTGAACAGAGACAGGCCATGGAACTCATGAAATAGGATATGGGAGCTTTGTTTTCTGAGTCCTTCTTTTTACAAAGAGCTTTGAATCCTTAGTTGCTGTTTTATATAATCACTGCCAAAGTAAAAAAGTCCTCATTTGCTGTTAAAGCTGAATCTCTGTGCAGGGATGAGGCAATGGGCATAAACTCAAATATCAGGAAACACTACTCTTATTGTGAGGAAGACTGAGCACTGGAGCAGGCTTCCCACAGTGGTTATAGAGTCTCCCTCACCGGAAAAGCTGTCTGGACATGGTCCTGGGCAACCAGCTGTAGGTGGTTCTGCTTGAGCAGGGGTGGTGGAGCAGATGACCTCCAGGGTCCCTTCCAAGCTTAACCGTTCTGTGATTCTGTGATGAATGGCAGTGTCTGTGAGGTAATGGAGGTGTCAACCAGGTCGCTGCTTCTGAATCCTTGGGAGAAGAGAAATTTGGGGAAGAAGGGCATCCTGACTTCAGCTCAGTTCTGCTGGGACTGCTTAACCACTTTTTCTTAATAAAGGGATTACAGCAGAGCTTGATGCATGCACCATAACACAAACTCCTCTGGGGAGCATTTGTATCCCTGATCTAGGGAATGTCCTAGGAATGTGAGTGTTCCTTGTGTGCCAGGAATGGAGAAGGGGTGGAGGGGTGCATCCACAACTTCAAGCAAAATTTTCCAGTGCCTCACCATGCTCAGAGTAAACCCAATATCTAATTTAAATCTACCCTCTTTCAGTTTGAAATGTGAAACTAAACATGAAACATGCTGCAAATGAGTCATGTTCTCAGTGAACCTCCTGTGCAGCTAATCTCTAGTCATGCTGCAAACAAATCCAGTTTATGTAGACAGGAGATCAGGATATTATTCAGGATTTCCACACTGAATATTAGATGGATATTAAAAATCCTCTTAAATCTACCTAATATATAGATTTTAATCTTTCTAAATTAACTTTCCAGGCAGAAAATGAAGCTGTGTGAAGCAACATGGCCATTGATAACTATGCGTGTTTTCAGGAGTTCTGAGGAACAGTAAAGATCCCGCACACTTCTCTTGGCTGTCTGGACCAGGCAAAAGCTGTGTGCAATGGATAGCCTGGGAAGTAATGGTCCTCTGTCCTGGAGTAGGATGTTGCCTGCTTGCCTGTGGTCTGCTCTCTGTGACCTTAGTGAAAGACCAGATGCCAACACAGACAGAGCATTGCTGGTTTTAGAGGTGATAAGAGTGTAGTTTCCCTTGGTTGCTGAGGGTGGATTTTCCCAGATATTTTGTGTGATGTTCTGCAGAAATGTGCACACATATGGATTGACTACATTTAGAATTTGGGACTCAAAACACCCATTATATCATACTCTAAAATTAAGTTAATTAATCTATTTAAAAGAGCCCTAACAACCTGTATACCAAGAAGTCATAATGTTCTCCACTGATCTTGTTAAAATTTAAAACGTTAAATAAATTTATTAAAGGAAAAAGAACCCACATGTGCAGTTCTCGGTTTGAAATTTTAGACATGTTTTATTGTTTGTTTTGCTTGAGAGATAATATATGGTACTGGAAATGAAACTGAATTAAATTTTTTTTACATGCCCCAAATATTACACACACACTCTTCCTCTCAACACATTTTAGAAAATGTTCTAAATGGAGAAGAAAAAAACCCACAAAAATACATTGACAGAAATGCCAGATTTGCAAAGCAATCTTGCATGACATTTGGGTAGATTCTAAATAAGGCTCTGTCTTATTTACAGTTTGTTTTAAGAAAAGTATAAGACTTTTTCCATCAGCAATTTTAGGTTTGTGTGTATCTGTGTCAATGTTAACACTGATGTATTTTTGCTATCTATGCTACCTTAAAAAATCTGAATTTAGAACTAATACCTAGCCTGTCTCATAAGCTGCGGCTTAATGTGTTTCTTCTCTTTTTACATATCACGAGAAATACAAAGAGCAATCCATAATAATTTGATTTCTGAATTAAATACTTCTGGTGACTGACTTGCCATGACCTTACTATCCTTGTTCTAAATAGAGACTTGAATAGATCCTATTTAGTCTCAGACAGCAAATCCAGCTTTTTTTGTGATGACTTTTGAAATGCATTGGTGAGGTACTCTTTCTAGTGAAGAAAGATTTCATTGGGTTTTTTTCTTTCTTCATTCATGGCTTTGCAAAATTTAGCAAGAAAAGAAAATCATGAATGCACTCAGTGCTCATGCTAGCTTGTAACTGTTTGGTGTCAAATGCAGACATTGGAGTAGGAATGAGAAGCCCATATTTGTGAGTGAGTGTCCTAATTGCTGGAGAAGAGTAATCAGCTTTCTGCTGTTTTCCAGACTAATCAATCTTGGCTGCACTTTTGATTTATGTATAATAGCACACATGAACATCAGGGACGGATAAGCTTTGCTTCTTGACATAACAGCCTGCAGCCTGATGTTTAGTACATGTTTTGGAGGTGAGGAAAGGAAAACTGAGATTTGAGAACACTGTTGTCATCCCCTGCTTTTTATAAGGTACTTCTAAAGGTCTCTTGAGTTGCTCTATAAAGGGTTGAGAAGAAATAAGACAGTGAATAACTTTTTTTTTTTTGAATAATAAATACAATTTTTTTTGCATAGCAAATACCATAGTTTTGAATTTTAGAAGGAAGGTGGTCATGACTGGTGTATTCTTCATGGAGTTTATTCCTTAGAAGTGTGTTATGTGTGCATAGAGTATACCTGCCAGACTGGGTTTCTTGGAAAACAAGCATAATTTAAAATCCCAATTATGTATAAACATGAGATATATGCTGAGCTGCTCAGCTGTGCCAAAATAGGAGGAATCTTGTGCTTGCTTAGATGCTGTCACAGGACATTCACTGGTGTGGATGTGGGACCGTATCCAAAATGTCACTGCCCATGTAGAGTTGTTTTTTGGGTCAATAACTGAGGGGTGGGGGTAGGGTGACTGGGGAGGGGATCTGTGGAAGATGACCCAGAGACCTCAGAGAGGTGTCTCACCATGCATTACACCGAGCACATCAACTATGCCACACAAGAGGACAGTGGAAAGAGAAGGCAAGACATTTCCAGTTAGTCAGTAGTGTTTAGGAAACTGAAAACCTCTGCTTGGGCCTTAGCATGGCTGATACCATTCATCTGCTCTTTGGTCCCTGGTTCCTAGCATACCTCAATGTACCAAGTTACGCTATGGTTACAAAACCATGGATCTAGCTTTTGCCCTTAGACCTTGGGCTTGCAACATATTTCCACAGCTTCTTAGATCAAATGGGTTAAATCCCTCTGATTTTAATCCAATTATTCCTGTGTCTAAAATGATTTCTGTTTTGAAGGCTTCCTGCAACAATACATAGGCCTAGTCTGACTCGTTCTTCCTCTTTCAATTTTTCTTTTAAGTATCCTAAATGATGGTTGTCACTAGAACCAGAAATCCAGACACACTGACATCAAAAGCAATTGTAATATCTATGTGGCAACAAGGGTGGGGGGAAGAGTGGAAGGAAGAGGAGCACTTTGAAGATGTCATGATAACTCAGGCATGTTTAGATTCAGTAAGTAGGTGTGCCTTTTTCTGTATCCTGCTCATCTGCAGAGTAGGATGTTTGAAGAGAGGGAAAAATGAAATGTTATTTCCAGTAAAGGGGAGGAGATTTAACAATGGCAAAATCATTACGAAAAAAACAAGCAGTGGAGGGAGCATTAGAATTTTTACCCAGGAAATAACTAGGAAAAAAGGTGTATGTATTTGAAAGAAAGAGGAAAATTGCTGCCTTTTTTGTTTTCCAAAGCACTGACATTTATAATTTATTTGTGACTGATTTTTTATAAAAGCATTGTAATAAATATAAGGCTGGACCTGAATAATATTTTCTCCTATTAGTTTGGTTATTTGCCAGCAACAGGGCAGTGGCACATTAAAGGCCAGGAGCTGTGATTTTGCACGATGACAATGCCCATGTGTAACTGTAGAGAGTTTCTTCCAGCTCGACTATTCTTCAACCTTTCCAAGCCTGCTGGCAAGCTGACAGCCAGAAATCATCACAATCACTGCTGGAGTGCTTGTGCACTTGGCTCCAGGAGTACAGACAGCTAGTGGGACTGCAAGGAGGGGATACAACTAGTTCAAGAGCAGTTAGTAGCTACAAGAGCAGTTTTTATTTTTCAGATGTTTTCAGGGCTTTATCCATTAAAAAAAATTTTAAAAGTGCTTCTACTTTCCCCCCCCCCCACCTTGAAAATTAAGAATTTCTCCCATAATCCACATAACCAAGCTGCAACTTCAACATATTGCCGTTTTCTGAGATTATCTTGACTCTTTCTACTCATCTGGCTGAAGCCCCATGTTTGGAAAATTATAAGAAACTTTCATTCTCACATGTGAATAATTGAAGTATTTAAGACAAAATGAAACTGTGTTAGTAAAAGACAAGGAAAGAAAGTATCAAAATATCTCGGGTATCTAGAGGTACATAAGGCATTTAAAATAGCAAAATGAATTTAAAATTATTTGTCCAAAAATTATATATATATATATATATATATATGAATATAAAGTTGTGTGCTGGGGGTGGTAGTTCTGCCACCTAACTTGAAAAATATGCACTTTGATTGGTGCCAGATCGATCTTTCCTAATTTTGCTCCAAGTATTGCGCATTTGAATGTGCTCTAAGTATTTCCTGGGCTGAAGACATAGATTCACCAAGTTCCAATGGTCTGTTTCCCTCCAGCTGTTTGTTACCACGTCTGTGCTATTTACTGCCCTATATCCAGACCTAAAGCAATTTGTGAATACTTGACTCATTTCAGGAAAAATTGATTGGGTTCATTTCTTTAGTTCAAGCAGTTTACCTGGTTTGCTTTGTCTGAAGTGGATTAGGAAACCCTAACATAAACTGTTATTCTAGCAGAATTGTAGAAATGCTGAACTCTTTGGCAGCAACTTCCGTAGCAAGACCTCTCTCAAAGGAGCAGAGCAGGGCAGTGATCTCCAGGGACAACTCCTCAAAGCACAGGAGAACCATCCGGAGGTGCAGGAAACAGCAGGTGTGGCAGGCGGCCAACTCGGCTGAACAGGGAACTTGAGCTCCTGGCTGAGCTCAAACACAAAATAGAAATACACAGAAAATAGAAGTGGGGATCAGCAAAGGAGTATGGAAATTAGCATGAGCTTGAAGGGGTGAGGTCATGAAAACCCAGGTTGGACTGGAGTTTAAACTGGTGAGTGATAGGAAAGGCAAAGAGAAGGACTTCTAGAAGTACATTGGGAGCAAAAGGAAAACCAACAAAATTACAAATCTGCCACTAAATAGGATAGATGACTTAATGATGAAGGATAAAGACAGATTGACAGAGTGACTTGGTTCTTACTGGCAAGGTCTGTTTTGCAGCTTCCCAAATCTCTGTGGCAGAGTCTGGGGGGAGAGAACTGTTACCTGTAGCAGGGTGGGTAGAAATTAGAGACTGCTTAAACAAATTGGACATGTGCATTCTGTACATGGGGCTGGACAGAATGACTTGAAGATTGCTGAGGGAGCTGGTTTATGGCATTGGAATACTCTTCAGCATGGTTTTGAAAAGCAGTAGAGAGTGCAGGAGGCTCTTGAAGGTGTGAGAAAGACAAATGTCATGTACACCTTCAGAAAGTGCAAGGGAAAGGATCTGGGAGATGACAGGCCAGTCAGTTTCAGTTCAGTCTGTGGAAGTTATAGAGCAAATCCTCCTGGACACCATTTCCAGGCACATGGAAAAAAAGAATGTCATTTACATTTACATGATTTAGGTAAATCATGCCTAACCGGATCTGATTGCCTTCTATAATAGAATGGTTGGATGTGTCATCAAAGGGAAAGCAGTGGGTGTCCATGAATGCTGAAAAAAGTGGAAGGGATCTCTGAAGGTATTGGCACATAGACAGCAGACTTATAAAAAGGCAAAAGACAATGTATGACATAACTTTTCTGAAACATTGCTTTTTATTTTTTAAATACATGAAATGATTTAATTGACAGATTTAATCTATGAGAAAGCATGAAGGGTTTTAGTTTGCTAAATTTATTATTTTGTGATGAGTAAATGCTTATATTTCAGTTTTTAAATTTTCTTACCAGCTGATTGCCAAAGCATCACAGTAGACAGTAGCAGTTTTCGCTGGAGGTATTCTGTTCTAAGGATCTCAGAGTTTCTATATAGGCACATCGTTTTTTTCCACAATAAAACATTTCAGGTTTAACAAAAGCTGTGGTTTTACATTACAGGAGATTTTTTCCACTTGGCCTCTGTCACCATGCTGCTCTGCCATTAAGCTGGTGCGGAGAAAGCAAGTTGGCATGGAAGGCTAATGTGAAGAACAGCAGAGCCACACATCAAAAGAACAGCTGGGATTTGTAACTGTTGGATTCATTTTTGCAGAGGTGCTACAGGAAGTGTTCGTGCTGGCAGCCTAGATGTGTGGAGCCAAGAAAAAGAATAGAATGATACTCTGCCCTTTCCTGGGATCAGACAACAGGGTAAGTTGTAGCCTTCATATTTGTGTTCAAACATGCACA
Source organism: Vidua macroura (assembly GCF_024509145.1). Taxonomy (NCBI): domain Eukaryota; kingdom Metazoa; phylum Chordata; class Aves; order Passeriformes; family Viduidae; genus Vidua; species Vidua macroura. The sequence goes on along the minus strand of NC_071572.1, from coordinate 49,000,986 downwards.
CTAAAGCTTCTACTAACCACAACCAGAAAAAAAAGAAACCCAAATACTGTATGAGGGATTTTTCTTTTTATTTTGTTTTGTCCTCTCATTGCCTCAAAGTAGGAAATAAATATTAAAAAAATAACATATATTTTAAGCATGCACAAATAGCACATATTATTTAAAAGACTACCAAGGACTGCAACTAACTTTTAATATATATATATATATATATATTTAATATCTGACACTGGTCTTGTGTATGCTGTTACAAAGATGTAGCTGTTGAATGCTACATTAATTCTTCAGTGTCAGCAGAGCTTTCCTATATGTCTTTTTCTGCTGAAATGAGGATGGTACTGCTGTCTGGTGATGGGGAGACTCTTACTGCTTTCTGTACAAAGCAATGGTAACTAGATCCTTTTGAGGCTGTTTTCTCTTTTAAATCTGTGGTGGTCCATTGCCAGATAGCTGAAGTGGCAGGATGCGTGATTCGTCTGGGAGTGGCAGCCTTTGCAATTCAGTCTGCATCTCTTAGTTGTATGCACAGTACTAATCCTTATCACTCAATATGATATACATATCCACTTGGAAGAAAAAATATGAAAAGAAATATTAATAACTAGAACTTGCTTTGAAATATGTTACAAGAGGTTGAAAAAGCTACAGCATCCCAAAGAAAACAGTGCTGTATCTAAGAAAAGGAGCATTTTCAATGTATGAGAAATCAGAGCAGAACAAATAATAAGAAAGAAGACATATTTATGAGTGATGTCAGAGATATATTTATGAGTGGTGTCAGTGAACAGCATAGAAGCCAGCAAATAAAGAAAATTAATGAAAAATATTATGGAATGGAAGAGTAACCATCTGGGTTAAAGAGAAAATATTTTCTGAGTAGATCCAAACAAAACCAATACTAACAATAATAAAGGCAGGATGACCCTAATAGAATTGCAATGACTGACACAGAGAAAGCAGAAGCATTCCATAAGTGCTTCAGTTCTTTATTATGGACTGGGAGAATTTATAAGTTATTAATTTCTCTGGGAGAAAAATTAATTATGTCTTCCTGTTGGATGATGCTGATATTCTCCAGTGGTACTAAGCATAACTAGCAGGTGCAAGACATCACATGATTTTAAGTTAGCATTTCCAATAATCTTGCAACCAAACCCTTGTCAAGATTAATGTTGAGATTAGTGTAAAGAACCTCTGGTTGCTTTTCAAGAAGTCTTGGAATTTCCAGAGGACTGCAGAGAAGATAACACTGTGCCATTATTTTAAAACAGAAAAAGCCCAGACCTGAATAATGCAGGTCTGGCAGTCAGAGCACAGTGTTAGGACAAATAATGGCGCAGTATACATACATAGATTAAAACATAAAGATATGTTAAGATAATTAATTTTAGTCAATAAAATTGAGAGAAATATATCTTGGCAAAGTTACTGAATATTTTGAATGAAGATCCAAATTTGGTTGGAGAACTGAGAAACTTCTGGTAGAGGTTTGATTTGGTACTGTGTGAGATTTTCGCTAATACACCACAGAAAAACAGGTCAATGCAGCAGACATTATACTGATGCAAAACTGTTTATCTCCAAACATAATCGTTTTTGTGTCTTGTTTGGTTAACTGTGTATTCCAAGAGGTCCCAGGGGGACAATTTTTGCTCTATGTAATTGAGCACTTTTACCAATAACTGGGCAAAAGGACATCACATTTTGTCTGGAAAATTTTGGTGATGACACAGGATAACAGGAGTGAAAAATGAAGAAGACATGGATCAGGAACAAAGAGTATCCAGGGACAACATGTAAGCAAGAATAGGAAAAAAAAGAGACATTTCTGTACAGCCAAATAGAGAGTTTATCATATAGGAATAGAAAAGTAATCCATAAAAACAAGAGAGAGGATTTTCTTGTGAAGTAGAGATTCTGAAGAATACATGTTATTTAGAGTACATGGAAAAAGTTAGCTAATACTATCCTTAGGTATATCCACCAGACAGAAGTGGAAGGTTACAGGATTGCCATACTTGGCAGAGAAGCAATTGCTACTGGAATAGAGTGTCCAGTTCTAGTGCTCAGAATTCATGATGGATGTGAATAATTTGGAGAAGGGTCAACAAAAAGCCATGGGAATATTAAGGATCTGGAAAGTCTCCAGCAGTGCAATCTACTCAGCTTATCAAAGTGATGACTTAAGGATAACTGGTCACGGTACACAAAACAGGGCAAATAGCAAAGAGCTGTTCAGTCCAGCAGTCAGAGGTCTGACAAGCTCCTCTGTCAAAAAGGTGAAGTTAAAACTCAAACACAAAATAAGGCACTTTTTTCCTTAGCAATCCATTAAATTAATGGCTATATTCACTCACTGAAGAAGTGTGGTATCACTGGCAGTTTTTAAATCTAGATTGGGTTTCAAAAGGCAAGTTTACTTATGCTGAAGCAGAAATAACCCTGTGAGACTCTGTGGACTCTGTCATTGATGGGATCAGACTGCGTATTTGAGCCCTGCTGCTCTTTTTCTATGGCTGTATGGATATGTGCTCTGAGAGAGCTGGTTATCTGTATGTAATGACATGGGGACGATGCTACCTTAGATCTGATAAGCAGTACAGCAGTGTTATTCCGGTGATGAGCTCTGGCTAATTAGCCGTGTCATGCACAAGGGCCAGTCAATCATCTGTGATAATGTGACTCTGCTGCTTCCCTTTCTGGAGCAGGCTCTACACAGTCCAGGGTTGTGCAGCTGTTTGATGTATGTATAGTTCAATATAGACCCTAAGCAAGTTTGTTTTCTTGTACTAAAGAAAATGGTCACGATAAAGTGCTTCTCTCTTTAATGAAGGTAGAGTCATTACTGTAACTTGTATTGTAGTATTTTAAACTCTTTTATGTATCCAGATATAGCTGAGACATGACAGGGTGTCTAGTTCTCTCTGCATATTAGCCACATTATGACACATTATTCCTGGTTTTCTTTGCTGTTTTTTGGCTCTCATGTTCCTACTTGTATCATTTAATGAGAACATTGAACAGAGGATTTATTGTGACATTATTTTTCCTTCAGAAGAGGAAATAGATGATGAGGAAATGAATAACTCTTCTATGAAAAAAATGTGAAATGACAAAAATCTAATGGAGACATTTTCACAGTTGTTTGTAACTGTTTATCATATCAGTCAGTAGGTGAGTCATTGCACCAGAACCTATCTTACTCTTTATTTGCTCCAGATAAATATTTGCAACATGCAAGTAATTATTTGTATTACTGGGTCTCATCCCTGGAATTTCCCAGAGATGTTCTCTGATTCCATGATACCTGTGTGGGTTAGGGGTGTACATTATGTACTCTGCTTTAACAAGGGTTTCCTACATGTTACAGTCACTTGGAACTTTACAACATCTTTTCTAAAGGGGTTTTCCTAGGCAATGTCAATACACAAATATATGATGAAAACTCAAAATTAAAATTATAGCCTTCTCACTAAATGCAAGCACAGAAAAACTTTAATAATTTGAAAAAGAAATAGCAATTACACAAAGAAATAGGTGAGAAGGCTGAGAATGGGTGTAAAAGTAGTAAACACATATGTAGATAAAGTCATGTTAGACTAAGGGAGAAAGCTGTACTTAAATTTTAGATGCCTCCTGAATTTTTCTTCCTAAAGTGAATGCTTCTGTGTCCTGTCTTCAGAAGTTTGTAAATAAGCCCCTAAATGTTCTTCACGTGCTGGGATTTGGTTTGGACCTTAGGGCAATTTCAGTGGTTTCAAAGTAGATTCGTTTTTCAAGAAACAAAATTTATCTCCATTTGAAGTGTCCTCCAGTGTCTGATGGGGATGTTCTTGTGTGAACCTGTGGAGACCATGTCATGCTCGATGCATATCTGACAGACAAGTGACAATACAAGGCTGATGGGAAATCCTGTGCCATCCCAGGGTGGGTTTTGTGCTATATTAAGGGTCATGTGCCGTGACTGTGCTTTTAAAAACCTGACCATGAGGTACAGAATATAATCTACAGAACACCAGGCTGCACCAGAAAGTGTTCCCTCTGCCTCTGACTTTTTTTTTTTTGTTCAGGAAGGTATTTCTGTTATAGTTTCACTAACTAAATGAGCTGCTTATGTGGCAGACCGGAATATAGATTTTTAAGTTCCCTTCCCTTCCCTTCCCTTCCCTTCCCTTCCCTTCCCTTCCCTTCCCTTCCCTTCCCTTCCCTTCCCTTCCCTTCCCTTCCCTTCCCTTCCCTTCCCTTCCCTTCCCTTCCCTTCCCTTCCCTTCCCTTCCCTTCCCTTCCCTTCCCTTCCCTTCCCTTCCCTTCCCTTCCCTTCCCTTCCCTTCCCTTCCCACAGCTTCTTTGAACACTGTTCAGTTCAGCACTGAGAATCCTGTCCCCCTGCACACAAACAAGAAGCCATTTCTTCAGGCCCAGAACCTCTAGCTGACTGTACTCAAAGCAGTAGCCATGACAGGGACATCAATTCTGCTTGTCTTCTGCTTCAGAAAAAGGGATATCTCAGAAAATCGCTCTTTAAAAGAGGTGTCTTGCTGAGATAGTCACGGTGGCCATAGGATTGTTTCCAGTCCTTCCTTATTGTGTCTCACAATCCGTGTTGTCCAAACTCAGAGTGGGAAGGTAGTTTCAGCAGAAGGCACCACAGAATCACTTGGACACAGCATGAACAGGAGCAGAATGAAGGGTCTGCTCAAGAGATCTGTATATTCAATGGTGGTTCAAGCAATGATGTGTTTGATTTACGTGAGACAGAAATAAGGACTAGCTTAGAGGCTGGACTTCAACTTTTCCTTGATCTTGTCTCACGTAATGTCCTCGTGAACACCCCGAACAAGATTTACCTATAAAGTAATCACTCTAAGGTTATTCTGAACTCATAATGTTCTAAAAACATCCTCAAGCAGGTGCTATCTCTGTCAAGCAAGTGGATAATTTCAAGCAAGACTTTGCAAGAATCATTTGTGTGTGTGATTCTGTTCAGCACTTTTGCAGGTTTGTTTATACACAGTGTACACTTAAGAAATTGAGTATGAAATAGACTCTGGAAGCAGTCTGGGAGATGGTACTAGAATTCAAAACTGACTTGATGAATCGGAGACCACTAAGGCAGTCTGCAACTGTAAATGTGAAACTTTGTAAAGGCAAGTAGTATACATTGCTACAAGAAGCAAAGATCAGACCAATATATTAAGATAATTTAAAGTTTTTTATCATTGTAAAAAAAGAAAAATCTCATTTTGGAGCATGCTGAAAGGAGAATTATATGTATGATGAATATTTTGTGAGATAACTTTGATTTTAATATCTTTTAAATATTGTGCAGTAGTTTGTCAGTGTCTATCATGTGCCTGTTACAGCAAAATGTCACAGTTTTAAGTACTTACACTGCAGTTGCAGCTGCAAATCTATAATCCTGTCTTACACAGAAGTCTGGTGGGTTTTTTTTTTTAATGTGGTGTATATTTTCAGGAGTAATGTAAAAATATATTGATATAAATGAGGTGAAGGAGCTGACAAGCCTTGTCAAGTAGGGAGACTTGAAGAGAAAATTCCAAATTGAAGCGGGCAGTGTGTTTCCTCCTCCTATTTAATTGCTATTAAGGAATGCATCTGCTTCTCTTCATTAACTGTACTTGACATCTGTATATATGTGATGTGTGTTTCACAACTTCCTTCCTGCTTTTCAAGAAGAGCAACAAAATCAAAGGTTTCTGAACAACAGAATTACTACTTCAACATCACTTGAAACGCATACAATTGTTTATAGGACAAAATGGAGGAGAGTGTATACACTATCACTAGCGTCACCTTACAAATAACATATACCTTTGCTTCTCATCCTCCAAAAGACGCAGTAGGTTCATCTTATTTAATCAAGTTATAGGAAAAAAACTATTCAAAAAAAGAATAGTTGAAAGAGCAGGGCTTTGTATTTCCTATATCATGAAAGAATAATGCAGTGAGAGGCACCATCATAACTTAAGCCCTGTTGAACGATATAAAAGAGTAGACAAACCCCAGACAGTCCACAGAAAGAAGATGTGCAGACTGAATATTTAAACTAAAAAGTAAACATACTTGCTTAGTATTGTTAGCACTATACCTGATATGCATTTGCCCACACTGAACTAAACGAAACTAAATTAAACTAAACTAAACTAAACTGAACTGAACTGAACTATTACCTAAGAACGTTCAACAAATCTTTGTCTTCCACAGGTCCATTGATTATAGCTGTCCAGCTCTCTCAAAAATGAAGTCAGTTTTGGTATGTTATAAGAGAATCTTTCTAAAATATCCACTGAAGATTGCAGGTATTTATACACATCAGCTATACCCTCTCGAGCCCTCTTTTCTCCAGGGTATGGAGTCCCATTTCTCTCAATCTCTCCTTATCTGTCAAATCCTCCAAAAGTGCATTTAAGTAATTAGATACCTTTAAGCAAATATTGCCAGTTCTTTGTTGATTGTTTCAAACAAATACAATCAAATATACTGGAGAGGCCCCAGAGAGGTATTATTTACAAGGGGACATAGTGATAGAAGCAGAGGGTACAGCTTTAAACTGAAACTACAGGTTTAGACCGGATATTAGGAAGAAATTCCTTTACAGTGAAGGTGGTGAGGTACTGGAACAGTTTGCTGAGAGAAGTTGTGGATGTCCCATCCCTCAAAGAATTCCAGGCCAGGTTGGATCGGGCTTTGAGCAACCAGGTCTAGTAGTTGCTGCTCCTGCCTACTACTGTATCCTTCGAACCCAAACCAGTCTATGAAATTTCTGAATATAAGCAAGCAACTCTTTTTTTTTTTTTTTTTTTTTAATACAGGCAATAAATTATGATGAACTCATTATACTTGTACAGTCTAGTGGTTCAAACACTTAGTCTTGCCTACTTAAGTTGTTAACCCTCACTTAGGATCCACCTGCATGACAGCAGACTGACACTAGCTCAGTCTACCTAAGATCTGATTTGAATAGAAGTTAGTCTGGTTTGCTTTGGAAGAACTGCAACTGCTTCAAGTCTGAGCTTGGAGAACACTGATCTCTGCAGCTCATGGCTTTCTACACTCAGCCTTGTAGACATCCTTAATGCCTTTTCAAATATTTGAGCACTATTTAACAAATTCCAGATCATAATAAATCTCTCCAAGTATACAAATAAATGACACAAAAAGTTCTAAAAGCCTTTCAAGACATGTTTATAAAACTTAACAAAGTCAGTAAAAAAGGGGTGATTTAGATACACTTAACTTTGAGTCAACATATGCTTAAAGAAACTCTGATTTTACATTTAAATTTCACTTTTCATTCTGAAACACTCCCAAATACTCTACAAATTGTCAACAGATTTGGGAGACTCTCACTTTCTAGCATGGAAATGTGGTCACCTCCAGCACATGACAGAGCAGATGTCTCCATGCAGAGTGTGAAACCAAAGAGTGGGGCAGGATGCTCTGCTAACCCACACTGCAATTGGCAGGAAGCGAGAGGAACAGAGGAAACAGACTGTAATTATTTAATTTGGAATTTGGCCAAGATACCATGGCTGGCATTTCTGCTCTGTTGTAAGAGTGCCATGAAATGCCATTCTACTTCAGGTTTTGCAATTCATTGGGAAGACCGGAGTAAGGATGGTCAAACTTTGAAGAGTTGGAAAATTTGGTTACTTCTAGCTGAAAGCTGTAAGCTCTTCAGTTCAGGCAAAAGCACGGTAGAAGTCTCAGCAAATCACACATGCTATGTATTTCTGGTATTTTTACCCCCAGCTATACCTTCTCTAGTTTTTTCAGCGTCTTTTGTATTGTGACCATTATCTTATGTAATTTATGTATATTTACATAGGTATTTACACACACACAGAAGTAAAAATGCATATATGCATGGTTATGTTAATAAAGTAATTTAAAGGCATTTGACTTGCACATTATTACAATATCAATTTATTCTTTTTCAGTCAACTAAAAATAATTTGTTGAATTCTTGCATAAACTGAGTGCAAATGTAAACAAATATTAAATGGCCTTACCTATGTGTGACATATTGTTCTTCCTCTGAAGATATTTGTAAGTGATGTATCTCAACTTCAGTATGAACACTGTTTTAAAGATCAAACACTTTCAAGATTCTAAATGAGTTGCAAATATCAAGAAGCTTGCACTATTCCTTGTCTATTTGTACTTTAACATGAAATTTGGGTAAACAAACTTAACGAGAATTTTAGTAGTTAGTCTGATAGGAAGTATCTTTATAAGCTATGTGGAGGTGCTCAATGAAGAGCATTAATGTCATGGGTCATTTCACAATCTGTTTCCATCTCCTATAAAAAGATAAAATTCTGAATTTTTTGGAAAAGTATATTTTCTGTTGTCATTCAATGGCTAAAAAAGTGACAGAATTTGATGCTATTAATTATTTAAATTATAAATTATTAAAAAGACAAAATTATAAAAATATTCCTAACCAATTCTCTTTGGAATTTATGAATACCACTTACTAAATGTTTATACATATTTTCATTACATTTCATAATTTAGCCATTCAGTGTGAGTAGTGCACGATTTGTCAGCATTTCAAACTTTTATTAATATAAACTGATATCCACATCAGAAAACAATAAAAATATTTGCAGCAGTGCTCAGCAGTCTTTATTATTCATGCTAATGAACACAAAGTTTAAAAATGCAATAGACAAGTCCAGCGCTTAGGCAGATATTCATAGTTTGCATGAGTGACATACATAGCCTACATTACTCATATTATGGCATGAACTAATGTAAGACTGTCTCCAAATATATTAAAAACCCTTTAAAATTCAAAATATGAGATTAAAGTGATAAAATACATTTAAAGTGGTGTCTTTGTGTTTTTTTTTAAAGACGGTGGGCCATATTTTGTTCAGTGATATGGTTTTTTAAAAATTCTTTATTTCATTGAAAACTTTTTCAGATAAAACTAATGAAAAGTATTCTGTATACTACCCAATTTATATTAAATAATATAAAATATATTTGATTTAGATATGTATAGGTATAAATATATAAATACATATGTATTCTTATCGATGTACTCTTATCTATGTACAAAAGTGTATGCACCTGGTTACTACATGTGTTGAGTATTTGACTACAGCAGATATGCACCTTTCATGCTCTATCTACGCTAGTTCCCCGAGACCAGTGGGGCCAAATCTGTAGAATGTGCTACCTGCTATAGGTGCTTTCCAGGAAGAAGCTTCCTGTATCTTTGGCAAAATCCACTCGTCCTGTGAACACCTGTTAGCAATTATGATGCTTGTTACAGTTTAGTTAAGAAAAAAAATTCCAGTTTGCTTGAATTGCTTTGCCATTTCACTTGCAGCTCCAACTAATACTTATCAAATCCATCAGTTTTGGTTTTGTTAACTTGGCATATTTCTCTCCTGCTCCTGCAAAAGCTGCATGTGTTGGACCCATTTATCTGGGGAAGATGTGAATTTTCTGGGGATTTGTCATTATTCTTTTCCCTGATAGCTTCAAATGAGAGCCATTGTCTGACTCCCTTGGTTTCACCATCGATCTGTTTCTTCAGGGTAATCTGGTGTATGAGCTACTCACACAAATTTTGGGAAATGAAGATCATGAAAAGGTAAAAGGGCAACAAATGCTTCCCCTCATACTGCTCACCCAAGAGCAAAAAAAGTAGAAGTAACTTCTGGAGGACATAATTTCTACGGAAGGTCTGGTTACCCTAATTCCTCACCAGTGTGTCTTTTCAGGTTTTACTGGGTTTCAGGATTTGACTCCCACTTTTTTCCAAAGTGCTCCTCTAGGGTGGCTACGCAAGATGCAAAGTTTTATAGCAACACTGAAGTTGAAGATATCTACTGATGGGTATCATATAGATATTGATGTGTCTGGCTACTTGCCACATTGTACCTTAAAATTCCTTCCATATACTACCTCCCACAATCAGGACATCCTTGGATTGTCACAATGATTTAGGATTGTCACAAAGGTTGAGGATACTGATCACTAAGGTAAAACAGTAATTTCTGAAGGTTTTACTTTTCATTATGGTAGATTTTTCTTACTGATAGTAAGAGAAGGGGAGGGGTGCATGGTACCTTTTCACTGCCTGCATTGCTAAATGACAGTACATAGGAGGACTGACAAGACCAAAGAGATGTCATGGTTTTATTTATTGACAGCACTTTTAAGTCCTTTGGTTTGCCTTGGTCTTCTGAAGTGTTCAGCAACTTGGCTTAGAAACTTGAACCCAAGAGCACATCATGTACATGGAGAATTCTGTTGCCTTCTTGAGCAGAATACAAGAACGTGGTGGTCAGAGCAGCAGGCTACAGGACAGCGCAATAAAATGTGAACCACTCTGTGGACCAGACCCAGCCACAGGTTACCAGCTGGACCATCCTGCTCCACCAACACCAGAGTGCCAAATCTGCCCTTCTCAAGAGTGGTCAGAGTAAGCCAGTATTTGAAGAATGTAAGATACCTGTACATGCACATTGCTGGGAAAGTTCTGGCATGTTTAGAAAACTGACAACAAGCTGCAGTTGTGGCCTACCTGTAGAAGGCTGTAGGATCTTAAAAAAAATGCACAAAAAGTGCTTCCTCATAATGAGTGGCTGATGAAGACCCTGGACCAGAGCACAAGGTAAAGGGAAAGGAAGTGAAGAGGCCATGAGAGATACTAAGTAGAACATTTACTTACAAGGGATCTCATCTCCACAGGTGCTTCTGTTCCAGGTACAGGAAACTTGAAACTATGTGCTAAAGGTCCTGGGACCATGAAAAAAGACAAATCTATGTCTAGGCCGCCAAATAAACAGAAGGAAAATGAACTATTTGGAACAAAGCAGCAGTAGCATCAAACACATTTTGGGACGTACAGATACCACAAGCAAATAAAGTTATGTATTTGACCAGTTACAGCATATTTAGTCTGATACAGTTTCCCACTTCCTCAAGAAAAGGGAAATTAAAATACACACAAAATTATACTGTCAGCATGCAAAGGGATGATGGTATTCATGTGGCATATTCCAGCATTGAGTGCATAAACTTCTAAATTAACAAACTAAAAGCTTCTTGCCTTTTATTTGTGATGTTTCAAACACACGAGAATTTGTGACTATATAAGGGTGTGTAGAGAACAGATTGCGACTGACATTCTGAGCAAAAACAAGCAGAGCAAAGATAGGCATGATTGTTCCAATAAACATCAGACAATTTTGCAATGCATATGCAAGTCTGAACCCTCTCCAATTTTCAAGCAGCTGTATAAAACCATCCCACCCAAAGCTTTGATATTTAGATTAGGATTGCTTACTTCTTTTACATCACTGTCACTGTTTAACAATTAAATGGGACCCCCTAGGAGAAAAAAAGACGCCTTTTTGTAAAGAATCAAAATTACAAATATTTTATTGGTAATTTAGAATGTTTACACTGTTTGATCTACAGAAGTTGCTATTTTAAGTGATCACAGAAAATGAAATATAGAATTATTTTACACAGCTATACAGAACAATTTTTAAAAATCCTTTAAACATTATTTCAGTACATACAACTTTCTCTTGCTAAGCCAGCTGTGTCTTGATTAAGAGCTGTTTGGGACACTGAAATGTCACAGCTCACAGGAGATGCTCCACAACCATCAACTTTTGCATTTGATTCTCTGAGGTACCAGTGTTTCAGTTCAGTTTAGGCAGAATTCAGAGCAGCTGGGAACTAAAATTTAACAGCTATCTGAAAGCCAAAACACAGAGTTGTGATGTAGTTTCTTACAAGTTGTTTTTTCTACCTTGAGCCATGTGAACTCTTCAGACCACTGGGACAGATGACTCTTACTCTGTGACACTGCTCTGGGCAAGCACATCGAACTCCTATAAAGATGCCTGTGTCTCTGTGCAATTGTCCTGCTACCTGTGACCCCGTCTGAGGATTAGAGAGCATTGGACTGGATGTCTTACCCCACAAGCTGATTTCACCCTCTTTCTTTCACTCCTTTAAAAAGTATTTAGCTTTTTCTCTTTTTTCATTCAAAATGGCAAATGTCGGATAGGTTTTTTAAAGAGCTATGTTGGGCCCTAATTCTGCTCAAACTGAATTGAATGGTTAAATGTTTACTGATTTCAGTGAATGGAGGAACAAACCTGCACTGAGGATTTCAGAAAACACCTGTGTGGAGTATTTTATTATTTAATCTTAGAGCTGTATAAGGACAGAAGTTTTGAAATTTTTTATTACAGGAAATGAAAGCTTCAATAAAAATACTGCTTTGAATAATACTGAAAAAATGATTAAGAGTGTACTATTAGTTATATATGAACCCAAAAAGGGGGCAGTATATATGGTCTTTATTTGCAAAACCTATGTATCTGACTTAGCAGGACTTAACAAACAATTAGTCCAGGAAAAAATGAAAAGTATTTTACACAGTTGCCAATACAACAGCTATATTTTATATAAAAAAACCCAAAAATATACATGTACAATATTGTAATGATATAACTTGATGAAAATAACACTGATCAGTATCAAATCTAAGATTTCACTTATTATCCATCCTTAACAGATGAAACGCATTTCACAGAAATAGATGCAGGTAGGGTGACATGAAGTGATATTCATGGCTTACTGTGAGAAAGTTACCATGAAAATTAAGGTAAAAATGTAAAAAAGGAAACCTAAAATAGATTTATATGTATAAAAGTTCAGCATTATAGCATCTGAGTGGATGTGCTGCAGCAAGATGGCAACAGCGACCTTATGGTACACACCACACAACGCTTGCACGTACACTCATACAAACACACAAATGCCCATGCCCAAATGCATGTGCAGGGATCCTCCTCAGCTTGATTATACAAGCATTCACTTACCAGCTTTTGCTGCGGGCAACACCAGGAATGGGGCTCAGCACCCTGTTTTTAGCTGTCTGCAAGGTAGCTGTAGCTACCTAAAGTCAGAAACCCATCTAAGGTAACATCAGCTGAACATTTTAATGGAAGCTGTTTTCATCCTGAGCACCTTTGAGGCACTTCAGTAAAAAATATGAAGTTAATCAAGACTGGAAAAAATATAAAAATCCTTACATGTGATATCTGGAAATTTAAAATTAAAAAAAAAAAAATCCTGAGTTTTGATAAATAATTTTATTATAATAAAATACCAAGCCTATTGAAAACATGTGTTTTATAAAAGCATGTTATATGAAATTTTTTCTTGATAAATTCATGCCTTAGTGCACAAAATATGTTAATAAGTCTTTGGGGACATCTGTAACAAATTAATAGGAAATGCAAAGTCAAAGAATGACCTGTCATGTACGTACAAAACATGCATTGCTCCTGGCAACACACATCATGTTTACTACAGGCACCTTTATCTTTTTCTGTGCTTGCAGGGTCCTGCCCATATCTTAATACTTTACAATTAATTACTTTTCACTACTATTTACAGAAGCAGAAACTAATCACACATCTTATGCCCAAAAATATGGAACTACAGAAGTAGAATATATTTTAAAACAGTATGAAGATAAGCATGCTACATAGTACGCTTCTCTAGAAGTACAGTTCATGAATTATTTTCTTTATGAAGATTTAAATCTAAATGAAGATAGAAGTCCAAATGATCTCTTTTTACCTTGGTTACATTTTTTTTTCACCCATTATTTCTAAAAAATTTTGCCCCAAGACAGTATTTGGATTGTAAAACAGTTTTAAATTGTCACAAAAGTATCTCCAGTAAAGAGCCATCAGGCTCTGGAATGCCCACTTTTTACACAGGATACTATCCATTTGTTTTCAACTAAAAATAGCTGAAATAATAGCCGTTGTCCATATGTTTCTGCTAGTGGTAATTTTTTGCTTCTGGTGTGTTTTTCTCTCCTTTGCTATCAGTAGACACAAATACTCATACCCAAAGTGCTGGCAAATGCACTAAGACACACAGTGGCTACAGAAAGGAATTTATAGAGCCCTTGGGAGGTTCCTTCTGACAATTATAGGTAAAAAACAATCATCAAAGTAAAATGCACCTTTGTATTTACTGCATCCTTTAATATTTTCAGTGGCTACCTCTATAATATACCTGATAAAAATTCTAATTTTAAATATTTAGACTTCTAGTACAAAGTATTTCATGTTTTATTTAAAAAAATTCACAGCAGTGATGGTGGTTAATTTGCTTTATAAAAGACAATACATTGAGCTATATATAATAATGGCTTTGATCCAATTAACTTGATATTATGCTGCTTAATAATTACTGTGACTTCAGTTCCTACAAGTGTTACAGAGAATACAAACTTAATGTACAGGAAGTGGGGATCATTTGGAAGTGCTGATTCAGAAGTATTCAAGTGCTAACAATGACTTGTTCTTTCTATGCTTCTCTTCATGTTCCATAAATGATGATTTCATAAATGTCCATGATTTTCAATGTGACAGAGTTTTAAGGCAATTTTTTTAATGTTCTTTCTTTTGTGCAAATACAAAACTAGATTTTTCTGGATGTTGCCACCTTGTTAAAAGTAATTGCCACTTTTACTTAAAAAGGCACCAGCATTAATGTAAGAGAATATACCTTTTATGCTTGTTTTATGAAGAGCTGTACTTGTTACTGGAGCGAAAATTATCATATCCGTGATCATTAGCTTTGAACTTTAAACAGGACTGCCTTTCCTCCAGGGACAACAGATCTTTGGATTGGCACCAGCAACACAAGCATGACTGTTAAAATAAAAGAAATAAACATTTTACATCACTCTGTTTTTGCACATGTGGCAAAACGCACTGAAAAGCTGCCCTTTCTCAGGGGTAGAGTAGGAAATGGCAAATGTGCAAGCTGCTGCTCTGGGGTTAGAGCATAAAACACAGAAATGGGGTTCAACTCTGAGCTGCTTAAATGGCTTCATCAGCAACCTTACTGCTGGAATACAGGAAGAGTTATACTGAGTAGTTATATACAGTAACAGCCACCACACACATACCCCTTCAAATCTGGTCTGCAATTCTAAATGCATCTGAAAATAAAATTATGACTCCTTGTCCTTTCTCTGATAATCTCTCTTGGTGGGAAAAAAAAAAAAGTATTCTTATCTATGCTTTCTAAGCAAGATGCTGCTATTTAGCTCATTGTTCTCAGGTGGAAAAAAAAAGAAGTCAAAAAAAAAAAAAAGAAAAAAAAAAAGAAGGGTCAAATCCTACATACAATTCATACATTTACTAGATGTACTGCAGACCTTTTTCTCATGGTCCTGTCTGGCCTTTGGTTGCTGGAAGTGCCTTCCTCACACTTACTTCCATGCTCAGGATGCCAGAGATCTCTTACTTGCTTTCAGCTCCAGTGACTCTTTCATGGAGCCAGCAGCATAGACAGGGAAGACAAGACCAACACTAAAACCTCTGCAACCTGTGCTGTCACAATTATGTGGGAAATACATTAACACTACTAGATGTAGAGCTGACTGGCTACTGACTGAAAGATGTTTCCATCTTGCTAGTAAGGAATTTAAACAGCCAGGCTATAACCCTAGCTGTGGCCAGTGGTTAAATGCTTAGGAAGAAAAGAAAAATCTAACAATTTGCCATAGGCAATGCAAGGACTCCAATACAGTGTATAAAGATAGTAAGGGTTCACAAAAAAAGCCCAACTCTTCGTATTTTCCAAGCAGACATGAAAGCTGAAGGACTTATGGGCTGCCAGCCACATGCAATCCAGAGCCCAAAATCCTGTGTGGAGAATTAGTGCCCAGTTCTATTCACTCAGACCAAGCCAGGACTACAAACAGATCTGTCTCATAAAATGTTGGTGCTGCAAAGGGACAAGTACAGATTTGCACCCTCTGCCTCAGATGACTAATCAAAGTGCTCAGTCAGGATGAGGGAGCCCAGGCTCATCCCTATCAGGATGCAGAGGATATGCCTACATGAATCTCTGCAGCACAGTCTGAGTCTGCTTCGTCAGTGCTCTGGAAGTAGCTGGGTGCCAGCTTCAGTTAGGAAGTGATGTAGCACTGATTAGCATGGTCCCCAGAGGGTTTATGGTACACTCTGCTCTTTTGCTTTCTCTTTTTGCTCCCATCAAACCTTAGTTCCTTCCTACGGAACTTCAGCAGGAGAGGGAGAGAACACTTACCATAACCCAATTAAAACTTAAAGTAGAATTTAATGACACTTTGTGCATGTTAAGCAATGAATTTTACTACTAACATCATCTTTTAACCAGAGGAGCAACTCCTAGCAGCAACTTACCTTAAAGCAGTTTTGGAATCTTTTGCTCACCAAATACAGAGCTATTGGATTGATGCAGGAGTTCAGTGAAGCCATGTTAATACCGATATAGTCCATCACAAGAAAAAAGCTGTGTGGAAATTAAAGTGAGACACTTCTCATTTGCGTTGAAAAGGCTTAGTAGAGGTTTACAAGTATGGAAATTGGACTCGGTTTCACTAATCAAGACTAGCTATTAAATGTAATAGTAATGGGGCTTAAATCAACAGGATTAACTTGTGTGGGTAACAGTTATACTCAACAATAAAGTCTGAATCACAAGACCATTCTCATAAAAATAATTTCAGGAGATCCAACTATCTTAACTTTTGGACGAAGAGGTTCAAAAGGTCATTTTGCACAAATTGAATCCTAGCTGCTCTGTTGAAATGGAAAACAGGGACAGAAATCCCCTTTTTATTCTCATAACACCACATGACAGAAGAACAGTCCCAAAAAGGATCAGGAGGAAGATGGGGAAAAGAAGGGGAATTCCTCACAATTTTCTTTCTCTGCTATTGGAGTGAAACCAGAGGGTCTGACATGAAGAAGCAGTGTTCAACTCTGGACATACAGAGTAAGCTAGTTCAATAGGAAATCCAAACATTCCTATGGAGAATGCCCACAATATACAGACATTTTATTTTTGCATTCTCACCTTAGAAGTTCACATCTGTTGGGGTCCTTCTGATCATAAATAGTGAGTTTCAAGATTCTGCTTAAGTGAAGTGGGAGCCAACACAAGGCAAAAACAAGTACCAGACAGAACACAGTTTTGGCCACCTCGCGTCTCTGAGAAAGAAAATTGGACAAAACAGTGTTACAGTTCCTCTCTCTCCCTCTGAATTGTTGTTGTCTTCTAATATTCAAATGTTTAATAAACAAGATTAAAAAGCCTATCACAATAGGAGTTAGGAAAGCATCAAATAGATTATTTTCTTGGAATATGTGCTTCATCTTTTCTATTGTTTTAGATGTACAACAGTCTTGCACTGATTCGATATGTCTCTTATTTCAAGAAGTATGAGTAATAACATGAAAAATCGAGGTCACGAAAACATTAATTTAAGCAATAATTTAAATTAAAATTTAAAACATATTTGTCTCCCCGATCACTTTCAAATACCAGCTTGTTTTCTATTGCATTTCCTTGTACTTTGATCTCACATCTTATTTTAGATGCCCCAAGAGATTCCAATTACAGCTCTAACCAGGTAAGAGGAAAGGAGCAGAAATACACATTAGAGAGCAATCATAGTTTAATTCTAGTGATGTTTGTGTCTGGGGCACTAGTGCCTTGGAATGTCTGCTAGAATATGTTCTGCTAACATATACTGTTAACCTCACTGGATTTCAGCAAGAATTTTTTTCAAAATAATTAACAGTTTAATAGCACCACCTTCTAGACTAGTGCATGACTTCAGTTTTCATTACAAAATAGCCAACTCTCATTATAGCAAAGAAATAAAACCTATAAAACCTGAAACATTAAAACCAAACAAGAATGAAACAAATTTTTGATTTTCAGTTAAAATCTTATGTTCCTGAGGGCTCTGATATATACAAATGTATATGAGTTCAGCAGCACCACTGCTAGGAAAGTTCACTTTGCTTCTAATCCTGAAGTCATACAAGAACAGAATGATATGGCAGGAAAATCAATAAAGTGATTAGTTAGCCTGTCTACAGTTACAGAGTGGCCAGGGATAAATTTTTACCTGTTTTAAGTGGTCATTTAAAGCAATCTGCATCCCACTTTTCTTTCGTAACATCTCACAAGTCATGAGAGTATAAAAACATGCTGTGATAGCCAGTGGCAAACAGAAGTAAAAGCTGAACAGCCACCAGTCTTTAGCTTGCTTGTAAAACTGTAAAGAAAAAAGCAAAGCAAAAACATGGTTAGGAATTAAATGCTGTGCATTTTGCTAAGTGTGCTGTAACTAATTGGTCAGCCTGTCCTGAAAAGCATTTCTGTAAGGTGTACATTAGAAGTGAGAAAACTGGACAAAACAGCAGTATGTTCAAAGCCCACAAAAAGTCAAAGATTTCTGAATGCTCTTCTTTGAACCAGTATGCTTCAGAAATGTCAGTATTTCATTTGAACATTATATTCACCTACATGTCACATACACCTGTGCACATTACAATCCACACAACACCGTGAAGATCCAAGGAACTCGCCTAGAGATTTTATCGATGTTAGTGACTTACCATCATAAAGGATGTTTTCTGTGTGGGGTGAAGCAAGCAGATTCTAAGATACCTTCCTCTGTACTCCATCGTAATCATGTCAAATGCAATAGCTTCTGGAACAGCCAGTATCACTGATATGACCCAGATGAGGACAATTTCCACAGCAGTCCACTTTGGCACTCCAATTCCTTTAATGCGACTCCAAGAAGCGACTGCTCGGTACCTGAAGCAACAGCACACATTTACAAATTCAAAATACAAGAAAACTCACCCAGTTTAACTGGCTATTATTATTAAATCCTATTTGCATTGTATCAGCTGAGTGGAAAGGTGAATTTGAGCCAATGGCCATATAGGAAACAAATTAGCGACTTCAATGAAAAATGGGTCTCACCTGTCTATACTGAGGGCACACAAACTCAGCACTGTGATGCCCACTGAGGCCTTTTGAATGAAGGGCACTAATTTGCACATTTCAACACCAAAGGGCCAGTCCTCTGCAAGTAGCTGTGAAAAGAAAACAACAATTATTTTAAAAAAAGTCCTTCCCAGTGCTGAAACATGGAGTTCTGTCTTGCCTGTTTTCCTTTTCCACCAGGTCTTGTCCTGTGAAGACAGGCTGAATGGGGTTTGTTCAGTCTGGAGAAGAGAATTCGCCAGGGAGGCCTTGTAGCAACTTTTCAGTACTAAAGGGGGCCTGAAAGAAGGCTGGGGTGGGACTTTTTAGGGGCGTTTAGTCATAGAACAAAGAGGAAATGTCTTTAAACTGAGATATTGTGAATGCCTGACCTCCGGAAGTGTTCAAAGCTGGGTTGGACAGGGCATTGAGCAACCTGGGCCACTGAAAGGCGTCCCTGCCCATGCCATGCCATGGAGGTAGGAACTAGACAACCTCTAAAGTTTGAGTCAAACCATTTTATGATTC
Organism: Vidua macroura; assembly: GCF_024509145.1. NCBI lineage: Eukaryota > Metazoa > Chordata > Aves > Passeriformes > Viduidae > Vidua > Vidua macroura. Next base: position 48,981,585 of record NC_071572.1, on the reverse strand, counting down.
TATTCAAAACTTAGTCAAGAAGAACCTTTTCATGAGGGAGTCCCTGAGGTTTGTGTCCTAAAAACTAGACAGTAGCAGTGTAGTCACACTCTGGTGGGATAAGGGTATCACTTAAGTCTTAGTCCTGCCTCTTAAAGCTCTGCAAAGTCCACTCCTTTTGCTTCTAACTTGTTTATGGGAAACAAGTTAGGGAAAAAAATGACAGAGCAGGTGAGCATCCTCCACATCTTTGAATTGTCATTATTTGCCTTGAGTGTTCACTGCTTTTCTTACACATCCCAAATAACACACCCTTGGTCAGAAATACAGAAAATTACTTGAGGCTGATCAGAACAGGGACAAAGCCAGCAGGTGCATATCTGGGGTGGAGTTTATTTGAAGCTTAGTGTCTAGGCTCCATCAGCGGAAAGGTCAGGCAACACTGGCAAGAAACATACACGCCACAGTTTTTAGCTGACCATCTGAGAACAAATGAAAGGGCCCACTGGACATTCCAGGAGCACAGGCAGATAGTTTGATCTAAATGTTTTGCAGCAGGTAAAAACATCAGATGAATCCCTCACTAATGGTCTTCATTGAACAATTCACCAACATTCTCTATAATAATACCAAAAATACTATCTGCACATTCAGCAAATTTTAAGTACTAAGAAATAGAGAAAATAGCACAATGCGTTTCAGGATGGCTCACTTGCACTTTGAATCATACACTTTAATGGAAATCTTGTCACATCCCCAGCTGCACATTTTATCTTTTATCTGATTTAGGGGAAAAGATTTACTGGACACAGAAAGCACCTTACTTACAGCTGATTATGTGAACAGACAAACATCTGTAGCCTCAGTTTAGCAATGTTTATTCTTTGAACTCTGCTGTGAGCTTCTTTGATGGTCAAATACACCAGAGCAGAGCCAAATCTTCCAGTTTTCATTAAAACAACATTCTCATTCTCCACAACAAGGGTTGTGCCAAGAAATAGACGCAACAGTTATATAGAAGAGTAAACTTTCGGAGTTTCTGTAATTAGTTAGATTATCTAAACCCATCTCTGTTTTTCATACCTTTCTTCAAATGAGGTCTTTGGAATCTGTTGCAAATACAGGGCTACAGAATACAAAAGGAGAAGGAAGAATGAGGACTAATCAAAAAACACTGGAAAATCTTTCCCTTGGCTTGAGTCTCTTCAAACAACTCATTTAAGAGGGCTGTAAGAACGGAAGAATACCTCATCAGACTGTGTGGATGTTTCTGGGAACCAGAAAGGCTACAAAGTTTCTACGGAGGGTTCTGGACAGGCTGGATTGATGGGCCAAGGCCAAGCTTATGAGGTTCAACAAGACTTGGGTCACAACAGCCCCATGCAGTGCTACAGGCAGGAAGAGTGGTGGGGAAGTGGCTGTAAAGATCTGTGAGAAAAGGACCTGGGAGTGCTAGTAACACCTGGCTGAACATGAGCCATCAGTGTGCCCAGGTAGCCAAGAAGGCCAATGGCATCCTGGCCTGTATGAGAAGGACCAGGGCAGTGACTGTCCCTGTATTTGGCACTGCTGAGGCCACACCTCAAGTGCTGTGTCCAGTTCTGGGCCCCTCACTACAAGAAAGACATTGAGGTTGAGGTGCTGGACTCTGTTCAGAGAAGGGCAACAAAGCTGGTGAAGGGTCTGGATAATAAGTTGCATGAGGAGCAGCTGAGGGAGCTGGGATTATTTAGTCTGGAGAAGAAGAGACCTTGTTCTCTACCGCTGCCTGAAAGGAGGCTGTAATAAAGTGGGGGCTGGTCTCTTCTGCGTGTAAGAAACAACAGGACAAGAGGAAATGGCTTCAAGTTGCCCCAGGGAAGGTTTAGATTGGGTGTTAGAAAAAAATTTCACTGAAAGGCCTGTCAGGCATTGGAACAGGCTGCTCAGGGAAGAGTTCAAAAAAAGATGTACATGTGGCTCTTGGGGACATGGTCTAGGGATGAGCACAGTGGTGGCAAGGTTGATGGCTGGACTTGATCTTAAGAGATCTTTGCCAACCTTAACTATTCCACGATTCTGTAATTGAAGGTAGCCACAGAGTTGCCTGTTCACACTGGTTTGGTTCAGCAAAGTCCTTATGCAAACATACATGTCCATCTAAGGGTAAACACTTACAAGGCCCATGAGAGTTTTTTGAAGAGTCCTGATATAATTTAAATATAATTTTATTTGAACAAAAAGGAAGTTAAGAACATTTCATGATGGTGGGCTTTTGGGAATCTCTATGAAGTGGCCACCAGTATTTTCAGATACCAGAATACCTCCAAATACCTGCTTTAGCTCTGTGTCGTAATGGAATCTTTAAAAGAATAGTAGTAGACAAACTGCAACATGGCTCAGCTTTCTATTTTTTCAATGATCTACTTAAGTAAGACAATAAATATAATGCCTCTGCAGAAATGAAGCAGAGAAATAAATTCTAAGGATTTACGTTTCTCAAGAATTTTATGGAAAGTAATAAAGCAGAGGAAGAAGGGATGAGGTTGTAATAACCATACAGTATCTTTTGCTTATATGATGTAGGAAAATAACACAGTCTGCAATTAAAGTATTTTCAATAAAGCCTCTCCCTGGAATGACTTCTGAATTTCTGTAAGGGGTTGACAGTAACAATCTACTATTAAAACTGTAATGTGAATAATCAAATGTATTCTAAATTTACACCCTACAGAACTGAATGACACCTATATTGATTTATATCAATCAGGCAGTGAACCTCCAGCCTTTCACATCTATTTGCCATAGAAATCAAGGACTGGGTAGTAAGTACATTGTATACTTATTTATGGTACCTACTGTACATTGTACATGAGTATATACTAGACTAGGGAGAACTTATTAAAAAAAAAGCACTTTGAAGTAAAATATTCTTTTCTTTGTAACTGAAATGCAGGACTTCGGTCAAATCTCTATTGGTAGGATCTGTTGAAAACTTTTATTTACATCTAGCTGGTATGTAGAGCCTGTCTCTCTCCTCTAAAATCACACCAGTTCAGCCAATTGTTGTAGATTTTGCTGAACTAATACTTATCATTTAGGTGCAGACAGTCACACCTGTGCTCCAAACTGACTGGATTTGAGCCAGCTCCAGTTTGGGATTATAGAGGTGTGGCACATGACTGAATGCAATTTACTGAGAGGGTGCATTAGCTTCGGTTTATCATAACATAAAAACATTACTTTCATTCAGCCAGCTTATATCAGGGCAGAATGGACATGCAGCTGTCTGCACTGGATTGCAAAAACATGTGCTTTATGTCTTGCAGCTGATGTATTGTGAAATTTGAGCATTTTAATGCATGAGTCACAAGTTTCTCTATCATGGTTTCTCCACCACTGCAAGTGGTTAATGATACAGGCTTTACACCAAAAGCCTGAAAACATTAAGAAAGTAAAAGGAAAAAACCAAAAGAATGTTTTGATTGCTGAACTATGTTTCCTTGATGTTTCTGTTTGTTCTCTGTATTGCTATCCCCTTCAAATACGGCTTTGAAGTACAGTGAAGATCCAATGTAAAGTATTTGGGAGCATCACCTTCATGGACAATGATAATTCTTAGTGAAATACAGATGTAGCCTATTGAAATTTTGTATGACTAAAATTATTCTCTTAGGAGTCACAATAGAGTAGCTGTAAAAAGATTATCATTTTACAAATGACTTGGAGCCATGAGAGGAGATGCTGCCAAGTGGCAGCAAAGAGAAAAATAATGTTGTGTTTTCATAAGTAAGATGCCAAGAGCCGTCTACCACTGGCTGTATTCCGAGTGACCTTTCCAATGTTTTACAGTCACTTATTTTACAGAGGCAAAGTTTTAATTGCTGAGCAGCAGAGACGTGTTTAAGATGAAATAGATCAAAAGGAAAGGGAAAACATTGCAATGAATAAAGTGAAAGCATACTTAAAAGAACCAATACATCTGATGCACGCCTAGCCAATGCTTTCTCAGACCAGACAGATCTGAGCCTAAACTGATGTACAAGCTGCAGAGCTATGAAAGAAGCCCCAAGAGATGATGTGACTCACAGACACCTGTGAATCACAATTCCTACTCTGCTTTCTCTTAGTTGTGCAAGAACTGAGAGATGTTCTCAATCTGCTGCTGGAATGAGCCAGGCTGTGAGCACGATGTGCAGCTCTAGGGCTCAGCTGCTGTGGTCCCCAGGCAGAAGGCTGATACCTGGCTCCAGCCCACAGCAGCTCACGGGCTGCAGTGGGGCAGGAAGAAGCAGCAAAACGTGTGAATATTGCCACCAGTGTTCCAGTCCCAAGCAGTGAATGCACATGGGAAATGCAGAGCAGGAATTCACGCTTCTGCCAAGGTGTGCGTTCACAGCAAGCCTCATTTGCAGGACACTGGACTTGATTTTCATCATTATAAACAGCAGGCACAAGAGAAAACAGACATGCAGCTCTAGACATAATTCACACACAACAGTTTTTCAATGTATCTCTGAAATGACTGGTAGATTTTCACCTGAGTTTTTTTGGTGGGGTTTTTTTTTTTGTGTGTTTTTGTTGTTTGTTTGTTTGGTTTTGTTGTTTGGTGGGTTTTTTTTGGTTTTTTTTTTTGTTTGTTTGTTTTGTTGTTCTTTTTTTTGTTTGTTTGTTTTTTTGGTTTTTTTTTTTTTTGGTGTTTTTTTTTTTTTTTTTTTTTTTGACACAGGGACACACAGATATTTTACATGAACAAGAATTTTTCAAAACAGAAAATTTGCCCAGGAAATTAAAATTATGGTCAAGGATAAATGATAAATCAGACAACATTACAAACTTATTACTATTTAGCAATACTTATGTCAGGTGAGGATCTCCCCTACAGACAAGAAAATGTATTTTCTGCTTTCAAGCATAGCCTGGATTGTTTTACTGATCTATCTAATAAACTGTGTAAAATGTTAATATGAGCCATGCAATTATTTTATTTCCTTGTAGGAGCAATTTTCATACTCCTGCTTGAAACTTAGTAAAAAAAAAATAAGATAAAGTAATTTTATAGAGTCATCTTGAAAATGACAGAAACCTCGTAATGTGCTGTTGAACTAAAAAATATCTGCAATTTCACAACTCCATTGGAAAGACTGCATCAAAAGTAACCACTTAGAAAGCCATGCTGCTGTCAGATTGGGATGCATAAATACAGGGGAGAAGAAGCCAAAACAGGTCAAAACTTGCTTTGAAAGTTGTCACATGTATCTTTTATACATGTGACTGTATATACAATGTATACATATGAAAAAAACTATTTTCAATTTACAAATTGAATTACTAGCATCATCTAACTTCAGTTTTTAGATCTACCATGGAAACTACGTATGTGTACTTTTATCAGCATTCAGACATTTCCACTACTCCATATACCTGACTTCAGAATCGACTGTTCCCATCTAAATACAGAATAAAGTTACCCCTCCCCGCCACTGCCTGCAGAGTCCAGACAGGTTCCTCCACTGGACAATTCAGATCTTTAAGTGCCTATAACCTGCACTTGTTCACCATAAAAGGTTCTTAAGCAAAACAGACTTCTGGCTTAATACGGTCAGAAATCAATAAACTTCCTGTAAGAAATTCTGAGATGAACTTTGCAAGACCTCAAGTAAGTGGTTCAGATCTTGGAAGAAAGGAAATAATGCATTTCTTCCAATAAAATGGCCACTACCTTTAACATCAGAAGAACCAGCAACCAAGAGTTCTAATATGGAAGAGTGAGAATCCTTTCTAAAGAGAAGCACTTTGATTAGAAAGTTAGAAAAAGGCTGGCTTTATCATAATGCATGCCCTACAGTACTTGTATTACAAGAGTAAGTTCATTACAAATAAATTTCTACAGAAATCTTCAGTGCCTTTTTCAGAGAATACCTGGATTCAAAAAGGAGCCAATTTGTATCTACATGGTATATAGAGTGCCTAATCTAGTCTTTCTCGTATTTCCAGTGCTTGATAATGCCATATTATGCTAACCAGAATTTTTATGCAATCCCTAAATAAAGTTAATGAAAATAAATCAGTGCCTACAAAGCTGACTCTGGACCTTGATTAGTGGCTTGGATAAAGACTAGATTTTTTTCCTTCCCTTGAATTTTTTCTCCACTCTTCCATTGTGCTCTGAGAAAAAGGAACCTATGACAATATTGCCAGGTAGATTTTCTTCTTCAGACATTTCTTGGTAGTCAAAGAGTTCAGAACACCCCACAATAATGTGCAGAGCCTCGATTGCTCCTCTTGTTAAAAGTCCACTGGGATATGACAATAAGTTTGATTTCATATACAGGAACAAATATTACAAAATAAGAGAGAGAGATGTTGTTTGTGTATCAGAAGAGAAAGCATGTTAGTATGTGATGTGGTTATGGCTTTTTAAGCCTATGAGAGGCAAAGCTAGTGTAAGTTTAGAATTTCGAGTCCTGATGTTTTGGTGTCTTAGACATGGAACTTAACAACTTTATTTACTTGTGAAAGTCAGCATAATCTGTCTAGAACTGCAGACTTGTATTGTCAGATGCACAAGCTGCCACTGTCTTAGCTTCCAAAGTTTAAGTGCAGAGAAGGACACAAAAAGCTCACTGACCACCTACTCCATCCTGCTCCTTAATTGTTGTTTGCAGCCTCAAATTAACAAGGACTTATTCTGTTCAGTGGAGCAGCATAGCATCACCTGCACATCCAATTAGTAGTGATTTTGCAAAGTTTCTACATTGCCAAAACATTACATACTGCAGAATGACTGTCTCAGACTTTCCTCTGCTTCCCATTCTACAGCTCAAACATCCAGGCAAAGCCAGACCAGGACCCAGAAAGCCAAAAAGGTCTGCCAGGTTCTACATGCTGGAACTGAATGCCATTCAAGCCAGCCCTCATTTCATAGCTAGTTTCCTGACTGTGTGACATATTCTGATATTTTCCATTTTCTAGTGAACATATTGCATGATATTCAAATTTAGGAATGTAATGGACTAATTAGCATCTTATGCATTGGATTGCATTTGCCTCCCTATCCAGCTAACACCTATTTTTCTTTAGATACCCTTGGTTTAGGAGATGTCAATTTTCATTTGTGCACTTTTTCAGCTACTTATGTATTCACTTAAACAGTCTCAGGGGACATATTTTGCAGTTATCCCTTTTAATACCTAATAAAAAGCTTCTTCTAGTGCAGCATTTGAATTGTCTCCTACAGGTCTATCTGGAAATCATTCACAGACACTTTCCCACTTTCTAGGGCAAGTGTTGAAGAAAGAACTGCTGGCATTTTATTAAAATGAGAAATTCTCTCACAGTTTCATGCAGCTGCCTCACTGATGATGTGGCAGCAAATGCTGAATCTGGATCTGTTTCATGCAGTCTTAAATTGTTTCAAACTGCAAGTTACAATGCTAAGTATACTTGATTTACTGAGGGAGCCTTTGCTTCTCGTACTGCTGAGTGATCAAAACCAGTCTTTTTATTGCATTACTGTATGTATTCTCCCTGTTGCTCTGGAATGAAATGGGATGTACAGTTGATAAAAAGTTATCAACTCAGACTGCCCTCAAAATTTGATTAAATAAATATAGCATCTAATAGCTGTTTTTTCCTTTTCTTTTTAAACTTGCCTTTATTAAAAAATTCTGTCTTAAAATTGCAAATATTTCACTCATTATTATAAGGGATAATATAAAGTGAGTATGGGTTCTTCAGTAAGATGATTAGCAGTGAGGGACATTTAGCACCTGAGAGCTATTGCATAGCTCCTAGCATTATCAGTAGCACAATAAAAATCCTAGACTCACAGCTGGTGCAATATTTATTGGTTAGTAGTCTGACCCTTTATTCCTCCTGCTCCAACCTGCTCATAATGATACGCCTGGTGACATTCAATCGAGAGTAAGAACTGAGGTATATTACCACACATTAACATTAATTTTGAAATTATCACTGACATCGCAAAGTCTCATACTGAACAACTGTTATTGATTTAATCTTTTTGATTTTTCTGAGAACAGATGAACAGAATCTTTTTGTTCAATATATTTTTTTACAAAACCACATTTTTAAAGCAGTTATTTTGTTTTCTAAATTCCACCTTCATTCAAAAGAGTACACTCCTCTCACAAGAATTAAGAGAGTGTATAGTATAAAAACCACTGAAACTTCAAATCTGAGAACAATCATGTAATCCAAATTAACTGGATCATGAATTTAACACAGTGATGACATTCCCTGCTTTGTAATACTTAAATACTTTAAAAGGATAAAGAGAGAAGATTCTCTCATCTCAGCAGCTTCTGGGATAATTATTATGGATTCAAAATCTGTCCCTTCAACATGGCTTTCTAAAAGTACAAGTAACAACCCCTAGTTTACAATCATGTATACAAAGTGAAAAGAAGATGATAGATAAAGACTCTTCTGTTCACTTTATGAAGCTGCTGATAGGTGCTCAGGGATCCAGACTGCAAACTTTCAAAGCAGAAGGAGCTGAATTATTTCCAGTATAATATTCCAGCACCTTCAAAGAGTGCTAGATTACAACTAGAGGCTGGATTCAACTGCCCAGTTAATTCCTTAGGACAAATGGATTGCACAAGCTGGGTAGAGAAGACAGGGGTTGTCTCCCCTCCATGGCAAGTCTTATCAAGTCAAAGCACAGACTACTGAAGGTGTGAGAGGTGCAGGTGTGGCTCATTCCCTTTTATGCTGCCCAAGCTGCAACACTAGCAAAGGGTGAAAGGGTTCACAGCTCAGGAAAGCATCGTGCCTCCCAACCAAGAGATGTATAAAACTGCTTAACTGAACGATCTTGGCTCCTCCTAGAAAAGCCCCCACGCCAAAAGGGACTGTACAGACCCATGTAAAGTATAATGACCAAGCTTGCCGCAGCTGAGCACAAGGGACCAAGTGGTACCCACAGGAGAGGGTCTTCTGTGACTCACCTCCATTCCTCGACCAGCCCACTGAACATTTATCTATTGCATTAACTTCCTTTATCCCTGCGACAGCACCTGCTTCCAGGTGATTTTCAGAGCTTGGCCACCTCCGTTCTGCCCCATTCCCAGCCTGGAACGCTCAGAGGGATGGGACTGAGGCACAGAGAAGGTGACATCTGCGACCACATCTGACCAGAATACCACCCTCCGGCAGGGTTTTGTTGTGAGGTGAAGTCCACGGGTGTCTCCCAGCCAGGAAGGGACGCGTTTCCCCGCGGCGGGGACGGGCATCTGCGGGGACCGGCAAGGAGCACCGAGGGGTGACCGCCGCACCCCCGCCCCCGCTCCCGAATCCATCCCCGGCCCCTCCTCACCTTGTAGACATTGATGGGGATGTCGATAATGATGTGGAGCAGGTCGCCCAAGGCCAAGCTGGCGATGAGAATGTTGGGGCCGTTCCTCATGCACTTGTTCTTGTAGATGATCCGCAGCAGCGTGGAATTGCCGATGATGCCCAGGACGAAGACCAGGCAGGACACGACCGTATTGATGTACTTGAAAGTCTCCTTGATCTCCGTCTGCCCCGTGCACATTGGGGGAGAGGCGGAGCGCGGCCGCCCTCCGGCCGCCCCCGCGCCCTTGGGCAGCGCGGCCGGGCGGGACGCGTTGTGCTCGGCGCCGCGCAGCGCGGGGGTCGCGGCCGTCGGGGATGCGGCGGCCGCGCTCTGCCTGCCCGGGCCCGGCCGGAGCAAGGAGCCGTCGTCCTCGGCGGCAGCGCGGTAGTTGAGGAGCAGCAGCAGGAGGAGGAGGGCAGGCATGGCTGTGCGGCACGGCAGATTGCCCCCGCCGCCGTCAGCGCCGACCTGCGCGGAGAGAGAGGACAGGGCGTCAGCTGTGGGGACGCTGCGCCCCGCCGCTCGCTGCCCCGGGGCCGGGGCCGGGGCGCTGCCTGTCCCCGGGCGGTGCTGGCGCTGCAGGCGGCTCAGCCGGCAGAGCAGCGCCGGGACTAAAAGCTGCGCGGTGGCGGCCGTAGCCAGCAGCCCCTCCGGCCGGACTGCTCGGCGTCGCCCCGCTCGTCTCCCGCTCACCTCGCCGAGCGGAGCCGAGCCGATCCTCCCCGCCCGCCGGCCAGGCAAGGCAAACGCGCTCCGCTGGCTGTCGCCGCGCTCCGCGCCCCGGCTGCGTGTCCCCGCCCGGGCCCAGCTGCCGCCGCTCGCCAGCGATGGGCGCTCCGCTCGCGTAGGCGGCAGGGACGGGCGCCGGCGGCAGAGCCCGGTGTCCGTCAGCCGCACACCGACCCTGTGGCCAAAGTCGTGCCGGTGGCGCAGGCCCCCCCTTTTCTAAAACATTCAACCGCATCTGGCCCATCAGTCACAGCCAGACCCCACCCGCGTCCTCCGCCCCCAGCGCAGCCCGGCCCAGCCCTCCGCCCGCCGGCCCCGCGGAGCCTCCCATCACCGCTGTCAGGAGTCCCCCCCGGCCGAAGGGCTCCCAACCTCGGTAACGACCAGGCGGAATGCCCTGCGACCTCTCCCTTGTCTTGTACCAGGCTGATTTGGCAGCCTAAAGAAGCAGACTTTTCGGGCTTTGAAACAATTTTTCATGAGGGTTGTTACAAGAGGTATGGGCATTGCTGGAGGACAGTTGGGAAGAAGAGGGCACCCTCTGTCCTGTCCGAGGCTCACTCCCAGTAGCTGGGTACGGGATTCTCCCGCCTAAAGAACCCCCCTTGCACAGCCCGAGGGGCGCACACGCTGAAGAAGCTGCCTGCGTCTACGAGTTCAGTGCCACGTTTTAAAGCGCTTCACAAAACCTTTCTGACATCAGAAATAGTAATTTGACTGCCCTGAAGTTGCAGTTCGGTTATCTGGTTGGTTGCCGCTTTGGGCAGCCTTAGCAAGGCGTCTGATCTCAGTGAACTCGTTCCAGTCGTTGCACCCTTCGGTGAAGCGTAAGGAAAGGAGGAAAGAGATTTGTACAGGATTTTGTGGAGACTAAGAACAGCCTCTGCAGGTTGGACACAATTGCATGTCTAACTTAAGAGAGTTGAATTTAAAACTGTTTTTCAGCATCTCTGTGTACATCTCCCTGATGTTCTTTTTTTCTTAAATCATTCTGGATGCTAAATCTAGAATATATACATGCTTAGTTACAGAAGCAACCTGCTCACCCACATTACTGACAAACCCATATGGGAAAACACTGAAAACCACATGCTTTTTTAAAAAAATTGGTGATCTGATTTATCTAATCTTTTCCAGCATCTCCTGCTAACATACCCTTGTGCTACTGGAGCAGACAGCCTTTTCTTGTCCTCATTTAACTTCCTTTTCACATCTTTATCTTTGTTTAAAAGACTTTTCTATTAAACACCTTTCCCATTCAATCATTCTTGATCAATTTCCTCATTTACATCACAGTGATTTTTCTTTCCATTTTAAATTACAGTATGTGGAATACAGCCATTAAAGTCCCTTCTAAACTGTACAAGGGTGTCTGGAGGCTGATTGCACTCCAGCTGGAAGACTGATCTTTCCAAGTTCATGCTTTTCAAGACTGTGTTGTGCAACATGATTATTTTTTAAACACCATGATTGATTCGTCTCCCAAAGATAAAGGTATGAACATTGAATTCCATATTATATTCTGAGCCCTTGGGATTTAAACAGTCTTTTCAGTTTTCAAGTTTGCATTTCCTTAATTTCCAATTCAGCAATCCATAAGTGAACAATGTTTTGCTAAATGCAATATTGATTTAGAAACTCTTGCCGATTACACAGCATTAACTTTAATTTCAAAATGCTATTTTACTTGCAAGGTTCCAGGTAAGTCTCAAAGGCTTCTGTGCTGATCCAGACGATCAAGAATTATCTTGTCACCACAGTGAGATATATTTGCTATTTGATAACAGTTTTGTTATCACAGCTCCATAAGACATTTGCTACTAGTGGCACTTCCATTGCTGCCAGCTCCAGAAGTTTTAGTAACAGCAATTTAATTTCTGAAATGTTTAATGTTAGTATACACAAACTTAGTATATACAGAGTTTTGGGCAGATGCTGATACCCAAAGCACATTATTCTTTAATGTTGCACAAAATGAGTCCACGCGACAAAGCATCTAAGCTGCTTCTGGCTGCAACTAGCTAAATTTGCCACCCTTTTTTGTTTCTAGTATTTTTTCAGATATTTGAGGAATTAAACCCAGCACATGCTGTGGAATAAATCTGATTTAATTAATGAAAATTAAAGGAAAACACAGTTTTGCATAAATCTATGTGAGGATTAAGATAGTACTGTATTAAATACCAAGACCATATCAGATATCTTGGCAAATTAACTGTAATTTGAATGAATATCAACTAACAAGGTTAATTTAAACTGCAACAAGAGAAAACATCTGTAAATATAATAAACTTGTGCCCTCTAAGTGGCCTCTGCTAATTAAGCTATGAAAGAAATTCCTTACTAAATTGTATGGAATACATTATATAAGATTATGTAAGCTGTTGCTAATGTGTCTGGCTTTTTCCCAGATAGCAGAAATACTCCTTGTCCTATGGAAAGTTCACTTTTGTATGAAGCAGGAAAAGCTGGATCCTCTAGAATGCGCGTTACTCATTTTATTGTATTCTGCACTTCCACTCCATTTCATCCTACTAGATGTTAACAATTATATGAACTCTCCAGTCACTGTTTTAATTATAAGTCAGATGCAATATTTCCATCAATGACTGATAATGTTCAAGCTTTTTTTTTCTAATTTGGAATACCATTTACAAAGTAAAAAGACTGGGTAACTTATAATCATCACCAGGATGATTTTTAACAACAGAAAGACTTTAAAGACTGTTATGTTACATGTAATATAAATCATGAGGAGTGGTCACAATTATGGCATCAAAAAGTCCTTCAATTAATAAGCTTATGAGACACACTGCAGGATTGTATGTTTTAATTCATATAATACTTTATTGAATCAATGAGAATTTTGTTATGAGTTTGCAGGTACTTTCGCAAATCCCATTAACTTTTTGTTTTTGCTATGTTGTTCAGCAACAAAAGCAGCCTCAGAAGTCTGCCCCATCAGGCCTGCTTTTCTTTTTATTGAATCTGGTGGAAATTTGCCCACTAACTGGGGCAAATCTGGGATGAATAGAAAGAATAGCTGTGTCAGTGTGAGCCACTCATTAGATGCATGAGTTCAATTAAAGTCAGAAAATAGTCCTCTGTGTTACAAAAGTTACTATAGAAACATTACCAATGGCAATTGTGAAAAAATAAAAATTGAGAAATTGAGATATTAAGATACTGCAGTTTTGTAACTGCATATGTTCATGTACTAGACATTATCTGTCTCATTTTTTTTCTTAGTCTTACACATAAATATGGAGTTCTTTTTAGTATGATGTATAGCTATGCTTTGTCTTTTTCTACAAAGCTTAGCAACTTCCATAAATAATAGTGTTGGCTGTCAGTTGCAGTGTATTGACATAATACTTAATTCTTGAAATGATGAAACAAAATTTATCATAAAAAGTTACAATAAAACCTTACTACTAGATAGCACCAATGAAACATGAAGTTTGGATGCAGATACCTGTTTTAATGTGGATTAATTGTATATGATTGCAAGATGAAAACAATGAAAGACAATCAAATTTGTACTAAGAAAACATCTGTTTTTTATAGTCTTTTTAATAAGAGTTTGGGGATTTTTTAAATGGAACTAAGTTCATTTTTCTTCCCATCTAACTCTAAAATTAAAACCAATATGCCACTTATTGGATTTTTTCCCTTCATTCTTCCTATTCAGCAGCAGCAAAGGAAATCACAAGGTAAATTACATATCTGAAGCGGATATAGCATCATGTAATTAAACTGAGGTATAAAGCACACTGAATCATTGTCTATTAAGGGAAAAGTTACTGAAATGGGTTTGGGGAAGTAGCTGCAGTTTTGAAAGAAGAACATTTCTGAATTTTATGGAAATGATTAAAATCTTTTTTGCATGTTTGTTTGTTTTTTTCCCCAGGATGCTTCAATAGAATAAAGGTGAACAAGTTTACTTTTAAATTCCAGCTGTAATATAAGTTTGGATCAGAATTGCCCAGGAAGCCTAGATAAGATCAGTTGTCAAAAAAAAGTACATGTTTCAGCTTCTGTGTAAGGTATGTATGCATTTATACAAGGGAGGTGATAACTGGCCATACATTGTTTATGTTGTACACAGAGATTACTCCAGGCAAGATTTTAAAGTCTAGGTTAAATTCATTTCCAGACAAAATGCTTGACTTCAGCAAGAGGTGCTGTTATTCACTCATCCAAGCTTTTCTGCAAGTGTGGCCATGTAGAGATATGTTTAGATGCCATATACCAAAGAGGTAGAAGTACTGTTTATGTGGTTGACTGGAAGCTACTCAAATGCTCAGAGAGCTTGAAAAGTCTTTCTACAATTTACGTCATGACCTTGGGCTCTAAGATTTTCTCTTACAGGACATAAAAAGATCTCACATGTGTAAGTAGGTCCTTAGTGATCAGACTTTTGAAGAAGCTCTTCACTTTTATTTCAAACAAATGTTGGATTGAGAATGAAAATAGTGCTTGGACATTTTCTCAGTTTTGGGTGTTGGCCATGGAAAGATCTTTGTAGCTCATCATCTCTCAATTCAGAGAACATTAGGGCACTGTCTTCTGCAGGTCTGCAAAGACTGCTGCTGGCTATTATCTTTTGGAAATTCCTAACATTGATGGTTCTACTGGAAACCACATTTTTGGCAGGAGGTGTTTGAGAGGCCCAGATTTAATGAATTGAAACCACACTCTTTCAAATCAATGCAGCTGCTTGATGATATGACTACTTTAATACATATCCCAAAGTGTTGCTGAAGGATTTGTATTCTATGCAGACATTCTCTATTTACTACAGATGCATGTCTTCTCAGGACATTAACAAACACAGCCCTTAATATATTGAAAACAGGCATGTATTATTGTTACCTTGTGCATTTTGCAACAAAATCTACCTTCTAGCATTTAAAAATGTTGTAATGGAGTAATGTCTTCTCCTTTTATATGGTAAAGGCTCAAATTGTAAATACCCAGTTTTACATAGATCTATACTTAGTGCTAGAAGATTGTATGCTGTCAGCCAAGGCAATATGGGAATTCTGTCTCCAGATACTGTTTATTTGTAGAAGGTGGCTTCTGGAATAAGCCTCAACATCTGACTTTATATTGATCGTACCAAGATTTTCTGGGTTCAAAAACTTTCCTTCCCTTACAAAAGTATGTCACATTATTTTAACAGACTGAGGAATCTCTTAGGGCTGGAAGACCTAAGAGGGTCCTTTTGTTTAGGTGTATGGTCACTATTAAAATAATCCTTTAACATAGCCCCTACAGGTATTGCAACCTCAAAGTCCCCCATAAAAGACAGAACACTCTGTTGCTACATGATGGACTTTTCTCTTAGTTTGCTGTCTTTTTTTTTCTCACACGTGCTTGTGAGTTGTTTTGCTCTGTTTTTCTGGAATCCATTTTGATTTCTAAATCACTGTGGTTTTGTGTGACATTTTCTCCTGCTGTCTTTGGTACTTCAGTTGAGTAGGTTTAGTAGCCACAGACACTACCATCAGAATCACATAAGGGTTGAGGTTGGAAAGGACTTGTGAAGGTCATACTTTTTGTGTCTTTTTACTGCTGTATTTCCAGCCACTCTGTATCTGTTTTGGACTGAGGAGACCAGAACTCTGGTACCCAGCTGGCACAAGTGTGAATTTGGTACAGTCAATCCACTTGCAGCCCTTAACACAGCATTATCTTGCTTATTTCTGAGTTGACAGATCTACAATAACATTTTGTAGATGCTCTGGAAGCCTGGTCATATATTTGCTCTTAGATCAAGCCACCATTCCCTGAGGTGGACTTCTTAGCTCCTAACAGCAATCTATTTTTTATCTCCAGGAAATGGAGTATTCTTGTTTCAAGAGGAACTCTCCAAAGCTACTTCCTGCTCAAAAATACATTTTGATTTCTCCAGGGAAACGTTCTCCCTAACCTGTTTTTAGCTCTCTCCCATCCTTGACCTTTAGGTACCATTTTGTTGCGACCTCCCCTTTATGACCCTTTCTCGGTTTTGCTAGAGAAGTGTACCTGTATCTCTTTGTTTTAAGCTTCCAGGCCAATGAAATCATATTCCACTCTGTCATTCAGAAATTAACTCCTTAAGCTCTTTCCATCACTTTTTTAAGCTGGACACTTCCTACTATGGCAGAATATCAGTGCACACTTCATTTTCCCCTAGTTCTCATGGGGTACAAATGTAGTCTTCAAGGTCCAGCTCTATCTCTGTTCCATTGTTTACTCTTCTCCATTGCTACTTTCTTCACTTTTCCCTGATCTTTTTGTTATTGTTTTTTGATTACTTTCTTTTTTTCAAATTATTATTATATTTTTATCACTCTGTCATTGAAATCCTGCTGCTGGCATATCTCTTCCTGTTATACCTGATATACTTTCTGAAGCCTTGACCACATCTTTTGAAATCTTCCCATAGAGGAACTTGAACTTTATTGGAGGACACAGCCACAGAATACTATTTCTTCTCAAGGCAATCCTCTGATTTCTTCTCCAACTCTCCCGCTTCAAAGCTTCATGATGACATGAACGTATTATCCTGAGAGACCTTCATATTAAAGATTCTCAGCCAAACAGCATGACTCAGATATCTGTTTGGACAAAACTGATATTCAAATATTGCTGCCATTATCCTACCTTCCTTCATAGGTGAAATTTGCTGACTTTTTTTTTTAATGTTTCATTTTTTACCTTTGGAAACTTGATCTTGCTCCCTTACTGTTTGCAGAAGCTGATACCTCCTCCCCTTCATAATGTCAGTATTTTCCCACAGATGTATTTATAGTCCTTTTATTGTAACTAAGGTTGTAATTCTGTAGTAGATGGGCAGAATATAATGTGTTTAATTCTGTGTTGAAATTTCAACTTCATGTTTCAGAAAAACTATTCAAACAGGTGAGGAGTTCTTAGAAAGCCTATTCCAAACTGAGCTGTGGTCCACATGAATCTATCTTGCTAAAGGCTCTTTGTAACCTGGGAATAAATTCTCCAGGGTTTTTCACCTGCAGATAATATTCTTAAAAGAAATAAATATTCGGCTTCTTGAAAATGACAAGTAGATCTGTTTTCCAAAATTCTTCTGCATAATTCTCACAATTCCAGGTCCATAGTGTTCATTTCTCATTCTCCACCATACCAGTCTCCTGGTGACCCAGAAATACTACTCTAGCACACCTTTGTCTTCCTGTGCTCACTTATCTGCACAACAGAGAAAATGATTTGTGGATTTACTCCTGTGCCCTGTGTTCCTCTTTTCTGGTGTGGCTGACATTCATATACAATTGTCTTTTAGAATGGGACCATGTAAAATGTGCCAAGTAACTGAACAGAAATTCACAGTACTGTATTACCTCATGTTAGCTGGCATGTGCATTCCCTGGGCACTTTTTGGAAACAGCTTTAATCCTCTAGAACTCAGTCTATGTCCATGTCTATTTTTTTGTTTGTTTGTTTCTAGTCAGGAATGAAATTGTGCAAGAGCTATCTTGTACTTGGTTCTTCATAATTTCTTTTTCTGGCCAGCAGTTAAGGAAGAAAATTCAATGACAATGAAGAAAAGCAAGTGCAAATATTGCATCTTCCAAAAGGGTCATTCTAATTTGGGCAAAATGTCAGAGAAGATTTCAATATATCTTAGCCATTTCCCCTATTTCTGTTCATAGTCAGCAGAATGAGCTAGCTTCTATTATGTTAAAAATAAAGTACCAAAGTTGTATTTTTAGGTTAAATATAAAAGAATGATAACCCATTAGCCCATGTTCTCATACAGATTCCTTGCCTACCTACTCTAATGACGTGAATGAGCATCATTCCTTTGTTTATATTTAAACAAAGAATGCTCTTCAAACAAGGCACTTTATTTTAGTGTGAATTTCCTGGTTAAATACAAGTTAATCCCTCAGATATGATTCCTGTGCATTTAGATTGATGCAAACCTTCCTTTAAATCACTTGACTGAAACCATTTCTTTCATAGCTGTGTTATGCCAGAAGTGCAGATGCAAAGAGCAAAAAGCCATGAGAATTAGGGCAAAGATAAGATGCCATAACATTTAAGAATGCAACTGTAATTTTCTCTGCTTTTGATAACTTTTGTAGTAGCATCCAGTTTGCCAAAAGTATCTCATTAGTACAAATATAAGAATGTTAAAATTATTTCCTACTAAATTTGAATCCTTTTTATGGACTGATAATGCAGATAGGCAGATTTGCTGCTGCTTATTGATGGCATAAGGCAGTTGGGGTTAGTCAACACTTCAGGCCAATAATGAGCCTGCTAATGTAACTCTGTGCATGCCCTCAATATTAATAAAAGATATGCTCCACTTGCTTTCTTATAATTCTTTTTTCAGCTGCTATTTTAAGCAAACCTTTTGCCCCTTTTAATATTTTAAACCCCAGCAGGCTCAATAGGTGAAAGATGAAAGTGGTATATATATTTCTTGCATCTGGAATAAAAGAACAGCTAGAGAATCAGATTCCTTCCCTAATTTTTCATGTTAGCTGTAAACATGTAATCAGTGGTTCCTACCACATATCAGCAGCTGAGTAATCGCAGAATCACGGAATATGCTGAGCTAGAATTGCAGAGTCATGGAATATGCTGAACGAGGATCATTGAGTCCAGCTCCTGGTCCTGCACAGGACCATTCCCAAGAGTCACAGCAAGTGCCCGAGAGCATTGTCCAAGTGCTTCTTGAACTCAGACAGGTTTGGTACTGTGACCACTTCCCTGGGAAGCCTGTTCCAGTGCCCAACCATCCTTTGGGTGAAGAATCTTTTTCTAATATCCAACCTAAACCTCCCTTGACACAACTTCAAGCCATTCCCTTGGATCTTGATGAATATGTTCCTAAGAATGTACATCAACCATCATTTCTGAGGGCTTAATGTCCCACTTATTACCACCCTCTTGACAGGTGACTTACTTTGTGAGCATGCCAGCCCATTGAACATCATGAACAGTTATGGACCTAAAGGTTACTGTTCAACAGCAAGTTTTGGGAAACAAGGAAGTGTAATTTCACATATTTCTAATTAGCTGATGGATGGGTGAGTTAAATTCACCACTCCTGAGAGAACCCCCACATAGCAGTGTGGTTGTGACTGGGCCAGCTAGACACCTAGATAATGCCTGGGTGTGTTATGGATGGGATGATGCATAATTCAGACTGTTCCAGTAAAGAATCTGGACACAGCCACTTTTTTTTTTTTTTGTGTATATGGGATGGGATGTGTTGTGGAGAAGAGGGTTTAGATGTGTGCAAGTAAGTTGCAGCATGCCTGAGTTTCTGGCTAAGCCTGTTTACAGACATATCCTGCAATTTCCAGGGAAGCCTAGAAGACAGAGTTACAGTGGACCTTGGAGTTGCCGTCTGCCAGCAAGGAATAACATGCAGCTCGTGAGTCACTGCCCCAATGTAAGCAGACAAAGCTCTCACAGAGTCAGAGCAGGATCCACTTGTAATGCAGATAGCAGAGAAGATGAGCAGCTGATGGAAAAGGATCATCTGGCAAAACAATGGAGCATTGCAGTCTGAACTGTAAGGGAATTGTATCTGTGGAACAGGGAAAAAAAAAAACCCTTCCCTTTCTAAAGCTAGGTGGAGACCTAAGTATCCTAATGAGTCTCTGCAGCTTGGCCATAGTATGCCTAAACACCACTGTGTTAATTCTCCAAGAGTAGGAGGCAAATAAAACCTTCATCAGTGACTAGACAATGGCAGATGTTTTCTGGATAAATGGAGCTCTGTTTTTCCTGATCTCCTTGTTTACCTGCAAAAAGTGTGCTGGAGGCTGTACTCTGCATTCATTTCCAAGCTAGGCATCTGCATGATAGATGCTAAACCTGAAGCAGCTTTTATAAGATTTCTTTGCATGAATAAAATCAGTTGTCTCTGAAGGTGATTAATTGCATCTGGACTTATAGGATTGCTCAGAGGATTTGTCTTCTGGGTAATCTATTATTCTCTCTCCTTTGGGTCTGCTGAGAGTATAGTAACTAATTCAGATGAAATTTTCAATCTTTTAACTGTTTAAAACTAAATAAGGTGAAGCTTATATTGTCTGAGTTTTAGCTTGAAGAAGGATAGGATAAATATATTAAAAATAAAAGGTGTTTCCTACATCTGTTTATTGAGTTTATTGGGATTCCTTAAATTTGTCTATGTCTTGTCACATAAATTTTAGATACACTCAAGGACAAATGACATCATATTGTCTCTTCTATCATTCATTCCTCATCTTAACATCTGTTTCCTAACCAATTATTTCTGCATATGTAACATTAGTCACCACTTAAGCCACCAGTAAATTTGGATCACTTGTTCTAGACAATGGCTGGGTGCATAATCCATACAGTTTCCATTTCTAAAATCACAATTAGGTTAACATATACTTTGATTCAAGTGGGTTAATATTAATGATCAGGATGAAACATTTCCTTTATCTCTATTTTTGGATTAAGGAATTAGCCATAAGCTCAGACCAAAACAAACTTTTCCTTGGCATTGATTCAGATGTTTTTAACCTAATCCTTCTCTTTAGGAAATCAGTAATAACACTCCCATTGGTCTTCTGAAAGGCAGACGAGGTCATTAATAATAAATATATTTTGTAAATTCAATTATCTTAAAAGTAGTGATACCAAAATAAATAAATTCACATCAGTCATTTATTTTTCTGGACAAAATCCAGGTGTAATAAATTTGTCATGAGCAAAGGACACAGATACCCTACATTACTGACGAGATTTTCACGTTCTAAATTTTTGGTACTTAAAAATGGAAAACAATGTTTTCTGATAAATGGAATTTTTTTAATATGAATCATCAAGATGATTACATTTTTTTTGAGACTATCTGAAACTCTAAAAACAATTTCTATGCAAAAAATAAGTTGACTGAATTTGATGGCCTAGGTCTTGTTGACTATGCACAAATAGCAATCGAATACAGGTTTTGACCTGAGAGCTTCACATTCTCATACAAGTTGTTTGATAAATGTGTCAAAATTTTAACTGGTTTAGTTCCAACTAATGTATGAACTTAACTGATCCATATTTGTTTGGAGTTTATTTTTCCCTGAACCTATATATTCGATGGGAAATGATCTACATATGCAGACTGTGATTCGGATCTACTGGCAAGTAAGGAAACATATAGCAATAATGCATTTGGTTTAGATGTCTCTTTCATCATATGTTACAAGAAAACTAAGAAGTATGAAAATGTGAGCTCATGCATTGTTCTGCCTCTGCCAATCTTTTTGTTAGAATGGTCCCTGACCTGATTTAACTAGAAATAATTACATACATAGGTCATACAAGTGAAGTTCAATGGGTAGAATTTGTCTGAGAAAAATAATTTTCCCTTCCCTTCCCTTCCCTTCCCTTCCCTTCCCTTCCCTTCCCTTCCCTTCCCTTCCCTTCCCTTCCCTTCCCTTCCCTTCCCTTCCCTTCCCTTCCCCTTCCCCTTCCCCTTCCCCTTCCCCTTCCCCTTCCCCTTCCCCTTCCCCTTCCCCTTCCCCTTCCCCTTCTCCTTCCTCCTTTCCTGTAAATCCTGAGAGAAAATTACCCACTGGCATTTGCTAGAATAGGAAAAAATTTTGCTCAAGGTTTTGCTGTGATTAGTTCACTTTAACAGAGTAGTGGGAGAAAGGAGGGAAAGATATCAGGAAGGAAATGATGAACAGGTGTTTTTGCAAAGCTTGACACATCACCACTTCAGATGGACTGAAAACTTAAAAAAACCTGTTGTGATTATAACAGTACATTGTGTTTATTATTTAATTAAAAAAAAAAGAGTGGGACATGTTTCACTTTTCCACTGCAATTTTTGCTATCACATAGATTGTTGTTTATCTTGATTTATTACAAGTCTCTCTAACTCTGTGCTTCTTTAAAAAAAAAAAAAAAAAATTTTTAAACTCTACATCAGTGCTTGTGAATGTCCCCAAATACGATAACCTTATGTATATGTTGTAGGTTTTCATCTCAAGCAACCGATTCCCAAAGTACAATGACAGGAATTCAAGTTAGTAAGTAACAGGGCCTTTATTTCCCCAGAGATATAAGTGTGGAAGTCAAGGGAAATACAATGACGTTGTTAATGTTTTATTTATAACCGTTGGTAGTCCCACCCTTGGCTACATTGTCTGAGCTGCTCTGTTATTTTCATAAAAAGCGCACAGGCAATTTCTATTTTATACGGATGATTTATTTCTACACATGTGAGGAGGAAAAACTCATTTTTACTGGCTGTTTGTGATGTATTAAAAGAATCTTGTCATAGTAATTTATGCCTTAAAACACAGATTAGGTGAGCTAAATGAATTGGATAAATTTGGAAGGTATAAGATTCTGGGTATTCCTTTTCATCTCACAGAAGACTTTAACCATTACTTCTGTGCTGATAAATACTCTAAAGTTGCAAAGGTGTTAGGGACTTCCAGAAGCCATCAGAGGATTTTGCTTGCTTTAGCACAATTGATTGCCAATTGTTCAGTATAATTCCTGGTATTTTAGAAAATAACTTTTTTTGTAAAAAAAGAAGTAAGATTATAGGAAGCACAATTAGGCCCACAATTCATAATGCCTTTTCCAAAATCATACCAATTAAATCTGTTTAACATAGTTTTTGAATGGTTACAGAGCCTCATTTGCTGAAGAATTAGATATGCATGTGTCAGTATATTTTAAGAAATTACAACATTCGTGTATTTTTGGCACTGTTACAGTTAGGAAGTATTTGAGAGAAACTCATGTCATTAACTTTTTAAGTTCAAACAACGTTTAAATATTTGGACATCTGTTGGTTTATCCAAGCTTTCCAAATCTTGCCTATGATTTTCTGTATGAAAACACTTCATTAAGTACTTAGCCGGTTACCAAGTCTGAAGTGACCTGACAGAAACATCACAAATCTTTGTAATGTGGTTTTAATGTCCAACTAAAGTAATCTAAACTCAATTAATTGCAAATTGCGTGAATCAGCTGCTAATCAAGTAAACTGTTATTTGGAAAAGTAACAGAACATGGTTTTGCTTTTAAGGTGTTCTGCAGATCAAGCAAGATATTTCACTTACAAGATTGCTTAAAATAAAGGAAGTCTCCAGGTTCCATCTCAAAGGACTCCTGTGAAGTCCGGTGAGATGAACTCATACCAATATTATGAAATACGGCTGTCTCCTGAACTGATAGAGGAATGAAGGCCTGGAAGACTTCTTAGAATGGTATCAGAGAATGAGTACTTAAAAGACACCTGGGAAGTTGAAAAAAAGTGTCTAAGTTATTTTAGATCATGCAGATAGAGACTTCAGACATCCCTACTGATATCCAGGACTGGATACAGGAAGATCTGTAAAAAGATCTGAAAAGCAGTTGAAGAACAGCCTTAATTAAGGAGCTTCTTGAGAGCTGTGGACCAAAAAGGAACACTATATGCTATAAAGTGAAGAACTATTTGGACTTTTCTTTTCCTCATGAGGCAACAAAGAACCCTGAAGGAAATAGAATTTGGCTTTACCAAAGAATGAAGTTATTGAGGAGAAAAAGGATTCTGAAAGAGTTGCTGCATCTTACAGTAGGTAAATCTCACTGCTACAGAGACCTGATGTGGCCATATTTCAGATATATATGTGGGGATCCACTCTTAGAGGCTTTGGTAAAGTTTCCAGGCTGTTTAATAGGGACCAAATGCCAAAGACAGAAGTGTAATATAAATGTGGCAGGGTATTTCATATTTGATGTAAGTTCTGTTCTGCATTATCATGCAGAAGTCCAAGCAGTGTGTTCTGCTGTGTCTTCATGCACTCTCAGCTATCAGAAAAAGCAAATGTACAACTGAATTTTAGCAGACTCATGTAGCAAAATGTATGGTAAATATGCTATATGTATGCTTACATGTGCTATGGTAAGCTAATATGTAGCCTTAGATATCTTTTCTTACTAAATATTTGAATGTAGGTGAATTTCCTATTCTGTCCCAGCTTCTTTTTTTTTCATTCTTAGCCAGTATCATATCATCCCTCCTTTGAAAGTCTTACTTTCTTTCCTTTGAAAGACTTTTTTTTTTTTTTTTTTGGCATTGAAGATTACACTACCACAGAAAGACAAAAAAGCTGATGTTTGGAATGGGACCTCTGGAGATCACCTGGTCCACTCCCTTGATAAGCAGGATAATGTAGAGCTGGATGTCCAGGACCATGTCCAGGTGACTTAAATATCTCCAGCGTTAGAGATTCCACAATCTCCCTGAGCAACCTGAGCCAGGGCTCAGTCACCCTTACAGTAAAAAAAGTGTGTCCTGATACTCAGATGGAACAGGTAGAGATGCAGGGAATTATCTGGATTGCATGCTTGCAATGTTTGGAGGTAGGTAAGGAGAAGCCTAAGTGACATGATGAAATCTCATTATATATGGTTGTGCAGTTTTCCTGTGTGCTGAAGATAAGGCTGAGAATAAGATTTCTACTCTTCATAGAAACTAGAAAACGAAAGGCTTTTTTGGGTGGTTTAGCAGTAGGAAATTACTGTCTGAACTAGAATTAAATTTAGACTCAATTTATGCAGATGTGTCAACAGAGTGGAATAGATGGGAATTATATTGATCCTAGTAAAATATGTTTATGTTGTAACTGCAGAGATAAGACATTAACAGGTACCTTTTGCCACATATTGCTGGGCCTGTGCACCAATAACCAATTTGCTGTCAGAGGAAAAGTCATACAATGACAAATGGTATGTATGGAAGACCTGATAGATCTTTTTTAACCCTGTGAGATCACACTGCTTTTTGCCTAACACATTCATGGAAACCTTTTCTTCCTCTACCAATAGTGCCAGTGTTCCCTTACCTTTTTACTGTTAAAATCATGCTAAAATTGAACAACAGCTGTCTAGGGGCCTTGATTATCCACCACATTACTGATGAGCTTTTAAGTGTAACATTTGATTAGTTTGTTATGAACACACTGTGTGTCAACAGTTTCTTTCTGTTTCCACTTCTGAATTTCTAAATATATTTGATTCAGTTGTGCTTTATTTTTGTAATAAGCCTTTTTTTTTCCCTTGGCTGGGACTAAAATGCAGAAAATAACATAAGAATTATAAGCCCAAAATAATTAGATATAGATAATTTCTGAAGCAAGAGCATATGTCCTATGTAAAATGCTGGTGATGCCCTGTGCTCCATACTTTACCTTTCAAAAGTGATTTAGGTTCTTTGTGAGACACCCAGGGTCTTTAGACAATTTATCTTTACCCAGGTGTAACCTTGAGAATATTTTCCTGTCTCTCCAATAACAGCAGAGAGAAAGTACTTCCTTTATCTTCCATAACAAATCCTGACTGCTTACTTGTTCCAGAGTGCAGTGTACATTAAATTCAGAGGTTCCATATAAGTTTTTCTTCCTATCAAAGTATCATTCAGGCAGACTTGATCTGCCAATATGCTCATCACTTTTCCTGACCCAGTAGGATGGTTAAACAAATACTCCAGTGGATTCTGGTCTGAATTTCCCTTGACTAAGGACAGTCCTAGGGCAGGGCTAAGTCCCCACTTTACTGATGAGCCCATATCAAGACATATAAACAAGTGGTGCTGTCTTAGCCAAATGAGACAAGCAAAAGAACAAATGAGCAGCCAATAATCTGATCCAAAATGTCCCTCATCAGTGTGAAATACTGAGTACCCTAATGTTCTTAATTATATATCACTTACTGTTTTGAATAAACAAGCCCCAAAAAATTGTGATAATCCAAAACCAGACCACACGAGTGTTTGGAACAATTTTTGTGACAAGCTGTAATTTGTTCCAGAAGAGAAAAAATAATAAATCATTCTTAATTTGTGTTGTTTTGATTTATCCCTCTTGACATCATTCCTTTTAAGATGCTTGAATATAATCCTTCCTTGTTTTTCTGTCCATACTAGTCTCACTTTCAAGGGACCACTAAGAGATGATGACTCTTCTGTAAGGGACTGATTGTCTGGTGAGTCAAGACCATGTCATGGCTGGAGAGCAAAACAATTATGTTTTTATCTAACTTTCCTTCAAGACTTTAAAGAATTGATAGGAACTTGCCAGGACAATCCTGAGGAAAACTGCATGAGGTTTTTGTGCTTTAGCCTGTCATGCACATTGCTTTTGTTATTGCACGGAAGGAGCAGAGTTTACCGGCTACTGACTGCTCATAAACCAGTGCAAAACAGACAAATCTGCAGCTTGGTGAAACTGTCTGCTGTGTTTCTCAAAAAGGTAAAGCCAACTCGTATGTCATAACCTAACTTAAAAAAATCCTCACGTCCTGTTAGTGGGTAAAAGCAGTTAGGCATTTCTCAAGAAAGTGATTTTTATTAGAAAACTGCAGTCAAAATAAAAAAAAAAAATCTTTTGAGAAATGTGCTGCATTAAAGATTTTAAAGAAACCATTTCTCAAGGCAAGACAGAACCATTTTTGGCATGGGTTTTGGCATGCAGCATGAGCTTTTTTTTTTTTGTCCAAGGTATTTAAACAAGGTCAGTTCATCAGCATTTATCTTTCTCCTTTGAAATTACTACTTTAAAAGAACTCCTAACTTTGGGAGGCTGGGTCAGATAGGAGCTGTTTTCCTAGGGCTGTATGACCATTTCTATCCTTATGTTGTTGGTATCTGCCATAAAGAGAAATGAAACAAGGAAAAAGAGGAAACGAGCTGGTGTAGGTACATTGAGAGCTAGATCACAACTCAGGAATTATGTAGGTAATGGAGAGTTTAAGCTGAAATGAAATGCATCCAAATAAAATTACACTCAGGTAGTATAGAACTTGAAACAGTCAAATGCCATTAAAAATTCTCTCTGTGACTTTCATGTTTCCAGCTACACCCAGGTTTGCTCTGATTTGAGCAGAGCTGAGTGTCTGAGCCTGAGTTGCAATCTGGATAGTGAATATAACTCTGCCTGAGTTCCCTGATATGCCCCATACACCTAATGTATTTTAGGCATGTATAACACACACTGACAGGTTTGGCTGACACTTTTTTTTAAAATGACAGCCCACGGCTTTATAATTATGCTTTTTACGCAACAACTCAATGGGCTTTGGAACCATCTGCCAGGACTTTTGCTGTGTTTAATTTCATATAGTCAGAGTAAACTGGAAACAGGGATGGGAAATTTTACCTCTTTTTCTCACACTGTTTCTGACCATTTAAGTAGACCATCATGCTTGTCAGCATGCTTTCGTTTCTGGCCTGAATATTTTTCTGCACAGAATAGAAGCATTTTTTTATAGATCACCTTTTTTTGTAGCAGTCTAAGTAGCAGATTGAAAAATTTAATCTTGGAAGAGCAGCACTCTGAATGTACACAGGCACAATGACACAGCAGGTACCTCAATTCATTCTCCACTTTGCTCCCTAGCTTAGAGCCCATTTTAATAATGACCAAAACACAAAACTGGCATGCCAATTCCAAAATGTGTTTTTCCTGCCCGAAGCTGGGAAATTTCTGTAAGGAAATTGTAACTCCCTGTCCAAAGCAGAGGGCAACCAGTTGCCAAACTCTAAACTCTTTTAACCAGTGCTTTTCAAAAGCAAAGTCATATTTCTGTTTAAATAGGTCTTTTACCTTTATTATTATAGTTCAGAAGATTTCAGATTGCTTTAACCTGTCAGCTTAAGATAATTATTCTTTTTAAATGCTAACTGCTGGGATAGCAATTTGAAAACAGTCATGAAAAATAAATGTTTTGTACCTGTCAGAACTGACTGTGATTGTTTTGTTTGTGTATTTCTTCTGTTTTGTTTTGTATTTTTCATTTCAAATTGTCACACAGTTAGCCAAGTCTTGCTTTAAGATGCACTACACTATTATTATTACTATTATTACTATAATACACTTCTATTACTATTATTAATATTATTATTCCAAACAAGCCTAGACCCATCAGAGGAAACAAAGCTGGACCTAAGTGTCTTTTTCTTTTGTGTGTTTTGTAACTTTACAGCTTTGTGAATCTAAAAGCGCTCTCAACAAAAGTATTAAAAAAGGTTGTTGGAATGTTCTTTTCCATATTAAGGAAGATGTGATGTGTTCAGCAGGAAGGAATGAGAAAGAAAAAAGGGAGATATGCAGAGAAGGGTGAAAGCCACAAGGGAGTGAAGGAACATAATATGGAGTATAGTTTTACATATTATTATAATAGAGACATATTCATTTGTGATGTGAAAGTCTAAAAAGGAACATCTGAAAGCTCTGCAGTGTTTGTGATGCCAGGCTTAAGTGAGAACTCTTGTTTATTACAAACAAATACTGAATTAAATAACCTTGATAAGCAATGTTCCCACACAAATTCCCTTCTCAGCTGCATGTACAGAAGAAGTGATTGTTCAGAACTCAAAAATCATCCAGTGGAAGGCCACCAGAATGCTCAGGAGGACGAGCACATTTGCATTTTGGGAAAAGCCTGGGGGATGTGGGCTTGTTCAGCCTGGATAGGGGATAGCTGTGGGGGGATATAACAGGGCACTCATCAGGAGACAGAGAGGTTCTTTAAGGAGATGCATGGCAGGTGAACGAGAAATGACAGCGGTACATTGAAACAGAAGAGCTATAAAGTCATACAATTTAAAAATAAACCAACATCCACATACCTTGAGGACTGTCAAGAAGTGTAGCAGGTTGCCTAGAGAGGCTGTGCTGTCTCTGTCAGGTTTTCAAACCCCACAGTACCCAGCCCTGAGCAATCTGATCTGACCTCAGAGCTACCCCTGCACAGGGCAGCATCTTGGACTAGAGACCTGCCAAGGTCCCTTTCCACCTGAATAATACTGTGATCATGTTACACTATGGCTGCTTCCCAAATGGAAATGCCACTGATACAGGTGAAATATGGTTTTGTACATTTAATCAGAAAATTGTCTAAGAGTGTGACTACTGTTAAACTAAATGGAAACTGAGATACTGTGTCATGTATGATTTCTAGGACTTCCTTCCTCCTTTTCTCAGTAGGTATTTTCTAACTTACAAATAGACACATCCAGTGGCTGGAATCTACACATCCCAGATTACAACTTCTCATACAATAAATGCTCAGAAGTGCTTCACAGACAAAGGCAATTGTGCAACTTGACCTGAGCAGCAGTCCCAGCTGTTCTATGATCTAGTATAAATTTAGCCTCTGGGCATCATCATACACTGCATGGCAGCAGGCTCAGGGCAAAGGTATGCATAGGTGGGCTCTTCACCCATGTATTAGGGATATGAACATGGGATATTCTGAAAGTGAAGCATGTTCCCATGCTGCTTTTAAGATGCTTATTTTAAAGACAACTATTGCACCAAAGGCTGAAATCCTTGACAGCCCTTTATTAGCTTTGTAAAAATCGGGAAAAAGTACAGGCTTACGGGGAAAAAGACAACCATATCCTTGTGAAACCAAGCCATTGCATTTTACCAATCTCTAGTTAGTTCTCTCTCTTTTAAACTACTCTGAGAAAGCATATGCTGCTAAGTTAACACACCTATACAGTATATTTTTCTGTGGAAGAACAGAATATGCACAAAAGAAATCTGTAATTCTCAACATTTTTTATGAGCAGGGCCCCTTTATGGCCTCATTAGTCTCTATGTAATCTTTGATTGCCTAACTAACTTTAATTGCTGGCTCTATTTGAAGTCCTGCTGGACTGGAGGGTTAAGGAACAAATGTAGTAGCTGTCTCCCAGTAAATAATCTCTCTCATACCCTAGGTTACTTGAGTTGCTACTGACTATATGTTGGCATATTTTATTTGATTTCTTGAGAATTGTTTTCTTAATCTATGTAGGTAATTTGATCCACTTATTTATTTAAAGCAACTAAAGCTGTTATGCATGATTTGAGAAAAACAGAATTAGGTTCTTGCTCTTTTCCATCACATTAAGCAAAAAAATATAAGTGCCATAGTTTTAATAAGAGTCATATGTTTTTAAGTCATTCCCTGGTAACAGAAGTGCTCATATCACCACAATGTCTCATGAATCATTTGTGTACTCTCAAGGTTTTCTTTGGAATAGAATGGCACACAAATGAAGCAATTTTTATTATTTTTTTTAATAACGGCAGCATCCTTGTCAAATGTAATGGATGAGCAATTACCATTTCATTTAGTCTGACTATGGAACCAGACATAGTTAGTCAGGAATGCGAGGTTAAAGAGACTTTTATGTGTTTCCATGTCTTGCTAAAGAAAGAAAGTCTCTCTAGGTTCATCAGCCACTGTCTTTGGATCTTCTATGTGAATTTTTTGTATCCTGTAATCCTGATTCAGATATGAATTTAACTTTGGGTTAATAGTGCAATTTTATCTTCTTGACTGTTGCTTATGTAGTTCTGGTTTTCCTCTTAAAAAACAGCAGTAAAATACAGTTGTAGCATTCTTCAAAATAAAAGGAAAGTAAGAAAGCGAAAAAAAAACTATTCCTCCTAGACAATGTTTAAGAACAATTTTTTCCACTACAATTTCCAAATTATCTGAAATATATTTATAGAACAAAAACAGAAACAAAACCAAAAACAAAATAAATTGAATTATCAAATCCTTGTGAACTTTTTTCAGGACCATTATAATTGTACATACTACTGTAGTAAACTCCATTTAACCACTCAGTTGAGCCAGGCTTATATTGCTTTGCTCAAACTGTGCCAAGCAGTCCAGAGAACTCCACAGAGAATCAGTAGAATCATTTCCTCTACATGCTAGAAAGTCAGTGAATGTGCTGTAACTCTCTTCCCTGGGTGTCTTGGAATGTTATTACTTGGCACAGCTTAAAAATACCACTCAGAAAAGAAAAAAAGAAGTGTGATTTAGGGCCAGATTCACTGACACATTCCAGTTGCTTTGTGCTTGTCTGGTGATAGAAAACAGCAGTAAACTAACAAGCTAAAGTGGATTTATGATTGCTTTGCATATCTGACATGGCATGGGGCTATTACAGCATACCAGAGGGAGTGCTCTCTTCCTTAGTGATGGGCTGGAGATAAAGGGAAAGGGTGTTTGTTCTTGCTTATAACAGAATTCCTGGTGGTATGAAATAAAAATCATAAATCCAGTCATATATTCATGGTGTTTTAGTATTGATTAAATGGTCTTCACCTGCTAATTGTGGGCAGATACTAAGACAGCAGAAGTGTCCCTTTAAGACTAAAATGGTAATGAACCCACTTATACAAGAAATATTTGAAAGCTTTTTTAAGCAAAGATTGTGTGTGCATCACATACTAAACTGCACGTGGTATGGGCTTCATATCCTTCCTGTTCACATAACTCTAGCTGATCCAGCCTAAATGAGAAAGTCCATTGCTATCGAGAAGGAATGTCACCAATGTCGTGCAGAGCAAATACATTTGAATATGTCTGTCTGACATGTGACATAAAAGGTTTCACTAAGCCCCAGCAGTGTGAATTACGCAGTGGAGGGCCTTTGTCATCTCAGTTGAGGAATGCCTTAGACGTTCAATTTGCCTTGGCATCTCTGACACAGTGATAAGTGTGCACAAATATTTCACCAAGCACCAATTATTTAGAAAATTAAGTACTCACATGTTTTGCCAGGCAATGACTTTGGTGTGCATGCTCTAACAAATGCTGTTGCAATTCCCTCATTAAGGTTTTTCTCCCCTGCATTTGGAATGTTTTCCTTGAGACAGTGTCAGTACTAATTGAGAACCAAAGATTTATAAATTAAGAATTTTATACTCTGTAATATGGCTTTTGTGTGATGCTTGCATAGTCCCCTATGAAGCAATCAATTTGAAGGACTCTGTCTGTCGAGGTATGGAGAGCTGTTCTTCTGGCAGCTGTATGGAATGAATCTTTCAGCTGGGAAGGAATTACAGTGAAATATTTCTCAGAGTAGAGGAGTCTGTAAGGAAAGACTAAGTCATTCTGTGAGGGGCCAAACTGAACTTGCCATGTAAGGAGCCATATGTACCCAGGAAAGGTGTAAGCATGAATGATACCTGTGTAAGAATTATGCTGTGTAAGAGCTGCAATCACAGCAAGAAGGAGAAGAAGGTGTGACTACAGGCTCAGGTGTATTTGCTTGGGTCACTCATTTTTGTCTTTGTCCATACACTGGCAGACACAAGGAGATATTTCTGACATTGGTGCAAGTCACATAATTCATGGCTGGATGGCATGCCCAGCTCTTCGCCCCTAATATGTTCAAGCAAGTGCTATGCACATAAGCCAGTCTCTCCAGATGAAGTGCAGAAAAGTTGTACTTTTCTGGTGGTTATCTCCACTAGTAACTAAAATCAAATCAACTTTAAACCCTGAGACTCCAGTTTGAGGACAGCTATCCTTCGAAAGGCCTCAGCTGTTACATTGCAGTTTTTCTGGCATTTTACAAGGAAGTCTAATTCAACATTTAAAAAGTTAATTCTCAGATTATTCCTTGAAAACAGTGCAAACTTAAAGTTTAGTTGACAAGTATTATTTAATCAACTGTTCTTAGAAGAAAATATAAATACCTCCTATCTCTAATGAAAATATAAATAGAAATATCTCAACATTGTAAAATAGCTGAATGGTATGATGTACATAAACATCCATGGCATTTCTTGGCCTGTTTTTCAAGACCTCCTCTGTTAGTCAGAATGCTCAGAGTGATATATCAGCAGTCTGAATGAGAATAGATTGCTGTTGCAGATAATAAAATTATGGTCAAACTTTAATCTGAGATGAATTTAAATGTCTCTGATGGGAAAGTCAGTGACCACCAAAGCAGCCTGGCCACCCAAGCCAGGGTTGATTTGGTTACAGATACTTTGTTAAAAGCCAGACGTAATGAAATAAATTCTTAATTCTCCTTATGTCAGATAAGCTTGTTGGGAAAAATATTTTCAGACTCAGACATTTAACAGATATTCTACACATTCTCTAGATATGCTATCTATTGTGGTCTCTTTCTTCATCTTCCTCCCTCTTTACTCTTGTAAACACATGCATCTTTACACATCTTCCATCATTTATGCATCAGTCTTGCCTTTCCTGTTCACTGACTTGTCACCTTATCAACTTTGCCAATGTGTCCATAATATGTAATGGACAACTGAGTGCAAAGTAGCTACTAAAGATGATATTGGTAGCCAATAGCATAATTCAGCCTGTAAGTGCAGCATGTGCTGGCTTTTATGAGAAATGTATTCCAGTGCTGTGTATTAGCAAGGGTTACAAACAAAGCAGGACTGCAGCTCAAAGCTATGGCTATTTCAAATCCGGTCCTGAATCTGGGAAGTCATGTATTGCTTTGTTCCTATTAAATGTATGAAATTTCTTTTGTAGTAGAAAAGCACAAGATAAATTGTGGTCTGGATCCTTGGAGGAAGAGGGACTAAGTGGATCATGAAAGCAGTTAATCTCTGCATGTCAAAACCTGGCTGGAATAGATTTCAGATTCCAAACATAATGCGCAGTTCTGATCCAAATACCTGGAAGACCTCTTGCTTTAAATTAAGAAGTTCAAAAGGAATGTGGCCAAGCCATGCATTAATGAGTTTTCCAGATGAGATTCAGAATGTGGAAGATAATGGGCCAGTCGTAGCTAACTCATCTAAAGTGGATAATCCTGACTGACTGGGGCTGTTCATGTATGTGAGGATTACTGGAAAGAATAAAGGCTTCTAGGATCATGCTCAACTCTGGTTTCAAGTCAACATTGACCATGCTTCATATTTTGATTGACAATCCAACCACCTTTTTGCTGGAGCAAAAATTACTTTAACATGATATGTTGGGTATTGAACATTTAAAAACTGTAAATTAGCATCCATGAGACTGACTAGAAATCAAAGGCATAAACCCCCAAAATGTTAATTTTTTTAAAAATTCTGTGTTTCATATAGCTGCATTATTTTGATTTTAGAATGTAACCAAAACATCACAGTTTTCTAAGCTTTCTTTTTGCTAGAGAAGGGCTAAACATTTCCTTGAGAATACCACCACAAGGCATGCAACTAGCTCTTTATGAGCAAGACCAAGTTCTGTAAATGCAGTCACTGAAAGATGGTGTTGCAAGTAATGGCCTGGGTAAACTGTGGGGAGAAGTGGCTTGAAAAGGGATAGGTAATCTGCAGGACCAGGCTTCCCTCTTCCTTCTTCTCAGTTTAAGGCACAGGACTGAGACTTGCTCAGCCAATATGTTCCAGGCCATAGATATAAAGAAGTTTACCCATGCTCTCACTGAGTAAACCACATCATTCTGGGAACTTTTTTTGTTCCCTTGAACCTCCCAGTACTCAGCCTGGGGCAAATTAACTCACACCATGCATAGCATAGTGCTTCACTTAATCATGCAATTGAGACCATGGAGGAAGAGAACACAGGAAACCTTTATTTTTACACAGAACTGATACAGTACAGGCAGCGTCTACACAATAATGCTTCATTTATTGCCTTTCTCTTGTTATTTACCTCTTGGTGACCTGGCAGAAGCAGAGGTCACTTAACTGTATGGCTGCTCTGAGTTCTGAAACAACTGTAGGAGACTGTCAGTTTTTCATTGTTTGCCCACAGTTTATCATGGCTCAGCAATATGAATCTCTGCAGTGTTCTGAGAGAGGGAAAGATTGTCTGGAGGAACTGCTGTTGCCCTCCCTCATCATCGTACAGATCGGCTCTTTTCAGGTCTGTAACTATATATGGGAAGACAGAAATGATAAAATAAATCTCCCAGGGCAGATTGACACCATACAAAATAGTTACAGAGTTTCTGCCTACCTCAAAATCACTTTGATGCTGAATCATTAATCCTGATTGGAGGATTGTCATGATACCTGTGAGATGTATTGGTTCAGAACATTTTTATTTCATATATTTGATTTTAGAATGTAACCAATGAAGTACTCTGAAAAGAGTACTTCAGAAAATTTTTAAAACTTTTTTCTTTGTAAAGTCTTCCATAGGAAGTTACTATCTTTTGTGGGTTTTCTGAGGGCATGGATAATTAAATCAGGCTGACTAAGAAATCATATTCATGTTTCAGTTTTCTTCCTTCCCAGAGTGTGTTTAGGCTGAATGTTATCTGTGGATGACATTTACTGTACATTATCAGCCATCTTTATTTGTTCTGGCTGTTTCTCAAAGGGCACCTGATGAGTCAGACTGTTTTTTTTCTAGAGGGCCTTTCACCTGCTAGAGACAAGAATCTTTAAAAAAATTCAAAGAAAAATCTTTATGTTTTGCTTTTTTTTTTTTTTTTTTTTTGGGGGGGGGGTTTGTTTTTTTTTTGTTTTGTTTTGTTTTGTTTTGTTTTATTTTTTTTCCCCATACCATTTTGTGGTTTATTTTACATTTGTAACTTCTCCATTTGGATTTCTGTTTCAGAACACACTTTTGTGTTTTGTAGCCTTTATTTCCATGAAATAGCTACCGCAGTCTTAAATATGACACAAATGAAGTTTACATTGACAAGAACATAACTTTCCAAGAACTCCTGGATCTTGGCCACAAGGCTGAGTATGTGCTTCTGCTTTGTGGGAACTAAGCAAGCATCTTCACATAAGACCTAGGTGCAGTTTAGGAGATATTTGTCTCTAGGTATTGTTCCCTGTGTGGGAGTGCCATGCTTGACATGTCACAGGTCCTCACATATTTCCCAGGAATCCCCCCAGTTCAGAGGTCCTTTGCAGGCACTTGTGCATTCCAGAACACGTAAAATGCACACTCAGTTCCTTGTAACCTAATGGTCATTGTGGCAGGCTGCAATTCAGGAATTCCATTGGGAGGGAAGAACAGCAAAAGATAGCAATTGTCAGGATCTTCTGATGGTGAACTCAGTAAGATACAGTGAAATATTTTTATTTGTTCTTTTAAAATACCACTAATTCACATTTACAATACCACTAATTTCACACTGATTGCTGCTGGATGTATACTCATGTCCCATGCCAGCAAAATTATTAGACCCTAAGTAACCTCATACATCATGCTCTAAGTCCTTTTCCAAGTTGACATGAAAACATCTGGTTCTCTGCATGGTTGGCACATAAGCATCTGGTTCTCTGCATGGCTGAACACTGGATTTGGCTGGAGCCTTTAACAGATCTCCACTGATTTAAATTTAAATTTAAATGTACATAGGATTCAAAGTTACCTTGGAATAATTTTCTTCATGATCCTTTTATTCAAGCTGTTATATAAGTTCTTATTTAGGCTCAACAATCTCACTTGGAAGGTGATTCTTTTGGAAGTTCTGTTAGATCTGTGTCCTGCTCATTTTAAATACATTGAGCTTCATTCAGTTCTCAGATATATAAATGTATCATTAATGTAAATGCATTGCCTTCCCTAGTCCTTTTTTGGAAGCATTCTGGGACAAGCAAGTGCAAAATCTGACGTTCTGGTGATTGATTCTGTGGTATTCAATCTTAAGCTTGCAAAAGTGAAAAAGAAAAGAATAAAAAATAATAAAAAGTTATAATGATAGATGTGTTTCAGGTGAAAAATGACTTCAAATTAAAATGCTTAGAGGCCTAAATGTTAATTAAGCCATTTATTTTTATTTGGCAGAAGGACAGAGGTAAGACAGCTCAGTCTTTTAAGGTTTTAGCTACGTTACATGAGTATACAACAGTATAAAACATTGTGTAAACTAGTTATTTGCAACAGACCAAATATTTATTTGTCTGTGATGTAAGCATTTGTTGGGTTTTTGGGACACATTAGATAGAACAAATGAGAGATAAAGACTATTCATGATAGGAAAGAAATGCAAATAATTTTTACATTTGCATTTTTACAACTTGTACATAATGCAACAAGGGTTCAAGAGTGTTTCTGTGTTTTTTGCATGTCTTTAAAGCTATTTTTCTCAGTACCATTTTCCATGATTATAAAGCAGAGTGGGCTAACTTCCTTGATTTCCAAGTTTCATAGCATTGCAGTGGTGATACTCCTGTCTAATTGTCTATCAACAATTCAGATGCACTGTAAACTCTTATATTAGTAATGAATTGGTTTAATTTCAGCTCCATGTTCAATTGCCCAAATATAAATGCCTACATTATAAAAATCCACATACAATGCAACCTCCCACTATAATCAGTGAAGTCCATAATGGCAGTATTGAGGCTTTCAGCACATCTAACATAAGAAGTGGTTGCTTGCTGATAGGGGATTAATGTAATTTTAGACTCAGAGAGGTATAAAATTGTTGCCTCAGAGGAGCATAAGTCTCTCAGATGTCCTCACATACTTTGCCTGACTTGTGAAAGTTTCTAGAATACTTGAAGGAGTCTCAAATATCATACTTACGTTTAGCCAAATGAATCTTCCTCAGGATTCTACACTAGGATGAGTCCAGCAGATCTCCAGACCACATATGACACAATGCAGTTGCTTAAATACCTATATTTGATGCCATTTCAGACTGCCTAGGGTCAGTCTCCCATGTGGTCTCCAGCTGCTTTTGTGGAAAATCACAGGTCTCCCATCGGTCTTGAGCTACATCCATCAGATGTGTACAGATATTTTAGCATCCTTGGAATGTTAAATGAGACTTGATGCTTCTGTTATGGAAGCATATTATGTCTGTGTATTGGACAAGGCCAAGGCCTTGGCAGAGTTGTCCAGAATATTCTTCTTGTCCTTTTCCTGTTACTTAGAAGGGTCTAGGTGCCATATATGTCCTGTCTCATATCTCTCAGCCACGTCATAGCTGGGATCTTAGCTATGCTTGGATGTTATAGAAGATACCACCCTTTATGTTCACGCAATTAAGTTGAACACCGTGTCTATAACGTGAGATTAGATTCATGGTTCACAGGTGCAATGTGATATTCACCTTATTTTGCATGCTTGAATATACAACACAATCCTACCCAAAGAAATATTCATATCAATTGCTTGATGCTATGGGAAGCACAAACAGCTGTAAATCTCCCAACATACATCATCAATGTACAATGCAATTCTGTGTATATCTTTACTGAGAGTTACTCAAGGTGTTCTTGGTAAAGAATATTTAATATTGTGTTGTGTATCATGTCTGTAACAGTATTGCTAAGCACTTCTTAGCTTCTTTACATTATTATTAGCTGGTGGAGCAGAAGAGGAAATTAATTATTAGAATCCTGAATGTCTTGTCACCCTACTTTTCAATGACTCAGTACACATAATTCCTACATTTTGCCTCATGGCTCTTCTGCTGTTCTGCTGTGCATTCTGTTTTGACTTGACAATTTGCAAGAAACGCTGTCCCCAATAAAGCAAGTAGTGTAATAGGACTCACTGCTTACTCTGAAATGGTATTTATATATATAGATATATATATATATATGTAAAGTAATTAATCCAAATATTTACATAATGTGATTTGCATGACTAACTTGTTTAACTTCTGGTTGCACCTGAAAAACAAGTTTTTTTAATGTGATAAGTCAAACTACCTTCTCTGGTACATAAGAGTAGCTCCTAATGAAACCTGTGGGAGTTACGTACATGTATCCAAGTGTAAAATCTGACTCCAGAATTTGGTAATTAGTTTCTCGTTTTAATAGCATGTCTGGAAATTTGATTCCATCATGGCAGTGGGTCCTCATTTTACTTTCCTTTTGCATCCTCTTTATGGAGTTTCTCCTATTTATATTGCTATAGAAAAGATTCCAAAAACTGGTCAGAGATTCCTGAGAAAATTGAGTGGATGGATTTGACTTTAGCAAGAAGAGTTTGGAGAACATAGATTACAACAATTAGGGAGCATATGTAGGCAAAAAGAAAATTGTTCTATGAATACAAATGATTTCACTGGGCACCAGGCATAAATAAGTCTTTATATCATTGCTACTGGATTGAAATCTCATGTTTTTTCTTACTCTTGTGGGGCATTATTTCTATTTCATGCTCTGACTGGCCTCAGCGTTAAGTGCCTGAATTATTAAGTACACCTGATGTGTAACTACACAACTGAGAGGTCAGAAAGGAAATATTCTTTGGTACACTGGCAAACTCTTGTCTAAAAGCTTTGGATTATTCATTATATAAAATTATTAATTTTGTTTTTTAAAGAGAATGTTTCTATTGAAGCAGTCAGTGATAAATTTTTGTGTGCTCCAGTTACATACATATGTTAAATCTGTAAAGCAGTTAGGATGTACATGCTCTGTAATTTGAGTTCATATGTGTACACTCATCTGCCCATGTTCTCCCGTGTGTTTGCACATATGGACATGTACAAAGACTAAATATATACATAAGTATATAATACATGTATTATGTATGTGATGTATTGAACTAATAAACATATTATGTAGGTGATTTGACCTACCTTGCCTGCTTTGAACTGCACTGAAATTAAACATCTAATCTAAAGTGAGAATCTAGGCTTATTTATAGTCAGTGAAAAAGTTATTTGGAGAAGTTTTGTCCAAGATTACTTGCAAAAGTTGTCCTATTGATATTTTTTACTGATGATAGAGGGAGCTTTCTTCATGCTGAACACCTGCCATGCACCTAGATAGAGTAAGCTGAGAAGGATCCTATTCAAACATACTTAATAAAAAAAAACCCAAGAGACCATTCTATTATTTTAATTTAAAAATGGTAAACATCCAAATTCGATGAAATAATATTTTTCTTTACAAGGATCATTCTGGTCTTATATGGATTACTGCAGTTGTTTGGTGCTCAGCTTGACTGTGCCTCTTATTTCTTCATAAAATGAAGGATTAGCAGATGTACTGGTGGGAACAACAGAAGCTGCCAGAATTTCTCTCTGTTGGAGTACTTGAGTTAGTATTGACTACAGTATGAATTTTTTTTTCATTCTCTAATTCAGTCACAGGCCAGATGTGCACCAGTTCTAGAGTTAAGAATAAAAATTATCTTCATTGCACTGTCTGTTTTTTAAGAGATTGACACTGACATGGGTTATTTGACTTTTTCATTATAAATATCTCTTAGAAATCAGAGTTGGTATAGGTGTCTCTAGACTCTTCTGTGCTTGTGGAATAATACAAGCAAATTAATGTAAAGGAGATGCCAGGTAATTTCTTCACCTTCCCAGACTAAAAGCAAAGACAAAACAACCCCTCCTGTATTATGAAATCTCCTAGTTGAAGTGCATTAAAAAGTTCTATTAGCATTCAGTGCAGACACTGCTGAAGGAGTAAACTATTAAAATAATGTTTTTACTTGACATCAAAAATCATTAAGACCTGCAATGTGTTAATTTTCCCTTCTTAGTGCTCAGCTTAAGTACAGGGAATTTATTAATCTCTGATTAGTAATTGTTTCAAAAGAGGAATAATATATGTTGGGAGTATGCAATATTAAGTATCTAGTGAGATCCTCACTCTTTTCCATTGTGGGTACTTTAAAACATTTGTCTGAGCAGACTGAGTGAATTATTACTCTTCATAATGTAGCAACAGAAAAATAATTTTTTTTTTTAGTCTGGTTTGATTTCATACTTGCATTAATAGAGCAATAAATCACAGTTCATTTATTTGTTCCCATTTCTGCCAGAACTATTACTTAGTTATTTAAAATTTTCTGTATCCTAGTCCATACTTCAAAGTAGAGAGATAATTTCTTATACTTCATGAATGCATAAACTTAAAAGACCTACTGACTTCTTTTGATATTTTCTTCTATCTTGACATTTCCTTTCATCAAGTAAAGCTTGAGCCTCCAATTAATGGCTTCATTGCCGAAATTGTCTGTGAAAAGGTAATCTTTCTGGTGCATATCAGGCAAAGATGTATTGGGTTTTTTGGGGTTTTTTGGTCCTCACCAACATTTGAACTTGCAAAGAGTTTCTGATTTTGATTTGTGATGTGTCAGGTCCAGTGTTAAAGATTTTGCTAGGCAGTATGATTA
This sequence comes from Vidua macroura, assembly GCF_024509145.1. Classification (NCBI taxonomy): domain Eukaryota; kingdom Metazoa; phylum Chordata; class Aves; order Passeriformes; family Viduidae; genus Vidua; species Vidua macroura. Next base: position 48,940,676 of record NC_071572.1, on the reverse strand, counting down.
TATTTTCTGGATTCAAAGAGGAACATTATAGACATGATTTGTTAGAGTAGAGGTTAGAGATATCTTGGAATTTATCCAATATCCTTTGCTGGGTTTTTAAATGCGAAAGAAAAAATATCAATATTTTAAAACTGTAAATATAAAGAGAGAAAATTGATAATGTTAGAAACCTTTTTCACCATCCTCTTGTTTCATCTTCTTGTGAGGCTCATTTTCAGGGAAACCACTGATGTTTAACATGAAAGAAACAATCATTAATGCTGCATACACATTAGTAATCTAAAAACACACACACAGTCTTCAAATGCATTTATTTGTATGTGGTTGTATGTTTATATATTTGTATACATGTTTTTAATAATCTCATTGATGCAAACACGACTGAAGTGATTTAGTTTTTTTTTAGTTATTTAGTGCCTGTGGACACCAGGCATTGACTTGAAGGAAGTTATCACGAAGCAGGTGGTTCTCTGAGGTCTTTTAATTGGGATGGATTCACTTCTCAAAAAATCTCAGCCCAGTTCTAGGGAGTGAAGGTGAACCGGCTCCATACAAACACCTTTGTGCAAGGATGACTCTTGGTCACTGCCATCCAGATGGATACAACTGGAGCAGGTGATGGGGGTTTGGACCAGATGATCTCCAGAGTTCCTTTCTAACCTCAACCATTTGCTGATTCTGTGAAGTGATAGTTTATATTCTGCACCGACAGCTACCAGCTAGAATACTTTTTACCTAGAAATCAGAGGATATTTTTTATTACCCACATAGTACCTTCAGACCTATAAAGGAATTTTCAAGCAAAAGCTATATTATGTGGTATGATTTAATTTTAATTATATTACATTATATTACAATGTTCTGTAATCAATATTATGTGATATGAAATGCTGAATTCTGTATTAAGTATTTCAGAGACTGATTTTAGCAAATCAAGTATAAAAATAGATTTTATCTAGAATCTGGTGGAGGAGATTCCCAAAGGCTCCTGAAGTGAGCTAGGAGGCTCTTTGAAACACTCATGAAGGGAGGAGTAAGTCTTCATCAAATGCTCGTTCTTTATTCATCCTAGATATCTCTGTGTTCCTAAAATCAGTTTAAGATCTCCGTGTGAAAATTGCAATTGCCGTAGTGCATTACTACTAATACCTGTAGACTTAGATACCTCTGTTTGAAACCAGTCAGTATTTAGCTGCAGTTCAGCAGAAAAATGATAGGAATATCACTGAGAAAACTATGAATCATTTAGTAGGAAAGGGAAGAAGGAAATATGAAATTTAAAACCAATAGGTATCTCAGCAAAAGAGAAAAACACACAGGCATAGGAATCTGGGACTTCGTCTTTTAAAAGATATGTGAGTGTTTTTATGTCAAGCTATGAAATATGTGTCTAATTTGAAATCACATCTTGCCCCATTCAACCTTGACCTTGAATGTTTCTGGGGATGGAAAATCTACCACCTCTCTGGACAACCTGTTCCAGTGTTTCACCACTCTGTTTTTAATTGTTAAAAAGTTTCTTTCTTATATGTAATCTAAATTGACCCCCTTTCAGTCTAAAATCATTATCCCTGATACTATTGCAGAGGGTCTGTTATGAAGCACACAAAAAAATTAAAATGATTCCTGCCTGAAGCCCAAAAAACAAAACAAAACAAAATTATCTAAGTTGAAACTTCAGTGCTGCTGACCATTAGAGGCATGTCTAGACCACGTAATGATCACACAGGGATTTCTGCTTTGGTTCTGATTGTGTTGGAGTTCTCCCTGATAGCCCAGTTCAAAAGGAAGCTGGTAGCTTAAGTCCTGGATGCAATATGCATGACATTGTCCCCAGGCTAGCCAAAGCTGTGGACTCTGCAGTTATTTATCTCTGCAGATCATCAGGTTGGCATAGCCCATGGTGTTTTCAGTCCTGACACTTCTTGGTCAGAGTTTGCACAATAGAAAATGCTCCTTCAGGAATTTTTATCATTGCTTTCCTTATTAGTAAGAGAATCTGGTGCTCTGAATTTTTTGCCAGATATTGTACAAAGTATGAAGCACTTTACAGGCCAAAAAGAATGCAAGTGAATTCCTTAAAGAAACTTAAAAATACTTTTTTCCTTTTTTTTTCTTTTTTTTTTTTTAGATCTTTGTTTAGCATTACTGGAATGTTTTAGTTCACTAAAGCTCTCATTCCCTCAGAATTGAGGAAACTGATGAAATGTGGTCCAGAAATATGATCGATAATATTTTTTGTTCTTTTATGTGATGAATTAACCTTGTACAATCTTTTACTTAGTCTTTCATTCTTGAAGTGTTTCAAGATAGTACTTTTGCCAGTTACCTGATAAGAACTTAGATTATTTAGTGGTTGAATGAATTTATAAAAATGTGAACTATAGATATATGTTTCTCAAACTCTTTGCAGTTACAAAGACAATATTAATAAAAAAAATCTGAATTGAAAAACTTTTTCTTGTTTGTCCTTGATTTGCCAGCACTTAAATGAAGGTGCAGTGGTCAGGGGTACAAGTAAAGGCCATAGACTGACTGAACACTCTGGCAAGGGACTATGGAAAAGGAAATGCCAAAATAACGTCAGCACAGAAAAAAAGTGACAGGAGAATTGATATGTTTTCCTGAATCACTTGCAGGTTTAGTAGTGGGTTAGAAAATGTCAAAACACAGGAAGAAGAACCTGTATAAACAAGTGTGTAGTCAATTATCAAGACATGATAGAAGTCTGAAATGAAAGGACAAGTCCCAATGACCCACTAACTAATATTTAAACATTTTCTTAAAATTTAAATGTTCAAGAAACTATTAAATTTAAATTTGATAGACTTCTACTCAGGAAGGTCCAGGAATCACAGAAGATACTTACATAACCAGATTTAGCTATCTAGCAAGATAGTGTGGGACAGCAGCATACAGATTTGACAGATGTGTACTGTTTGTTACTAGTTTGGATATATTTTTCCTGTGGATAAATATATCTTGCATTTTAATAGTTCTTTTCCAAAGAGGAATAATAATATATATTCAAAGGCCAGATGTTTCACAGGGAAAAAATCCACAAACCTCTCAAATTGTGAAAGCCACTGGAATGCAAAACAGCTGTAGATGGTATCTAGTTGGTTTAAGTAGAGATGGAGTACACAGTCATGTGATTTCCATTTCAGCTATAGTCAACAGTTTTTAAAGACTGCTTCATTCTTTATACGACAACTTTCATCAGATACTTCCCTACAAAGATGGAATATCTCTCGGATGCTTAAAGGCAATCAGTGTGACTGCTTAAAAGTTCTTGAGGGATGGCCTTTAAACATTGCCAACAAATGAATTGTGATCCAGGAATAGGTATACAAGTAACTGAACTCTGACAATGTTCTAAAATGTTTTATGGAAATGTTCTACTGTTTTATGGAAAGGGTGTGTAATAATTAAGAAGTCTGAACAGTAATAAAGGAATTAGATAACCTTTGACTTGATTTAGTCTGAGCAGGGTATTGAATCCTCATCCCCAAAATGCTGGGGAGTGTCCTGATTAGTAGGCCATAAGGTATAGCAGGTGACCCCTTCTTGAAGCGGGATTACGTCACTATAGTAAATATACATTGATATTTGGTAGCCTAGTGCTAAGAGGAGAGAATGTTCTTATTGAAATTTTGTTGTTCCTTGGTATTTTGGGCAATGGCTTATAAATGGGGAATGTTTTTCTCTCTAGGTGTGGTTCCAGATATATTCACCACATTGAAAAAAATAGTACAGTCCTCTGATGGGCTGCAGTTATGAGAATGAGAAAGAGGCACCTATATTGAATATTTCAGCTCTCTGACAGAAGCAGAGGCTTAACTGAAGTGGAAGCAATATCATCATGTAGAAGTGCCTGTAGTCAGGCAAAAGAAATACCTCTATTGGGAAAGCAGCTTTGCTTTATGCTGATTTTCATATGTGCTTTAAAATTTCCAAAAACTATTGTAGGAAATTTGGACATGTGTATTAGGTGATCTGGATCATTCTCTGAAGCTGCAATTTCTGTTAACTATTATTAAACTGGGTAGGATGGCTTCCACATGCAATTTAACCTGCATCAGACTGAGGAGTAGGCAAACACCTAAGACATTTAAAAGGATTGGTATGGACTGCAGCACAGTAATTCTGATACTCCTTATACCAAATGTTATCATATTGTTTCATGAAAATCCTCTTAAGAGCAACAATCTGAACATATGTTTCTTTGCTTAGATCTCAGCTAGGGGTTTTCAGCCTTTGATTACAGCTTACACAGAAACATTATTTGTGTGTCTTGATTTAGTTCTTAAGGCTGCCAGGCTTTTCATGGTTAGAATGCAAAAGTATATGGTCCACCTGTATGAACAAATCTGACCTTATTCCATGCTGCCTAAATATGGAAGTGCAGGTGGGGCAATGTAAGCTCTTATTGTGTTATCACTTTCCAGTTAAAGGGCTGGGGGAGTCTAAGCTTCCTCTAAAAATGAATTACTATCAGAGCTTTACTATCTTCTCAGACAAAGGGTTTGACAGGTTATATGATCAGCTTTTGACTTGGTTGTTTAACTAATCCATGAATTTTGATCTCTTTAGAGAATGCTAGAAAACCTTCCAAATCCATCTCAACAGAATCCACTCCTGGAGGAGCAGTTACTAGATGGAAGCCCAGCAAGTTTGACATTCTTTCCTTACTAATTACAGTTCTATTTGTTCGTATATTGTTGCATCCCAAGTTTGGGTTCAGATTAGGGGTTCTGATAAATGTTAGCTAGCCGGTTCTGTGTACCCCTGTGCAACCCCCATGTTCCCCCCATGGTGGTCCACTCCGGGACACTTACCATTGGAGCATCCCCATGCCAGTCCTGTAACTACCCCCCTGTTCACTCCTGAGAGTTCTATGTCTGTCACCCCATCCCTGTGTTCCTTTTCGTCCCGGAATTCTGTACATACCCCTGTCGTGTCCCTATTGGTTGCCACAGTCTACGTCACTCCCCCGTTGCCTGTCCCCATTGGGTGAGGGGGCTTCCGCCCCTGTCTGCCCGCCCCCTATAAAGCCCCATGTGTTCCTTTGTTCGCTGCCATTTCTGTCCATGCGGGCGCTGGGGGCAGACAATAAAAGCTCTCCAGCCACGCAGGACAGGGTGGACATTCCTTCGCCTCTTTGCCTCGTCCCAGCGCTGGTTACAGAGCCTGGCCAGCCCCACCCTGGTGTGCTGAATGCCACAGTGCCCAGGCCATACGGCACCCGGTCTGGCCGAGAAACAGCACCCTTAGCCGGGCTCCCCAGAGCTGCCTAGGATCAGGGAAAAGAACACAATGCCACAGTATATAGAATTTCTGTGCTATCCTAATGAAGGCACGCCTCTCAGTCTAACTACTTTTATGTTTAGGTTGAATTTCATAAGTAATTTCTTTTTAAAAAGTACACTTCAGTGGGAAATATGTCTTGTGGATTTGATTTAATATAAAGCATGCTGCTATTAATGATCTTAATTTTGTATGTTTTTGCAATGTTAAGCCATGTGTTTTCAGCAGCATTTCATAAAGCGATGCAGAATTTGTGAGTCTTCATGTATTAAAACATTTGTAAGGTAAAAAGACAATGCAACAAGGATCAATAAACTTGTAATCGATCAGAAGAGAAAACTTCTGGCAAATTTGTTTTCTCATTTCTGAATATAGCAAAATAAACTAACTTTTCAAATAGAAACTGGACACTATTTCCAGGAAATATGAATCTGTTCTACTTCTTACAGAAAAGTTGTTCTTTTGGGTGACAAGGAGACCCTAAACCTTGTAGCAAATTCAATATAAAACAAGAAAATTTAAACATCATCAAAATTTTGTGTCTATTTTAGAAATGATGTAAACATATAAATTAGACATTCAGAGTATTAAGTCTACTGAAATAAATAACAAATACCTTGACTTGAGCATGAGACAGGACTTAACCCACTTATAATCTGGTCAAAAAATCACAGATGCCTGTGATAAACTGCAGACAACCTTGGATTCATATTTCATTCAGCTGAGTGCAAAAAGAGCATGATTTGCAAGAAAAATATATGGGAAGAAAGTAACAGTCAAGAGTGTGCAAACTTATTTTATTAGCTATTTTTTCTCCTCCCTTTCTTTATTTTCCAGTCTCTTAAATAATTCTGAATTTTCCTGCCCAGTGATTGCCAGGTTCACCACGAATCCTCTGATCAGTTTGTTCCTTAGCTGTACTACACATTTATATATATACACATTTATACACCACTTATTATATTATTGCTGATAAGAAATGTTTTCTGAAAGAGATTACATGACACGTAGTTACCCAAAATTGCTATATATCTATTTAATCATAAGTAGGAGCACCGGACTTTTATTAATAGTGCCATCTGAACTTTAACTTACTTGACCAACATCTGTGTAATAAAGGTCAGAATCAGGGCAGAAGCTACAATGTGGTATTGCAAATGCTATTTATGAGGTTTCTGGCTCAGAGTTCTGTGCACTGCTGGAAGGTTCTCTCTCAGTTCTTCTGTTTGAGAGATCTTCAGGTGTGCAATGGCAAATTTAGCTACTAAATATTAAAAGCATGCTAAATTCCTGCTCAAGAGATTACATTCTCCCCTTTGTTCATTTTGCATAAAATATTCAAAGACAGTGATTTAAAGAGCATACCTGGGAACTGGCAGGCAATGAATTAGCACCTAATTCTTTTGCCAGCCTGGAAAATTGGAGTTCTCAGCATGCTACAACAATATCAAGACACTGCAAGAATCTTAAATTGGATTAATTGTATAATGATTTCATGGAGAGATAAAGCTGATTAATCCTTTCACTGAATCAGGGGAGTCAAATATCTCACTCTATTCCCATAATAGTTGAGATTATCCTAACAGACTGCTACAGCAAAAACACTTTTCAAAATGTGAGTTAGATTTGGAGGAAGATTTTATAGCACAGCATGCATATTATTTTTTCCTGTGTGATATTTTGTGCCTCTGTGCTTTTGTGCACCAAGAAAAACTTGTTCTCTTATAGTAAGTCTGGCAAGATTGAAACAATATAAAAATAGTATAAAATGGAAGACCTTAAACTGGGATGTGGATAATGCATGACTTATGTCACAGTTATTGCAATTTACAGAATTTAGAGATTTTGAATGCATTTATGTAGATATTTATTTTTGATTGAAGGGTTGGCATAGAAAATCCTGAGGAAAGCTACTTATTTCAGGGATTTATTACACATACATTTCAATATTTCAATTTTTGTAACTTTGAATTTCAATGAATTGTGAAATAATGGGGTTTTTTCCCAAGTTAACAAAGGGACACATTTTGATCATTTTTTCATCTATTTGAAACATGTTGTTAAGTAAGTTTTCAACCAAAGTATATCGGAGCAGAGATTATGATTTTGAGAAGTCTGCTTCAGGCGCCTCTTTGCATCCAAACTACCAGCCTGGTATGTGATACTAGGGATTTGCTTGGTAAGTGTTTAACAATCATCAGCCATTAAGTTTGCATTTAGTTAAAAACCCCCACTGCTTAGTTTAACCCTTCTCTGGATCTTGGCTGGCCTGGGACCAGGTCTGCATAAAAAGACTGCTTTACAATTTAATTTGCAGATCCAAATATTTTTCATTCAGCTTTTAAAAATTAATTTATTTAGTTCATTGTAGTAGATTAGAGCTTGTCAAAGTAATTGCATTCATTTCTCTATTTACCATTTCTCCCTTTGATAGGGGACACTTTATTGAATAGAATGATGGTATCTATCATCACTGTTGCATACTATTAACCTCAAAGCCTGAGGCAAAGTCAAAGAAAAAAAATGCATTAGCACATTTATCATTTGGCATTAAAAATAGGGAGGAAACAGTAAAACATTACCTATTCTCAGTCACAGGACAGTCACAATCCTTAGTTATACAAAAATTTGACCAACTGATTTTTACAAAATACCTTTTCACACATTCCTAATCATAACACAAAGATAACTTTAATATTTGGCATTTTTATTATTGTCTGAATAGCAGTTTTTATCTTCAAATCTGTTGCAGTAGAAAATGACGTCTGAGACACCTTATAAGTGTTCTCCAATTTCTTCATAATATCAAATAGTTCAATTATTTTTTTAAATAAATCATTGACCTAAATGTAAATAAGAAGTTTTATCCAGATGTTTTCAAATATGCATGTTTCTTTCTTTAGAAGACTTCTTAGTTGTGGCATCCAGTGTTCTGTGTTTAGTACCTTTGATTTATATTCAATTAAACATGGCTTAGAAAGAATCACTGTCATGAATGAACATAAAAATAGCTTAATGAGAATCATATTTCCTTTAAAAGAAAGCAGTTGTGAAAATTAAAGACAATTAGTTAACAAAATAAACTTCATGCACTTTATCATACATCTGAAAGTACAGACAAAGAAAATGTGATTCAAACAGGAAGAAGCAACAGAACTAGATCAGGAATATTTTCCATTTAAAATGATAACCTCTCAAAATAAATAAAAAAAACCCTGAAGCCTTATTTTTTTATGAAGCTGATAAAAATGTCTACCTATAATGGAATGTTGGGGCTAAGCTATACTAATCTTGTAGCCTGGTGTTTATGATATTCTACTCAAGGTACTTGACTAGGACTTCATGAAAGATTTCCAACAGAAGTTTTCTAACTACAAAACTGTGGATTCAGATTTTTGTTTTATGTGACACAAGGGACTTTTTAAACTTGTGTAAACAGGGGGAACAAAAACCAAAAAAAGAAGTCAGATGTTTGCATCTTAAGGAATGTATTTCAGATGTAAGGTATCTAAACAGAGGCCACACCAAGAAGTCAGTAAAGATAGAGACTTTTACCTACACTGGTGACATCCAAATCCATGTTTTATATTTGGATGGGTATATCTTTTCTGCATCTTTCTTAGACTTACAAATACATTTTTCTAAATCTCTCCACCACTCTGCAGGAAGGAAGAGCAAAAAAGTGCTCCAAGATTAAAGCTTTTTGCATGACAAAACATTTTCTTTTTGAAAGGAACATTTAACATAGGACTAAAATGAAATATAATTAAAGGTAATTTGGAATTTTAAAAATATTATTATGCAAAAAACAGAATACAGAAAACCCCCCAAACCCAAATATGACCAACATGTTTTTTTCTTGGAATTGAAAGAATTTGCCTGAAAATACCAGATTTAAAGCCTCAGTATCTAGGTAGATTTTGGGCAGTGTTAAATATATCCCCTTTCCTGGTTACAAGAAGAGTTGTAGAACGTCACTGAGAAGAGTCACAGTTTCATGAAGCTGGCTGGAGGTGATTGGCTCTGTGCTCCTGCTTCATTTGCTGTCAATCTCAACCAAATTTTTAGAGCCTGCAAAGGTGAACTTGGAGAACTTGGGCTCTCATACAAAGCTTTGCTTTTTCCTGGAAAAAAAACCCCTTCTTTTACACTTAGAAAGAGTTATGGCAGAATGACTTGGTCTCTGCTCTTATAATTAAATTCCAGCTTCCTGTGCTTACATTGGCCTGTGTCTGCAACTGATGGGATTTCTATGGTTTTACAATTTTCTAGCCTTCATAGCTTGCCTTACAGAAGTTTAATATATAAAATGTGCTTGGTCTTGCCACTGTCTTTTGATTAGGCAGATGTCTTTTAGGTAGCTGTGCAAGTATTAGTGTGGGCATGTTGCAAACTCTGCCACTGCTCTTAGAACTGGTTAAGAAAGCATGTTACTGGACAGCTGTTACCAATGTATCAGAAAAAATGTCTTAAATATTAGTTGTAATTTCTTGGCAAGCATGAAATGACTGAGGTGAAGAAAATGGATAACTTGTTTTATGGTAGTACTCAGACATTAACATTTATTAAAGTGACTATTAAATTGCAAAGAATCTAGGCCATTTTACATCTAAATAAGAATATCTGCAAAAAAAACCAAAAAAACCCTTGAATTCCCTTGAGTGCAGTATATTGTGCCTTTAAACTTTTTAATTTGAACTTATCTGCAAGTCTTCCTGTGACCAGCTGAAGACATGAATTAATGACATGTGAATTAATGAAATGGGCCCTGACAGGGTGGTTTTCATACAGATTTGACCCAAATACATTTCAAGCTCCTGCTGATAAGAAACCAGTTATTAAGCACTAAGTTTCAGGACAGTGCCTGGTAGTTAGAGAAGCTTTCTGTGTGTTTCATTTTACATATAAAGCTCACATTGTCTTTAGAATAGAGTATCAAAAAGATGGTTTGTCTCATGACTCCTTGACATCTCTTGTTCTCTTCTGCCCTGTACCAGTTTCTGTCTTGTGTATGTTTAATCGAGCACTGTTCTCTGAACAGCAAATAAAGCCCAATTTGACTTGTTGCTGAGCAAGATGATAAGAGCTCTGGCTGTGAGCATGGTCAAAGATCAACCTTTACCCTGTACAGAGCTTACTGCAGCTTCATAATTTATTCTGCTGAAAGCTCCTCTAAGAACATGGCAGACTCTGCAGCTGTTGGTGGGCCTCCCCTCCCCAGTTGTAACTGTTGTGGAGAAAAGACAAAAATGCTGTTATACTATAGCTGCTCCTGGAGCCCTTAGTCCTACGTGACACAACAAATGTTTCATTTTTTTTTAATTTCTTTTTTTTTTAGGATTTAGGCTGGTATGAAATATCATGTAAGCATGTTTAAAAGTTTTTATGTGCAGTCAAGGAAATCAAAGAAACATCTCTTCTGCTAAACCCTACCTTGGAAGACGCTGCTTTCTCTCAATTTCATAAAAGTAAAATAGGGTCTGAAAGACCATTTACATGTAAAAATTCAATTAGTCTGTGACACTTCTTTATGGCACTAAGAGAGAGCAAGAAATAAAGCATCTGTGTGCAAAGAATGTCTACAGTACAACATGCAGTCAACAACTGTGAATTGTCTAGTCATTCCTAGCAAAATGCCTTGAGTCTAGAATTCTCCATAAATAAAGGAGTTATACAATCCATCACAGATGGAAAAACTATATTAAGTCATCAGTGGCACATGCTGAAATTGCCTTTTGCTGCAGCTTTTCCAGAACTTTGCCCTAACACATTCTACTATGTTAGTCATTAAACTTTAGCCATTCTTTTCAAGATACGGTCCCAGGATATAAAATATTCACTCTAACCAAGAGCTAGTAACTTCCTACTAACAACCTGAATGTTTATTTTCATTGCCTTCCTGAGTTACTGAGCACTGAAAATTATCCACTGATACAAATATGTCAAGCTTCCCTGATTATATTTGAGTCATTTTCTGTGGATGACTGAAGGCCATGCCTTCTCAAGCTTTGCCTGTTTGTGTGTTATATCTGAGGTACCTTGTGATACAACTTTGAGTAACTGCATTTGTACCAAAAGAAATACTAAACTAGACAAGCCAGAATGGTTACTCAAAGTTTGTACTACTACCCAAAAACAAAGGCTCAGATTTTGATTTTGGCTGAGTCAAATCTTCCAATAAACACTTTTTTTATTGTTCATTTTTTTGTTTGGTTTCCAGTCAAAACAGCAGCAGAGCATCAAAATTGAAGTAACCAGATTGATAATTTCTGCATTTAAGTATCCATAGCTGTTCACATTGCAGTTTTTATTGGTTTCACCATTGATTTAAAGAAAAGTGAAATTATGTTATAGGTCAAGATTTGTTACATAACTTGGAGAACATAATTTTCTTGTGAGAATTAAGTTTCAGTCTTTAGCTTTAACATTTTGTTTGTGCACACATTTTAATGCACATGTTTTTTAATTCATTTTTTCCTTTTTACTCTTGACTGTTAAACTATTAGTGCCAGCTGCAGCAGAGCATTGCAAACTAAGTCTTTCCTTCCTTCCTTGTGGCCTGGTGTAATTAATACTAGACAGTGCAGTGCCAAATAAATGTAACTAAAGGAAGAAAGAATAGGAAGAAGTAGGTTTTCATTTTCTGGCTAAACTTAAGTGCTCCTTTACATATGCTGGAGCGACTGGTATGTACTACAAAGGAAATAAAAAACCTGTGGGCATTTTCATTGCAGTAAAAAGAAGTATGACATACTAGGAGAAAAAAAAAATATTTCTGCCTGTCTTCTGCCTGTCTTTTAGATGTGGTATATAAAAGAAGTTCAGTAAAGAGCCAACTGGAGCGTCAAAGCTGAAATTTCCAGAAAAAGTAGCTTCCTGGTTTTAACATTAATTTGAAATAGAATGCTTGAATATAAAGGAGTATTGCCCTTTATCCTTTAATATAGAAAATCTGAGCTTTCTGGAGTTTTTTATGTGTAACTGCATCACTGCTTAGAATAAAGTCTTAAAAATAGATTCTGCATCTTGCATAGTTTTCTTAGTTGTATGCCTCGTTTATACTTTTTTTTTTTTTTTTTTTTGGCATTGCCATTATGAGATTTCAAAGATGTATAATTTGTTCTTCAATATCAACCTGTAAAAGTTTCAGGACAACTTTCCTGGAGTAGGGTTTTTACCCAGTAGTTTGAGCCAGATTTTCCATTTCTGTGTGATTTGGTCAACTTACCTATGTCCTTGCTCTCTACCTCTTTGTTTTGATTATCTGCCACAGAATTCCACCACCCTCAAAGGCTGTGCTGCTTTTGCCCAGTGTTTAATTTTGAACAACCATGTCAGTGTGAAAGTTGTGCCTCATTCCAATTAAATGTTTTAGTCATAGAAACATATTTTATGACATATTTTTTATGGTTTCAGGTATGCTAATCAGCTCCCTGTGCCATTAGGATTCCATGCTGTGCACAGAGAAAAAGCTTTATTTCTTCTACTGAAATGTAGTTATGAGATCCATAAAGCCGTTATTCACGGTCAAGCCCTGTGCAAATGGAGACAGAAGAGAAGAAACCTCTTTGTTGGGGCTATTCATCATGGGCAGGGGAATTTTCCCCCAAGCAGTCCTCTAATAATTTTGCTCAGATTGTGGGTATTTCTGTGTAACTAGGTTGCAGGCTACACTGTGAGTCTCTAATGCCTGAAACAATGTGAGGTCAGTCATGTCCCTGCACACAAAGTAGGCATGAGACAGTGAAGAGCATTCTAATAGCAATTGTGGGCTGTTTTTAATGATTAACATGGAGAACATATAAAGAAATAAGACCCTATATCATGTTTTAAGTATTGCTATGAATGGAAGGTAATGGCCCCAGTATGACACAGTATTTGAACGTATGAATTTGGAGATGGGGACATATTAAATTCTTCACCAGAGGTTAATTGCTCTGTCACAATTGTTCTGTGGATGAAAGGACTCTGTAAGTTGCTATTCAGCTAAATATATCCTTCAAATCTACTTTTAAGAAGTAAAGTTTTATAAAGACTTTCAAAAGTGATAATAAACTTAATATGAAATACTAGTTTTGGCACAGCAGAAACCATGGAATAGATTTTATCTTACTATGTAACTGATAGATAAAGTAAATCCACAAGTAGATTATGTAGGTACTAAAATTGTAAAAAATTGGGATTTAACATAGTTTTGGCCAATAAAATAATCAAATTGGTTTTGTATATTGACAAATACAAATTTATTTTTTTAATCAAAAATATTCTTAGAAAAAGTGATCACTGTTTAAATACTGCAGATTAGAGAACTGTCTCAAATATTGATTAAGATTTGGGTTTAAATTGTATTCTTGCTTTTCTCAATATGATGTGCAAAAATTATCATGGTATTGAATCTTCAATATTATTGCTGTAAAATATTCTTACTGGATAATATTTCTTAAAATAATCCTAATAAGAAAGTAATAATTATTGTCTGCAAAGTCTGCTATTATTTTTGTTACTATTTGACACAATCTTTCACTTGTCTAGAACTCCACAGAGAATTTAATAAAGATCTCATGTTTATTTCTATTTTTCAGGATTAAATTAGTAGAGGATTAAATGATGCCCCCTCTTCCTTTACTGTTTGGCATTTAGAAGATATCTATCTACTGGATTCTTATCTTGATGCTTTTCAGTAAATTATGGTGAAATTCAGGAAGATTGACATTGGAAGAAAGCAGATGCAGCAAAATATATCATGGTTTCACATTGCCCATTCCTTCAGGCTATTTATCCCTTAGCATTATCAGAAATGCTGCCTGTAGTAGTTTTTGATAGTTATATTATAATTTTATACCTGAAGCTGGACACAGACCTGATGTGTTTTCTTTCTTGAACTGTTACGGAAAAAGTTCTGTAATCTTCCTCTTTCAAAGACTGGATATGAGAAAGGAGTCTAATGAGATACACATTTTTTTTTCTAATTATCTAGCCTCTGCTGACAAGTGATAATACCTTCAATTCATGTTGTTATTTTTGAACATCAGATTTTGTGTGGAACCATGAAGTCAGAAGGGTGTATGAGGTTTGTTTTTTGGGCTTTTTTTTTTGTTTGGCTTCAGTTTTTCTTGTGAAAAATTGGACCACGAGAAGGAAACACCTGCCTTTGTCTTGAACACTCGTGCTTCTCCAGCTCTGCAACATTGTTCCATCATTTCTCACATTTCCAGCTTGCAGAACACCCAGCTGCGCTCCAAGGTCAGGACTTTGCTTGGAATCAGGACACAACTTGTTTTTTAAAATAATTTAAGACATGGATAGGCAGGCACACCAACAACTAACATCATATAAAAGGAAAATGACAGCATACGTGACAATGTCACTTCAACAGGATGAAGAAAGAGCTGTAAGCATATATATTCAATTTTAAATGCATTATTTATAGACATGCAAACCAGAATGACCTGAGTTATTTTCACAGTTAAATGATACAGAGTAATTCATCATCAGCTGGTCAAAATTTCTCAGGAAAGTTATTACTGTAGATAAGACAATAACTCTATTATACGTGTTTCCACAAGCACTTTACAAAGGGAAATTATTATTTTTCCTACATGTAAAAGAAGCTTGTGTCTGCATGCAGTAATCTACATTAGGTAAAGAGGTGTCAAAAATTATAAGGAATTAATAGAGAACAAATGTTGATATAATGTCAGAGAGAAAGAGAAAAAAAAAAAAAAAAACCACAGCAACTGATCTAAAGTAAATATCTACCTTAGGGTTTCATGCTGCTGCCCAGTTATCTAAATGCCCGAAACATAAAATCAACAAGAAAATCAAAGTCCCTTGAAAATTTCCTGGTGATCCTGTCACAACCACATAACCTGCTTGGGCAGGTTTGTTCTTTCTGTTTTCCTTTTCTGGGACATTGATATGAAAAACTTTCTTGAATATTGAAAAATTAAAGGACTTTGTGCAGATTCCTGTATTACAGGTTTACCCTTAAGCAAAATAATTATGGTTTTTGCAAAGTTTCACCATAATAAGCTAATGAGTCAACCAATCAAATTCTACAGAAACTTTAGGTTTTTGTCAACATATTTTCTATAGTAAACATATGGGTAAAATATTTTATGTAATAGTTAGCTGACCTCTGGTTCAGAATTATGCTATGTATAGCACAGAGGTCTTATGTCCTTTTTAAATCACACTACTTCTGTTACTCTCTACAGCTGTCTACACTGGCTTCGGTTAAAAGTTCTTTAAAGCATTTTTATTATGAGTATTTAGTCAAATTTCTTTACTCAGAGAAAAGTGAGAAATTCAAATGAACTTATCAGTATGTGAGACTATAGACTTACATAAATCTATATATCTATATCTATCATGTTTTCAATTTGCATTATTTTCTACTGTCTTAAGTAGATATACACTGATATACACTGCTTGTGGTTATTCTGCTGGACCCGCAACTTTCAGTGTTAATTAAATTAACAGATTAACATTAATTAAAAGATTGACGTAGCTGTGTCATTTTTAATAAAGGCCTGTTTATCAGAGGAAAACTATGAACAGAAGTTTTGGTAAATATTTTGTCCTACAAGATGTTCAATATGTTGCTGTTAGGTTGCTTACACCTGTAATTTTCTACTGGGTTATCTTTCCCCATCCTTCTTTGTGACTCCTTTTAAAAATCTGTTCACCATTAGACTGCACTGGATGTAGAAAAATAATGAAAATATCAGCAATAAAATATTTCCTATAAAATCCTAACTCCTGAGAGTAGTGCTAGCAGCTGACACAATATATTATAGTGGTATTTTCAAAATAACCTAAGGATCTTGTCAAAAACTTTATTTCAGTGTCTAGCCTACATTAAACTATATTAGAAGGCTAGCCTGCAGTAGCCCTCTGTAGACACTTTTGCTACAGAAGAGAAGGACAAAATGTGACTGAACAAGATATCTACAGTGGTGCCTTGAACAGTGCAGGTGAATCACACCTGTGTATTTCTCTGGCTGTCTTTGGAAATGCTTAATGTGACAAGCTCTGCTCTAGGTGTCTAGGTGGTTTAAGTCAGATGAAACTAACCCTACTTCTAGTAACACCCAATGTGCTTGCTTTCCTCACAGATCCCAGAATTTGGTATTCTTGGTTCCTCAATCACTCTGAGTGTACAGGAAAAAGTGGAGTCTCCATTAAGTTGTTTTGTAATTAGCTATTACTGCTGTAACATTTACAAGAAAGAGAAGCAGGTGTGAATATTTTCCTCTCTGAGATAGGAGAGGAGAAACATACTCCATTTCTTTCTTCCTGGTGAACACTTCAGACAGAAAAGTTTCTTGTGAAAGTCTTTTTTCTTCAAGAAAAAAAAACCCTCATCTAATTCCTCATGCTAAAAAGGAGGAATACAGAGTCTAAACACAAGGAAGAGTTTCAAGGCTGTGGAAACCCAGTTTCATGGTATTCTTTATACTAACTCAGACATGATGTCTTTGGAAGAGATTTCTGATGCACATCTACTTTGATGTTTTCAATTGGTTATTTTAGAACAAAGTTTATTGTGAAACCCATCCCAAAAGTTAATGTTTCCCTACTTGGGAGAAGCATTCAGGACGATGCATTTGGCTGTGAGATCTTGTATGTTACGTTTCTGTAGGCTATGTCTTCTTGGTTCCAGCCACAGGAAAGGTACCCAAAAACCAGCTAGAACATGTATCTAAATGAAGATCTGACATCACATTGGATGCTCAGGAAGAAGCAGAAAGCCTAACTGGTGAATTGCTAAGTCCTAGGCTATGATGTGAAATCTTTATTAAAAACATAGAATGGTTTGGGTCGGAAGGGACCTTGGAGATATCTAGTTCCAACCCTCACCTCCACTAGACCAGGTTGCTCAAAGCCCCATCCAACCTATCCTTAAACACTGCCAGGCATGGGGCATCCACAGCTTCTCTGGGCAACCTGCTCCAGTGCCTCACCATCCTCACAGTAAAGAACTTCTATCTAATGCCTCATCTAAATCTACTCCCTTCCTGTTTAAAGCCATTGCCTTGTGTCCTTGCACTATGTGTCCTTGTCAGAAGTCCCTCTTCAGCCTTCTTGTAGGTCCCCTTTAGATACTTTATTTTTCAAGTTCTTTCTTCCCCCAACAATATTGTTGCCAGAGTATCAGGGTGGTTGAAACACATTTATAATTTCTTAGGCAGAGTAGGAATTAGCATGTCCTCATGACAATATGTCATGTACAGTAAATAATTTAACTGTATCATAGTTCAGGGATATGTATTCAAAGGAAGTTTGAAATATTTGGCAGTCAAATAATTTCTTTGCACAGGGATGGAAAACGTTATTAGCTCATTTCTAATATAAATACTTACAACCAGTAGCAGAGTTCTATTATGATAGTGTGCTAGTTAATGTCATTCAGGTAAATAAGGAAATTTCAGACTAAATATTTATGTCAGAAATTATGGTGCCATTTATAACCCTATTTTTAGCACACTGAAAACAATAATAAAAACAAGGATTTAATGGGCTTTAATAGGCAAAGTTAGAAGCAGGAAGGAGGGATTTTCATAAGAGGCCCTCATTTCCTTAAGGGAACCCTTTTTTTTCCATCTTCTGACCAGTGTAACTTAAGCAGCAGTACAACCTATAGACTTGCAGAAAGTTTGATCTTTGAGCTCTGCAACCAAAGGCCTGCCCCACCTCGTTTTGCAGTAGCCAGTATCCTGTGCCAGGTGAGCTGCCCTGTTCATTGCTGTCCCCTTTATGGGTGGTTACAGAAACCTTTACTACAGAATGCTATCGCCTAATTTTCAGAAAAGTTCTGACTTCAGTATCCACTTCTTTGGTCATCTCCAATGAGTATCTGCAACAGCAAAGTCAATGGAACTGATTTAATTAGATACTGGCACAAATGAAGGTGTTACAGCTTCTTTTATACATAAAAAGGGAAGGAAATTGGTATTCTGTGCATTAGGAAATTTACTTCAAGTCAGGAGAAAATTGCCTGTCCTTTTTCAATACTCTGATAACGAAAGTCTTTTGTCTTTCTGATGTGGATGAAAAATATTTTGAAGCTGGTCCCTTTACATATGATGTAATTAAATTCAAAAGGATCTATAATTCAGATTCATGCATTTGAAAACATCTAGCAAAAACGAACGATTTTATTAGTTTAGAGAAGATGTGCAGGGTGAAGTGTCAGTTTAAAGTTAATTTCATATTGATTTGTGTACACATAAGTTCAGAGATTTTATATACAAGGTAAAGCATCAATTTAAATTAATTTTGCCTTTGAAGACAGTAGAAACTCTATTCTCAAAATAGCTTGAAATCCTTATCAAGAAAGGATATTAGCAGCTTTCAATTTTAGCAAGTCTTTCCTTTCTCTTCTCCAGGTTTCCTTTATCATCTAACATTTGACCCATACTTATCAATATGTATTGTAAACTTTTAAAGCTTGTCAACAGACAAAATACAGTTCTAATGTAGGTAGAGATAAATATAACCTCACAACTTGTTTCCCATGATCCACCCATGAGCAACTTGTTTGAGGTTTGTGGTTTCTTCCTCAGAGAAAGCTCCCTCATTGTCTTCAAAGAATGATTGATTCAGTGAGCTGAATTAAGGACAAGAAGTCACAGGAGAGGTCTCTGCCCCAGTATCATGGCCTGGAAGAATGATGATAGGTTATCATTTCCCTTTTGTTGCAATGAATTCAGTTCATGGATATGCTATGGATAAACATCTAACAGGAACCAATCCCTTTTACAATTGCTCTCAGACCTGGCAGGCAGAGAAGTCCTTGAGATTCTTGTGAACCACACAACAGAAAGTCTGAAGTGCATTTTAGTATCTTAGGTAATATTTGAAGAATATGTTGAAATGTCATTAAATCAGGGTGTTGCAGAATAGCTGAGCATTTTAGTTTTGATCTAGACTTTGATTTGTGAGCATTAATTGCCAGGAAAGCATATTCTATTTAGGGGGGCTGAATAAATATAAACCACAGTTCCTTTATCTCTTTTCTTTCAGTTCTCAGAAAGTATTTCCTTCTGCACTGAAAAAACCTGTCAAGCTTAGTGATTACCACAATATCCATACAAATATACAAAAATGTATTAACATTGTTATGATGAAATTACAATTTCTGAATATCTGATCAGACAGACATTTTCTACCTTGTCCCTTTTTCTGCTCATTTTGTTTTTCCTATTTGTTACCACATTGGAAAACTGATATTTCCTCCTGTTTCCACCACAGTAAGCTGTTCAGAACTGATCTGCAGTTCAGTGCAGAGGTGTTTTAAACTCATGATGAAATAGTGCTTCCTCAAACGTAGTTTAGCATCTACATGAATGCTGGTAACTGAGCTGTAAATGAAAAAAAGTACATGACTTAATGCAGCCTCCTGATCTTTGCCTTTACAATGCCCTTTTGTTCTATAAGCTTCCATGTGGGAAGATTAGGGAGGGTCAGTAAACAAAAATGTCTTTGCATGTCTTAAGAGATCTAAGTGCTCTGCCTGTAGAGTCAGCAACTTCCCATTGAGTTTCAAATAATCTGAAAGAGATGAGTTCCTTTCACAGCAGGAAAATTCTGGCTGGGGCAATGGGTATTGTCTTCTGATTCCTTACAATCTCAGATGAACAGCAATGTGACTGGGCCACCTGGCTAGTGGGTGTTTTTGCCACTTTTGCTTCATCAAAACTAATCATCAAGTGCACGTACTATCTCTCCTCATTCCAGGAAACACATTTCCTTAATAATACATATTTCCTTTATAATTTATAAAACAAAGCAAGTGCTTTGTAACAGATTCAATGGCAGAAGAACTGTAGAACTGTGGAGAAATAAAGAAAAATTTGAAGGGTTGTGGAAGAGACATAAGGTGTACGGGATGCTGTCCACAGGCTATAATTTGGCTTTCTGGCTTTAAATTTTAAGGAGGACAGAGGTTATGGAAGAACATGCCATAGTTACATGGCTCACCCATTCCTGTTCTTAGGAAATTATTAGAAAGCAGCTTCTGAAACATGAAACATTGTGCAGAAGCAAAATTTAGAAGTCTGATGCAGCATCTTAGCCTTTGGCTGATGTGAGAATTTTAGGATCAGGCCTTGAAAAGATAATTTTCATTTATCATAGATTGATAAAAATAAAGGGTTAATTTGCTACCTGCACAGTCTCACGCTGTACACACTGCTAAGACAAGAAACTCTAAATAAAGCAGAAGTCTAAAACCCACAGGCTTTTAAGGTCACTGAGATGAGCTATAAGATACACAGGTCATAACACAAGAAGCTTTGCAAGGAATTTGGATACTAGTAACCGAGCTATTGATGTGACCGTTTATTCCAACCATTTACAAACATAGGGGATTATGCAATGCTCTGTTAATTTCTGCTAGCAGCTGGAAACCTCTGCTGAACATCTGTCTGAAGAGCTATTCTCATAATTCATTTGCCAAAACTAGTTGAGTAAATTGAAATGAAATTCCAATTTTTATTTCTTTATCAAAACTTGTGCTGTCTTTCAAGGCAAAATACTTTTGTGAAAACTCTTTCAACAATTCTTTGTGTCATTTCTCTAGCCTTTAGTTATATTTTGTCTCATAAATATGTAGAACACTGGAACACATGTCATTGCGTCAGAAGATTCATGAAATACATTTGCACTAGCTGCTATTTCTATGTTGGCAGCTTGCTTTGAAATTATTGTTTGTTCTTCTTGGAAGCATGGACAATTTTAACCAGGGGCCTCAGTACTGAAAAGGCAAAAAAAATGGTGTGGAGACAATTATATATTTTTAACTTTCATTATTTATGAAGGTGAAATGGGAAAGAAGTAGGAAAAATGTTTCTCCCTTTCATTACACCTACAAGTGTAAGTAGAAAAGCAAGGTAACTAAATGAAGGAAAGATTCCCTTTCCCGTAATGTGAATTTGCTCTGGCTTGGTGTCCTTTTAGCGGATCTCCACTGATATTGACCTGTATCCTGAATACAACATGAAATAATATGAGAAGCAATTTAGTTTTCCAGATGGAGAACTATGACCTCTGGTCCTAAACTAATTTTAACGATGTCCTTAGCTCTTAGCTTTGGGTTTATTTCTTCTAACTTAGGTCAAAATGGGTTAAAATACTTGAACTCTGGAACTATTTCTGCTCACTGACTTGAGCAGCTTCGACTGACTACTTTGGATTTACACATGTTCCTTTCATATATATCTTCCTAAACCTGAAGCATCATCTTCCCATGTTTAATCTCTTTATATTTTAGTTAAATTGTAAAATAGGAACAATTAGGGTATAAGTGCATTTTTGTGTGTGAAATTGTGTGTAAAAAAGTTGCACAAATTTATTTTAGGGGTAGAAAGTCCCGCAAGGAGTCATTACCCCTCAGATGTGAAGACATGCAGTGGGCAAAAGAATCAGGTCTTTACAACACCCACTTACTTTCTTTTGAAGAAAATAATAATAAAGAAAACATCTATATGGCTTTCTGTGGTGGGAATGATTAATTTTCTTATAACTTAATAGAGTAGAATTGTCTATTTTTTTATTTCTAAGTGCTATTATTTGCAGATTCAGTGAATTCTGTTTTTCGGAATTGATTCTCTCCTCATTTATCTTACCACTAACATACAAGCTAGAGAAATTAAACAATGTAAAATAGATATAAGTGACAGCAGAACTGGGATTGAGATTAGCTCTGTGGTTCTGTGATTTAAAATACACCTCTCCCTCCACTCATGACAAATGACACTTTTGGTCGTAGGGAAAGAGACGTATCTGTATATCAGAAGATAACACTCCATTCTTAACTGATAAGAGTGTCCAGCTCTATGCAATAGATTTTATATACACCCTGACCCAGTTACTTTTTTAAGTAAGGCCTTAATTTATAGGTCTTGTAAAGTCTTCTCTGTCTCCCAAATAAGCCATTAGGTCATCGGGATCCATAATTTATTAAACTGCTTTTTGTGAAAAGGGAGTTCATCCATGAGGATATTGTGTTTCCCAAGGAAGTTAGGAAGAAATTTGCCAAAAAGGAACTAAGGTTAAAAATTCAACAGATCTGTCCATTTCTCTTGAGTTCCTTTAGTAGATATTTGTGAACGGGTGTGAGATGGAAGTAGAAAGAAAGCTTCCTGTGAGATGCTGAAGTGAAGGGTACCAGTGCAGTGAGCTACATCTCTAAAATGAAAACCACTTCAACTAGAATGAAAAAAGCCCCAAATCCTAGTGCCGAGTAGGCTAATGCGTCTCTGTGTTGTTTTTCCCCCGGTCCCGGGCAGCTCCAGAGCCTGGTGAGAGCATTGCTTCTCTCCGGGACCGGCAGCTGCCGCTTGCTCCCGGGCACTGCTTCCACGGCGCCCCGGTTGGGGCTGGCCTGGCTCTGTCACCCACACAAGGGTACAAGGCAAAGAGGGAAGGAATTGTCCACTCCGTTCTCGTGAGAGGCTGGAAAGCCTTAATGGCTGCGGGGAGCTGAGATGGAGAGACCGCGACCCCGCGACCTGTGCTTCCAGCGCCCACATGGAGGAAATGGCGGCGGGACTGGGAAGGTGCGGGGTTTTATCAGGGGTGGGGCGAGAGGAGCAGGAGCCCTCCTCGTCCAATGGGGGCAGACTACGGGGGAGTGACATGGATCGGGGTAACAAACGGGGACATGGCAGGGGCGGACTGGGCTCCGGGGTGAATGGGGCTGGCGGGAACGGGGTAACAGACACCGAATTCTTGGGATGGGACAGGGAGTGGTTGCAGGAGTGACGAAATAGCAGGCAGCCTGGAGTGAACCACCGCGGGGAGGGGGAAACACGGGGGGTGCACGGGGGTACACAGAACTCGTCTAGCTAACACAGATCGGAATCCCTAATCTGAACCCAAACATGGTATGCAACAGGCTAAATCACTGAAATGCAAAAGCCCAGATGCACAAGAGGATTCAGCCCACAACTATTTTGTGTTCAAGGTTCGCAATTTCCACACCTCAGCAGTTACCTTACTCTCCTGTTACATACAAGCCATTCTGAACTTGCTGGAGTGTTGTCTTGGGAATTCTAGGCCATTCCCAGGCCATACCCAGAGTATGTCCTACAGATGTCTTTGGTGGGTAGGTCTCTCCTATTAGCTGCTCATATTACATGTCATGCTTAGTACAGAAAATGGTTTGTGAAAAAGCCTTCAGTCTTCATTCTCTTCTTCACTCAATAACCGATTCGTCATAGTGTTTACCTCAGCTGTTAGAGGTGCTACTCCTTACAGCTTCTGCATGAGTCAACCTGGACACGGCATCTCTAAAATTTGGAATAAAATCAGCTTATGAGTGCTGCTGGTTTGGGAAGGAACAGGCTCTCTATAGCTCTTCTGCTGGATCTGTTTTTCTTCACATGGCAGTATTGAACATGAGTTGGGCCAAAGAAACACTGAAAAAAACTACTTTGGAACCTAATGATGGCGAAACTCAGCTGACAGTGTGAGGGCCTGTTTAAGAGTGCCTAATCCAGTGACACAGTTTTTACAAAGTGGAATATGTTCAACAGAGATGAACCTGAGTTCTGGGTCTCTGACAACACCAGGGTCAGATCTTCTGTGTGAGATACCAGAGCTGGCAGGAAGCATAAAAGAAAGTTTCATTCTTATCTCTTCATGTATCACATTCTTCACACATATCTAGTGAACATTAGGCTTTTGGGAGAATTGGAGAAGGCATCATAATTTCTTTCTACAATGCTGAATAGATTTATTAGAGAAGGCCATATCAGGCATGTGCCTTGGAAGGACTTCACAACGCAAAATCCGAAAACCAAGAAATTGTTTAACTTAATAAGAATCTGTTTTGTAGAATCTGTTTTGCCTTTCATCCCAGTATTCATTATTATATGTTATATATGTTTTTCATGCTAACCTTATTTGTCACCTGAGTGGTTCAATCTTGCTTTGGTTGTGAATGATTCAGGATGGGGAGTGGAATGTAATTGGCAGTTCATCAGAAAATTAACCGATTATTGAAAAATTAGGTATTTGAACTACAGATTCTTCAGGGGATGTCAGTTCTATGAATATGTTTTTCTATTGTGCAATCTAAACTCCAGTCTTCATATTAATACATTAATGGCAATGGCAGAAGTCATGTCTTTGTCATGGGCTACTTTCTTTCTATCCCCAGGTAAAGTTGACTCTGTAGTAGCAGTACCAAAGCAAAATCATTATCCAGAATTCTCTAAGAGTGTGCAAGTCTCCTCACTGTACAGAGAGAGAACTGTATAGCTAGGAAGAGAATAAGTTGATCAAAATCATGTTTCCACTACTATACAAGTATCTAAATGATATAAATATAGTAGAGACAAAATTCTAGGTAAGAAATGTAGGTGAAAAATAAATAGTTTTACATGTTCTCAAAAAATGTGGAGAGTGTCAAAATATTGATGTTAATTCCAGCCTGACTTTAAAGATCAATAACCATGAAAAGGGAAAAGAAATATAAAAAGGAAGGACAACTTCCCAACAATTGTGCAAGAACTAACCACCTAGCAGCTACTGGCCTTCTGAGTACCTGCTGGATGCAGTGATATGTGTAAGCTATAACATATACATATTATGTATATATATCGATCTATATCTTGGGTCATGTGGAAAACCTGTGCATCTACTTTCCTTTGTTTATGTTTGTAAGAAAAAGGAAGACAAAAGAGAAAGAGAAGAGACTGAGAGAAAAGACTGGGAGAATTCTTTAATAAACTTATTCATTTGCTCTTCAAAATAAAGCATCAACTATTCTCTAAATGTTTTAGGTACATCTTATGAATAGGTATTCTCTAGCCTACCAGTTTCTCTAGGGCCATCCAGTTTGTTCTGTTTTTACTGATATGTTAGGTCATAAAAAAACCTGTCTAACAAATAGGAATACTCTTGCAGTACCAGTTGAATCCCTCAACACAATTTTCCTTTGGCATGTAGTTCGAACTGGCACATGAATGGTTTGGTCCCTCAGGGAAAGCAGATATGACCCCAAGCTTACATTGCACACAGCAACGTAGTGAAACCCACCCAAATAAGTTGACATAGTGCAACAGAAGAATTAACTGATGGAAAGCCACTTTTTAAAGATATTTTAAGAACACTGATTTTATTGTACAGGACTTGCAATACTTACTAAGCTTGCTCACATGCTCTGCTTCTGGAGCATTTGACTTTCAGAGGAATCTGAGTTGCTTCAGGGGGAAGAGAGCCTGGGTTCCTGTATGGGACCAGTGCTTTGATCTGTGTGGTAACACTGTCAACAAATGAAGCAAGTAAGGTCAATTAATGACTTCTGCTAAGAAGTGGAGACCAAGGCACTGCCTGCTTGTTTAAAGACTATAGGAAAAACACATCTGGAAGTCTGAAACAAGGAGGAACTAGCCACTATTTGCTTTGAGGGCTGTCAGGCACTTTTCCTGTTTTTTCCCCTCTCTTACGTATTTTTTGCCTGAGTTGCCAGTTGGATGAGCAGGGTAATTAGGAGTGACATGCAGCCTGTGAATGCAGCCAAGTCCTGGAATCTGCTGCTGCTGTTTGTGTCATGGAGAGAGGATACATTCAGATGAGGAAAGTTATTTCCTGCACTTAATATATGATCAGTCATTTGAAAAGTACACGTGATTAGAGGAATAACAACTGCCAGAAATAAATGTACCAGAAGAGAATGGTCCTGCTTCTTGTTTAGTAACCAGCTGCTATTCTTAGAAGCCTTAAAGTTAAAAAATCATAATAATACATTTATAATACTTAACTTGGGGGTACATGAGGTTTGAAAATTCTCTATAAACATTGAAAGTATTGTAAATTGTCAGGATTACTAGCACCTGTAATTTTGTGGGTTTATTCAGCTACAAGTTCTATCCAGATCCTTGTCTATGGCTTGCTCTTTGATATATCACTAAACCATTTATATCAGCCACAACTTTTGGCATTCTCTGTTGAAGAATAAAGGTATGATTTATGTGAAATCCCCTGGCAAGGCATCCAGAAAAATCCTCATTCAGCTCTTAATGAAAACTAATGAAAACTAACTGAAAGTAATTTGTTTCACTGGCATGGGATGTTCAACCACGAACTAGTTACCATTAACTTTTTGTTTTATTGTTTTTTTAGTAGATGTGGGAAATAAGTTCTTTTAAAGTGATTTGTCTGACCTTAGATGTTTATTTTAGAATATGATTAATTGCTCTCATGAGGTTTCTTTCTAATGAATGGTAAGAGTTCAGTCTAACTATTAGGTATTTTGAGCTGGTTGAGAGGAACCTGACTCAAATCAGTCTTGTCAGAAATGGGAACTAGTAATCATCTTTCTCCACTCTTAAATCCCACTTAAAATCCCTTTAAGTTATAGAATCACAATAATAGATTTCACCATTTCAATGGAGGAGCAATATCAGAAAAATTAATTATTCTCTTGCAGTGCACTCTTGCACTGTGTAATCCCTATCTTGAATTGATTAAACTTCTTCTTAAACAAAGATGAAAGGGAAGAATAATAAGATTCCCACACAAGGGACTCTCAGGAGGCTCAACAAGAACAACTGCAAGGTGCTGCAACCCCTGTTATCAATACAGGCTGGAGGATGAACAGATGGAGAGCAGCCCTGCCAAGAAGGCCTTGTCAATGCTGGTGGATGAGAGGTTGGATGTGAGTCCAATCTTAATCAGTTCTGAATGTGTCTTAAAGATCCATGGAAAGAGAACATTCTCCGTTTATTTCCATCTCATTGGCACAAAGTACGGAGACAAAATATGATCCTCTATTAACCCTGAGGAAAGACTTGTAGTCTCAAGTCAAGCTAACAATCTGGCTTGAATAGACAAGAAAGCCAGGATTTTAAAAGCTGACCTCAGGAATCAATAGCACTGATACTTGATATTTTTTTTCTCTCTCTGTTTTCATTGAAGCCCAAGATTATATTTTGTCAGGGGCTGAGAAGAGAGCAAAAGAATTCTACTGTAAAAAAGGACTCCTTCATTAATGGAGATTGGTTCGGACAGTGTGCACTTTTTTCCCTAGTAAAATCTGAATTGCTTGTGATACTTTGAACATTCTTTATAGACAAATCTTGTCAATTGTATTTAGTCATGATTATATAAAAGGATCTGGTGGCTTTAAATGTAAGTAAGGAAAGTCAATATTTGGGGATTTGCCAGAAGTACTATTCAAACAAAGGATTATTCTTTAATAAAGTACTATGAACAAGAGTGTCCAATTAATCCATGGAAGCAATGTTAACATAATTGAGTGTAATAAGACACAAAATCTGATAACACGCAGGTACATGGCAGCTGCACACTGGTTTTAAGTTATCCTAGCTCACTTTGCTGCTGATGCCATTCATCTGCTGGTGGAACTAGTATGTAGGATTCTCATTCCATAAAAGACAAAATCAAAAAACAGAATACAAATTGGTTATGAACTAGTAGATTCTCCTTGATTCTGCCGTTCATATTGACTCTATTTTCCCAGGATGTCTCACTGGGTGAGTTTTAAGGCTGTAGAAGAGTAAACCAGATGCACACCTGACCACACAGACAGAACACCAAAAAGTCCAATTAGTCCTGTGGCTATCTGAGATAACCACTCAGAGCTCACAGGAGGTATTTTTTGCTTCATGTATGAAATGTAGTCAAGTTTATGATCAGACTCTTCATGGCCAGAAAGACCTGTCTATTTTTCTTTTCTTCTTTCTTTCTTGTTGGCCTTTATTAACCTGTTAAATGTTTTTACCAAAGCTTTTCATCCATCACCTTCTATTTGGATGAGTCCCTTATAGCACAATAGTATGACATTCTGCTTACTGAAGTTTATAGAAATCTGTGGAAAAGCACTTGGCTCTTTCAGATCTAATCCAATTTCTACTGAAGCTTGAGGCAACACCTTTCATAGATTTGATGTAGCTAGGTCAAATGCAGATTTAGATTACTTCATACCCTTGAAAAGGTTACAGACAGTTGCTGTGGAAGCAGTAGAAAACACAGGTTTCTGTGGTTTTGGATAAAAGCAAAGGGATGGTTGGTTGCTACCATATTGGAGTTCTCATGCAATCAGATGGAGAGAAGAGGAAAGAATTGACACCTATGCCAGAAGAGAGAAAGGTGGGGGTGCAAGAAGAGAGATAAGGAACAATAGTGAAAGTACAGGGAAAATAAAGACAACAATGATTGCAGGGAAGAATGAATAATATTGACAGCACTGCTGTCCTGGTGCCCAGGACAGGTGGGAATTAGGCCAGTGCACTTCATACAATAAAACAGTGTAAAGAGGAAGTAGGCCCATTATGGATAATGAGAGACAGATCCACTGAGATCCTCCAGCTGCTTCTCACCATATCACTGATGCAAAGCCGATGGATCTTTATCTGGAGCACCTAGTTATCGCAGGTTTAGAGCACCTTTGTGTCACTGGTGCAAATCAGCTCTTGGCTTCTCCTTTCTCTGCATGACTGTTGGGGATGACATAAAACATCCAAGTTTGATATTACCATCCAAAAATAACCAAAATTAACTTCATAATATTGCAACTGGTTAATGCATGGTTTACTCTTTTTTTGTGTTTCATTTTTATCTTTCACCAAATGACCACAGATCTCAAGTGAGAAAGGCGGAGAAGGAGGGAGATATGAACAATTTAAGAAAAATTAGGGATGTATTATTTTATAAAACAATAAAATAGAGGGGAGCTTTATGTGAAAATTTATCTAAGAATTATCAACAGTGTATGGAGTGTGGAGC
The DNA here is from genome assembly GCF_024509145.1 of Vidua macroura. Taxonomy (NCBI): domain Eukaryota; kingdom Metazoa; phylum Chordata; class Aves; order Passeriformes; family Viduidae; genus Vidua; species Vidua macroura. The sequence goes on along the minus strand of NC_071572.1, from coordinate 48,911,609 downwards.
ACTTAGAAGGAAGCAATTCAAGTAACTGGCTTTTAGAAAGATTTGTTTCTGTTGTTTTATTGAATTACTTTTGCAAATATTCTAATTTAAATATTTGCTATTTATTTAACTGGATTTATTTTGAACTTCCAGTCTAGAATCAGATTCTCAAGCCAAGGTCCTTGTGAGGTAATTTCCCTGCCAGGAAGTCCTGAGCTAATCCTAATCATCAGACAAAACTTCAGTACTGAGACCCTGGAGAAGATAATGAAACTTTGGAAAACATTTCCTCGAGCAATTAGCTGAGAAATTGCCATGGAAAGTTCTCATCTCTGTTAAGTTTCCTTGACCCCATCTTTTCATTCCAGATGTTCTGTCATGTTTGCTCTGACTGCATCTGCACTGCTAAGTACAAGAAGGCCAGGAAATGAGTTCAAGCACTTCACCCCACTGTGCATCTGCTAGGCTGCACTCTGCTCTGCACAAAGCAAGGCAGACCTTGCCAACTTTCCAAGATGAATCTGCTCTACCAGGGTCTGCTCCTAAGCAGGGGATGTGCGTCAGCTGGTGCCACTTAGATCAGAACACAGGCTTGGTCTCTGTATGTTATTTAATTAGCTGTACAGCTATAACTTGGGGGATCAAGATGCACCCAGAGAAGTATGATGGAGATAAATATATCATAATAGAAATACAGAACATGATCTTTTTGTGTATCATCTACTGTCCAAAGATAAGCAGATAATAACACTTGTTATTGACAGCACTTGTTTCAGACTCCTACACTTTAAGCCCTTTCACCTCCATCTGGGCTGGAACCTTTTTGGAGAGAGAAAGAGAGCGATAGAAAGACTGTATCAGTGAGGTAATTGACGCTAAAAGCAACAAGTAGGAAAAAAGATGCTTTTCCAGAAATCATTGTTGATTTTTTGGCCCTGATCCAATTAACAGATAGCAATTTCCTTATTTTTTTGCCTTTATTTCTAAAAGTGAATGGATGCAAAAAAAGGCCTTGGGATTCTTACAGTATTCACCATCAAATTCTTTGAGTTATAACATAACTGTAAGCCATTCAATTCCACTAATTCATCAAAGAGGCTGAGGGGTTTAACTGTCTAGTACATTCATATTGCTTATTCTCTGTTTCAGGGAAAATTGGTGGATCCAAAATGTTTTAAACATTAACTCTTTTTATGGCCATTTATCAAAAGTTTACATATCTAATGTGTCAAACCAGGGGTCATTTTGTGATAACACAATGCCACAGCCTTGGAAGGGAGGAGGGAAAAGCAGCTTCTCCACCTCTTCACCTACATGCAGTAACTGCCTCCATACTCGCTCCGTAGTTAACTGGTGTCTTTGTTGCAGTCAGCAGGAGCTGGTACTAATACTTCACTGAGAAGCAAGACTGTAAATCTATGGGGATGCAGTTATATGAGACAGTCTGAGCCTGTGTAACAGCTTACTACTTTTGAGAGGAGCTGTCCTGTTTCCTCTTCAACAGCTTTTTCACTTATTTCTTGTTCTCATCTGCTGACTCCTTCCCCCCTCTTTCAAGAACTCTCAGGCATGTCTATCCCTTGGGCTCCATGTCCTCTAGCAAATTATATTTGCCCAGTACTGTACTCCGGCACAGAGACCAGCTGGAAAGAAACAGCACCCTCCTCATCCATCACATTCTTGGAACTTCCAGCACTTGGTGGCCTATGGGGAATGTTTTCTGGTCCATGATGACTTTGCAGCTGTTCCTAGGAATTGTTGGAAGAGAAGTAGTTAACCTGGGCCAAAACTGTACTGGGGTCATTAAAATAATTTACTGTAGACAGCATAAACAATCCAGTTCCAGTGGCTTGGAGTGGTACTGTTCACTGCTTAATAAATTCTCATTGCTGTAACTCAGGGACAATGTTTCCCTTAGTGACTTAGTAGGAAACAAGTTCAACCAAAATGGAAGAAAAAGCTTTTTGCCATCAACCCTTTAGGTATTAGACCACAGAGATGGGACAGGGAACAAGGGTATAATTCCAGGAACAGAGAGGGAGAGATGGAAAGGAAAAGACAGACTTCTTCAGTGTCAATTTTATATGTCTTGTCTAACTCTACCCTCCTTAACAGTGTCATTAGAAATGTATACATATAATTAGAGATGTGTACATATAAATGTGTACAGAGGAGGACTCTTTGTCCTGCAGGGATGCCGACTAAAGAGATTTACAGCGTAGTGCCAACAATCCACTGCCATTTCTCCTGAGGTTTCTACCCCTTTGGATCTGCCATGTAATTTGAATTTGTTAGAAATTCCGGAAGTTTTTTTTCCAACCGAGTCCCACTGTTAAGTAATCTAGTGCATTTTCTTTAAACGGACCAGTGAGAGCTCACACACACAGTTTAAATGTCAGATTGGACGAGTTGATAGCATTCACTAAGACAAGCAGAAGGAGATGACCCTCCTTTAACCTCTTACTGTGACATATCTGCATCTAAAAGAGAGTGGTACACAGCTTTTAGAAAGGTTTGTACTCTTCTCTCTGAGTCAACACTTCGGCATTCAGCAGCAGTGCCACTGCATTAGCACAGGCAGCCCCTGCCCTGGGACGCAGATGTTCAGCTGGACAGCAGAAAGGCTGCAAAAACAATCTTGCATAAAACCAGTTTGGGCTTTTTTAATTTATTTTTTTTTTCCCTTGCATCCTCAGTTTTTTAGTCTAGGTCACCATATGATCACGTGAGAAAAACAATCTCAAGTTAAAACTTCTGAATCTGGCATTACTAATGGGTCTGTGGGTTAAGAAGGTCTTTGCTGTGCTGCAGGGTGATCCAAATGCCCCTTATAGAACTGTCCCCAATTATAGATATATTCCATGTGCTTTAAAATATAGATATATTCCGTGTGCTTGTTTTTTGTCCTCATACAAATATAACTAATAAGAAAAATTTAAAACCAACACCTTGGAGGTTCCCAGTATTCTGGGGAAACACTTCTTAAGGATTATTTTGTAGTACATATTGTTTAAAACTACTTGCCAAATAATTTTTACTGGAAGCTCTGTATTCAGTCATTTCATTTCAAGTTTAAGGTTTCCTTTAGCATGAGAATATAAAAATCCTCACTCCATATCCATTCTCTAATTTTTTTCTCCTTTAGAAGATTTTATTTTTTTTCCAATATTGGTGTGGAGTTTTTTGGGGGTGGTTTTTTGGGGTTTGGTTATTTTTTTCATTATGTTGGGGTTTTTTGTTTGTTTGCTTGTTTTTGTTTTTTGTTTTTCTTTCATGACAGATTGCAGATTTAAGGCTAGTAAGTTTATTTCTGGAAGTCTAGAGTATAGAAGCCTCGAGATTTGACAGTTTGGGGTGAACCTGTGAAAAACTTTTTGCTTAGTCTTAACAGAATTAAAAGAACCTTTCAGGCACACATGCTCAAGTCTCATCAACGCAACACTCTCATGCCATTTTAAAGCACATCTTAATTTCCATTTATAAGATCTGACTTCTCTGCTCTTACTTAACCAATTGTTCTAGTTCAAAGTTTACTAGTAATTGTTGTTGCAGTTAGAAGTTCTCCTGAGTTGCAAATTTTCATAATTTTGGGGGGGAATTCTGTTTTGTGTTGTGGCTTTACAATTTTAAAACAGCAGGAATTTTCCTTTATGTGCATGTTCAAAATACAAAGAATAATTTTTACTAATGGAAAATAATTATTAAAAAAGCAATGTTCATCACATTTTTTATTGTAAATAATAGAATCTATTTTAAATTATCTACTTTGCTGCTTTGACAAAACATTAAGTGTTGGTTCTATCCATATGGATCTGAATCTAGATTAACAGTCTTCATTTTTTGTGAATTAATGACAACCTGGTTTTTAAATAAAATAATTTCCTGAGATTGTCTCTGACTTCAGCCTTGGAACCCTTTCTTTGAAGTAATGTGTCTCAAAAAAGCAGTCAGGCAGATGTACAGATCTTGTAGTCTGGGAGCATTCTGTTTTAGTGGCCCCAGTTGTGAATAAAGCAATATGCAGATGTTTTCTGCTACTCTCATAAATAATGCATCTGTTGGGGGGTGGCACAGAAGTGCATCAGTGTTTAATGCATTTTGATTCCTTCCTAACTCAGCTGATACATCAGCTTCCTTCCTCCATTGGCTGGTGTTAACTCTGTCACTTTTGCTATTTCACTGCTCTTTCTTCCTTTGGTATCTGTGTAGGAAAATCCTCAGCTACAAAATGTGTGAATATCTTTATCCTGGCAGTGAATGGCCTGAGAGGAAAGTAATATTTTAGGTGCTTTGATTATTATGCTAGTAAAGTAACCACCCAAATATATTGGTAGATCCTCCAGGTTGCCTGCTGTCCTACTACACCCATGGCACCTGCAGCCAGGTATGGTGGAGACCTGTCCCTGAGAGCTGGGGAGCACCTTAGTGTCCTGAGAAAACAAAGGGAGGTACTGAGAAAGCAGTGGGAAATGTCAGCACCCTCTGGTGTCTCGTCTTCCAGGGACTTCTATCTGTAATGGACCAGCTAGCACAGGTTTAACGTAATGTTACCTTGGAGTGAGGCAATTTTGGATGTGCCTGGGAGTTGGATTTAAAAGGACCCAACTGTAGAGCTGATGGTAAAAAAACAACTTCACTTTTTGAGGGAGGGAGGGAGGAAGGGAGGAAGGGAGGAAGGAAGTTGCAGAAGGAAGTTGTGGAAGGAAGTTGCGGAAGGAAGTTGCGGAAGTTGCGGAAGTTGCGGAAGTTGCGGAAGGAAGGAAGGAAGGAAGTCCCCACCCTGCTCCGAATCAGGTTCCAAAGTCATTGATGTTGTATTCCTAGTGGAATGTTATAGTTAATCAAAGAATTTGAAATTTTCCCATGAAAACATTTTTACTTCATTGAAGTGGAACATTTTAGCATTTTTAAAGGCATTTTCTTTTTCAAATTCTAAGGGAAACCAGCATAACCATAAAAAAATTCCATTCTGACAAGAATGCTCTTCGATGGTTTCTAGATCTCAGTGAAGCAAGCTTTTAATATACCATTTCTTCTGGTCTAGTCAAGCACTGATTTCTCAGAAGATGCTAAGCAAACTAGAGTTCTCTTCGAGTGTGGTCCTAGGATCATTGTTTTCCTGATGGATTTGGACAATAAAAGCTCTAAATGCTACCTGCTTAGCTTCCTAAATTAACAAAGATGCATGTGTACTGTTATGCAAAACAACGGCAGTGGACTACTTTGAAATGTTTGGGTTAACTGATAAGAAGAAGCTGAGGGTCTTTAATTAAGGGAATAATTTCTGTGGACTTCAAGTGGCAGCAAGAAAAGAGAGGAGTAAATAGTAGTTAATGGCATGAGAAGCTTGGATCCACAGAGTCCCTAGGTGTGGAAAGCAAGGGAAAACAATCTCCCCAGACAGGGAATACCTTTAATAGGTGAACCTTAGAGGAATAGACTATTCAATTACCTACAAAAGAGACAGACAGGGCAATGACAGGAAGATTAGGTGGTGTCACCTGTGGGGTTTAGGGAAACAAGGCTGGAGGAAGTGGAAATGAATTTGAATTTGTGACTATGGAAGAGATGTGCAAATTTATGAGGCTCTTTCTTTGTTATGCTGATGACGCAAAGAGAAGACATTTTATTAACCTAAGACTCCTCAAAGAGAGTCAAAGTGATTTAAATAACCATTAGTCTACTGAGTTCCTATTTATATTCAAAAGGAAGCATCTCATCTAGCTTTATTTCAAAACAGAACTTCATACTTATGTGTGAATTTTAAAGCACCCATGTCCTCTTCCTCTACAAAAATGCACAACAGCAGGTGTATTCCACCAGAATTAATAGCATACTGCTGAGTGAATGTCCTCCTTGCAAACATCTGCGCAGGAAGAATGATACTTTATCAAGGGTTGGTGTTGTGACAGACTTTTTATTAACTGTTGAGTCTGAAGGGCATGTGTTATAATGACTCATGGATCAGCTTTAGTGGCTGGCCTTTCATTTGTTGGAATAAGGCAGGCCAGATTTCAAATGTGGCTCATTTCTTAGGTCAAGGCTGTAAGAACTTGGTTCTGACTTCTAATCATTTTGGCTAAATTTTGATTTGCATTTTTACTCATTGCCTGAATGGAGAATTTGAGATATGAAAATCTGAATCTAACAAGGAAAAAAAAAACATATATAGGTCCTTCTAACCCAAAATCTCAACACTAAACTAGTTAAGAAATCTAACATAATTGTCATTCCAACAGCTATTATATAGCAAACATATAATGTGTGGTGGTCAGCTGAAACGTAAGTTTTTGAGCATGTACATGTTAGCAGCACAACCTCCTATTTCTGAAATCAACTTGCAATTTTTTTCCTGCTCCCTCACTATCTGGCTTGTGTACATTCATCCCCCTGGTCAAATATTCCAGTTTAAGGGGTTAATTTTTATCAGACAGGCAAGTCTGATTAAAATTGGAATTTGATTCCTTTTTCAGGAGTCCACGCTTCTGGAAAATGAATGCTTGGCAATATGTGTTAATAGAAATCATCAGTTCATAAACAACATTGGAATTTTAGATATGTCAGACCCCTGGTTTGAAAAGCAATGTGCTTTTGGAAATGCTGCAAAATACAGTTCAACAACCACAGGGACATGCTTAATTTTAGTGGAGGATTCTTATTGCTATGTTATCTTTCAGCCTAAACTAATGTTGAAATTCTGGAAGATATACTATCTTTAGGAAAAATGAAATTCAGTTCTTGCATTAAATGACACAATGCAGAACATAAGCAGCTCAATTAAAATGCCAATTGTTTTTTAAAGGGCTTTAACGTAAAATGTAGTGAGGATTGCATTTCTTTTTTCCAGCACCTTTTCTTCCTTGAAAAAACTGAACACGTTGTAACTTGCTTTATTTGCAGATGCTTTCATGGGACCTTATATACTTACATATAATAATTATATAATATTTATATATAATAATATATAACATATAATATTTCATAATCAAGAACTATAGTAAATCTTGGGCAGAATTCTGAGCATGAGAATGGGAAATCATGATGACATGGAAGAGTCACAAGGAGCAGAGCAGCACAAAATGGGAATATTTCAGTTATGTTAGTCTACTTCTATTCCTGATCTGACAAAGAAAACAAGGATAGTTTCTTTAAGTCTGTCTTCTAAGTGGTGAGGATGGATGGGGGAAAGTGGGAGTTCAGGTAATGTAGGCAGGAGATAAACTGAATTGGTAGGAGAAGGTAAAGGCAGGAAAGGTCATAGAAGAGAGGTTATATTTAGGGTCCATGACTGTGGGCCCTGATCAGCAGTTTTCACTCTCCCTGGTATCTTGTAGAAAGAGACTGAATTTTCTCAGATTTTGTCTGTCACCTTCTTTTCTCTGGAACCAAGATGAAGTTTTGCATCTGTGACAGATTAGCTGAGGCAGAAAGGATATTTTCTCTTCACAGCTGAATGTCCATTTTTCAGAGAGAGAGTCTAGTTTAATATTCTGACAATTTAGAAGTCAATAATAGTGTAGTCAAATTCACAGAGTTTCATTGTACATCAATCTGGAATTGGGAAGGGGTCAAAGAAAAGCAGGCAGAAGCCATCAGCTGTGAATCCCTATTACAGAACACGGAACTTTTCTTCTAGTGCTATGATGACAGAAGTCTCTCCCAGGACTTCACTTGACCATCATGGGGAAAAGGATGACTGGGTGCCAGGAACAGCCTGGGATCCACGTGGGAGAGGGATTTATTGGAGGAGCAAGGGTGAATAAGAGTAGTGATAAATTTTGTCTGATGTGCTGCCCAGTGTTTCCAAGAGGGTTAGTAAAATTGCAGGTTACTTAAATGATGATTTGTGCATTGTGCCTTTCCTAATGCAAGCCTGAGACAGCACACTTCACTTCTCAAAGCCCATCCACAGAGAGACTGTGCAGGACAGTTGGGAGCAGTGAAGAAGCTGTTCTATTGTTTTCAGAATAACACACTTAACTACTGGTGTAGAGTTTGGAGCACTGAGAATGACTTAATTTGGATAATGAAAGAAAGATCTCGGTCTCTGCTTTTCAAAATCATCTTTTATAGTCAAGCCTTGAAAATAAGACCAAAAGTGACACAAGTTGTACATATCCATTATCTAAAAATAGAAATACACAACTAAAATATGTATTAGGATTTTTAAAAACTTGATTAATGACATTAATTTTGAGTGTATACACAAAGCTAGCTTTTTTTTTTTCCCTGTAAGAACTCTTAAATTTGCAACTTTTATAGGTTTCTTCATGAAGAAAAGCCAAATGAAAATCAACAAACTGCCCCCATTTTTAGAGTGTGTCTGTGTTTCCCTGCAGTTTTCCTTTAATTTCTCTTTTTATCTGTCATTTTCTTTGACTGAAGAGGAATGGCCAGCCTCTCATTTCATTTTCCCTTTTTAGTGGCTGGTTGCATTTATGTGGCTTGTTTGAAATTCACTAAAATCATGAAGATATGATCAGGACATGTTCCATGAAACAAGTTTATTACTGCTTTAGCTTGATTTATAAGGCCCTTCTGAGGAATTAGCAGAGGATAAGAGATACTGAGCTGGCTTTGGGAATCTAACATTATTTTATCAGTGTTTATATTCAGGGTTCAAAAACAAACAGAAGAAATTTGTTGGAATTTGCTTTATCTGACTTCTGATATACCAACCTGTCAAGTGATTGAATGTGAGTAGTCACAACAGAATGCACTGCTCATTTACTCTAAGCACTGAAGATGAACAGAGGTAGAAAACTTTCAAGCTGTGTAGAACCATGACTTCAGAGGTGGTGACAATTACATTAGAACATTTCTGGGGAATGTGCAACTTGTAAGTATTATTTGTGCATGGGTAGGGAATGAGTTTTAGGGTGGGAATTGAGGAAATGTGCTTTGTGGACTGTTGTGCCCTGACTGCTCAAAAATAATTCTAGTGGCCTAATTAGCAAACAATTATATTTTAGAAGCTTGAATGATTTGAAGGTTTCCTAATTGCTATAATAGAAATGGGAAATTAGAAAGAAATTAACTTTGGCAGAGTGAAAGGTGCTTAATTCATGAGACTTTTCTTTTTATAAAATCTTTTTACTTCTGGATGAAGGAGATGTTCTAATGGGATCTTTGGGATGCTGAGGGTAATAATTTTGATAGGATACTGGCAAGGACACTAATGATATTGTCAATCATGCATAATGTAAACATAAAATAGTATTTAAGGAATGCAAAAAAATAGATTAAATTAATTGTGGTACTTATGACTATTTATGACCATGTCAATTTGAAAAGAATATGCAAGTTAAATAGTTTTGATTATAAAAAGACAAGTTTAGTCTTTCTGTAAGCTTTTTTGATCATTCTCAAAGACAAAACACTAATCAAGTTACCATAAGGTTTCGGGCCAAGGGGTGTTAAGTAGAAGATGAATAACAAATAGTTGATATTGCTTTGTTTCATAAGAAAGTGTCTTCAAGTCTAGAAATACAGCAGAACAACTTTTCTCTGCAGATTTCTGTCTATAAAAAACTTTTACTTACTAGAATATTTTTAGCATGACAGATCACAAACAACTTCAGGAAAAGTAACAAATTCCAATTAGAATTGATCTAGTCTGACAACCGAACAATGGTAAATTGGATAGGAGAACAGAGTTTTGCACAGTTTACTGACCAAAATTAACTGCACAGCCCACAAAAAGAGTTCTTTTTATTTTCAAAGTACTTATTTCAACCCCTTTTAACTTTCTTTTCTAACAGAATTTGTCTGTTTTATTCTTTGTTAAATGGGGGAACTATTGTTGTGAGATATCATTGCACTGCTTAGTTTTATGCTGTTTTATCAAGTGAAGCAATAAATTTGGTGCTATGGTGCTGTTTGGGTGCTGTTTAGTCTGTGACTTAACAAAACATAATCTATTTTTACATTTGTTAGAATATCACAAGAAGATAATTGTGTACTGATATTTTACTCTGAAAGGGTTAACAATCCGCATCACGTTCCCATTTATCAATGAAATTGATTATAGAGAATTGTTCTTTACTGTCCATCACAACCAAAGGTACTCTGGCTACACCTTCTGGCAGTAAAATTGTTGCAACTATCCCTTGGTGACTGCTTTATTTTGTTAATTGTTCTTCTGGAACTCCAAAAATGTTCCTGATTTCAATGACCCTTTGAGTTTCTGTGTGTGCCATGATCACTTTGAAGGGAAAAACAAGAAACAGAACTTTTTATAGCTTTTTAAATTTTTCTCTTGCTTGCTGTGTGAGGTTGCAAGTTGCAAAGGAAGCACTTGTTTATCAGAGCATTAAGCAGATCATTGTTTATATTCACATGAGAAGAGAGAGGCTGTGGTATATGGAGGAGATTTGAGTGTCTGTCCTAACTTTGGTTCAGGGAAATTATATCCTAAATTTGAGCTGGTCTTGGAGTCTTATGAGCAGTAAAATAAATCCTCAAGCTTTTTCTTGAGCTATACAAAGTCAGTGTTGCTACCCACTGGATTGTTTCCATGGACTACAGCTGAGGGAAGCTTAGCCTGAGACATAGGCTGTTAACATTCAGAGCTTGGTTTGCTTGCCAAAATGCAGTCATCAAGTGTCATTTGAAATCTCCAAAGGTGCTAAGAGTTTCACCACAGGGTGGGCAGATCTGATGTGAAGCTTATGGGAACTCATGCTTTTCTGCAGGGGCAGCTGAGGGCCATGTGATATCTCAGATGAATTGGGATGATAACGTGTGCAAAACAGTCCTATACCTAGTCTGGTGAAAGCATCTCCATGTTCAGAATTAACATATGCAGAAATACTGTCTTAATAGGAAACTTGTGCATGAAGCTTTCCCTTTCAATATAATATATTCATGCAGCTTTAAATTGGTATTTACAAGCAGCACAAAGATAAATGCATAATATGTATATACATATTGTTTTGTATCCTTAGAAAATATTTTTTTAAGCTTAAAGGACATAACATGTTTGACAATTTTTTGATTAATCTTGCATTCTCTTATGAAGTTAAAAAAAAAAATAAGCCAGCAAGAAACTTCATTGATTTCCTGCATTCTGCTTTATGTGTCATATTGAGGCAAATTTCTGTAGCTCTTGCAATCTGTACCAACAGAGTAAAAATGGCCATAGCATAATATTATCTGCTTTCTGGTTAATCTTTTATTCCTTTAAAAACAAAGCTGCTTTCACTTTCATATGCAGTCACACTGAAAGAGCCCCAAAAAGATATTTTATCTATGTATCTTTTCCCAGGTTAAATTTAGCTGCAGTTGTCTGTAGCCATCATCTAATTACTGAGTTGCCAAACTAGAAACTTATTATTTGCTTTGTGTGGAAAAAGAATTCATTCCATATACCATATATTGTTGGAAATTCCTAAAAGGTTTGTGAAAAATGAGCAGAGAGATTGTGTTGTTAATTAGAAATTAGTCAACACTGGAGTACTAGATCCTCTTTTTCTATCACCTTTCTTGTAATGGTGAGAATTAAAACTTTCTAAGTAATAGAGATGCCTTTTTATTAATATATTTTTAAATTTAGAACAACGGTATTCATTTATTGTTTTTTAGCTGGGATAGTAAAATGCTCATATTTGAATTCTGGATAATTACGTATGTGGCAAGCAACTGAATAAAACTGTGCAGCTTCTTCCATGCTTCTATTATTTCATGCATCTCAAATAATCAAAGAAATATTTCAGCTCAGCAGTAACTGGCTCTGCTATCAGCTCTCTGTATAAGAGGGTGTTTAAGGAAAATGAAGCAAATGTTAAAATTAATACATGTAGAAAAGATGTGTTCAATATTGTGTGTACTGTCAGCTGTAAGTTTCTCGTAGATGGTTTATATTTCATTTTGAGGCACTACACAGAAATCACTTTACTAGGAGCTGCATCTTCTTGTACTGTGTAAGCTCCCAGATGCTGCTGTTTAAGTGTTTTTAAATGTTGGGAATACAAAATAGTAACTATCTCCTGGTATTGGTTTTTATATTTTTTATATTTTTTACAACAAAGCAGGAGATGTTTCTTCAGGTCGTGTTCTCCAGGATCCTTTCATGAGGCTGCTGTAGATGCTGAAAGTTTGGAAGGGTTCTGAAAGGGGCTGTCTGAGTGGCTAAAAGAAAAATACTTTAGGGACAACATCTCTAGCTTAAACATTATGAGTCAAAAATTGTTGCTCTGTCAAAGTACCCAAGGAAGAATTTATATTGGCCATTGTCAGTTGGGATAGATGGATTTTTAGTCTAAGCTATTTCAGACCATAGTCTTCCTAAAGCTGTTTTCTGGATGAGTGCCGCTGTACAAATGTGGGTGCTACTGCAACCAGCAGGTGTACTTTCAAATTACATATCCTGTTCACTCAGGGGCCTATGCTCTGAAAAACGTTTTTGGCTGACAGAAACAGCTGGGGGACCCTACAGTGTTTCATGCAGCTCAGCCCAGGAGATTAGGCACTTAGTCAGATTTTCTTACCAGCAAGTCAAACTCATGACTGGGTGTATAGATATTGTTTGTCCTCCCCATCAACTGTGCAGGGTGCTCCTGGCTCTTCTCTGACTAGTACTCCATGGCCCAGCTCCCTTGTTTTTATACTGGATGAAGCTAAAATTGGAAATGACTGATTGAATTTTCTTGGTCATGCCTTGAACACCAGAAAGTATATCTGTTCTTCAGAGAACCACATGTTTATCCTCAGCACAGCTTCTTGTCCTAGAGATGACAGTCCTCATTTTGTTAGTCAGGAACCTGAGAGTAGACTTTTGGGCAGCATGCCCAGGGTCCTGCACAAGGTCTGCGTCAGAGACAGGATACTTTGTACTGAACTTGTTGCAATTTAGGGGTTATATCAATAGTGATGGTGATCTTGAGAGTTAACACAAACGTACAACCTGGGAGTTAGGTCTGAGTTTGAGCTGATAAGAGCATGAAACAGCCTGACCCATGTGCTATGTATTTTGGGAAGACTCTTCCCGTAACTTCTTGAGTGATTATTCTGAACAATGTGCTACCATCCATTACTATTCTTATCTCTGCTACCACTTATCCTAAATCTGAGTCATCTATTGTATCTCAAGTGGATTTTATTAAGTGTTCCATATTTTATATTCTACATGATGGCATTGGCCCACTTTCTATAATCTTTTGTTGGAGTTTCCTGAACTGTAAACCACAGCCAAAACTTTCTCAGGCTGGGAAATCAAATAAAAACTCACATAGTATAAGAAAGAAGCAATTATACTTAATTGGATTTCTTAATCAGAAATGGGGAAAAGTAAATCACCGAAATCGTACAATTTTTGAGTGGCTCTATCCTAATGTATTTTAAAAAAATCCTACTCCCAATACTACTCTAAACCTGATTAACAGATTTTTAATGTGGTTGGATACTTTGTATATAGATTTTCTCAGCCAAGTACATCCCCACTGTTTTCTAATTAAAGAAAAATACTCTAAGCATTAATTGCAAAAACGTAGAGCATTTGTAAAGACTCTCAGGGAGTTATTTAACAAACACTTTTTTGTTTTTTTCCCAGCTGGAATTACTGTATTTTTTATTGTTGGTAGTAGACTTTTCCTCCTCAGAACAATAACCGAATCTCTTTTAAAATCCCCTTTTCAAGTATTTTGAGACACAAGCTCAGTCAGTATCTTAATTTAGGATGTAAATGAGCTGTTTAGCATTTCAATTGCTATGTAAAGTGTCCTTGTCATGATTCTCCCCTTTGAAATAGTAGTTGGTGTAGCCATAATGTTAAAATTCTGACATCTAATTCTCTACTTGCTGTTTAGGCTTTATTTTAAGGCAGCTCTTTGCAGCATAAAGTCAGAGCTAAAGTAAGCCACTGGAGATCTGCAGGTGATCTTAATCTTGCCCACTCTAAGGAGGAAGAGAGCAGGGTATAGAGGAAAAACAGTAATTTAGATTTACAGTAGATATCATGGAGGAAATCTAATACATCAAATTAGAGAGAGATTCATTTGACCATGCTGCTCTTATTCCTTCATTTCTGCCAGGATGGGAATGTGCCCTGTTGGGAAACCAATATAGTCAAGCAAGCAGGGAGTTACTGTAACCAGATTTTTCTGTTATCACTATGACAGTGAAATAAACCTACAATGGCTATAAATGCAGCATTTTCACAGCAAAACATCTGTATACACTACTTCCCATACATGACTAATCTACTAGATTGACTGAAATGAGAATGTTCTCTGTCTTTGCTAATATTTCATTAAAGGAAGGTTTAGAGTCTAAACTTTTTAGAGTTTAGACTAAAATCCAGCTTACTTCAATCCTGGAAACATAACTATAACAATTTTTCTAAAGGATAAGTATGTTCTCTGTAGCGCACTGAAATTAATTTGCACTTGTGAAAGCCATTATAAACAACCTGCAAATATGCAATGTGTGGTGACAGCCATATTTATCTCAATGTTAAATTCAGGAATAATCTTTCTAGTTTCTGTAGATGTGGAAGATGAAAAGATAGAGCAGTCCTGGCTAAGTTTCAGAACAACTGGATGTTTAATGTTAATTTGTTCTTTTTGTTATGATTGTTGTTTGTTAAATGATTATTTCCTCCACTGAATTTTATGATAATAGGTTTAGAAACCTAGCTTCATTGCTCATCTCCTTCTCTACATACAAGTCAGGAACAAATGGACCCAGGTGGAGGAGAAATATAATAACTAATAATATTATTTTAAGTCATAATGCCCAAGAAGCATAAATTTCTCCTATCTTCCTGCTAGGAGAAAAACCAAATCTAGGCTGACTGAGATGAAAAAATATGAGGAAGCTGATTCTTAATATCAGATTGAAGACTAATTCTTTGTTTGTTTGCATTTTTTTTTTTACTTTTTTGTGTGTGATTTTTTGTCAGACATCTAGGGCAAAAGGAGAAGACAAAATTCAGTTCTATGGCTTGTTGGTGTCTCAAATTGTTGGTTTGATTTAATTAAAATAACTATGCTTCCTATATTTAGGATGAAAGCAAAGCCTTAAGATATCTGAGTCTGGCAGACTCAGCTGTATTGCTCTGAGGATCAGTATTGGTCCAGTTGTAGTATGTGAGGTCTTGTAGCACTGAAAAAGTGCTAATTTCAAAACATGAAGACTGTGATACTCCTAGAGTTCATGCAAAAGATAATGCATTTCTAAACAAAACCTTCCCTTCAGGTATTTATATATTCATTGATGAAATCACCCCTGAGACGACTCTTCCTCAGGCTGAACTGTCCTGGCTCTCAGCCTGTCCTCACAGAAGAGCTAGTCCAGGCCCTTCAGCACCTTGGTGGTCCTTAGTATTCCTGTGTCTCTCTTACTGGGGAGTCTTGACCTGGACACAGTAACACAGTGCTCCAGGAAAATCCATGCTTGTTCCTCTCACAGAAAAAAAAAAAAAAAAAAAAAAAAAAAAGCAAAAGTGAAAGTTTTATAGTTTCTAAAAAGCAAACCGAGCATTCAGAGAGTCTGTGGGGTTTTAGTGCATGGGAGATCCCCGCTCTCATCCCTGGTGCAGCAAGCTACCGTACCATTCACAGTGAGAGACTCAAGCATTCAGCTTTCAAAAGAATTCTTGTTTCTTAGTTGTTTACAGAGCCTACATGCCTATGTAAATCTTCTGAACCACCCTGCCAGTCTTGGGGAATCTGGATTACCCTGACAGCTCTATTAAGCACTCCAGTGCCTAAGTGGAAGACATAGAGGAGATAACACAGCTTTAAAATTTTATCAGTGGTTGAAATATTGCACCTCGTTTGGATCATCCATATTCAAGAAAAATTAAATCAAGCCAGAATAAGTGCAAATATAGTGTGTAGGTCCTTTGGCAGAGTAGGATCAGCAAGACATGGTTCTTTCTGCTTAATGCAATGAGACTTGAGGGGAGGTAATACTTCTGATAGTAAAATGTGAGGTGAGGAGAAGAAATATTTACATGTCTGTAAATATTACATGCCTGGCATGTAAGTTCAATAAATAAATATAGACTGGCTATGAGTAAATTAGGACTAGAAATAAGAAGATTTTTCTCAACCTGGAAAGAAATAATTTTAAAAAAAATTAGAGAAACTGAATGGATTAAAGATGGAAGGTGCTGCATTTACAGAAAATAAATAAAAATCTTGCTTCCCATGGTAGGAGAGGAAAAGGCTTGATTATCTAGGAATGTCTTTCACTTTGATGTTCCAATCTCTATTCTTTATCATCCTTTTTAATGTTTCAAATTTTCCTATGGACTTACTGGATGGAATTTTCCATAACCTAGCAAGGCACAGAAGTGCTTTTTGCATAATTATTGATGTTCTCTATTCTCTAGAATATGTCTGTTTACTTAATTTGGATAGTAAGAACACAGGTCCCACATTCTTGGTCACAATTAAGTGACAACCTATGGTTTTCCTTATTGTACATTACCTTTGCCTTTAATTTTTCCCTTATGTGAGGAAAGACAGAATATAAAAATTTCCCTTCAGCGATATGCATATATTTCTATATATTTCTATAGTTTGTAATAAAATCAATTTTTTCTTCAATTGATTTAAATAAGGCTGAAGTTTTACTAGATGTTTTTGAAGTGCCCCTCCATGGAAGATGAAATATATTCACTTGTTCTCAATGATACATATGTAGTTCAGAATTTATAATCTAAGGTGTTTTGTTTACTGCTTTGTGCCTTATTATTACTTCTACACTGGAGCTCAGAAGCCACATATTTGCAAATATAATTCTTACTTGGCAAATTTATAAAATCAGAGGTTTTCTGGAAACATGATAAAATCCATATCTGCTCACTTAGGGTGGAGGACTTTTCTCAAATACTTCTATCCCTTCAAAAGGGCTTTTTTTTCCGCCTAAAGATTTTCATATCAGCAGAGGCCAATAACCCCTAGATCTTTTTATGATTGAAAGGATGTTTGTTTTTGGAAAACTTTTCCACCAACCAGTGATTTTCTGGTTTCATGATGTCCAGGTTCCTGGTTTTTTCCAGATTATGGTGCCCCAGAGTAACACTGTGCTTTTGCTGTTGATGAAATATTGTGAGAAATAGAAATCGTGCATATATATTTAGCAACCTGGGTAAGGTGAAAAAAAGAAAGTGTTCTTGAAGCATTTGTGGCATGAGAAAGGAGATGTTTTTTCAAGAAGCTGGCCTGGACTCACTGATATATTTTCATGCAGTGTCTTTTCACTGCAGTTGACTGAAACAGGACATAACTGTTTAGTCAGGGGCTTTCTAAATTCTTGTATGCTGCTTCCATATTTATGTTGTTACAGGCATATTGGGATGCACAGGTAGGTTATACAGGAGTATACACATGTAAGAAAAAAGGAAACAAGACATTTTAAAAAGCAATTTTCATAGAACCATAGTATCACATGATTACATGTTGGAAAAGACTCTTGGGATATCGAGTCCAACCCTAAAAGATATAAAATCAGTCAAATAATATAAAACTCAGGAGCCTGGGTTGTTGCAGCCAAAAGAAGAGAAGACAGTATAATAATGAACTGAAGGACAAGAATGTGGCAATTCTGAATTAGCTAACTCGATTCAGTCTAGTAGCTTCATACACTCTTTCAGTCATGATAACTGCAAATGTACTTAGTAGGGCCTCTATTTTTTCTTTTAAGAGAAGATCCTACCTGTAAGAAAAAAAGTCCTATTTTGACTTCTGTGGAAGCGAGTTCCTTATCAATTATCTCTTTCAGCTATGTCAGGAGCTGAGAGTGAAGCCACATGGTGCAGTACCACCAATCATTCCTCACCCTTGTTTCAGGTGAATAGTCCTGTCTCTTGAGGCATCTCTGGGGCTGGCTTAAGTAGATTCAAAAATAACTTCCTGTGGCAAAACAGTTCAGTTTTTTTTTTTTTTGTTTTGGGTTGGTTTTGTGTGTGGATGGGGTTTTTTTTGAGGTTGTTGTTTTTTTGTTTGTTTGTTTGGTTTGGTTTTTTGTTTCTTTGTTTGTTTTTTTGGTTTTGTTTTTTGTTTGTTTGTTTTTGTTTTTGTTTTTTTTTTGTTTTTTTGTTTTTGTTTTTTTTTGTGGGTATGAGAGGGAGGGATGAGAAGGGGAAATGAATTTTTAAGAACTTTTAACAAAGGGGATTGTCTCTGTGAGTCCAGTGGGAGCTGGAGTGAGCTCAAGACAAGGACTGAGAGCAAAGTCAGGAGCTGAGCTGTTAATGGAAAGGATAGGTTATTCTTTCATCGAATTTATAGTGGAATGTTAAATCAGCTCAAATTGTAATTAATAGCTTCAGCTGGAAAAAGATCACTTCCTCAAAAAACCAACATGCCTGATTTATTCTAGTTCTATGTGTCCCCATGTCTTGACAGGTTTTCACAAATAACTATGGGACAGTAATCACAGTTTTGCCATTCAGACCCTTGCATCCAGCTTGCACCACAAGTACTTAAACAAGCAATTTACCTGTGTTTCAGTCTGACTGATTCTTCTCTTGCTGCTCCATTGCCATTTGATCACATATATTTTTTTGGTTTGTCATTCCAAATTGCTTTGCAAATTTTTGTTTCTGTCATACAAATGTAGTCCCTTGGTTATAGTTACAGAATGAACAAAGATTTTCAGTGTATTTTTGTGATGATTTGTTAGAGCACATGCTGAATAAATAATAGATCATCTCAAATGCTATTAATATGTGCCAAAAGACACCATTACACAGCAAAGCTTATTTTTTTCTGAGTCTGGCAATGTTAGGATAGACAGTTCAAGTTTAGGAGATGAGTGAACATAGGGAAGTACCATTTTTACTTTTTATAGACCCACTTCTATTTTCCTGACTTTTGGATTTTCTTTGAGGGAATAAAAAGGAACTTTTTGTTCTTTATTAACTGTACATTGAGTTGATGAAAGATCAAAAAAGAAAATTAAGGATTTATTAACCCTAACCTTCATGCAACTAGTGTGTTGCAGTATGGGCATTGCAGGTGTCTTTTGAAAGCAAAAGGATTTCACCACTGCTTCAAGGAGATAAAATGCAGTTATTACTGAAGAACAAAAGTTTATTAGTCACAATGCAAATGTGTCACAAAAGGGTACAGACGCCTAATCGGAATTTGATATCACCTACAGGTCTTTAATCTTCCTTTTATTCAGTTATTGCTACTATATGATTGAAAGTTAGGAAATTTCCACAAGGCTGCTTTGTTCTCTTGTGAAAGGAGTTTCAGCCTTTATCAGTGATGTATGTGAAGAATTGTGGAATAAACCATTATGGGGAAAAAATATTTTATGTATAAACAGGAAAAGTCCAGGCAATAAACAAGCTAATTGGACACATTCATTGCAGGGATAACACTCAAGTTCAGGTTCCCGTTTTCTACTAGTCAGTGGGATGCAGCAGTTTGAAGGGCTTAACAGCTCCCTTTGCTGGCAACAAGCAAGAAATGCAGTTTTTGTGTGCACTGTCTCTGGTTCCGTTTGCCATAACAGGTTTTAATTAGCATCACAGGCAATATGTCCTGAGTCCTGCCTTCAGTTATGAGACAGTAGAACTTTTCAATCATTCACAGACTTCAAGGAAAATGATAAGTAAACAATAAAAAGAACTGAGAAAACAAATTAAACTAGTATAAACATACTAAATGAAATTAAGATTCAAATAAAATCACAAATAGAAAATCAGTTACTCTGTATAACACAGCCAAAATAAGACTGACTGAGAAAACTCTAACAGATACTAAACAGGAAAAAAGCTAGCCCATACATTACCCTTTTACCAGGAATGTTAACCAGGCCCAGAATATTCACCTGAAGCCTTTCCTGAATCTCAAAGCCTAAATCTCTAAGGCTCAAGGGGGAGTTCAATTCCCCAGCCCTGGCCTGAATAGAAGTCCTTAAGCAGAAATCCTAATGAGATGCCTGAAGCCCTAGTCACCCTAACCTAAGGTCTTCAGGCCCTCACTCTAAGCCTGAAGTCCAAGAGTCTTTTCTTAATCTTAGCTCACATGTGTTAGGCCCACCAGGAGAGCAGGGTTTGTGAGGTTATTGAGCAAATGCCTGGGGAGATGATTGTAAGGGGCAAAAACCCCAGGCTCATGTCAGGAAATTTGAATTAGTGTAAATTGACAAAATTTTTTATTACTGATGCTAGTATTAACTGCCCTCCTGCCATTCCCACCCTTCCCCCCACCCAAAAAAAACCTAAAAAAAAAAACCCCAAAAACCCCCAAAACAAAAATCCCCAAACCCAAAAGCAAACAAACAACAACAACAGCAAAAAAAAATACCCAAAAAGCAGGGAAAATGCCTTGGCTACCCTCTGATCATTTCTGCTCTCATGCCTTTCATGACTCTAATCTATTTGCTTTGTGTTATGCTCAGATCCTTTGGTGAGGCAATGGGTGATGCAAAAGACTGGGGCTGGTGTGTAGCATGTCCTTTTATTTTTATGCTCCTTGTTTCTTAACTAGTCCAACATAATTTCCTCCACCAATCAAAGTCCTTTAGAGTCACACCTCCTCCTGATTCTTCTCGCTCTCCCTGTCCAGTCTGATATTTGTCTACAGCCCTTGCTTAGGTTGCTCTTTTTTCTCTAGCACTCAGGAGGCCAATTTTTGGCATTTTTCCTTCTTTTTCACCCTTCTTCTCTGTCATTTTCTCTTGTGTCTTCTGCTCTAGCATAATTGTCTCTTTTCTTGTGCCTTTGCCTCAGCACTTCCTACCTTCCTACCTAACCTCTCTTTGCAGGGGCTCCAGAAACTCCTCAGGTTCTGTCATAAAGTGCATTCACTGTGCATGGGCTGAGTCGCACAGTCTGTGCATGGCACAGCACAGTCCATGACCTCCTCCCACACAGGCCAACCCTAGAGGTCACCATGAACACAAAATCCAACCACTAACCCTCTGCCCTACCAAAGCCCTTCTGGAGTCGGAGGAGCAGGTAGGTCGTGGGACAGGCGAGGGAGATGCACATTAGAGGGAAAGCACGTAGCTGTTTATTGTGAGGGGCCCTCTGTAGAAGCAGCTGACTGTCTGTGGGGTGGAGGCTGGGCAGGAGGGAGCTCAGCCAGCAGAGCAGTGAGAAGACATGGGGACGTGTGTGGAACAGAGATGGAGGCATGCCCTCTGCTCTGCCCTCACCCTAGGTCCAAGCACAATCCCACAGTGCTAGCAAAGCCCTCAACCCCACCTCTAATTCTTGGCCCAGTGACTTTTTCCTTAACCTTAACCTCAAAGCATATACCCAAATCCTGAGATTCAATACCTTTCTCTACTCCCCCTAGGTTGTGCTTTTGCTAACATGTGCAACCATTAACACGAAATGTTCCATTATGGTTTTTCCTAGATATTTTTGAAAAGTTTTCTCAGGAAAAAATATTTCTCTTAAGTGCAGAGACAGAAGTGACATGATTCAAGTGATGCCACCTGTGGCTTTCATATGATTCTAAGACAAGAAAAACTTTTTCACATAAAATCTTTCTCAAGGTGCAGAAAGCTGTTAAAAACCATATAATGAAAGTTAGTAAAAGTTTTTACAAGGTTTTTGTTTTTTCCCAAAATATCATAGAGGGCAGAAAAATCAAGGCACTGATTCCGTGTGAATCCATCATACAGTTATAAGGTAGGAAGATATATATATATATATATATATCAATATCAATATATATATTTATCAGATATAACTTTTCACCAAATGGTGAAAAGTTATGCTTTTCCAGTTATATCAAGCCCTGTGATTACAGAGCACTCATTCTTTTCACTATTCTTTTCATTGCAAGTTGGTGGATTTGTGTTTGTGATTGGAGTTCTGTATCACAAGTTCTACTGTTACAGGAGGCTGATGCCTCTTCATCCTGTGTTTTGTGGAAGAGAAGTCCAGAAGGGGCTGCCAAATGACTGTGATTCAAGAAGGCCCTAAGCTGAGAACTCTGGAAGGTGGCTGAGTACTCTGGGAGATATATTGCTGCTCCCTCCTTAACTCTGTCGTAAATCCATTTTTTCCCCATTGTTGGACAGAAGATACCGGTCTAGAAGGACTTTTGGCATGAACTATTGCAAACATTTATCTTTCCTGGTGAGCTTTTAAAGTGGGGTGTATAAGAGACGTTACAGTTCTTGTTCTGTCAGATTCAAGCAGTTTGTGCTATGTCAAACACCTTTTCTACACGCACACTTCCTTTTAGTGCTGATAAAAATCTTTCAGGATCTTATTATGGTTTGAAAATTAGTCTGACAGCCTTTGATTGAAAACAGACTTGAAATAAAAAATACTGGCTAATAATCAATTTAAACATGCTCTAGTAGCTGACATTTCAAGTTGTGTAATATATATGGACTCATAACCTAAAATGTAGCAAAAGTGTCTAAAAATTGCATCTTCTCCACATCCCATTATTTAAACAAAACAAAATTATTTTCCCCTTCCTTATTGACCTAACCTGAGATCCTTCAATCTTCATATCTTCCTATATGATCACTGATCATGCTTTCTTTTTGGTAAAAATTCCCTCTGTGTTTTGTCTTCTCACTGAGATTTTCTGGTGGCTAAAGGTTACATCTTTAAGTGCTCCTGTATAACTGAAGTGGAAGTTGGAGGCAGATGAGGACACTTAGCAGTGTCCAGGTGGCACTGAGTCAAACATGCCCAGATGTCTGCACCTGGTGCACTCACCAAGCATTCTCTTTCTAGTCAGTGAAGAGAACTCAGGACCTGCTATCAGGTTCAGTTCATTTTAGTTGAAGTGTACACATTCCAGGTGACCAAAATTTTGCCCTCCTTGCTGATCACCAAACATCAGGCATATGAAAATAAGACATTTTTTTACACCTACCAAATGTTGTTTACATAAGAAGCCCAATAGCATGTCCTATATGCCCTGTGATTACCTAACAGGTAAATAATTTATTGGTTTTTGACTTTCTGCTAGTTTTGGCATCACCCTCATATTACAAAGTGCATTTCATTTTTTGAAAATGAGAAAACACAGGGAGAAGCTTTAACTATTGAGAACCAAGTATTAAGTTCAATGCTTGTGAATTCAGCCTATGCATTCAGGAAACTGTAGAATTCTATGTTAGTAAATTTTGCCCTTGAGCTTTTCCTGAGTTGTCTCATGGCTGCCTGCAGTGAGATCAGTTGAGGTTGGTGTTAATATAAGCTGATCTCCTTAGGCTCCTTTCACAGTCACTGAAGACAAGTAGACAACTTCAGGCATACCTTGGCTGCAGATTCAGGGTAGGATAAATTGCCTGTAGCAGTAATTATTTTTCCTTGATGACTGACAAAGGAATGGAGGATGATAAAGTCAGACTAACTGTAAGACACCTAGGTTAGATCTGAGGAACATTTGTGTCGCTTTTAAGCTTTCCCTGCTTAAGCCATTAATCAGGTTTTCAGGCTAAGGGACAGATGTTTCTGATGGAGCTTCCTAACCACCAAGAGCAGTGTGCATTTTGTGTTAAGCTTATTGGAGGTGGTGATCCGTGTTATGTCAATTACCATACTGTAATTGGTAGCATGTATATTATTTTCTAGCTATTATTATTATTTATCAGGTAGAAGCTGTCAGTTTGTGTCTTGCATATTGCTAGCATGTTCTGTCTGACTTTTCCCAATAATACATCAGTGTTCCATTGGCTTGTGTTCATGCATTCACAATTTACGGAATATTTGGGCATGTGTTGTCCTGCAGACTAGACTCCTTTTCCTGGTGTGCAGTTGTTAGCACTGTATTTTCGTTAACTCTTTTTGCAGTAGTGTATAAATCTTGTAACAGTACCTTCCTTCCAAAGAGGATTGTTTTGGAATTGACCATTCTGCCACCAGATGGCAATATTAGGTAAACCACAATTTTAAGTTACACAAGCCCTACCCTAAAGGCACATCTGTATCAAGACAAAGGGAAATATGTTTCAAGAGAAATATTGCTTTGTTTCTATGCAGCATGTACTGCTGGAGATCTGTCATGTCATAGGATAGTGTTTAAGCATAAGTTATTCACTTTTCCTTGTGGAAGTGGGATTCCTTGTGATCATGTTTTTATTAGGTGCAAATTATCCTTCTGTGTTTTGTCTTCTCTTTCTTATTTGTCAGTTATGTTTTGTGTGTAACACTTTTTAACCTCTTCATATGTAGAAGCTCTTGTATTCAGCTTACTGCATTTTTGTTTATTTTGGGTTTGATCTCTGTTTCTGTTTTATACATGACTTAAAATCCTGCAGAGAAAAGTCAATTTCCTAGTGTGCCCTGATGGTTGTGGATCTTTGAAAAGTATTTATGGAATTGTGGAAGAAGACACAAATAGCCTTTGCCAATGGCCTGTCTGTGCTATGCTGTAGAAAGTATTTGAACAATATTATTTTTCTGCTACTATTTTAGCTGGTTTGTTTGTTTGTTTTGTCCAGTTTAATTTTTTTTTGTTGTTGTTTTTTTTTTTGTTTTTTTTTTTTTTTTTTCAGTTTGAAATGTTGCAGTTTAACAAGAATTAACAGTGAGGAGGTGTCATTCTTTATGTTTTGCTGCTGTTTTCCCATCTTGATATAGTTTTTGTAGAAATCTATATCTCCACTTTTTTCTTGTTTGTTTGTTTGTCAATTTCATATCAATTCCATTCTCCATCTGTGTCTCTTGTCTGCCCTTTCTCATGAGTTTCTGCCTACCAAAACCTTGACTCCTGAATAGTAGCCAATTTACCAAGAATCCCCTCAGGCTCTCTACCTCTTTATAGACATCTTCTCCAATGTGTATATATACAGGCAGAGGGAAGCTGAGAAATAGGCAGGAAAACTATTCTATGAAGAAGGAAAATGGATGAGCAGGAGAGCTTCAAAGTGTACATGCTTGAGCTGGTAGCAGTTAGGGGACATTTAAGAAGGCTGGAGAGCCATCAGAAAATAGTGGTTAGGTCCTAAAAGGAATCACCAGTCCTCTGGGGAGCATTCAAAAGGTCAACAAAGATTAGGGAACATCAAAGAGGGTAATAAAGTGAAAGGAAGAAAAAGAAATGCAAGAGCCTAACCAAGAAAAGTAAGCAGTACATTTTCAATCCTGTGGACAGCCCTAGACTGTCCAAGCATCAAAATCTACTTCTACAGTGCTTACAAAATCAATGAGGCCAGTATGAAAATGAAAATCTTATCTGTCCTACTGGAGAATGCAAGAATGAAAACGCCAGCACTTTTCTCTGGAGATTCAAAATGTCTACTGGGTAAGAGAGCCGGTTTGCCTCAAGCTGAGGGTGATACCTGGAGGAAAAGTCAAGTATGGTGACTCTTCTGATTCCATTACAGACGTTCATTGTTACTGGTACAGATTTTTGCATCCTTGCTTATGACTTGTACCTGGAAAATATAAAGCTATGAATTCTTAGGGGCTGTTTCAGTGTCTGTTCTAATGCTGCTGGATCCTTATCTTACATGTGGAATCCTTACATATCAATCCCTCTTTTAATAATGGCTATTGACCATAAGCAAGATTGGTCAATGCATCTGTTCTTCAGAGAGGAATTCTAAACACTCCCTCCACCCACCCCCATACCAGACGCTTTTTTTGGTAATACTGCAGAATAAAATGCCTTTTGATGACATTTCTCAAAGGGTAAAGAATAAATGGATTATTTCCCCTCTCATTTTGTCTCACCAGTGTACAAATATTTTTCTTGTTCTTTGCTAGATATTTCATTTAAAGAATGAAAAATTCTTTCCGTTTCATAATTTACTTTAATATGTTTTTTATATTCTGTCATGCAGTGTAGTATTATATGTTCTATTTTCATGTGATCTGTTTAGTATTTCAGCCGATAGCTTTTCCAATTTGTCAAAACCAGAACTGATAAAAAAAATATCTCAATGTTTCTAAAGAAAAAGACTGCACTTTTATTTTGGAAAAAAAAACCAACAAAAACAACCTTGGAGTTTCAGCTTAAAAAAAAAGGACAAACTTTATTCCTACCTAGAGACCATTTTCATGGATTAAGCTGTATATATAACTTATTTTACTGTTTTCATTTATTCCTTGAGTCTACATTGAATTTAAACCTTCCATGAATGTCCCTTGTATAATATGAAACAATTACCAGCCTAGATAAGAAAGTAAAATATCATCTGTGGGTAGGACTGTAAAGTCAGGCAATGAACTGATGAAGATGGAAAGGTTGATACAAATCACTATTAGTCTACTAGACTAAATGAGTCACTATTGAAATGAGGTGTAATACCGTATCATAAATTGCTGGAGTGCCTGCAGATTGTGATTCCACCTACTCCACAGTTAAAAAACCCTTCATGGAGAAGTGTTCTTTTTAAGCTGAATTACAGCTAGAATTGCTGTTAAAATACAAATCAGCTGGATCAGCAAAGCTGAAGGGATAGAAAAGTATCAGCCAATGACACTGGAAACTGCAAACCTTGGTTTTGTCATTATCAAACTCCAGTGTGGACCTGCAGCCAGAGTGGGATAAATCTGCAAGGCTTTTTGCTGCGTTATTTCTGAAGTAATAAAAAGTCCATTGGTCAGATGTAGCCACTGAACGTGTCAAATGTGCTTCATGGTAGAATTCATGAAAATCCTGAAAGACTAACTCTGTCAAAAAACTAATGTTATATCTGGTAAATTGCCTGAGATGAGAAATAAATCAAGATTTCTTTTACTGTTTTTCTCTTCACTAAAGACCTATCATTTTTTCTCAGTATTTATTTGTCTTACCTCTTGGCATGTAGATTTTTCCTTCTAATTCAGGAAACAGTGTATCTTAGGACTCTATTTTGCAGACAGAGGGAGGTAGTGTTTTAGTAAAAGGCCTTGATTTGCTGGTAGCATACATATTTCAGGAGTTACACAAGAAAGACTGAGGTGCCATCAACTTTGGATTTCTACTTCCACCAATTCTGATACTGTTTTAAAAAGTGTCTCACTTTCTGCTTATTCCATTTGACCAACTCTACCTCCAGGTGTGCACAGCAAGTCTGGTGAGCTCAGACATTTGGACACACACCAAATCAAAATTCCAGTAGCTGTGCTGGAGATTATCTCTTTTTACATGCATTCTATTGCACTTGTAGGAGATTTCCAGGTATTTCAAGTCTTTTAGGGGGCTTCTGATTCGAGAAGTAATAGTGGCCTGGTAGATTAGGACACATAAAACACTGTACTACCTCAGCCAGAAGCTGCTGCTTCTCTAATAAGTGGTGTATTTTTACAATAAAGGTCAGAAAATGTGAATAAATGTGAAAAAATATTACTCCATTGCCTACTATTTTGCCCTCTCACAGTGTTTTCACAATGTTTAGCTTTAATGGGAGGAATAATGCTTGTTGGAAAACATAATTTAAAAAAATAATTCAGCAAATATTTATGATTTCTAAATGTTTATTTTAATAGAAAAACTCTCACGTTGTTTTTCTTTTTTTTCATCTTTAAGATCCTATAAAGCTAACTATAACCAACTAGACAAATATATTATACTCTTTTTTTTGCAGTGAATCCTTCAAGCAGAAATAAAATTTAATTGAGTATAGTGTTCTATAGAAAAGAAAAGAAATTTACATGTCTCATTCTTAGAAAAACTCATACATTAACTAATTTCTGCTGCTTCCAACATATTTAATTGTATCCTTCCCCAGAAGTGTGCAGTTATGGAAAGAGAGAGTATGGGAAGTGAAGGATGGTATTTGCAGTTGAGTGACTATATTTTATTACTGCAAATCCATCAGCACATCACATTGTCTGCAAGCAGCCCATTAGAAAAAATGCTTGGTGCAATTAAAATGTACATTTTGGTGTGAGACAAATGTATGTTTAAAAATATACATATGAATAAATAAAATATTTGGAATAATCAAGTGCATTTAATATAGTTTCTTTCTGAGTACAGATAATAATTTCATTTTTTCCCTGTGTATTTTTTCAATCAGCCTGAGGCACAGTGGGAGGTATTTCTTCAGATTTCCAATAAGGAAGGGGTGAGGATTAAAAGGGGGGTTCTGCCTTCAAAGCCACAGTAGGTCCAGAGGGAATCTTCTCCTGGGATTTTGGTATTGGAGGGTCTTTGAAGTTTTTTGGATTTTACTTACCAGGTGGTCTTGACTCATAGCAGCATCTTCTCTGAGCCGCAGTCACACAGCACTGCAGGGAAGCTACCTGCTTCATTTTCTGGAGTAAAGAAGCCACAGGAAAAATTACATTTTTGCAGGATGGTTATATCTCTTATGGGAGCACAACAATCCCTGCTACAGAAGCTGAGATGGAGCGGAAATATATGCCAGATAGCAGAAAGTCTGATTCAGTTAAAAACGAGCATGTAGCAGTAATGGAAAGCTCTGTCTGAATGCAGCCATTAGATGGCAGAATTGATCAAGCAATAACCCGAATTTTGTGCTCTGTAGTGTATGCTCCAAACCAGATGGTTTAAAGAATAGATAGCAAGAAGCAGCTGGTGCTTGTATATATTCCCAAAATGCTGTACCTGGCTTACCTGCCAGCACTTTGAGCTAACACAGACCATGGTATTTGTATATAATTTCCAGTAGCAACACTTCAGGGACTGGGGATCAGAGCATCAATCAATCAGGACTGTAAGATAATTTCTAGGCATGCGCCTTTGAAGACCTGTACCTGTGTAAATATTGACCATCATGATGCTGTCTGGCTATACATTTTTGGCAATATCACAGGACCAATCCACTTGTGTTTCCCTAAATATCATTGCTTTGAGAGATTTCTTTCTGAAGTGAATCTCTTCAGCCAGTTTTTACTGCAGTTAGTTTCTTTGGGCACCAAGCAACTTCATTAAATTACTTGCCAAGCTCAGCTTGTTGCCAGCAGTTAAATTCTGTGAGAGCTGATCTCTCAAATTTTACCTATTTTTCTCCCTTGTAATTGCAATACCTTCGGATAAAGAAGCACAGTGCTACCAGTTCTGACAGCTCTTGAACCCACATGATTTCATTACTGCTTTCCCTTTCAAGAAAATAAAAAAAATATTATTTTTAATCAACCTGCTGACTCCAATAAATTATTTCAGCATCAGCTCTTCTGCTATTCCTCTTCCCATTAAGATTTCCTGTAGTCTAATTGCAGTTCTCAAAATACACACACTGCTACCACCAGATTAAGATGTTTTATATTGTTCATTAGTACCTAAAGGTAATGTTTCCTAAGGGTTGGTTAACTCTAAAGAAAAACTAGAGAAAGGAAGTTAAGCAGAATTTAGAAATCTACAGCTAAAATGATCAATTTTATGTGTAGAAATGACTTTGGAAGGTGTGTCTCCAACTGATTGTTCATAAAGGTGTTTAAATATATTACATCCATACATAACATAAGCACCAAAAGAAACAAAATATTTCATCTCTTTATCACAAATTCAAAGGGGCATACTAATCCCACTTACTCAAAATTTCACACCTGATGTTTGGGGTTTTTTTCTTTTATTTTTTCCCCTTCACCTACAAATGCATACAAAATCTCATAATAAACTGGTCTGCATTTCACACATGAGAGTTCTCTAGAATTACATTGGCATTGTTACCTCCTAACATTATCCACCTACTTCTGAACTTGTCACCTGGGATCCCTTTACAATCAGTGGAAAGCAACAGCCACTTCTAGAGGCAATTCATCCCATCTATTTTAGATGCCTGCTTTAGGAAGTGTCTGCTCGAGAAGTTATGATTTCTCTCAAGTGACTGTAGCAGGAGCCTGGGGGGACCAAGCAGAGATGAAAATTCCCAGTCTTGACATTTGGTCTGGTGAATCCCATGCAGAATCTAAGGTCTTGGAAACAAGATTGCAATGTTCCACTGCCTCTTTATAAGAGCTGCATGCAACGCGTACCTGTTTTGCTACAATGAAGTAAATGATGAGGGGCACAATCCAACATCAGCACATCTTTCAAAGGTGACAAAATCACACTTGTAGAGGGTACTCACCAGGATGTTAATGTGTATTTACCTTAAGAAAGTGTGATGGGGAAATCGCAACAATTACCTGAAAAGGTTTCAGTAATGAAATGTAACAGAAGTATTAAAACTAAGTTGTAACAGATAAGCATTATACAAATGGTTTTACCGTTTCGGTATTTGAGTTTCGTACAATTTTTTGTTTGACTATACAGCGATCTCATTTTCCCTTCACTGAATAAACAGTTTGACTAACTCTGCCAGGCCCAAATTTTAGGCTGAAAAAAAAACCCAATAGGAAAAACGACCAAAAATCTACTTATTTAACTCGGTTTAAAACATTTGAAGGACCACTCTTTCTCTTCATATTTAGTTTAGTCTAAATGACAATAACAGTATAAATTTTAAAAGTGTGGTACTGGAATAGCCAGTAATTAGCAATTCCTAGCAAATTCTGTTACCAACTTCAAACACTTTCTTCACGCCTCTTACCCCTAAGAATTTTGAACAACCCAGGGATGACCTATTTATAATTTTTCTGTGATTTTTTTTTTGTTTGGTTTTAAAAACCAAGAAGAATCAATTTTCTATAAAGAAGATACAAACTGATTTTTAAAACTCACTTTTCCCAGTATTCCTTCTGCTATTACTTGCTATACACAATAAGTCAGCCACATGATGGATTTCTGAAGGCGTACTCTAAATTTCCAAGACTTCCACTGTATGTGGAATCCTAGTTCTTCACTTAATTATGGTTCTTGTAAGTTTTCTAGTCAAATAACAGCCTCCAGAAATGTGACTATTGTGAAATGCCTTACTGATCTTATGTCTACTAGTCTGTAACAGACAAGCTGTGATGTATAAATGTCTTACAAACAGTTTCAAAGGAACATCAGAAGTATTTCTGACTGGCACTCTCAATATATGACAACTGGCTGCTTCAAAAGGAATGGTGAATGTCCAGTGAGGGAGAAAGTGAGTGAGAAAACACCTCCAGTAGATGTTTGTATCAACAGTTAAAACCCAACATCCCATATTAATTTCCTTATTGATATGGGATATTCATATAGACAAACTTAAAATGAGTTAACAGCAACTTCAGTGCTTTTATGTCTCCCAGAGCAGGTGATCTGGAGGGCTCCATCCAATTTTTTTGTTGTAGTAAGTTTAGACTTTTCTAGTCTCAGTACTCTTTTTAACTTCTGCTTCTATTCAGCTCCACAGAAGATTACTAGTGTCAGTAATTTGTTTTTTGTTGAAGTAATTAGAGTAATGTTTTCTGCTCTCAGCATTTTGCAACCTAAGGACAGCAGAGGACCACTCAGTTTAGTTCATTGCTTCAGGTAGCTGATATGTGAAATTAAAAAAGTAAGTCATGTTGATTGGACTCACGTGGATATATCTTTCTTTGAGCTGATGAACTGAACTGAACTTTTAGAATTAGTGTTGGTACACTTTAGTGCCATAGTTTCAAATAGTCATAGTTTCAAATTAAAAATACATCTTAGATGCTCTCTGCAATACTCCCTGACAAGTGTCTTTTTAAGGGGAATTATTGATATTAAAACAAAATTTCAAATTTGATAAATGTAAGGCTGTGTAAAGAACAAATAGCTTTTTAATAATTCACTTTCCTGTGAATGGTATATCTATCCTTTTGTTTATCTTATTCTTCAAAGGTGTTTTATAGTTATCTACATTTTAAGGCAGTTTTGAATATTTTTATTGCTAGTATGTAATTACTCAAAACAATTTATGACATTGAAGAAATAGAGACAGTGAGAGAATTTTATTTACCTTCAACAAGAAATGCATCTAGATGAACACTGACTGTAAGAAAAAGCCTTTAGCTTGTTTTAGGCTGCTTAAAATACCTTTGAGTTTTATGGAAAGTCTCCTAGTAACACTTACTAACCTACTGACACTCAAAGAAAGTTTTCTGGGTTTTTGTGTGTTTGGATTTTTTTTTCCTCAAGCCTGCAGAGAATTTCTCTGCTCAAGGTACGAATTTTAATAAACTTCATTGCTTTTATTGGATTTGTTCTGGAGTTTTGCACCTCTAAATGCGTGCAGACCTTGTTTGTACTTTTAAAATCTGCTCATCATTACAGGTTCCCAAAATTTCACTTTTACAAAGCAAGAAATTAAGTTCAAGACAGTCAGGTAATTGTTATATACAGTCAGAAGATTGTTATATATAGCTTTTGTCTGACACAGTTCTTTGGCACTTGCAGATATTTACCTCTCTATTCAGGAAATACAGAGAAGTTCCCCCCTAAACATTGTGGCCGAAGTCCATTCTTCTGCACAACGAGTGCATTATCCAAAGCATTATTAAAAAGGGTGATTAAATAGGATATTATAAAAGACAGCAAACATCCTGTTTTACACTTCATATTTCCAACACTAGTATGTATTAATGCCAAGAGTGTAGTAATTGCTCTTTGCGGGATGCTGGGTGCCAGCAAGCTGTAACAGTGATAATTGTGATACTTAAGCTACCTAGAAGATACACTGACAACATATGTATGTACAGGGTTTTGAATATTGTGCCTTGGTACACAGGTTAATAAAATCTTTTTTTTAAAGAATCTCTTTGAAGGCATCTTTGTTCATTACTAGGCATGATTGCCAGAACCCATGTATGGGAAATCATTCCCAGGTAAGGAATACCTGAAACCACAGAATCAGAAAGAGGTTCTCATTTTTCAACAGGAATGTTAAACAATATCCATAAAATTTTAGGAATACAGTGACACCTAAACATTTCATATCATCCACAGTCCTCAAGATTTGTAGAAAGAATGAGTAGGAATCTCAAAAATAAAAATGCTTAAACTTGTAGTCAGGTAGGCTTGAAATTACCTGAAATTTTAGAAATAGTGCTATGAAATATTAGAAATACCCCTCACTAAACTCTAGGTTTCTCATCAGCAGAAAGAGTGTTTGGCTGGTAGGCACTTTAGCTCTTCCTGTGACCTTTGTCCTCATTAGGACCAGCATCTT
Organism: Vidua macroura; assembly: GCF_024509145.1. Lineage (NCBI taxonomy): Eukaryota > Metazoa > Chordata > Aves > Passeriformes > Viduidae > Vidua > Vidua macroura. Next base: position 48,878,744 of record NC_071572.1, on the reverse strand, counting down.
AGATGGAGATTATTGAATTATCAAAATTGTATTTTTGATAAAACCTACAAGATTTGTGACAAAAAAACTACAAGAAAATACAGCACAAGCCAGCTTGTTTCAACCAACAGCAGACAGAATGCAATCCAGTTTGGATGTGCAATATTGATAAAAGTCCATTCTCACAAAACAAAGCTGGACATTAAATGGGAGAGTCTGTATCCTGTGTTATTATCTTCTGGTATTGCTGTAAAGGTTGCAGAAAAGTATGACTGGATCTACCCCTTCCATGTTAAATGTCTTCCCAAGAAAAATCATTTAGATTGACCACAGTTTACCCTGCAGTACTCTGTCAATCCTACCTTGGAGATTAAAACTTGTTATCCTGCAAGAAAAGGTCACTGATACTGGGGCTGGGAATGCATAACAAGAAGAGGCACAGCCAGATACACAGACTGGTGCTGGGCATGCAGGTGGCACCAATTTCCCAATGCAGAAGAGTTAGCCATGAGACTTTTTCAATGTTTTATTATTGGATTAAGATGTTCTTCTATAGCTTCTTAAAATAGAATGGATTACCATGATTCTGGCATTAATCCTTCTTTGTATAGGTGTTTTGGTACTCTTTCTCTTATGACGCTTCATTAAAAACAGTGGGCAAAAGCATTGCCAAAATGGGCTCAACCACACATTGACAAACATGTTCTCTGAGAGCCATTCTCAAAACTGTAATATTAGGAAATCTGTACAAAGGTCTTGAAGAGTCCTTATAAAAAATCCCTTCTGTATATGGACAGGAAGTCTTCAAAAAACATGAAAGGGGGTACTCTCATAGAGAAATTTGATATACTGTATTCTTCTGCCTGAATATTCTTATTTACCATTACTAGCTTAACACTAGGAGCTAAAGTCACACAACCAGCTGCATCAGGCAGATGCAAGTGGAATGAAGACAGAAAGGGCCAAGGAAACATATCCAAGAGAAAGAGATAACTTCAGCCCAGTGACAGTGCAAACCAGTAAGAAATCAGGAGATCACCAATCAGAATTAATTATAGAACACCCATTGCCTGATGGGTGGTATGAATATCATTGGGTAAGGGATCCCTTTACAGAGGCATCCTGCTCAAGCTATAATCTGAGAATTAATAAAAGAGGAATTTGAAATCTTCACTTGGACCTTACATTAATTAACAAGGGATCCGAGGGTTGGGCTCTATTATGGTGGTCAGTGTGAGTAAACCAGCTCCTCTGTGATGCCATATTTAAGAGGGGGAAAAACTGATGCACAACAGCAGTTGTTGTGCAGCAACAATATGAGAGAAACAGCCCTTCACACACCAATGTGCAGAAGGAGGCAGTACTCCAAAGACTGGAGCAGAGATTCCCCTGCAGCCCATGGTGAGGACCATGGTGAGTTAGGCTATTCCCCTGCAGCCCATGTAAGTCCCTGGAGAAGCAGATATCCATCTGCAGCACATGCAGGATTTCACATGGGGGCATGTGCCCTGAAAGAAGCTGCAGCCTGTGGGAGGGCCCACACCAGAGCAGGCTCCTGGCAGGAACTGCTGCCTATGGAGAGGAGCCCACACTGGAGCAGGTTTGAGGGCAAGACCTGTGATCCTAGGCGGGGGAACCAAACTGGAACAATGTGGTCCTGAAGGACTGATCCTCATGGGATGGACTCATGATTGAGCAGCTCTGGAAAAACTGCAGCTTGTGGGAAGGATTCCCATTGGACAGGTTAGTAGAAGATTGTGTCCCATGCATGGGACCTCATGCTGGAGCAGAGGAAGAGTGTGAAGAAGAGTGTGAGGAAGAAGGACTGACAGAGAGAACTCATAATGAGCTGACTGCAGCTTCTACTCCCCATCACTCTGAGCTGCTCAGGGGAAGCATAGGAGTCAGGAATGAAATTGAGTTTGGTAATGATGGAGGGTGGGGTGAAATTATTTGACATTTTTTTCTTATTTCTCATTATGCTACTCTGATTTGATTGACAATAAAATAAATTAATTTCCCCAAGCTCAGTCTGTTGTGCTTGTTATGATAATTGCTGGGTGATCTCCTTCCTTATCTCAACCCACAGGCTTCTTGTAATTTCTTCTGCCTCCCCTGTCCTCTTGAGGAAGGGGACTGGTAGAGCAGCTTAGTGGGCACCTGGAACATGGCCAAAGTCAACCCAGCGCCCTGATAAAAGCTACACTGATTTAACTAGTGAACTGCTGGGTTTTGCTTCTCTAATGTCTTAGTGGTATTTCCAATTAACATCTCTTTTCAAAGAGGTAATGACATTTTTGTCCTATAAAGGAGGACTGCTGGCAGAAAACAGTGAAATTCTGAGGAAAAAGGTATAGAACAACTTGAATAAAACTTAATAAATATGAAAAACTTTTCTGTGTGAGATGAAGTCCTGACTCCTTGAGTATGAAATGGGAATATAAATCAGAGAGTGCCATCTGACTTCAGTGTGGTCTTCTGGGAGATCGCAGGTTATCTTTACGTACTACTTCTTCATCAATAACAGATGAGCTACTATTTCTTCTTACATGTCATTGCCCTTTCCTCAAAAACAAAAGGATGAAGTGGAGCACTGGGGGGAGAAAAAGGTGAGGGAGACATCCATGAGGAGGAATAATTGGATCCATTTTTTGAACTACACTTTTATAAAAAAAGCTGGTGAATTAGCTAAGTATAATCTTTTCTGATATTGCTAGAAACTTCATTTGCTAAGTTAATTGGCTAGAAAACTTTAAATGCAAAGACTAAATTCATAAAACCATAAAATATAAGGAAAACCTGCTAACATTTATGGATTAAAGCTTTTTTATCTTTCTGAGGGATAAATTGATGCTGTAGTTACATCAAAGAAGACTTTGTTTATTCATATAGATACACCTGAATATAACTGAACTTGGAGTGTACCAAGAAACAGGATGTAATTTTCTTTTGGGCCAGCCATCCTTGTAAGAGCTGAAGGTACACAAAAAGGAATTTCTAGTCAGGTGTTTAGATCATTCACTTTTCACTGGTGTTTGCCCTGCCAGTTCCATACTGGAACTATTTTTCTGAAAATACAGCACACATTTTATGTGACAGTAGGTGGAATATTCATAAGGTGCTTGACCTGATTATTTCAAAAAGGATAAATACATTGACTGATATTTCTGATAGCCAAGTCCACAGCTTTTCAATACTGTCTGATGAACTGAAATATGTGAAGAGCAATAAACATCAATGTAATTTTTTTAATATGTCATTTAGAAGATAGTTATATTTCTCTTTGGAAACTGATGGCCTATTGGGTTAAGCAGCAAAATAGTCACTGTCCCAGAATTATGTACATTTGTGGAAAAAGAAGGAAATATTGTACTGTTTAATGTGGACTGTGCCTGTAGCTGGAGGCCCCCATTTAAGATAAAGGCTACTGCGAGGCGCACATAATTTAATGTATTAGTTCAAATATGGACTACTACAGAGAGTACCACTGTAACCAAGACCCATTAAAGGTTCTTTAGCCCGAGCTTCCTACTGAAGCAAGTGAATGCCCTGCAAACACTAATATTTATATGCCAAATTTCTTCAGCCATCATGATTTTATGTCAGATCATTAAATCCTATACATCTGCCCTAGAGCACCTCAATTATCCCACATGTGTAGGTAAAAGCCCTAAATTCCTACATCTGAACTGGTCATTACATATGAATTAGTTTAGGGGTATGATGTAGGACACATGGGAGACCTGTGTCCTTCTGGGACAGCAGTTTGACACTAACTAGGATGTCTAAAGTCTCATAATATGGTATCTAACATGGCACCAGATGTTTGTGTCATATCTGAATTCTGCCCCTATTATTTGTTTTCACTATTAAACTTCATGCAGCTGTCCTGTCATGTGTAGTCCAAGATTTTCATATGGGACTGGAAGATATGATCCATGGTAAGGCATCTATGTCTTCTTGAGTTGCAGAGGGAATGTCAAGCTCCTGACATGCACTTCTGATCTTCATTGGTTCATGGCTGTCTCACACATGGACACACTTATCTAATTTTAGGTGTGTATTGTATGAAACTGGAGAAATCCCAGGTCTGTATAGCTTTATTCAGTGCATTAATCTACAAATCCTATGGCTTGGAAATGAAATGCAGTAGGATGTCTATGCTTAGGCAGCTGAGCCTTGAGCTCAGATTTGACCCTAAGGGTCTGACTTAGGGCTAATAATGGAGATTAAATCTGTAGCCTTATTGCCTGAACATGAACCTAAAATACAGGCACTAGTCCTCTCCAAGTTCTACATTATCAGTAGGAAGTAGATTGTGCATTTTAAAAAAGGATTACTTGTGCCTGTGTTTTCCTGATTAAAAAGTGACGTTTTCGTGTGTGAAGAAACATTTTCCACCATACATCAGTGGATATAATTTATCATACTATTCAAATTTATCCTATGTGGGAGATAAGACCATATGGAAAACAGCTAAGGCACATCTTAAAAGCCAAGGAAAGGGAACTATAAATCTTGAAGTATGCTGTGCTGGATTTTATACCAAGTAGCTTACATAAATTTTTTTTAGCCTCAGCAGACAATAGAAAGTTTTAGGGGGAGAAAAAAAAATAGGAGAATAGTTTGGTTGCTTCGCAGTGCCAGATCTTGGGCTCATTCCTACCTATCAGTTTCTGTATCACACAGTAGTGGGGGACAAATATGGCGAGTGGGACTGTACATCTGTTGGTGTAATCTGTAGAAATGACTGCTGTCAGCAGAAATGCTGAAGCAATAACCTTGGGTGATAGGTCTGTGGGTTGAAGTACTTGGCTTTCTATAACCCAGCTGATGCTCATGTTGTCATCATCTCCAGGCTGCAGTCACTTCAACTGACAGGCTAACAAATAATCAAAATCACCTACTAACTTGAATTTGGTTTTGCTTATTAAATCTCTCTTCTAGCGATTTGAATGATGATATGGTACTATTGTTGTCAGAGGACCTGATGAATATCCCTGAATTGTGATTTGAAATAGAGGGGACAGAGCCACCAGAGGTTTTTGCATGAGGTATCAGATCAATAATCTGCTGATATTTAGTGTGTTCTGCTGGATCAGGCTGTTACTGTGGATTGTCAATGAATAGTCACATGATCAGATAGGATATTCATCTGCAGGTGAGGACAATGTAGTTTGGCATGCCCAGACATCTGAAAGGAGGATTGTTTTTTGATTATGTGGTGCAATGCTTTGGAAATTTGACTATTAAAACACTTAGCATTTATAAAAGTGGTGTGAGGCAAACAAATGTGTCTTCTGGTGTCTGATTTTAGGTATTCAGACTCTGCCTACCCTCACCAAATTGATCAGAGTCAAGTACAGTCACTGTCTATGTGTTGACTCACTGAAGTGGTCCCAGAAGAGCTTTCGCCTGGGCCAAGTACCATTTTTCCCAGAGTTCCCACCTTGACAGCTGGTGTGGATAGGAGACCATTCCTAGCAGGCACGTTGAGCACTGTTTTGCATGGCAAAAGCAGTTCATGTGTATGCACAGAGGCAGCTCTGTGTCAGCTGGGCAGTTGCAGGCACCTTCTGTAGCACAGACATTGCCTCAGGTTACAAACTCACACCATCATTTTGCGCTGCTCTGTACACTCAGCAAACATTTATCCCCTGCCCATCTATCGTGCATGTGACAGCTCCCAACCAAATGTCAGCTATTTAACAAAGCAAGGATTCCTAGCTGCGAGGAAAGGGAAGCTGAATTTGGCTCCCTTCCTATTAGATGTTTTCAATATGGGCATCATAGTCAACCTTTCAAGTAAGAGGCACTGTGACACTGGAACAGAAAGAGTGGCAGCAACTCCCATGCTGCAAGGTTGCATGCAGCAGCAATAGAATACACTACTTTGTGTCAATCACAGTATCAAAAATCCTTGAACTGAATTGCTTAGAAGATGAAAGCCTCAAATTTAAAAACATCACTTAAGCATAATGCTGTTTTGAACCCCTTCTGGGATGCCTTACATAAAGATATCTGCTTTTTTTCCGCAGGGGAAAGGAACAGGTTGACCAATATTTCTGAAAATTGTCCTTTTCTTGAGGTATCTGTGGATAGGAGAAGAATCAGGTGACCAAAATAAGAAGTTAGTTAAAAAAAAAAAAAAAAAAGGGATAAGATCCTATTAGGTGCTTAGACAGAATCAACACATACCTTCATGATAGCTGGTATTTTGATAGTTTGCGATTATAACAGTGATAAAAAAAATCTGTGTGTTCTAAGGACAAAATTCAAAAGGAAAAATATGTAATGAAACTCACAGGACAGCATGAAATAGGCTATAAAAGAAGCATCAATATCATAGACTGCTGTCTTAAAGCATTCTTTAACACATTTTCTATTTAAAAGAAGGTTCAAAGACGTTTTCTTTATAAACAGCATTTCCAAATTTCTTTCTAAATCATCCTGCTGCATTTTTTGGATGTTGTTCAGAGGTAGGAACAAGTAGAGCACACATCAGCTTTATCTTAATCCTTAACCTTACACATGACAGTGAAGTGCAAGACTCTCTGATGTTCTGCATCGTATATTTAATTTCTAAGAACTTTAAATCTCCTGAAATGACAAAAGTAACAGACACATCTATAAAATAGGACATCAATCAGATTCTCCCTGCTTTTGAATCACAGTTATAAAGGGAATATTTTCAAATAGGGAACTGTCTCTTTTATTTATAGATATTAAGCTGGAAATAAGGAAACAGTGAAATGTTTCCTCCATATCTTTTTCACTGTATAAAAACAGGGTTACAGATCAATTGATTTACCATCACAATCGATTAGATGACTCTCTTGCTATCTCTATTGTGACAGTAGACAGGCGCTCATATAGATCTTTCATTAGAGGAGTCACTGAAAATCAAAGGTTCATTGCATGCCTAAATGGCTTGTAGCTGACTCATTAGGCCATTAACTAACCATTAATATTGTTTAAACTCAAACCTTACAGACAAAATAAATTATAGTCACGTTATCCAAACAAAATAACCTTAACCTTCTTAACAAGTATGTAATTATGTGAATTTATTACCATCTGATCCCACTCAGCTGAGGGGTTCATTTTCAGAGCTATGGAGGGTGAAGATGAGAATACATCACCTTCAAGATAAGTGCTACTGGGAGGCAGGTGTCTCAGCCACTGAGAAATGCTCTGTAAGGCATAAACCCACAAGGTCCTGACTTGCCTGGTTCATGCCCAAACAAAATTATCTTACACACAAAATGCTTCCCCCTTATGCAGTACCAAATCTCTTCTTACTTATTTTTAAATGTTTCTGCATTTCACAAATGTGTTGCATGTATAAAATGGCCTTCTCCATCTCACTATGGTACCAAGGCTTCACACAGACAAGCAGAACATAACAACAATTAGCAGTAATTGAATGAGAAGCCACTGGAAATTTTATCTTATCATCATCCTTTCAAACTTGCAAGTTCTGTATGTGTGATGCAATGAGCTCCTAAAATTATATTGAATAAAGAGTATAAAAAAACCCATAGCATATGTTCTGAGATATAAAATAAACTTATGTCAGTGTGCTTCCCTTGGAAAGATGCCAGACAAATACTGCTTATTATCAATAATATAAACAAAATATGTTGCCAGCTATATACAGAGCTTAAAATAAGCAAAAAACCTGCACTACCACATTGCTGATATCCCAGCAGGTCAGCCATAATGAATGCACCAGTTCTCACACTTAATTTTTTGTAAGATAACTTGCCTGAAAATGAAGCAGTCAATAGACTCATTTGCAGGCACATTTCTCTCCAGGAAAAACAACCATAATACAATACCAATTGTTTCTTTTGGGTGTACAAAAAATGTGGATGCTGAGAGAGGAAAAAGACAATAAAAATTGCACATAGATTCAATGACAGATGTGCAAGGAGCAATCAGAAGGAGAAGTACTGGCAATTGGAGCTGAAAATACAGTTTAATGTTTTACAGAAAAGCTGTCAGAAAATTACAAATACTGTAATAAGATAATTTAGTAAATGAAAAGTATTGCTATTAATCAAATTGGGAAGGGGAAAAAACACCCTCTAAATTGTGCATATTTCCTGCACCAAAATATTCCTATAGAATTTCTCCCATTCACACTAAATATAAGCATAATTTTATATTTTTATATAAGTTAGGCTTTAACATTTCATGGACTATAGTTGTTCAGCTGAAAGGCAAAATACGTGTCTCAAGCATAGCTTAAGTAATTATTATGATTGAATATTTATCATACAAGTAATTAATTTTGTAAAAAATACGGTCGCTTGTTAAAAAAATCTAGTTACCACACCTCAAAAATCCAATGTTATTTGGTAGAGGTTGGTAACACTTGTGCTCCCTATCCTTCCAATAGGATGGTCTGGAAAACCAGAGATTTTGCATTTTGCAGCAAGATGCATGTTATAAAAAAGGAGCTAAAGCCCAGGGCCAGACCTTTCAAATGCATTTTAATTATTTTCAGTGCACTGTCAGAACTTTGATACACGCTTGTGGAATCATGCAAATACCTCTTTATAGGATATATGTCCTATACCCTAAGGCACTGAGGGGATTGAAATACACTTTGGTGAAGTTAGGTGTTATAATAAAGTGAGGTAATAACAGCAAGCCACCATATTACACAATTAGAAATCTACTTCTAAATCTTCTGGTTAGCATGGCTATGTTTTATATTTATGAAGGAGAAAACGTCCTGATTTTTCACAAACTAGTATTTGCAGGACAATGAAAAATATGATGCACCTTAGAATTGCTGAGACGAATTAATTTGGTTTCATATTTACTCATTGGCCTCAAGAGCAATTCCATCCAGTGTTTCAGGATGTCTACAAAAGATTTATTCAATTCCATGTCTATATACTGAGGTGAAGACACATTAACCCAGCGAACTAGATATAGAAAAAGATATTAATTACTTGAACAGAATTTTGACTTCTGCTTCTAAACCCAGTATTTTCTTATCTATTGGCACTCTGATAAACCACAGCACAAAAAATATTTAAGCTTGTACATGAGTTTAATAAAATGAGTAGGTCCAGTCAACTCAACAGTGGCAGATTTAGTTGTCTATCTACCATGCATAGGATCTAGTAATAAGAGATTACATGGAAGGATTTCTGTGGAGTCTACCAGAATTTGCATAGTGAGATAAAACCTGTGGTATTAGATCAATATCAATTTTTAGGTGAGTTGAATTATGCATGTCAGGTTCTTGCTTTTCTGTACAGGCAAGGCAGGGACTCCAGTTACACAACATACACTGAACTCCAAGCTTTTAAGTACCTGACATGAGGTCACGTAAAGGAAGTTAGAAAACTTTACATTAAAAAAAAATATAGTTTAGAGTAATATATGTTCTTATAATTGTGTTTAAGATTTAATTGGAATCAGCTATGTACAGATATGTAAGATCTGCTATGTATCAGCTATGTAAGATAAAATATGAATGATGTGTATGTTAGTTACCAACTGATCTTCCTTGGATTCTTTGCTCTCTTTGGAAAATGTCAGTGATGTGTTTGAGCAGCTTCTGGGACCTCCTGTTGTCTGCCACCTTACTGGACTGAGGATGGGAGTGGTTTCTCTCATTTTAAAGGTATCCCTTGCACCTCTTTGGATGTTGCTAAGTCCTCCCAAATACAGATGGGGTTTATTCCTGGGATAATATTTTTTTTTAAAATATACAATATTTCATTTTTGAATTTCACCATCATGCATTTCTTAAAGAATTTCTAGGGTGAGAATACATTCAAAGTTTTTCATCTCTCCCATTCATTTTCCAAACTATGACCTATTAATTCAGTGCTGTGCCCCAAAGGATCTTGGTGCATACAGCATTGCTCATGGAGAAACCTGCCTTAGAACAAATCCATCTTTTGCAAAGTATCTTCATTCTCAGTGTATTTCTACCTTGTTATTTAACAGGGCTGAGTGCAAGGTGCTGTACCTGGGTCAGGTATCAACACAGGCTAGGGGATGAACAGCCCTGCTGAGAAGGACTTGGAGGTGCTGGTGGACAAGAGGCTGGGCATGACCCAGCCATGGGCAGTCCCAGCCCAGAAAGCCAAACATGTCCTGGCCTGCATCCAAAGCAGTGTGGGCAGCAGGGACAGGGAGGGGATTCTGCCCCTCTGCTCTGCTCTGATGAGACTCCACCTGGAACCCTGCATCCAGCTCTGGGGTCCCAGCAGAGAAAGGACATGGACCTGTTGGAGCGAGTCCAGAGAAGGCCACCAAGATGATGAGAGTTATGGAGCACTTCTCCTATGAGGGAAGGCTGAGAGGATTGGGATTGTTCACCCTGCAGAAGAGAAGGCTTCAGGGTGACCTAATTGCAGCCTTCCAGTACCTGAAGGGAACCTACAGGAAAGATAGAGAGAAACTATTTACAAGGGCATGTAGTGATCGGGGGAATGGCTTCAAACTGAAAGAGAGCATATTTAGATTAAAGGTTTTGAGAAAATTCTTTACTGTGATGATGGAGGGGCAACAGCAGAGGTTGTCCAGAGATGTTGTGGATATCTCATCTGTGGGAGTGCTCAAGTCCAGGTTGGATGAGGCCCTGAGCAATCTTGTCCAGTAAAATGTGTCCCTACTCATGGTGGTGGTTGTGGGTAGAACCAGATGACCTTTAAGGTTCTTCCAACACAAGCTACTCAATGATTCTATGATATAGTATAAGAGAGAGTTGGGAAAATATGATGACAGCTGTTGAAAACGTTGAATACATGTATTTCTCTTAGGAATTATATAAATGTGTGTAAAAAAGTCCACATAACTACTCAGATTGCCCTTAAGTTGAGATTTCCTATATAAGAAATTTCCCTGAAAATGTGAAAATTTAAAAGTTTGGGTTTTTTTTGAGAAATATGCTTCCATATTTTTTAACAGTCAACTTTTTGCAATATTATTATTATTTTCCTTTTCCAAACAGCAATGCCTTCAGGTATATTATCTTACACTTGGCTGTGCATTTAATATGCCAAATAAGGCAAGGATTAGTCCAGAGACTTTTAGTTAATGGATCTGCAAATCAAATATATATGTCAAAAAGAGAATCCAAAGGAAACTAGAAATTAATATCCATTTCATCTGATCTCCCATGAAAGGTGATATGCTCTGAGATATGATAATTAAATAAAACTCATCTAGACTTTGACACACAACTTTTTGAATTTTAAAATAAATCCTTGAAGTAAACTGATGATAGGTTTGCCCAACTGCTGATACTTTTCAAAGAAACTGTCACACAAGACTTCACTTTTATTTTACATTATCAACTCCCAGTAATTTTGACTCAATGTTATTGAGACAATCATTTAAACATGGAATGTCAAATACCATAAACACATATTCCACACTTCCATATCTCATCATGTTCTTTGAAAAACTTCCTCTGATTTTTTTTTTCTGAGGGAAAAATGCAATACTAATATTTAGATGCCAGGTTTTGTACCTAGCTTCTTGCTTAAATAGCTGTGTGGAATTGAACTGGTCACTGAATATTTAAAGTTTAGTACAATGGGATTTTGTTACTTTGTTTTCCTGAGCAAGGTGCAGCAATTGGGAATTAGGTAACTTGACTATGGTCTCCCATCATACTTGTCTAACTTTGCTTTGGCTGAAAACAGGAAAATTAGAAGCTCAAAATATAAAATAATCTATATACCCTTAATGACCAATGTTGACTACATATTAAGAAGGAATTAAGAAAATAATTCATTTGTGTTTTAATGTTTTCTATTTTGAAAATAAATATCCAAAACAGAAATGGGTGATCTGTCACAACCTCTCACTGAGGTATTTGTGTATATTTACTTGCTCTATTTTACTCTCAAGAAATGCTTCTGCAGGCTTACAAATTTTTTAACTGCTATGATTAGGAATCAGTACAGTATCCCTGCTGGTTTTCCACATAGGTAAGAACAGGATTGTAAATTTTAAAAATGGAAACTGAAACAAGTAAAATACACAGGAATTTCTGTGATTGCTTTTTAATCTACTTTTAAAAACAATATTCAAATATGATATTTCAACAAGAAATAGTGTAGTTAAGGTTGTGTGTAAAATACAGCCTACGTTTACTTTTTTTTTCATAGAATGTAGGAAAGTTGGGTTTTTAAAAAATAATTTCTTAGAACAAAAGAATATACTGTTTATTACATTGATTTCATACTGTCTTTTCTTGTTTTCAGTATCTTGCCAAATGCACTCTGTTAGCTGCCTCATAATTTTATTGCATCCTGCTTGCTTTAGCACTCCATAAACACTAATCTTAAGGTATAAAATAATTCACTTCATTTATTCTAGCATCCATCCTTCCTATGCACTGAAATATATACACCATCTCTTCATCAAGTGTCTTCCTGGACATGTGTGTATTTTTTATCTCAGGGCAATGGATATCAAAATATGTATTGTGTATTATGGACTACAGGAATTGCAGCAGAAGACACAATATGAGCAGAATTTGCTGATGGAGCTCTTTCTACAAAAATGTATATTATCTGTGAAAATTAAGGAATGCTCAGCTGTGGTGTTTTATTTGCCTGTTCTGTTTTCAGTTACATGTTGCCCTAAACTTACTCCACCTTTCACTGAATTGATTCCCTAAGAGGTTCTGTTGTGGTACAAAATATTGGCATATTTGTACCTCATTAAAATAAATTTCCAGTGTCTATATACTCATATTTTTGATATTGGCATTTAGACATTTCAAAAGTGACACTGAAAAATTCATTCTTACAAGTTTTTTTAGTATTAAAACCCTGGAATACAATACTGTGATTTGGAATGTAAGGGGTGTTTTGAAGTATCTTAGACACTGAGGATTTTCTTCCACTTGCTGCAAGTAAATTTCTTCTTGGTGTAACATCTGAAAGCCAAAAGCCAATAAGAAATATCAGACACCTTTCCCAAAGGCCCAGGAATTTGGGACATTCAAAAGAAAGTGTATTTAGACATGTACATATAAGAAATCACTACACTAGGCATCTATCTCAGCCGTGTGTAGTGAGTATTTCACATACCAAGTAATATGTGAACCAGAAAAAGGGAATTCCTCATTTCTGTGCCAAGGGCAGGGGTCTCTGGGGCAAGGCAAAGGCAGTCCAGGACATGGATCTGCTGAAGCAAGTCCAGAGGAGGGCCACAAAGATGATCAGAGGGCTGGCTGGTGCACCTCCTGTATAAGGACAAGCTGAGAGAGTTGGGGTTGTTCAGCCTGGAGAAGAGAAGGTGCTGAGGAGACCTTAGAGCAGCCATCCGATACATTAAGAGGGGTCTAAAGTCAAAGAAGAATTTTTTAGAAGGGCATGCAGTCATAGGACAAGGGGTAATGTCTTTGAACTGAAAGATGATAGGTTTACATTAGATGTAAGAAAGAAATTCTTTTCTGTGATGTTGGTGAGGCACTGGAACAGGTTGCCAAGAGAAGCTGCAGGTGCCCGCTCCCTGAAGGTGTTCAAAGCCAGGCTGCATGGGTTTTGAGCAACCTGGCCTAGTGGAAGGTGTCCCTGCCCATGGTGGTTGTGGGGGCAGAACTAGATGATCTTTAAAGTACTTTCCAACCCAAACCATTCTACAATTCTATGGTTCTAGGATGTATATTACTGTGCTAAGTCCAGCAAGAGTTTATTAGCAACAAACAGACTTTTCTGCATGGAATTAGCATCCTTTTAACTCACATCTTTAATACAACCTGGGTAGAAATCCTGATACAATCTATTAGGTACATTTGAAACGAATAACGTGCAGTATAGGTTAAAAATAATATTGGTGATGAGTACTGATCTCCTTCACAAATATTCATTTATTGGCAATGCATGAAATTGTTCTCAAATGGGATGTTTCCATTCCCCATCCTCCCCCACACTCTTTTTAGTTATTAACTCCTATTCTCTGGCAGCTGAAGAGTGACACTGTTGGCCCTGTGCCACTCATCTCACAGAGGGTGGCACCATGGCCCACAGCAGGTGTAGACCTCTTGGATCTGTTCCCTTTGTACATTCCCTCTGCTTTCATCTGTACTTTGTACAGGAACTTTCCTTCCAGACACACTGTTTCAATTTCAGCTACGTGGGTGTGACATTGCTGTGTCAGAAACAAACAGCTTGAGTTTTTGAGCATCTTTTGGGTGGTCCTGCCTTTTTTATTGCAATGATGCAAAGCACATAAAAGGTGATGAACATTTCATATGTCTCCATAGAAGGGTTTTAAAAACCAAAGCAGTGTATCCCCAAGACAAAACTCTCTGAAGAAGATTCACTTACATTTGAGCATTTTGGAGGAAAATTTAAATGTTCCAGTTATTTTCCTGTAAAAATAAATCAGTGCAACATCATATTCTGTCATCAAAATTATGATCTTCTAACCAAATGGTTCCCAGCTTAGAGATATGGATTAACTGAGCATCTTATCTTATTGACTGATATTACTTCAGCTTTAGAGGAATAATCACTCATGTACATATACATGTATTTTTATTGCTAATTTTTCATTCTTTGTCGTTACTAAGTATTTTTGTTCATAAGCTTCATAAACTTTTCTTCATAAAGGAAATGCTGACTTTTGGTGTTTTCAGTTCTATGTAATGATTTATGAACTTAAATTTACCCCCATGTATTATTACCACGTGTGATATAATGTATCATTTTCCTGTATAAATCCTTCTTAATTCATTATGTATGGCCAAAATTTACACAGGAGTTTGCTATGTTTATAGGAAGACAGCTGGTAGACCTACCTGTTTCTGGTTTCTGAGACCTGATACGGAGATAAGAGGTGATGATTGTTGAAGTAATTGAATCCAATATCAATGGCAAGTAAAAAAGGCATTTAAAGCTCCTTATGGTAAAAATTTGGACCTCTTGGCCTTGGTTCAGTTGCCTGTGCCACACAAATAGGTGCCTAGTGTCATTCCATATACTGTAGGATACAACATCAGGTTAAAAGTTAGATGACTAAAATCCCTAGAGTTGTATGGATTAATTTTACTTCTGAGGCCAATGCCTTTAAGTCTCCTGTCCAATTAGCAAGCTGTCTGGCTTACTGATTAAGAAAAACTTAGAAAGTACAAATATTATCAGATTTCTTAGTCACAGGATATATGATAAAAGTCTGTTAATATGAATCAAAATGCAAGGTTAGGTAGCACATTCACTTTGCAAAAATACAAATTTAGGAACTTGATTCAGTTGCCTAAATGTGCACATGTAATGGCATTTCCTTTCTTAGTTTTGTTCTCACATTTTTGTTTAGGTTGTTAAGGAAAAAGAAGATCCAGGGTGTGGATTCTTCTCACTTTGCTCTAGGATGGTGTAACTCATGGTCCTTCTGAATCCTGCATGGAAGCATGCAACAAATTGCTGCTTCTGTTTCTGAGGTGAGTCTGTGTCCTAGTCATCCTTGTTCCTCTTTTCCAGGCAAAACTGTTCCGCTTCATAGGAACAATTAAATATTAGTTGTTGCAAATGCTGAAATTCCAGAAGTGCAAATGTCCTCATTCCAGTGCCACAGAATGAACATGACCTCTGCTCTTAGAACACTTTTTTATACATTCAGCTATATGCATCAGTGCAAATATATACTAAGAAGGCACAAGACAAAAGAGCAAAAGAGAGTTTCATGGTTTCAGTATTTCTAGTGGACGTGGGATTAAGACAGTAGCTCTAAAGTTGTAAACTTCTCAGTTGTACAAAGGACAAAAGTGATTTGAACCAAATTTCCCATGCAGTTTCTCTTTATGCAGTTTGGAAGACTCCCTTGGTGGAAGTAGTGTCAAACCTGGCACACTGTGGTTTTAACTTCAAATAACCCCAGGAAGATTTGACAGGAAAAAAATAGTTTAACAATGACCCATTGAAAGGTCTCATTGTCTCTCCCATACAGTGAACATTGGAATAAGCTGTTCACACTCCTTTTAACCTTGCTGGAATAGATTCACTTCTAATCAGAAGGGCTACACATTCATGAAGAGGAGAAAGATGTTCCATTAGTATGCAGGAAGGATCCGTCCAGGTTAGTCCTTATTTGCTTTGAATTAATCCCCTCTATATTAAAACAAAGCAAAATCCAAACCCTCTGAATTTAATTTAATGTGCTTACATGCAGGAACTTTTTCATTTTTACTAAGCACTGCTTGGTGTCACAACAATCATTACCATATATTGTCGTGATTCATCTTGTCAAAGATCCACTTATGAACTCCATACTATGTGCTGACATTATATATTTGAATAACTCCAAAAGAAATTTTGATAAGATGTAGCACTTCAAATGAAAGGCTCAATATTGTGCTTTGACATAGTACATTGTAGCAGCCAGGGAGGAAAAGCCATTAAGATGGATCATGTCAACACATAGTATGGAGCCATTAACACTAACATTTTTGACATGATTTCTCTTAATAGCTGGATATCGATACTGAAATAACACATTTCATTCTGTTAGTGATCCTTATGTTAACATCTCTAGGACAGTATTGTGTTGCTCTGGGTATGTAAAGAGGGGCACACTGCACATGCAAACTTGGTTTGCTTTTCCTGGCCCAGAAAGGAGGACAGAGAACTTGCACTTCTCCCTGCTGCATTTTCCTTCTTCACAAAATCATGTCCTCCTTCCTGAGGGAGTGTTCTGGGCAGAGCACTCCATGAGTAATTCACTCTCCCAAGAAGAATTGTAATTAGAGCTCCCACAATAGTTAAGCAGCTGGTGTTCTCTGACTGCTGCTTCATCAACTGTTCGTAATTGCTTCATTGTTCCCTTGTGCTCCCTTCCAGCTGATGGCTTCTTCCACCTGTTGTCTCTCATTTTACACTTCAAATGTGAGCTCTTTTGCACAAGTCATATTTATGCAAGACATTCTGTGATAGCTTACAGGCAGTCTCATAATACAAACCTCCGTTATGAATTATGACAATGATAGTAATAATAATAATAACACTCCAAAATGAAACTTGTTTAATAAACTGTATTATTTCAAGTGGCTTGCTTAAAGTGGCAGCTGAGTTCGTATTGAAGCCCAAAGGCAAATTTGAAGCTTGAAGAAAGTCTGCTTTGCTCTTGGCTCTGAATCTGGGAGACAACTGTGAAGTGGGAGGCTATAAAGGGTTGGCTGCACGAGAATTAGAGTGGCAAGCAATGAACAGCCTCTGCTTGATTTCTTTTGTGTTCTGCGAAACAGGAATTTTTATGTGCTTAGAGAAATACGCTGAAAAAAACTATTCCCTCGTCTGTTTATCTTACCTTCTGGTACAGGGACATCATACTTAATTTTGGTCAAAAAGGGGACTATACAAAAGATGTTTTTCCAAATAAAATGTGAGGATATTATGTCCATGGATCCACATGTGCTAGAACTGTAACCAGCTGTTGTAAATAGCTGAAGTCTAAGTGCCAGAACATAGACTAAAATGGACATTTTTAAGATCAACAGAAGTAATAAAAGTTTATCCTTTTCTGTGACAGTAAAGAAAGAACTGCTGCTTTGTCCATTATGAAGCAAAGTTATAAAACTTTACAAAACAGAAGCTTTTTGAAATGCTTTGTTTGTCTCTGATGCTGTTCTGATGCTAGAGGTTTGGTAAATGTAGTTTAATAGGCCTGCTATGGAATTCAGCAGAATGTTGTGGAAGAGATTATTGCAGATTTTTAAAGAAGTTTTTTTTTTTATCAGATTCTATTCAATTTCTTCTAATCCATTGTAGTTGCTGCAGAATCTTTCTCTAAAAAGTGATGCTTAAAAATTGCTTTTTCTCATCAGTATCTAAAATTAACATACTGCAAAAGATCATTAGAAACCAATCATACAGTGGGATCCCACCTGTACTTTTTCCTAGAAATCACTTTAGCCTCATCTTACTGCAGAGAAACATAAGGAGACATATTTACTAGTAGCAGCTGTTACTAACATTTAAAAGCTTAAATGTATTTTAAAAAGTTAAAAATATGTTTTTTAAAAATATAATATCAGATGCATCATTTGTGGATGGCTACAAACAACAGAAACATATAATTGGACTAGTTGAAAGTTCAATACTTAAATGTTAAAGATCCATTTTAACTGAATTTCACCTGTAATGTTTTATTGGTTCAAAGGACACTGAATGAGGAAATAAATTGCTCACAGGGTTTTTCCAGTGATATCATCAAATCGTAAAAAGCCAGCAGTGATCTGGGATCTCAGGATGGAACAAAAAAACATTTTTAATGATTTAAAACTGATTTTAATTTAATAGCAGAACCATTTTGTTTGAGTTACTTTCATAATATACTTTGCCAACAGAGGAAATATCTCAAGGTTTACTGTTGGACTTACTCATCCTTCTCTACCTAAGGAGCAAGGCAGTTTGCCAGTGGCTAAAAGATTTGCTTACAGTTTGGTAAGCTCTGCTCTAGGAAAGGTAAAATGAAGTTTTGAAGCTATTTCTCTCCCTTTTCTTGCTAAAAAAGGCAGCTGAGATCATATTGAAGCCCAAAGGCAAATGTGAAGCTTGAAGAAAGTCTGTTCTGCTCTTGGCTCTGAATGAGTTGTCTACTCATTCAGAGTTGTCTACTTTGTAGACAGCATATTTCTTGCCCAGTTTTGTTTTATCCCAGAATGCCCTGAAGGTCTATTTTTTATTTCATGAAAAGCAAAAATAAATGGTGAAGCATGGCAAGTTCTTGTTTGACACCCAGTCCTATTTAACAACCTATGGAGCCCATTTGCTGTTCACTTCCAGTGCTGTCCACAGAGGCATCTGAGAATTAACATGGTGGCTTTCTCTAGGTAAAGCTCTTAATTATCTTTTCTAAGCTCATGCTATGCTTTCCTACCTGTGGGGGAAAAACCTTACTGCAAAAGGTGTTTCTTTGGCCTGATGTTAATATAATCTGTGTAGCTTTAGTTTTGTTTAACTTGCATGAGTCAATATAACACTGTGTTAAAAGATCATGGTGTTTCCAAAACCTGGAGTTGGCATGACTTTTAGTCACACTTAGTTTGATCCTTTAAACTGCAGGAGCTGTCTGTAGGGTAGATTTCAGTTGCACCCCACTGCTATCTTTTTGTGTTTGAACTTTACGAGATATTTTATTGACTAAATAGGAGTATTTTAAACCAAGGCAATATACAAATCATGTCCTACTAAGGTGCTTAATCCTGACTTTTGAAAAACCACAAATAATCATGTATAACTATCTCTGCAGAGGAAATCAGACTGATTGCACTGTGTCTACACAGTAATGCCTCTGTATACCACATATGCATGTCAGAAACCTTCCAGTTTCTGGGTGAAACCTCAGGCACACCATGACCATTTCCATATCAGAAAAGCCAGTAGATCTTCTGGGTAGGGGCCAGAGTGTCTTCAAGCCATGTCCTGAGGGAGCAGAAATACTGAAACTTAAAGTACTTGGGGCTTAGTAGGACTAGGGTAGGTCCAAGAAATGATTCTGAGGCCCAGATCCCTGATCATTCTCAGCTATTGCTAGTTGGCTTCCTCCCTTTAGGTCTACCTCTAAAACAAACATACTTGAAAGGAGATTGTCCCTAACCAGAAGAGATGCAAATTAGTTCCTGTCATTTGACCTTGGTGACCAGCTACACATTTTTTTTCCTTAACAGCTCTGAAGTAGCTGAAAAGACTTGACAGCAGTATCTCAACAGGCTTTCTTCTTCCATAATTTCCACTCAATTTTTCACTACAGTTACATTTTTATGTGATTTTGCATTACGTTGTTAACATTTGCTACAATCTCTGTTTCTCAGGAGGAAAAAATATCTCTAACAATTATTTTTATCTGCCCAAATTTAAGTCCAAATATGTATTTTTAAACTAGTATGATTGCTTAAATAGTACATTGCAGATATAAAAATTCAGCATTAAAATTCCAGTCACAGCTGAAAGTAAAAAAATTTAAGATAGGTTGAAATAGGTTATAATAATGAAATATTGCCATCTCACTCATGTTTCCATGTGTATCAATACCAGTTGTGCTGTATACAACAAAAACTCTGACAGAAAAGCAGTTGAAATTGAAAAATCTGTTTTGTGAGCCAATAAGAACTTATAGAGTTATCTTTCGAGGAACAGGGATCAGAAGCCAGTGTTCAAAGTAAAATTAAAAAAACAGAATTCAGTTTACAGCAACAAAAAGATTGGACTATTTATTCACCAGTATTTCAATTAATTCCTTCCTTATTCATATTGTCTTGCAGGTACTGACCATAATGAGGTCAGAAGCCGGGAAGAAATAGAATGGTCCAAAAGTTCTAAAGTTTTTTAAAATTTATTTATTAAAAAAATACTTTTTCAGCTTGAGAGAGTTTACAGGTTTTGTAGACAGCAGTACCTTAGAGTTCCATTTGGATCCTTGAATGCTCAGGGGTAATGAAAGTTTGTGTATGGAATTGTAAAACCAAGAACTAAAGAATATGTGGGCAGTTCTAAATAATAGGATGCCACTTTTCAGAATTTGTGAGTAAAAGATTTCATCACTTTCTTTCTGTATCTTTTTGCTCAACTGCTTAAGTTGATTTTTTTTTTTTTTTTTTTTTTTTTTTTTTTTGCCAAGGCTAACCCTGCACAGGCAGAAAATGGTGCTTTTTTGTCCCCTAGTAATTAAAGAGATATTTTGCTCCCTAAGACAAAGAACCTCTGGGAAAAAAAATCACATCATCTGAATTGAGGAAGTATAATGAGAAGTTGGAATTGGGAACTGCCCTCTTCAGACTGGGCTGAACTCAAGATGTGAAATGCCATTTGGAGCTGCTAGTTTTGTCCACAGTGACCATCAGGGAGCCTAGGCTGGTAACATTTGCTGCCTCTCTAAGCTCCCCAAAGCTCATTAGAAGAAATGAGGGCCCATGCATCAATCCTGGCACATGATACAGGAGCACAGACCATGATGCACAAAACATGGCTTTTCCTTCCTGAAACACACAAGGCTTTGGAGCAAGCCTGGGCAAAGGGCCCTGTGTGGTGGGAAAGTGGGGAGCAGCCCTCTGCCATTTCAGAAGAAACAGAAGTGAGGCAAGGAAGAAAAGAAGGACGCATTCCATCCTAGGACTGCAACAAAAATAGAATG
The DNA here is from genome assembly GCF_024509145.1 of Vidua macroura. Taxonomy (NCBI): domain Eukaryota; kingdom Metazoa; phylum Chordata; class Aves; order Passeriformes; family Viduidae; genus Vidua; species Vidua macroura. The sequence goes on along the minus strand of NC_071572.1, from coordinate 48,857,645 downwards.
CAGTTTTGATTAGAACTTTGAAGCAGTATAAAATAATCACAGTCTGGCTTGACTAGAGTGGGGTGAACTCTTTCAAGCAAATAATTTATTCAGTGAGTTGAGTCCCATTTAATATTCAATAACCCCCTTCAGCTTTGTTGTTTTGGTGATGTTTGACTACGCAAATGTATTTCATCACATGGATTGGACAAATAGCCCTGCTTTGACTGTGCTCACAACTCATCATTATTTGCCTTTCATGATGTGTGTTTGAGCATCAAAATTTCACAGTTTGGTTTTTACCCTTTTATGAGTTGCCAAAATTTTTTTCAGGAGGTGAAAGAAAATTGCTGATGTTCTGGTGAATACTTCCGATAAAGCCTTTCTGTGACCATGCTCAGGGAGAATATTATCTGGCTTTCACCTTCTTTCAATTTCTCAGTAAAGCACAATATTTCTCAAAATTTTTCATAGGAATCACAGTGAAAAAATGGTGACTATTAATAGAGAATATTTGTAGTGTGAATCTGGCTTTGTCCATGCCTGTCTAAGTTGTCTTCATGCTATTGTGTAGTGTTTTCATTCAGATAATATTTATCTGATTTTAGTATTTCCTTCTAGCACAGCATCTGCCTTCATATGCTGTGACCTATGCCAAAAAAGTCACACTTAGGTATTCTGTGGTTCTCTCCAAACTGCCTGCCTTTGTCTTGAAATAAAAACATTAGATCTGAAAAATCAGCTGCTTCCCATGCTCCCAGGCTCATCTAAGTACAATAATTCTATTAAAAAATCCTTTATATTTGATTTTACAGCTATTTTCTTAGCTAAAGATAGAATTATTGTTTTTGTTAGAAGCAGTTTCTTTCTGAGCTCTCAATCTTTTATTACCTTAATTAATAGCCTTGAAATACACTCCACTATGGCACAACATACAGTCAGCATGCAGATCATGCATTTTTATAAGTAAGGCATAAACCCTCTATTTTCTTTTTAAGAGCTATGATATTTGAGCCAAGGTGAATTACCAGCTTTTATCTGCATCTCTTGACTGCTGCTTAAGAGAATTAGTGGCACTGGTTAGCTTTGCGAGGACAGCTAAGAGTAGCCAGATCAATTGCAACTCAGAGTCAGAAATCAATGAAATGTGTCTCAGTAAATCTGGCTGATACTCGGGTCACTACAGAATGCATTATCCCAGCCTTACTCTGTTACAAGATTAGACCCAGAAATAATCATAAGTGAGATTCTCTCTGCTCTTTTAAAACACTCTTTACAGTCCTATTGCTGTTCTGTGGTTAAGAAACTTCAGAGACAGACACAGTGAGAGCAATACCACCATGCAAATGAAAGAGACTTCACCCTCTAGGTCATCACCCTGGGAGGCAGACAAAATACCATTTCAGTCCTGTCTGCAAAGAAGAGGTCAAACAAAATTTGAAATTGTAGGCGTAGTGTTTTCTTAACTAGAAACAGAAATGCACATGTGATATAGAGGGTCAAACCTCCAGACAGAGTCAGTGAAACCTTCACTAAATTTAACATGGTTACTTCAATTTACTGACATTTGGGATCTCCCCAGAATGTTGCTAAGGGCCTGTTTGTAGAAGCCTGCATACCTTTTGAGACTTTAGCTTTGTTCTCAACAACCACAGGCTCTGAATACCCTTCAGAAAGTGAAGTGGAGAAAGAAAGTTGCTCTTAATCTAATTTGCTGTGTATTTTTTATAGAAGGGCTGCACATAGTTGAGCAGAGCAAAGCTCATGCCTGCTGTGCAGTGAGGGCTAACCTGTGCCACGAGGAGAGAGCCTCCAGTGAAAGTTGCATATCCTATGAGTTCTTCTGATTTGGCACTCTGGGAATGTGTGAGCAGCTGCTTCACTCTGACCACATAATCACAGTGCAGCAACTGCAGCGATGCAGCCCAGGTGAGTGGGCTGGCAACCCCACCAACTTGTATACAAAAATGTGGTGGGAAAGGTGAGAAAAACTCAGGCAGGAGATCAAAAGGAAATACTGGGTTGTTAAATGGTGTGGGATATCACCTTGATGGAAGCTGTACTGGAAGGCATGTAAAATTACTGGGTTGTGCAGTTAAGAGTCAAATGCCAAAAAGGTTTTGTGAGGTAATAGAGGTGTCAAACCTCTATGCTCTTCTAACCAGAAAAGCTACTTCAGCAAAATACGTGTCTGATGAGAAAATTGTATCTTTAGTTTTGTATGATAGAGCATCCACAAATACCACTGTAATCAATGAAAGCAGACGAGACACCAGGAATACGGTTATGTTATACACTGTTCTGTTTAGTGATTCAATACAGATACACAGGACTGAGTGTTCACAGGATGTCTGTGTTCATAAACAAAAGTAAAAAACATTTGTTAAAGCTCCTCTTCCCCAATCTTTTGCTATCTCTTCTTAACAAACATACTAGTTTAATGAATGCAAATTACTGCTAGAATGACACAGCCTATACTTAAAAAAATGTTGAAATGTTTTGTTACCTGATATACGGAGATTCATAAAGATAGCTATTAACTTTGGAATGAGAGTGTGAATTTTATTAAATAAAGAAATACAACAATACAACAAAATACAACAACATTACTCTTGTGTACTGTGAATTCATCTCCATGGTTAAGGATTAGCAATAAGAAGCTCTCAATATGGAATCAGAGACTGCCAGCATGGGTGCAATAAACTTTTCAGAATGGTTCATAAGATTATACTAATTAGGGATAATCTAATTTGAACAATTTTTATCTTCTCAAAAAGTAATATGATGTCACTCTATGGGAAGAGTCACTACCCGGGCTCCAGGGATATACTAAAAAACCCACACACGTTATCTGTAATATTAAAAATTACAGTTGATCCACAAGGCAGTCTTAGATCTACCCTTCTCCTCTCAAAAGATCCACCATATAGACTGTTAAGCCCCCATAATTATCTCCCCTACTTGTGACAAGCATGGGCTAATCAGTCTCTGAGGGAGTTTTCCTGCGGATCATTGAGAAGCGTGTGTATGCTTCACATTGCTTATCAAGCTATTTTGTACTCAGTATCACATAAGAGCTGACAAAAGTTCATTAGCCTCATCTGGACTAGAATGACTCTAAATTAGGAAAAAGAGACAAGCTTTTCTTTTTTCCTATTCCCTTTCTATTTCCCTTTTTTTTTTTTTTCCAAAATAGGAAAAAAAATCTCTATCTTTGCAACAAAGACCTTAGCTAGGAAAAAAAGCATGCTAGGTTCTAGCAGACTTTAATCCCATATTAAAAGATTAGAAAACACATCTGAAGAAATCAGAGATAGTCTAATTGAGGTTCTCGCCTTTAATCCTGTGAGTAGACTCCCCCTTGGATACCAGGATCTGTCAGTGCATAGTCTTGGGAATTCTCTAAGGAAAAATAAACCACAAGAAATGGACACACAACAAGCTTTCTCACATTTAAACAGAGAAAGAAAGAAAGAAAAAAATCTGAGAGATGGCAATATCAAAACATATCCTCTCCCAAGAAAGAGAAAAAAAATCAGGTACAATATAAAATGAAAACAAAAAAGCAGATGAGAAGAACCACAGTTATTTTGGAAGTTCTTTGATAACACCTACAAATATAACCCAAAAGGATATCATCTGGTTTGGTTCTGCTTTCCTCACCCAGATCAAAATGCCATTTGTATTGCATTTTTGCTTTTTAGTTTGCTGGCAATTATATGTCCATTCAACTAACTGCTATATAAATGTATTAAAAATGAATCTTTGAATTAGTCCTTTAGAATGATGTTTAAAATAAACTATAGAGTAGCCAGAACCTGAAGGAAAATTAGACAGAGGATTAGTATTCATTTGTGTTTGTCTGGCAAATAAGGGCAAGATATATACATATATACAAAGACAGATATTAATAAAAATTCACTATAACACCAAGCCAAACTTTTTCATATTATTTTTTTTTAAAGGAAGAGACACTTCATAAGGGGGAAAAAGCAAAACCAGTAACATTAAGCTGGGATTCTCCAGTTTGCACTAGTTTGAAAGTGCGTGACCAGTATGGCAAATCTATCAATTTGATTGTAAAGTTGCAGGCTAGAATTTGAATTCAGACACTTACAAATACATTTCATTGTTTTAAAAACTGTTCTCCCTTGCTTTATATTTTCTTTTCCATGTTTGGTGATCCATTTCCCTAGCAGCAGGGTTAAACATATTTTTTTAATTGGCCATTACATAGTGGATACATGGAAATGCATTGTGTTGACAGCTAGCTATTTGAAATATTAGTAAAGGGAAAATTAAGGAGCTCTTTTAACAGGTCAGATGTAATGGCAGTATGTTAATTTGACCAAAGCTGAAAGAGTCAGATTTTAGAATTGTGTTTTCAGGCTGTACATTTTAGCAAAACCAGAGAAGATAAATAGAGTGAAAGATGAAAAACAAAATCATAAAAGAAAATAATCAGAAGGTACTTCAGCATGAAAAATCAAGGTAACACTGCAAGCAGATGCAATAAACATAAAAGAGGTTTGGGACTGTTATTTTTATTGCATGGAAAATTACTATGATTCATTGTTCTAAATTATGTAAAGATATATAGATAATGGAATTATGAACTGTATAAACATAAATGTGTTTGCCTTCCTTTTGACATATTCTATATTAATATAAATCAGGGTTAAATCACTGTAAGTTCAGAAAAAAATCTTTTATTTCCTCTATAAATTATTACGAGACATGAGAATGTCATTCTGAAAATTTTAATATACAATTTAATATTTTATTAACAATGTTTAAGAAAAAGATGCATATGTTTCTGTAGCCTTGTTGTAAGACAGTACAAAATGGGATAGGAATCACTGTAAGGCAGCAAGTTCCTATGGCTTGGCATAAAGACCATGAACAAATTAAAACATTCTAATGTTCTTAATGTTTCAAAATTCATGACATGAAGTGGGGGTAAAATACTCTAAAAGTGCCTGATCTGGCATGGCTGGCATTGGCAGTCTTTTCTTTTTTTAAGGAGAGCATTGTCTGTGTGAGATGTATAAGAAGTGACACTGCAGAGTTGGAGAACAACAGTGCCCAAACCCCAGGTCTCCAAGAACCTCGTGGATAAGCTGAGTACCTTAAACTGACATTGAATTAAACAAGAGTGGAAGGTACTGAACATGCATTGAATTCAAGAGTAGTTGAGTTTCTCAGCACATTGACAGATCAAGACCCCAATTTTTGTTTTGTCTTTTATAACAAATAATGCCTCAAGGCAAGTACATACAGTAGGAATTTTGCATAAAGTTAATTGTTCACTATACATAAAAATGACTCCTTAGTTTTAATAAGGCTTAGACACGCACTGACAGAGTCACATTATTTTCAGGTATGTGGACTTGGTATTATCAACAGTACAAACTAATTTGGAGTAAGATTTTTTTTCCTCTCAGGTTAGAGAGAGGTTTGATAGGAACTAAGTCCATGCAGGGATGCATTAATTCTGCAAGGGGAGTGGGATAGAACATTATGCCTTGGTGGTTGCAGCAGATACCATGCATTTTACTGTAATTTCTTCTTACAAGTTGTGCAAAAGGCATCCAGGTTTTCTTGCACAAATCAAACAAAGAATAAACACAGTGCACATTTTATGTGAAGCAGTGAGAGATATCATTTGTTAGCATTTGATCAAAGAGTTCTGTAACTGTTTTGCATTATATACAGTGTTAAAGTAACAGGCATATTTAATCTTATTACAGTATGCATATTCAGATATATTCTTGCATTGGCACTAGTAAATCTTTGGAGAAGTTTCTTACAGGAATATAGAGAAAGCAAGCAAATTTATAATGAACCTGTAATTCCTTTGGAGAGTTTGATAGCCTTTTCAAACAACTTGCTTCAACATGGTCTATTATCCAAATTCCTCCCTGCAATGATACTTAAGACAAATGACTTCAAAATGACTAATATTAGGTAGTTGGGATGAAAACCCCCTGTGCATGGTATAATTCTAGTAAATGACAAAATAATTAAGTAACATAGGCAGCAGATTCCAAAAGCAGATGCTTATGATAATGTAACAAGCTATAATATCGGCTGGTGTGTGAAGAGGAGAAAAGGGCAGCTTCTGCCCTAAGATGCCTGCACTTATTGGTTCTATTGAAATGCCCTCTATCAAGGCAAAGAATTTAATCTATATGTGGCAGAAGCATGACTCCCAGGGTAGTGGCTCTAGGACCGTGACTGTTCATTGCTTCCGTTCAGTTTAAATGAATACTCCTTTTTACCTTTTTCTAGGCTTTGGTCCATTGATTAGGAGGCATTATAGCTTTTTTACTGAAGGATTGCTGCAGGATTGCCTTTGGTTTTCAGATCATGGGGATGTTTGTTTAATCAGAGCACGACTTTTACAGTGGGACATACTAGATTTAAGTATCACATCAATGATGCATGAAGTCAAGAGATTTAAAAAACTTACCCTATAGCATGTGAAATTTTGCTTGGCAACCTTTAAGGCTACTGCAGATAAAAGTAGAGACATGGTGACTTGAATGTATATCTGAGCTACTGGCTTTTGCAGAGGTGTTTTTGGCATAGATTGCATTTTCTTATGTGGCTCCAAGTCACAAACATTTAATGTGCAGTGGTAAGAACTAGTGAAGAAAATGGCTAACTGATCTTACACCAACATATACCTGTTAAAAAAAATTATATTTGCATGTATATGTGCATTGTTATGTGCTTGGAAGGATGCATTTTATATTTATTTTTTATATAATCTTGAGGTATCGGGGTAATTTTTGAATACAATAAATCCTCCCATAAGAAAATTTGAATAAGTGCAAATTCCTGATTTCTCAATTTTCCTTTGAAAACATCCATTCTTTCCTATCAAATGAACAGTTTGCTAGGGAACACTGATAGGTTAACCTGGTTCACTCGCTTTACTCTGTTCCTTTGCCTTTTAATTATACAGACTCAAAGGCCTTTACTCCAGGTAACTGGTTTTGAAAACATTCCTGCATGTTAGAAGAGAAAACTCAGCTTGACCCATTCACCTTTCTCTAACAAGGCTACCCATAATTATCCCAATTTGTTCTAAATTGCTTTCTTTCAGAGAAATCAGACCCATTCTTAACACTAAAGAATTTTCAGCTGAGTCCTGTTTGATTGCACAGATAAGAATTTTTTAAATCTACTGTTTAGCTGGTGAGAAGTTACCAATACTCTTATCTCAGAAGTGTGAAAGAAAAGGGTTTTTCTCTCTAGTACAGTAATTTCTGGAGATCCAATATACTCTTCCCATTTGGCTCAGATCAGATCCTGCTTGTTGTTTTATGTCAAGTAGTAGATGGAAGTTTATGGTGTGAAAAAAAAAAAAAAAAAGAAAACCTCGACAGATACCTTTGTTAAATATTTTATAAAGATGTCAGTGTTATGCATCTGCCTGTTTTCTTTCGTCTCCAAATTAATAAAATTAAATATAGATCTCTTAAAGAGATACTTTCAGAAGTAGGAAAAATCTGTAAGGTCCTTATCTAAATGATTTTCATACGTCTAAGAGACTTTTAATGATAAAATTCCGGAAGAGTTTAGCCTTCAGGACACTCTTTCTTTTGAAGAATTTAGTCGTATTTCACTGGCCATAAATTGAATCCTTGATTTCAAATTTGGGTTATCAAAATATTCTTAAAGTGATCAATATTGCAAGTACAACATTATGCCTCATGTTCTGTTTGGTTTTAATTGATAGGGGATAGGCATATTAAACTTTGATTTAATATTTATAAATTTAACAATTTTTCTATTTATACTTCCAAAGGAGGTCCCTCCTAGAGGCTATGGCCTCACTGAACTTCTACTGCAGCCATGTGTGATCTGACTGTAACTACCACTAATTTGTAAGGGGAACCTGGATAATCAGCTTGTGCTCCTAAGAGGGTTTTCTAGGGATGTTTGCCCATGGAAACTCTGGCTAATTCTCAGTGGGATGGTGTATTTGGAGCAAAGCACCAGTAAGCCACAAAGGCAGGACACATACAGATCAGTGCGAGCCCTTGGCCAAACCTGTGTCTCAACAAGGCAGCAATGCACTAACACAGTTTTGCTGTGCTTGGCTCTGGAGTTAACTCACTTGCAGCTGGACAGGGATCATTTTTTTTGCAGTTCAAAGGCACAGCTAATCAGAAATGAGTGTGTATGGACCAAGAGAGATCATCTTCACTCTGATATTTTTGAAAGGCTAGGTATTGAGATTAATTAATAACAAGGAAAATCCTCTATAAGAGGATGGACTGTTAGCAGGGGTACATAAAACAGGTCCCTGAACATTATAAGAACTCACTGTTCCTAATAGCTTGACCTAATAAAGCTCACAGCCTAGATTTTGTACACAGGTGTAGCCCCAGAAAGGGAGAACTCAGCAGATAAGAATCAGTAGAAACACAGCTCCCCTTTTTTTCTCTGAAGAAAAATCAATATTATGGAGTTTTTCCTTCTTTGACTTCAGCACCTAGGTTCAGAGTTAGAAGCGCTAATTCCCACACTTCAAAATGTTCTGAAGTTTCCTTCACATACTTTCCCAAAGATGAACTTTTGCCTAGTGCTGTAGGAAATCATTCCTTATTCCACTGAAATGTGAAAGTGCACCCAGAAATGGCATAGAGAAAAGATAAGTAAAAAATGAGACTTTTTTAAAGAAGAGGGGGTTGAGTTTTGCAACCACCTGACTTGACTTTCTTACAACTTCTGACTGCTGGTTTTGCTATTTACTTGTGAACACTAATATCTATTTCCATTGCCATTTTACCCATTGCATATTTATTGAAGGGGTTTATTTCTTTTCGATCCCAATGTTTAATAATTTAAATTTTATTGCTCTCATTTTAACAGAATTTTCTTTTGTCAGAATGAAACAAATATGTATTTTAACAAGTTTATCAATTTAATTGTTTAGATGATAGGTGTCCTTGTTAGGAAGTTATAAACATTAATAAAATTTTATGAAATAAAATAAAACTAGAAAATTTCTTTCATTTCATTCTTTATGCTGCCAGCATTTAGCATCTTGTAAATATTCCATTTGTTTGCAGATTTGTAAGTTATTTTTCATGACTTTGTAACTGTAGCTATGGAGCTTGCAAAATACTACACCATCTAAATACAATTAGAAGAAAAATATAGTTCCTTGGAAAATTACACACCTAATTATTTTTTGCCACTCCACATATAATGATTTTTATGGCTATAAGCAGATGTCCTCGAAGATGCAACAGGAATAGTGAATTTTAAAAGGCTCATTTTGCAGTATTGGGGCAGTATTGTAGTTTTAAGAAACCACACCAGAATTGTTTAAAGCTTAAGATTATATTCATTATTCATATACATTGGACAGCAGGGGAAGTAAAAGACCCACACAAAAACTGTGATGGCTTGTGCAATTGTCTGCACTCATATGTCTTTTTGTGAGAGTGTGGGGATTGGCGTGCTAAGTACTCTAAAAACCATGTAGCTTTTTACAGAAATTTTGCAGGACAGGAAAAGTGTATAACAAGCTGTATTTTAAAAATTATTTTTCACTTTTCTTCATCCTCTTTACAGGGAAGGAATTTCTCTTTTTGTGTCATATAAGGATTATTCTTTCTTGTATAGTTCTATGTTTCTTTTCATTTGTCCTTTCCCCATTTTCCATCCTGAAAAGACAAGTTACTGTCACAAAGAGTCCCCTACTGTGCTTGCTTAAGCAAGAATATTTCAGTGTTCAGTGTCTTGGTTAACCTGTTCAGTTACTTAGAGGCAGGACACTATCATGTGTGCCAAATGGCCTGGAAATTTTTAAAGATTAAAGTGAATGGTAAGGTTGAAAGATGAAGGAATTAAATAATATTTGAACAACTTTTTCTGATGCTTCTAGTGAAGATGCTTCATCTAAAACTGATTGCAGTTGAGGACATATTTGAATCTCAAGCCACAGTATCTTCAGAAAGGATGCACACATAGGATATACTATAATACTCCCCGGTATAGATTATTTCCTCTTATGCTTGTGAGTTCCTTCTCCGTAGAGTTTCTACATTTGTGACACACAAATGCAGCAACCTACAATCCTTGTTTGCTTGTGTCCCAGTAGACTTTTGCTCTTCTGGTTCTCTCACTAGATCATCTTTAACATTCCCATCAAATTGATGCTTTTTGGTTTCACCTTGGTGGCTCTGAACTCCTTAGATCTGACTGCCTGTCTCATGATGCTACTTTCTAATTTGATGCACCTTCCTTCCAGCTTTCCATGTATTTGGAGTGCTTGTCTTGTATATATACTTTCTTTCCTACTGACTCCTTTTACTTGTAACCCTTGCTGTCTTTCTTAGTAAGTTTCCTCCTTTTAAAGCCCTTCTCAAAACATTTTTCTTCTTAGTATGACAGCTGAAAATGTATGGAAAATACCACAGATTTGGAATTGTACAAGGATATCTATCTGAACTAAATCAGCACCTTCCTAACACTGTGACTTGGGATAGGAACATCCCAACAGAAGGAGACATCTGAAACAATTCAGATGAATTGCAGGCTAGAAATGCCCATTTCTTTGCAATGGTGTAAAAGGGAGCCCAGGGTCACTACTGATCTATATACTGTGGACAGAAAATTTACAGAACAATCTCAGCCTATGTATCCACATTTTAACTAAGTCCTGTACTTAGTTGTTTAAATAGCTGTGAACATATGCTTAAGGCTATTTGCTAAATTGCAGATCTAAGATATAGGGGAATATTGACACTCTTTTTTTTTTTTTGCAAAACATGCAAATATAAACCAATAAAAATTAAAATACATAAAAGGGGAAAGTTTAGCTTTTCTCTCTCATCTATCTATGCTGTCTTAGAGAGACCTTATATTTCTTTTCCTCTCTGAGTTGAAAGCCAGGGGTGAAGAAATGAAGACCTGAGGAAGCCTGGTGTAAATAAGAGGTGGATAGTGTCTACATCCTTAATATGATACTGAAACATTTTTTCTGAGTGCTATAATCTGCGAAATAATTGAACATTCTCAATAATACAATTGTCTTCTGTATTATTCTTATTACTATTTCCACTGGTTTAAAGACTGGAGATGTTTTGTGTGTTCTGCATGTTACTGAAGAATGAGGAAAAAAAGTTTGACCCTGTAGAAAAATGTAACAATTTTATATAATCCAAATGGCAACTGGAAAGGATATGTAATCAGTCACAAAGAGCAATTGAAACACAACATTTCTTAGGGAAGGTGGAATTTTACAAATCACTAAAGGCATTTTTTCTCAGTCAAAAGATTTTTCTGTTTGAAATTCTGAAATGCTTGATTAATGAAGCAATTATATAATTCAGAAAATCAGTTTAATTGTATTTTTAAGCAAAGTATTGTCTTATGGGTATTATTAAATTGATCGATAAAGCTGTACCTAATTCAGTTCTTTAAACTTCAGGTTTGGCAATTTGTGCCATTAAAATTATAGACCCACCATAAAGTAAAATTATAGACTAAAATTAATTATTAATTTAGGGCCTAGAGATTATAGAAATCTAAATTGAAGATATTCTTAATATTAATGTTTAGATGACTAGATACACTGTAATTCCCTGTGTATTTAGCTGAAAAACTTAGAACCAGTTTTAACAATACAATGTTCAAGAAATGAATTTTAATTTACATTAGGATATCTGTCTCATGAGCTAACATTTCACCAATCCATTTGATCAATCAATTTAAATCCCAGTTCAGCTCCTAGCTATTGCTTGGATAGCTATCTTATTTGACAGAGATTTGAAGCCCTTGAGTCTTAAAACTGTATACAAAATCTGGGATGTGACCCTTCAGAGCTGAGTGCTGCATTGCCTAGTCTTCAGTTGTCTAGCCCTTAGATACAATTCAACAGCCTAAATTAGGCAAAATTTCTCTAAATAATGCATAGGAACAACACCTTGCAGTGGCCATTGACAGACTGTGAGAACTTGTCTTGAATCTAATGCTATATCTAACAGAAGAGCCAAGTTTGAGCATGGAGGGGACTTATATACCAATATTGGGACTGAAAAACTGACCTAATCACACATCTCTTCTGGACAGCCATTAATATAAAGGGGATTGAAGGAATATTTTTCCATGCACATTTTGTAATTAGGGTCCCCTAATAAACAAACATAGGTTAGCCCAGCAGGCGATAGTGATTTGCCTTTTTTCAGATCAGATGTATTTTGCAGCCAGGGAGGCATTTGCAGGGACCAAAGCTGTATCTCCCTACACTTAGGACATTCAGCCAATGAATCCTAGATGACTGTCGCTACCTTTTCTTTGATACTTTTAGCTTTGGCTACAAAGATCCTCTTGCACATACAACCATTTCATATATATGTTTGCATTTATGTATGTAATTATATATGCAACTATATTTGTGCCGTTCCTACTGAATTGCGGTGTGCCTTGGCTATTCCTTGTTTTGGTAGAGTATATTCTTCTGTTTAGTCATTGTCCTTTAGTAATTCTTCTTGTTTTACTAATTGTTTAAAAACTCCAAAGGATTACTTTAAAAAACTCTCTTTTAGTTTACTGTTTATCCCTCAGTGTGATTTTTAAAACCATTTTAACTGGTTTTGAATAGATGGACTTAATGATGTTAGTTGGAAATACTTAAATGTGAGCAAAGAGTCTATACAACGTTTTCTATACAATGTTATTGAAAAGAATTTCATTAATGTGCAGGATCGCAAGTTGTGAGTATCCTGCCTGCATGTGGAATACATAGAAACTATAACTAACTACCCTCTTTGTATCCTGGACAAGTAGAGTTAAGGACCTCAGAAAAGTCCTGCTAAAGCCCTACATGATGCATTAGAGACCATTATTTGGTAAAAAATGTGCTAAGGACTAGGGTCTTTCTGGAAACCTGCCCATTTTCTGAGTTTGTAGCAGGACAGCAAAGGAAGTACTTCTTGACTCGCTGCAAAATCTTCTCTTAAATGTAGTTTCTGTTCATCCAGGTGGATTAAGGAAATTCCTTTCACAGGGTAGAGGTGGTGTGCTTAATTTCTGTGGCTAATTCTTCAGGCTGTAAATGAGAACTTTGCTTTCCATCCAGAATTCCTGCTTCCAAGAGCTCTTAGATTCTACTGAAGTTGGACAGGGTTCAGGGTACTGAAGGTACAGGGTTCACAAAGCCAGAAGGAATAAAAGCAAGGAACCCATCTCTGTAACCCAGTGAGGCTGGATTTCACAGGTGACGCAGTGTTTACCTGAAATTTGCTGTTCCTGAGGGGCTATAAACAGCTCCTCTTCCTCTTTCATGGTTAAAAGAAAAGTAACTGTGGCTACCTCTCTGGTAGGAAGTTCAGTCCTATCAGGCTGTTTCCTTTGTGGTGGATCCTGTTTTAAGGACACCAAATCAAGTACATCATAAGCCTTACAATAAAGCCTTCTGAGGTCACAGAATCACATAATCAATTAGGTTGTCAAAGACCTCTGAGATCATTGACTTCCAAGCTATGACTGAACACCCCCATGTGAACTACACCATGGCACTACACATCATGTTCCATCTTTGCTTAAATACCTCCAGTGTTTAATGACAGTGACAATGACCCCACCACCTCCCTGGGCAGGTCAATGCCCAATCACCCTCTCTGTGGAGAAATTCTTCATAATGTTCAACCTAAACCTCTCCAGGCACAGCTTGTCCTGTCACTGGTTATCTGGGAGAAGAGACTGACCTCCACCTAGCTACACTTTCAGGTCGCTGTAGAGAGCGATAAGGTCACCCCTTGAGCCTCCTTTTCTCCAGGCAAACAACCCCAGGTCCCTCAGCTGCTCCTGGTAAGACTTGTGCTCCAGACAGTTCATCAGCTTCATTGCACTTCTCTGGACTCACTCCAGTACCTCAAAGTTCTTCCTGAGTTGAGGGGCCCTGAACTAGACACAGCACTCAAATGCAGCCTCACCAGTGCCGAGTACATGGGGACAATCCCTGCCCTGGTCCTGCTGGCCACACGATTGCTGATGTGGGCCAGGATGCCATTGGCCTTGTTGGCTACCTGAGCGTATGCTGGCTCATGTTCAGCTGCTCAACCAGCATCCCCAGATCCCCTGGGTTTTTGTCCTGTAGATTTGTGTTCACCTAATTCATTAATCTAATAATTATTGCCCTTGAAAATAAGATAAATTGATGATGAGAAGTATGTGATCTCTGAAGGCATGAATCTTGAGAAGCTGGAATGTTACAATTGCAGTTATAAAACCAGTTTATTAAATTCTCTACTTTCTTAGTGCTTATGTTATTCTCTCATGAGTGAGGTTTAGCTGTGCTACCTCGTCTGTATGCCAGCAATGAAGACGACCATAGGAACTGACTTACCTTTCGTCTTTGCCCCTTTCTGAATTGTACCTTTAAGGAACAGGGCTATGAACTTGTGAACTCAGTGGGGTCTGTTCACCCTTAGCAGGGTGAATGGTATGGAAGGGCTAGTAGGTGTTGGCTGTCTTATGATCCTATCAGCACAGGTGTATAATGAGGTATTTGAATGTAAAGAGAGAATTTCTTATTTGAGCCATAATTATCTTTTGTTCTGGAAACCTTTCTCTGAGAGTGGGAATATTAGAAAAGAACCTTTTAACAAACACAGTTTGAGGACTGGTGTCTGGCTCTACTACCTGGATACCTAGAAATTCAGAGGTTCTTTTGCAGCTATTAATTGAAAATATCAACTTCTGTGATATTTGATTGTCACAACATTGAATGGTAGTTAATAGTCTTTCATCAAACAAACAAGATATGTACGGAGTCTGAAACCCACAACTAAACTGGCTTCCAAATGGACCTGTGATGTTGTGGAAATGGAAGTGGGTAAACAAAAAAATGGTAGTTCAACCACTGTAAAATTAGTATTATCTGGTCTACTATAATTTCCTTTCAATCCTTTGAACATTGGCTTTGTGCACTGACACTGGATTTCTTTAGTTGTACTGGTGTTAATTACCATGGCCTCCTAGATAATCAGCCTATATTTGTTAAAATGAGAAGGTTATGCACAGAAAGAGATGTTGTGTACAGGTGAGGACTAAGCAGAAAAACGTTGTAGCAATTTGCTGAACACGGAGGCTTATTGAGGATGCAGTCCTGAATAATACACACTAGCTTTGCTCTTCCCCCTTTAGTGTGTGTAGAGAAGCCATGAATCATTCATGGTCTCCCAGCTGAGCGGGGCTTCAAAGGGGCTGGTTGTGATTGGGTGTCCTGGGTGAATTGCTGCGCTGCAGAAACGCCTGCACCCTCAGCACTGGAGGGGTGAGGAAGCACTTTCATCTGGGCCTCCAAAGTGTTTCGGGTCACAGTTCACCAGGAGATAACGATGTAGATGTACATTCAGAATTAGCTGCAGAGATACCTGTGTAGTGCGGTGTGGAAAAGTGAGCCAGTTAGATCCCCAGTGGATGCTGTGAATCAATTACTGTGTTCTGAATACAAGGTTGGCTGCAGGGGATAAACAGATGTCAGAGAATTTTTCCTAATAAGACCATAGTAATAGAAGAGCACTGTCAGCTTCGTTTTACATTCAAAATCTCACTTCCTCTTTATATGACCAATTTTATTAGGCCTCTAAACAAAAATATTTTATGTAACTGATAGCTGTATAATGAGAATAGTATCATTAAATTTCTTTTTTTCTTTTTTAACAAAGGTTGAAAGAGAAAGCAGAAATGAATCTTGGCAAAGTTGGAAAGAAGGTGTGTAATTTAGAAGGCTGGATGATCATTTCTTATCCCTTCCAACGAAAGACAGTATTGAATGGCTTGCAGCTGCCTTTTATGCTGAATCATAATCACCTACGTTCCAGAGCAAAATATTTTGACAGCCAAAGTTGGTGATTAGCTTGTACTGTTCTCAGTACTTTCTGCATATTTTGTCAATGTCTGGTATATAAAGCTGTGATCAGAAACAAGAAATAGCTTTGGGTTTAGTTAACAAATCTTACAACAGGTCATACACTTGCAGCTAGCAGCATATTCTCAGTATTCTTAATTTCTGTACAAAAACCAAAATATCAAGACACTGCAAATTTTAAGAGTAAAAGCAATAAATTATTAGTGATACTTATTACCTATCATGTTGCTCTTTCAAATAGGACACAGGTACAATATTACTTGCATACAGTTTGCAAATACGGAAACACTAGAGTAAGGGGATACCCTTGGATGCATCATGGGCATAAATTGTTCATATGCAGATTATGCTAAGTGTATTTTCTTTTTTGAAAGGAATAGATGCCGATATTTTTTAGTTCATACTATTGCCATGAAGACATTGTTACTTCATGTGGCAGAAATCAGAGCAAAATTTAGCTTTAAATATTGGTTTACAATGAATGCTCTTTAGTCTAATGCCTAAACTCATAATGTATCTCATACAAAATCTTAATTCCAAACACTTCACAGGAAGGGAAACAAAAGACAACTGCAAATAACATTCAGAACATTCTTGATAAACAGATCAACCATCTGAGAACCTCTATGAAGTTATGCTTCTATACAGCTCATATATGCCAAATTCAATTCAGCACTATTTGGGCATAAGTATAAGGCATAAGTATAACTCAAGGTTTTATTCACTGAAATTAGTTAAAGCAACACATGACCTAAAACCCTATTGCTGAGTTACCTAAACCTGGCTTTTTCTACCTCCCCAGGTCTGACATATACATGGCCACTAAAATTCAGAAGTGTGTCTCTTGAGACAACCACATATCGATAATATGTCCCTGTGCAGGTCGTAACACAATGCTTCAGTCCATAACCACTCCATGTCAAGATCTGAACAGTTCTCTAATTTTGACTTTCCTGAGGTTTGTCTTCATTGGAAACAGTACCAGCCACAATGGTATTAAAACTTCTCCTCAAACCTGGCTGTCCCTAGGGTTTCTTTCCAGGAGCAGCTCTGCCCTGAACAGTAATCATTGTGCTGCTACCACTCCCCTGAGTATGAGGGCTGCAGCCTTCCCAAGCCACTGCTGGCCACTATTGTTCTTCTGACACACACCATGTTGCCTACAATACAGCAATCACAGGGAGGAGGGAGAAGACAGCAGTCAGAAACTTATTTCAGAATTGTTCTCTCCCTCTGCAATTCCTTTAAGATCAGGATATACAATAGTAGCCTCAATGCATCATCTGTAATGATGCATTATCTATCATTGCTCTTAATTTGTAAATTAGAGTTTGTGTGCTGCAGCTCAGTGCTGGGAAGGACGTTAACGCCTGGCTAACCTTCTGAAACCTTTCTAGCAATTCATCTTTATTGGAAAGCTCTGCTATTTCTCTTCAGATGGGACAAACAGGGAAGCTCTACATCGACATTCATGATTCGCCTTCAAAACCAGCCACAGGTGTCCAGTGTACAATAGTATTTGAAACAGTTACATGAATAAAAATCACAAAAGGGAGCAAATAATGGCAATAACATGGAGACTTCAGGGGCACTCATAGTCAAGGGATATTACTGTGAAGAAAAGTCTACATGTTTCTGAATAGTGCTTTTTGCAGCATTAGACTGTCTTGCTTTTAGTTCTTCAATACTGATTTATAACAAAGAAATGCTGATTCCTTTGGGATTTTTAGCGGTCTATGCCAAAAGAAGGGTGCAGGTCAAAGTTGGGTAACTATTTATTAACAGTAACAGATGTGATAATAACAATCTTACATCATTTCTGCCACTGGGAACCCAGCAAGGCACCTCCAGATGAGCCCTTCACACTGATCTCAGCAGACAGCAGAAATCACCTCCCCGGTGGTGCTCAACAGCATCACTTTTGTTCTCACTTTTCTAGGATTTTCTCAAGCAAGCAAACTTAATCTTCCTCCTGCACAATACTGGGCTTTCTTGATGGTACATGAAAGCTCACTGAAAGTGTTAACATTCTGACATATGTCCATAGCAGCAGTGAGCTCTCACAAGCAATATGTACAGGTGGTGTTGTCAAAGGCAGCACATATGAATGTCACAGTGTGTCCTCAGGTTGTACAGCAGTCATTCATGCTAAAACATACAGATGTCTACAGCCAAGATGTATGGTTAAACTCTGCTAAGATTTCCATGAAACCATTGTACCCTCATTTACAGTGTCTTCTGTAGTGGACTATTATAAACACATTTCTTAAAGATTCTTATGGAATTTTTTTCAGATTCTCTTGAACAAGGAGATGAAGGAAAAGGCAGAAGAGGGCAACTTAAAGAATCTCTCAGATTCTATTCACAGGATCAGAAAATGGCAAGGTAAGGGTCCAGACTCCATGGACATGATAGATGCATTTGCACAGCATATCAGCAAGCACAACAGTGGGAAGGGAAAAATAATGAATGAATAAAAATATTTTCCTTTAGTGGTGATATTGAATGAAGCTGTTTAACTTTACATGTTGTAAACCTGGAATGTCTTTCATTGACCCATTTGTTTTTATATACACTACTTTTGTAGTTTTCCTGTGAAGATCTAATGGTACAAGAAAAGAAAGAGGGTTAAATACAGCTGGTAAAATAAGAATATATGTTTCTGGCTACATATGCATTTTCTGAAGTCTCTCCTGCGCTGACATGTTCAGTGGTGTATTTATTTTAAATAAATTCTGTGCTCGTCCAGAAAGATCGTTCCCTGGACATTCATCTGCCATGTAGAAATATGTTCAGGTCCAAAGATTATGGTTTAAATTTCCAGTGTTTTCTGTCATGGTGGGTTAATATGGCATTACCTAGGGAAAATTGAAACAATAATTGCTTTTAAACATGAAAGCTCAATACCATCAATTCCTAAGTGTTTTGGAAGCATTGCTCCTTTGAACAGTTCTTGTGTCTTCAACATGCCTATTTAAGTGGGCAAACGGAGTTTACAATCTGGTTTTATATTGTCATCAAGAAGACCCCTGAGCCTATTATTTGTAAAGCTTAGGACAGTGTATGAAATCATAATGGAAGGGAAATGTTTTCTCTGATATACTGTATTTGACTAGATATGCAAATTTGCTGGTCAGTTCCCTCCTCTGTCTCTTTCTTTTTCTGAAAGTCTTAAACCTGTAGTTGGTCCAGTGAGATACATTGCAGGCATGTGACTAATAAGTTTAGTACTGAAGTAAAAAAAAAAGACATTACAGTTCCAGACACAACTGGCATTACTCTTTCCATCTTTGGTAGTAGGTTTGAAGTACAGGTCAAATATTCATTTGACATCAATCAGAAAAAATACTTTAGATTTAAAGATAGGAAGGTCTATTTACCTTGGCTAAAAAATCTAAAACTACACCCAATACAAAATTAATCAGAAGGGAAACCAAAACTATAATTTTACTGAGATCAAGGGGAAGCCTCAGACTCATTTTTAGAGACAGAGTTTGCAATGCATGCTGTAGGGAATAAAATACGTGGGTTTAATTATCAACAACAGGCCTAAGGACACAATCAGATTAAATTTAAACATGTGTGTAAGAAACAAAATAAATATAGATATAAGGAGATGGGAACAGATACAAATCAATCTCGAGGGAGGTGAGAAGGAAAGGGATTAATAATTAAAATGTGTATACTACTTGTTTATTCTTAGAGCTGTACCTGTGAGCATGACAAGTATGACTTCCCTAGACTTTGTGACGCTGTGTCAGAGTTTTGTGAGGGATTGAAAAAGAATTTAATAACTGAGATCAGCCTCAACAGTAGTAAGCTATCAACTATGTGTGTTTATGCATGAAGTCCAACAGTCTTCATCTTAAATTGTCTGTACAAATATGCAGTAAGTGGCTTGAAAAAATTTCCTCCCCATTTTAAATTGCTTTGTTTTGTGCAAAATTATTGCCTTTTCTAGCTAAATGCAGAGTTATAGACATGTATACACAGACAAAGAAAAGTCAGAGGAGTCAAGCACTACAATCCTGAGTACCTATGTAATTAATTTTCAACTTATTTCCCAGTTCTTTTGAGGACTGCTTCAGCTAATTGTCACCAATACATCTCTAGAGAGTATACCCTAAGCATTTTGAATGTGATACAGTTTGTGCCACTTGGCCTTAGGGCTAAGTATCAGTCTTTTACTCTAGTTTTTTCCCCAATAATATTACTAGAAATGGGATGAAATATTCATCTTTGCAATACAGGTACAGGACCAGCATGAATTTTCTCATTTTCATTTCATATGAATTCATAATAATTATCAAATTTTGAAGGTAGTATACAATGTTTGTAAGTATGTGCCTCTGGAAAGGCCTTTAGATTGTGGGGGTTATAATGGATGTTTCTTTCCTTCAAAGATATTTGATTTTTTTTTTTTTGATGTTGTGGATTTTCCTTTTCATGCCTCCAACCTTTCTTTTTACCTTGATTTTACAGCTTGTCTCAGCTATTGCTCTCCTGTTAATATAATCTTGGTCTGTCTCAATGAAAAGTGCATCTGCTCTAAGAAATCCTTAATGCTTGATTTGGTTTCTCTTTTTCCCCCTCTTCTATTAGAATTATTTCCCTCTGTATATCTTTCATCACAATGTTAACTATTTCCTGCATGGCCTGTCTTACACTGTTGACCTATCATGAAATAGAATATCAATTCAGAGCATCCCTTGGCCTCGATGATTTTAATCCAAGAATTGTCAGGTCTTTCAATATCTCCCTTTCCTACATATTATGAATTTTACAGCTGTAAGGATGGAGCTTTCCCACAACTGCAACAAAAGAAAAGAGGATGCACACTCAGCAGAACTTGCTAAAGGAAAACAAATAATGAAAAAGAGGACCTTATGGGGTGTCCTCTTGGAAAGAGAGAGTAATATAGTTTTAAAGCTGGGATTTCATGCATTAACTTGGAAGGTTCTGAGATACTGTGCTAATAAACATAATGTTAAAATTAAGACTGTGAACAATTAAGCACATTGAGGTCTGGTAAAGATATAAATTAAATCTTCTTAATTATTATGGAATTTAAAGAACTTCATTTTCTAGAGGTTTTTGATTTCGATAATGTGGAATAGCAAGAACCCAATGCAGATTACCTGCCTGTGGTTAGGGCATAAAATCCATGTCAGCAAAAGCAGTACCTCTCAGAGAGCTTTTGCAAATGAGTTTGTGATTTCTCACTTGTTAGAGAATGCCAAAGAACTGACTGGTTTATCAGTCATAGAAAAAATGTCAGGACAAAATGAACACAGAACCATTTTCAGTATTATCCTGGGACATCTTTATTAGATAAAAAAATCCTGATTTAGTTACTGATTTAGTTCACAACACATGAGTTGCTCCATTGATTTGATTTGAATATGCATTGCCTATTCTTTTACTTTCTTAATTACTTTAATGAAACACGGTAAAATCTCTACAAAGTTGTACTGAAATTGTAGTTGGTGATTTCTTTTTCTTCTAGGATTCAGATTCTGTTCTCTGATGCATAAACTAGTGCTTAATTAGTTTACCATACATACACATATAGCCCTAGATTTTGTTTTGTGTTATTTCAAGATTATGTAAAGCTAAGAAATAGTGTATGTATGATATCTGCTAAACAGTATATCTGAAAAATGCAAATAGCTCACAAAACTGAAAAAACCACATATTTTGGCAACTATATGGTTGCAGTAAAATCTTCTATTTTATTTTATTATTACAAATACTAACAACACTTGAAATATCTCCCCTGAGGTTTTGTTTTTTCCTCCTTCTGAATATATACATTTTTATATTTGTTTGGTTACTAAGACTGAGGCTTCAGTCCAAGGAATTGGAAGTTGCAGCCTTTCGACAGCCATTGCTTTATTCTTCTATCATGAAAAGGATCCTAAGTAAAGAACACCAGCAGTGACTTGCATCGCTCCTGGGCATTTTTTTGTTCTTGTGATCTAAAGTCCACTTATTGTGTTTTCTGTTATTTGGAGGTCACCAAACTTTGATCACTAGGGGGTAGTGTGGGGCTTTTCCTTGATCTTAGGTTCCACTTTCTTCAGCCTGATGTTTTTTGAATGCTTATATGAAAAGCTTACACTAAATATCCCACATCTATGTATATATCTATGCATAAAGTTCAGAAATTCCTGGATGTATAAAACCATATGACATTACCAGTGGAAATTAAATGTGTAGTGTTCTGTTCACTTATGGCAAACTTTCCTGTATTCTCCGAAAGGAGTCAGATACCGCAAATGTGCATTAATCCTCTTAATTTTCTCTCTTCTCCCACAACACATAAATATACACATACACAAAAAAAAATATACATACATACTTACATTTTGAACCACTGACAATAAAATAACAGATTTAGAAAACTGCAAAAAGTGTGACCCTATACCCCATATTAATATTTAATCAAGTGCTCACCATATATTTCAAGTTAGTCGGAGAAAATTAATTAGCCCAAAAGATGCTTGTCCTTTAAAGGCACTGTAATCCCTTTTGAAAATGTAAATGAGATAATCCTTTGGTGAGTGCAAGCGACTGTTCATTTAATTCAGTGTGAGGTTTTCAGGATATCAGTAGAAACCCATCCTACATAATTTGAGTTTATTGGTAATAAATTTACCACCTAAAGAATTTTGTGGAGAAAAAACTGAGATAATTTGCTCCTATTTTTTTCAGATCACTTCTTCCCTTGCATAAATCTGAGTGTGACCTAAGAAGTGAATGAAAAAACCCATTGGGGACCCTTCCTTTTCTATTCTTCTTAATTGATTCCCTTGTTATCAGGAGACTAAGAGGCATTCTTGAGATCAAGGAAGGGCTAACACTTTTTGAACATACTGTAAAGAAGACTATGAAATAATGGATTTCGAAAGTATGAATAACTTACCCACTACTCTCTTGTTATCTTATAAATCAAAACTGCCTCAATTTCAGGTTGTTATAGACTAGATATCCCAGTTTGTCTCTGATAGAAATATAAAGATAGACTTTTTCCCCTCTCTTGGTTACTATAAAGGGGTTTTTTTGGCCACTATAAATATTTTCTTGCTTAGAACTTGCCATTTTCTGGTTTCAAAATTTGGAAATTTCTGCCTAATCTAACTTCTTCTACCTCACGATTACCTTCAAGCATAAGTATCGGCTGTACATTATTGTGCCTAAGCTAAACTATGGTATAGATAGAATGGTTTGTTTAGGGCAATTTTAAACTTCTGATGGTTATTCTATCTCTTAATTAAGGACATATCTTCCTATAAATATTTCCTCCATATTTCCTACTGTACTGTCTGTGAAGGATATACACTATAACTAATCCCATGCATAAATAGTCTCCCTATGGAGGACTCTTACCAGTTCTTCCTGAGTCACGTATTTTCTTTTTTTTTTTTCTTTTCAAATAAATGGACAGATCCAACGTCCAAACTACTTTAAGGACTCATTTCCACAAAATTCTCTGCAGACCAAATATTCTTCCTCACACAAGAAGTTTCAACAAAGCAAGGGATGATGATAAGATTATACACTTAAATGTAAGAACTTTTATCTGAAAGAGCTGCTAATATGTGCAGTATTGAACATCCCAAAATGAAAAGGATGTAAAGCTATGAGAAAGTGTGAGAAGGAAATCTACAGAGATGGTGAAGGACCTTGAGGGGAAGACGTATGAGGGGTGGCTGAGGTCACTCAGTCAGTTCAGCCTGGACAAGAGGAGACTGAGGGGAGACCTCATTGCAGTCTGCAACTTTTTCATAAGGGGAGGCGGAAGGGCAGGCATTGATCCTTCTTTCTGGTGACCAGTGATGGAACCTGAGGGAATAGCCTGAAGTTGTGTGAGGGGAGAGGTTAGTTTGGAGATCAGAGAAAGGTTCTTCACCAGAGGGTGGCTGGGCACTGGAACAGGCTCCCCAGGGAAGTGGTCACAGCACCATCCTGGCAGAGTTCAAAAACTGTTTGGACAACATTCTCAGGGACATGGTGTGACTCTTGGGGTGTCCTGTGCAGGGCCAGAAGCTGGACTTTGTTGATTCTGTGTGTCCCTACCAATGCAGGATATTCTATGATTCTACATGAAAATTCAGAATAAAAGTACTTGTATTTGTAATGTAATGGAAAGCTACTGCAGCACATCTTAAATCTTTAGGTCTCAATGAACTTATATTTGTTCTGCTTATTAACAGGGACAGACAATTAGCAACAGTTCAAGATTTACAAGTAAGAGACAAACCTGGAAGCATAGATTCTTTATGGTGTAGTTTGGGGCTTCTTCAATATTTGAATGCGGTCCAGTTTTCAAAAGAAAAACAATACCTCATATATGTGAGTCTGTATCTGTAAATGGATGTTTATAAATGGAAGTCTGTATAGCAGTTCTGTCACAGATTCCTTGTGTTTTCACTTATAAGAAGGAATATATCTGTGTTCGTGTTTTATTTTTAATAGCAAAGGATCTATTTCACATTGTGCTGGTCCCTTTTACTTCATTGTGTAAACAAAGAAATTGAAATTTTCCATAACAAAAGTCTTCCTCCAGTGTAACAAGAGCATGAAAAGTTTCTCATTGATGATATTACATTCTCTAAATGTTTCCTGATTTTTATTTTTTATGAATTGACCTTCCTTAAAAAACATGAAATAGTGGCTGTTCCTCTCTTAATTTTCTTTGGTGACTAAAAAGATAGGAAAAAGAAAGGTTAATTCAGGGCAAAAGTAATACTTGGTAAGCAATTAAGAATGTTCATGTTTCTGTCCCTCTCTCTCCTCTGACCCTTCACAGTCTCAGACCCTTCCCTACTGTTCTGGGTCATTTATTCTGTGTCAGCATCAGTTTTAGTCCCCTCTAATTCACTGACTGCCAAGTCTACAAGATTATGTACCGTGGTTTTCGTGCAGTGGATGCCTGTCCACCAGGAACTCAGTGAACTGCAAATGTCAAGTGGGACTTAAACCAATGGCCACAAAGCTACAAGGTAAGTGCAATTTCTTCTGATCCAACATAGCCCTTACAAGGGTTGTTTTCAAAAGACAGGAATGTTATCTGTCTTTTACAGCACTGAAATGCATGTTTGGCATCATGGAGCTCCCTATCCCCAATACATGGAGGTGCAGTGAGAAATTCAGATTGGTTTATCTTGTCTATGCTCCCCAACCCACTTTCTGAAATTGTAGAGGAACTTAATAAAAGGCAAAGCAAATCTGACAATGTCATATCAGTTCTCCCCATGGAGTTTATGCACTGGTATAAAATCACTGAGAAGCAATCACCGAGCAACCAGGTTGCAGCTTTGGACAATCAGTGCCTAAATCCATAGAGCAATTTGAGTTACTTACACCATTTTGCCCCCTCCTCCCTTTTTGACCTGCTTCCCCTTATGCTGTGAAGAGAAGTATATATTTTTGCTATTAGCCTTTTGTGAGCTGCCCTGCTCGAGAAGTGATGTGAGGTCACAGGATGAGAGGTTCACCTCCAAATAGCACCATGCAATCTGTTGTGACATATACATTTAAAAATCACTTAGAGGGATATTTTCAAGAGGAATATACTCTGGGTAGCAAAAATCCAAGTCAGTAATGTCAAATATCTAAATTATCTCTGAGTATATCAAAGCATATTTATTCCTGACACAGAACACAGTGAAAACATATCTTATTTTTCCTCTTTGCCGGGTTTAGACTGCCTTAAAGCTGTTGCTCCTTCCTCAGGATCACATGGAATTCTTTTTCCATACTGTTTTCTGCTAAAATTTCTGTGCTATCGCCCAGATTGACCATCAGCTCCATAAAACACCAGTGGATCTGAAAAGAAGAAGGAACAGAATGAGAGAAAGACAAAATGAAGTGGCAAGAACAAGCTGAGGTGATTATGAATTCTTGGGAAAATATTTCAGGCAAATTATCACAGTGTTAATGACTACAGTGGAGCACTTTCTTAGACCTCTCCTAGGATCAGACTTGTTGTAACTTACATGTAGAATGGGGTTATTTTTCACAGAGTTGTTGCTTTATTTCAGAGCTGAAGATCTGGTTTGGGCCGCAGTTTCAGCATGTTCTGCCTTTGTGTATAATGAAGTCAACCTGCCCTGTGACCCTGGCAGCGCTTTCCAGATTCCTTGTCAGGTGACATCAGCTCATTTCCTTCATGCAAGCACTACTGACCTTAAGGCTGCTCTAGAAACCCCACTAGCAAATAACCCAAATTAATTTAGCCTTCCAGAAAAGTGATAGAAGCAATGGGGGCTGTGCAATAGTCTGTCATCAATGCTTTCTAAACTTTCAATCTTCTAGCTCCATATTGGTACCTGTTTATTGTTTGGTGCTGTTTCATGAATCAAAGTTTCTTAAGTGTTATATTATGCAACATGCCATGCAAAAACAAGCTATGCAACTTGTTTATTTTGATTCCAAATTCCCTAGTTTTCAAAAAAATACCTTCTAGCAAATCAGCTCCTATCAAGATCTGAAGATTTCTAACAATGGATGTCTCTAGCTGCTATTTCTCTCATAGAAGAATAGGTATTTTTTTGTAAGTTAGACAAGTAAATGTTACCTGGTTTCAACTGAGACATCAGTTACTGTTCAGATATTGAAACTAGTAGCTGCAGAGTGAACAAATATATTTTATGCATGTTAACGGGCATTTTATGTTCCCCAGCCTTACCTTGTGTTCCTTTGAAAATGATCTTCCCACAGCTTAACCTGCACTATTTTCAATCCATCTTGTCCTCAAACTCTCCACCTCCATTTTCAAGTGTCCCAACACAAGTCCTGTAAAACTTAAAGTACATCTAAGAAACACCTGATCATTTTCCACACTCAAGGCAGCAGCATTATCTGTTAAAAGCTGATCGCTTTGTTCTCATTACTGCAATAGCAAGAATTGTTTGTGGTATCAGCTTAGATGGCAATGATGATCCGTATAGGCTCATTATGTCTTGAACAGCATTTATGTGGGACAGACAGAGAGATATTGCTGTTCATTTCCATTTGTATGGGGAAAAGCAGTAATTTGAATAGAATGAACTATCTGGCCAAGTCCTACTGTTGGAGTTCTCTGGCAGTGCCTGGTGGAAGCCTATGCAGCATGCTGGGTACTTGCAGGGACCTTTTGCAGTGTATCCATGGTGAACAGGCACTGAGTTATGGGGTGAGGTTTTGTTGGCCTTGCCAGCTTCAAACATATGCAGCTGGAGGGGGTGTGGGTTTGTGCACTAGCCTGCCCTTTCAATCATATACATGTAAGTGCCTATTCAGAGTGAATTTTACAATTTTTCATATATAATTTAGACCTGTTATGGGCATATGCTTCAGGATGAATACAAGAAGAAGCCTACATAATTTATGCTTCATCTATTCATGTACTTTCCACTATAGATAACATAAAATGTGATACTAGAAAACAAGACTACTGTCTTCAGTAGATACTGCCCCAAAATCCCTAGGCTTAGCTTCAGTTCTTCCAATGAAATCCTCATTTAAAAATTAATATTCAGTGTCAGAAAAATAATGAGTTTGATGATAGCACTTAGGTTAGAACCTAAGCTCTTTAGTTGACAAAACAATTGACAATAAGGTTATTGCCACTGAACTGGGTGCAGATGCTCATACTGGCAGTGAGGGCTGCAGGGGACACAGCTGATCCCTGCAGCCAAGGGGGTGGCACCTTGGGGGAGAAGGAGTTTAAGAAAGGTCAAAAAAACTGACTAAGAGAAGAGTGAGGAAAAAAAAGTGAGAAGCAGCCCTACAGACGAGAGGAGAAGGAGGAAGTGTTCCAGGTAGCAAAGCAGAGAATCCCCAGAGGAGTCTCCTGACCCTTGGAGGTGATTGTGGTGGATCAAGTGTCCACAGTATGTGGTGGACCCCACCCTGGAGAAGTTGGATATTCCTGAAGGAAGTTGCAGACATGGAGAGTCCATGCAGTAGCAGCAGCTAAGTGTGAGAAGGGAGGGGTAGCAGTGAAGTGTTGTTCTGGACTGACCACAGTCCCCATTCCCTATTCCCCTTGTGCCCTTAGGGATTTGTGGAAGGTGGTTTAGATTTTGACTTTGTTTCTCATCATCCAATTCTATAATACATTGGAAAAAATTTAAAGACTTTTGTGCCTGTGATAGCAATTGGAGGGTGTCTTTATTATGATTGTAATTATCAAAGTGTTATCACAATAATTCTATTGAGATATTCTATGAACACGGTTAGGTGGTCACTTCCACAGGTTACTGTGATGGGCTGACCTCAATCTCTTCTACTGGTGTGAAAATAGTTTATATTCTTATAGGTCATTCTGTGTTGCAGTTTCTTAAGAGCTTTTCTTGAAAACACTGTAGTAAGTGACAGAAGACTGCTGTCTGAAATAATTTCTCCATTGGGAAGCAATTCTGATGCTTCATGTCTGGACACTGGATGTAGTCCTTGAAAACATACTATGCATGAGACCCAGGTTCTCTGGTTCTGCAGACATTGTAGTCACAGCAAGGCATTTTTTAAGATGTTGACAGAAAGGACAGAGGACCTGAAGGAGACAGACATATCTTTGAGTGGCCACTGGAAGGCAGGCCACTCATAAGGCTTTTCAGATGACACAAGATGACTGGTTTCACTGCTGAATTCCATCCTGCCTGATCTAGAACCCCTGGTACTTCAATTCTGATTTTTGTAACAGTACTGTGTGATTGGTGCATAAATGTATACTTGAAGGCTCATCAAGAACTCAAGGAAACTACATGGTTCATCCTTCCAAAGTGAACCAGAATCAGTACAAGGTAATAAAAGAAACCAATATTCTGTGCCTTTTAAAGAGAGTCAACAACATCCAGTACCCAAAGTTAAGCTCTTGTGTAAATAACGAAGGCGTTAATAAAAATATACAAAGAAGAAATTGCCTCAGTGTCATATTAAAATCCTCTCTCCTACTGTTTATGGCACATCAAACTGTTATTTATTTCTTTGCCAAGTATCCAGCTTGTATTTTGAGCTTGGTTTTCTTCTTGTTGTCAGTTGCTTGGTACCATATGTCACTGATAAAAATTTATTTACATGGAGAATGCCTATAGTTAGAATCTTATTGAATGTAAGGAAATGATCATAAGCAGCCACAGATAAATCCAGCAAAACTTCGGTTGCTTAAGGGGAAAAGATTCTAAATAATACTGGAGAATAACTGTACTGTCAATGTGTTCCCAAATACTTAGGGACAGTTGTAGAAATCAGAAGTCTAGTTGTATGGAGTCACATTTTAACACCTTCCCTGGGGCCTTGCTGCAATCCAGTATGTTTTAGTAATACTTGAGGTGACCCTGGAATGACTTACAGTTTCAGTTCTTTTACACTTACACATGTCTGACAACAACATCAGGACCAAATAGAGGACACCTAGGTAACTATGATATTACCCAAGAAGAAAACATATCCTCCAAAAAAAGAAGTGATCAGGTACTGGTGCAAACCTCAGTGAAACTACCTTTTGTGACTCCACCTCTCATTGTCTGCCTTGTCACACCTATGGTCCAGGAACTAAAACAATGGGTATATACCAGCAAAAGAAACCAGAGTGATTTGGGGTCCTCAAATCACATTTAATGTTTTATATATATATATTTATATTTATATACATTAATGAATTGCCTCTGTTATGTAAATAAATTTGAAAGCACATACTATGTCCACATTGGCCTTTTACTTTGGATCAAGAGGCTGCTTTGAACTGGACTTTCAGGTCAGCTCAACTTACCACTTTAAGGTTCTCATCAACAAATGGTCTCAACACTCAAAATATATTAAACTAAAGACTTGGTTTGAGCAATGCAGAGAAGTCACTTCTGGGCAATAATTGCTCCGTGGGTACTGGGCATGGCTCCCTGGAGTTGGGAGCTGCAGGAGCTCACTATGGAAGAGGCAGGGCAGGGTAGGGTCTCACAAACAAGGTCCCATCCACCACCCAAGCCCCGGGAGCAGGACATGCCAGAGAGCAGTAACTTACACAGTGCAGGGGGTGGGACTGGAACTAATGTAGTGCAAAACCCACAAAATCTGTATAGTGTTGCAAGAGTTTTGCTTCAGAGATCTTCATGACTTGCACCACAGTATTTGTTTTTGTGTAATTTTGCCACATCACTTGCTTTAGACTCTATCCTCTTTCTGCAGAACAAAGGCAGATAGATGTCTAGAAAAACTGCATCTAAACTTGTCAATGCGTTTCCACTGTGGGCAATGAAAAGAAAAAGGTCTTTCCTGGTATAGTTTAGATTAGTTGTGTGAAACTGCCTTAAAAATACTTTTTCTCTGACTGAAAGTGCATAGTAGAATTAGGTCAGCTGTGGTAGACACATACATCTGAAGTTAGGTGAGACAGCTCTCATATATGCTGAAAAACTAGGTACAATTTAGTTATATGTAGCACAATGCAGTATGACAGATAAAAGGGACTCTTCACAGATTAACAGGGATGTGAATTCCCCCAAACTAGCCTCAAGGTGGCTTCAACCATTTATTTCCTCAAACAAAGCAACTGATTTAATGATTTAGAAAGCTGGCTTCAAATGCTGTTGGCATAAAAATCATGTAGTCCTGTAACTCCTAAAGATTTATTGCAAGTAAACAGAGCCAAACTCTGTCATTCTCAGACTATTAGTTGTCCTGAGGGGAACCATAAAGCTTGCTACCTTTATACCTGAAGCTGAAAAGTGAAATAGAAGCTGAAGTGCAGTTAGAAAATAGAGCTGAAACCACTTAATTCCTCTTTCACACACCTTTCCTCACTTACCCATGGCCAGGTATTTCCCTTATGTCAGTTCTGGTGTTTTATTGAATGCCACATTGAACTGATCCATCTCTTGAAGTCCAAAGATACTCCGTTTACCTAGTCTTTCTTGCTCTTACATTCCCTCAGAAAAAAAAAAAAAAGAAAAAGAAAAAAAAAAATTAACAATTATTTCTTCTAGACGACCTCAGTGAACACTGGAGCTAGCACAGGTCTCAGGGCAAGATTTCCAACTGCAAGCAAAGGAGGAAAGAAGAGGCAGCTAAGAAACAGGGGCAAGGTTACTTGTTCAGTATATTCAGCCCCACTTTTGACTTGTACTCCAGGATAACAAAAGCCTTTGCTGGCTTTGGCAATATCCTAAGCTAGCAGTACCACCAGAGAAACTACCCTGTGGAACTACTTTATTGGAGTTTTCAACTATATGGAGCGCTGGTGATGGTTTTCCAAGGCTAATTCATTTATATAACAACTCATTTATATAAGGAAGGTTCCATATCACTTCCTGAGAACTGATACTTAGCATAGAGGTGTGACTTTATATACAAACATTGAAGTACAAAATTTTTCTCACTGTCTTGGTGCTGACTAGAAAAGTGCTTCCTTGGTAATGGATATACACAACTGGCTTGAGCAGTATTTTCCTCACTACTCATCAACTAACAAATAAGTCAGCAGTTTGGAGTAAGTAATGTGCTGAGCACTTAATCTGGTTTCTCACACGGCTGCACAAAGAGATGTGAGAGAGAACGAGGCATGGGAAAGAACTAATTCCAAGGGCAACATCCCTCCAAATCTACCTATAGCTCTACTGCTTGTCCAGGTTGTCTGCATAACACTGGGAAGTCAGTGAAAAACAGAAATCAGTAAAATGAGTAAGGAAGTGGCTCATGCTAGGCCTGAGGGCAGAATCCTCCATGCATTTAGCACTCATAGTTAAAGTCCTTTTTAGACTTGGAGGTTAAAAAACTATTTCAGTCATTTAAAATGAAAAACTGAGAAAGACCACAGAATTCTATGCAATCGGACAATGAGCTGAATGTTGTGAAGCTGGGGTAGAAACCACCAGACTCAATGTGGTTATTATTGGGTCTTTCCTATACCAAGTGTAATCTGCTGGTCAAATTTAGGGAAAGGTGTACGGCCAGGTTCTATAGGCAGGATAGAGAAGACAACTCAGAGAGAGCTCCTAAACCATAGCAAAGTTCCACACAGCTCAGTCATGTCAAGACTTAGGGATGCTTTGCATGGGATGCTGAATATTCCAAGTGCTCACACAATCAGCAACAAATCTGAGGACCATGTGGCACACAAGTGTCAGCTAGATACCAGATTATAGGCTTCTTTGTAATGGAGATATACCTCGGTATATCTACAATCAAAGTAGAAGGTTCCTAATATTCCTCATTTCTCTTTGCTGACCATGCAGTCTATGTCAGTTCAGACATTTACACTATGTCAGATGTAACATATACAGTTAAGGAAAAGGAATTCTCCCTCTAATTTTTTGTGATAATTTTACTATAAAACCTCCTTTTAAAAAACATACATCATATTTCTACTTCTTTCCTTGTTACATAAATTCTCTTTTTTCCTGTGAAGTGGTGACTTGGAGGTTCTGGCCTGGAGAGTCAATGGACCAGATCAGAAATATCAGATATTGGCATCATAGGAAACAACGAATTATAGTGATGTTTCTAGATGTGTGCTTGTCTAGATGTGTTTCTTATCTGTGTGCTTATTCATTGGACCCTTGTGTCCCAAAACAGTAATTATTTTCTCAGGGTTCTTGTGATATGTTGATCTCAGCTGGGCCCCAGTCCCTCTTCCCCTTGCAAACAGGGTGAAGAAGTTTGTGAGTCATCACATGACAAAGCACATAGCAATTGTACTGATTTTAGCTGGGGTATAATTAATATTTTCATAGTGGTTGGTACAGGCCTGTGTTCTGGATTTGTGCTGTACATACAGACAAATATTTAGAGCTGTTTTTGTTATTACTGAGCAGGGCTTACAAAGAGACAAGGTCTTTTCTGCTTTGCCTACTGCTATGCTGACAAGGGAGCTGGGAGCTCATTAGAGGTTGAGAGGAGACACAGCTGGGACAGGTGACCCCAAATGACCAAAGGGATGTTCCAGACCATATGGCATCATGCTCAGTATATAAAGCTGGGAGGAAGAAGGAGTAAGGTGGGATGTTTGGAGTGATGGTGCTTGTCTTCCTAAGTAACTGTTATGTGTTATGGGGCCCTGCTCTCCTGGAGATGGCTGAAAACCTGTCTGCCCATAGGAATTAATGTCTTATTTTGCTCTGCCTGTGTGCACAGCTTTTGCTTTTCCTGTTAAACTGTTTCTATCTCAGCCCATGGGTTTTCCAGCTTGCACCCTTCCAATTTTTTCCCCAGTCCTGCCGGTGGGAGTGTGAGAGAACATCTGTGTGGGACTTGGTTGATGGCTAGGGTTAAAGCACACCATCATTAAAAAAGCAGATTCAACTTGGGAAAATGAATTTAATTAAATGCTAACTAAAATAGATTTGGGTAGTGAGAAATTAAAACAAAATTTAGAAAATACCTACCTGACTTCTCAACTCCTCTATCAACTTCTCACCTCTCTCCCTCCTATGCCTGCCCTGCCCCAAGCAGCACAGGAGGATGGTAAATTGGGGCTGTGGTAAGTCCATAACAGTTTCTTTTTACCACTTTTTTCTGCTCAAACTTTTCTCTTACTGCAGCCTGTATGCTTTATATAGGCTTCAGTCCTTCCTTCAGGACCTGTTTCCACACGGGCTCCTCCACAGGCTGCAGTATATCTGCTCTGGAGTTGTCCTGTGTAGTCTGCAGAGAGACAGCTCGCTTCACCACTGTCCCCATGGGCTGCATGGGAATGTCTACTCTGGCTCTTGGAATTTGTCTTCCCCTTCCTCCTTCTCCAACCTTGGTGTTTTGATGGTTATTTTTCACATTTTTTCCCCCTTCCCTCCCGTGTCTCCAAATTGCAGTGCACCATTTTGCCCTTTCTTAAATACATTTTCCCCGAGGCACCACTAGTATGGCTGACAGGGTCAGCTGCGTCCTGCAGTGGGTCTTTTCTGGAGCCATCTGGAATGGAGGAAACTGTTTCCAGAACCAAATCTTTTCATTCCTTAGACGATACGGAGCTGAAGACATCTAAAACAGAACAGAAAATCAGAATGGAATACAGAGGGTCATGTATGAAGTCCTGAGCATTTTATTGTGCTTCCCACAGACATTAATGTTTTCTGTGTGCATTTGTTAGTTAAATTGTATTGGAAGAACTAGGGCCTGCTTGACACCTGACTGATTGACTTAAGTCTCCATCTCTCTTGTTAGTATTGTAAAAAAAGGTAACATGACTGGAACAGATTTACTTACTGAATTTTGGTGCAATTCTATGGGTTAAGAAAAATGTATGACTTTGAGATCTGATACCACAAACTCTTCTGCTTGACTTTATCTGCTTTCAACTCCACTGTCAGACCTAAATTAGCTGTAAGAAGTTCACCCATTAACAGTTTGCCTGGTTTCACAGTAAATGTTGCATAATTATCACTGCTGTTTTTGCTGTACTCCAACTTTAACTTTCAGCTTATGACAAATGTCCTCTTCTGTTGAATGTTTTATCTGCTGGTTTCCATGGAACTTTTTATATGCCAAGAGTCTTGTTTTGAGCCTGCTGTGACCTTTACATAACCAAAGAGGTAATTTTTTCTACTTTGGAATATCCAGAATTTCAACCATGAATGCCAGTGCCTGATACTCTGTTATTTATATTCTCTTGATGACAACTTGGGGTGATAATGAGCCTTCCTGTTCTAGCAGTGACAATGTTGTCATCCATCTTCTTTTTTGCGGTCTTTCACACTTTTGAGTCTTCATAGTATGTATTAGAAATAAACAGAATTTTTTTAGTCTGGTCAGTTAATAGGAATGTTCTCATTTTTTCCAAGAGTTGCACTTTGGGTTCATATAAAAAAGACAATAGCTTTTTGGAACCAGCTAGTTGCTTTGAAGAAAAACAGTTTGTTGGTTACCTAGTCACCTGACTGCAAAGTATTTCATGTTTTGTGAAAGCTCATGACTTAATATTGCAACTGAATCAAGTTTTGTTATATTAACTACACCTAAAATATTAAGCAATAAGCATTGGGAAAGTAGATTTATTAAAAAAAATATTGTGTCAACAATTCTTTTGGAATTATGCTTTGAAGTACATTAGTGAAATGAGCTTGATACTTTCATGTACAGACTTTGAGATTGAATTAATCTCTGTAAAATTTAGCCAACTAGTCATATAAGCTTTAACTGGTATAAAGCAGGAAGACAGGCAGTTCCAGGAGCTAATTAACACAGAGAAAAAGCATTTAGCAGATTACTCACTTTCTGGAGTTATCTATCTTCAAAGACTGTAGAGAAAACTCAAGGCATCTGATGTTTGTATGTTTGAAATCAAGTGAGGTGAATCCCAGCCCTAGTGCCAAGGCTGGACTGGAGTAACTCAGGATTTAGATATTGCAACATGTCCCAGTGAAGCTGCAGCTGGAAGACAGTCATCACAGCTGAGATCACTACTATAGTATCATTACAGAATCAAATGAAACTGAGTGGTCATGGGTTCTCATGGGGTTTTCTTTGTTTGTTTGCTTTCCTATACCTCTTATCTTATGACAATCTGGCTATAACAGTATATATCCCACAGTTAGCTCATCCATTGGGAGAATATCAAAGATTTGAAAATATATTCCAACACTATTAGATTATTTATCCAAAGCTGAATTTCTCTATTACTGAATTCCAAATTTAAATGTATTGTTTTTTCTTCTCACATGAAAACATTAGGCCTTATTCTCAACAGCTTTGCCAAGGAGAACAATGTTTTATAGTTTCAAAGTGTAGCAATTACAGCAAGGTGCAGTCCTTTGAGATAAGCATTTGTAGCTAGTAGATTACCATGAAAGTAAGGGTATTTCAACGAAGCCCCTTCCCCTCCACACTCCGTCACTTTCCATTACTGACAATCCATTGGCATGGCAGGCATGGACAAAATTCCCTGCACACTGAGAGCTTGGGGATCTCATATCTGTTTGTTAAAGTAACAGTTGCATTTAATCAAAAGAAAAATCCATCCTCCATTAATAAATAATGTATACATCTAACATTATAGTCAAGCAAGAAAATACAAACAGTTCTGGTTTTTGAGTGTGATGTTTGCCTTTTATAAAAGTTATACTGCTGACTTATAAGGACATCACATTCATGATGTTACATTTAGGGCTGTATGGAGTCTTGGGTTTCTATTATGGGTTCATATACAATTTGGAGATAAAAAATGTCTCTTGAGCTTTAGGCTGGGATAGAGGGCTTCAGCCAGACAGGGTTGTGTTTAATAATTACACAATGTTAAGCACTAAACACATCTTCATAAGAATGAATAGATGGGGGGAAAGTAGGAGAAGGGTTTTCTGTAGGGTCCCTATTTCTTAAGGATTCAGATAATGTAATAATTTGTCTAATGCACTCTAAACATTCTCCCTTATATCCTGTATTAAAAACAAATTAAAAACTACAAGATTTACAAAAATTTAACTCAGATTCCAACCTAAGCTATTGACATTTTAATATATAACATAATCTGTTTACTTCATGTTTTAACTGAGGAGTTTAATCTACTGATTTTTTCTACATAAGTACCTTCTTAATAGATCTTGTGAATTTTTATATATTCCTAAGGATGCAGATAAGGGCTACTAAAATTTTCAAACTCAGTAGTAACTTCCATTGATATTAGTGAAAGTTGGGTATTCATTTGAAATATTTTCTACATTTTTCAGCATTTGATACCACTTTTTGAAGATAGGTCTTCTTTTATGAAATTAATTCATATCTTTAAGCATCTTTAAAATTTATGGAAATGGTGCAGACAGTGTAAGTGTATCCAGGCTTTTATTATAAGTGGAAAAATAAGATAAATGTCTTTTCTTTGTTTGCTTGCTAAAAGAGAACTATTGTTATATGAGATTCCCTAGGCTAACCAAGCATTTTCACACATGACAATGGAAACCCATTGACACCTTGGAGTCTAATCATGTTGTTCTACTGCATCACCTTTGGAGGTGCACTAGAACATGGGGCAACCAAATGAACCTCTCAGGATGCAATTGCCTAATCTTAGAACTCCCTTAAATTTAGGTGACTACAACATTGGTACTGATCTATGATAAAAGCTTCCTCTTAGCCAGAGGACATCTATACAGGCTTCAGCTTTATCAATATAGATACAGAGTGTTATTGCATGCAGCTAGAAACCAGTTACTTTTATTTTGTACAGCTTTTTTAAAATGTCATGAATCTCCCGTAGAGATATCTTGGATACTACAGACCACTTAATATTGCTATAGATGACTAATCCCACATCTGTTCAGTCTGGGCAAAGGAAGCTTAAGGAGCTATTCATCCTAAACTGAGACACCAAAATCTGGTCATCTGAATACCTAAAGTAGTTTGCATATATGACAGACAGACATGTTAGATAGCTACCTACACTGAAGAAATCAAACAAAAGAGTTAGATAGATCCCTGACTCTGGTGATGTTTTGATAAACATGGATGTGTCATATCAATTTACATGCTTCACCCTGCACTGACAGCTTCTGAAAGTACAAGATTCTGGTGCCTGACAGCACTGTGCGGGCATCTGCAGGAAAGCTCTCCCTATCCTATCCTATCCTATCCTATCCTATCCTATCCTATCCTATCCTATCCTATCCTATCCTATCCTATCCTGTCCTATCATCATCTTATCCATTTAGAAATTAGGCAAGACGTAATGGTTTTAGAGATAATGTTTCAACCTCTACTTTCTTCAGGCCCAAGTCTTGCTTTTACTATGCCTGAGCACAGCCATTTCCTTTGCTCATGCTGATGGCACAATCCAGCCTTGCTGAGACTGAAGTTACAGAATTCATCTTTTTTAGTTTGTCTCTGGCAACAGTCAAAAAGTTGCTTCAATCCACAATTTGACACAATTAGTGATGATAGCATTAACATTAAAAGACTAGTGAATACCATGTAATTAAAACTATGATCAGATTAAATTATCTGTGACTGAACACATGACTAAACTGCTGCAATATTCCTGAAACATGTTTGCCTTTTTAAGTGAAAGCATAGTCCCAGTAGAAATATTGGTACTAACAAGATTTAAATTGGTCAAATTCTAGGTTTAGGTACATTGCTCTTAAGTTTCACATGTGATAGTTGTCGCAGACTTTTTGAAATCAATATATACAGGTTCACCTCCCAGATATTCAAATGACTATTGTAATTCATCATAGGAAGACAAAGTTAAGTAGATTTGCTATAAATCTAAAAACTTTGTCTAGACAAACACAAGAACAGTATCTTACCAGTTTGCTTACCAATTTGTTTCTGGGTTCTACAATTTGAACATTAAATAGGTATATCAGAAAGAAAATCCTTTTCATTCTCACCACATTCAGCCCAACAAATGACTGATCAAAAGCTTTAAAAAGTGGTCTGATGGGTGAATTTGAATCTTTCCCTACTTACATTTTCCAAGAACACTATGACGTTCAAAACCCATTCTTTCTGCATATGTTGTACTTATCTAGACTGAATTCTCACAGAGCTCTTCTTGCCTGTTTGCTGTCTGCGTATTGACTCCTCAGCTTCACTAGTCTGTATGCAAGCATCCTTGGAAATACAAGTAAGCAGTAATGTTACTGATTAGACATTTTAATGTAATGTGCTAAGAGTATCTCATTGCATATATTGAATCAAATTAGTCTTTAGGCATTACTATTATTACTATTTTATTGCTATAGCCATCTATGTATCTTCCAGTACTTTCCAGCAGCAAAACTAAAAAAACTTCTGGGGTGGATGTAAAATTTATGGTTATGCACTTAATATTTTCCTTTTGTATCAGTAGGAAATAAGATAACGCTTGGAAATACTTTGCTAAGAATGCAGTGCTAAATGAGGTTTACCTCTGCATATAAATCCCCATCCCTTTTGATACCCAAATATATTTGTAATACTTCTCTCTTTTTATTCTAATTTATAATCTAATCTGTTTAGTGATAGCAGATGTCGCTGTGAAATCAGATCTTTTTGATTTTACTCTTGTTAATTTTAGTTCTTCTATTCAGTATTAAAAAAGCATCAAAATAAATAAAAAAATTCCTCTTGTACCTTTCATAATGAAAATATTATATGGAAAGATGTCAATATATATTTATTTTGCATTTTCATTATGAAAACAGAAAAGATCTGCTGCTCTCTTTTTAGCAGAATTATTCATCTTATAGTTTACTAGATCTTCTGTTTCTCTTTTGTGGCTGTGATAATTAAATGAATAGTTTTCTTGGTAAAATAGGCATCCAAAGTACTCTTGTTTCTATAAACAGGAGATCTGTTAATTCTGCCTGATACAAAGAGCATATCCATAATGGATACAGTAACAAAGTATGACATCAAATCTATCTGCATGAAAAATCTAAATTTTAAATATCAAATGCTTAGTCCTTACAGACGTCCTAGACAGGAGTTTCTGAAACCTCCAGAGGGAAGAGCTGCCCAGCAAAAAATAGGACCATAAATCAGGCAAATATGAAATAAATGTGTAGGTAAACATGATGCAGAGTGCATCCCATCCAGTATTTGCAATGTTAGAAATGTATGTTCCTGTATTTCACAAAATCACAGAATATTCTGAGTTGGAAGGGACACACAAGGATCATCAGGTCCAAATTTGGGCTTCTTACCAAAATCTCCCCATCACAGAAGTGGCTTAACTTGCTGTCTCCAGAAAGGGGGTTGTTTCTAGGGAGAAAGAACAGTGTGATACACATTCTTTGAACATAACATCTACAGATTCATAATCAAAAGTCTTAGAAATTACTTTGAAAATTGTAATATGAGGATGTAATTTGCCCTATATGGGAAACAGCTATGCATCTATAATGTTCAGTGAAATCTCTGTTTCCCTCGGCCTTTTTGAACATCCCCATGATCATTCATTATGTGCAAAATTATTTCAATACTTTCCCCCATAGTAACAGTAAGTGACAGCACTCTGTGTACTGCAGTGTTGCAGCACTCTTATGCCATTCAGTTCTAAGAAATGTAAGCAGCCTTTATGTACATAAAAAAAAAAAATTCAATTAAGCATTGTGTCCCATTTTTCAGCACAAGTATTACCTTCAAGCAATAAGGAATAAATCGCTTTATATCTAGGAGAATACCCAAGGTAATTCAAGTCATTCATACTGATATGATCCTTGTCCCTATGATACAAAATTTACTCACTCTGCAGTTATTCTGTAATGCTGATAAAAGATAAAGAATTTCCCTTTAAAATATTTCTAATATTTATGAAGACATATCTTGGGTTTATTCAGGACTTTTTTTCTAATCTAACAAAAATTCCATTGTGAATTTGGATGAGAGACATGTCAATTTAATACATGTGAATTAATGTATGGGTCATCTTGGTGCGAGTCAGAAAAATGTTTTGTTTCCTACATATTTAAGGAGCATAAGCAGGTTGAAAATTATTTTGGTCTAAGTCTATTTTAATAGAATGTAATTCATACCCAAACCTCTTTTCTGCAGGAGAGTAAAAATTAGTGTGATTGACCCTAATCATTTCTATAAAAAAAGCTCACAAAATCCTGTGGTCACAACAAACATTTTAAGCATTTACATTGTTTTTATTATTTTTGCTTTTTTTAGTATAAAAACCAAATTCTTTATGCTTAATAAATGTTGTTAGATACTTCTAGAAATTTATCTAGACTACTATCAAATTTCTTAGTCACTCCTTGAAGCTAAAAATAATTTTTGTCTTGTCAATCCAAGCTCTCATTATTTCCTTCTGATTTACTTTCACAGGATTCTGAATTCTTTCTTTGATATTTTGATGTCTGGATTGCATTTGAAAGGTCCCTCTTCTCCTGTGATGCAGAACAACATGCAAGTTATTATCAAAAATATGTCCAACTCTCACTCAGTTTCACATTGGAGATAAAATCAAACTGCTCTTCAGGAATGGGACAGTCACTCAGTCTCTATCTGAAGACACATTAGGAGAAGACACCATGATTGCAAGACCTGCTATGAGTCCTAATGATGTGGATGTGAAAAAGAATAAATGAGAAAATGCTGCATACAACACACAAAAACCCATAAAAATCAATATTGAAGCTGGGATAGATGCAAGGAATTTAAGCACGTCAGACAAAGAAAACAAAGAAAAAACCTCCCAGTTAAAAGAAAACAAAATATAGGGATGAAGAAAGGCCAGATCTTCAAAGAGAAATATAGATGGTATTAAAGGTATTGTCTGATGATTCAGCCAAGGATTGAATGCTAATATGCTCCACATATTTCAAATGGAGAGAAATAGTACCATTTGTGTCCACTCAATTTGTAGGATGGCTGCACTGCACACATGTGCTTGTAAAAGTATATATGTACTTAGTTATACTATAGTTGAATATACAGCTGAAGCTGCAATAACCATGAAAAGTTCTTGGTTTCAGGAACCTTTGACTTGTCAATGCACAGCTTTGCCATACTAAGGAGAAGATAAGGAAGTCAAGAAAATATGAAAATTAAAAAAATATATTTTTCCATGTCATCATTTAATGGAAATGTCTTGACAGGTTTTTGAAGGCCTGACTCCTTTATACCTGAAGACGTCAAAGAGCAACAGTGTAAACATGAAGACCAGATGCTGAGTAACTGTATCATAGATCTAGCATTGCACAGCCTTTCCCAACTTCAAGCTTAGCTAACTGATAACTCTCTCTCATCTGGAAATCCAGTTTCAAAAATACCACTGTGGGTA
The DNA here is from genome assembly GCF_024509145.1 of Vidua macroura. Taxonomy (NCBI): domain Eukaryota; kingdom Metazoa; phylum Chordata; class Aves; order Passeriformes; family Viduidae; genus Vidua; species Vidua macroura. Next base: position 48,816,084 of record NC_071572.1, on the reverse strand, counting down.
GAAAAGAAAGAGAATCATGGCATTGGCCTATCAGTTAGGGTCTTTATTCTGCAAGCCCAATATGAATGCTGCTCATTACTGTGTGAAGACTACTTCTGATAGCTACACATCCAATCCATGAAAGGTAATCCATGAAAGACCATAGCACCTCTCTCTGGTTCAGTTTGAAAGCAGCTCCTGATGAATTCAGTGAAATTTGGCCCATCTACTTAACTCTATTTTATGCAGCTGCATCCCCACATAAAGCATAATATTATTCAAATATCTCATCATGACAAAAAATATTACTGACCTAACTGAAACTGGATCATCCATATCACAGATGGATTACAAATGACATTTGATGGTCCTGATTAGTGCAAAAAGTATTAAGAGCATCCCCTTGATAAAGGAAAAACTTATGATTGAAATGGGGGGGGGGGGGTAAGAAGAATTGTTTTACACCCTAAAGAAATTTAAACAATTTTTGTAATAGTTATAGCACTTCAGTGATATTTTCATGATTTAGAAAAATGATTGTGACTCACTGGAAGGGTTTATTATGGAGCTGAATAATTTATACCTCACTGTTACATTTGATGAAAAGCAGAGTCAGAAGACTGTTAACTATCTTGATGTAAGTCAGGCACTGATTTGATCCCAGTGACAGCAGAGCATATTTTGGGTTTTTTTGTGGATGAGATAGAAGCACTCACTGGAAGAAATCTAATTTTATTTTTAAAAACCTTCAAAAATGAGAAAATTTTATATAATACTTGCATTAACACCAGATATAACCATGCTCACCAGAGTTTCCATACTATCCCTGTCAAGTCATCTCTGTCCCAGCATTATGATAATATTAAATAAAAAATACTATGACTTATAGAAACAACCTTTTTGTCACCACAAGGATTTTCTAGACTCATTTCACAGAATTTGTAGCAGTTTTGATGGAGCAAAGCCAACTCAAAACTGAAGAGACATACTTTGAAAACGGCCTGAGAAAGTAGCCCCTACGCATTGCAGGGGAGTAGGAATAGGGGATTTCTATCTTTATGCATCATTCCCAATGAATGTGGCCCACTTTGGGCACTTTTCACACTTGGAATCCCAATTCAAAGACCAGCAGACAAGATTATATAACACATAAAGATATTTGTTGACAGAATGCAGCAACTGCTTTGTTAGACATTTTCTTTTTTTTTTTTTATTACCATCTAGTAGGTCTTAGAGTATATATTGGCATATTTCATGCCTAAATACTGTAGCAAAAATATATTTGCTGAAATGCCAGTAGTTGCTTTTAAATGGAATAAAAGATATTAAAGATCTCTTGATACATGATAATGATGCTAAATATATCAATAAAAGTAATTTCCAAAGTAGTCCTGAGCTAAAGTGCTTTCTTCTCCTAACCACAAGCAGTTTATAAAATGACATTAAGACAAAACTCACTTATCCACTCCCTGGTTGGAGTCTTTGGATAAAACAGAGACATCCCACCTTAGTGACTCTTATTTATTGAAGTCCCTCTGTTTTACAGTTTACACCAAAGAGAAGCCTGAAAAAATAGGAGGTTTTGAGCATGAAAATTCTCCTGGGACGAATTACATGTCTCCACCTGGAACAAAGGATTGCCTGGAAGGTAAATCTGAAGTAAAATCTGCCTTAACATAGATAGGCACAGAGTGTCTGGTAGCAGACACATGGTTAAGAGCTTCAGTGCTGAATAAAGAAGCTCCCATAAAGCTCCTCAGGCTACAAGGATACTCCCTTTGACACTGACTCTCCACAGGAGGACCTTCAGGGTTGATTATAAGCAACATGGCAGATATTCACAGGAGGAAAATACAAGTATATCCATTGCTTGGGGTGTAGCACAGGGTGCACTTACTTGGACATGATTTGGACCTCTGTCAATCAATCCGTTTGCTCTGATAGAGTACAATTTCCATGCAGATATCTGAGGTTGCACATGGCACCTGAGTGCCAGCTAAAGCTGAAGATGGGCTCAGGCCTCCTATACACCATGCCATGTTTTGTGACTCCATACAGGTATCTTGGATATCTCAGGGTATGAAAATGCACTTGTTTTTTTCCAGAGAAGTCACCACTGAATGAAGTCTGTGTTGGTGATACCCAGCAGAGAGGATGACTTCAGGTGCTTATTTTCAGAAATGCAGATATCTTTCCTCTAAGGGACCTGGTGTCACCAGAACCTCTGAGGATTTTTAGGCAGGCTGTTCTTCTGTGGATGTTTGATGTTGCTTCCCGGAATGATGGAATTCAGAGTGCCTTTGGGAGACCTTTTCTGCAGCCAATATTGAACCAGCCTTTACATGTGCACTGGCTTCAGCTGGAACAGAGTTATATTTCCTCATAGCAGGTGATATGGTGCCATGTTTTGCATGTCTGATCAAAAACTCCAATTTTTAAGTACTGCTGAACAGTGTCTGCAATCGGCAACGTCTTCTGTTTCTCACTCTGCCACCATCCAGTGAATAAACTGAGCTAATATGAGGCTGGGAGGGGACAGAACTGGGTAGCTGACCCAAACTAATCAGAGGTGCTTCATGCCTCACAACATCATGCTCAGCAATAAAAAGGGAGGTGAGGGGGATTTACGTAGGTTAGCCATATTTTGCTTGGGACTTGGCAGGGTGTCAGCCTACTGCTTGGAAGGTGGTGAATAATTGCCTTTGTATCAGTTTTTTTGTTTTGTTTTCTGTTCTCCTCTCCTCTTCCACTGTTTCTTTGTCTATGAAGCTATTTTTTCTTGACTCATGAGTTTTACCCTTTCTTTTTTCTTCCCTTGTTCCACTGGTGGTAGAGGGCGGGCAAAAAGTGTGAGCAGCTGTGTGGTGCTTAACTGTCTATCAGGGTTAATCCAAAACAGCATGGCATAAACAAAAATATTATTTTTGTATCAATTTTTTTCTCAGGTTGCCAGTGGTCTCCTGGTTTGCATTCCCTGTGCCTAAGACAAAGATCGGAAAAAACAAACTATATTGATTTGCAACAATTAGCAAACTCACCAGTTTTGTGCTTGAGGCCAGACTGTAGTGTGTGACTACAGAAAGTAGTCACACCATCTATTGTCCAAATTAATCTTTGTTTACTGACTTACCTTTAACTACAGTGCTGTACATATTCTAAATCACAACAGAAAGGCACATGTTAGAGGACAGAATGTGTTGTGGCCAGGTTCTCTTGGGTTGCACCCAATTAAGGCTCCAAGAAAGATACTGGACTCTGTTGAAGGGCATGCTGTCCACAGTTTGGTTTTGTTCCATTCCTGGAAGCCTTTTTCCTCCCCCTCTCTCCCTGCATTTCCAGAATGACTGCCAGTTACATCTGCTTTTCAGCAATTGAAAATTTGGATGGGTAAGCAGCACAGATGTGATTGCAGAAGCTGCAGTGTAAGTCACCAAACCCCTTTCATCTTATGGGGTTATCAATGGTGACATATCTGCAGAGGCTGTTTGACAATTTGGCAAAGGCCAGCAGAAGTTACTGACTCTGTAATCAAAATTTCCTTTTTGGTTTGTTCCATCCCAACAGTCCTGTAGTTAAAGGCTATTCTCTTTTATTGGAAATTATATTTCCCTGTTATTTAATGAAAGGCTTCTAAAATTATAACTCATCTGTAATTAATTAAAAACAGAAGGAATAAACTTCTTCCATGTATATGACCAAGGGCCAGATTCTGCAATGAACTGTATAACCTGTGAAAGTTTATTGAGGACTCTCGAGTTGTTTGGGCTGTAGATTACTGAATCATGTGGCACAGAATCTGTATAAGGGAACAGAGAAGGTGACATAGTTGAGCTTCACACATTTCTATCAAATATCATGGAATCTCAAACTTGTTGGCTACATAAAACTTGACCATCCTGGACTTTGTGTCTATGAATCATGTCTAGGTTACTATGGATCCAGGCCTAACACCAGGCAAGGCTTTTGGGTTGTGAATCCTAAGGACAGATGATTCCCAAATACCTTAGTCCCCAGAGACACCTCTGTTTGCAGCACTTCTATTAGCTGAGTTGGTGCCACCCCTTCCCAGCACAGGATCTCACACAGCACCAGTTCAGAACAGCTATAATTCTGGATCCTGTCAGAAGAGGGTAAGACCACATAGTATACCTAATTATCCCTGTGTCCAGCATAAGGCACCTAGGTCCCCACACAGTAATCTGGGCTGCACTTTGAGGCCAGACTAGGAGAAATAATGTGTTGCAACATTTAGCCGTGTGACATCAAACCCTCAACCAGAAAGTAAAGGTGGTTAATATCAGTTCAAGTACAATCATGAAGCCCATTCAGCTACTGTTGTTTCTTAAAATGTATTTTTTAATGTAATGAAGCTTCTCATTCAGCAGAGTAAGCAGTGACTGATTCAGTGTATAAACTCTTGTGAAACCCAAACTGCTGCTATTGGCAGACATGGAAGGCCAATAGAAAATATCCTTGGGCATGTCTAATAAAGGAAACAATGTTTTTGTTTGTTGAGAGGATTCAGGGTTTATTTATGTGCTGACACCGTGAGTAGAAGAGAGGAGCATACAACAAAAGGAGTTTGACAGGGCCAGGTGGCCCACAAAGAAAAGATATCTGTTCCTTAAACAGACTGCAACTTATTAGCTATTTATTTTACTATTTTTCCTTACAATGCCATTGAAAAGAACCTTCTGTTGTGTATGACCTGGTGACTGACTGCTTGGAGGAAAGAAATGTGTAACTCAGATATAAAAATTATCAACTGAAAAGATTTACACAATTGACTCAACAGAATTATATAAAGCTAAATCCTCAATAAAGTGTTGCTTTTCTTGCTGTTTCCCAATCCTTTCTCTTTCTAAAAACTGGTTTTCCTATTTTTTTATTCCTTTTTACTGTTGCACCCAGAGGCTGCACCAAGACTGAAGGCTGTTGCACTAAGAAGGGGAAAAACAAATCCTAGAATGTCTAAATCAGATGGGCTACTTTGATAAATAGTTGTATTGAAACTTCAGGCAAATATTTCTCATTCAAGAGAGATGGGAGATTGAGATGGGAGCTGTCTTTGACAAACCTTTCAGATAATGGGCAATGGAGCTGGTGAAGGGTCTAGAGAACAAGAAATATGAGGAGCAGCTGAGGGAGCTGAGGGTGTTTAGACTGGAGAAAAGGAGGCTCAGGAGAGACCTTATCTCTCCCTCCAACTACCTGAAAGGAGGGTGTAGCCAGGTGGGGTTCAGCCTTTTCTCCAAGGTAACCAGTGATAAGACAAGAGGACACAGTCATAAACTGCACCAGGAGAGGTTCCGGTTGGACATGAGGAAGAATTTTTCTACTGGAAGGGTGATTAAATACCAAAACTGGCTGCCCGGGGAGGTAATGGAGTCAGCATCCCTGGAGGTGTTATAGAAATGATGGGGGATGACACTTAGAGCCATGATTTAGTTGACAGGGTGATGTTCAATGATCTTGGAGGTCTTTTCCAACATCTATGATCCTATAAATCCAGTTCTAGAAAAGTATTTCAATTTATATTTTACACCCAGAAAATTTCAATGGAAAGGATAAAATTTTGCAACTTAACTTGTTTAAGACTTGTCCTGCTTACAATAATAGCTGTTATCATGAGACATTTATTCTTCCCTTCTTTCCTCCTCATAAGTTCTGGAAAGGAATGTAACATTTCAGAACTGACCTTAGATCCACCTTTTTAGACATATTATATATGAGACTATTATTACAACATCTTAGAGTCTCATAACATTTAATAAATTCAAGTTCATAACTTCCCACTGATTTAGAGTGATAATTATACACAGTGTTACACTGTCTCCTATATTAAGCCATCCCAAATTCTTTTAAGACCTTCCAATTAAATTTTTTTGAGAGAACTGATAAACAAAAAACTCCCCCTTTCTGAATATTAATGATAAAAATGAATATTGTTTTGAGGAGATGCAAATATAAGTGAAAGCTCCATATGCTGAGAGGTAAAATCTCCAGCTGTCACATTGAAATCCATAGTTTTATGTGTGTGGTTACTCCTTTTCATTCACTAGATAGTTTCATTATGATAGGAAAAAACTTCTTACAAATAACAAGTGTGGAAATACCAACTTTCAGGCATATTTTTTAACTGGAAGGGTTAAATGTATTTGAGGGCAAGGAATGAAAAAAAAATTGATGAAACCTGTGAGTTTTCAGAATGAACATCAAGACATGTGGCTAGATAGAGGTGGGACAAAACCACAGTGATATCATAGGAAGAGATGTGTAAACCAGAGAAATTGTGAATAAATATGAAAATGTAACTGAATAAATGGGAATAGCTCAATAGGAACTTCATCTGTTGGTATGAGTGGAGGCTGAAAAAGTTTTTTCTTTAATGCCATAAGAGCAGTGAAAAAGCAAGTGTGATAGGATGAGAGACAGATTAAGGAGAGTTAGAAATCCTAAGGAGTGTGTACTGTTTTTTCTTACTATTCATATGCTATAAAAAGTTTATTTTTTTTTTTAAAGGAATATAGTGGAAGAATGTATTTCTGTTTCTATATGTTTTGCTTCCAAACTGGTTTTCTTTAATTGAGCACTACCAGCTCTTAACAAAATAAAAATAACTAAATTTCAGCAATGTTGAGCTATTTGAACCATATCATAGGAAATAAGAATTTCAAAAACATTGATTCAACCCCTGATCTGAGCTTAGTTAAAGGTCTTCTTGATCTTAGTAAATTCATTCTGGTCAACCTGAATAACATCTCAATTAAACACCTGCCTCCCCGGTATTCTTCCTCCTCTCTCGTCTCCTCCTGGCCTCTCTTTATATGATGACTCTATTCACACCTTTTAAATGCTGCCATTTCTGACACCTTTTAATAGACTATGCTTTTCACAGCAAACTGGCTGGCAGGTATGGACTCTCCTGTTATTTTGACTCTTGACTCAGAGCACAAAGCACTCAAGAAAAAGATCCTCACAATAGTATAGCTTGAATATATGTGATATTGACCTATTCCATTCCAGCTAGGCAAGGTAAAGAATATGCGCGATTCCATTTGTGAGATACAGAGACTTGTGCAGTCCTGGCACAAAGGTGTTTTCTTCAGTATATTTGAGGAAGTCCGAAGCATGGAGATGATTGATTTATTTATTTTTTTCCTTTTATTTCAGGTGCACTTGAGTAGCATTAAGAACAACTTGAAACAAATGGAAAGCCCATTTTAGTGGGTCAGCTTCATCCTTGAGATGGTAGAATTGTTGGGCCAAGTATAAATGTTGAACATTCAGAGGCTTCCCTTAATAGTTGTGCATGAATAGTGGTGAGGATGAGGAGGAAACCTGCTTTTGTACCACTCCCAGCTTCCCTTTAATTCTCACACAAAGGCATACACTGCTGTGATATGCCCTGCTCTCAACAGGAAATTCTATGAGCCTTACAAATATATCACCCTAGTAATGGACAATCACAGCAGAAACCAAAAGCTTTTTTCGGAAGTTTCCTTTTCAGATTTCTCCAACTGACCACTGGAGAAAGTGGTGGTTTTTTTGACACAGAGACTTTTAGAACATTCATGCTTTTTAACGGAACAGTTCCATAAGGGTTCAAGTACAATTTGGCACCTGAGAAATACTTAAAAGACTACTGAAGTAATTTGGATCCCTTCCATTTATTCCAGCAATTTATGGATATATTGTCTTTAAATTTCTCTTTCAGATGTATTGTATCCTTCTCTTTTGAACATGTGACCAGCCTGGAGTCTGCAGTCAGATTAGAAACTTCACCCAGTCTAAGTGCAGTAGCTCCTCTCTTTTTAAAGTTAGTTCCATGCACCCCACCTCTTTATTTTCCTTTCCCTCAAAACTCAATATAAATGTCAGCTTTCAGAAAAGAGACTCTTATCAAGGGAAATGTTTTCTGAGACAAGGGAATATCTTCACTTATGTTAAATGGTTTCCAGTTGGCTAATTTTCCTGTTTGGACCAGGGTTTTAAAATAAACACCCACCACTGCCTTTTTTTGAGTTATGTACCTCTTTAAGGCATTTGAGTCATCTGTGATAGGGAACTGAGCTACTACTGAGTGACACTTAAGAGTTTACCTTAAGTATAAAGGCTTGCTCCCCTCTCTTTCAAATGGGACTGAGTACATGAAGAAACTGGTGGCACATAGGTATCTACGCTTATGAGGATAGGAAGAGAAAAAATAAAGTTCATGATCTGACAGTGCTGGTAACACCTCTTTGCACTAGAATGCATGACTATCACAGAGCAGCTGATCAGAAGTACTAGTTACACTTCCAGAGATGCAAGCAGGACAGAAAGTAGCAATTTAAACCCTTGGAAAGCTTAGGAAATAACTCCATTTATTTTGATCTCATCATTTTTAATAGACAACCTGAGGAGTGTGAGGACAGCTGACAATAAATGTGATTGATTGACTGTGAATCCAAAAATACTGTGCTTCAAGTCAGGAATATGAATACATCAAAAAAAGTTTCTGTTTTTAAAAGGGGGGCAAAAAAGAGGAGAGAGGCGACTGTGCAGCATGAAAAACCTCATCATTTCCTCTGTAGGAGAGTGCTCTGCAGCTAGCTACAAACCTCATATTCACAAGGCAAACAAAGCATCATTTTTTAATGACTCTTCTGAATACATTTTTGCAGCAGCTTGCCTAGACCTGCTTGTCATAATGGTTTCTTCAAACGCTTTTTAAAGCCTGTGATGTTCAAGGCCCTAGCCTTCCCCCTCTCTTGCTTGTTTTTTATGTGTCACAGTTGTCAACTAAAATAGAGCACCTAGCCTTTGTTTCAAGATGGTACCTGATCAATATCATCAATCCGTCTCACTCCCTCTCCCTCTCCCTCTCTCGCACTCTCTCTCTCTACAGCTGTATCCATTTCCTCCTGGCAAAAAGGGACTTTATGAATAAATGATACTGAAATGCTGAGGGTTCAGATACTAAATAATGAATTTCACCACCAAAAACACAACAACTTCTCCAATCATAAAATACCGCTCCTTCCATATTGATTGTGCTTTGGCAACTAGATGCAGTGCTAGGCTTCACTCTGCAAGGTGTTTAAAAAGAAAAACAGGTTTACTCAGGATTTATCATGTATGGAAAAATGTAATATCTAAATAGGCTGTCTGCTAATGTCTGGCATAATGTTTCTTCATAATGGTTAACCCTTTTGCAGGGAGTGGAATAAGAGTGCCTCTCTCTCTAGATGGGAACTTTGCTTCATGGGACATTACAGTAAGTGTGTCATCTATTCTGCGCTGTTCTACGGTTACTAGCTTAAAAATGATAATGCAAAGCTCCTTGTATTTTTTGAATAGCAGCTGTGTGCAGGGAACAGAGGATTCGTTAGCAGGACCGGGTCCTAGGTCAGGAAAGCTGCAGCTGCTGTTCATCCTAATGTTGCTGGGTGCTGGGTTTGCGGCTCACTCACTGTTGCATGCAGTGGGTCAAGGTTTCGGAGCATTTGTTGTCTGCTCAAATGTGACTTGCTTTCCTATTTCCCTCATGAATGGTCTCTGCTGGCGCATTTCTGATGTGCAAAGAATGCCAGTATCCGCTATCTGAGAGAAGGCTGGGGTCAGGGGGGGTACATTCATGGCATGTGATTGGCAAAACCTGCCTTCTATCAAATTGTAGGCTAACTTTTTTGACTGAAATGTTCTGTGTCTGCCTATAAATTTGCTTTACTACCTATTAATGTCAGAGAAGTTTCATTTTTAATTAGGTGAAATGAGTAGGCTTTGTTTTATGAGGAATCTTATATGTCCCACCTACAAGCTTCTTTGAGAGAGAGAGGGGGAGAGAGAGATAGATATAGAGATATATATACATAGTTCAGGTTCAAGGCATGATGTCACTCAAGTGAAAAGCCAAAGTAGGTAGGGTGTTTTTTTAAGAGTAAACATTTCAGTGCTTTGATATATTTGGCAAATCTATTAGTAATTTTTGCTATTGGAAAAATATTTTAAATAGATTAGTCAGACTGCGAGTAAATTATATTTTGTTCTGCATTCTAACAAATTTGTATCCAACAATAAAAGCTCTGTGGCTTGTGTTCGTATTTCAGAGGTAATACCCAGTGCTGTGGTGCGTAAATGTTTATTCAAATGATGCATATACATTTTTACATCTTCATTTATTTATTTATTTTAACTTATTTTAGTGGGGGAAAATACAGGCATTAATTTAGAGCTACTGATGCAATGAAATAGAGGAATATATTTGAGCTATTAGCTGCTTCAATCTCCTGCCCACAAATAATTGATGAGTTTCTATTAAAGATTGACAAGCCGGCAGACTGCAAAGCATTTTTTACTAGAAAATGCACCACAGTTAGCAAATATGCATTATACCTTGTATTCTGTTGTTATAAAGTAACAGTTTTGGATTTGAATTTTGTTTCTTACAGACTTGTTGGCTGGTATTAGATTAGGATGGATTTGCATGAAGAAAGAAAAAGAGAGACAGGGAGAGAGAGAGAGAAAGAGAGAGAAAGCAAGCAACACATGCACACACATCAGAATTCTCCTTTGCCATTTTTCATGTGTTGTTACTGACTGTTTCATGTAAATTTTTTTAGAATTCTCTTCAACTCATCTTCTCTCTTTCTGGGTTGGACTATTGGGATGCATCCAAACATGTAGAAATGTAAATTCTAGTAATGCTAGCTAAGCCTATGAAGAACAGCAAGTTCCTCAGCAGCATTGTTCATATGTAAGCAGAGTGATAAAATGCCTAAATAATTTTATCCTCATCTCTGCTTTCTACGAGAAGTTATGAATTTATAAGATAAAATGAGGAAAAAATAAGTAGAAAATCCTTTATGCATAATTTTAATTCATAAAGAAAAAATTAATCACTGTGAAATTATAAGTACTCTAAGTTTTTTTCATATTTCCCTGTGATATGTATAATCAGAAAGATTTCTTGCTATTAGAAGCAAATATTTTAGGACTTACAAGCTGTCCGTAAACTCACTTTGTTTTTCTTTCTTATGATGATTTGTTTAATAAATATACTTGCATTTCATTCTGTATAACATCATTCTTATAAAAGACACATGGTCTTTAGTAACATATTAGGAGACAAGCTGAAGCATCTTTTCTCTGAAATCAGACTTGGCAAGAGAGGGGAGACAACAAGGGGAAAAGAAGATCTGGATATTTTAAAAATTGAAATCTTAAAATGTGCATTATCAAATAAAGAGTAATTATATCAGCTTCTTTTTTTATTTACAACATCTGTGGTTTTGATTTCACCTTTAAATATTTGATCCTAGGCAACAAGATAAACAATCACAAAAAAGAGAGCTTAGGTGTGACTTGAATTAGCTTTATTTATTGTTGCCACATCATTTTAATTTGTGTCAATAATATATAATTATTATTCCAGAATTCTTATGCACTAATGAAGAAACAAAACCTATTATTTTTAAGTTCTACAATACCTCTATAGTAAGATGACTCTTCAGGGCAAATCTTTTTTTTTATTTCAGTATTTATTCACCGAGATAACCCCATCTAGCAAGCAGTTAACATGCTGATGTGTACAGGAATATTTTTGATGACACAGATCTTTTAAGGCAGATAGTCTGTCAACATGAAAATACGCCTATATATGCCACAAATCAAAAGTTTCTTCTTCAGAAAACTCCACTTGCTAGATAAATAGACCTGCATACATTTTTGACTTGTAGTACATGTTCTATAATAGGCTGTGCAATAGGATTTAATTTGACTCTATGGATTCAAATATTTGTTACTGCCCACTTTGGGGAGACAAAAATTAAAACGGTTTGGTGCCTTACAAGATACGTAAGCAATAAAAACAGAAGCTGAAGTATCTTAGAAATGCAGAAGGTACATTATTAAAAAATAATAGAATAAAAATACTAGGGAATATCTTTGTTATCTGTAATGTTACTGGCTACATATCTTAGCTTCATTTTGTATTTATGAATATATTTTCAGTAGAAGGATAAATAGGTGAAAATAGTTCACTACCGTATGATTTGTTTTATCCTTAGGCATTGCCTGGGGTTACTGGTACAGCCCTGGCTCTCAGTACCGAAAAGTGAAATGTGCAACAATGAAAATTTTATTAAAACGTATGTTAACCCATTACAGTATGTTCACTTCCAATTCTTTGTAAGAATGCGTGATGTATCATTTTGTGTGTGTCATTTTTTTAAAAAGATATGAGTCAAGTAGAAGAGCAAATTTAATGGGAGAATTTTATGGGAAACATTATACAAATGGCAGAGTGTGCGATTCCTATTATTAAAATAATTTGTCATTGTATGAAAAAATGGTATAAATTTCAAGAAAGAGTCTTCTTTAGTTATCTGCCCTTTTTTAATGACAGCAGATTTTGTGCAGTAAAGGCAGACACGTTTTCAAGCAAAGCCCATTTCAGACCAGAATTTCTGAGAGCCCTATTAATGTTTCATGCTAATCAAGGAGAGTGGGAAATAGAGCTGACAGGTGCTTTCTACTCTGCTTATTCCTGTCTTCCTGCATTAGACATTACTAGCTAAATAAGAGCCAATATAGTTCCTTCCCAGTACATGTAGTGGCAAGGGCAGGAATAAAATGCTTCTTTTTATAAGTTTATAGTTGTTTTTTCTTATTGCCTTCACTGGTAACATGCACAAATGTATAGATGTAATGATTATTAATAAAAATCTGTTTTACTTCAAACCATGACCTGAATTGGACCTGAAATTCCCCCCCAGTGCACTTTGAAAACTCAAGAGCGCTCGCAGCACATCTGAGATAAACTGAGGTCCACCTGGGATCCTTGTATTTTTTTTGTAGTATTTCTATCTGAGCCAGGAAGAAACATGTACCTTTACTCTAGGACAAGTCTTTTTGATTAAGGAATGTCAGGGTGAGGAACAACTCTTCAAGAGGCAGCTTGAAGACAAAGTGTGAAAGTTGCAGTAGGCATTGCTGGGAGATGCCCTTTGCCACCCTCCCCTACCCCAGGTGCCTGACTTGTACCCCAGCATTATCAGGCAGAGCAGCAGCACTCTGTAGGAAGCACTCAAATCCCAGAGACAGCTCCAGGAGAGAGGGCAGGACCGAGCAGTCCCACCTGGCTGAGTTTAGATGCACAGCTTAGGAAGACTGGAGGCTCTTAAAGGCACGTGTCTCCCGGTGCCTGTGCGAAAAGTTTCGGTGCTTCCTTTGGGAAGCCTGCCTCAATAGGCTCTTAAATGCAGATGCAAGTCAGGTGCCCAAGTGAGGAAGACCAGACTGTAGACAGTGACAACAAAATGGCTGAAGTCTGCAAAGTGGGATTTGCTCAATTGTTATTTGTGCTACATGCACACACAAGGAATTTCATACCTACAGCTGCTAGCAGTCCTTACCTTAGCTTTGCTGGAATAATCAGGAAAAGAAGAAACCAAGCCCACTATTACAGTATATTGCTTTTCTCTATGCAGTCGTTAAACCATCCCAATTGTGCATGACACTCTACACAGCTATTTTTTCATGTGAATTATAACATATAATATAAAATAATAATTCAGAAAATATTGATTTACTAAAGTATCTGTATAGACCTTTTGAGCATTGAAAAGAAGCTGCATTTGCTTAATTGAAATTACTTTCTATCATAAAATTTAATTGAGGCACATCCCTAATCAGGAACATTTTACACTGATTTAACTCTTGCTTACTTTGATTTTGGTCACTAATAATTTACTGCTTTAAGTGAAGTAATAAATACATTCATACATATTTGAATATGTATGAATCCAACTTAAGTTTATATAAAGAATAAGAATCAGTTTAGCTATATTCATTTAAACCAGGGTAGCCTTTCCCCACAACATTGACATAAATTTATCAAAAAATTGTAATTATAACAGGAGAGCAATCACCACCTTTGTCTGTCAAGACACAAACCAATACTGCTTATTTGCTTATTTTAAGGAGATTGCCAGCATGTTTCATTATATTTATTTTGCTTTTAAGAAGCCTGATTTCTACAGTGAATAATGTCCACATACAGACTCATAATCAGTATAAAGAAATACTATTAGAACAATCAAGTTGAATTTCTTTCAAGAGTCATTTCACAATGTCATTAGAATTCTCTTGAATAATGATGGTCAAGAATAGGAGCACATAGCTTGTAGTATCAAAAGACTTGGGCCTATATTGTCTTGTTTACTGTGTCAAATATTGTGTATTTCCATTTTTTTTCCTTAAAAATAAAGAAGCCTAAATAAATCTTTTGCTTCAGTCAGAAGCACGTATCTTTTAACATAAATGTTGAGGTAAGTGAACCATTTCTCTCTACATATGTTCTGCCAAGTTGCCGCTGTCTACGTGCCTCACGTAGGAATGAGAATGGTCCCTACAGGATAGGAAAAAGCATTATTATTTTGTAAAGAAGTTGTCAAAGGAATAATTCATTCAACATTCAAAGAATGAAATTCTTTAAGACCAAGGACCTCATATTTTTTTAATCTTAAATTTGCACCATAATTTTTAATAAACTTATTTTCATCATGCACCTATCTTTATTTCTTGTTTAAAGGACTGATGCAATGAGACCCAAGAGGATTTCTTTTCTGACTTTGAGACTTCCCCACTCTGGTGGGGGACCTGAGTAGCTTTAGCCATTTTGTCATTGGAGCTCAAACCTATGGAGAGCACCTCAGAAGTGAGAAGCCTCCTCTTCATCCTTTGGACAATACAACTTCCATTGCTAAAAGCCCTGTAAGCACACCCTGCCCTAGAATTCCCTTAGCAGATGTCTAAACCTTGCTTAGATCTGGCCTCTAAGCTTAGGGAAGGGTATGTAAGCAAGATTCATTATGGTGAATTTCCACTTGGGAAATGTTCACCACAAAGCACAAATATTTAGAGTTATATAGTGACTCTACAAGACTGTAGTTGCTGTTACCATCACAGATTGGTCCAGTGTTTATGTGACTGCTGAAGGTTGCCTCCACAATCTGTTCTTTTTTCCAAGTCACTTTTCTTTCCCTCAGTGCAAAAGGAACTAGAGAAACAATGTTTTTCTTAGCACCAATCATGGTTTCAAAACTCACAGATGATTCTAAGTAGGGATTTTCTTTTATTCATCCTGCAATCCTGAATAACAGATTGTAGCGTGCTAAAGCACTGAAACACTCTGCTGTAAGTTATTATGAAGAAAGATCTGCTTAATCCTAAACCATTTAAAATTAAATATTTTCTTTCTGTTCTTCTTTCTGGAACAGTCACTTAAAGACTGAGATTGAATATGTGCATGTATGCATTAGTGTGTTTATTTCTTTGCTATCTTAGTAAAGAAATGAAGATTTCAATGTGTTCTTCTGAAAGCTGTATTGGGAGCCCTCCCAAAACCCAGCAATAAATCCAGAAGATCAGGTTTTTAACACAGACCTTGGGCTGGTCTCAAAAGGTACCTCCTAGCAAGTACTAAATGCTGTTTAATTTCACCTACTTAAAACAGGTATTGCTTTCATCAAAGCAGAAAAATTGGTTGCTTTCATCAGGATTTGAGACCTTGGTGGAGATAAGTGCATGTGCAAATAGTAAGCTGCATACGCACATCCACATTCCAAAGCCCATAAGCCCATTGTCATTAAATCTCAATTTCTTAATTTATTCTACATTTACATTTATGCAACTAAGATTTTGCATCCGTGCAAATAGGCTGTGCCTGGGAGAGTCCCACTGGGACTGTGAAAGGAAACCCATAGAAGGCTTCACACTGATATTTCAAAGGCTTCAGCTTCTGTGCTCTATATCTATGAATACATATCCCTTGCTCAAAAATTGCTTACTCCTTCCCCCTCCTCATCCTGCCTTCTCTGCAACAATTCATAATATGACTGTTTATGTATGAAGACCTTTTGCAAACAATATTATTACTCTTACTCCCTCAAGACATCTTAACTAAGGCCATTTGGCCCATTTTGGTAGATACCTTATTTATACCAAATTCCAAGTAAAAAAATCCCTTCCTGAGGTGGTTACAAATCTGAGATAGAAAAACCATATCCAGGATAAGAAAAATGTAGCTAGAGTTTGTGTTTGGTTTTCATTAACTGCCCTTTGATCTCTGAGTCTTACAGTCACCTTTCAAATTAACATCCTTGGAGCCAATATTTTTAGGCTCCTTTTAGGTGTTGGGGAAAGGTGAGCTTATCCCTAGAAGTAATCAGTTGTCTCCTTAAAGAGCATATGGGCAACTCTCTTGTCCACACACTGACCTGGAATTCAGAGGTAATGGCAGGGCTAGAAATGAAGACCAACTTGCTGCCTCTGAGCTCAGGTTATGGAAGGAAAATGCTTGGCCATAGCAAAGGAGCCTAAAAGAAAGGTAGTTTGCACCTCTTGGGTTAAAATGAGCCAGGCACTACAGATTTCCATCTATGGTGATATGCTCTGACAAACACTTTAAGTTTAATTAGTAGGACCAAATTCTGCTTTAATTTATGCAAGTGAAGCTCTATTGGTTTCAACAGAGTTTTAGCTCTTCTGTAATTGAGAGAAGAATTTGGCCCAGCATCTGTAATAAATCATTAATGAGCATGTAGTAAGATAAGTTTTAATGATTAATTAACAATGTATTTTTTGGAGAAAAGTATTCTTAACATGCCCTTAATGTATCAAGTGATAATTACAATATTAAAAGCCTAGTGATTAAAGCAATTAATTATATGCTTAATTTATTTACAAATTAAGCTTTAATATATGTATAGTTAAGTAATTGCTAATGAGGATTTCACATTTGCTAAACAGGTCTGGCAGTAATTACATGGGAAACACCATAAAATGATTCTTGTAGTGATTATATGAAAAAATACAATATTCTTTGGGGTTTTTTCTTTCTTTTTATTGGGCTTTCCCCCTCCCAAATGAATTTCTTGGCTTGTGTTTTCCTCCTTGGTGAGCGGAATATTTACTAGGATGCAAGTTTCATAGGTCTGAAAGGTCATGTTTCCGCATGCATATGATGAAAAGTGCTTCTGAAGCACAACTCAGTCATGCCTTCATGAAAACAGTGATCTTACCCCCTTGTGCACACAGAGCTAAAGCCTGTAGTTTTCTTAGCCTCTATTCAGATCTTAGGCAAAATTCTGGCTGAGGTTAATGGGAGTTTGCTGTTAGGACCACGGCCCTTTGTTCTTTGGTTATGCAAGAACTTTTGGCTCCTGAGCTGGACTCTTACATCCTTAATTCTTATATAATGCAAAAAAGAGATATGCATTTTTCAGTCAGATGTGGGCTCCTTCATTTAGAACATATGCAGCATCTGTTGTTGCAGTCCTTTTTTAAAGTCCTATACTTTGCACAGAAAAAACTCCATGTAAAGCGGATAAAAGTTTTGTCTAAGCAAACAACAGGACAGTAGAATCACTTTTAGACTGACTACACACAGTGAACTCCCAAGGTCTTTATTCATTTAAAGTCCTATTTCCTCCTAAGTGAAACCCAGAGCCCAAACTTCTGGTCCTTTCCTGACTTGTGTCACAAACTAGAGAAATACAGATAGTCCCTCTTTTTCCACCTCTTTGCGTTTGTTGGTCCACACATTGCCTTCAGCAAGATACTACCCCAGAGTAAATTCTGAAATGCTTAAAAGTATGAATGGCAGCGGCATACTGCATGTGGTATGATTTGGTGGAAAGACGCTGCAAAGCATGGAGAAGTGTTCAAGAAAGGGTTAGCATTACTATGGCTGTAATTATTTCTTAATCCACTAGGAAATAAGTGAGCAAGACACCTACCCATTGATTTGTCAGGGTGAAGCCTGGTAAAGGGACAATCCCCAGCCTAGTTACCAACCCCTAGCTTTTGCAGCATAGAGGTCTCGAGATATTTAAGTAGTTTTCCTCCCTTTCCTAATCTTATGCTTGCTTCTCTCACTTTATGCTTGCGTGTATTTCTGCAAAATCCCATCTGCTTCCTCTGCTGTATTTTAAGTTTGGAGCCTGCGGACACCATCCCCTCAAGTCTTCTGTCTGGATACATCTTCTCAGTGCTCTAATTTGTATCTAGCAGGTGAAAGTGTGTGTTGACCCAGAGCACATTCCTGGAAGGGCAAAATTAAATAGGTTCAGTAGGTCTGGGATGCACATAAACAGGTCTTAATGTAGTGTGTATTCTCATCACATGCATTAATGAAGTCAGAGATAGACTGAATCTTACCAAAGCGTGAGGTCTTTGTGAATTCCTTATGCTGTCACCAGGTCAGAAATGGACAGGAGTGACATATGGACTCAAGGGACTACACTCCAAACACAGGGCTTAGCCTTGGCTTGCATAGAGCCTTCATTTTCACCAAGACTCCACACATCTATCTGACTGGTAGCATTCAACAAACCCAGCACAATCTGTGATAAAAAACCCACAATCATTCCCAAAGACAGATAAGATTACATATATATGGCATACACCCTTACTCAGTTATATAAGAATGCATTCTTCTGGTAAAACTGGTGTTTGTATTTATTTTTTGTATTTATTTAAGAGATAGCAAACAAGGGATAAGGGCATAAACTGAAGATAGGGAGTTACTGAACGAAGATTTAAGAGTTGCAAAAGTGCATATCTATTTTTATAAGAACATTAGAAAGGAATTTCAGCCAAATGTCCTCCCAAAGGAATCAAGCCAGTAGCTGAGTGACTTCAGCACCCACAGACACCAGGGAAAGTTTTGAGCACCAAGTATCTCCTAAGGCTGACAGACATTATCTTGAATTATCTATGTAGGCATGTTCTAGAGAATCAAATAGAGATGTTGCCTTCCACATGGGAACAGTTGCTGTGACTTGACATGATCTGACAAACAAAATTCTTCCATAGAACTTAATGGATTCCATTATAAGTTTGGGGTAATTTGGGGGTTCACAGAAGGAAGATTATCAACATTAGTGCTCTATTCAGATTGCAATAGTGACAGTGCTGAAACTGATTATCAGTGGTCAGGAAAGATTAATTTTTTCTTTGTTCCATACTTTATCATAGGGGTGGCCAGGGGGTTCACCTTGTTCTGAAGAACTCAAGATCAACCATGACAGCTATGGATATTTTTATGTAGGTCTTAATGAAGTTAAAAAGACCTGGTAGGATTGAACCTTATCTAAAATATCAGAAAACCTTTTTTCTGACTGTTCATGTGGTAGAATCCTAATGAACAAAACAGAGAGAGGGAGAATTCCACAAGTGCTCTGCTCTGCTCTGCTGGCACCACAGTATCGCTTCTCTGCCCACATGGTGCGTTGAGCTTCCACCCAGAAAAACCCATATTCTGTGGAAGATGAGTATAAAGGGTTAGAGTCCTCACTTCATTTTCAGACCACTGGAAGAAGCTGGATTGGTGCTGACATGTTTAATGCAGTAGAAACATAGCACTTGGTCATCTCCTGTGGTCTGTGAATCTTTGTAGGTGAGGGGGTTACGGATGGACTGCAGAATGCTTTGTCCCTAGCTGACTTTTGAAATAAAGACATGTCTGAATAGCAGGTTGACAAAATTGTGATCCATGGTTCAAATTGCTCCAAAGAGGAGTTTAATTTTGGTTAGAGTATGGTGCTAGTCACACCAAGGTTGTGGGTTTGGTCCCCTTATGGGCCATTCTCATGGAAGTCTCTTTCAAGGTTTAATTTTTTTACTGTAGTTCTTCTCTTATCAAGGTGCACATAAAAAAGAAATTGCTGACAGTAGGGTACAAAATCATGATGCCCAGAAAGCTTGATATTTTCCTTAGAAAATCCTTGCTTTTACCTCACCACGACTTTTTTTCTCAGTAAGGTCTTTGAAATAGCCACTAGGAACTGGATAGCTTGGAGCACAAAAATTGGAAAATTAAACCGTCTTCATCAACCTAAAGAGTTCTGTGAATTTTAGAACACCTTCATAGGCTTGGTTGGTACTAGAAAATTAAATGGAGGTCTCTTTTGGACAATATTTTCCTCTTTGTGCCATGAAGTGTATTGGGCATCTGTAAGTTTTATGGAAACTTTAAAGAGGGAAATTTCAGGAACAGCGAAATACATTGGGCAAAATTTTGAGACAGCTTTAGATTCCTCCTAAAGGGCTGCAAGGAAGCTAGGTTTCCACCACTCTACATTTTTATTCTTTTGTTCCATCTCAAGTTCATACTGAGCACACATTTGTGTTCGTAACCCCCACAGCTATGTGCAGTGTAATGATCATTAGCAGAATGTATCAGAAATGGCTACAGAGGCTAAATAAATTTAGCACCTATGCTGTTAAATAACACAGGTCAGGCATTGTTCCTTCTCTTTGAGGCCAAGTGTCATGGCAAGACTTGCATCTACCTATTTAAACTTTCCAACGAAACAGGGAGGCCACCTTCACACCTCCTTTAGGGAAAGATCTGTCGTGCATTCTGTCTCTTGAGCAATATCCAGGCATTATTCAGCACAGCTCTAATCAACACAGAGCAAAGCTATGCCAGGCGGTTCATGGTTAAACTGACACTCAAAAGACAGGTCAATTCTTGAAGCTGTGCCTCATTGCTCTTATATTTCCCATTATTGGTGTATGAACAACTATGTTATGATGGAAGATATTCTGGAAGAAGCATCTAAGAAAATCTGCAGTGAGAACTGTATATTCATTGCACGTAATTACTCACAATGATTCAGAAATGAGCTCCCTAGGCAAAATGTATTTTACTTCACTTGGTATTTTTATGGTAGTTATGTCAAGGACTCCTTTATGAAAATCCCACTGATTTAAACAATGGACATTCCCTACAGATGTCAGTCTCATCTGAGGAATTCATAAGCTCTTTCCAGAGACCTGCCTGAAAAATTACCTCAGAACACAACACCTTTAGTAAAGGGGCGATGATGGTAGTGTTTATCCACAGAGGAGAAATCGGAAAAATAGGGCAGAACAGTGAGAATTGTCTGGCTTACGACCCAAAACATCCACCTGCTCAAAAATCAAATCAAAATAACCTTTGGCTTGCACATCAATGACATGCACACTTGGCATTGGGTCCTGAATTAGCCTTGCAACTTTTGGGATTAAACGTAGAATAACTTTTGATTAAACTGGCTTAGCAAATGGATTGATTTGCCTTCATTTAAGTAGCTGGACACAAGGCACAAAACATGTCCATCCCAGTTCCTGATTTAGTGTTACACACAGCTCCCTAAGACACTTTCCCAAATGAGTGTAGTGTGGGTAACAGCTTAGAGCTTCAACACTCCTAGAGCAGCTTTGATGTGTGGCTTTATTGGAACAGATCTCTTTGAATGGAATATTGGTTGGGATGTTATTGTAGCTCTTTCTGTGTCCTCCATAAGGCACTTTGGAAGCATTAGTCACTCATTAAGTATGTAATGCAAATATCTATTAATTTCTTGAAAATACCTTTTGTTTAGTCTGTCTTCTCTTTTGATCATGCAGCATTACACATGTGGAATATGAGCCAGAAATCTTAGAAATAAAAAGCTATCCTTGAGATGTTATTTCCACTTTTTTTTTCTCTGAGTTATGTATTTTTGTTCTCTCCACTAGTTTTAACAACTGCTCAGTAATTCAGAAGGGAAGACTTTAATATTTACATTTTCAGTGATTTAATAATTTTCTTTTTTACTATCTAATGGATTAATTTAAAGGCTTTATGCTGACTCCCAACTTATTTTTTTATAATTAATTTTGGTTTGATTTAAATGTATTAGCTAAACAGCCTCCGGTTTATTTCCTGTAAGAGAAGGAAACATTCAAAGTTACCAAATATTTTACTTCCAGTGACTGGTTTACCACTTATTGCTGGCTTCAGAATGGGTCAATGCCAGCACGGTTTTTCCCAATGGCAAGATAGTAGTTCTCTCATTGAGTAGAGCCAGCTTTTTTCCTCTCTCTCTCTTTTTCACTGCCAATTCCACTACTGATCTTGTGCAATAAAATGTGCTTGTCAACGAAAATGTCAACTAAGTTTAAAAAGAATAGTCTGAGTAAAACTAAAAAGTAAATTATTTAAGTAGAGTTGTAGTTGAAACTTGAAAGAATTTTGTTTGGTGGTTTTCTTTACATCATTCTGCCAATGGAGTAGGAACTCTGAATTCCTAACTAGTGAAGCCCTGTCATAAGTGGGGCTGACAGTTCACATTGAAAATTCTGTTTTCTTCTTTCCCAGGAAAGCAAGTCAAAGTTAAACCAACAAACTATTGTTGGCAAGTGTCTTACCTTTGTTCTGTGCTTCCTTATAAATTAACCACTTCTGTTTTCTAGGTTGCCAGTAAATGGAATTCCTAGAATTTAGGGTCTTATATTAGCTATATTATTTTAAGATGCTGCTGCATCCTTTTAGACAGTGACTGGATTTAGAACATGTGAGAATCTCTATCACAGCTTACTCACAAATGGTAATGAATAAAAAGGAAATAGACTGTAAATTTTGGTTAGTACATTATGAAAGCAGTTAGAAATTGGATCACCAGCTCCTGACGTTTGTAACAGTAAAAAATCAGTGAAATTAAGAGATTTCTGTGAACACATCAACACTGTGTCTTGTCTATCAGTATGATGACATACTGAGTTTTGTACTTTTTTTGCAGATTTCACTGTATAATTTTGCAAATTTCACTGTAATGGCCAAGGCTGGACATTTGTACATTAGAGTTGGAATGTATCTAAATGTAAAAAAGATCTGAATTTACTGTAGAATTGCTCTTAGTAGCATTGTATGCTTGGAACGCTCTATACTCTCTATAACCACACTTTTATATATATATATATATATATATACATAACCTCTATTCTCTACTAATTGAGTTATCAGTATATTCTACAGTATATACATGGCCAGTTCATTAAGGTTAATTTGTTCAAAAATATTAGAAGCATTAATTTCTGGCTTATAGCTAATGTCTGCTCCCAGCCAGTGTCTTGTTTCATCATTAGTGTCAGCTAAATTATAACTCACACCCAACTGTTTTTACACTATCTAATAGAATCAATTGATGCAATGGTTGACAAGATGCTGTTTTGCATTTTGTCATCTCACTAATGCACATGGCTTAAAGGCATTGGCATCCATAATGTGGGGCAGTTTTGTAGGAGGCACAGAATAGGCTGAAGCTGCAAGGGCCATTTTCATAAAATATTAATGAAATTGAAAAATACACTGGGGTTGAAGGCTTGTCTGCTAAATGTAAGGTAAAATCTATTCTGTTCTGCTTTCTGATGACTGTAATTAGCAGCCCTAATTAAAAATTCAAACCTTGTGTATATTTGAAAGCATGAATCTTAGCTCTCATAGTGTTTATTTCCTTTACAAAGTATTTTATTTTACAACACTAATTGAACAGGATCCTTCCTAGCCTGACAGCCGCAGCTGGCTGGAGCCAGTTTATGTATCCAGTCTCTCTAGACTACTTCCTTTTGTAAGCAATAAAACATCTTTAAAAAACATGTATATGCTCTCTATGAGCCATTAACTCTGTGTCACCCAGTGTGGAACTGGCCATCCGCACACATGCATTGTTGTTTCCTTCACTTAAAAGTGACCTCTTTGAAAAGGCAGCTTTTTTCTGATCTTCAATATTTAATGTGGATTTACTTACATTAAATGACCACCTTTCTTAAGGGGACTTGGCCCAATTCTGACATTATTTATGAACAGCATATGCTGTGCAAAACAACGGAAGGAATCACCATTAGTTCCAGTAGAAAAATCTACTTTTTATCATCACTTTGTGTAGTTATTTGAAATTCATGGTCAAGATGCTAGGGCCCCACTAGGGAATATATGACTGCAAACCAAGTCCAAATTGATTGTATGCATGTTACACTCTGAAATCCAATGTACGGTGAAGAAGAAGGTGTGAATGGGTTAAATTTTCACTGGTTTATTTCCTCTTTTCACTGCTTTCCACAGTAATGGCTCTGAACTGTACTATTTCCTATCTTCCTTTCCATACTCGGTAAAGAAGACAACACCAGAATTTTAATGTCTCATATACTGTCCATAATCATAAGGAGTATTTTTCCTCAGAACCTTTTATTTTTGAATGGATGGACTTTTTAACTCCTTGTGTCAGACCAACAAAGGCATAGGAGGAGGAAACAAAGTGAATTTACAGAAAAGGGCAGTGGAAGACATTCAGTGGTGTTAACTGAGTTCTTCACTGATTTATGCGAGAAAATGAAATTTGATGATCCACCCTCTCTGTGACAAAGGGTCTGATCTTGCAATTCCTGCTCAGCCAAAAATTCCTTCAATGGGAGTTTAGCCTGAGTAAGGAATGCTGGATCAAGTTCAAAGGTCAGCAGGAAAATAAAAATAGTCAGATAAAACTCAAAATAACTCAGTTCTGAAGAACTGGGAACTACGTGCCAATAGTTAAGGTTGTAAAGCTACAAATGTAATTGTGTGATACTTAGCACTAATCTGTAGTGAAGAAATGAGAATTTAACCTGAAGTATACATCTGTTTCTAAGTGTTAGAAAATAATATAGACACTGTTAGCACAGTCAGTGTTTAAATTTCTGAAGACTGTTTCTACTCTGCATTGTAATACAGCTGAGAACTTCTAAACAGTTTTCACAAAATGCTTTGAAATTTTTTAATTAAAATCTGTTTCTAAATGTTACATTTGGATAGTTTATGTTTATCTTTCATGTTCATGCTCGCACAATCTGTAGCCAATGAGCATGCAATCAGTGTGTTTTAAACATCTCATTCCCACAGAGCAATCTTCACAAATGTTTCAGCTCAGGAAAAGCAACACATGTCCATGAAATTTCATTTTGCTGAGAAACATTCAGACAAGTTCTGTTAGGTTATTCTAAAAACCATTGTGAGATACAGGAAGGGGCTAGAAGGATGACATAAGCCATGTTTATTACTGTATGTTCCTCCCTGCGGTAGGATGTCTTCCTCTTTCAAGCATTCATAGTTTTGAGCTGTGAGGCACATCCATTATTGGTCCTGGGATGTCATCCAGGCATTTGAGTAAATGATTCAGACATATCACCTCTTTAGCAGAATGACAATAGGATGTGCAGTCTCTTCCTCCTTCCATGGTCTATTTTCCACAAGCGAGGCCGGAGAGAAGATGCAACCTGCTTTAACTATCTGACAGAGCATGGTCTGAGACATGCCACAGGTAGGTCTGGAGGCATCCAGACACCTCTTCAGCACACTTGTCCTTAGCAGTCCTGTTTACTGCTTCCTCTCCTGTCTTTCATTTACCTGTCTTGAATTGAAAAACACGTGCAGGAACTAATGAAACAAACCACACTATGAGTTTTCATTGAAGTTTCACAGGGAGGTTCCCTCCATCCTTTCTAAGATTCTTAGTGAAAAACCCATATTCATATTTGGGTATTTGGGCAAGAATCCCCTTGCCTCTGAAAAGCCAAACCTGGATCCAGAGATCAGCCCCTCACCTCCTGGAGCCAAATCTGAAGTTTCTAGATCATCTTTCATCTAATAATGGGCATCTAGTTCAAAGTAGTCAGCAAGTCTCCCTTTGTAGTCAAAGGGGAGTGTCCTAGGGAGCCCACCTTTACTGAGCACACAGCATGGCTGAGCTGAACAATCCTTCCAAGGGAGTATTTGCTCTTTCTACCAACATAAACCACAACTTCTAGATGATCACAGGTAGGTGTGATGTATCAGCCCTAATGCCATTTGTCTGGATGATAGCCACAGCTTTCTCCTCTCATGACAGCTGAAAATACTCCACTAATCCTTTAGATGCCCCTCCACTTGTAGAGGGCCTGTTCCTATAAACATCTCCATGACTTCTCATGTTGCAGGATCTGAAAATCACCAAAAAAATGAACAGTCGAAGATGAAGAACAGACCAGCAAATAGATAAACTGGGTAAATGGTGAGGTTTATATTAGTTTATTTAAATTTGAAAATTATAAATTGTTAACAGGAGTTGAGCACAGAATTATCTTGAGTTTTTTGAAGCCATTTCAAACAGGAGAATATCTATAATTTGTGTGTGGTATTTGGACTACAGTGCTGAAAAAAATTAAATGTATATAAGCACCCAAGAAAAATGTGTTTGTTAGTTTAAAGAAAGTACAAAGCTGTATAAGTTAAAGGATGTGGCAGTGTTATGGGTTAGGTGATATGTTTATTATTTGTTAGTAAGTTGGATTGAGAAACCATTGTCTGGGTTTGACATACCACTCTTAATAGTTAGAGTAAAAAGATTATAGTCCAAGTCACACAGAGTGTGATATCTGTGGTCTTTAGATGATTATTTACTGATTTTTGAAGAGGTGGCTTGCGGTGGCTGTCTCTGCAGAATTCAGCTCCAACATTTCTATATAAAATTTTCTTGAAAATGTTATTTTGCACTTCATTATTAAATTTTAGTTTAAGGTATATATTATAGTGTTTTTTGAGGAACTATTAGTGGACTAAAAAATTCCCAAACTACTCTTTTTCCTACAGAGATTCTTTTGAATTACATTAATAGTACAGCTGTTTATGTTAAAAACTGTAGTAAATACAGAATATATTTCTCAGTTAAAGTAAAAATAAGGGACATACCAAAAAGCATTGGTGCAGGACACCCAAGGATAAACTGGTTAAATGTTGTAGTCGAAAGTGATGGTATTTTCAACACAAATACCACACTTGGTCTTATGACTCAGTATTGTTCACCCATGCTATTGGCAATAGAGTGGCCTAATACTTCCTTTGGTGGAACTCACATAAGTTTAGTTTAAAAGAGTAAGGTTTATTTGGGTTTTTTTGGGTTTTTTTTGTTGTTGTTGTTGTTGGTTTTTTTTTTTTTTTGTTTTTTTGTGGGTTTTTTGGGGTTTCTTTTTGTTTTTTGGGGTTTTTTTGTAGTTGTTTGGTGTTTTTTTTTTTTTTTGCCATAAGGGAAAACTAGAGCAGAAGACAGTAAAACTTAGTAGATTTTAAATTATGGTTCAGGGATTAAAGCAATTACTTTTAAAGAGTCATAAACTGACATGTTGCTGAATTTCTCTCTTTCCTCCCTCAAGCTGTCATACCCCAGGCAATTGCCTTCACATCACGTATATCACTACTTCTCATCTCTCCAACCAATGAGAGCATCTCCCAGGCAGGGACACACTCAAAATGAGCAAAGACTTTCAGGGCATTTCCAGTCCATCCTCCTTTTTCTGTTTTTCTCTTAACAGGATTGTGGCTTATAATGCTGTTTCACAACCAGCAGGTACACATTACCCTCATTAACATGTTTTGCACTCACTCACATAGAGAAATAGCTCTAAGGATGAGGAAAAAGGAGGAGAATTTGACCTGTTGGCCTAAGCAACTTAGCAAGGTCGTCAATTCAGTGCTGACATCTGCCTCCAATCCACAGATGGTGCTGCTCTAAGGATTTTTCGGTACCTATTAAAGCAGGGGGAGGAGGGAAGCAAGCTCTCATTACCCACTGGTGAAAAGGGAAATAGTCATATATACTCTTGTTATAATTCATACTCATGTCAGAGAGGTGAATAGATCATTTTCTCCTATACAAACCATAGATTTGGAACTGTTTGGTCAGGCCGAATGATTTTATTGCTCTGTTCTGAGTCACACACACACACACTCTGTTATCTTATTTTCTGTACAGACAGGTCTACTCACATATGCTCATGCAGAAACAGACAGAGAGGATTATAGAAACTAGACTAATTCTGTGACATAACAAAAGTCCCTGGGAAAGTTTTGTTGTCTAGTCTAGTGATGTGATCATACAGTGTGCTGTCTATAGCACTGGCTTACAAAGCAATCTATGAGGGAATGGGAGGGGCCTATGGGAAAGGTTTTCATATTTCAGGTGGAGAGGAAGCATTTATCAGGTGGATTTTATTTTTAAGATAACAATGCCTGCTTTGGACTTTGTTAGATAGCTGAAGGAACTTTTCAGAAGTGGTTCTGGTCAGCCTAGTGTGATGATAACTCACTGCTCCATGTGTATACAAGTACAGTGCTTACACTAGAAGAAATAAGCAGCTGAAAACTTACCACATAGGTGAGGAAAGCATAATCTCTACCTTTAATGTTTTGTAATGAGCTATTCTTGATGTATCTTTTCCATATCTAACATGTTTTCTGATTGTAAGTTATGTTTTCAGACTCTTAACATTTACAGTTTCAGGGCATAATCAAACAGATATCTTATTTAAACTATTAAAAATAATTTCTCCTCTCCTCTCCTCTCCTCTCCTCTCCTCTCCTCTCCTCTCCTCTCCTCTCCTCTCCTCTCCTCTCCTCTCCTCTCCTCTCCTCTCCTCTCCTCTCCTCTCCTCTCCTCTCCTCTCCTCTCCTCTCCTCTCCTCTCCTCTCCTCTCCTCTCCTCTCCTCTCCTCTCCTCTCCTCTCCTCTCCTCTCCTCTCCTCTCCTCTCCTCTCCTCTCCTCTCCTCTCCTCTCCTCTCCTCTCCTCTCCTCTCCTCTCCTCTCCTCTCCTCTCCTCTCCTCTCCTCTCCTCTCCTCTCCTCTCCTCTCCTCTCCTCTCCTCTCCTCTCCTCTCCTCTCCTCTCCTCTCCTCTCCTCTCCTCTCCTCTCCTCTCCTCTCCTCTCCTCTCCTCTCCTCTCCTCTCCTCTCCTCTCCTCTCCTCTCCTCTCCTCTCCTCTCCTCTCCTCTCCTCTCCTCTCCTCTCCATTCAAAACACCCATACCTCTTCAAAATCACAATTTCTTACAGGAGTATTTGTATCCATAGACATGAGAGGTGTGAGGTCCTCAGAGATCTGATTATGAGTGTGAGGATCAAATAAAAGATCCTTTTCATGCTTTTGAAAAAACATCAAAATTATGTCTCTTACATTCACTCAGCTCACGAACAAAAAATGAAGCAAATTAAGAGCAACAGAAGTAAAAATGACCAGCCCACAATGCTTTGGAGTGCATATAGCATGGGTAAGAATTTTAAAAGAAGCCTAATGCAAGGCTAAAGAGGCTCTGGGTGGTATATTAGCCTTTTCACATTCACTCTGTATAGCATGTATTTCTACAGATCTCTGCTTCCCTCCCTCCAGGGTTTACTCTTTTTCCCACTACCCTTTTCTTTCTCTTCTTCACCTCCTTCTGCCATTTATGGATTTTGATTGACGAGAGTTAAATAGCATGCAGCCAGCCTCTAAAGCAACAGCTGGGGCTGGCAGTCCTTCCACTTAGACATATAGGGATATCTTCAAATACTCCATTCTGTGATAAACCAGCATCCCAGCTGCCTGATGTATGAGTGATTGGATAATGCCATGTGTCTGTTTTGACCCAAAGCCACTTCTGCTAAGGCTATATCTTTCCTTTTGCTGCCCCTAGTTTCCTATTTATTTTCAAGTTGTCTCTCTGTCATTTACATAGGTGCAGGTCAGTTGGGGTGGCCCTTCCTCCTCCTGGCATGTTGGCCCTGGCTCCTGTGGGCAGAGGCAGCTGTGGCACAGAGCAGCTGTCCACATCTGGGACTGCAGCCTTCCAAGTGATCAGCACAGCCCTTATGCCCTGCTGTAGGTTATGAATAACCCTTGCTGAAGTCCACGGAACTTCATCTGCATCCCATGAGCAGGAAACAGGGCCAAACCGCTCTGAAACGACCAGAGGCAGACCTGTAAATTTCCTGACACTGCAGGCAGATAGGCAGAGCAGGGATGAACAGCATTGTGCATGTGCAGCCAGGCTGGTACGAACGGAGCACTGCTCTGCTCTTCCACGGTCATAACCAACAATGCACTGTTGGTTTTAATATAAAAAAAAAAAAAAAGGAAAAAGCCCCAGTAGCCAAACAACAACCCCCCTCAAATTAGAAATTCCTCTTTTGTTTTTGCAAAGGACAGTGTTTTACAGAAGATTTGGACTCATCATCAGATTTGGACTCATTTCTGAGATTTATGACTGGGATTTGGGGGTAGCACAAACTGTGTTGTTGAAACTTAGAAGAAAAGCAAGAATCATAATTGTGCTAATCCTTTTTTTAACTAACAAAACCCATTGATTTAATATATTTTAGACTGGTTTTTGCATCTCTCATAAAACAAATAGATGTCTATGAAGTAATAAAATGCAAAGTACTATCTAGTTCTTTCAAATCCACTCACATCTTGGTGAGAATTTGGGAAATGGCATAAGTGTACAGGAGGTTTTCTCCCAGATGTTTAAATGGTGTCTTTGATTTTCCAGAGAAACACATACACCTTTCATAGTACATAGGCATGTCAGTGTATTTGCAACTTAAAAAAATTTTTGTAAGTTAAAATTTTCCTTACAGGTATTTTTAAAAAAACATCTGTCTTGAAAAAGTGCTAAATAAGATCAGTTTAGTAGATAGCCAGGGCAGGAATTCTTTGATAAAAACTCACATAATAAATATTTTTGGTTAAATAATTGAAGCATTCTGCTATGGATTTTTAAAAAACTCCTGAATCCACTGAGTTGTCTGAAAGTCTGAAAGTCTGAAATACTGAAAGTCCACTGCAACTTCAGGAAAGAAACCGCTGGTGAATAGACACTCACTGTCAGGATAGTCCAGCTCCACATCCATGGAAAATCTCTTCCACACATTAGGGAGGCTGTGCCTGTATCTTTGATATTTTTACAGAAAAATTCACTTTGCAGAAGTGGTCCAACTCAAGGTGTCTAGGAGTGCAGTAAGAAAATCCCATCGTACTTGCAGCCAGGGTATCCCAGCCAAGCTTAGCTGTAACCTTCAGACTGGTGAGGATGCTTCCCTACATGTCTTGACTGCATTCAAGGGCACTCTGTAAATTACTGTCCATCTTTTTCAAAAGATTAAAGGCATGTATATTTTTGTCTTAGTTTTATAAAGAGCAGGGAAACATGTGGCTCCTGACTCACCATATGTATGTGACACATCCATCAAAAGCAGCATCTGGGTTTAAATGATCAGGAAGAAAACCAAATGTGTTGTCAGAGCCTAGAGGTCCTTGCAAGAGCTTATGGAAATCAATTGAATGTTATTGAATACCCACTCCAAATAATATATTTATTTTGCAACTTTCAATTTTAAAACCAAAACCCATCTGGAGGGCCAGATTCACTGGTCTGCCTTGGCTGCACTGCACTGTTTGGGTGATGTAAAACATCTGTAAACTTGAATTGACTGGGCTTGTTGGGGTTGGCTCCCTGTCAGGTTTACAGCTGCTTCACACTGCCAGAGCAGTGCAGAAAGTCTAGGCAGACAGGTCTATCTCCTCTTGCTGCTGTGAGGCACAGGGCAGCTGAGAATCAGAGCCACTGGCAGGAAGGAAACATTATTTCTAGTGGGAAAGAATAATTATATAAGGGTGGTGCAAGGAAAAAATTATCATTTTGTGTGCAATTTTAGGAAGGGAAAGAAAGTCAGTAAAATTTCTCTGGAGAATTTTTCCAGTTTTAAATAAAATCACACACAGTTTCTGGCACACTGGTACATTCTCTGCTGTTACATAGATAGTTAAAAGGAAATGGATGAATCACTTTGGGAATTAGCACCAGAATCTGTCAATGGCATTATGTTTTGGCTCTTGACTGCATCCAAGAGCAGTTCCTAAGGAATTTTAATATCTTTGTTGCTCTCAGGAATGTCTTGTTAGTAGGTCCCTATGTTTTATGAATGGAGACACGCAGACCAAATGTCTGCTGACAGGCAAGGACAGAAGGTGAATGTGGGAAAAAGTAATGTGCCATTTCATGGCAAAGGACAAACATGTTAGTACATGCATTAAAAATGAAGTAGCAGTGCACTATGTTAGTATATATATTTTAGTTTTAGTGTGAGTACATGTTTCAAACTGCGTCATTCTCCTCTTGGCTTTCTTTCCACATCCAGTAGCTGCTGTTCCATAAATAGCTCCCAACCTTACCAAAATTTACTTGCAGTCTTCTCGCTGCAGGCATTAGGTCACTCATTGTTAATGAGTGTATTAGATAATAGATGTTAACTCCAGCACACTGCAGTGTTTCAGCAGAGTGCATTCCCCAGCAATGAACACAAAGTGTCACTGTGACCACACACTAATAATTCCAAGAAATATAGAAACTTTTGCCTAATTTAAAATTTATTTACTTGTCATATGTGTGCTCATTTGGAACTTCTAGCATTAATTACCTTTGCTCCAAGTTGGGCCAGTCTGGAATTCTAATTATCTTAATTTTTACAATTCATGTCTCTGAGGTCTTAGTGTATTTTGGAACTGAAGTCTAGGCTGTACATAATCAAGGCAGAAAAGAGACAGGTGGCAATATTGTACATTTCAATTGCCTTGTCTGATGTGCCCCTTTTGTAGAATAATGAACATTGAGAAACAAATTGGTCTGTCAGAGTCAATAACAACCCAATGCCCTGAGCTGCTGGTCACTAATGCTTCCTGTACTTAATCAATGTGCTGCAGGAGATGTTCTGTTCAAAACAGTTAAAGATGAGAAGCAGCAGCAGCAGATTTGGCAGCAGGACTGGGAGAGAGAGTAAAAACATCCACAGGGTTGGAGTTTCCTTGTGCTAGGGAAGAGACAAGCCAAATATAAACAAAGTGCTTAAAGGAAAACCTGCAAAGAACTGAAGACTCTCACCCTCCTATTGGTAGAGGAGGAAGAGGAGGTCAGTTCTTTTCTCCAAAATGACTAAACAGAAGATTTCTACAAGAAAGCATAGCAGGAAAAGACCACACTATACATGTTCACAATTAAACCTTTTAAACAATCAACATGAGAAGTAAGAAATTGAGAAGAATCATTTTTTTTCCTTCAGTCATGATCAGAAAGCCTGAGTTACCAGTGCAATTGGTGCTGGTAGTAATGTTCAAGACAACAAATCATCATTTGAAGCAAATAGTCAGGAAAGCAAAACAAATAGGGAAAATCTTTCAATGACATAGCTTTTAAATCATGTCCATAAGTAGCTTCTGAAACAATTAAGTATGTAAACAGAAAACAACTTCTGTGCAGGAAAAGTATAAAAGGTGATTTATGCCTAACACACTAGATCAACAATTTTTTCAATGGGTCTTATGGCATGAATCTGGACAGAAGAAGGATACTTATGACTGTGCACTCAGGAAAAAACAGAAGATAACAAGAATAGATAAAACCCCCTTTTCTTACTGAAAACTAAAGCTCAAAAGCAGCAACATACACCTGTGAGCTATTTTCCAGTAATAGTCTTGATGGTCGGAGCAGACCATTAAGGAAATTCTTTTCTGCTCTGCACCTTGCCTGGACAGCACGTTAAGGGCTTCTATATCTCTTGGAAAAGAGCAATAAATAAGTCTAAATCTATTTATTCCAAGGAGTTTGAAAGTATATATATGCAAGCTACACTTTGCCTTGTTTGACAGTGGAAAATGCAAAGCTACCATAGGTCTGAGATGGACCAGTCCTTGTCTTGAAAACCTGACAAAAATGGGAAATAAAGAGTTGCAACAAGGGAAGCTTGACAGGAATTAGCATTCACAGAGAATCTCATAACGATTTGCAAGTGGGACTTTGATAACTTTATCAGTCTGAAGTCCATTGTTTCTTGTCTAAGCTAGACACTTGTGCACTCAAAATTGACTGAAATAAGTAAAGATTTTCAAAGATTTGTACATCTGGTAATTTGTACAGATTTTGTAGGATGAAATGTACTTATCTTTCACCACTGAGAGCCTAATGCCATCTTTTCTGAATACTCAGGAAGTTCCTCTCTGACTTTTTCTAGTTTTACTTTAAAGTGGAGTTTTTTCCTTCATTCATATCAGACAGATTTTATGGATAAGGATGACATTTTATGAAAATTTGCAGGAATAGTCTAGTGTTTCCCAAAGAAAAGAATAAAGATAATGAGAATTGGGTAAATTATTCTTCATATGGTGATAATTTTTAAAACTTGTAAATAATTCCTGTGAATAGGGTTTTTTTCATTGGAGCAGGTTTGGAAGGGTAGATGAGAGAGGGTCACAGAGTTTGACAGATATTTTGTTTTCAGAATAAAATATTTGCCCTGTTTAAAAAAAAAAAAAAAAAAGGAATAAGATCAGATTTTAAATTTACTCATTCAAGACAGGTTTGTCTTCCAACAAATTTAAAGCACAGGAGTATATAAGCTCTTGTGAAAGATCTACAGATTTAGGTCTAGATGTATTTCTATCCTTTTATAAAAACCTGAGAAAAAAAGTTTATTTTTAGTAGCCATTCCTTAAGTATGATCATTGTTAGTTGATTTGATGAATAAAGAAGAAATTATCCAAACTAACCCAGTAAATTGGAAAATGCTAAGGCCAAACTCCTCCTCACCCTGGAGAATCACAGTTATTCACAATTATTATGCCAACTTACGTACCTCTGAACAAACATTTAAATCCAATTCTTTCATCAGTGGTGGAATAGCAGCAGCTACAACTGACACAAGAGCAGAAAGAACTGTTGCAGATTCCCAGGACAGAGAATGAAATTAAGGAAACAGTATTTGTGTTGAAAGCGGGAAAGCCTATGCCCCCGGTGGATTTGCTGTAGAATTTTTAAATACATTTGAAAGTGAAATCATATCAGGCTTACAGGACTATGTCACCAAGCTTTGGAGAGGATCGCTCCCAGACTCCCATAGGGAAGTAACCGCCTTTCTGCTTCTCAAACCGGATTATGATCCTCTGGAGGGGATATCCTTTCTATAATTAAGGTTGTAACCACAGTCCCATTTTATAGCTGTTTTTGATATTGAATATGAAACTTCTATATGACTACTCAATAAAGTCCAACAAAGTAACCAGAAAATCTGCTCCAATCTTACAGAAATATACATTAGTATCTCTTATTTCTAGCCATGATCACAAAAACACACAGATGTACAATTTTTTGTCCACAAATGGTTAACACAAATTTCTCTTAAACTATTTAAAAGCACTATTTTTGAGTAACAACTATATTTAATTGCCAGATACCATCCCACAAAAAGAAGGAGCAAGGACATTTTGGCTGAGTTCAAATAGCTTTAAACTTTAACAAATATCCTCCAACTGGAAAAGAAGAACAACAAAGCAAAGCAGAAACATTACGCATTAACATTACATTTAGGCAGGCAAAATGTTTCCCCACTAAAGTGAGCGATGATGATGGAAAGATGGAATTTATACTCTGCATTAATTCAGGTGAAACAAACAATGAGCAGAACTCTTACGCTATCCAGTAATTCTTATTAGCAATTTCAAAAATTAAGCAGAACAATATGCTGCCTTACCTATCCTCAAAACATTTATGGTGGTTTTTTTTTTCTTTTTAAAAAAACACAAGATTTAGAAGTTTCTTTCCAAGAATTATGGACTGCACCTCAGATTGGCTAGCCTCATTTCCAGACACATTTCTATATAAGTCAAAGGATCTACCTCTTATTTTTGGTGGCTGTAAGAAAATACTACAGGACTTCACATCTTTATGTCATTGATAAGAATTTTCTGGTGCCATAGAAACACATGTGTGAACAGGAAAGATTTTTGGGAATTTACCAAAGCTTAACCTGCCAGCACGTGCATAATGTCCTGAAGCGTTTTAAAGCAGGCCAGAGAGTATCTCCTATTTGTCCACTTATTAACAGCCCTCTTCTCCCTGAGGCCCTTGGAGGCAACCTCTATTAATTGTGGAATGATTTTGACATGATGACTCTCAAGGATATTTGTAATGAAAGAATATTTAGGCCTTTTGAGAGATTAGTGAAATATAAGCCATACACCAAAACAACACGTTTATAGATATTTACAAATAAGACATTATCTGTGGGAGATAAATTGAGGAATTTTTGTACCCCTGAGTTCAATCCCTTCAAATGCTAGCTTTTAATTATGGATAAAGATCATGAAAAGAATCTGCACTTGATATCCTTTTAGGATGAATAAATTCAGGGGAGATAAAAGCTAAGATCAAGTGCAAAAGCAATCTGGATCAAGAATTCTCTGATGGAGAATGGATTGAGATATGTAATCAAACAAAAACAATCTCCATTAGTGTAAGATACCAAATGTTTATATTTAATGTTATTCATAGAATATGTATGACTACAGAAAGTATGTGCTAAGTAAACAGTGACAGTGATGATATATATATATATGAAATGTAATTTTGAAAAGCAGTCTCAGCATGTGTGATAGGACTCAAAGCATTCAGCAACTCTGACACAAGGTTGCAGAATTTTTTTCATCTGGAAAAAAATAACTAGTGAAGAAGCCAGAATCTCTAAAATATGTTGATAAAATATGGAATGTCAGAATAATTAGACTGGAATTAAAACAGAGAAGATGATCTATAAACTATATTACCACCCATGCTTATAATTAAAAAAAGAAAGCTATCTGTTAAATAAAATAAACTCACACGTGTTTTAAGTTAGCTTTGCTGTGGGAATACTTTCACCAGCCAGCTAAATCCCTATAGCTTTTCTATATACTAAACTCAATTTTCTGTATTTCCACCTAAAAAAAAAGGTCCTCATTGTTCCAGACATGCAGAAATAATACAAGACGTGAGGGATGTGGTTTAATTTGTCTGCGACTTTATTAACTGAACTCACCCGGGAATCATTCAGCAATAACATACTCAGTGCAGGTCATCATTTCTTCTTCACTTGTTTCTACACATTTGGGGAGAGCTGTCACTCATAACAGGGACCCCACTGCCCTCCCCTGCAAGGAAGGTAAAGAACTGCAAAGAGGGTGCTGCCTATTTGCTGCAAGAGCCTCTCTTCTTCAGCCTCTTGAGCAAGAAGCTGCTCTTTGATTTGCTCGTAACCCTGTTTTATCAAGGAAGGAGATGCCCTGGGGAACAAACAGAGGCACTGGTCACCTGCCACCAGGAAACACCAGCAATTATCTGGGCTGCCCTGTCCAGGTACTGGACAGGACCTCCCGGATAATTCTCACGACAAAGTCTCATTCACACAACAGCCAGAAATACAAGTGAGGAGGTGGAGCCCTCCCCCCCTGGATGGTTTGTGTATCCATCCCAATGATTGTTGTTTCTTCGTAGGAGCTCATAAGAGGTGATGCCAACCCTGAATACACACATCTAGCCTCTTCATAATTCATGGACCTTTGAGGTCTTGCTCACCTGTTCAGATCTTTTGGTCTGATAGAACACATCCCCCACCACTCACAAAAACATTCTCATTCAAAGCACTACCTTTCAACTTCTTTCTCTCTTTCCCAGTTCCTTTTTATACAAAGTGCACCGGAAATACCTTCTGGCATACAAAACTCCTTTCAGGGCAATCCTATTGAACTGATCAAAGTATTAGCCAACATTCAAGACCCACCTCCCATCAGTTAATTTGTCTTTTATAATAAATAAGTTCTGGCAAGGAATAAGGAGTTTGCTGTATCACCAACTGTCTTAGTCAATGCCTGAAATCTGGCCAGTTTATAAAGAATGAGCAGAGATACCTGCTCTGTCTTTAAACTGAACATGTTATTTAAAGGATGGAGTGAATAACTATTTCTTTCACGGACAGATCTCCCTACTGGCAGATATGTTGCACATGTTGGGTTGTATATGTTCTCAAATCTACCTTTCCTGGAAAAATAAATAGGCTAAAGTACCTCACAGAAAGATTGGCATCCACAGAAGAGTTAGTCCCAGATCACATGTACTCAATATCTCATGGGGAGAGGATTAACAGCACCTCTTTGAACACGAGGTTATGGGTAGCATGGACTATTTATAGAAAAGTTTTGGCCTCTGCTGCATGCCTACAAGTGCCTCAGTTTACCAGTGGCTGCCTGAGACTTTAACCACAGCTGTTCTGGCACTCCACTTTTTTCCGTTTTAGTGCTCAGCATTGAGAGCTTAGCTGGACCATTTTTATTTTCCCAGGGCTCAGTTCATGTCTTTAACCACAGATGTATATTACCATCTGAGATGTTGAGATTTTCTGTGACATTCTGCTTCTCCAGAAAGGCAAAGGACTTCTTGTGCCACATCCACGAACTCTAAGAGGATTCACACAACACTATGGGGTAACACTACTAGGTAACTCTACAGGCAGCTGTCAGCAAACCCCTAAATTACAACAGTTTCATTATGTTACTTGCATTGTCTTAGTTGCTTTCTCTGCTGCAGGAATCTTTATCATTGCTTTGTAGAACCATAGCTTGGTTTGTCCAAGAGTGGATATCTAATTATTGTGGTCTCAGCAATTTTCTTTGCAGTTATCCAATAACATTGCTTGCAAAAAACAACTTTTGCTCAACCCCCAGCCCAGAAAAAGACAAATATTAACCTATGGGGATGTGCATCTTGCCACATGAGCATTCCATGTAAGGAAAGGTCTCTCAGTGGTCTCTTTTCCCTCTCTCTCTTTCTCCCCACAATGGGATCCTAGATATTGAAACTGTAACATTTTTCTACCTAAGCTGACTTTTGCTCCTTTTCTCTTTCCATCACCTTCACAGTTGCCACGGGGCTACTGTTCGGAAGCTGTGTGCAGTTCCAGAGTGAACATTATAAGGACTGGAACATTTCTGTCTTTTCCAACCCACACAGGGAAAGGGAACAAAGAGTCCCATTATATTGTGAATTTAGCTTCCTTTTGTCTGTGCATGTGGAAAGTTTTTTCTTGATCTGCTCAAGACCTGCTGCCTTTTCTGCACCCAACTTCCTGAACAGATACCTTCTGACCCTGAGCCAGAAGAAAAACAAAAAAAAAAAAAAGTGCAGCTGAAATGTCAGCCATTCTGCTTCTGTTCCTACTTGCCTACCCTCTAAGGAAAGTTTCAATTTAATTTTTCTTTTAGGCCTACTGCCATTGTGCAACAGCCACAAATTCCCTCACTGCAAACCCACAGAGGGCTTCAGCCAGGTCCATAATTTATCTTCTAGGGGACCCTAAAGCCTGATGTAAAAAGCATTTGCATCTGGATCCAGTTAGTAAGTTCCTCTATTGCCTCCTTGTAAGTAGTTGCTGTATTTACTTTCTCCCAGGTGCACTGAACAAACCATTTGTTTACTATCTTCTCCTCTTCCCTTCACCCATTCTTCAGCAAGATGTCAGCTCACGCACTATATCCCTTTCCTCTCATTTTTCCAGATAAATCCTCTTCCTCCACTACACTTCTGCTCCCACTGAAGCTAACTGGAGATTAGCCATTTGTCCAAGCCAACAGGGAATGTGAAAACTAAGAGCAAAGCCTAGTGAAGCTTGGAGAGAACAACCATGTTGTGCCTAATTGCATTCAGGATTTTTCAAGCATTTGCCTTCCTAACTCACACTGCAAGAGCAAATTCATTGGAGACATGCTCTGCTGGCTGATGCACCAGTTACAGCTTACACACAGGTTTCCATCTAGGGCTGCCTTCTGACCTGGACATTTGTGACAGAGAGAGCACACACGCACGCTGGCTTAACAGCAGCCCACTTGCAAAGCTCACAGAAATGGGAAACCTTCTATTGCTGCCTGCGCAGTTTGGATGAAGTCCCAGAGCAGACGTTTACAACTGACATAGCATTGCTCACAATTTACTCTGCTCCTTGGTCGGACTCCGAGATCTTTTTTTCCCTGAAAGATTGTAGGGGAACATGGTTTTCTTCCTCCTCTGAGATCTTTAAGTCTGTTTAACTAAGAGATTGGCTAGAAATCTCCCAGCACAAAAATATGAGTAAAATGCTGTACTTGTCTAACGAGGATACCAGAGAGTTCTGAAGAAATGCTAGGGGTTTGCCAATATCTATTTATGTTGAAGGCGCCCAAGGCATCCATAATGTACAATAAATAAGAGCAGTCATTCCAAAACACTATAATAAAATGTTCACAACTTAAAAGTAAATACTAGTCAAAATTATTTGCTGCATTATTACTCTCACACAAAGGTATTTGTAATTGGTGCCATAATCAAAATTCTTTATTAAATATATAATGCTTTTTTATAGGATGGCCCTCCAAATAGAAAAGGTTCGTGTTGATCTACTTGAATTGTTTTGCTGTGAAATAAAAATGTTAAGAACTCATTTCCAAAGAATGAGAAATGGGAGGCAGCTACCCCTCTTTTTCTTTTTTTTTTTAATAATGCTTAATTCCTGTTACATGAATTAAATAGATAAGGCTGCAAGCAGCTGCTCCCCACCAAAACACTTCACAGTTACATGATAAAATGTAGGTGAT
The DNA here is from genome assembly GCF_024509145.1 of Vidua macroura. Classification (NCBI taxonomy): domain Eukaryota; kingdom Metazoa; phylum Chordata; class Aves; order Passeriformes; family Viduidae; genus Vidua; species Vidua macroura. The sequence continues at coordinate 48,776,006 of NC_071572.1, read as the reverse complement.
AACATTTCAGTGCTGTAAAACAAGGTTGTAGAAATGTGGGCATGTACTGACAAATTTGCCTTTAAATCTTCTTTGCTAATATTTATAGGCATGAAATCTTAAAGCACCTTTAATGTTCCTATAATCCTGCCCATTTGACAGCTTTTACATAATTTTATAGGGAAAGGTGACCTGATCATCCCAGGCTGTTGACAGTGCAGCTGAAATGGCCCTCCAATAAATGAAGCAGGATTATCCAGACACTATGGCAAACAACAGCTCGTAATATGCATCAAGAAATTTCCATAGCACATTGGATCTTTGTCTTCAATGACACATGGATCATGACGAGATTTCAAGAACACATTTCCCCAGACACTTGATAAGTTTTAACGTAGAAGTATAGCATAAAAGGGTCCCTTCAGATAGGTTCTGTTTTCCATATTAGAAATAAATTACTTTCAATCTGGAAAACTAGAGGCTTTTTAAGCTGAATTATCATGTTAACTTATACTGCTCAGTGTAGCTGTGTTCCCTGACACTTTGAATACATTTATGAGTTTATTCAGTTAAAATTATAAAACATTACAAAAATTTATTTTTGCTGTGGTAAAAGTCACTATTGACAATAAAGAAATCTTGATGAAGGCTGTGATAAAACTATGCAGAAGTTTTTCTGGATCTCTCATGCTGCTCTATAAAATACCTTACACAAAATGCTAGCTATATGCCTCCTAGGTTTACATGATAATGTCAAGAAAAGGTTTTGATGTCTGCTGCCAATTCATATCAAAGGTACCATGTGCTATAAATTTAGTTTATATTGAGGTAATTAACAGTGACATGGCCAGATTGTATTAATACCTCTGCTCCTATTGCTTAGCCTAGGTACTTTACAATTTGAATGCCACAAAATATCAATACTGATGCTTTATGGCATCATGCCAGAGCAGCCTGAGGACAGGCAAAGTAGAATTGGTTGACAGTTTTTGTTCGAGCATAGAGTTTGTTTGGTCTCATAAGACATTTATGAGGTCAATTGGATGTCATTTAGAATATCAGGAGAGAAAAATTTAAACTACACACCATGTCCCACTAGGAGGACAAAACTCTGTGAGCAAATACTAAAAAGGCATTGCGAGCACTGCAGAGATAAGAAAGAAAAAAAGACTGAGCTAAGGGTGAAAAAAGGGATCTTCCCCAGAGTAATAAGTGTCCCTTTGACAATCCCCTGAAAGAAATTAGGCAAAAAGAAAAACAAAACTGCACGCAAACACAAAAAAAGCTTTGAAAACAGCAAACATTAATTTTCCCTTAAAATAAAGTTTGTATTGATGATACAGATGCTTACTCAAGACTTAGCAGGGGACTAAGACTCTGAAACACCTAGGGAAAAGCGCTTAGTATGTGTTTTCCAGAATTTTCCTTGGTATAAGAATAACAATGAAACTGATAAAATTGAAAAAAATAAAACAACACCCAGTTACTAGACTGGAATTTTCTGTCATTAATCTGACATATGTCCTCCCAGAAAAGTATTGTATTGTTCTTTGTCTCCGTTTTTTCTTCTGTTAAAAATTAAGGTGAGTGGTATTTAAGTACATTGTGAGTATTTTGACAATTCCATGTTCATAAGAGACAAATGTAATAACATAAAAAATGATTAGCATTCACTGTTATAAAAGGACAACAGTCAAATTCTATTGCTGAATTTTGAAGATCATCTAGTTCCAAGGCTTCTGCCATGGGCAGGGACATCTGCTCAAGGTCCCATCCATCCTGACTTGAACATGTTCAGTAATGGGGCATCCACAACTTCTCTTGGCAACCTGTTCCAGTGCCTCACCATGCTTATGAACGCTATCCAAGATTTGTGGGGTTTTTATTTTATTTTTTAATTAAATATGTTTTAGAGCTGACTGCCTTCCTTAGGTTGAGCTCTTAAAATTAGCACCAACACATATGAATAGAAAAAAGAAATCACTACTTACAAATTGCATGTCTTCATGTAACAGTTAGGAGATTTTCAGCTGTCCCCCTGAAAAAAGGGCAATGCATTGTGACTGATGAACTAGTGGCCACCTTACTTAGCTACTTTCTCTGTTGTCATGTCTACTGGTGAATCCCAGACAACACTTATTTATATTTCTTAAAATGTCATTCTGTGGCTTTCTGTAGTATTTTATGCAGTACATAAAATGTCCTAAACAGGTTCCAGCAGAGAACCTGCAAGTTTACTACGCATGGGTGAAATTCACCCCACCAATCAAGGGTTAAAGATAGGTACTTCCAGGCTGTGACTTTCCCCAGCCACCTAAGGTGGATGTTCAGGAAGTGACAAGTATTGGCTGCAAGTGACCCCATAAACAGTGCACCCCCTGACCTGTGGAGAGGACTTCAGTAATTCTGGTTACAGAATTGCAGTGGTAATGCTTGCTGTGGTAATTTTCTGGGATATAGAAAAATACAGAGATTTGAGTTCAGGTGTTTAACTTCACTGTCCTAACCTGCTGTACATTTAGACTCTGTCTATTGCCCCATGATCTCTACCAAAAGAGATGACCCACTGAATTAAAATATTTCTATGGGATGTAGATTCATATTTTTGCTCTTCCTTATTTGAATAACAGACTTGAACACAGGTCTTCAACTACTACTACAAAAAAAAACCAAAAAAACAGAAACAAACAAACAAACAAACAAAAAAAAAAAAAAAAAAAAAAAAAAAAAAAAAAAAAAACCAAAAAAACCCATCAGGTTCCCTACTTCCCCAAAAATCCCCCACAAAACATCACACAAAACCAGTTTCAGAAAAACAGAATTGTCCTAACAATGAAAAGGGAAAAAAATTTACATTTAAAAAAAATCATACAATTGAAACTGATTTCCCTTACAGTTTTGTATAACACTCTGCAGCAATATATAAAGTATTTCAGTGTTCAGATGCCAGGGGAATATATCTTCTTAGCTGACCTAGCTGCTGGCAATTCTGGTACTAATTAAATAAGCTACACTGATTTAGCAACACAAAGGTAATCCTACAAGATATGGTAAAACCTTTATACCAATGACTTTGCTGACAGAATGGAAGTCTCAAAATCACTGTGAAAACTGACTTTTCATAATCAATCATAATTTTATGACTTTTCTTCTTGTTCATTCATGTTTCATATTTAGAAAAAATAATTATGCTTTATAATAGATTCAGAAGATCTAAGACTTTTTTATAGACTGGTAATCTGTTCTTTATTTATCTGTGGGTGTGCATAGTGTTAAAATTGCACAGAGAGGTCCCAAAATATACTGAAAATAATTATTGTAATTGTTTTCAGCTGAGATATTCACGTTGCTAACATATTTGGTTATGGTTTGGGGGAAACCATATGCATGATAATTTCCATGAACTCCACCAAAAAATGAAGACCTTGCAGACGTAATTCTTATCCATATTCATATGTCACATACTCATATATTGCCTTTAATGTTCTCAGAACCTAAAGCAGCATTCATATTATTGTAATGACAAACTAAGATGTATTTCAGGATATTTGGAATCATTTACCCTTCCTAAAAATTCTTTGTTGCTCTTTTATGTGTTCATTATTGTTACATAATTTAGCAAAGCAGTACAGAAAAGAGAGACTACAATCTATTAGATAAGAAAATAGACAAGGGTGGGGGTGGAATTTGTTTTTCTTTTGATAATGGGTATAATGATGAAAATATTCAAGCAAGCGGATGGGTCAGCAGTCTTAGTTTTTGCATGGAGAATAAGGAGTGAAGCCAGTTAGGGAAATCATTGCCATTATATTTTAGGTACTCTTATTCCATAGTAGAGAAAGTACTTTGGATATTGCTTCAGAAGATCCAGAACTTTGACAAGACAAATCCAGAATGCTTCAAATATTGAAATGGTTAAGGGGAAAGACTATATCATCACCAGAACATGGGGACTCAGAGTTCAGAGCACAGGACTATCTTTCTGATCTCTGTTGCACAGTGCCAGAAGAATGTGCCCTTTTACTGTATTTATCTGCCCTAAACTGTGTATCTTTACATGTAGGACCACCTGCATAATATCACTACTCCAGGCTTCATCTACAATCCACAAAAGGAAACAAACACCTCTGGAGGATACTTCATGATATCCATTTTTGATGCTTATGTTATGGAAAGATGAATTCCTCTCTGAACATGACACATGAGCTGTCACTATGCTGAGGCACAGGCTGCTCCTCTGACGAGTGTGCACAGTGCGGGGAACAAGAGAGCTCTGGTCCCTGACTATCCCTAGCACAGCAAGATGCTACTGCAATGGAAACATTACAGTCCTGAAAGTGCTAAGATCAGATTCCAGTGCCTTGGTAGGTTTTGTAGAAGCAAGTCCTCTGAGAGACTGGGGGATGATAATTTTGATTGTGTTAATATAGGACCTTAATTCTTTGAAGCGAAGAACTTTTGGTAGGGCTAAATGGAATTTACCAAGACTCCCTGATTAACATTCCTAATCTTGAAAATACTGATGATATCACATATTTATTAAACAGCCCTTTCATCACTTAGTGGTGATAGTGTGAAACAAAAAGTCTGGAGAAGACGTCACAATGCAAAAATAATTATAATTAGGAACTGAGGGGCAGTAAATAAATCATCTTCTATCACTTTCTTGTTTTCTCTTTCATTTTGTGTATGTTTTCACACACTGGTTACAGGATTCATTTGCATTCCAAGTGTTCTTATTAAAGCAGCACCATTTATTCTACAATATATACAAGATTTACTATTTTTAAAATTCTATTTCAAGGCATGAGCTTGGCATACAAAATCAAATCCCAGGAGTGAGTTCCTTCTTTTTCCTTTAAAAATTAATTGTAAAATAATTTTTCATCTAAACAGTTTTAGGTTACACGGTGGGAAAAACAGAAGATGATACTTTTATCCACTTGCTCCTGTTTTCTTCCCCATTCTGTAACACAGCATCTGCAAAAATGAAAATGAAAAAAGAAAAAAATATGAAAGTTTCTCTTTTTTCCCCCCTGTTTTAAGCATTTAAAGTACATAAAAATATATCAATGAACATAAGAAAATTCAGTATCCAACATAATAATTTCACTTTCTAAACCCTGTGCATATATGCAATACAGCACTGACCTGACACATTGTAGGGTCCCAGTTAAACTGTGATAGTCTATTTGGTGAAAGTCTACACGCTGAAAAGAAATTTTAACCATTAATATTCAGAAAGTTTGCTCTTTTTAACAGTAAGGTACATAACAATATAAATATACTTCGTACCAAAGAGGAACTTCATTTTAAAAAGCACATTCACATTTACTTGTTAGAACATGTCTCCATTGCAAGTTAAGCTCTATCTGAAGTTAAAAGCCTATGCTTTTCAAGGATTGAAATGAATGTTAACTTTTACTTACAGTCTGGAGTAATTTTACTACAAACAGATTACATGAATTTCCTTGGAATGTAGCAATTTAATCAGGCATATAACCTCCCACACAATCAGGAAAGAAGGAACACGTGAGCAGAAGTTGTCACTATTTGTCCTACGAACCGTAAGAGAAAATCCCAGAGTGCCCATACAGATTCAGCTGTCCCTGATAGCTGCTACCACTATTCCACCTTTAGGGACAGATAACTCCACGTGCGAGAGCTAACTTCATTAGCAGCTGCAGAACAGTAACACATTTGTGTCCATTGGGCTTCCATTACCACGGTATTCAAGCACTTCATGAACAAGAAGAAACACATTTTCCAAAAAACTGCAAAACTGAGACGTATTCTCTTCTTTAAAAAAAAAATAGCCAACTGCAGTTCACAGTAATTAAGCACCTGCATTTCTGAGGTAGCAGCTATTTTCCATTCACATCAACTTCACCCTGGATTTTTGCTCCTTTACAGTTCTTCAGGTTAGACCCTATCAAATGAGTTATCCCTGATTGCTGTGAAGGTCTGTAGCAAAGTTTGAATGATAAGCCAGATTTACACAGGTCTAGCTGAATGATTTCATAGAAGAGCATTTGTCACTATGCAGAGAATGAAAAAAAGTTTGGTGTTATTTGCAGGAAGAACCATATGTGCTACCATGAAACACCACATATAATGGCATGTGTGGGAGGGAAAAATTATATTTTTATATTGGCATTTATTCTTTAAATTTGTATTGGGCAGATTGCTAAAAAAAAAAAACTTACTGACACCATATTTTGGGTCACTTGGGGAGGAAAAGGATGGAACTGAACTCTGCTTTCAGTCAAGTGCCTAAATCTCTATTCAATTACAGAAACTATGAATGAGGGCCAGAGTTCAACTATGCGACTATTTTTTTTTTATCAATGGAAATCTACCAACATTTGTATGATAGTTTACATATTTCAAAGGTTTTGACAGTGAAAAAGGTGAAACCTTCTGTTTTAATTCATACTCAGCTGATAATCTGCATTTAATTTTATTACACTTAAACTAAACTTTAAAAATTATCCTTCAAAGCATATGCCTGGATGAAAATTAAATGCAAATAACAGTCTATGTTGCTTTATGGTGTGAACAGTTTTCCTGGGGTTTTAGTAAAATTTTTATTGAAGCAAGTATCCCAAGCCACAGAGGAGTCTAAGTACTTTTAACAAAGCTCAGTGTCAAATGCAATTAACAGATAGGAAGTGAAAGTTCTTTTCACTGTGAACTTATGAACAATCATGTACTTCATTTGATCCTAAGTACTGAAAAGACTGACCACTCATTTTTCCCCCTTAGTTTTTTCTTAATGCCCAAATAACACAGGCAAGGACTCAATTTAGAATCCTGATCTATAAGTTTGTAAAATTGCCTCTTCCAGTTTCTTGTTCTGAAAAATTAGCAATGTGGCCAACAGCAATGTGCTGCTGAGCAGTTGGAAGTGTTGCTAAATCAAATCAAAGGATATTGCTAATTTTAAAATGTGTCATAGCCTTGCTGTAAAATAGTTAGAACAGTACCTACTTCAGAGAGCAGAAAATGTAGGAAACTGTTTTAACAAATCCCTTTGGAAATGTGGCTGAATGGCAGCGGAAACAGCAGTGGAAAACTCCTTGTACCAAATACTGTGTTCAAAATGCTGGATTCTTATTCCTCTTACATCCCTTTTCTCACACTGTGAAGTTATGTTCCTGAGGGATATCATAACCCATTCTTTCAGGGGTTACTTAAAATTAAGTGAGCAGTTTAAAGTTACAATTGAGCCCTCCTTTACAATCAGTAGAAATGGAAAACACCAACTCATCTCCCTACCTTCAATACCCATCCTGGGATAGGTTGAATTGTACTCTGGTTATGCCTGTCCCTCTGCTGATTAGAAAGTAAGCCTTGGAGAGCACTTGAAGTGAGAGCCATGACTTTTACTTAGCTAATTTTCAGTAAATTAAATCCCACTCTTGCATTAATTATGCTCCTAGCTGCAGGGAAAATGGAAAGGAAAGGGAAAAGGTAGTTCTAATATAAACAGCATCAAGTCTACATCCTATAAAGTTAATAACCATACACAGCAAGGGCAGGAAAAGTTTTTGGAGTGCTGCAGCTGAATATGTTAACTCTCTATTTAGTCCTAGAAGTTTTAGTCTTAACTTGCTAAAAGGGGGCAAGACTGATTATAATGGCCATGAAGCTGAGACGCATGGGAGCATTTTCTTTTCAAGGAGTACATAATTTTTTTCTTTTACCACAATCCAATTCACTTCAATTACATGAAAACATCTGAGGCTACCTGTTTTTAACTAGCTTCAAAATTAAGATGAAAGTCAATGGGGCCATCACTCTCAAAAAAATTCCACAAAAGAGAAAGCTTAAGAATTTTAGTGCCAATCTTAAGGAGATATATTTGTTTCTTTCTTTTTCCTTCTAGCGTATACATTTTCCTATAGATTAAAATAATATTTTTTCCTACAAACTGAATTATATCCTCCAGTTCCTTTAGATCCTTTCATAAAGCCCACAGGTCAACTGTGCAGCTGAACATGAATTTGCTCTCTGATGTTCTCCTCACCTTTTCTGGAACCTAGCCTTTTTTGCCTACTGTATCTGCCTGACTGAAACTGTAGCTTTTTCCAGAGCAGCGAGCAGAGCAAGTCTGTGATGCCCTTTGCAAAGCACGTGTGGATTATGCCAACTACACAATTCTGTATCCTGGACTCAAGAATATGTTGTTGAGTTCATGTTTTTTTAATGAAGCATGAAACATTAGTTTTAAGAAATTGCTTTCAGGAAAATAAGATTAAATTGCCCTTGAATTTGTTTGGTACCAGGATTAAAGTCTCCAGAAAAAAATATTACATGCATTTGTCTGTAAGAAGTAGAAGTGGTTGTGGTTATGAGCAAAACACAGGACCCAAATATTTTCTTGCCCTCTTTCCAGCCCCCTGGGATTTTGGCAGTATGAGACTTCAAAGGGATAAGTGGCTTATATAATCAAAGATAAGAATACAAAAGGAAGGACTGTGAAATACCCAATCATCTCCTTAAGAATGCATCACGATCAAGTGAAATCAAGGAACAAAATTAATAGTAATAAATATGGTCAGCAAGAAATCTTAGATAAATAATAATAATGCAGTTAAGAGAGAGAATTAGACATAATTGCTGTATTAGTGCATTGCTAATGAAGTTGGAATGAAACCAGGTGGAAGAGATATATTTGTTGCCCATTGGCTCCTGCAGACTGGAGGTAGTAATATGGAAAAACACTGAAGACAGAGGGAAATTTAATGGAAGTAGTCTGATGTGCCAAATCAGCAGCAATATGATCTTTTTCATATAAGAAAGTGTAGGTAATATGACATTACCCTAACATTAGTGAAAGTATTATAGTAGTCATCCTATAAGAGACCACTTTTCCATATTTAAGTGACAATAGTTTTGGGTTTTTTTTTTTGTGTGTGTGTGTACGTGTGTTTGGTTGTTTGGTTGTTTTGGTTTGCTTGTTTGTTTTAATTAAGAATGTTTTCCTGGATAAGGAGCATGAACAAGAATAATAGCAATCAATACTCTGGTAATGGCAGAGTTATTCTTTTCTTCTGTAACATATTAAGAAAAATCCTTCAGTTCATTATCTATAAATTGATGATTCATCATCTATAAACCTTTATTTACAGCTATGAAAAGGACTAAGGAATTTGACCAAACATACAGTGGGTAGGGTATTTTCTTGTTTGTTATCAAACTAGCTTTTTACCCCCTCTCCCTCTTTGTTTCCTTGTCCTCTTCTTTCTAAAAAAATCTTTTTCCCATTGCTGCTAAGCATGTGGTTACAGGGGTAAAAAATCCTGTTCCCTAAATGATTTTCATTTAGTGCACCAGGAGCCTTAAGCCACTTTGTGTGCAGATTTCCAGTTTCAATTAGAATGGGTTTGCAGACATCAGATGATGTGAAAAATTATCTCATTTGAATCACATGAAACCAAACCACTATGACACTGCTGATGAGGAAAACAGTGGTCTTATCTTTCCTGTGGTGTGCCATCTCTATTAGACTTTGTAAACTGCGGCAGTTTGAAATCTTTAACCAGCCATTACTAATAAGCATATGTTAATTGTAGCAGAGATCATAAGCAGGTCAATTAGGAGGCAAAGACTGGAACAGAATGAAACATTCAGCTGGAGGGAGAATTCAGGGCAGGTGTCGGCCAGCATGCGCTGCCCTGGCAGGAGCTCTAAGCATCTTGGGTAGAGCTCATTTAACGTTTTGATTTGCTGAATTTGCATTTCAGATTTCCATTCCTAATAGACAATATAGTCAGTCTTTGTTAATGAGGACTCTGATTACATGTGCCATTAAAATTGGGAATTAGCAGGCCAGCCTTGTTTTGGAGATTAAATCCAAAGTAAATTGGATTAAAGACAATCCTGCTGAAATCCCTTTCTTTTTTGTTTTCTCAAGCCAAAGGTGAGGAAGACTCCATTTATTTTGTACATATGGCTCTTACTTTGATTAGCAGGTCTTGTGGTTTGTTTATGCTTTTTGAACATAGCATCTATTAGCAGTCCCAATATTAAAAGCAAGTGTGAAATTACGATGTTTACTTACATGATCCCGACTAAGTGCCTATCTTCATTGCTGTGTGCCGACGAATGGAATGGCAGGAGAGAATTAAGAGCATTATGAAACATTATTTCTTATTATAGAGTGAATGTCTCTAAATGTTCACCCTCCAAGGATATATCCTGGTACTTACCACTGACTTTAACTCTTTGTGCATGAGTTTATCCTCTCTTCATTTACACCAGTTTGACTCCATTGACTTCGGATGTTACTCCACTCTTAAAATGACTAGCTTAATATGTTATATAATTCCATAGGTAGATTGATATTTTTTCAGGAAATTCAAAATCAGAAAAGCAAGGTGAATTTCTTTCTATTTGATCTCAGGTATTAGCAGAGAGCAAGACAAGTTTTGTCATTGACTAGTATTGATATTAGGTACAAAACCTTTTAAGTAGATGCAGACATGCCCAGTTTTAGCTCATCTTTCATTAATATTATCCTGTGGCTCATTCATTTAAGTGAAATATAGTTCATGTTCCTTAAAAATTCCAATTTTTTTTTCCTTGTATAAGCTAGTTATATTCCATTTTTCATTAATAACTTTGCAGAGCAAAGTTTTACTTGAAACTGAACACTGACAATAGGTTTGCCCTGAAATTGCAGGAAAATCAGTTCTGCAATTAGAGGACAGCTTATTCCTTGTCATTTCATTTAGCACCAGACAAGAAGAAGTAGCTCTTCACGTATATGTCATCAGAGGTAGAAAGCAGAAAAATCTACCACCACAGTAAGTCTACAGATTCAGCAATGTTCTTGCTCTTTCAGGAAACTAAGGAATGTCAGCCCAATGTTTTTGGGGTTTCATACTTGTTGAATACATAAGTCTCTTAAATAACTTTATTACTTCATTTGGACAAGCTCCTAATCAGCTAGTCAGCTGTTGCCCTGGTAACTCAATAAGCCTTTGGACATGGATTCATTAAGTATAAAAGTTAAGTTATATTAGTCCACACGGAATCTTTGAGCATCCTCATTACCTTTCTGATGCTTCCTAGTAATCAGACTATAAGACAAGCATGTGAAAACAAAATATGAAGAACTAGCTTATTCTTATTCTTTTTTAAAATTTACTTTTGGATTCACAGAAGACCGGGGCACGTGAGTTATTCAAGCAAAACAGATTTGCTGAAGTCTGAGTATAGAAGGCATTTCCAGGCTGTGGTATGTGAACTGTCCAGCATACATCTTTTTGTAGCCTAAGCTCCAGAGCAGAATTAAATATTGACGTTTAAATATCTTTTGTCTTTTCTATCTGTGAGTAGTTTAGATCAGAAAATATTATTTATTATCTTATTTATAAGATGTGGTGAATCACAGTGATATGCAAATAATCACCTTCTATATATGTCAGACACTCTGAAAATCCTCATTCAACATTTACTGCACCTTTTACAGCAAATAAATATTCTTCTTACAACCCTGTCTGATTTTTGAGTATTATGGGTTTTGTAGAAATACCTTATTTCTCCATGACTTCTCTCTATCTGAAGGACAGAAGGGGAAAGTGGAACTGCACAAGAAAATTTGTCCAAGGAGATACCAGCGATAACAGTGACCCTGTGCTTGACATGCTCTGCACTGACATCATGGTGTTACTATCCCTGCATTGCCAGTGTCAGCCTCCCACTGTGTGTTTCAAATACTAAAGCCTATTCTTTCAGTGCTACCATGAAAATAGACTTAGCCATTAAACTGATGTCAGGTAAAAAATTGGACAAATTAATATAGTTTGTCTTTGGTTGTACATATCATATGCACAAATATGTGGTTGAATATGACTCTGTGTGCACATTTTCATTTGTAGAGACAAAACACGCAATGGAAGAGCAGAGATTTTTAAAGAAAGGTTTAAAAAATTAGCCTTAGACACCTGTAATAGTCATAACATTTTGCTTGGTATTTAGAAGATATGACTTCTTCAAATTAAACATGCTGACATTGTGGCAAAACAAGCCTATAAAATAATCCTTGAAAAGAAGTGACTGTACAGGAAAACCCCCTGGAAAACAAAGGAGTTGTGACAGGACAGAAGGAGCCTCACATATGGTAGAAAGCCAGGACTGCAGCAAAACCTACTGAAGGGCTAAGTGCATATTAATTATTATCACACAGCACCTTTAAAAAGGCTTGTGTAATTAACCTCAAACTCTTCCTCACCTGATTTTTATCCCCTAGGCAGAGGTTTTCTCAGGAAGTTCAGCAAATGGTAGATGATTCAACAAAACAACATTTTCACAGTGGAAGAGCCTTTGAACCTTAACTGTAAAAGACCTAATCTTGTAACATTGTTATTTTTTATGATCCCATATTGTCCAATGTTTGTAAGGGCCTTTTTAGATCAACATAGGGATACACAGGTTCTATCCCAAATAATTTGCAAGTTAAGGTAGCACTGCTGCTGAAAGTATGACTCTCATCATTCTGCCAAAAAAAGCACCAGCATGATTATCCTTATAGCTTCTTATAGATATGTAATCACTTGCTAGCATTTGTAGAGGACACAACTTTTAACAGAGATCTCAATATTTAATTACAGGCAGAGTATAAACATAAGGGGTTTTGCTACTGAAGTTACTGAGGCATTCTATCCTATTTCCAGAGCTTTTTCTAGATGTACATGGGTGTGACAAGAATGCAAGAGTGATATGACTTGGCGGTCAGCTCCAGGGTCTAGAAGCAAAGAGTAAAAAGATGTAAGTACAAGCAAGCTAAGGGAGACTAGACAAATGAACAAGGGAGAATAGGATAAAATGGCAAGAAGTTTGATATGAAGGATCTCCCTAAATGGCTGATACTGGTGTGTGCGGGGACCTTACCCTTGGGACCTTACTGCCTGCACTGGTTTTGGCTGGGAAAGAGTTAATCCTGCTATTCGATGTGAAGGCAAGGGAACAGGGAAAGAATCTGGGAAAGGCTGTTAGACCTCACAGTTCCCCTGGGTTCTATATTGACACCAGAGACATCCAGGGGTGACTGTGAGCCAGTTCCTTTTTAAAAGTCGGAAATGTCAATACTATTAAGACAATGCCCCACAGTGATTTGGTTCCTGCTTGAAGAATGAGAGAGCTGCACTCAGAATTTCTTCCTCTCGGGGCATTGCATTGACCCATGAAATCTGATTAGGAGGACTTACCTCCAGGTGGCCTTGATGGTAGAAACTGAATGTAGTTTCTGGTAATACTCAAGACCCTTGAAAGTCAAAAAAATGGGAACATATGTCTGTCTGCCTATCTCATAGTACTAAACTAAGGAGTGCTCAACTAAGGATCTTACAATTCATATTTAGAAGCATAAAGCATTTCTTTTCTGGATAGTCTGTTTTGCTACGTATGTTGCTGTACAATTTAAAGAAGACATACAATTATTTTTAATGTGTTTAATAATTGCAGTTTATTTCACCAAGTGCAAGCTTGGTTATGGTTACCAAGCTCTTCCTGAGCAAAGACTCAAAAGGAATTTGATATTCTGAAATGAGTAGGACTGGTTCAGTCCTGACACAGGCGGTTGAGTACACCACTGGTATTAGTGGTGCTGCTCACACCCTCTCAGGGTTGAAGACAGGCCAACAAAAGCATGAATATTACTGGGTAATATATCATTTTTTTCAGAGTACCGGAGGGTGTAGATAATTTGGAAAGAAGAGGAACAAAAGAATTTAAAAGGAGGTTATCAGTACAGAAAATTGAACCTCAGTCAGATTCAATCAACCAAGCAATAGGTTTCCTCACCTCTTTTGATATAGATTGGCTACCCCAATTGCATGGGCCTCTTGAGGTTTCACCATTTAAATTAGTAACTTAGTCTAGCAGGTAATGTACACACAATGACCAAGGTTTTCAGAAGGGGAATTTGGTTTTGCAGTCCCATCACTCCGGACAAACTCTGTCTGATTTCCCAGCTTGCTCCTTGACATTGTTAGCCCCATGACGGTGCCACTTTGCTGAAAGTTGGGTCAACAGGTTTGACAGGTTCTTCTCTTCTCTGGTGGTAGAATGGCAAAGTTGTGTATGGTTCTGGGAGACAGGAGCATTAGGAGATATTTGTTGATAAGTGGATAATTGTTTGTATACCCTTTCACACAGGGAAAACATATGTTTTCTGATCTCAGAGTATTGTATTTGTACAGTGTCCCAACATCTATGTTTTCCCCAGACCAATCTGTCAAAATATAACTACCACTGTAAAGACACTTAATTAGGTGTTCTTAAGGGTTTCTGTAAGCTAAGTCAAGTTTCCTTAAATTGCAATACTAGACTAACATATTTGTTGCTTTATGCATATATATTTATGTACTTGACAGCTTTGCCCTATATCCTTATTTAGCAAGACGCATCATAGTTCATCTTTTGTGCTGGTAGTTAAGTTATTATTCTTTTCCATAACATTGGATTTTTTCCCTTTCACCACCATAAATTACACATATCTCCATCCATGGTAGGTATTCATACAGAACAAATTATTTATCCAAATACACATCACTCATATGACTATATATATGCATTGATATTCATACACCTCAAAGAAAAATCTTGGTATTTATGTTTACACTCAGAATATTGAAATATACATTTTAATGTCTCAATATTCCCTTTTATCATAGTGTTACTCTCCTCAGCAATAAAATAAAAGATTTCACAGCAAAAACCGGCAGGCAGGGACAAACGAGCAGCAGCCCCAAAGGACTTTCTAGAGCCACCTCCTGTTACAATGAACCATTCATGGAATCAGAGGCTGACTGCTAGTGACACTTACCTTAGGTCTTCATTGTTATCCACTCCACTTGGTACAGGAGAGCACAGAAGTTCCAGGCTGAAGCTCAGGAGACATGTAACAGCTGAAGTTCTGGGTCAGGACACAACTCTTCCTAGAGTCAGCAGATTTGTATGTTATCTCTCCTGATGACTCAGATTGCTAGTTCTTTTCCAACGTTAATTCACAGTTGATACTGATGATTCCTTGTTTGAGACCTGCTGGATGAAAAAAAGAAAATATGGAAAAGCTTGAAAAAGAGCAGCATAATTAGGACTGTGTGTTTTGAACCTCACTTTCTGTTAAGTTTCTCATGGAAAGTGCATATACATTTCTGCACTAGGCACACAATACACCACACTGTATTCAAAGCTGTTGCCAGGTTTTCTGTCTAAGTGTTTGCATCAAAGAACATTGAGTTGGCACTGGAATCAAAGGGATGATTTTTGGTTTTTTATGTGAAAATAAAAGAAGTGCTTTAACTGAGGGGAAAAGTTGCAGAATATGTGTGCATATGTGTGTGTGTTTGTATATGTGTGTGCGTGTGCGTGTGTAGGGGGTAGCAGAGGGTATGACATAGCATATGAAGTCAATAGTGTAGTTGTTATTATTTATACATGAGTAAAGATTACAAATGCAGGCAATAGCTCAGATCTCTCACCCCCTGGATCTGTGAAACCTGTCACTCAGTCTCCTGCGGTGTGTCTTCCTGTCTCGGAGCCATTGGACCACCTGCTGCCATGACTCTCATCTATTGCATCGCCCGAAGGCCTCGATGATAACAGCATTGATTCCAATGTACATCTAATTACTTCTCATAATCTATTCATTTCACAATAGTGTAGTGAAACATCTGTCACATCATAAACTCTTTAGTATCCTTATCAAACCACCAAAACATACTCTGCTGCCAATTGGCAGCTAGCTTGCTTTCTCTTCTTATTAATATGATGCAAACATATCTATGTTTTTTTGGTTGTTTTAGATGAATTTCCCTGATGACCACTGAAAATGAATTGGGCAAACTGCAATTGTAACAACTACTCACAACTTAGTGAGGTACCATTATTGTTGTCATACAAATATCAGCAAAAATGGCTCTGTTTCATCCAGAGATAAAGGCTCTAAATAGGGTCTTTAACATTTATAGCACGGTAATAGATGGCTCCCTTCCTTGGCACAGTGTGACTGATTCATTTACTAAAATAAGCATCTCAGGGATTATTACATTTGAGCAGTATACTGTATGGAAAGGCCTTTTACCTTTATAATTTTTACTTTGCCTGTGGGTAAATAATGCCCACTCTTCCTCTTTCTTCATGTAAGAAATCAAGAGCAAGGAGACTCATTAACACATATTTTTATTATCAAACTATAGAGAACCTATCTGTCCCAATAGGAGCATGAATATACAGTTGCATCTAATAAAGAGGGCCGATTAGTCCACCGGAAGGAACCTCTGATATTCAGACAATATCACAGCAAATAAACTCCGAATAGTGAGGTGTTGGTTTACCATTACACACTGAATTATGATGAACAACAAATCCCAGCTGAAAGGAGTGATGTATTAGCTGCTTATTCCCTCACATTGTCAATGTTAGCGCAAACTGGTGTATGTTCTTGTTGTTTTAAATTTTTGATGGAAATTAAATTAGTTTTGAATTGATATCTGTAGAAAGGGGAGACTTTTGTGCATCTGCAGAAGGGATACAGCACAAGAAGCTATTCTGGAACTTTTTCACATGTTTCAGACCAGTTTTTCAAGGAGTTACTTTTTCATGGCCTCTCAGTAGCTGGTGAGGAAGCTAATTCAGATTCTCCTATAAGGCTATAGTATGCTGCCAGTCATTGTAGTTACTTTTATTATCTGAACATCTGGCAGTAAAGAACTGGACTGCCATTGCCAATTCAGGCAATATTTTGTTGGTTCCTGACCTTGCTGGGATTCACAAGGGTGACCTAAAAGTAAAGGAGTCTATATCTCATTAGTAACCCCCAGGACAGCCAGTTCTCTTTTATCCATTTGTCAATACATAATGCAATCCCATATATAATGCAGCCTGAATATTTATCTGCCTCTATTTTCATCACTTGTGCATTTTCTCATTGAAATAGATATAACTTGTACACACTTCTTTAAAGTCCATGTTTTTACATCCAAAGCCACTACTCTGGCACAATAGGAAGTGTACGAGATTTTAGTGCTCTTGACATAGCTTGCAATAGGAAAATGTCCAATCCATAAATCACTTAAAAGTGAATGTTTGACCTATTCAGTCCTTGATGCTGCCTTATAGGAGGATTTTTGCATTAGAAATAATTTGTCTTCATTAAAGGTAAAGAAAGAAGCATCTAAAGAAAAAGCTTTCAGAAAAGCTCAGCACTCATAGAACAGGTCAATGCCAGATTGAGACTGATCTCCTGATACTCCATTCCAAGCACCAAAATTATTTTTATCATGGCTATTGAAGAATTCAATTTACACCTTTTTCTACCATGTTCACATGGAGCTACAGCCCAGAGTTTGTAGTGAAATGGAGTAGCTTTACCTGGCCAGAGGAGAGGGTGGTGTATTTACTCAGCAGTGTAGAGTACAGCCACTGAGACTAATGCCATCCTCGGATTAGGTAGCCCCATGTGTCTCCTACATGGGTGACATTTGCTGTTCATGCTTCTCCTGTTGTGGTTTCACCATGGGCCAAAATTCCATGTGGACTGAGCAGAGAACATGAGCCTGGTAAAAGAATGTTGCCACTTTCTCAGTTATGCTTCATTGCATTTATATGCCAGGTGGGCAATAAGACAATAGAAGTCAATCTGAAAAGAAAACAAAGATACATAATATTTTCCTATAAACTTAGAATAATCATGAACCCTTGGCAAGGCAATACTTGTTAGACCAAGAGAATAAAAAATTAAGAATAAGATTGAACTATAGTTTTGAGATTCAAGAGAATAACTTGCCAAAGGTAGAGTCAATTTACTTTTAATTTTTGAGATTTTCTTCATAAGTTTTATAGCTAAGGCTGTAAAAATTCTTTTTCTTTTGAAACATAAACTGAATTCTCATGCTACCACATGAACATAGGACATTAAGATTTTTTTAAGAATTTCAAGAAAATAGCAGTCAAATCACTCGTAAAATACACAATGTCAGATTTATTGCAAATATTTTTCCCACTATACCATCTAAATTAGTGATTGCAGTTACCAGTCAAAGACTAGTGCTGAAGTAGACATGACCATTAACAGGAACTGGAAATTTGAAGTGGGAAGTTTGCAAGTAAGTTATTTCTCAACAAAAAATTTTAGAAATTAAGTGTACAGGGAACTAAGCTTAGCATCTATGAGACTAGGGAAAGAATTGACAGTCAGTGCTACACTTGAGAACAGTCCCAAAACAAAGTGGTCAAAAGATACTTTGGGTTGATACCTGTATTGAAAGGGGAATTTGGGGGAAAACAAAACAAAACAAAGCAAAGCAAAACAAAACAAAACATAACAACCACCCAGCCCCATAACATGACACAAGGAATATTTAATTTCCCAGTTTTGGAGGGGAAAAAACACTTCAAAAATTAATCTAGATTAAACTTCAAAATTTCGTTCAGCATAAACAAACAGAGGTCTTCTAAGATATACAATGGTACTGGAAAGGATATAAATATTTGCTTGTCTTTTCTAAATCGAAGGCCAGTTTTTAAGAAAAATGAAAAATTTCTAACCAAAAAGATCAAATATTTGTTTTCAAAGTATCAAAATAGTATTTTTAAACATAATCAAAATGTAATCCTTATTTCTCTTCTGAAACCATAAACTTGACCTAGATTTTTTAATACTTCAAGTTCTTCCCAAAGGGAATTTTTCAACAAATTTACTGTCCACCAAAAGTAAGTAGATAAATAAATGAATAGAAATGGTTCAGTGTTATTTCAACATAAAATTTTGAATTAGGGAGACTTAGAGATCACATAACATGAAAGTAAGTTGTCAAATATGTCTTACAGCAGAGTAGCACAGTGTGTTAACCTTGGATAAGGTTCAAATTCCCACCCAGCTGCTTACTCACTACTTCTCCCAAACAAGGTGCAGGAGGAAACAGGATGAAAGAGTTTGTGGGTTGAGATAAATACAGACAGAACAGTTACCAATTACAATCATAGGCAAAACACATCTGATTTTGGGAAAATTAACTTCTAGACATTTAAAATAGATCTGGGTAGTGAGGAACAAAGCCATAAAATTATACAGCACCTCTCTTCCACTCCCTTTTTTCTCACGCTCAGTTTCAGTGCCTTGTTCCCAGCTCCTGTACCCCCTCCCTGATGGGGAGTGAGGGTTGAAATCAATCCATAACAATTCCTCTCTGCTGCTCCTTCCTCCATATGCTTTTCCCCTGCTCCAGCATGAGTTCTCTCTGTGGGCCTCATTTCTTCAAGGTCTGCTCCAGCATGGGCTCCATAGGGGCTGCATTCCTTCAGGATAAACCTGGTTCACTACATGAGTTGTTCCAGTCCCTTGAAGGAATATTCACCTGCTCCAGGAAAGGGTTCTCCACTGCCCTGGGAGGGTAGTAGCTGTGTTGTCTCTTACACAAGCTGCAGGGAAATATTTGCTGTGACACCTGGAGACCTCATTCCCCTCCTACTCCTCTGACAAAAAAACCTCAAGTGCTTGCACTGCTGTTTCTCACTTATTTCTCTCTTTCTCTGCCCATGTGGCATTTTTTTCCCTTTTTAAAAATACATTTTTTCCTGAGGTGCTCCCACTGTGACTGAGGTGTGCAGCTGTGTCCTGTAGTGGGTTGCCCTTGCCACCTACACCCAATATAAATCCAATGCTGCTTCTGAGTGCCAAATACTTTGTATTTTAGTTTTTTTCTTTTAGCTGGAGCTCCAGTTTTTACATGGCCACAGGCTTAATACAATAAGGGTACACACTACAACTAAAAACCCTAAAATTTCCTAAAGGTTGTGTTCTTTCTATAATCAATGGACAGAAAAATGGATCACTTCTATATTTATTTCAATTTACTTAGAGACTAAGTGAATACAGACATTATATACTGATATAAAGCAGAAGAGCTCTGTTGAAGCCACCTGAGCTATGCTAATCTACCACAGCCAAGGAGTTCAGGTACTCAGTGAACAAAAAATACACAGGTCTTCTTGTGCAACCTCATGGGTATGACACTATGGCACCATCAACATTGCAGTTCATATATGTACTGCTCTGGCAGCTACAGGGGCAGGAGTAAAGGAAGCAGGCAGGCAGCTAAAACAAGCATTTAATGTCTTTCTGTTGTTTTGGATGTAACTACTCAGAACCAGCTCTAGAAAACTGGTGTTGCTCATGCTCCTATGTCTCATTCTTCAGAGACTGCCACTTACAGCTCAGCATCTTCATAATGAGTGCAATTTGCATACCTCAGATGTAGAATTAATTTCTGAACCATTGCATTGCAATAGTGGGACCAGTGTATAAAATACTTTTTTGCTACTACTAAGATGAGAGTGTGCAAGTTTTTTATGTATTAGTTGAGTTGCACTTAAACACAGTTGCACAGTTCCATAGGGACCCCATTGGGTCCCTGTCACAAAGTTAAATTGGGATACTGATGGTATTCATAGTATGAGGACCACTGTCATCTAGAGAAAGACCAGGAGAAAACAGAAGGTGCTAATTTGGACTAGTCAAAAGACTACCTTTCTAGAGCTATCTTTATTTATAGAGTTTATCTTCAAAGACAGATGTTTAAAAAACCAAAAAATGCATGAGGTCTCTTTCTATGTGTGAGGCAACCTGAGACTTGTGTTTAGATTATGTGTAACCTGAAAAAACTTGCAGTGAACTTCTAAAAATTATAACTAACAATGCCATCAGGCAGGTTAATTAATTACTGTTGTATATTCCTGCTTTGCAAAAAGTACAATCAAACTTTATGATAAGTCCAGATAACTTTGAGTGCCCAGCTGGGTTGACTAAGGTACAGAAAAAATCCATGAATAGTGACTAACATTCCCAGAGATCAAATCAACTTAAATCAAACCACCCTGTAAAGTGGAATGTGGATTTTCCACCTTGGCCTCTTTTCTAACAACTACACTGGATGCCTAAGGCCACTTAGATCAAACTTATCAGTAAGGCTCATAAATTTACATGGGAAGAATCTGTCCACATGTGGATTTGAAGAAGTCTGCTATGGTTCCTCAAATCCTTTTCTGTTGTTTTTTTGTTTTGGTTTGGTTTTGGTTTTGTGGGTTTTTTTTTGTTTTGTTTTGGTTTGGTTTGGTTTGGTTTGGTTTGGTTTGTTTTTGGGGTTTTTTGTTTTGGTTTGTTTTGGTTTGTTTTGGATTTTTGTTTGTTTGTTTGTTTGGGTTTTTTGTGTTTGCTTCCTTTTATTTGTTATGTTTTGGACTCAGTTCTCCTTCTAGTTGAAGTGGTTGTTAGCCTGAATCACACAAACTAAAATGCAGTACCTCAGGACTAGAGTTGGTTTGGGTTGATACCTCTATTGAAAGGGGAATGGTGTATATTTCCCTGGTGTTTAGGGCAATGGAATAAAAATGTGAAGACCTTCACACTCACAGAAACATTGATATTGCTAAAGTTTTTTATCCAGTTGAATGCAAGTAGGGAAGAATCAGTCGTCTGCTGGCATGGCATCAAAAATATTGTCCATACAGTTTATTTTAAAATGTTTAAAAAAGATTTTTTCAAAACTTGTGGTTTCCTCATCTTCTGACACCGTACAAAGGGTAACAATGTGTAAAATAGTCCCACTTCACTGACCATGTGTATAGTCTTATGTCCTCTCCTAGAAAAGTTTTTACAGTCCCACCTAAAATAGCAGATGGTATGTTAATGTTGCCCTTAGGTATTTAGCTTCAGGTGTGTTTGACTGATATAGTCATAATTACTTGCTCTGAAGCATCTCCTGGAAGAACCTGCTTTTTTTCTATTACCCAAGCAGGAAACCTAGGCTGCAATCTTAGAACACTGAACAAGATCTGATGTGATGTTCTTAAGTCCTTCTTTTCTTAATACTTCATAGATTCAATTTGTCTGGCAAAAGAAGCCTGTCTGTACTTTTTGCAAATCTTTAGGTCTTTTCCAGCCCATATAAATCTGCAGAGATAACAGTCCTACATAAACCTACCATGTTCCAGCCAGCATTTAACCTCATTGGGTATTAGAATTGTTAATGGATTGTTAATAAAGTGCACATGCTGCGAAGTATAGAAACAGCCTTAACATGAATAGGGACTTAACTGCAGTTGAAGACTACAATGTGAAAGCCCAAGCATTTTTAATCTATACACACAAGCAAATCATCTCCAAAATTCAGCTAAGTCTCCATCATCCCTTGATACTCCTCCTGAATATTCACTGCTGCTCTCTCACAAGGGCCGATGCTCATCTCCTACATGGGGTACACATGAACAGGTTTTGCAAGTGTGTTTGAATTCACACTGTCTGTGTTCAGGCTTATACTCCAGGCTCAAACCATTGGAACCAGCAGTCACATTGTAACTTTAGCATATTTTTGTGATCAAGCTAATAGCACCGGTCCTTTAGAAAATGGTAGGAGTGTTGCCTTATTAGGAACTAAAATTTGAAGAAAATCTAGGACAAAACCACTTTAATTCATCTCTTCTGTTTTTATTTGCTTAGTTTCAATGGCAGCTGATATACTAAAATTAGATCGATTAACATTTTTTAAGGAAACACATTCTGCGGCGTGGGTTTTCGCTCTCCCCGGCTGCACGTGGCTCTTGGGAGCCCGGCTGTGGCGTAGCTTCCACGTGCTGCCGGGGTTTGCTGCCGCGGGTTCCCGGACACGGCTCCGTGTCTCGGGCGCGTGGGCTGGCCAGCCGCTGTTACCGTGCGCTAGGGATCCGGTAAAGAGGTAAGGAATTTGTTCATTTACTCCGTGCTTGGCAGGAACGGTTTATTGGTCACGTGGCGCGGTTCGATGGAAAGACGCGACCGCTCCCGGCACTCGCATGGGAGAAAATGGCGCCTGGGTGCCGGCGGGGTAGGGTTTTATGGAGGGGCGGGGCGAGAGGATCCACGGCCTGCCGCCCAATAGGGGCAGCTGCCGTGGCGGTGACGCCAGCAACTGCGACCAACCAGAGAACCCCGCAGGGGCGGGCACAGAGCCTCAGGCTGAGCGGGATCGTGTGGCCAGCACGGGGTTTCCCGGGGCCGGACGGCAGGGTGGTTACAGGAGCGGCACAGGGGTAAGGATCCGGCAGCAGGCAGCGTGGGGCCAGAAACCGCGGGGGGGGAACAACACGGGGGAAACGCGGGATTACAGAACTTGACTTATGTTAAAATAAATTAAAAACCCTAATCAAAACCCAAACTCCGGCAACAACATTCAACACTTTACTTAGGCTTATGCTGAAGTTTCATTTCACTTGATATTTTGGAGAAAACACTGCAGTCAGATTTTCCCTGGAAATATCTTATTTCACATGATTTCCAGTGCAGGTGTTAAACTGTAGTGGCAATGAAAAGAGAAACAAAACTTTCATAGGACAAAGTCACATAACCCGATACCTGTAAACATCTCAGATATTTCTGATAACATTCTTTAATGGCTTCTTTCTTTGCTCTGCTTTGATAAATGACAAATCTCCTTGATGGTTCTTCATTTTTCTGTTGTGTGGGACTCTAGGGTAAGCAGTGCTGTGAAGAAAGTGTGGGTTCAGGTACAGTCCTCTCTGTTGCAGCTCAGTGCAGAAAAGATCACAGAACCACAAAACTACAGAATCACTGAGGTCAGAAGGAATCTTTGAAGACCAGCTAGTCCAACTTACCCCTGCTCAAGGAGGACAAGAGTAAGTTGCCCAGGAACATATTTTTGGTTTTGATATTTTGAAAACTAATGCCTCCACAACCTCAGTAGGCAATCTGATATTGTCCCTCAAGGTTAAATGGAAATTCCTGTGTTTCGTTTTGAGGCCATTGTCTCTTGTCAGTATGCATCACTGAAAAGAGTCTGGCTCCATCTTCCTCTCACCATCTTTCCTGCAAGCAGATTTTGCTGGTTCATGGTCAACTTTGTGTCCACCGGAACACGAGTCTTTGCAGTCTTTCTCTGCAAAACTGCTGCCCAGCTGGCTGGTCCCCAGACTATATTGTTGCATGGTCTTGCTACTCTTCCCAAAAACAACCAGTGTCTATTTCCTGCTAATTCTCTGCTTGCTGAGATGCACTTTTTCAACTGCCCCCTGAACTTTCAGACTTGTCTGTATTCATGGTTAACAAACTATGATGACTGGCAGGGTGTCCACAAGGAGATATTTCTGCAGTACATTAATTTAGATTGCAAAAGTTTCAGTTTTTTATGTGTACCCACAACACTGAGTGTCACTTCATCCAAAGTTCTTGTATTAGCACACTTTTAGAAACTATGACATCTTTGCACAGATTTTTAGACTGAAATGGTATGACCTGATGCTTTAGAAGGTGCTTTAGAGATCTGAGTTAAACAGGAAAATATCCCGTTTGAAAGCATTTTTCTCCTTTTCTGCAACAGGCTGATTTCACTATGCAATGCAAATAAGACTTGCAAAGGGTTAAGCAAGTAGACAGCTGAACAAATCTATTAGAGTTGGGTTTTTCAGTTGTCTCTGAAAGGTAACAAAGATATAAATTCAACATATGTGCATGTATGCATGCTTTTGTCACAGCATTCATGCTTTGATAAGCATGTTTGTATTAATCCAAGATTATGCATGCTTCACAGTGTTGGAAACACGTACAGCACTTCGCAGGTTCCTCTCCCACACGCTCCCTTCCCTCTTTGTAATACACACACTTTGTAATACCACAGAGGGGAATTACTGGCTTGGTGCTAGCAATTCCTTTCAGAGAATTGCACTGTCTCATGTGCCACAGTGGAAAATACACCAAGATAATTCCCTCATCACTGCCTACACACCCACCCGCTCCCTGTAGTCTGAGATGGACTGTCTAGTCACATATTCTAATGCTGCTTTTGGTAAAATGTTTGATTATTTTCTTGCATTCTCTCAGAGAAAAACTTTTCTGGAGCCTATATTTAGTCTATTTTTTTTTCCACATGCACATCACCTGTGAGGGGTTCTTGGTATATTGTAATTGCTGATATCATAAGAAATTCCAGAAGCAATGGTGGATTTGTGTGTGAGAGATTTTATAGGAGTCTTTTTTTCAGAAGTTCCTTGCTACTTTCTACTTAGCTCAGCATTATAATGATTTAAGAGAAATATACTTATGTACAGGGTGTGTTCTGTGGGATGGGAACTAAGAAAAAAAATTAATCAACAAATGAAAACCTTTTGTTCTTAATGACAGAATATAATGGAAACCTAATCTCCTACTGCATATTATAATCAGGCAAATTAGTTACACATATAATAAGGTTTTGCTGTATAAATTATAAATGAAATAAACAATTCTGTCACCATGGTGGGCAATGAATACACCACATGTTATATGTAAATATATTAGTCATTTGCCTTTTGTTTATGTGTCACAGGAATCCATTTCCTTCATTGTGTAGTTCTCATTCCCTACGGGTTCTTACTAAAGTCATCTCAACCCTTCCTGTACATGTTTTTTAAAGCAGAATTCTTTCCTTTTTTTTTCATTTTTCAGCCAAGTTTTAATAATGGCTGCTTTTGTGCCAGTTTCATTTAGTGCTTCAAACTGTAATTTTATCTGAGAGGAAGAAATAATAAGAAAAGCAGAAAGGGTCTACATGATATATCAGCACAATACCAAAAATATATTGAAACTATTTTTTTATTTTATTTTTTTCCTCAAAAATTAAAATATATCCCATAAAGCAACTACGCATATTTTTCCCCTTACCAGACCTCTCATTCTTTAATGAGATAATCTGTTTTTAAGGAATGCATTGTTCAGTCTTTTTTTTCAAGGGGTGACATTTTTATTCTCCAGGCATTATACTATATGCAAGAATAATGTAAATTTGGGCATTTTCACTGGGCACTGCACACCAGCCTGAGAGCCCTTTGAAACCAACACAAGACACAGGTACTCTCAGTGACCAATGGCTTCAACATACACATTCCAATCAATAATACAGGGTTTTATATTCAATCACATTCAGTTCACACTCATCGAGGATTATCTTTTGTGCTCCCATAGGCTTTTCCTGTCGTCCAGAGGGAGACAGAGTTGAATTTAATATACCTCAGTATATTTGGGATGGCTGTGGACCCTAATGGAAGAGGCAACACTTAGCACATAAGCAGACTAAACTTTCATGATCAAGACCAGCTAAAAAGGGGATTTGTCACTGCTATCTTTGTTTCTCACACAGTGTCAGACAACACTTTCTGCAGGGTGAATGATTGTACTTTGACAATGTTTGCAAAGCCAATTATATCTTTATTTTGAGACCTGTTCCAAAGGCTATTAGAAGATGCTTTTTTCAACTTTTATTTTTATAAGGAGCAGAGGCAAGTAAGGATGCTTCTTTTTGCAGTTTACTTGCAGCTATATCTCTGGGGAAGATATTTTTCTTTTTATTTTTTTTTTTCTTCTTTTTTTTTTTTTTTTTTTAACTGGAGCAGACAGTGGTTAGCAATGGAATACAAAAAAGCCATTCTACTGCCTCATAAGCCACAAAGTGGACTATGGAATTAACGTATGTTATCTCTAATTTATTTATCAGCTCTGTCTCTATAGTACAAGTACTCTCGAAAGCACTTACGTATTTGAAGTCTCATAGAGACATACCAGATAATGGGAAATGGTTTGCTGTGAGAAGTGATCTACTTGAGTGCATAGAAGAAGCTTCTTTCTATCAAATATTTCACTGGTAATGTTTTACTGTTTCTCCTAGATGGCATGCCATAGAGTGTAATAAATTTCACTTTGTTTATATTCTGTGTCTGTATTTGCACTTGGGTGATTATATTTGAAATCATGAAAGATCCTCATTTTAAAAAAAAAAACAACTTTAGCATAAGCTTCTCATTAATCCTGTCCTGTTTGTCTGTTATTAATAGGCCACTGTACAATGTATTCTGCTGCAAAACTCCACCAGGCATGACTAATTCAGATAATTAATTTGCTAGAACATTAACACCATCAAATGAGCCTGCTAAACCGGTAAATTTAAAGTAAATTAAACTTAATTTGCAGGTTATTGCAATTAAGTCTGCCTTGTCTTTCTGAGGGATTTCAACATCCTCAGTATTTAAGAGGCAATCATAATGCATGCAAGTGGGCGGGCTTTTTCTCTAATTAACACGAGTCTAATCTGCTTTTCAATTAGGGTGGATGTTTATAATGTGCTGGTGACAGTGTTGCAATTCAGTACAGCATAACAGGAGTGCATGGCATAATTATAGCTGAAAAGAAAAGCTCATGCAGGGCCTGTTTAGGGGTTAATGAGACATTGGCAGCTTCCAGCTGAGGAGATTGAGCCAGTTTAGTGCAGCTTCAAGAGGAAACCACCCATAGGGGTTTCCTTTGAAGTGTCAAAAGGTCCCCTTGTTCTGGGTGGCTTATGTTTCATTTGTCTGAGTGGCATATCAAAAATTGATGAGCTGCCAGCAGCAGCCCTCATGACATTAATTCACCAATTGTGTTTCTAATAGTTTCATCCTTAAATACATTTGGATGATGATAATAGTACGAAAAATCAAGGTTCTGAAAACAATGAGAAGGTCTATGCAGTTCCAAGAAGTGTATACAGGCTACACAAATGCATCAACTGCAAATGTCAATGATGCAGATGACCTACACTGCTAGTTACGAGCAGGAGGAAGACAAAGAGATATTGTACATCTGTCCTCTGAACAGCATCAGAGCTGCGACGGGGATGTGACATTTATTGTTTGTTAGGTTCTTGAAAAGCATAAAATGGGTCACATTCATCTGCGAAGTAACTTCACTGGCTTCAGATCAGCTTTATCAACGATGCATTTGGTCTTTTACAGTAATAGTAAAGGAAAGAAAGTAAAAAAGGAGAGCTATAAGGAGTACCAGGCATCTCTAATGCAGATACTGTTTCATCAGTCCACTTAGGCTATGAAGGTCTCAGTCTGAGCATTGTGGTCCCATACTGAGGTACAGGAGGTTCTCAAAACTTTTGCACAAAAATGAATGTTCAGGGACAGAGTGTACTGCTTGTCAAAAGCAGTGATAGAGATGATATCAAGGAATGTTAATTACATGGACAAGTAAAAGCTGTTAATATACAGAAGTTGGACTCAATGATCCTGATGTATCCCTTCCAACTCAGCATATTCTGATTCTATGATTCCATGATTTAAATACATTTGAAATCCTGAAACAAAGAGAAAGGGCTACCAGTGTAAGTCTGGCTACATTAGTCAAAGAATTCATTATTTACAAGGTTTTATTCTACAGAGCTACAATCACAGCATGCAAGAATTCCATGCTAGAGGAGGGTGCTTTACTTTTTGCATGAGAGGCAATTTTCAATATATGGTGTGAGCCAAGCACCATGCTACTTTTCTTTTAAAACCTGTGAGCTGTATTATATAGAGCTTTACTTTTTTCATGTGATGAACAGGAAAAAAACCCACCCTGGACTTATCACTTTTAAAAATATTGCTTGAACTGTTTGTAACTTTATGAAAGTTTTATTTAGAGAATGATGCTCACAAGGAAGATTCAGTTCATCTCAACAGGAGATTATTAGACCTGCATCCAGCCTAAATTCAGGCAATATGAGAGAGCCAAGTGGAAGTACAGTTGCCCTATACTCCCACATACCTACTGTAGATGTCATTCAACTTACCAAAAAAAAAAAAAAAAAATCCAAACCATTACCTGGAAATGCTCTTCCTCTGCCTTGTCTATAAAAGAACTTTAGGCTGATCTAACTTAGGTGCTTACATTTAGTCAGGCAGAAAAAAGGTCATCTGTATGGGGAGGGGACACACACCATTCTGTAGAAAAGCTGGGTGATCTCTTTTTGGGATGTCTTCTGCTTGTGAAAGACCAAGACCCTTTACTATTTCCTTATGAGAAATGGATGCAAACGTGCGGAAGTGAGAGTGTATGGAAGGTATTTGGCTGCTGCTTTCTATAACCTGAGATAAAACAAATGGCTGAACAAGCTGAGGAGTGCACAAACAGTGCCTCCAGTGAGAGAAGATTGTATGTTAATTTGGTACTGTACACAGTACTATAAACACATACAATATAGGTCAGTAAGATTAAATTTCTGTTGAGATTTCTTGTTTTGCTTCCCTGCCTGGACTTTTGACTGTGACTTGTGGTGTCATCAGTAAATGGGGTTTACTGAGATAAAAATACTGCTGCTCGTGGCAGAAGTGGCTGCTAAATAAATGACTGAAACATTCTCATCTGAGAAGCACTTTACCAACTCAGCACGTGAAACTCAAGAGCACCTGAGAGATTTTGGTGCTCAAGCTCTGTGACTGATGGACCAAAGGGGAAAGTAGGAAGAAATCCCTCTGCCAGGGGGGCAAACTGTCTTCTTTCTGAGAGTTTTTCTGTCAGTCTTTCCTGACCACCAAATTCAAGATAACACAGGTGCAGTTGAACCTGCTGTCATTCACCAGCACAGAAAGGAGTGCAAGTCCATCAAGGAGCACTGAAGAAATCCAATACAAACAATACTAAAAATATATAGATTAAAATGGCTTATAATGGAAATGTTTCTGTCTTATTCTGAAGGAGAACAGCTAAAAAAATAAGGACTATATTATGCAGACATGATTGGCAGCAAAAAAACATTGTGTGGTATTCAGTTTAAATTTTACAGTACCAGCTGTAATAACAGAAAGATTATTTGCCAAGTTGCTATATTATATAAAGAAATATATCTTGTTACACCTGCATTCAGGAGAAAGGTTTATCTTTATTCATTTTTGTCCACATATCAATAGATTTGCAACCGTTTGTAAACAAAGATCATGATAAATATGAGAGTAAAACCAATAAGAAGGTTTTAAAACCAAAAAGAAGCACACAAGCTAAAGCAGTTGTTGAAGACAGAGGGATAATCCCATTGAGATCAACTAATAAAGACCATATAAAAAGTGTATGACCTCTTGTTCTTCCCTTATCAGAGATATCAAAAACTGGAAGACCCAATTCTGTGGAATATAAGGCCTAAAATGCCTACGGTCTGCAGATCACTCAGCCCCAAAGGGACTACTCTTAGGAACACCACAATATCTGCCACTTCTGCTGAGGTCAGTACACCTGGAAACACAAAATCCCTTCAGAATCTTAAAGGCCAAGTGACTCACTTCACTGGGTGCAATTTTGACGTTGCTGGGATAGTGACAGTGACAGGAGATTAATGCAATTGCTGCCAGTTAACTGACACCAGTGAAATTTTTATCTTTTTTTAACAGCCAACCTATAGCATTTAAGAGGCTATTAGGTGACCCAAGTTCTAAATAGTGTACGGGGTATAACATAGCAAGTTCATAGAAAAAAAGATGCATTAGGAAGATTAAAGTAGGCATTCCTCTCCCAGATGTCTACCTGCCTCTCCCCTGGGATTGCAGCAACACAGTCATGCCAGGTCTAGTGTTGATTTTCAGTCTGTTCTCTGTGGGAGCCTTCCAGCATTCCTGTTTTATAATTGAGGCAAAGGAGCAAAAACTCTGAGAAGATTCTTTTTTACACAGATGGGTAGTATTAGTTGAAAACATGATGGAGTATTATTTTTTAGCTGCCGGAGTTTCTAAGTAAATTTGGCTC
Organism: Vidua macroura; assembly: GCF_024509145.1. Classification (NCBI taxonomy): domain Eukaryota; kingdom Metazoa; phylum Chordata; class Aves; order Passeriformes; family Viduidae; genus Vidua; species Vidua macroura. Next base: position 48,745,453 of record NC_071572.1, on the reverse strand, counting down.
TTGGAAAAGATCAGTGTGCAAGAACTAACATTTTTAAATTATGGCTGAGGAAGAGAGAATACATTATCTTGTTATACTTGATGTGAATATCAGTGCATAAATTAACCAACACACTTCACACTAGCTTGTTTCAAAACACTTGCTTTTGGGGTATGGAGAAGCTTTGATCAACTTTGACATGAACAAACATTTACTATTAAGCAATATATAAAAATCAAATATTATTATTTTTTAAGTGTAATGGATGTGCTTGAAAGTAGCAGCATTCATGAAACTTCAGTGTTGATATGTCAGCTGGGCAAAATCTTGAACCTTCAGAGATGATACCCTTGCACATGAAATCCTTTTCCTGATCTCTTGTGGAAAAATATGATTGAAGCAAGATTATCTGGAGTTAAAGGTGTTTGTTAGAAGCCTAAATTGTCTCCAAAGGAGAGTTTGTAGGTAAGTATGCTCTCCTCTGATTTCCTCAGTTGATTTAGTCTGAATCAGGAAGGGAGTGACCAGGATAAAACTAGCCAGGAAGACAAATTAAGCTGATAAACTGGTCCGTAGTCAGAAGATGGGGACAAGTGCCATGGCCAGACACTCACGTGGGTTTTTTTTGTGAGGGTTGAATCCAAAGGCTCAGTGGACACCTTTATAGCAGATGATTTATAAATATTTTAATAAATTCACTAAAAGGGAAAAGGAATTTATTAGAACAGCTGTTTTTGCATGGTACCATGGTGTGCACAAAGTGTGACAAAGATCTGATTAAATTCTGGGGCATATTGCTGTGAAATCAGGGAGTGTTCTGGTAAAAAGAATGGACATAATAGAATATTGGCTGTAACTGTGGAGAAAAATAAATTATTATGCCTTTGAAAATGCCAGATAAACCTTCGCAGAGCTTTGTGGTTATGTGTTGATTAGAGGAAACAGGTCTGCAAGGCAGATCCATGGTTGCTACTTTTTTTCCCCTATAACTTGTTTTTTAGGTGCTATAGAAATAGCACCTAAAAAACAAGTTATAGGGGGCAAAAAGTGTAATATTGCAGGATTTAATGGGTGGCTGTCTTCACAAATGTGGCGAAAGAAGCTCCACTAAGATTATTGTGTAAGTAAGTTGTTTTTCAAATCTAAAAATCTTTGCTTTTGCAGAGTGAATTTACATAAACCTTGAGGACTAAAGATATACATATATATACATAGATGATTAAGTTTGTTTTCTTAACACAGTAAAATAAAATTTGAAATTAAGAAATGGAGGGTAACTATGAATATCTTGGTATCTTATGTGTCAGGAGGGGAAACCATTAGGAAGAAGGGTAAAAGCACATTTCACTCCAGTAAAATCCAGTAGCTGCGCCAGAGTACTTTGAAAATGCTTTTACTGGAAACATCATCTAGAGATTGTGTGGATGGTGTTTATTACATTTTTTAAAATACACAGCTCCATGACTGCTGAGAGGCAAACTGCTGAGGCTAACAGCTACAAATGCAATTTATGAAACACATGGCATTGTAATTTGACCAAGAGTTCAATCCAGAATCAAAATTTGAAGATCACAGTTACTGTAAAAATTAAAGAGCAACCCCATACAGCAAATAGAGATGTATTTATCCAATAAGTTAAGGAAATATAGAGAAACCAAAATGCATCAGTGGCTTCTTGCTCAGAGGGAATCGTTAAAGATCACTTAACACTGTTAAGGGAGAAATGTGCTGTTTTCACAGCAAGAGTTATTACTCTGAAAATAGTTTTGGATTACTTATGTTTGTGTTTTGCTGTAACGAGTGTCCAGCCACTAGGTCATGGTACTCTTCCCAAGGAGGTGCTGGTTTTTATTCTGCATCTGAAACAACAACAACAATAGCATCCCCCTCCCCAACCCTGCAAATATCACTCTGATTTTACAGAGACCTGAATAATTAATTACTATATTAATTTAAGATTACTAAATTCCCTATTTGTGTTTGCTGTTGATTGTTTGGTTTATTATAGAGATATTTTGATGAAGCTGTATTAGTTAGAAGTTTATGACATAAAAATAATGTATTCTATCATATCAAGTGTATGAAATACATGCAGTTACTAGTTCATGGTCCAAGCATTTAAAAGATATCAGATCAGCCTAGAATTCAGACATCTTTTTTTGTACTTTACTTCTTTATAAAGTATACTTTCAGAGATTCACCTAAATTTCATGGGTTTTCTCAAAACCACAGGTGAAAAAGTTCTAAAAAGTAGTGTAAATATCAAAAGCATACCTACTGAAAACTGTTTACTAGGCACAGAAAAGGAAATGTCAAAACTGAAGAACAGGAGACCCATCTAGATCTTGGTCCATTTTTTAGATCCAAAATCCCACACACATATGAAAATTCTTAGAATTACCTAATTAGGCTAAAAATGATGTATAGTTTTGAGGTTATGTGACTGAGGATTATGTACCACTATCTATATGTAACATGGCATTCTAAAAACCACCATAGTATCCTTAAGTTGCTCTTTATGCTAACAATCCAGTACCAAACAGGTAATAGATTTCAACGCAAGACTTAGGCCCTCTGAACCATCACTGCGATTTCAAGTTTCCAAGTCTTCTAAAGAACAAGATTTTCATCATAAAGCTCTGTGAAGCTCTGCTGGTGTGTCTAACCCTCTTTCTCTCACCATTTCTCACAGTAGTGTCAGTCAAAACCCTTGTGCTGGCTCCCCATTTTATGCCTGGCAGAACCCACAGACTGAGCAGTTTTCTCTCTGTGTTTTTTAAGATGCCCTACCTAGAAAGTATTAAAAGATTGTGCTTGCTAGGTCATATTTTACAGGAGATATAAGTGGAAATGCAAGAAGCAAAACGCTATATATTGACTAACCCAGTTATTACAGTTGTTAGAATATGAAATAGATGTAAGGCTGCCTTGAAAGTTAGACTTCTCTATGCTTAGTATATTTGTTTCTGTCTCCATCGGCAAACTCAGATGTGACTGTTTTATTGTGGCAAAAATATATAAGCTCAATCATCTCCAGTGGTTTAGGAATCAATATATGGATTCATTAAATGTGAAGGAGGGGTAACAAACGACAACATGAACCAGGCAGGTAAAGGAGCTCCTGATTGTCTCAGCTGTTATCAAAGAAATGACTAGTAAAAAATGATGAAGACATCTACCCTGCAGATCCAAATCAGCTCAGAGCATTTTTTAGAACAAGTTATTCCTCACATAGTTCACATAATTTGAAAGATATTAATTGTGCAACTTCTGCAACTGACGAAACTTCAGTTGATAGTACTGATAGTACTAAGGACTATCAATGAAACCTGCTCCTGAGGTTATATAGCATTTTTATATCATAATAATTTCAGAAATAATCTCCTGTTCTCACAGAAAGACTAGGTGGTAGGTGGTATGTACCAGACTGGTTTATTTTACCCTGATTTTATAGACACAATACAAACCACTATAAATGTGAAAGCTTGATACAATCATTATATTATTTGATGATTCTCACTGAACTTTTTCACCATTATTGTTATTTGTATTCCAGTCCTGCTTAGAGTTCACAGTCAGAATAACACCCACTTGTGCCAGTTAGCCTACAAGATTATAATGTGCAAAGCCTCTTTTTCTGCCCCATCCACAGCATTTGAAGGGTGCTACTCTACTTCAGTTTGAGCCCAGTTAAAATAATGTCAGTAACTTCAATTAATGTCAAATTTCCTCCCAATATCAAGAGTGTATAAAGAATCTAAACCTAGATACAAACATAGACAGATACAAAATATCTCAGTGCAAAACTGTGATTGCAATTCCCTTCCCTCCTTCATAACCACTACTTAGACAGGAAGTACTCTATATGCACTGAGCTCTGTAGGTGCTCAATTTCTTATGTTATGACCTATCTCGACTAGAAATGTCTAGAAAAGGGACATTACCCCTGGGAAAGTTGTGACAAATCCAGGAGGAGTGTTTCCTCCTTCTGTTGGAGAGTGGTATCATGATTTTAAAGAAACGCTCAAAATCTTCCCTCTTTGTGGTTGCTATTTTTTATCCTGCCTGGATAAAAGTCAGAGAAAAGGAGATGGAGAGTGAAGAGCAGCAAGAACTGTAATCTCCATCACAGCACATCTTCACCTGGCATGGGTCAACTACTGATTTCCACATGAGTGTGGAAGCCTTAAGTTCCCAATGGTTGTAATGTACAAAGACAGGCTGGTTGTCAGCTCATTCTCATTTATTCTGAATACTCTCTTTTGGTTTTGTTACCCCCAAAGAACTAATTTTGTTAGTGTAGGAGGAAGACTGTAGATGAACTAAGACATATTCTTAAATTGTAATTACTTTTTCTCAAAGTACATAAACCAGGAAAAAAAAAACATGACAACAGAACATATGTTAGATACAAAAGAACCACCATCACTTTTCATATAAATGGAACTATCTCAGAGTTACAAGTCTTTAATACAAAGTTATCAGTATATCAGGGGAATGTCCGGATAATCTGACTAACTGGGTGTTCAACTTCTTACACGCCTTTCATAGCAAACACTTTTTTAACCTGTTTTTAGGTTTTTTTATATTTATCAAGAGATTTTTTTTTCAAGAAAATGGATAAAATATTATTCTTCAGGAAAGAGAGACTTTGGAAGTAAGGAGCAATTACAGGGTAAGTTTTTCTGTAAAAATCACATTCATGGAGCTTTTTCTTGCAGAAAACTGATAGAGACCAATAATGTTAAATAAGAATGTGCACAGATTCAAACCCTTCAGATTAATCTGTTTGTAGGCTGGAGAGGGGAATTTTCTAGTGCTCCCATTGGTGTTCTGTACAAAACAATTTACTTAAAAAGGAATTGATATATTCTGGAAAACTTTGAAATTAGTTGAAAGCACTTTGTCTGGGTGTCATGTAGCTTTTGGTTTTTCTTCTATCATTTTTATCATTAGGGACATGACAATATTGCTGTTGCATGAGAATGTACTTGCTTCTTAAGAATTTATCTGTCTTTCACCATAAATTAATTCATGGCATCATAATAATTCCCACAGCAACCAGCTGTGATGTAATAAGTAGAAGATTTGAGTTTTAGAGGAAAGTAAGACTGAGCATGGCATATATGAGTGCATAAATTTCTGAAAAAAAATGTTTCTGTTTACATATATGGAAGGTGGTGTAAAGCAAGAGTCACTTGGGTTAACAACACAGGTTCAGTGTCCTGTGTTATTTTTTATTCCAGAAATTTTGCATTTCTGATTTGCACAATGATGCACAAAATTTGTTGAGGGAATGAGTCACATTAAATACTGAAGCAAATTTTGTTACTACCATTTGATAATGTTGGCTATGTAAGGTATAAGATGAACTATTTGTAAAAAATAAAACAACCTTGTGCAAGTCATCGACTGATCTGTCAAAACAGTGGGTTTAGAAATATATGATAATATATCATATATTCTGCAGCCTCATTAACCTTAATTTCTGTGTTTTGAATAGAAAATACCCACAGATTTTGTGTAGATTTATGGAAAATTAAAGAGGCCATTTACTGAAACCTGAAATGAAGCACTAAAATTAAAACCATGACCATTCTTTACTCCCTGTAATTGACAGGCTCCTAAAGTGGTGATGAGGCAAGCTGCAGGTATCATTCCTTTGCTATAGACCACAAATTAACTCTAGGGTGACTATATACCTTTGACACCTCACATGTCAGCAGAATGAATTTGTGTCTGAGGGTCTTTGCATAAGGATGCTCATGGGCTGCATGAGCTTAGAACAAAATTCAACCAAATCAGTAAGTTTTCACTTTGGTCCTACAGTCTGTGAATTATTTCATGCTTTCTTTGAGCTAGTTCTTATCCTGATCTTTTATAACATATGTGCCTGTCCAGACACAGACTCAAGGACCTTTAAGGTGAATTCCAAGGCCTTCTTTAGTTGCAGTGAGAGCTGTAATATACATATATGAATATAGATAAACTACATAGGTACGGAAAAGTATATAAATAAAAGAAAAATCCCTGTACCCTTCTTTTGCTAACCTAATATGAAGTATGTGCACAGGCTATAATATCTAAAAATATCTATAGGACATTTTAATGGTTATTGGCTTAGGAACTAATTCGTTCTGTTGATACTAATTGCCTCTTTGAAATTATATATGAATGTATCCCAGACCAGGTTTTAAAGGAAAAACCTATCCTGCAAAATAGTCTACTTATGCAGCCACCTTAATACTAATCACAATATTATAGCTTTTAATTTCAAATGTATTTTCTCCATATAAGGACTTTTTAATGACATAAAAGTCAATTATCTTTCCCCATCCTCAAAAGCCAAGAGGGAGGTGGACAAAAAATAATAGGTTTCTTTTGCATGATCAGCTGTCACTTTTCTTTCACATTTTTCACATTTGTCACCATTGCTTGACTTACTCAGTTTTTACATTTAAAGGAAAAGAGTGAAATACTCAGATAAATGTGTAGATTCAAAGGAAATTATAACCTGGATAGGAAGAGGCATCTAGTCCAGTCTCTTACTCAAAGCAGAACTATTGATCGGGTATTCTGGCTGTAGTGATCTATTAGATCAATATAGAATATTTAAGAGTTTGTTTTTGTTTTGAACACCAAAATGGGACATTAGCCTATGAAAATCTTCCAAGACTGATGAGACCAATGGGCTATGACTCCATTCAAACTCTTATGGATTTAAGGATTTATTCAAATCACACTTTTCCCTAAATATATTTTAAAGATCATCTTCCTGTGTAGGTTTTCCTTCTTTTGATTTCATCAGGCAAAATAAAAAAAAAAAATTGTGAACTTAGCACTGTACAATTAAAACCATTGAGGTCTCCTATTTCAAGTGCAGAAACCCCAACCTGTTCAGCCATACTGCAAGCAAACATTGGAAAGCTATTGATTAAAATAAGAGAAAAAAACAGATTAAAAAATAATTAAAAAAAACATTTCAGTAAGAGTGGAATCAGAATAAACTAATTTTTTATTCTAAGTCCATTTTCAAAAACAGAAGGTATCTATAGAACTCTCTAATCTTATCAATCAAGCTGCTTTAATAATATAAGCCTTCATCAGCAGAGAAGAGGATGCTAGTTCTGCTATTCAATTTTGAGCTGGCAGTTACGGTAATTTCGGTTGCTTCTGACAAGAAGGATAAATGGAGAAAGAAGAGGATCAGATGAACTGCATCAGGAAGCAGTGCTTTCAGTTTGTATTTTAGGGTTGCAAGGCAGCTGGATAATTACAGACATACGGGGCAGGAGGCTGGCCATAGCAACCCTTGGTCCAGACTGTCACTCCTTTCTTGGCTGGCATGTCAACTGAACTTCTTTTCCCATCATGCTGTCCACTTTTGACACTGGATATCCCCCACACTGACATGTTCAGCCCCATTGTTAAAAACCATCCTTAGGCTACATTGGCAGAACTTTTTATATGCACTAATCCTTTTGAAAATTCTCATTTCTAATATTCATTACTATAGATGGGGATGAATATTCTAATATTCATTACTATAGATGGGGACTAGTCAAATTTTACCCTCAAAATTTCAAGTTCCTTTTACTTCAAATGTTCCTGAAATTAAGGCTCTTGCTTTTCTCTCTTCACCTTCTCTTTACTACTCTCCTGAAGCCATGAACCCAACAGCATGTTCCTGACATTCTCTGCCCTTCTACTTCCTCAATGCTATAATCCCTTCATTGTGAGACTGTATCTTTCCCAAATCCCTCAAAAGCTTTTTGCACCTGCTTCCAAGACAACACCAGTGTGTCCCCACCTGTGGCTCACTGGGTCCTGTGACTACCGTAACTTCTGGCTCTCTTGTCTTGCTTTGCTTGTAGACTTGTGAGCATGTCTCCACTGCTGAATAACAGCAGGCTAGACATTGATCTTTGGATTACTTTGGGACATAGTGGTTTCAGATTTGTTGTGGTCTTGACCCTTAGGACTAAGAGACAGGGCATAAACTGAAGTTAAGCAGCGGCAGTAGTTCTGATCTTGAGCTTGCCTACATGTCTTCCCTCTTATCTTTAACAGCACAAATGCAACCCCTCTATCCCAATGTCTACATCCAAAATCCAGCCACAGCATCACACAGGTTCTGAGCACACTCCCAGACAGGGAGGTGTGTTGGAGACCACAGTGGCTCCCTCCTGTAGAAACAGCAGCGTGGAGGAACAGGAGGAAGGGGAGAAGAGTGCATGCCTCGGTATTACCCGGACAAATGAACACCAGCTGGAAGCTGGAGAGCACTCATGGCTTGGTGGTTTTGGATCCACACACCAGCCTGAACTGGGGATATATATCTCAATCTGCATACCCATAAATGCATGCACACACCTGGGGGGGTGTGTGTGGACAGGTGCCTACATATATGTATACAAACACATACACATAACAGCTTCCCTTGGTTGGCCACAAGCATCCAGACAGATAAATATGAAAATGACAACAGACTACATGCAAGTTCTCTCATCTGAAAGCTACTAAGTTTTCACAAAGTATGAATTTGCAAGGGATATTTATGCTATATGTATGACCTAGATGTATTCAGGTCCCCCAGACAGATTACTCTTTGTGCATTCTAATTGGTTTAGGTCTTTAAAAAAAACATTGAGCTGTTCTAAACTTGTATCTTTATCTAACTTAACATAATTGCAACACTCTAGTAAATTCTTGATCAACACAAAATTCCTAGAAAGTAATTTTTCATTATGTCCTTTCTCATTCTTTTATTCTTTTCTCCTTTTTTTTTTCTTTTTTTGCTAGAGGTTGGATAAATAAAATAAAAATAATAAAAATATATAAACATAGCCTTTGAAAATTTGGGATAAACTGAGGAAAATAAAGACAAGAATCAGGCAGAGTGAAAATTAAATTCCTGCAATGGAGAAAACTCTGAGAATAAGAGAAATCTTATATTTAATTAAGAAACTGACAAATGTTTTTTTCACTGGAACCTTACAACCAAAACACATTTCAACTGGGACCAGAAAATTGCTACATCTGTACATAAAAGAAGCAGCACAATTTAAAATTGAAACTCAGTAAATTACAAATTCCAAATGTCTTACATAACTCTATTATGAAGAAGGCTTCGTTTCTACTAAAACCCCTTGAGTAGTAATATCTGTTAGCTCTTCTTGCTCTTAGCAAATTTTCTTTTAATGCTTTAAATAAATATTACATAAATTACAGAAGCATTTTTCTGCTTTCGATAATCAGAATTTGAAATTAACACTGGCTGTAAAAAGTGATTTTATACACGAATGTTTACAAGGTAAAATGTGTGGATTCAGAAGGCTGCAGAATTTTCATCATTCATCTGATAGCTGGGGGCTTAATTCCACAAAGAATTAAAACCTGTGCCCAGCCTAATGCTCATGGCCAGTCCCACAGCCCCCAGCCGGAATGGCCACATGTTTAAACCCATGAATTTGTGGGGAACCAGAGCCCAGGAGGCATGTCAAACATGAGCCCCATTCTTTGATGGGATAAACCAGGCAGCAAAAGACTTCCAAGTGTTTTCATGAATCTCTACAGCATGTGTCTATATTTAGAGCAATAAACATTAAAATCCAAGCTAAAAAAAAAGGATGGGGAATATGTAGCAGGTATTTATATTAGCCAGAACTCATCTACTGCAACACAATGCACAGATTTTTTTCTAGGCCAAATAAATATGTCCTCAGGCAAATAATCTGTCCACTTAATAATTCAGTTACTGTACATATGGAGTCCCATTTTCTGTGACGACATGGAACAGGTTCCTGTTAAAATGAATACTCTTTTCTATCTCTTCAAATTAGCAGACTGATTCTGCAGTCTCTATTCTGGAAACATTTCCACTGGCACAACTAGGAATTGGGACTAAGAAGCACCAACCATACACTTTCCAAGATTTTAATGGAAATGGGAAGGCTAGAGGTGTTTGGAGGCAAGTCTCTATCAAATCAACAACAGATCATTCAAAGAAGGAGTTAAGGTCAAATTTGCAGTCCAAAAATTCTAGGTGGCAACTGGCCTTCCAGATTCCTTACTTTTTACCATTTTCCCTATCTTCAGAGTCTGTCTTCTGGCTACTGCTATGCTATTTAGAATGGAAAATCACATTTCCTATCATGTGTGACCCAAATCAGGAACCAGATAACTAAATCCAGTAAACATGCCCAGAGTATGAACACAGGAGACATAAAAAATCATATAATCACAGAACAGCCTACTTCCTGGGGAACTTCCAAAGATAATCTGGTCCAAATTTCCATGGGAAAGGGAGACTAGCAGTCTGTGCTATTCCATCTTGAAAGCTTGCAGTGATGTGACTCTACCACATCCCTGGAAATGTTATTCTAGCACCTGACTGGTCTTACTTTAAACATTTCTTTCTTATGTCAAGACAAAATTTTTACCAGTGCAATTTCTACCCATTGCCCCTTGTCCGCTCCATGTGGCTCCTTGTGAAGAAAGAGACGCTATTCTCTTTGCAACCATCCTGTAAGTACTGTTACGCTGTAATTAAGTTCCCTCAGAGACTCCCCTTTTCCACACAGGAAAGACCAATGCTTTTCTCTCCCTCTCTCTCTCTCTCTCTCTCTCTCTCTCTCTCTCTCTCTCTTATTTTTTCTGATAACTGACATATTATCATGCTAGTGCAGGAAGCTTATTCAGAGATTGGTAGTTCCCAGAGCTGCCACAAAGGATTTGAAATCACAGCTATTCTTTCTCTGATTATGTCCTTTATTCCTCCTTTCGGTTATTCTGGAAATACATTTGTTTTGTAATTTACTAGCTGAATCAGGATATCAAATGTCATTTCTATGACATTTCCAGACCTTAAGGAAAGATATCTGGAAAAGAAGGAGGAAACAGTGACCCACCTACCCAGAGGGACTGGAGGTTTGTGCAGTCCTGATGCTGCAGCCTGAAGAGGGCAGGTTTTAGAGACATACTCTGTGCACTGCTAGCCTGACAGGAGTGGTTTCCTGGGTGTTAGGAGCTATTGAATGGTAACCCAGTCAAAGTGAGCAATATCTGCAAGCCAGGATTTCATTTTGTGAATAACTGCCACAGTAACAATGTCGTCATGGGGAGGGCACAGATGTTACCTCTCCCTGTCATTTTCACTGAGGTTTCAATTAAACTGTTCTTGAACTGTGCTTGGAGAGGAATTAAGTGTGATCAGTACGTATTCTGAGTCATCAGAGACCACCTGAAAGGTTCACATCCCAAGAAAGTGGCAGGACTCCCACTCAGCAAAGGAGGAAAAGGGATGAGGACACACTTCAACCAAAGTGATGGTATCTCTGGAAATAAGTAGGTGAAAATAAAATTCATACATAAATTGGATTCCTGTGATGTATCTATTGTGACTGCACCTTGGCATGAGAGAAATTAATGCAGGTGATTTAAACATTTCACATTTTTCTAAGTCATCAGAATTATGGAAACATTCATGACTTAAATACTAATCACAAACCTAAGGGTCAAATCTTTGATCATAATTCCATAGACATGTTAGAGTTTATTAGAAGTGTTTGCCCTCACACAATGTACTGTGGATCTGCTGTAGGTCTATAAAAGGCATTGCTGTATGGGAAAACTTCCTAATTTTATACCTGAGAAGTGTGGGATTGGTCACAGGGTGAGTTCAGAATATCCCAAATCTCCTTGTACAACCTGTCTCTGTCTTTTCTGTTCTTGTTGTGCAATCCTTTCTTGTCCCCACTGCAGTGTTCTGTGAGCTTCTACTAGAGTGTTCCCTCATTCAAGGCTAGGACAATCCTGCATTTCCTGCCCTTTTGTATGTGTATATTTAATTAAAATTCACCAAATATTCAGTAGCTCTTAAAAATATTCTTTATTATTTCTGCTGGGCTGAGAATGTGATTGAACATTGGGGTACACTATAAACATGTAGTGAAAAGGGTTTGAGACCCCTTTAGAGGGCACTTTGCTTTTTATTCTGCCTGCAAGGTGCACCTATACATCTTTGGTTAGAAGTGTTAAAAAGAAAAAGCAGATGAAAGCAACAGACTTTTTTGTCAAGCTGTGACAGAAATCAAATGCAAATAGATCTCAGTTCAAGACTGTTTGTTAAGTGTCACGTCAGTGAGTATTAAATGCAGCACATGTCGTTTTACAATAAGCATACTGTATATGAATTTTATTGATTTTTTTTCAAAGAGGATACATTGAATAATGTACTCTTCCTTACCAGTGCCAGCTTACAAGTGTGTCTTCATACTTGCGTATGCACATTCATTAGGCTTCTAAATGCTGCTGCCTTACTTAGCACATCTTGTGTTGTGGAGGCTGGGATTCAAGCTTGTAGAAAGACCTACACAAATGATTCTCTCCCTCTGAGAAAAGTGGGACAGAGTAATTTAGACTTCCCAGCATGAAGCTGTCAATGAGCAGCTTCCCAAAATGATTCACAATTAGTGCACCAGGCCTACACTAGGAACAGATTCTCAGCTGATTTCCTTTCCACAGAGGAGTGAGTCTGGGGCTTCATTTTGCTATTAGGAATCTTACAGATGTATAAAGAAGATCATCAGAGCTGGTTAACTCTGCTGCACTTATGTCGAAGTCTTTGTATTATACTATATGATAAATCTGATTTATTTATATTCTTTTAGGCTACATATTTTTCCAATTAATATTTAGAAAAACATGTGCCAGCATTAAATTACATGTGAAAGGTAACAACAGCAGTATCAGGCTTATCTCCATGCACTAGCCAGAGCTCTTAATCATTCAGAAAAGGGGGCACTGCTCCATGGGAGATGTGATGTACATCCAGTGCATTCATCTGTGTGCAGCTGCATCCTTATTTGAGCTGTGTTTGGTTTCATGTGTCCACTGTCTTCCCATTGTTTGGTGTGAGATCTCCGAATCCACAACCACCTCTTTACAGTACTCGGGTCATCGAGGTGCTTAGAAAAGCATATCAAAATCTGTGTCAGGTAGGCAACTTGACAATATTATACATACTGGACCATAATGGCTAGATTTAGATGTTTAAATGCCAGGCTAAAGCATGCTAAAATTGTCCACAAAACGAAGTCATTTAATGCATTTATTGGTGATTTTAAGTATCTTACCTGCAGGCTCAGTGACAGACACTCAATGTCCAATGGAGGCTGCAAGTTACACAGAGCATTTGTAGGTCAGGCTCTTGTGTCTTGATATTTTCTCACCCATGGGGGCACAGCAGTGCTACACATGAGCCAAAACAGAGGCCAAAAATCTGGATAATACCATGAAATTCTGACTAACAAAAGGCTAATACTGAGAAAAATCTTCCTCATGTGCTGAGTACTATGCAGGTCTAGATTTCTGCTGGAAATTTGCCACTACTGCCCTTATTCCGCACACAGATATTATTCAGGATTCTTCTGAATGTTTATGATCTTAAGGAAAGGAGGCAAAAATAGTTTTATGGGCAATATTTTTCCACATCCATGTAATCTTAAAAGTCCTCGAGCTTTGCTTTTTTTTTTTTTTTTTTTTGGTGAAAAAGTAGGTTTCTTAAGCAATATCTAGTGGTACCTAAATGGGCAAGTATCATTGATATTCTCTTAATGAAAGCAAAACTACTGTTAGTGTGACAAGCTGTGATCTGAAAAGGGTGCAGAAATTAAAGATTCAGCTCCTGGAGTCATGTGATTATGCTGAGTCTACTTATTTATCCATTCACTATCCATCTATCCTATCTATATTTTAGAGAAAATTGATAGGCCATTAGAAAGCAGCTCCTTCTGCCTTGCAGATATTTCCTCCCTTCCAAGAAAGAAGGCAAACAGCAGTTTCTTCTGTAATGTGATAGAAAACATATGGGAAAGTACCAGTATTTCTGTGTGCTAGGGAGTAATAGGCTGCATAACCCATAAGTTTTGGAAGGAAAAGTTAAAAAAAAAAAAAAACTGAAATATGTTTCCATTTAATTGAGCTCTGAGCAAATGTATGTCAATTAAACTTACTGTGTTGTTTGTTACTGGTACTTTCACTGTGGCTTTAACTGTCATTTTAAAACAGTTACTTGCTTTTATTGAAAAGCTTAAGTAACAATTTTTTTTTAAACTGTATTTTAAGTCAGTTAGATATATTTGTAATACCAGGAAACATTATTTGATATAAAACCTATGCCATTTGCATACAGCTTTCAGTCAAGTCTTAGGTTTTGAGGAAACAAAAGAAAATGTCTACAATGCTTACCAAAAAAAAAAAAAAAAAGGTTTCTTGGGTATGAAAAGCATTAACCAACTCTATTTACTAGGAAAAGTGTCTTATATAAAGACTTTTTTGTTCTTCCTCTCTACCTACACTCCTCTCAAAGGAATTTTTTGATCTGCTCTTCAACTGCTTTGTCTTTTGCAGCTGTCTCTTCACCATTTCACTTTACATTTTCTCCAAAACCATTCTTTCCATGTTTGCCTCCTTTAGGGAGTGCTGTTATTTTTCTATTCTTTTGCTTCTTTTTCACTTCTTTTATGATTTTCTTCCAGACCCTTCTTTACTCATCCCACAGATTCATTCTTGCAATCTCAAATCTTCTTTGCATTGTTTGCCTTGCCTTATCTTGTGGTTCTTCCCTATAGACCAAGCTCATCTTTATATGTTCTTAGTCATGCAGCCTGACTGCAAAGAAGAGCAGTGCTTTGGCAGCTCTGTTAAGAAAACACAGGTACTACATCATAACTACATTTTTTTAAAACAACTGCAGGTCAAAACCAGCATTTAGAATTAGTGGTGAGTAGAAGGTCCATGCTCAGCAGTACTTGTAGCATGTTTAAGACTGAACTGAAGCATTGAGGAGGATTATGTTTATTTTTGAGTAAGGACAAGGGCTCTGTATGTGTGTTCTTTTCATTGTATCCAGATACTTTAGTGACTTTACGCAGATATTTGCTCAAAAATGCTCTTCAAGCCTACATCCAAAAGTTAATATTTTGCCTTATCAACAAACCACTAGCAGGCTTGCTGACATTGATTTGACTTTCTAATTTAATGTAATTCAGGAAATGCAAAGAAAATACATTTTTTGTCAGTTTTTTTTATCTTCACTTGTTAGTAAGAACCATGTTAAACCAGAGAATCATTACAGAATCACAGAATCACAGAATCACTAGTTGGGAAGAGACCTTCAAGACCATTGAGTCCAACCCAGCCCTAATACCTAAACTAAACCATGGCACCGAGTGCCACATCCAGTCTTTTTTTAAACACATCCAGTAACCCCAGGTCCCATTCTGCCTGGGCACTGTCCAGCCATACCATCCCCAGCCTATAACACTGCAGGGGGTTATTGCGGCCAAAATGCAGAACTCGGCACTTGGACTTATTAAACTTCATCCCATTGGACTCTGCCCATCCATCTAACTGTTCCAGGTCTCTCTGCAGAGCCATCCTACCTTCCAACATCTAGACACACGCTCCCAGCTTAGTGTTGCCCGTAAATTTACCAATGAAGGACTCAGTGCCCTCATCCATGTTGTCAATAAAAATATTGAACAGAACTGGTCCCAGTACAGACCCCTGAGGAACACCACTGCTGACTGGCCGCCAGCTGGATGCAGCACCGTTCACCACCACTCTCTGGGCCCGCCCATCCAGCCAGTTCCTAACCTAGTGAAGAGTGCTCCTGTCCAAGCTGGCTGGGCTGCCAGCTTTTCCAGGAGAATGCTGTGGGAGACAGTGTCAAAGGCCTTGCTGAAGTCCAGGTACACAACATTCACAGCCTTTCCTGCATCCACCAGATGGGTCTCTTGGTCCTAAAAGGAGATCATGTTGGTCAAACACGACCTACCCCTCCTAAACCCATACTGGCTGGGTCTGCTATCTTGGCCATCCTGTAAGTTCTGTGTGATGAATGACACCCAATATAAACTGTTCCATAATTTTACTGGGTACTGAGGTCAGGCTAACTGGTCTATAATTACCAGGATCCTCTTCCCCACTCTTTTTATTAATGGGCGTCACATTGGGCAGCTTCCAGTCATCTGGAACCTCCCCAGTGAGCCAGGACTGTTGGTAAATGATGAGCAGCTTCGTAAGCTCATCTGCCACCTCTCACATCACCCTGGGATGGATCCCATCTGGTCCCATAGATTTATGAACAAATCCCATTTTCTGCTAGTGTATGTTTCAAAGGCATGTCACTCTATAGATAATTTACAGGAAATAATGTGGTAAGTGTAAAAGTCCAATTTAAAATAAGTAAATTACTCTAATAGCAATTGCAGTCTTCATCAGAGAGTGACTTAATATTTCCATTGAACATATAGGACTGTATCAAAAACTTAAATGAACAGCAACCAAAAAATAACAATGAATCTTGACCAAAAATATTCTAACACTTGAGGGAATTAACTTTTCAGCATGCCATGGATGACATGTCAGGTTTGGAGTGTGTCACAAAATATTCCATCTCCTAGACTTATATATCATATGATTTTTGAGATTGTCCAGTGATATCCATGACTTCTGCATGAAGCTAGCAGATGTAATACCAGACCTATTGAAGACCACTGATCTTCCATAACCTCACATCAATCCCAGACTCTTGAAGATAGACCAACAGCAAGTTTTGGGTCAGGATTCAGGCACCTACATTTAGATCTGCATGTAGCTTTCAGCACACAAACTACATTTCACTCCACTTTAGTCAGTAATGATCTAAAATTATATGCAATTGTCTCCCTGCACAGGCAACTTGTGCCATTTTTAACACCATAAGGTGTGTCAGTTGATCTCCAGCTGCTACTGAAGAAAGGTAAAGATCTCTTAAAGATCCTGTCTGACAGCTATCAGACCAAGAAAGCATCTACAGCTCCTTAACACGTCTCCAATGGCATTGGATGGAGTCAGTGTAGTCTGAAGAGTTGTTTAGTTAAGGCACCTACCTCCAGTCTCTCCAGAAACTACTGTATCTAACTCAACCTGAGCACATTGACAGAACACAAAAATAGTTTGTCATCTAAAGAAAGGATATCCAGGCAAACATAGCAAGTAAAAGTGGGAGACGGGAATGGTTGTTCTGTCCTCTGTAGAGGAAGAGTAAACGGCAATTAGCAGGCAGCCAAGTGACGTGATTTGTTGAGTTTCACAGAGGCAATGCTTGGCAGAGGGAATTTACTGCAGTCTTTTCTGCCAGACCTCATCTAGTTCTCCTGCTGCAGCTGAAGGTATTAGACAAAATTGATAGGAATTTGATGTGAAGCAGACAGAAGGGCCACAAGCTTTTTTCTTTCCAAGAACTACTTCTGTTGAACACAATAGCAGTTTTACCATTGCTTTCCATGGCTTTAAGGAGGTTCTGGGAGATTTCCCAAGAATTTCCACTGGTATTTAGAAAAATATCTTTGTTCAGATAAAGCAAATAATGGTCAGATCTCCTTCTTGCAGTCAGAAACCTTTGAATAGAGGTGAAGAAGTATGTCAATGTGCATGACCTCCACAAACTCCCTAGATGCCTTACTGGATTTGTGTATTTCCCACAGCTCCAGCTCTTGCACACAATGTAACATACAAAATGCTGCTCAGAGCCAGAATCCTTTCTAATTACTTCAGATTGGAGATACTCTTGGTCACATATGGAAGATTCTGTCTTGCTAGAATGTCGCAAACTGATGGTCGCTCTAACTGTGCTGGGGCAGAGAGATGCTGCTGGTAAATCTCAGGGAAGCTCTTGAGTGGGCTCTTAGAAATACAGGAGGACCATAAATGTGTTAAGGTGAAGTTCTGTTTTCTGGCTACATACCATCTTAAGTCTCCTTTCTATTTCTGCCAATAAAGACTCCATGTCACTGATACCTTTCAAAAGGACTTTGGTGAACAGTACAGTGTGCCTTTCACTGTAGGCTTGACTAAAATATTATGACTGTATTTATAGTCACTAGAGAAAGCAAGATATCATCAAAGGTATGATAACAATTAAAGAAATAGAAGGCATTTTTAAAAAATGTTTCCTAGTAAAGGAAAGTAATAATGTGCTCTCTTTCATGAATTAATGGCAGAAGTCTTCAAGACATCAGATGTTCAATGTGTAACCATGAATGCAGTAAGCAATTTTAAGAAAATAATATTGGGTCACTTCATGTTATTGTACTCATAACCAGTCGAGTAACCTGACCAACTGCCTACAAATAAAAAGCTACTCGTTGCAAATTAAGTTTGAGGAATTCAGGCCTACTGCTTTTGTTTCATTTTTTAAAGTGTTATGGTTTCAAAAACAAATATTAGCCTCTCTGTTTGGAGTAAAAAGGGTCCTCAACACACACAGTGATCCTTGCTTGTAGAGGTGAAGAAATGCTTAAATCTGCAACCAGAAATCATCTAGGGCTCAAACTATAGCAATGGGGCTTATAGAGTACATTTACAGTCAAGGCAGCTGACAGTCTATGAAGTAAAACATTCTTTGGCTTCTTAAAATAACTACATAGTATTTAAATAGCTTTGATAGCTAAGGATTTGTTTTGTACATCACTGTAGAAAGCAGCAGTTCTTCTTTGTTACATGGTGCTGAAAACCAGAATATGGTTTTTGTTGGATCAGACTGCAAAAAATGGTTGTCCCAGTTGTATGAAACAGAAGGGTGTCAGTTTGTATTAGGAGATTTTTCTGGGTGTAGGACTTTCCTGTTAACAGTAAAGCTGGCAAGATTTATCTTTCAAGTGAATGATTCACTGATGTTTGTCATCAGTGATAATCAGCAGAAACAATGTGATGAGAAGATGCCATTTTCTGTGGTGAAACAACTTTCCCAGATTTTTTTTTAAGAGCTGTAGAGAATTTCATTTTGACAAAGAATATAGTTTCACTGCTGAAACAAAACATCTTTCCTTTCATTTTGCAGTCTCAAAAATAAATTCTTAAACTAAAACTGAACCACATTTAGGCCTTTATTTTCTATAGAGATCCCTAAAATCTTTCTGTGAAAACAAAATAAATAATAGGAATTTCTGACTATTCAATACATAGGATTTTTCCACTGATCAACCTGTGGAAAAACAACTGCTGCTGTTGTTATAATGTTAAGATTAGTGCAGAAATCTGTTTGTGCAGTTCCCCAGCAGGTAACCCTAACTTTTAGGCTGGACCAGATTCCTCCATTCTGATTAATTTTTATTGGTCTATCTGTAAATAGTCTGATTTACCTGGCTACAATCAGTGTGAATAAGCCCTCAAAAAAACCCATTAAAATGATGAATTTAAGTTTAAGAAGCATGATTCATTTTCATTCAGACTTTTATTTACATATTAGGAAGCTATTTTAAAATACTGGCATTCTACCCATCAATTAATTAAAAAAAAAAAAAAAAAAAAAACGCAGTCACATTCACATGCTCATAATAGTTCAAATATTCACAAAATAATCTGTGAAATGAGTATTTAAGATCCTCATAGTAGAAATGAGGCTCTGAAGAAAGGCCACTTTTCTAGGAACTTTTGTCACCCAGATATGACTCAGTAATCTGCATGAAAAAATATTTCTGAGAAATCAAATAGCCTTAGAACTAAAACTAATAAAGCCATTAAAATTAGGGTCAATTAAGATTTATGCAAGTGGCATAGGGATTCCAGCCTAGTATTATTAAGTAAATCAGCCTATTAGGATGGGGATTTTTTTTCCCGTATGATCCGTTTGAAATTCTATATTGTCAAAATCTACCAGGGTAATGGCACTATGATGTATTGTGCCATCTCAAATGTGTTTTGGCTCTTGCTTGAAAATAATGACCAGATAAATACATTCCTGGAAATTGATTGGGGTATTGCAATTTCTACTTTTGTTGTTTGAAACACATATAAAATACTTTTAAATTCCTAAAATTTGTACATTATCCTTGAGAATTTAATCAGTAAAGACACCTTAAAAATAAAGTTTGCTGAGACTGCAAATACAATTTTAATTTTCAAAAATATTCTGTATTTAAATTTTAATATAAAAGGAAATCACTATTATGCAAAAAAAATGCAAATATGGACTTAGTAGTTCTGTTAGTCATTATAGTCACATTATCCTTTCTTTTTTAAATGAAATAGCTTTAAACTAGATAGTTTCTAATGCATTTCTGCTCCACATATTACATTACATATATATATGAAAAAGTCAATTTGTAAATTAGTATTCTTATAAAATAACCAGAAGAAATAAAATTATGATTGATCTGAAATAATTGATTACAGTATGACAGCTTTCTTATCTTTAATTATAAAATACAATTACATTTTTGTGCTTTCATACCTGAACATTATAAAAGCTGAGAGAACTATTTCTGTTCTACTTCTGATTAGATCAGCAATGCCACTTCTTCAGGTCTTATCAAATTGGTTTTGATAATAATTACTTGGGAAGTGTTTGATCTCAATGATGAATACTTGATTAGTTTTTCATGAAATCATTCAACCACACCACTCAACACTACTCATGTGAGACCTTGTTGATTTAGCTGTTCGAAAGAACACATTCTTTTTCACTGCAGTTATGGGATGTCAGTCTTTGGGGAAAAGAGGGTGGAAAAAGGGCAAGTTTATAGGTAATGATATTGCAGCAGCAGATATTTAAGGTTTGCTAATTCTCTTCTCAATTATGTTCATACTCTGCCTCGTCACACTGCCTGCTACAGAATCAATCACAGCAGTGGAATAAATTTTTCTTCTTTCAAAAAAGGGTTTCATGACACCATTGTCATCTTTGAAACCCTTGGAGGGTTTTGCCCTGATGAATAATATTTCATATGTGGAATGTTTATGTGATTTTCACGGAGTGATAACCCCGCTACCATCTAACTTTGATGCATTGAGATTGCTGCTTTTCCCTACTAAAGTGCTTTTACACACCACCTCCTACAAATTGACTTCAGAGTTAGAAATAGAAGATTCAACAAAACTCCAACTCTCCATGGAAAAAAAGGGTCTTGTAGAGAAATTTATACATTGGTCACAATCTGCTTTAGTTATTTAAACAGGAGCTTTTGCTGAATAAGAGTTGTAGGCATTTTCCCTTATAATTTTTCTTTTACTTTATGCAGTTAGAATCATTTATCCAAAGTTGACTATATACCCATACTTTAAAATTAATTTTTTTAACCCAGCTATTTTTAAGGATTGGTCTGCCGAACAATATTTTCTCTAATGATTTTCTTTTTAAAGTTATTAATAGAATTATGACAGTTTTAAAAATCAGAAAATACAATGCATTCCAAACATTTCCTTTGTTAGTTATAAGATCTCTGGAAATTGCCCAGATCTTTTAAACTTTAAACTTAATGTTTCACTAATAAGCTTAGATTCCTTTAGGTTGTTGTTTTTGGGGTTTATTTTGTCTTGTTTCTAATATCTACTGTTATTTTGGTGGCAATAAATTTGTCTTTGAAGATCTAACTTAAGCAGGCTCTTCTCTAGGAGACTCAGACTTCCTCAAAAGAAAAGAATATTCCAGGGCTACAATTATTTTGGTTAGTATATCACATTAACATTGTACTGGAAGAAGTGTTCATCTGAACCTTTCATTTTTTTGAATGAAGTGTAATGCAGAAAGAAGAGCAGTCAGTCTGTTGAGTGGAAAAATGGAACATCTCTCTTTAACTGGTGAAGAGCACTTTGAATGAGGCTACCTCTAGATATAACATGAATTCAGCAGTTTTTGTTTAACTGTTGTGCACTGTCAAAGTACCTGTCATTCTAGGATATTGTCTTTATGTAGTAGTTGTTGGCCAGCATTTCTGAAAACCTCAGCTCCCAGTTAGAAGGCAAAAGATTTTCGTAGAGGCTTATAACGCTGCAGCTCCCATTGAAAACAAAAGCTACTAGGTGCCAGTTCCTTTGACAAGTCTGTCTTCTCTGTTATTCCTTTTAGAAGGAACTGCAGCTGAGGTTTCCAAAGGAACCTAAAGGATTTAGGTGTCCAGTTCCCAGGCAGGGGGTATACAAGGGGAAGACCTAGCCCAGTACCTTAGCTCTTAACACACTGAATGAGAGCAAATATCCACAGCTGAGAAAAGGCCCAAGTCTAAGGGATGTCAGAACCAAGAAGTAGCTCGTGAATCTTGTACTACAAATAAAACAGGCCATCCAAGAGCAGAAAAGCAGTTGCTACTCACATTTTTCCATGAAATCAATTCATTTCAAATTACAACATGCAGGTTCTTGTTCCGGGCAGATGCACCAGCTACCCGTGCAAACTACTAATACTCCTGTTGTCAAATTTGCACGCATAGCAAAAAATGAGGAAAATGAGAAAAGACTCTGGAATAATACAGGGATTCCTATCACATTGTTCTCTTTATCGGTAAAGTCCTTACTGACCTCTCACTTAATCCTTCTCTCATTATTCCCCTCAATAGGAAGCATGCATTCTGGACAACAATAAAAAAAATCTATAGTGTACGACCATTTCTGTCATTTGCAGCTAATGAATGCTTTTAAGTATTGACTAGCAACTGGTCTAATAATGACAATGACTCCACCGATTTAGAGCAATAAATCCAAAGACTTGGCAGGCTTCTATTAGTATAATAAGCTCAAACATTCATTCTGGAAGATTAAGAAAATGGGCAGTAGACACTTGAATATTACAGATTCTCATGTTTCTTTCCTTTTGGTAACACTACCTGTCTGGAAAAAAGCATTTCACAGTGTTTAGAGAATGAATTTAAGTAACAGTTAAGGTGAATCTGAGTATTTTTTCCTTTTGTTGTAGCTAAGAGAGTGGGTCAATTACAATGAATATGATTACTGCAGGGCTATGAGACCTCGCACTAACAGCATCTGTTAAGAAAGGTTTGGGGGGGGTTAAATGCCTGTGTTCAATATCTACTGTGGACAACAGCTATTACCAGTGGTTCCAGATATTATCAGAAATGTATGTTTGATATTCCTCATAACAAATAGACCTCTCAGTGTTTTATCTCTAGATGAAAGGCTTAAAAGACTTCAGATAAACAACAATGATATGCTTATCTTCATCAGTGATGTAGGAGTACAGATTATTCATCAGGCATTCTTCATCTGGTTGTTATACATTTATTTTTCTCATTCAGGGAGAATATATTAATTGCTATTTATGTTAATTATTACATGTACTTGAATTAAAGGAAACAATAAATATGTAGGTTTCATCAGACCATTGTGCAGATACTGTTAAAAAAATATCTAAATAAAGTAGAAAATCTAAAATCTAAATAAGAAGTAATCTTGCTGGATAAAGTGAAACAAACAAGCCAGAAGTCAGAAAAACTATAAGAAATCTCTCCAGTTGGTACTTTGGTCCAATCTGTAAATTACCCTAAGAACCAGTGTTGCAAACTAGCTTTGGGTGGGACTCCCCTTGCATGTCTGTAGCATACTCTCTTGTTTGTTTGTCTGAAGTCTTGTATCAAGCTGCAGAAAAACCTTCCCCACACAGGGGAAGGCAAAAGCACTGTCAAGCCACATAGAGACAGCAAGAACTAAAATGGTCCCAGCATATAAGCTCCACCACACAGGGCAAAGGGGCTGCATTTCCCTACAGTCCTAGAGACATATAAATTTTTTGGTTGGAAGAGACCTTAAAGATCACCTATTCCAACACCCCTGCCATGGGCAAAGGCATTTTCCACAAGACCAGGTAAATGTCACATGATCCAAGGAGCATGCAGTTCTAACCTGTGATAAGCTGCATGGGTGAAATAGCTTCTGATGAAGACACTGGCCAAGTTGACTGTTTCATTGTTATGTATCTTTAGTATACCATGCATTTACAACTGAGTTTTGGCAAACAGGGGCTGGTTTAGGGCTGCATGGAAGGGACAGAGGTTTGCAGCTCAGATACTGAAGCATCTGGGTGGCAGATACTTCCACATAATATTTTCCTGTAAGTCTTGTAGCGGCTGTAGACCATAACGGTATGAAGTGCAGGCAAACGTGGTTAATGCCAAAGCTCCCATGACTGTTTCCATACAAATTTGTGGCGGGAGGTGAATTCATTAATAAAGTCAATACAGAGTTTATGTCAGTACCACCAAAGCAGACAGCCATAGGAGAATCTGTCTAACTTAGTACTTCATCTGATGTATTTAATTTGCTGATTTATTTAGTAATAATGACTGGATTTATTGTGTTTGAAAGTTCTCTGCAGTGTGAAACATCCTGCTGGTAGAGATCTGGGAGCATATTGCTAGGTTGATGGCAATGACAGAAGCAGCAGAAAGTTCATAGGTCACTATAACAGAAATAAAAGTAAAGAGCACTTATTCCTACATATTCATTTATTATTATTATTGTGATCTTGCTGCCGTGCTTGGTCCTTGAGAGATGATTATTACAGTCAGTGTAGTGAATTTCAGTCACATTGGCTCCTGAATCTGATCAGCAACCTAGTGAGGAGGGAGGACAGAGTTGGGGGTAAAGATTTAAGTATTTGCCCCACATGCTTGTCACTTGATCAAAACTTTATTTCAGCAAAATACCTAACATTATTTGTCAAGATAAGTGTGTATTTATGGTCTGAGGTAAAAGTAATGAGAGAAACATTAAGTAGGCAGCATTTAAATTCATGTAACACCATTGCATTAGAGGAAATTGCACAATGGTGTCAGAAAAGCCAGTTAAGGTTTCAGTCCAGTGACAGCCCAAAGCAAATGAGAGTTTGATGTCCTCATGGTCCATCACACAGATGAGCCTCACTCCAGCTACCCAGTAGAAATGGATGACTCATGGTTTGACATTGGCCCAAAGCCAGGCACCCACAAGAGTCGCCCACTCACAGTCCCCTGCCACAGCTGGGCAGAGGAGAAAAGAAATTAACGAAGGGTTCATGTGTTGAGATAAGGACTGGGACAAAACATTTCAAGGGCAAAACAGGCTCAACTTATAGGTACTAAGTGAATTTACTACTTACAGAGTCAGAGGAAAATAATGAGAAGTAAGATAAGCTCTTAAAAACACCTTTTTACCCTGACCCCTCTCTCTTCCCCGCTGGCAGCACAGGGAGAGAGAGCATGGGGTTTTGGTCAGCTCATCACCTGAGGTTTTCTTCTGCTGCTCTGGGAGAGGAGTCCTTCTACTGTGAGACTGTGGGGTCCCTCCCAAAGGAGACATTCCTCTGTGAACTTCTGTGGTATGGGACCACTCTCACAAGCAGCAGTCCTACAGCACCTGCTGCAACATGAGCCCCTCCCATGGGCAGACAGTTCTCCCAAAACTGCTGTGGCATGGGTCACTCTTCCACAGGGTGCAATCCTTCAAGGACAGGCTGCTCCAGCCTGGAAGCAGGGCTCCCTCTCTCCACCAAGTCTCCCACAGGATCACAGCCTCCTCCAGGCACCCAACTGCTCCGGCATGGGCACCTCCCCTACAGGCTGTGGGCGGATCTCTCCATCCCCCGTGGACCCATGGTCTGTAAGGGCACAGCTGCTTCACCCTGGTCTGACCATGGCCTGCAGAGGAATCTCAGCTCCAGTGCCTGGAGCACCTCCTACCCTCCTTCTGCACTGACCTTGGTGCCTCCATGTTGTTTTCCCTCACATATTCCCACCTCCTCCTCTTCTTTGGCTAGGAAAAACTGTGTGCACTTTGTTTTGATTTTCTTCTTAAATCTGCTATCACAAAGGTGTTACCAACCTCTCTAACTGGCCTGGCTTTGGCCAGCAGCATGTCCATCTTCAGAGCCATCAGGGATTGGCTCTGCTAGATATGCTGGAAGCTTCCAGCATCTTCTCACAGAAGCCACCT
This sequence comes from Vidua macroura, assembly GCF_024509145.1. Classification (NCBI taxonomy): domain Eukaryota; kingdom Metazoa; phylum Chordata; class Aves; order Passeriformes; family Viduidae; genus Vidua; species Vidua macroura. Next base: position 48,719,725 of record NC_071572.1, on the reverse strand, counting down.
CTGTGGCCCCCCTGCTATCTAAAACCAGGCAGTGCCAAACCAAAACAATGTCATAAACCAGCAATACTCTCGAGCATCTCATGTGTGATGACCAGCAAAACAAGCTCCATGTTCAGAACAGCTTCAAGTGCATGGCTTAAGTTCCAGTGTTTGGTTACAGTCTTTTAATATTACATATTAAAAGGCACCTAAGCAGAGCTCGTATTTCCATGAAAAATTCAATGTGAAGCTGGAAATTATTTCAGACAGCAGTTTTACTGGCAAAGTGCCCAAGGCTTGCAGATGGTACAGCATTCCTCTGTCTTGAGTGTGGAAATCAAGAAAGCTTGACATGAGAAGCCTTCAAACAGGAGAAGGTGTTTATGTGATACTTGCAATTGCAAATAAAGATGATTCAAGTGTAAGAGACATCAGGATCCACACATCTGGTCTTCACATGAATAAGACAGACAATAATTCCAGAAAGACAAGTATGTTGCAGCTAAAATGAACCAGAAAGAGAAGCATTATGATTTATAGCCTTGTTTCCAGACCCAAAGCTATTCTTAACATTTTGATCTCCCACAAAAAAACAAAACAAAACAAGCTGTCTAATTTGCTGTTATTTTTTTAGGATGAAACAAAAATTGCAGTTCAAATGGAAAAGAGTCTTGTTTAAAATAAAAGAAAAAATAAGAATTTTTGAGTTTTGACAAAGAATTATGTGAAAACCCATGCCAGACTGAAGGCTAAACAGGACACCAGTTTGAACTTAACGAACGTATTTGTCCTGGCTGGAAAAATTGTGTGTTCATCAAACTAAATATTGATTCACAGGGTACAAGCAAAGACAGTTCTGAATTTATTCTGGCATATGAACGCTGCATTTTTGGGAGGAATAGGTGACTTATGTGCTGCCTGTGACAAGGGAAGTCATGCTATTTCTGTTGATCAAAGCCTTCCTTAGAAGTGGGGCTGCAAAGGTTTCTTCTACCACACAAAAGAAGGATGATGCAAAGATGGAAACAAATCCTGAAGTACATGAGGTAATGACTACCTGAACATAGTGTTTTGCAGTTTGTAAGAAACTTAGAGGAGAGTCAGTGAGCAGATTGCATGGGCACATGCTATCACAAGCACACATGACACGCTCCAGGTGCAGAAGCAGCTGTTCCAAAGATATCCAGAGAGCTGTGGAACTACAAATAATAAGGACTCATGCAAATAGGAATAAGTATTACAGCTGCATATATTGTGTTTTAAAACGTAGACTGCAGGTCATATCATAAGACAAGAAAATCCTTTGAAGCTGTAAGTCTGGAAGAAGGGTGAGATATCAAAGAAAGGGAATCAGTGTTCAGTTCTGCTGTTCACCAAAAGGGCAACTGTTGTTATTTGTATAAAGAGATCTATCTTAAGTAGCAGTTGGAGAGATTAGACCACTTTTGCCTGCACTTACTTGAAAGCATCTTTATTGCTATTGAAATTCTGTATATATATATCACAAAAGGGATTTTAGGAAAATTAAGAAGGTTTAGAAAATAAAATCAAGAATTCTGTAAAAAACCTGCTACAATGGAAGAATTATGGAGCTAAACCTTTTTTTAAAAATTCCTGATCTACCATGATCTCAGCCAATAAGAACCTATATGGAAAGCAGAACTTTGATAATGAAGGTTCTTTTAACCAAGGAAAAAATCCCATAGGGAAAAAACATCATATATAGAATACAAAGATCTTTAATACTGACCAAACTAACCACTGCAGCAATTTCTGGAGGTGGGTGGCAGCATTATTTTTTAATTGCTGGCAAATTTTAATTAATATTGCTTTTATTTTTCTTTTTCCCTGAGATTTTTCTCTATGGCAAAGTGGAATATTTGAAAAGAAACTTATTGTTCATGCTAGACACAAGATTGGATGGGATAATCATAATGACCATTTCTTGCATATGAATCCACACATTTATGAAAAGAATGAAGACTGGCACAGATTATGAACTAACAGTGCTGCGAAGATCAGTTTTGGGGAAACACAATGCTTCTGAGGATGGGAGTGCAGCTTGGAGCTTTGTGGATATGACACTTCCATACCCTGGCTGGGTCTAGTCTGAAGACATACAACAAAGTCAATGAATATTTTGAGAGACGTCAGCCTTTTTCGTCTGTTAGGCTTGCATCAAAATTTGAATGCAGAAGAAGACAGAATTTGTCAATATATGAAACAGTAATATTAAAGAGAATAACTGATTCTAGAAACAAGTAATTTATCAAATGCTATTTGGAAAACATTTTTTTGGGCATCTGTTAATGTCAGGCCTGTAATAGCCAGAGTTTAGTTCCTTCTCAAGAAGAGCCTTTGATAGCGTCCTCCCAAAGTTATGAAGCTCTGTTATTCATCATACCCAGAAGATGGGCAGTTATTTGTGTTCCTCTGTTGTAACATTGAGGTTCAGAGGCATCATCAGAAAATCAATAAGCATCATCAGAAAATCAATCAACATTGCTACTCTGGCGGTACAACTCACGTTTGTCTATGTTGACGTGACACCTATTCCTTCCTGGAAATCTGGAGATGCTTCTGAGAAGCAGCATAGACAGTCTTGCGTGTACACCCAAAGCTGCAGCACATAGCATGTTTGTCCTCTCACTGTGACATCTATTTCTTTCTTGGTTTACAGTTGTGTGGCTGTCATGGGAATTATGTCATTCCCTGAAGTACATCTTAACAAATTCCCCACATAATAATAAGATAGCAATCATTAATAACACTTGCTTTGTTGTTTTCTAGGCTGTTAAGCCATAAAACAAAGAATAAGGTTAAGCCATTTTCAGTAGATTACCACAAGGACAGTAAGTGGCATGAAATTCATTACATCTGATATACTTTCATTCTGAACAGTTGTCACATCTGTGACTGGGCACTCAACTGTAAACTTTATTTAGGGTTTGAAAAAACTGCAGTTATTTGAGTACTCCCTCAGATAAGAATTTAACCTTTATATCACTTTCTATGAGGACTCAAGACTGTATTGTGCAAAATTTCTGGTAGAGTCCTGCTTTCATCCTTCATTTAAGCCCAGCTTTTCACGTTGTTTCTGGACTGATCCTGGCAGATGCTGAGTTTTGAGAGCTTTTTTTCCTTCTCAGTGGGTCAGTCCCTGGCAGGGCTGGAATCTTAGTCATATTCTGAGAAGGGACTGTTTGCTATTCCAAACTGTATAGGTGCTCCTTGGAATTAGACAGGAATGCAGCTAAAGTCTTTTCATTTGTGAGTTAAGCCACAGTTAGATACTAGTGTTAAAAAACAACTGCACTGAACTGTGGTACTGCTCAGCTCTATAGAATATTAACCTTCTCCCATCATCTCTAACTAACAACTGCTTGGAAGGACCATCTTTTTGTTGTGACTAGTGTATTTGAATTAAATTTGTTCTTTTTTTATTCTGGTTAGTAGAACTAAGACTTCCATTGTATTCTTCAGTAGCCAGAAAAATGGATTTTGTCATCTGTTGTACAGGTCTGTTTTCAGATTTTCCTGTAGTCTCTCACCTGATCAATAGCATGCACTGGGTGTTGTCGTATTTCTTCTTCTCCTTTAAAAAGGTGCAGGGATAAAGATCTCCTATCAGGTGAAGTCATCTAAGGCCAGGCCAAAAAACAGGCACAATCATCTCTTTCTGGACTATCACGTCTGTTGGTTCTTAGCTGTGACATCCATGGAGAACATAAATTTGCAGACTGATGTGTATCTGAATTTAAGGCTTCTTAAGAATTTCAGACTTTCCTCACTAAGGTTTGTTTCATGAAACAAGTCTGGGTTTTGTTTAGCTTTGGGATTTGGCCTATTTTGATGCTACCATGAGTTATCTATTTCACAGGCAGTCAGTGCAGGGATCTTAAATGAGGGGTAAGGGAAATCAAGAAAGGAGTAAAGCCATATCAAAGAAAAAACCAAATATAGAGAAAACATGATCTAAGATATGGGCTGCACAAAGTCTCATAATTGTCCTGGAAACCTTCGGGTCCTCACACTCTTTACTCCTATATCCAGGAGCTGCAAATACTGCTGAGAGGTGCCCAAAAACACATCTCCCTGTCAATCGTTTGGCAGGTAGGCATGGTCTAGCCCACCATCCAGCATTCTTCTCATGTAATAGATGTTTTGGACTTACAAGAGGTGGAGCAAGGAGAATTTCAGGGTCTACAGTAAAATGGAGGCTCAGCTCAGGACACAGCTATGTGAATTAGGGAGCTAGGCCACGCAAAGTGACTCTAAGTTGGGCTTCCTAGCCCACTGGTTAGAGTTGAGGAATCAACACCCTGTCTGGTCTCCATCACATGGCTGGACAATGAACTTGGGTATGTCACCCTGACAGTTTGTGCCTATGTTCCCTACCTCTTATTTTTATAAACTGCTAATTCTTTAGGGCTGTCTCTTGATCCAATTTTTCATAGTGCTTCTCTCTCTTTTTTCTTTTTTTTTTTTTTTTTTTTTTTTTTTGAGCTGGAGCCTCTGGGATTACTGTAATACAAATAAATAACACTATGCCTATAATAGAGATATTATGTGAAATGAGCTGAGATTTTGTATATGAACCATTAGATTTGTGGAATAACATGAATTCATTAAATTTAAAAATATAAATATATAGAGTGTGAGTACTCTCTTAGTCTCTTACATCATACTGAGAATATATAGACTTACAGGCTTACATATATTATAGATGTTTAGCCTGTTATATAAAGTGGATCTAAAATGCATTGCATTAAATAAAGTGTGTTCTCTAGTAGCATGCACATTATAGGCACTCAGCAAATAACAAATAAAATTGAAATAGCATAAAAATTAAAATGGACTATATTCATCACTTCCTAACCACAATCTTTGGTGACATTAGCAAAAAACAAACAGGGTCAAAGGTACGTCAGCCTCACATTCCAGAGATAGGCATGACTGCAGTTCATTGACTTGTATCTGAAAAGCTTTGAAGCCCCTAGAAAAGCAGTTGCACTAGCACAGCCTGGAGCTCAGGCTCCAAAAGCCTTCCTCCAACCTGATTCCAGGTGAATGCCGAGCAAACAAGTCACATATCACCTGAGCTCTCACATTATTGGTATAACAAAGCATTATACAAATTTAGCTAAAACTAGGTGGTACACATGTCTGTTTACAGTGGTGCTGGGCCTCTGGATTACTGTGTAAACAAGGACCAAAATGTCATCCTCAGTATCTTTTATCACAAAAAGAATATTTAGTCTTTTGACATTGTGACTACTGCAATACTATATCTATACTTGGTTTGCTGTTTCTGCAGTTCATACTTCCTGAGCAAAATGAACTAGAAAACATTCTGGTCAAGCAAGATACACAGAACCTTTTACTTAGTCTTGCATGTTCTGATTTGGTACCAGCATTGTCCCTGCATTGGAGAATTTGTCCCCTTTTGCCTCCCTACCAGCCACAACAACAGGATGCACAATAAAAACCTGTGTTTACAAATCTTGCATGCAAATGATTACGGAACAGCCATGATATGCAGCAATTTAAATTTGTTGACAGAGTTGCTAAGAAACAAACCTTTTGATTCTGTGAAACCCTTTTTGATACAGCTCCACTCTCTGACAGTTGAAGTTACTGAACAAGAGTGAGGGCTTTTTAAAAGAGGAATTTCTGACATTTGCTATGTTTTCAGAGGCTGTAACATAACATTGAATATTCCTTCAGTGTCAGTTTTGTTCAGTAGCAGAGCGTCTGATTCCATATATATTTAAACTATCTTATATTTCAAAAATTGGCTTCAGCACTTCAGTACTACCTTCTCCCACTCGCATGCACAATTGTTTTGCAAAGAATTGTGATCTTTACATGCTCCCCTGCCAAATACCTTGTAAGTTTCTATATTTTTCCCAATCTATTCTTTAAACTTCCTTTCTCCAGGGCATTTTCACAAAGGACCCCATAGAATCTTATTCAGATATCAACAGTAAAATACACCATTATTTTGACATTCCAGTGTTATGAAGACAGCTGATGTTTTAAGAATATATATTCACACTGTAGACACCAAACCATTATATAGTGTAGCAGAGCTTGGGGAAAAAAAAGGGCCCGGATTCATCCCAAATCAGATTACTGTCATGGTTTGATGCTGGCGCAATGCCAGTCCACCCATGAAAATATATTTTCCCAAATGAGTGCTGTGAGATGCGACCAGAAACAGAGTAGAGCAGGCTCAAGCTTAAAAATAAAGGAAAAAAACTTTATTAACCTACAACTATAATAAAATGAACACACAGAATTCAGAATTAAAACTTTCCAAAACATTCCTCTTCCCCCCGCCCAATTTCCAACAAAACACAGTGAGACAAAACCTGGACCCTCGATCAAGTTACCACCCCTCAAATAATCAATTCTCAGTTCATCAAGGCAGTGAGCAGTCTCTCTTGTACCATAGACTCCCCCAGGAAACGCAGTTGCAACCTTTTGTGTTTCCGTGTCACACGTGGCACCGCCCAGAGAAAATCTGCCAGTGTGACACTCTCCTTTCCACATCACAGTGCTCTCACCACTGTGCATGGACCGAGACTGCTCATAGGGTTCCTTTTAAGGGTGCTTTGCCAAGGACCAAAAGAACAACAGTTCAGTTTCTCATTTTGGAACCACAGTCCCCCCCATTTTCTCCTTCTCTGGGGCTGAGGGTCTCAAGAACAGAGATCTTTTCCCTGTAGACAGAGGGCACCACCACACCCTCCTCAACTTTTCTCACTCCACTCCTGCACATGCAATCACTGCAGCAGGTCACTCTCCTGGCTTAAACCATTGCATCCCCCTAAGAATGTAGTCTCTGTTGCAGAAGAAATTGGTTCAGTCTATGGCTATACAAAAAAAGTCCAGCCATGGCCACTCTATCATCTCCTCCCACCTAGGATTTCTTCTTCTAACATCTCAGGTCCCAGGCTGTCTCTCTTCTCTTTCAGATCAAGGAGGATTAATGTTTCACAAAGCTTTGATTGTCCAAGAAGGTGTTAAAAGTCTCAGGCTGACAGCAGGAAATCTCAGCTGCCCAAAACTCCCACAGCTGGGCACCTCCCCCCCCCTCCCCCCTTCTCTTTCTCCTCTGAAGGCGTACTGCCAGAACATGATATCAAATTTCCATGTGACACAGGCTCTCTGTCTCTCTCTCTCTCTCTCTCTCTGGGGGTGGAACAAAGACATCTCAGATTTTCTCCACCCTTCCATCTGCAGGGGCCAGCCCGGTTCCAGTCCCTTCACACACTGGCCTACCTCTCCCAGGCTGCATGGCTTCCCCTCCCTCACCCAGCCTGGCTAGACAGAGGAGGTCTGAACTCCTCACTGACTGGAACAAAAGAGAGAGTTCCCCCCCTGGGAGTTCTCTGCTTTTAACCCCCTGTGTTCTCAGAGGTGTGTCCAATGTCTTCAGTGGCCACACCAGGTGTCAATATTCAAATCTGACCACTGATTGGTTTGACTATTACTTCCCAAGAAAACTCACTTCCTTGTCAAACCTGAACAATTACTCATATCGCATAGCTGATGAAATTAGAAGCACTGTCTAAGCAATGTAAAGTCTTGTCAGTAAAAGAAAATGGTTTAGCCCTAAGGTTGAATGAAACACATTTGGGAGGCATCTAACCTTCACTTTACTACTAAGGCAGTCTAGAGCAATTATAGTTGTAATTTAAACAGCTCAGATGTTTAAAATTAGGCAGAATTAATCCTAACCTAATTGGTCATAATCTTATTTTTCTTAGCAGGCTTAACAGCTGTAATTGCAACTTGCCTGCACCTATACCACCTTTCGTGCATGGCTGTCACACAGTTTAATTCAATGCCCAAAGAGCAAAAGGCAGACAAAGGCAAACAAAAATTTCAGCTTTGTTGGGGATGGGAGATAAACAAAGACAATTATGGGACAGAAGCAGAAATTAGAGGCTTAAGGAAAGACCATATGATGTCTTCCACCTCTGAAGACATACAGCGCTTTCCAGGATCAACGTATTACTTTACGGACATTTTGGATTTTCCTCCAAAAACATAGGAAATATGTGAAACATAGGAACCTAATGTCACATGCCTGTTAAAGTGCTATTTTTGATCAAGTAAAATGGATGCAAAGTAATAAACTGAACCCGAAAAGGCAGAAGGACTCTGTGAGGAGAGAGATTGATCCTTGCTAGTTAAAAAACCACACTAAATGGGAGTGGGGTAAGAAAGAAGCAATGACTTTCAGGTTATTCAGAAGCAGTGAAGACTATCTCTTTCTACCATTCTCTCTTCGCGTTGTGTTCATAAAGACCATTTTTTCCTTGTGAAAAAACACATCTCCTGAAATTGTGCAAAAGTGTTTTGAAAACGATTCTTAAAAATGTGAAATAAATGTAAAAATAATGAGTCATACTCCATAATGGCCATTGCATTGTGCATTAGAAGGCAACCAGAGCAATCTCAGCATGCACTAATAGCTTGCTAATGCACAGCCTTTGGTGCCTTATTGCTATAGTCGACATTTACCACAACGAATACTTTGCAGCAAGAAATATTTTGGGATCCATTATGCTTTCACAACCTTGAGTTGTGCTGGGAAGGGCTGGAAGTAGAGTGCTGTAAGCAATGAGGGCTGAGGGCCTGGAGAAGTCACTCATGCTTTTGCCTTTTGTTGGAATACAGATGGAAAATACCCACCCCAGGCTCAGTCTTCCTGATGGAAAACACTACTGAGAAAAAAGGAGAGACATTTCATGGAATCACACAATTATTTAAGTTGGAAAAACCTCTAAGATCAAGTCCAACTGCTACCCTGGCCTTGCTGTGTTCACCACTAAACCATGTCCCTAAGTACCACATCCATACACCTTTTGAACACTCCAGGGATGATGATTTCACCACTTCTCTAGGCAGCCTATTCCAGTGCTTGATAACCCTTTCCATGAAGAGATTTTAACTAATATCCTCTTTAACCTCCCATGGGGCAGCTTGAAGCCATTTTATCACATCCTGGCACTTGTTACCTGGGAGAAAAAACTGACCCCCCGCCCCTGGCTACAGCCTCCTTTCAGGTAGTTATAGAGAGTGTTAAGTTCTCCCCTGAGACGCCTTTCAGAGAGCACTCCCTCAGCTCCCTCAGCTGCTCCTCATCAGACTTGTACTCCAGACCCTCCACCAGCTCCATTTCTCTTCTCTGGACACTCTCCAGTCCCTTAATGTCCTTCTTCCACCGAGGGGCCAAGAACTGAACAAGGATTTGAATGACAGCCTCACCAGCGCTGAATACAGAGGGACAATCGCTGCCATAATCCTGCTGGCCGCACTATTCCTTGCACGGGCCAGGATGCCATTTGCCTTCTTGGCCACCTGGGCACACACTGGCTCATGTTCAGTGGCTGTTGACCAGCACTCCCTGGTCCTTTTTCACCAGGCAGCTTTCCAGCCACTTTGCCCCAAGCCTGCAGTGCTGCATGAGGTTGTTGTGACCCCACTGGCTGATCTTGAAGGTGATGGTGCAAACCATCTTGAGCCAGAGCCTTGACTTGAATACCTCACAGGGTTTTGACCCTGACACCATTGAAAGGTCTTTGTGTTGCTGCCTCTTTGCATCTGGACACCATAAATCATCACTCACTCTCTCTCTCTCTCTCTCTCTCTATTTTTTCTGAGTACAGAAAGCCTGCCTGAGACCATCAGTGCTGGGAGGGGAGGTGGGGAAGGAGGATAGAGGTTTTACTGCTCTTGGTTGCTTTTCTCCAGTTTACCGGACAAATATTTCCTTGGAAGCTGGAAATGTTGCAAGTACAAGAGAAGGCTGTTCGAGTATAAAGTAACATTTATAAGATCCATTTATAAGAACATTTATAAAATTAGTGTAAAAACTCATTTCACAAATTGACTCAAGGATATCTAAGAATGGGCAATGCAGCATTTCATCCAGTGAAAACATTCACCTTTTTTTTTTTTTTTTGGTTTTGTTTCCAATGTCCTCGTACACCAGGATTGATAGGAGCTCTTGATCGCTCAAGTCCCACAGTCCACAATCATCACACAGCTCCTGCAGTGCCCTGGGGTTTAGATTGCAAACTACAGGAGAATAGAAAAAAGTGTGGACTTATGACAATGCCCAGAGATATTACCAAAATGCATCATTTCTGTTGGCCCAAACCCTTGGCTTGTAAATTCTTCATCTGAGTAGTCCATAAAAATAAGTGTATTCATCAAGTTGTCCATTCCTTCCTTGAGCTTTCAGAGAAACCAACCCCAACCCAAATTCACAAGGAATGGAACTACAATGGAGCAGAAATCCAGATTCATATGACATCCCTGTTGACTAGAAGTGTTTGAAAGTACATTGTTCATGTAAGTAAAGGTACGGAGGATCATTTCCTCATTTGAAAACGTTTTTAGTGAGAAGAAAGCTAATTTCCAAGAAAAGATGGATTAAAATGTTTCTCTCCATTTTCTTGCTTTGGGGTTTTCTGTTGACTTTCCTTTTTTCATAGAACAGCAATTTATTTTGTTTTGCATGTGATCTGTATAAACTGTTCCTATCAAACAAGGCAATGCAATTAATTGTATTGAGCTGTGTAAGTTCTAGCAGTTGGAAAACCAATACATTTCATGGCTGGCTATGCTTTGTTTTCCTTTAATGCAGACAATTTAATGTTAGTGATTGAATCAGTGAATTTTCCAGCAAAAATGACAAGGCAGTCAACTTGAAATGTAGCATTATTAGCCATCTTCTCTTCTAGTTTTGTGTGCATGTTGAGTGATCTGGGATGAAAAACTAACAAGCACCTGTCAAATTTGAGACATCAGGTTTTCTGACAGAGGGCCCACTGGACATTCCTATCAAGAGAGCCTTTATGAGTAAACCATGGAAATCTCTCTCAGACAAAAAGGAAACAGAGCTCATCAGATTCTGTAGACCCTTGACTTGGAGGGCAGGCTGTCTCCAATGAAAGGCTTTTGATCACAATGCTTTTTTTATTCAGATTTGACTTCACATTATGGCTAATCAATACCTTGCAACAGTCTAAGTCCCCAGTTAGATGCACATCTCACAGTCAGGCAGGGAGACCTACTAATTGAGAAAATGTCAGAGACCCAGGTACCATCGCCCTCAGGCCATAGTCTTGCGTCAGCTCAATCCTTTTTTCCCATCCCTACCCCTCTTATCACGGTACACTCGAAATGGTGGAAATAAAATTTAGGGACATGACAGGCACAGAAAAGCAGGATCAATTCCTGTCGTTTGCCACGAGTGTTTACTGCCTTCCCAGGTCTTCAGAGGGTGTTTTTCTTTCATAGCTTAGGGTAACTTAACCTTTTATAAATAGGAAGATGGTAAAATTCATGAATTTTAAATGGTTTGATTTTTCTAGGCCTGATATTATATTGACTTTCTGAAAAAGACTATCTCTTTAAAATCTCATTTGTTTATATAGAAACTGGAAGGTTTTTGTCATGTCTTCAATTTTTGCCATGTGTCCACTTTGAAAATTACCCTTCTCCTCTTTCTGCATTATTTTTCACCAGACAGACTTTTCAGGTGAGTGATATGAAGTCCTGTAGAAAAAAAAACAAGGTAACTCCAAAATTAGGACATGGGGCATATCTTCATGTAGGTGACACCACGAGATTTTGGCAGCAGCAGAAGGATGTCAGGCTGGCCTGTTTCCCAGTACCTGACTGAGGGTTTGTGTTCAGTGGAGCATCACAAGAGAGGTGCTCATTTCTGGTCCTCTGTGACCACAAATATTAAAAAATGAAGGGATTTTCTTTTCTTTGTCTCCTGCCTCCGTTTGGCATTTTCCTGGCAACATTGTTTGCCTAACCTCTGCCATAGCCAGTTTTATGGAAAAAAAACGTTTGTAAACCTGGCTTTGTAAACTATGGTAAACCAACCGCTGGAGGGAGTCACAGCTTAGGGAGCTGCTGGAACTACCAACGGCTGCTGGAAAAATGCATTTTACTTTGGGAATTGCACTAGATGTCTGTCCTGTATGAAATGAGTTTTCCAAGGCTCTTTAAGCATTTTTACATGGACTTTGTCGTGGGCTGAACTGGTCTTCCACATCTACAAACAGTTCCTTTATCCAGGAGACAGCTACTACTCACTTTCTCTTCTCTTCCTTAACCTCTAGCCAAGTTGTGGCTCTGGACAGATGTTTCAGGGGCAATATATTAGGTGGTGGGGAGAGAAAGAAAGATTAGATGTAGGTTAAAAACAGGTAGCAGTGCTGAGAGAAAGGTGAGAAAGGAAAGCAGAAGGAAGAGAAGCAGAAAACAAGAAAACAAAGAACTGCATTAAAGATAAATACTTAGCTTTTGCTCTGTACATAATTTTTCCCCAGAATGCCTATCAGGAGCTCCTATTCCTTGTTTCCTATTCTTCGTGACCTTCTCCACTTATATCCAGCAGCTCTTCTTCCCAGATCAAAAGTCTTTGAAGGTCAGATTGGACAGCTGCTTGCCTTGCAAATAACACAGTTGCAAAAAAGCACACACTCCCACTAACTAATGAGAAACCTGCCATATATATATCTACTTGAAAGTTCAGTCAAGCAATTATTCTCATACACATGAGAAGGACTTAGCAAATATACCTGCTTATTGGTCAATCTCTGAAATAACCTTGTTTTTATAATACTCTTTTATTTGCTTCAGTTCACATTCTCATTTATTTTTAAAGTTAATATTTCTTTCTTGTTTTTTAATTATTTTGTGAGGATGGGGGAAATTAATTTGCTTTATTTTTCTGAGAATAAAAAATAATTTAATTTTTTTTAAGTATAAAAGGCCTTTAAAATAGACACTTAAAAAATTAAGCATAAAGAAAATATCTGCTGCATTCAAAATCAATATTACACTGAACATTTTATATGCAGTGAAGATTTTTACATACATTTGTCTTTTCAAAGGGCTTAGCATGTAAACTCTAGAAACACAAATTGAAAATGTTCTGAGTTTCCAATGGAGCATTCAGGGTTTGGGGTCAGGAATTAAAAAACAAATGCCACAATTAGGGCTCCATGTCCTGCTGACAGAGTGAATCCTGAGAGAGTCCTTGCAATCACTTCAGGTGTAAAGCAGAGTTTTCCAGACTCTATTTCTAGAAAGAACTTGCTTCTAAAAAGACAGCATGCAGGATGAATAAGAAAGCAAAGAAGGATGAATAGAATTCTTGTTGGTATAAGAGAAGGCAAGTATTTTCCAGCATGGGTGTCTGCTTCCACATAAATATTTAAGTATGTAACTACTCACTCACATCTGAAAATGTTGGTTTGTGTGGTTTACCAAAGGCCAAGGTGGGATGAGCTAGGGAGGCAGGTTTAGTCTCTAATTCAGTTACCTAGACAGGGTTGCCTTTTATGCTGCCAAGATGGTCCCTCCTGCCCCTGGCTCACCAGATTCATGTTGGCTCCCATGCAGGAGCACCAGCACTGCCCCAGCAAACACAGTGAGGACTGCCAGAGCACTAAACTCTGATGGGGGCAGCAATCACAGCCAGCACCAAACTGATTTGCACGTCTCTTCCCCTTCCCCTGCAAAAAATCCCAAACTCAACCCTTCCGCCTCAAAAACCCCTCAAACCCTTAAATAATCAACAAAACACAACAATAACAACAGAAACAATCAAAGGGAAAAAAAAAACCCAAACAAACAAAATAAAAAGAGAGTATCTATAGAGTTGAGTTTTATACAAAAGCATTTGTCTGGCAAGAAGGTGGGAACAGAAGCAGTCTGGGGACAACCAGTAATCTTAGGAAAAGAATCTGAGTAGCTCTATGTACTGCTTTCCCTACTGAAGAAATTATGGAAATTTTTTAAGTCCCTGTATCTTCTCAATCACATACACAAAAAAAAAAGGTTTTAGAGAAGTACTTAAAAATATGCACCTTTATACCTTGAATTTTCAGTTTAGTCTAGAGACTCTGTCAGCAAGAGGAATCAAAATATTAAAATTAGAATACAATAGAATAGAATATATAATTCCCACAAAATTCATGTTACTGTAGGACTAGGATACTTTTAGCTACAAGTCACCCATTTTCCCTCAAAGAAGGAAAGTGCAGTTAGCCTATATTCAGAGAGCAGCAGCGGAATGCATTTTCTGTAATTCTTCCATTGTTTCACAGTTAGCTGGGGAAAACTGTTTGGCAGGATGTTAAGTGTCTGAAAGTAGGGTAGAAAAATTGTTTTACAGACTGAAATCTGGCCAAAGAGTCCTTTTTTTCCTCACTGCTCTCACTTTTTGTTGACTGCCTCATGCATGCTATTTTATACCTGTATCTTCTCTGTATGATCACATTAATTACATTCCATCCATTCCACTTTGATATCTCATTAAAATCTTATAAATGATCATGCAGTGACCTTGAAGGACATGCATAATACATGAAAGTAAACCTGCAGTAAAATGTATTCTTTCACTCCTGACTGGCTACATCCCACATTTCTTTTTCCTATCCCCAATGACCCCAATATGGGAAGTTATGCTAGCTGAGCCAAGGTATGCAGTAGTGTGCAAATCCACTAACTCCATTAGCTTTCCCTACTGATGACAGCTGCAATATGTTAATGGCTTATGTTTGGATGTGATGGCCCTGCTACTACTTAGGGCACTATGCTAATTACCATAAGATGGTGACAACAGGTGCAAGTGTCACTTCATATTATCATCATGTGTATGAGAAAAATAGCTAGCAGCACCAAAAGCAGCTCAAGAAAATGTAAACTTTAGTCAGCAGCCTGTGATTCTCTGAAGAACTATTCTTTAATGCTTATGATTAAAGGATTTACAGACGGATATTGTTGCTCTTTCTGCAAGTACAGTAATTTTGAATTCATAGGGATGTCTTCACAAGCTATTTAAAGTTATGTCTCAAAAACACATGCTTATGTGGTAGTTCAAGTAAAATGCAGAAGTCCTGCATTTATGAAGGTTTCCTTACAGAATAAAAGTTTTACTAAGCCACACTTGCTGCAGTGAATACATATTGGAACAGACATGATTTCCAGCTGGATGAAATCACTGTTTTTCGCTGGCCTTGTGCTCGTAACATAGCTCTGCTCTATTGTCAGATTTGCTTATGTATGTGTATACTTTTCTTTCTCCCTCTTTGTCAGGGTTTAGTACATCCTTTTTTCTTGATAGACAGCAATTTACTGAAGCCCAGTGGTGGCCCTCCAGAAGGCTGAGCCAGCAAGATGGTTGCTGTTTTACCTTTAACATAGTGTTACTATGATAAGAGAAAATTAATGGAATGCACATGGACACACCTTAATCCTTTGTTAGAAACAAAAATACTTTAGGAGACGACTTTATATGAAGTAGTGAATACCTATTCTATTTGGCTAGTTATTATTGGAATCAAAAGGTTTTTCACAAAAATCTTTTTATTACTGCTACAACATTTGTCACTATATAAGCCCCCAAGAAGCTAGGATTAAACTGGAAAACAGAGCTATTTTTGAATTTCTAAATAAAATGGGTTGGTCATAAGATTCTGTATTGAGCATTCTCACAGCTCTTAGACCATGATGTTGAAGAAAGATTTTTTTTTTCCTAAAGGCTAAACTGTGCAAATAAAAAGTAAAATGTAAGCTGTCTTTTAAAATAAAATTTAAAACTGCATATTTGAAGAAAATTTCAATTTATACAGAGGAAAAAAAGGATCCTGGTTAATGTCTCTAAGCTGAAGACCAGCACATTTTTTGCCCAACTTGAGAAATTCTGTTTGTATATGCTACTGCATAGAACCAGTGCTCAAGGGTGTCATGGTCCCCATTCTTTCCATAGCTGAGGCTCAGTGTGTAGACTCATCTCACAATACCTTATCCTTTCAATGTAGCACTTCCACGGACCAAAATGAACACACAAAGGGAATAGAAATTTGTCTGTGGATCCCATTAGATAAATTAAATGGCACGACTATAGACCTTGTGAGGTCTTGTTTTCAGTAGGAATAAGAAATTTGTCAGCCTAAATAGTATTACTCTTATCAACAGGATAGCATTCTCCACTGATGCCTTGGCTTCCTGCAAGGACTTTTCTTTGTGTGACTTTGTGGTTTTTAAGTACTTGGGAAAGCAGCATCGTATCTGATCTGAGAGGCATATTTTCTCAGCCCAGAATATACTAATGCCATGTTGTGATCAGCTTGGTACTAACAGATAAAAATACTGCTGGATAAAACACACAAAGGAAAAGATCAATGATGCCTCTCAGTTCTGAAATAAAAATAGTGGTAGTGGTGTAAATGCTTGAAGATTTGCCCTTCATGGTACTCCATGCTCCTTACTGATTTTAAGGCTGTGGCAGGAACAGGGATGATGACTAACTTTGATCTCTTGTATAACCACAGCCACAGAATATGTAAACATTTTTAATCCAAGTGATCAATTTGCTGTATTTCAGTTGAAATTCTTTTGCGTTTTGCGTTTTTTTTTCAAATTTAACAGCAGTGATAGATAAGTAAAAATTAGAGAGGGATTAATAAAGAACAACTAATTACATGTGAATTTCTGAAAATAGTCCTTAAGAATGGAAAAGTAAATGAAAAAGCAATAGATATAGCATTTTATGATTTTATGCCTTTACATATAGCAGTATCTGCCTGACATTACACTTATTTGTTGGGCATGAAAAAGTTCTGCTAAATGCAAGTGCATCATGATTCATACTGTAAATTCTCAGAGGTCTATAAACAGAGAGGAACAAAATTCAGTTCACCTGACTGCATAAAGTCTAGCCTGTGTCACACTGAACAATAAGTGTTGCTTTATGCAACCTGCTCATGTTCTCTTTCCCTGTATGTGCCACTGTCCTTTACATGATAGCTTTAATCATTCCTCCTTGTGTCCCTGCCTCTCATTTGTGAATGCAGATGTAAGATCGTTATCTTATACTAAAAAATCTTATCTTTTTTTCTGTATATACATGGCCTAAGAGGTGTATATATTGAGATGTAATGTTCCTACACAGACTAATGTGCTTCAGGCCAAGCTCAACATATTCTGTGGATAACCATAGCCTAGTAGAAGAAATTATAAGGAATTTTCAGTGGAAAACCAAACAGTTTCTATTTCCAGTGCACTTTTTTACCTCCCTAAATTGCTGGATTATGAAGGGACTCACATCCCTAACGCATGCACTTGTAGCTAAAATAGAAACCAAAAATATCAGAATTGAAGAGTTGAGTGTATGAAGGGAGGACTGCCTCCTGAAAAAACAGCTTACTCCATGCCACCATGTGTGACCCAAAAGTCCGATTGCTACATATGTATTTAGACATGTTAACATAAATAATGAAAAGTCTTAATTTTTCCATAACAGTGAAGGTGTCCAGAAAAATTCCATGCTCTCCACAACTAAATTATAAAACTATGAATTTATACCACAGAGTTAAAGAAGCTTCAGACTCTCCTCAGCAGCACGGCTTGCTCCCTTGTCACATCAAGCTGCAGTGATTATGCTGCTATGAAGCTCTTTTCCCATATTCCTCCATCCAGGCAATTATAGGTACTGTGGCAAATCCAAAAGGCCAACCCTCACTTAGCTTAAACACACAAGCAGCCACACTGAAATCAACAACAAATTTGCTTAAATAAACCAAGACCCAGAAATTCATCTCAAGACAAGTCTTCCCTGTCTATGAAAGACTGTCCCATCTATGAAAGAGTGTAACCGTAGAAGGAATGTATTATTCCCTGATAAATCACTTAACTCCTTATGCCAAATAATCTCAACTACCACTTTTTTAGTGACTATTTCCATTTTATTTGCTGTCTTCTGCAAATATACCATCTGTGAGAAAGCCCTTTGTTCATACTTGGAATACACTCTGCAACTTTCTAGTCAATATCTCTTACTTGATCTTCTAATTAACTCTTAGAACATTGCAATTTTAAAAAAATTAAGTGTAAATCCCCCCCCTTCCCTAAGCAGACATGTAAAAAATGTTGTTATTGTCATTCTGTTGAAGCACATTGTCTGAATTACATTCCCCCTGTTGAGACTTAGCCTGAATGAATTGTAACTGCAGTATGTCCAACTGTTTCTTAAATAATTCCCATTTTATTTCTGCACCATGTTTCCTACACAGTCATGAGATCTGGCATCATTGCCATCAAGATCATTCAGTTGTTTATGTTACCACAAGCTATTCCTTCTACTTGAACTGAAACTGTAAGCAACTTATATTGTGGGATATGATGAAAACCTGTTTATCTTCCAGAAAAACATCCCTAATTTATATAGTTGGGTCCATCAAAATGCCTTATAGTATTATAAGTTTTGCAAAACTTTCACTGAGCCAAAACTAATTTTGTTGCTTCATTTTCTTATCTGTATTGTGAATTTGTGATCCCTAAATGAGTCCTATTTATCAAGATGGGCTGATTTTCCAGCTCCAGGTGCCAAGAATCTCTGATCATGAAGTTCAGTCAATAAAGTGACATAGTAAGTAAGCAATTATGCATTGCCTCTGGAAACATGCTTCCCACCTTACAGGTTTTGCATACTTGTTATCCCAGTAAGTATCTGTGAAATTAAAATACCCCATGATCAAAGTTTCAGGTTTTTTTATAAGTATCTCTTAGCTGTAAACATGTTGTTTGTTTCAGTTATTCTAAAACACAATTTACAAGGTAAAGTGTCTACAGTCACCACTGTAAGTAGTTTCTTTTAATCAAGGAGCTATGTACCAGAAAAGTGAAACACTATTTTGCATATACACAGTTAAAATATACAAGCCACAAACAATAACGCTTCCTCTGAGCTCATGGTTTATTAAATGCAACAAAATTAAAATGACACAAATTTTGCTCTAACCTGTGAACAACCAAGAAAGACCAAGCATGTCACCCTCATGTTATTTATTTAACACCAAAAAATTTACCATCTCCAAAGTTTTTTATTAGGGGTAGGATATGCACTATGCAAGGGTTTTAGATTTAAAAAAAAACTGATTTGAAGCAATGAAATTGAATATACAATTCTAATACTAAAAAAAAAACCTGAGCAAGAATCAACTAAATACATATGTATTTGAAGATTGAAAAGAGAAATTTAAAAAAAACAGGCTGTAGTTTTGAATTTCTGCCTGTGTTTCGATGCAGAACTTTAATCTCCCAAATACCAATACATTAAACCAAAATGCATAACTTTTTGTTGAAGTATTTCTTTTTTTCCCTTTCTTTACCTTGAACACAAAATTAGGACACTGAATTTGCAGAAAGATATTTATAGTGGAGAAATACATACCAGAATATTTGAAATTTCTGCCTGAATAAGTGTTGGCGGGTCGCTTATTTTGACTGTTTGTCACCTACCAAGTGCCTCACAGAGGCTTCAGGAAGCTACAAAGTAGGCCTAGATGTTAATTGAATAGACAGGCAAAATGATTATTTGCATTTTTCTCTAATCTTTTTTCTCCCACACCTTCCCTGCTACTTTCTTACTTGATTGCTGTGGAAAACACCATCATCCTACTTACTGTTCAAGCCCATAAACAAGTCTTCAGCTTGGATCTCTGCCTAGGTACTGTCATCTAAACTAATATATTTGAGATTCTATTTTTAAACAGCAGAAGAAAAGTCCTTTCCTGCCCACTTACACAGAGAAGCCTTTTATCACTTCATTTCTATATTGTTCCTACTTTTTAATCTCTGTTCTTGATAAACATAATGTTTCTCCGCTTATATATTTGCTGCAGACAGCATACCTTCCTGGCATTTTGAACACATTTGGCTTGTCCCATAGGAATATTTTGGCAGTCACATCAATTTTAAAACTTCCTTTTCACCAAGAAGATCCCTCACATGGAGTGCCAGGTGCTGTGGTAAATTCTCAGGTTAACAGTTTCACAAGTTTTCCATGTTGCTGCTTAGAAGATCCCCCACTCTTGAAAAACTGAGTGTCCAATCTCTTTTAAATTCCTTGCTAAAGTCCTCTCTGACTGCAAATATCTCTGGAGAACAATGCAATTATTAGATCAAGGCTTCACTTGCCTTCTCTTTTTTCTCCGCATGCCCTCTGTATACTCTGTGCATCTCTCTCATTTTGCCTTGCTTGAGCTCTGTCTGCTCTTCGGAGCAAGGATCATGCTTTTGCTTATGCTCATCCAACCACAAAGTTCTGGTCACTTTGTGCCCCGAGCAGGGGCAGACAGCCCAGACAGAGAGCATCAGGGGAAAACCCATGCCCCCTGCACACAACAGTGTGATCAGGGCACTCTGGGATGTCTCATGTGGAAGAACACATTCATTTTTAGGCAACTCTACTCAATTCACAGTGAATATAATAGTACTTGAAACACCTAGTTGACATGCATACAGCTACATTTAAGTCTTTTCTGGTTTAAGAGAATCTGGAACTGAATTTCACCTCTGCTGACTACTGCTGCTAAGCACTATGCTGGCCTATCCTCTTTCCATGACATTTTGTTGAAAAAACAAGAGCTGGAGATACAAGTTTATCTTTTCTGCTAATCAAAACCCAACAGCCTTTCCTCAGTCTCAGTTTTGCTCTGAATTAAGCATTACTTTACTCTTAGTACCTCTACTGCCTATGCAACAGTCACTCTTTCCATGGTGGAAGTCCCCAGAGGTAGCAGTTTGTCAACCCTGTAGTTTCCTGCTGGACAAGATCTGTGACAGGTGACTGACATGAAGGAAAGTTGCTCTACCCAATTTCTTCTGCTGCTTCTGGTAGAAGATGGCTTTTTCAGACAACTTGCCTTGCCTTCATAAAGCTGTATCATCACTAACACTGAAATGATCAAAAAGACTGCTCTTGTGTCACTGCAGTTATTTTCCGGAAAATTAGAAACAAAGACAAAAGAAGATGAAAGCTCCTGTGAAAGCATCTTTGAAAAGCATTTAACTTAGATAAACCTGTCCATTTTTTCTTGCCAGTGGAAAAAAAGAGCAATCCCTTTAAAGCCAGAACCTTTGAACCACGGTCTCTGAAGAACATTCAGGTGAAGCTGTTGAAGTTTTGATGCAGTAGGAGAAGAAACTCAAAAGAGGGTTGATTTTGCCATCCTAGAAAGGATGTGTCTTTGGACAAGTATTTTTCCTTGTACCAATCTCCCTGTTTGATATCTTATACAAGACCTCCTTTTTTAAGACTTCTTTGTTAGACTTTTCTTCATTTTAAATTGAACACTTGAACATCATCAATGATGATGATGACAAAATTGATAGATCAAATGGAGGAGATGAGGGAAGGGAAAATAGTATGAAGAATTTAGGCTAATAAGGACCGAAAGGAACTAGAGATTTTTTTGGTGCTAGCAAGGAGAGTTGAACAAAACTGATAAAGAATGGGATGTAATCAACTATCAACAATTACTGCATCAAAGCAAATGTCCATTCTGCTTCTAGGGGAAACAAGTGGAAGTCAAAAGAAGAGTGAGGATTGAGAAAAGAAGTCAAGGCCCCTAATTAAGTTGCAGTTTAAGGAGTAGCTTAAAAAAAAGGAAAAGCTTTGATACCTTGTTCTGGAAGCAGGCTGGTAGCTAGCTAGATTTGTAGGAGGTCATTCCTTTGCTTTTTCCATTTAAAAAAAAAAAAAAAAAAAAAAAAAAAAAAAAAAAAAAAAAACCAAAAAAAAAAGAAAAACAAACACAAAAAAAACCCAAAAATAAAAAAAGGGGAGGGGACTAAAGATATTATTTCATCTTCCAGAATCTGTGCTCTCTGGAGAGCCAGGCAACATGCTTCCAGTATCTGCTGGTCAGTTTTGCGTCATGGTAAATTTGAAAATTCACAGTCCTCTAGGTGCTACACTTCAAGAAGGAAGCATCTGCTGCATTATGTAGCCACTTGCTATCCTGGTGCAACCAGCAGAGATACTATTAAGCAGCAGTGATTAATGTTTTCACAGCAAGATTCCCCACAGTGAGAGCTAAGCTAGAGGCTGAAGAAATATGGAGATTTTTTTTTCACATTACTTTGCTGTGTAACAAAATAAGGTTTCGTTTCAAGTCTTTCAGCTCCCATTAAACATGTTTCTTGGGACTGTGAAAAGCTTGAATAAATCAAGTTTATTTTGTGAATATTTTAACCTTCCATCCACCTTCCAGTATTTATTTCACTTCACCTCAGAAAACTTTAGAGAGAGAAAATAAGAAAAATATATCATTTGCACCCTCTTTTTAAATCCACCCTCTTCTCTGTTTTAACATAAAGGGATCTTATTAAAATTAGTTTAATGTCTTGGCCTTTGTATACAGCACTTGTCTCACATATCCCATCTTATGTGGAAATAAGAGCCTTCATGTACTGTATAATGTTGTCTCTTTCAAGATGTCCTCATTCAAGGAGCTGTGCAGTCCTTTCTGTATTAGTTTCAGTGAAGAGGTATATTGTATCCTGACTGGCTTTATTTTTTTGTCTCTAATACTGAAAATAGAAATTTTTCTTTATGTACCAAGGGAGTTCACTGGCTGTTCTGAACAGACACTCTAAGACTACTCCATATTCTGTTACCATTGAGTTATTGAAAATATGAATTAATGCCACTGAAATCAAAAGATGTTTACAAGTATAAAACTGACATGAATCAGCTCAGGAACAAACTCGTGTCTGTAAGCTCAAATCATGTGTTTGGTTCAGATGTAATACTTAGCCAGAAGTAATATTTAAACTGCATCAAGATTAAGGAACTGATTCTGACATTTTTATACTCATGTTGAGAGCTTCTGTGTTGATCACTGATTCCAGGGTGAATGTATAACTGTAGAGAATCAGTGCATTGAACACATTATCCTTTAAATTCTGTTTTCTTGTAACTCTTGCTTTGCCCTGGTGTCAGAGCCCAAAGGCATTACTGTAGAGCCCAGGTCAGAATTCAATGGACTGCCTCCAATAGTAAAATGGAACAAAATCAATAACAGTCCCCAGGAAGTTCAGTAGCTAAAGGCTCCATCCTAGACTGTGTGTACACACTGTAGTCAACTAGAGATTCTTTGGAGTATCTGAGATAAAAGTTTGATCTGCAAGTTAGTGCCATTAGTGGCGTAACGCAAAAGTGAAATTATTTTGTCTTTGAGCTTTTCATCACATACATTTGTCAGTTGTAAACTTCATTATGTTGATCACTTCCCTGGTTATAAAATATCTTCTGAAATCTAGTTTCTTAAGGGTCTCTGAAATGTAGCACCTGTGTTTGCAGTCATGCAGTAAACATGTAAATGTACCATGAATTAGTGTGAATTGGTTGATTTCCTGGTGGAACCACAGATGAAGCTATTCATGGGGTAATATATGTACTCTCTTTGTAATGTGGGCTTTAAGTCCTACAACAGTTAACTCTATGTTTGCATGATGTTTGCCTGCCCTTGCAAAGAGTGTGAGCTTCAACACCAGGAGAGACACAATATAGCTCTGTAATCTGAGAATTATGGCACACTGCAAACTGAGTCCCAGGCCTTCTGTCTGTGCATGGCACCTATCAGTAAGGTAGACACATACTTTCTGCTCTCTTTCATATGGTGATGGAGGGCAGCTGAGGGGTTCCTCTGTGCTGCTGCTGAGCCTGGAAACGATGAAGAAAAAGGCTGAGCAACACCTTTGGAAGGAAAGAGACAAGTTTGAAGTAAAAGAGTTGATCTGACAAGTACAAATCTGATAGCTGAAACTATCACACCGCTTTGGTACTAGAAAAGCGGGGGAGGAATAGGAGGAGAAAGATCAACTGCTGCACTGCAGCAGTTTACCTGGGGCTGAGAAGCTTTCTCTTCTAACATGACCTAGTTTGTTCAACCTTAGCCAGCAGGAAGATAACAACAGATCTCAAATTACATAGCATTTACAGGTATTTTTAAAAGTGTGGAATAAATAGAGTACCCCTTCCTCACCCAGAGACTGCAAGTGAACAATTTCTGTTCCTTAACTCAGCAGCTCTCTAACTAGTTGTTCAAACTATCTGCAGATGCCTTCTGCTCAAGACTCCATTAAGGATAAAATATCCCCTTTCTTACTGTTGGGTCTCACTTAGGATATTTCATCATGTCTAGAATGAATCTTTAAAAACTACTTCATTGTAACAGATGACAAAAGTGAGCCTGCATACCACAGTTGAGCACATTATTGACATTCAGTAATGACACTTGGTTCAGCATACCTGGGGAGGGGAGGCAGTTCCTAATACAAAGATAGTTTTAAAAAAATATATCAAAGCTATATTTTTAAATGCAGTCAGCTCTTAAACTTTCTTCCAAAGTACATTACGGACTTAATAAATGCTGAGAGGTTCTACTGTTTGACTGAGGGAGATAAGTACAGCTTGAAAAATATTGGACTATTGTTATTTCCCCCACAGTTGGAAATATGAATTTACATCTCATTGTAATCCATTCATTGGTTTATAGCCCTCCAGTTCTCCAGGGAGCATCACAAATTTTGATGATCTCCCTGAGTGCTGGATTTTGCATTTGAATCTCTGATTTAGCTGAAAGATGTATTAAGAAACCTCATGTAGCCAGAGAGTTCCCTATTGACTACACATCTGAGGAGGCTCAGGAGCAGAAGTTATTCCAGCAAGGATATGGAATAAATTACACTCAGTAATTTGCCTCTAGATCAGCCTTTCTCCACACAGTGGAATAATGTATTCATCTGGACAAGCAGGCCCCATTTCAGAGAGTGTGTTATGCAGAGTATATATTTTACAAGAGAGCAGAATAGATCAAATATTTGGCATAGAGACTTACTTTTACAATCCCTCAAGAAAATAGCACTTATTTCAATTTGTGGAGGTTTGCACTGTCAACTGAAAAATTCATTTCTTAACTATCTCTGTGACATCAGTACTTGGATTCATCACCTCTTCGAATAACTTTTCAAAGAACTTTGACTTTAAAGATAAACCCTAGATTATTGCAGATGGGAATGGTATTCAAATCTCAGGATTTAATCTGTTATGGGTAAGACACAAAGACTTTGATAGTTTGGTTTAGGTAGACACAACTACCCTGACAGTTATGGATAAATGTTTGAATTTTAAAATATGTTCTTAACTTAGCACATATACTCCTTCATGGTAAGACTTTTTTTTTCCTTTTATCTCAGTGTTTTTCTGCCTGAATGATAGGCCTGGGTTTTCTCAGTTCAGTAATGAGTCCATAGTAGGAAGAGCAAGCATCCCAGCTATCCCTTGCTGGTTATTCAGTGTTCCTGAAATCTTCTTATGTTTAAAAACTTAAAGGCTCCAGCACTACAGAGCATATACTGAATCCTGCAAATTTAAATATCCTGGATAACATTAAGTCATTCTGAAGAAAAACCCCAAATACTTGATGGCTCAACAGAGAGATTAAAGAGTTATAACAACCAACTTCTGGTTTCAAAGGATTCTGGCTATTTTAAGAACATACTGCTGTAAAAGAAAAAAAATTCTTTCAAGAATAGAAGGCAGTGAAATAAGAAGTCCTCCAGGACCTTTCACAAACTGCAACCTTCAGTCTGGAAATTCACAGTTCTTATTTTAACAAAAGTCATTCATTTCGTACTAGTACCAACAGACCTTAATAGGGAGAGATATTCTGATTTCTGTGCACAAATAAAGTTGTCACGTTCAAGCATCCTGTCAGATGATGAGAAAATTAGTTCAGCTAAATCTCATCCTTCTGCTGAAAACTTGCTCAGTCTCCAAGGTTTCACAGTTCAATGCTGAATTGCTTGTCTGTTTCCAGGTTATTTCCATCCAATGTCAAAATACTGCAACCGGTGCTGTTCATACAGCATCTCTGGCACCACCCAACCCACAAAACGCTTGAAATGTGGTGCAAAATTTTGTTCACTTGGCATGAGAATTCCTGCCCTCTCTCAGGCCTTCTCTAACCATATGTTCACATCATTCCTACTGACATTGGTGGGAATTGTGACGAACCCAGAGGAAAAGCCTATTAAAAACAAGTGCTGTTGCATAGCTTATAATATATGCCTCAGTCAGAAAAGGAGAAACTTAGCTTGTTACTTCACATAAGTCATAGGAAACTGGATAAAAGAAGGCTAACAGAAATCTCTTACCTGGTTGAAATCTTGGTGTGAATGAACTTGTAGCATCGATGATCCAGAAGAGTTTCTGCAAAGTATTGAATTCTTCAAGCATTAGAAATGTCGTGAAACATATCGTAAAACATGTCGTAGAACATATCTTCCTTTCCCTCTGAAGTCCCTGTGGAGAGACATAACTCGAAAATGTGGAGTCAGAAAATTTAGATTTCAAAAGAAATGTAGGAGTCTCCCCTATTACAATAATTGGGACAGGGATGTGCACAACATCCAGGGCATTTGTTTCATATTGTCTGGAGATGGTATTTCAGTCTTGCATTCTCTGTGTATTTCAGAACATTCAGAACAAATATATATATATATATATATATATCTGTGTGTGTGTGTGTGTGTGTGTGTGTTTTTAGGAGAAAAACTCAGATATATTCTACAAATAGAAATTGCTGTGATAAATTTAAATAAATGTATTTCAGTGGTCTTTATATATGGATGCTGTGTTAACAAAATATCTGGTAATGGATTTAATCTGTTTTGTTAGAGACCTTTAGAATATTATATGAATTAAACATATGTGCATAGAATTCCTTTGATCTATCCAAATCTCCAAGTGCTACTCTTACCTACTCATATATGTGAATGCATTTCAACCCTTTAAAATATTACCTTATACTTTATACGTACATCAGCTGGGTTAGATAACATACTTTCTGTCTAATATTAAGAGCTGAAGATAGTAGGTAAAATATGGATTTTCTTGTTTAGTTCTATCATTGTGAACAATTGGTTTATTTATTCTACAGGTTTTTTCCTCCATCAGTAAAAAAGCATCCTGGAACAGTATAAAGTACAATACAGAAAAAAAAGTATGAAAAATAGAAAAAGTGATTTTTTTTTTTATCAAAACAGGTCATATCTACTCAGCCTGAGCAATTTCTTTTTCTGTGTTTCATGGAACACAAGTGTATGATATGCATCTATATTGCTGACAAAAATTAAAGTATTTTGAAGCACTAATAAGAAAATTTGATTGGACAGTTAATAAAATGAGTTTGTGACTAATGACTGAGAAGCCATATTTCAACTCCCTGTGTGGATGTGATTTCATTAAATTGTTGTAGATGTTTTTCTGAAAATTCTTCCTTATAAACAGCCCAAGAATCAATCAGGATCTATTGAAAATTTTAAGTAACCAACTAATAATGGCAGGAATTTGTTCTTTTCTGTGTGGATTAGAATGGGGGTCTGGAGAGGGCATTTACAGATTAAAAAAGAAGAATACCTGCTTCATAAGATAACATATTCCATAGGAAATTCTCCTACCATTTCTTTTTGAAAATTGAAAAATATTGATATTTTTATTTGAAAGCTCTTCCCTGGTAGAAAATTTGCCATATATCTTGATAAATTATAATGGATATTAACTTCCAGTATTAAAAATGAATATTGGGTATTGCATCTGAATTTGTCTGTCTTCAGGTTCTTTTAACCTTCTCTTTGATCAGCTGGAAAGACAAGTCTCCCATAGTTGTACACCACCTTTAAAGTGAATTTCTGCTCTGTGAATGTACCCAGAGCTTTTTTCTGTGGTTGTTTTTTCTGGTAGAAAGAGGATTTGGCTCAGAATTTTGGAAATGTGTGTTAATTACAAGCTAGTCTTGTCCCTTCTCTGTCTCTCTTCAGATACTGTGCTGCTTTTCTCTGAACTGTCATCCCTCATCTTTTTGCTCTGTGAGCCACAGTCATATCATGTGGCTATCACAGTTGTAATCCAACACTCCTTTTCAATCCCGTTCTCTTTCCATAGGTAATTCTAGCTCCCTGATCTTAATTACTCAGTCTTTTCTTTACTGTGTTTTTGTTCAACCCACTCTGGACAAAATTTCCTCTCCTGAGCTTCTTGCTTTAGCACCACTGTCTGTGCAAGCTGTCAGTTTTTATCCCACCCCTTTGTCGTCTATGAAATCTCCTCTCAGAATTAGCTCATTTTCACAATTTCCTGATTGCAGTTGCCTTATCTTGCAGCACAAGTACCTGTCAATGCACCCCTTGGCTAAGCAGGTTTCAATTACCCAAACTCTGCTCAGCTCCTGCCCCTGGCAGAGCTGGGAAGACTTCATGTTCTAAAGCCATGGCACCATCAAAGCTTCTAAAGGAATAGGCCACAAGCATTTATTTTCTAGCAGACATATATTAGAGATTATTTGCTTTATATAATAGCTTCTACTTCTAGAAACACTTTTATATGAGTTGTATCTCATAATTTTGTCCTGAAGATTTCAGGCCACTGTTAGAATTTGATGAATTTTTTAGGAATTGATAATAGTTCATTGTAACAGACAGGAATCATTTATGTTACTGTAGTGATATCAATGCTATCAATCCCGTAGTACATAAACCCAAAGTACCAAAGTAGATTATATGTCATTCCAATCAGAAACACGTAAAGTCATATGTTTTAAAGACCCATCTCACTCATGAGAGGTTTACAAAAACTGTTGTCAATGTTTGGTTTCATCATCAATTACATGGGTTTTGTTTCAGTCTCCAGCAAGAGCATGTAACTGCTTTGTGATAGTTTAAAGCTTGACCTTCATTAAACATCTTGGGCAAAACAATTGAAATGTCTGAGATTCATAATATGTGTAGTGTGGAATTCTTTCCTTCTAACTTAAACCACTAACAAAATG
Source organism: Vidua macroura (assembly GCF_024509145.1). NCBI lineage: Eukaryota > Metazoa > Chordata > Aves > Passeriformes > Viduidae > Vidua > Vidua macroura. Next base: position 48,691,019 of record NC_071572.1, on the reverse strand, counting down.
TCTAGTGTAAGTTAATGTTATAACATCCATCAGCATTCAGCAGACAGAGGCAGCATCTATTAATTCATCCTGTTTACCCTAGACACCTACCTGAGGAAGGATCAAGTCACCCTCTAGCAAACTCTACATTTAATCCACCAGCTGCAGGTGTAGCCCTCATAAGACTAAATGCCTACATTACGAGAGCTAATAAAGTGAGATGAATCATACTCTGAGAATATAAGAGGATAGATTTATGTTTATTCTTTATTGAAAGAGACTTTTTATAACACTGAGATATCTCTTTGATTTGTGACAATTACTATAGTTTTAAATCCTATATTCTGAGGCAATTTCTGTATTAAAAGATATGTTATTCTGATGCTATAATTTAACAAAGGTATTTCATTTGCAAATTTTCTTTATCAAGGTACACAATTTTTCCCACTAAGGAATTTGGATCTGCTAGATATTCAGCAGTAAAACTGCTGGGACTGAGGAAGTGGCATTTAGCTGGAAGAAATGAAATGCTGAGTATGCAAATGGGTCATGGATGTTCATTTGTTCTGAGCCTTTCAGGAAGCATGTCTTTATTTAATACTGCACATACTTGAGAATGACCCAGAATATAATATTTGTGCATTTACTCATCTGTGCAAGTTAGGATTTTACCAAAGCATCAGAGAAGTTAAATTTGACAGAGGAATAATAGTAGATTATGAAAATCACAACATTATTGGGTAAATGCTCTGTCTTGACAATTCAGGGGCATTTTGGGTTGTTTTATGATAGCAACCTGTAACTATGAAAAATGCATTCATTTGTTCTCAATGTTTAGACACCTAAGATTAGTCTTGTAAAGATGGAAGAGTCTTTATAAGTAAGGAAGGGGCTGAAGTGGTAGAAGTGTATGGGTGGTTTCCCTCCCTCTCTAAAGACTTGCAGATTTGTAGTCTGATTCACTGAGAGCGAGTATCTAGGGGGAGGAAAAAGCACTCTTAAGTAGCTGTACAGCATTTCATAGGAGGTATTCATCTCCTTTGTTTTAGATGTTCATTATAATTTAAACCATTTACACTCATATGTGCAAAAACACAAAACATAATAATTTTGAAATATGTCATGTCAAATGTTTCTGTTTACAGATAGACATAATTCAACCAAAAGGATATTTTTGTTACTTTGGAAACTGCTTACAAATTTCAGTATGCAGGTTTCTGCTGTTGTCACAATACAAACTGCTGTATTTTTACATTACAGCACAGATCAGCAGGCACAATCTTGAATGTGGTCTTATGAGACCAGAAATTTTAATTTATTTCAATATTTTAAGGTTAATGATACTTTTCTGTGCCCTGTTTTCTTGCTTATCTCACTTGTGTTTCGATGAGCACAGACAAGTCCTAAACTCCAGAGAACTGTTCAAATGATTCTAACCATTTTAGGAAAGGAGACTGGTTGTCAGTAGGCAAATGAAGAGGGCAGCTGGCTTGGGATAATGATGGCTGCTGAAGGACCCCTGGTCAGATCTAAGAACTGAAAATCACGTAAATGCATAACAATTGGCCTCACTGGCTGGAATGAATGAAAATTATTAAAACCATTTCTGCCCAAACTCCTCTAGAAAGTTATATCTAATTCACCATGGAATACACTTTTTGACTTGTTTTAATGAAACAAAAATGTTCATTGCAAAGAAATAAACACTTCTGATTTTAGAAATAATATATGAAGTAGCCGTTTATTCCTCTAAATGCCTAGATCAGGCGATTCTGTATTGGACAGGAAATCATTTGTCTGTAATAGTCATCTAAGTGCCAAAGTGCAATGCAATGCTTGACAAATATCAAAACTCTCAAAATGCTGACTACTACAGAGCTACTGAAAACTTGTTACTGAAGATGCAGAGTAATCCTACTTTGCTGGAGATGTAGACTAAGTGCAGACATGCCATAAAGACAGAACCAATCTCTCAACTTATGAGACAAGCTATTTTCCTCAGGTCCTAGCTGAGAAATTTTGCTAGGCTGATAAGCATCATGGATACCTATGCATAAAGAAGACCACTTTCCTTCTCCAGTATGATCACACGAGCACTTATTGTCATGGAGATTCGAGTAATGAATTAAAAGGCCATTTTTCTTAAGAGAAATGCATTAATATTGTGGGTTTCAGAAACAAGTCTAGAAAGTGGCGTGTTCCAGTGGAAACAGGTGTAAAATTTAAAAGTACATAACAATATTTTTTAAAATATATTTTAGGCCATTATTCCTTTTGAAGCAGAAGTCAGGGCGGAAGCAGATGGAGGGTCTGGGTCATTGTGCATTCTTGCAGGTGAAAGTCATCTGCTGAAGACAAACACGGGTCTTCAAGGAAAGATGCTGTACATCTTTTCTTGGGAATGAACAGAGCAATGGATTCAGGGTTATTATTGATATTTCAATTTGAATAGGCATTTCCATTAGTTGTGTTTTGTAAGAATATCATACCAATTAATCCTAGTGCTTGACTGTGTGAAAACTACTAGTTTCTGTAAGTACAATATTATAGAAAATGTACTTTTGAAAGAGGCAGTATCATGATTTTCTCTCAATAGTTAACTGCAGCTACTGTTAAATCACTTTGGAGTAGCTATGTTTTCATGGAAAATTGAAGTCCATGTATTGTGTGCTCCTGCAATTTGCTTCTGCAAAATGAGGGGAGACCCCATTTTGGCCTTCCAGTACTTGAAATGCAATTTGTAAAAATTATGTACAGCGACTTTTTACATGGGCAGATAGTGATAGGACAAGGGGGAATGGTTTTAAACTAAACAAGAATTTTAGATTAGATGTGAGGAAGAAATTCTTTAATTAAAGGCTGGTGTGGCACTGGAACAGGTTGCCTAGAGAAGTTCTGGATGTTCCATTCCTGGGAATGTTGAACATTGAAGCATGGGTTGAAGTGCTTTGCCAAGCTGGGATCTAGGTATCTAGAGTGCAAAAAGATGTATTTAGAAAGTTCTTCAAGGTAAGAGGGGAGAAATAGCATAACTTTTTTTTTCACATATGATACAACTGGTAAACTTGGCTTCCTGCAGATTTTCCTGTACCTCTTCTTTCCTAAAACTAATCCTTACTTCCTTCCCACATTTCCCATCACCCATTTTACTTTCTCAAACTTTCTGTTTCCCTATTTGCAGCCTCTGCTCTCACAGTCTTTCACCCACATTCCTCTTACACACATGCACCACCTCTCTTCCCTCTTACCCTGGAGGAAGGCAGCTGTGATGGGATGGTAAGGGTGATAGCTGAGTAGACTGGCCAAACTACATCCTAGCTGAGCAGATCACCCCTGAAGTAGGAGGGCTTTGACTGGAATCTCTTTCTAGCACAGATCTTGTCCCTTCTTTATAGTTACCCATTAACATGCCACTGTTGCTTCTTAACTGTCTGTCACTAAATCAGAAAGTAGCATAGCAGCAGTAGAAGATAAAAAACTTACCAGGACTGGGAGGCTGCTAGGATGTAAGACTGTTAGGATGCCATATTTACTCAAAGGCATCAGACTAAAAAATTGCTTATAGAAGCTATTTCTTAGTTACTTCCACAAGAATTAAAATTTTATTACTTTTTTGGGCATGACAATACCAAGCTTGAATAAAACATGAGTGATGCAGTGGACAAAGATAAATACTGTCCCACTGAAAACTGGAAAAGTTGCCTAGGAGATTTAGTGAGATGAACTCACCCTGATTCTCCATAGGACTCCTGACACCACTCAGTTTTAGTACACTAAAATTGATCACTGAAATTAACCACTGACACAACCATAGCTGCATCAATCTTGATTGTTTCCTCTTCACTTGGTATTATGTGAAGACTCTCTCACAGTCTATTGTATCACCATTTGCATGGACTGTGGATTAGTTCTCATTATGAAAAAACAGGTGCAAAGCATACTTCAAATGTACTTTTAAGTATAGATAAACAATAAATTGTTAATAAAAATAAATTATTAAATTTTAAAAATTAAATATCTCCCATAAGGGGATAGCATATCTTCAGGTTTTACCTGAAAGATAGTTTAAAACTGCGATAGACTTAAGAGGCAAGAATTAATATGAAAAAAAATCTATGTAAATACTTGCTAAGGCTGAATCTATTATGCACATCGAGAAAGTGGTGTACAAGTCCAAAACTGCTATCCTGATTGATTTTATATATTACATTTTATAACAACCTGTAAAAGATATTTTAATGACTTCAAAAAAGGGGAAATAAAAATGTGTATATTTACTGTCTAGTTTGCAGTACAGACTATAACAAAATAATCAAGAAGTGCAGTTTGTTTTGTACTCTGGGGTTAGCACTCTCATCTGTGTGGCAACTGAACTGACAAGTGACTTGTTTGGTCTGATACTGAGGTAGCAGGTGTCTCACAGTAGGTATGTTTGTGTCACCAGAAAGGTGGACAAGTGAGCTTTCTTCATCTGTCTTTTCCCCAGGGTCAAACAAATTAATTTTAAAGTCTGAGGAATAAAACTCCATCTTTCATTCCCATCAGTTAACACCAAGCAAGGTGGTTGCTCTTGCTGTGTATGGCTGCACTGACACTGAAGGTCCAACAGCAGGCCTTCCCTACAGATTTTGTTCTACTTTCCTCCACTTTGGTGCTTTTGGCTCCTCTTTTTCAGTAAAAGTTCCATTAATTATTTTCCCAGCTCACTACCAACATACACATTATCCATTTTTTTCTTGAACCATACTGAATATGTCTTGTCAAGCTCCACTGCAAATTTGTCCTTTCCTCTTTGATGCTTTCCTAGAGACCTTAACTGAATCCCCAGCCCATGGTCCTACGTGACTTTTCACCAGGTTTAATTTATATCTTAAATCTCTCCATTTTCCTGTCATTACTTCCATATCTGCTAGAATTTTGCTCTGCTTCCAAGAAATCACAGGCAACAAAGTCATGACCTTCATTCCTCACCTTGGCATATATTTCTATTTTCCTCCTTCTTTTAAAGAGGTTGCACTCTTTTCTGTCATAGGCATTGATGTTTCTCTTTTCCTCTCTCCTCCAAATTCCATCCTCATGCCCCTGTTCTATTCCAGCTCCTCACATCCTTTGTTCCCACAGACAGCCTCTCTATTACTCTTCTCCTTACCTTCACACCCTATTTTGACTTTCCCCTCATGGTACAACATACTTTAGATGCTTTAGTCTTAGAAGATGTCACCTTTGACCTTTCGTTCTTCTCCAAGTGCAGCCTTAACTCCCTGCTCTATTTCATTGTAAATTCATCAAATAACTTGTTTACAATGAGAATCAGTAATTCTTCTCCTCCCTTTTCAACCCATACCCTTTCCAACACAGCCTTTTCCCCCCTGCCCTTTGTGGAGACTCTTCTTGCCAGGCACTCTCAAACCCTCTTCCTGGCCATTCTTGTGCACTCTCTTTGGCATGTCTACCATCTTTTACTCAGCTATCTGGCCTTTTCTTTATATAAGATTGCCTGCTCCCTTCTCATGATATTGTCTTCTACTAGTCTTCCTTTTCCTTCATGCTTTTGTTACATCCTGTATAAATCCACATCAAATTTCTTCCCCACACAGGAAGGGACTTATGAAATGGCTCTTCTTCCTTTAGATGTATATTTTTCATATAAGAAAATGAATTGCAGGCGTTCAAACACATACCTTCTTTAACTTAGACCACATTTTTTGCTTCACAAGAAACTCAGCTTGATGGTCTTCTACTTGCTTGTAGACCCCTCAACTTCTTTGCAAGTTAAAAAGGCTAAGCAAGGTCCTTAATTATTTTCTAATACTTCCTAATAACACTTTTCTGGATCACTGGATCACATTTTCATCTTCATTCAGCTGAAGCATATTGTTAAAAAATAAATAAATAGTACATATATTGTAGACCCAATCCAGACATTGCCTAAGTTTTCTAAGACTTTTAGCAAAGCCTTTTCAAGATGAAATTGTCTGCATCCTCTCACTCAGTTATTCCCTTCACGCACACAAATACTCATGCACATATCAAGTCCTTCATCACTTTCTATTTAACTTACTGTAATGCTATTTTCTCCACCATTAATAAAACACTGTTGTTGCTGTAGGATTGCTGTAGCAAAGACCATCTGCCAGCTCAGTGCTTTTGGAATATTTTCTTTCCTTCTCCTCTTATTTCTTTTCTTGCTTGACATAGTAAATGTAATAGCAACCTGCAAACACTCTTCACCCTTTCCATATTTTCCTTTTTTCAATTTCCTATTGATTATTGGCTGCACAGCCAGTATCAGGACTTGTCCTTTTGTTCCATTTTAAAATAAGCTTTTTTTCCCCTCAAGCTGTCTTAGCCTCTTCATGGTGGCCTTAACATCTGCAAATACAACTTTTCCTTTACTAATTCTCCATTCCAGATTTCATCTCTTTTCTGTGGAAAAAAAAATCTTGATAACATATTTTAGCACTTCATTACTATAAATACCATGCTGTTGTTAAAAATAAGCATTAGGCTGGCAGGGATAGCTTATTCCTCCATCTATGTCCATCTACCTGTAAGTATACACTGTTTCCTGCTTCATGGTAAAAATGGATGCTTTTTAGGGCAGGGACCAGCTTTCTCCTGTGTGTTTGCACATTGCTTAATACAGTGATGTCCTGGTTCATGACTCTACGTGGACAAGTAAATAATAATGATAATATCTCCACTCTTCTTTCTACAGAGCTCACCCACTGAGCTGACGGCCTAAATGAAACCCAGGGTGATTAATAATGCATTCTTTTACTGACTCTTACACGTTATTATTCTTGTCACCTGTCAGGACCCACTTTGAGGGGAATCTGTTGTTTTCTGATGAAAAAGAGAGTGAAAAGAAGGCAATTTCTTTTGCCCATTTCTTTTGAAAAGAAACTAAAAATGGGTGACTCATAGTGACAGTCATGGAAGAATTAACCTCCTCTTCTGGAAAGTAGTCCTATAAATTGCCAGAGATTTGAGGGATTGTCACAATAATCCCCAAATATTATGTTAGAAATACAACTTTCAGCCTTATTCCAGTACTAACTAGGGCTTATTATGACATTATTTGCCTGCTGAAAACTAGACCAAAAGACCAACAACCTGTTTCACATAGGCTGCTGAACCATAAGTAGAAGATAAGAATTTTGGTCCTACCAACCTGTGCCGGATTTGAAGCAATGACCTAGAGGTGAGAAATGCAACATCTCATTATCAGTCCACTGAGTGAAACAGTTCTTGAATCATAGGATGAAAAGAAGGAGGGAAAAACCAGGCCTTCCTGGCGTGAGTTAAAGGTCTGCATGAACTTTGAATTTCAAAGCTTTTTCTCAATCATTAATTTAGTTCAACTTAAGTAGACTTTAAAGTCTTTAAATTAGATTACTGAAAATTTCAATAACCAAAATAAAAAGATGTAAAAACAATTTCAAAAAGAAGGGGAGGGGAGTTGCTACCTCTTGCTCCCATGCACCCATCCCCCTTCCATTTTCCTTTGTCACAACAAGCCCAATGAGGGAGATCAGATTAAATATGATTGCCTACTACACTGCCTAGCTGACAGCTCACCTATGGTGCTTTCAAAAATAAATGTTGTGGCTGTGTTTGTACAAGCTTCAAATGTGTATTTGACCTTTTAATGTTTTATTTGTTTTTGTCAATTTTTCCTTTAATACTTTAAGGTTTCTTAGCTGAGGAAAATTTCCAGCGTAGTTAACTACACAAATGGATCAATTTGCATATGGATGCTTTTGAGATCCTCAGCCTGAGATCCTCTTTATCGGTGGACTGATAGAAAGTTATTGATGGATTGCAATGAAAAAATGCACATTTCAGCTTTTAATAAATGGGTCTTAGAAAAAAAAATGCTAACAGATTGCCAACTGCTACCACAGAAATGACAGCTAAAGAATAAACATAATGCAATCTAATTCATTCTCACTAAACTTTAGACCTTTTGCTATAATTTTTTATATAAAACTCTCCATTTTTTTTCTTGACCGTTAGTACTGATAATTATATCTGTATTTCTTAAGAATATTATGAGTTGCCATTTCTGCATAGTAGCAGATTGAATTTATTCACCTTACGGATATATTATTATCACAGATAATAACTGCAGCATGATAATTATCATTAATTATTCATTTGGATTAAGAGGCAAATAGGCTTGCATTCAAGGGTCTTCCAGAACAGTGTTCATTGTTCCAGGGCCCAGTGTGCCAGTGTGACTAATTCATACTCCTTTCAGTGCTACTGTTGACATCTGACCAGTCCCATATGTATTTATTTCAAAATATTATAAAAGGAATAAGTGCATCATTTCAGGACATGACCACTAAAATAGACATATGGTTCTTTTCTGCCCTCTGAGTGAGAATATGCAATTTTCTATTAGAGGAGATGCTCACAGAGTATCATTTCAATAGATCTGTATGTATGCCTTATCTCTGCCTTCCTGTTCCATCCTACTTAAGCTATATAAGCCAATATATTTACATAATAGCTTTTAGCACAAATAATAACATGTGAAGCTATACAATTTGTCATTCACTGAACATAGTATTTAGTCAAACTGATTTTAATCCATTCTGAAAGGTTTAATGTACGAAGATCTTCTAGTGCAAGGTTAGAAAAATCCAAGGGAGGAAAAAAATTAGTAAGAAGGGGGGTATGGCTGATGAAAAAGGGACAATAAATAATATAAATGCTAATTCCTTTTTGTGGCTTTCACCCACTACTTATTAGCAAACCTTTCTCTCTCTCATTCCCTCTCTAATCTTTGCTCCATATCTAAAAAATGTCTTGAAGGTAGTAACATGATCATCTGAGGACCAACATGACAGCTCCAATATTCACAGAGTGATAAATGTCAGTCTGGCTTTTATAGCTCTGAGGCTGCACTTATATATGCCCTGTGTGACTTACCATCTTTGCCTCCACAGATGATTCCTTTTTATTGTTAATATGTCAGCATGGCTCCAGTGCTTTTCAATATGAATTGCTCTGTAATAGTCTGGAACCCTCCTTCTCTAACCAGTTTTAGTTTGTTCCACTGTTTCCAGGCTTAATTTTAAGGTCAGGTCCCTAGTGTTCTGCAACAAAAGCAGCAGATTCCACGTGGAGCAGTATGTGCTTTATCAGATGTAAACACAGGACAAGGAAAGAAGATGCAGAGACAGCAAAAGGAAATAGTGAAATTTTATCAATGCTGATGAAATATATTATGAGCATGTTGTGTAAAGACTGCAAATTTCAGCATGAAAAAAGAAACCACCAGGGAAGGTTTTTATCCTATCCTTTTTGCACTCACATGAATCACCAATATATTGTTCGCAGGGAGATGTATGTGAGATGGAGAAATAAAAGGTACTTGTGTCAAAAGTGGTAACAGACAAAATATGCTTGCAATTGTACCCTTCAAAATATGCACCAAGAAATCACTTAGAAATTAGAAAGAAAGATAGAAGACAGCAGAGTTTCCCAGCCTGCCTGTATTATGTCGCCTGGATAGAGACACACTCACTGTAAAACTGACGGTGAGTGAAGTCTTAACTCCTTTAATTTAAGAGTTCACTCTTAAGTGAAGTTAACCTCTTTAAGTTCAGCCAGAACTTAAAAGCAGGGAAGAGGGGAAGAACTGCTTGCTTAGAGGGGGGTAATGCAAGTCAGGGGCGCAGGGTGAGTGGTCTGCAGATAAAGGTCTACCATTTGTATCTTGGAAACATCTAAAGACCAGCAACCAGAGTGGAGACATTGTCCCAATGTTTCATGAGTCTTGGCATTGCAGATGAATTCCTCTTCCAGCTACCAATTAAAAAAGGTCAAATGACATCAGTACATCAGGGCATAACTGATATGTTGAACTGGCAGAAAAAAACCACATTTTACTAATGAAGGGAATAGGAGCTTGATATCTGCATTTACCTAAGTTCCGATAGTCAAGATTTTTTTCCCAAACATCTGTTCATTCATAGAGTAGAGAATAATAGGGAAGATTTTATTAATTGTTGACAGTGTTTTGGGGAGACAGGGGTAAGACTGGACAACAAAAGTGGCACAACATGATTTTGAATTAATTCTCAAGTGCAACACTATACAGCAATACATGACAACACCACTTTTGTAAAACTTTTCTGCTGATGTCTGCTGAAATCTTCCAGAAGATGTCAATAGCATCAGTCCAAAGTACAGCTTCTTTCAGTATAACATGTAGAGGTTGATTTTGAATCCCAGCCAATGTCAGAGGGAAAAGAATGTTTTTCTTGAAGCCTCTTATTATTCTGTACAGAAATTTTAAGCCATAATAGTATGAACTTGGAAGAAGTGTGATTTTACTTCATTAGTAACTTTGTTCTTATAAATAAAGCAGCAGCAGTTTTTAGCATTCAAGTTTGTCAAGAATACACAGATGGGTGTGAAAACCTGTCTCTTTCTCATGTGTTTTTTGTTTATAGTTCATTGTTTGTTACCAAAATAGCTGAGTCCCTGTAGTTCTTTCCTACAATGACCCAAATTTATGCATCTTTCCTTCAGAGGGCTGTACGAAATCAGAATGGTGTCATTACAGATAAGTAAGTTTTCAAATGCTCATCATCATTGAAGGCTATCTTTACTGCAGAGGATTTTAAAATTTTTGTCATTATTTACTCAGTTTTAAATCCCTTTAGAAAAACAAGACTGTCCCTTTTACACTGGCTTCCTCACCAGCACCTTCCAGAAAACAAAATATTTTTGTTTTAAGAAAAAAAAATCACCCTAATTATTAAAACCCAGATAATTTCATTCCTTAAAAAAATGAAGAGCTAAACTAGAGTTCTTAATGGAAGCAGTTCATTATCTTAATTAACAAGTTCTAGAATAAGTTTTATAAAATCAATTAATTTTTCATCTGTTAGAATGTCAGAGCATTTTACTCTGGGTTTTTGAGAAGTCTGGTAGTACTACTATGTAACCCTCCTCAAAACAGGAGTGATTTTATTTCAAAGGTTGGCATAAATGTCATAATTACATACAGTATTTGTATGAGAAAACAAAATAGATCAAAGAGGGTGACAGAGAAGAGACAAACAGCCACAGCAACAAAGATTTCATACTTAGAAAAGGAGCCAAAATAAACTATATTTGATCTCTGTTAACACTGTTATAATTTCACCACGAATAATCTCTGGCTGTTGTGTATTACTTCTAACCCTCCTCAGGTACAGGGCTGTCTGTAAAAGCCACTTCTATCTGATGCTGTCATAATTCTCTTCTGCTGCTGCAGCACTGAACGTGTTGCAGGCAAATGCACTCTTGATCTCTCTGAGGATAATTTTAGTCATATCTAAGTTGGCAGGACATGAGTGAACTAGAACAGATGAATAACAAACTGGGAGTGACTGGACATAATTGAATATGGAATTTTCCACATCAGCAAGCAGAGAACAAAAATGTAGCCAAAAGTTGACTTTATCCCAAAGTTATAAATACTGACATTTTGAGAAGTCATCTGCACAGGATTGCATCATGTTATTATATTTTTTCTCTTTATTTTCTGATCAAGCCCATTAGAAGAGGCTTCTTGACTGTTAGGCTGGGTTGGGGTTTTTTTCAATTTATTTATGGAAAGATATTTTTACAGGCTAACCCAGTTAAGCTTGACAGCTTGTTTACAATAGGACCCAGAAGACACATTACTCTATGCACAACAATATAAATATACATTTGAGATGCACACTTATGCTCATAATATTTGTTAAACTTCTGAAGTGTGCAGTGATCATCTACCCAGAATGATCTAACTCTATTTAAATATTATGGAGGTAGAGAGATTGTTTAGCTTGATAGGATGAGAGTGACACATTATCATAATTAGCATTTAGTGTTTTAGAAAAATTGCATAAAATAGTTACTTTCTTAAAAGTTAATAACAATCTAATAGAAGAGGTTTAAACTTCATCACAAAGTCAGAACAGTGTTTTATCTCTGTCTGCATATTTTCAATTTGGATACCCAGACTGCCTCAAACTGAAATTAAGTTAGGTGATTGGCCTTTTCCTTAACTGACCCTATATCTACCTCATAGATTAGTGGACAAATAGAAATAGATTTAGAGATCAAAACAATTCTTGTTGAGAACCTGAAATTCATTTCTTATTCACCGTGGGAAAGAGGCTTGCATTGGTCCTGGGATGTACAATACAAGAGTTACTCTGGGTTTCTTCCCTCTGGAAGAATACCCCATGGCTGCTTTGAGATAAGGATCTAACCACTTGGAAATCACTCCAAAAGAGTTCCCCTGAGTGTGACAAAAAGGCTGACAGAAACCAGGACTCAGAGTAATTAATGATTAAGTAATTAATTTTATCTTTCAGTAAAATTATACTCCCAAATCCAAAAAGAGTCAATAGAGATAAATAGAGGCTAAGACAGTCTGCCCTCCATCTGGAAGCTCAGGAGAGATCTGAAAGCACTATTTTGTATTTTCTTATGCCAAATCAAGGTGTTCTTTAAAAAAACTTAAACTATTTGTTAATATTTTGGGTTAAATTTCTTTATTTAAAGATTGCAGTGTGTTTTCACAGGTGAGTTATTAATCTGCTTGCCTATTCAGGTTATTAACACTGTGAAGTACTAAGACACTCAGCAGCAGCTGCAAAATGCATTGCTCCTCAGCCCTGTTTGCTACTGCCTTAGAATATAGCTATGGAGAAAATATCTCAAAGTTTGTTCTGTAATTAAAAAAGGATTGTCCATTGCCAGAACACAGAGCTATGCTGGAAGTTCATTTTTGTCCATCTGTGCAGCATGAAACTTTAATTGTGAAACAGCTTTAAAAAGTCCTGTGGCATAACCTGAAAGGAAATGAGCTAAAGTGTGGGATGGAGAGCATTTACACATAACTTTAGAATCTGCCCCTAGCCTCCAAGAGTGATGGCTGTATTAGAGATGATGGGTTAGAAAAAGCTGTTAGTCTGTCCTCTTCATATTTCCTAATCAAACTTCAGTTCCCACTTCTTTTCAGAAGAACACTCATTTTTCCTTACTGTTTGATAGTGCTTTTGCTATTCCTATTGCTGATTAGCTCCCTTTATCCTCAGGAATGACTGATGTTTAATATAATGAAACAGAAAAATTCCAAGGGATTTGTTTTGGAGGTCAAGTGCTCAGTGCACAACTACTCCACCTATTTTATCATGGTTTGCAGTCCTCTCTTTTGTGTTCACTTTCTGCCAATATTTATGGATTTAATGTATTCTGGTAAAAATATATCAAAGAATAGACTTGCATGCTACTTACCTTAATATTCATGGAAGAGGAGTTTGAGAGTAGCACAGCTTTGAAATTCAGAGCTTTACATACTTGTTCTGTCAGGGAAAAAAATATTGTGTTGAATCACAATGAATTCAGGCTTCAATTAAAAAAACACCCAGTACTCAGGTGCATAACCAGCTGGCTTGGTTTGTACAGGGAGCATCTCCAGGTGGTCCTGAGCTGCACGCCCCTGTGGAGGCACTCCAGAGGGCTCCCACATCTCCTCAAGGTCCTGGAGCTCTGTACATGCACACTTGTCAGCACCCACAACCCATTGCAGGGTGTCTTGTGCCATGTTGAGACTCTCTCTACTTAGGGATGGAGAGTAGGGTTTGAGTTCCGCATTGCCGCAGCCCACCTGCTTTCTATCCTAAAATGGTGCCTATTCATGGAACGAGTGCTACTGCAAGGCACTGAGCTGTGTAGTAGGCATGAACTGCAAGCCACCAGATTTTCACAGGTTATTGCACATGATTTTTCTAGCCACAAGTTTAATGTCTCTAAACCATCAGCACCAAAAGAATCCCTGGTTATCTTGTATTACAAGAGCATTCTTAGTGATGAGTTCATAGTGTTTAAAAGTTCATTAGAAAATTCACTGAATAATTAAGGAAATAGTGATCTCTTTGTGGCTATTTCATGAGCAGAAAGAAAGGTTAAATTCATGGGATAAATTATTCATTGTGAGTTATTCACTCAGCTTTAATAGTTTGTAATTCTGTAAAGAGCTTTGCTTAAGAAATGCACTATATAAATCAATCAATAGCCCTAATAATATGCAAGAAGGATTTTCCCTTTTGTGATCTGCTTTTCAATAAATTGTACCCTCTTGACACTTCAACTACCATCATATGACTATTCTTCTCAGCTCCTTTGCCTCAGCCTGTCTATCACTGGCCCACAGCTGTGACGTTCAGACACCCAGCCTCCTTCCCCCTCATACCAGCTTAACTCATTCCACTCAAGAGTCTGTCAGTGTTTTCATGTACTTTTAGCTTCTCTTTTATATATTTATTTTGTTAATAACTCAAGCAAACACAGTTTTATTTACGCTCACACCTGGGTGTTTTGTTGCAATATTTTTTAGTTGCATCACCAATGTGTTCTAAACTGAACATCATGGTAAAGGCTTCATACTCTAAAATCAGCTACCTTCTCTGCAGCCATATGGTAGAGATGTTGAAACAACCTACATCTAAAGCCCCTCCAAATTCTTACATCATGCCTGCAGTGCTTGAGGGATTGATGGTTGGAAGAGATACAACGAGCTTTGAGTAAAGCTGCAGCAGCGCATCCTTCAGGGAATGGCATCTGCCTGAGAAAGTGCCGGGGTGATCTGCTGGCTTGTCCTGCCCACGTTGGAGTATTTGCAGTCACAGCCTTAGTCACCCTAAATAGTATCCATTCAGCCAAGATTAAAGGGAGTGCGAATATGTATGCACACCCCAAATCACAGTGCAGCCATACCCTTAGGCACAAATAGTTTTACTGCTCTGGGCAGCATATTTGCTTCTCTCCTCTGCTCCAGCCCTTGCTAATTCACAGGAGCCTGACACTACAGCACCTGAAATGAATGTCAAAACTCCCATTAACTGGCGTGGGCAGAAGTCTAGCCCTGCTAACTTTCTGTCAGTGTTCAAACCCTGTCAGATACAGATCCTTCATATTTTTCATCTCCTTTTTCTTCCCAGTGTAATCCTCATAGGATCTTTCAGATGCCTTCTTTGTGGCAGCCAGTCCATCCCTTCTTCCATACAGAGGTCATTCTAAGTCAGCAGGACTGAGAAATGTACAGCCTCTGATGCTGAGGTGTTTGCTGATGAAAAAAATTGCTGGAAAGCAAAGTTAACAATACTCTTGTGTCCCATTGTCAACTATTCTCATATATCCTTTTGGTCTAATTGGTGCAACTTGACACTCTATGTCATCCTAAATTTGGTTACATGGGAATATTTTTCCTCTCCTGGTGAGGAAACTCAATAGTGAGGCACAGGAACAGGTTGCCCAAAGAAGTTGTGGATGTCCCACCCAAGGCCAAGTTGGCCTTGGTCTAATTGGTGGCAGAGAAGGGGGGAACTGGATGACCTTTAATGTCCCATCCAACCCAAGTTTTTCTATGTTTATATGATTAATAGTCATATGTTAATATACTTATGTTTTCCCAGTTAATTATTTTTCTCTTTAGATGCCTAAAGTAAAATTTACTTTTCATGACTAAAATTAAACCACTAATTCTTCAGTAAAACCGCTCAAAAATATGAATACTGATATACTTTAGATTTTTTCAGATTTGATATATTGAATCCAGTAGATTGGAATAGTTGTACTGAAACCATCAAATATTTATTGATTATTGAAATATTTATTTGATTATTCGTAACCCAAAAAATTCCTCTTGGGGCATACTTCAACCTTTATATTACTGATTCCAAACATACTCAGAAAGTGCAAAGACAATTGAGACATGTGTAGCTAACTCATTCTCTCTGTGTCACTATTTCAGTTTGAACTAATTTTCCTCTACTGTGTATATATGACCTGCATCATGTAACTCAGATGAGAACCTTTAAAAGTTTCCCACAGTCCCTCTAACAAATCTGCACAGTTAAATATATCTTGTTTTTTTGAAGACTGTTGACTACTTATCATTTTTTGTTGACTAGGAATCTCAAACTGATTTTCAGTGGTTTATACTTCCATTTTCTAAGCATCCAGTTTGAAGCTTCTCAATTCAATTTTTGGGAGGACAGAGTAGCATCCTTTCATACTGCACAATGTTCAAGCTCTGAATAAAACACAGATGATGGACTCCCAAATTGTTAGGAGTATGATTGAAGTAGTATGGAAGAAGTAAAAGGAGTTAGATTCACTTCTTGACCTATGGGGAAACAAATGTAAAGGAAATGGTCAGATAATTAGCACTGTTTAGCCCATACTATAAATGGAGATGGCATTCTGTGGAAAAAAATGAGGTTACAGATCATACTACTAAAGAGTACACCATAAGGTGTCTCCACCAAAGGGACAGACAGATTGCATGTGCACAAGTAACATTCACTGTGTTTCCCTTTGAAGTTCTTCAGCTGTGATGCCATTCTTTGTCTATAAAACTTGCATGTTTATATTAGCACTGTCTAATATTTATTTGATTTTTTTTTTTTATTTTAAGGTAGATCCTTGTGTTCAGTCCTCTAACAAAGATAAATAAATAAAATGACCCATTTTCGTTCTGTCTCAGCAACCTATGAAACAGGCAGGTAGAAAAGGTAATGGGTCCGTTCTAAAGTGTATACAGAAAGATTAGTCAGGGAGGTAGATGTATTGCTAGTGAGGGAACAAATCTGACCCCAGAGAGTCTGAGTTTAACCTTTTAAGCATTCCTCCTACTGATATTTGTGAACACTACCATGAAGAGTGGTTCACTGCATATTTGTACCATTCCTGTATTATATATCGTTTTAATACCCCACAAAATAGGAGTGCTGAACCATGTCTCGTATTTTATTGTGCTACTAAACCATTATGAATTAAGTATGACAGATGCCCTCCTTTTCAAAATACAGAAGTTTTTTTCCCAGCTCAGTCACAGAGCATTTCCATTAAAAGCTCAAGACCCCGTCTCTAACCCTAGCAATACATTCTCCACATGATTAATTATTTTACACATTCTGTAGTCCATTAGGGAGGTGTCTGATGGCCTCAGGACATGAATATCTGGCCTTTATATGCATTATTTTGCCAAACTCTTTTTCTTCTTTATCCTTTTGTAGTGAGATAGAAAACAGCATATTACTTTGGTTTTTCATTGCCATGTTTGTTTCATCTATTTATAATTAATATTTTTCATAAAAGGCATTAACTTGCACTTTCAATAATCTTTTTTTATAAAGATTCAAATAACTTATCCAAAGATAAATCTTACCAAATATCAGGTAGTTCCAGAAATGTATGTACGATCAATGAATTCTGTAGAAATATGTGTATCTCTTATTAGAAGACTGGATCAAATATTAGTTTTGTAATGATAGTGTAAACTAGGAAAAAAAAAGGTGTAGATATTGAGATCAATAGCAGCATAATGGAGAAGAGCACTGTGCTCCCACTTTGTGCTCCTGATGTTCAATGGTCCATTGTCTTCAATTTGGGTAGTTCTTGTGGGAAAAAAAAGAATCTATCTGAACGTTTTGTGTTGTGGCAATAGTAAACTCTGCCCTGCCAAAATACTTTCTCGCCTTCTTGCATTTCAGATACAAAATGGTAATTTCTTAGTTAAGGGAAGCACAGGGAGAATTCTAAGATATTTCTTGTACTGTTCAGTATGCTGCCACGTACCAAAATGGAGAAAACAAGTATAATCCTGGCTGCACTGGAAAACCCTGCCAGAACTCCCTACATTTTCAAAACAATCCAGATTCCACCCAAGACACTGGCTTGAAGACAGGAATGTCACAAAATCGTACTTAACTGGTTTTCACACATTAGGAGATCATACCTTTCTTTTCTCCAGCATCCTGGAAGTCACTGTTTAAATCAGAAATCAATTTGGCTTGTTGATGATACCAAAGAACACTAAAAAAAACTTATATACTGATTTATGAAAGATTTGATTTTATGATTTTGGCATTGGGTTTTACTATCTGTTGTAAAGCATTTAATTCATCTATATAATTGCAATAGACAGTGAATATATAAAATACATATTGAAGGTTTCTGTGCTGATATTGACTTAATCACATCCTCCACTCAAAAAAAAAAAAAAAAAAAAAAAAAGAAGAAAACCTGAAAGCTTCAGACAAAGTAAGATTTATTTTGTGACCTTTATATCAAATTATACTTGTCAGATGTCATGATTATCAAACTTCACAACTCAGGATATTTTCATTTCCAGTGGAGTTAGTAAGAGCTGAGGCAAATACTCCACATAAGACAACTGAATATGAAAATGTTGTTCTTTCCCCAGATGAAGCTATGGTGACTATGCACCTCATTTTGGGCACCAATCTAAGTGCCTAAATTCAGGTGGAATGAACATAGCTTTCAACCACATTATTAATTTTCTTAACATTATGTTCTACGACTTGATTTGACTAAATTCCTTTTTGCAGGAGAGATGAAGAACCTGCCCACTGGAAAAAAAAATTGTAGGCCATATTTAAAACTCCCTGCATAAATTCTTCTCAGTCTTGCCCCTGCAAAACACTTCTAATGAAATTCTTTTGCTGAAGTGTGTCGAGAGCACATCTGACCAAAAAATAATAAAAATAATAATAGCAAAAACAACAGCAAATCAAATTCATTCTCACATCTTGATCCTCTCTCATTCTAAATTACTCTTTATGGTCAGATTCTTAATATTTTGACTAGTTTGTTTTCAAAGGGAGATTTATTTAATTCTAAGCATCTATTAAGTAAACTTCAATATCTGAGTCACATTGCTTAGCAGAGAGGTGACAAGAAGTACACACTTTGAGACTGAGGTTCATCTGGCTTGTTCCTGAGATCTACATTAAGATGAGATAAATCATAATCTCTAAGTGACATTGTCTCTTCATTGATCTCTCTGGGAGTTTAACAGCTACTTTAAAAGTAAATGTAATAGTCACCTATTTGGTCGGTTACAACACACAAGCAGGCAATTCTTTTCTGAATTATGGATGCATCTACAAAATAAATCCATTATGGGATTTACTTGTATCAAAACTTGAGTTTTCTGGATTTATGTCTACTAGAGTAAATTGGAAATGAAAAAGAATTGCTCCAAAGGCAATACTGATGTTCAATCCACCAAACAGGAATGAAAAGTTAAAACACTGACTTTCCTTATGGAAATAAAGTTCTTTAATAATGCCATGTCTTTAATAATGATATTTTTTCTCTAAATGATGTGCAATTCTGCTATAATATTTTAGATTCATTAATAGAACATAAAATTAAAACTTCTGCCTTAAATATCAAAGAAAGAAGTGGAAATAACTCATTACATCTTGAGAAAACTTATGGTAGATATCTAATGTAGGACCGATGCATCACACCCTCAGCATGATGCGTCCTCTCCACGAGATACAGGGGACAAGTTGCCATTCAGATGTGTGAAACTGAGCCAGCTCCCCATGGTTATATGTACAGTTCCTGTCCCAGAGCATGCTCTGGAGTTTCACCCCACCAGCTGTCTCTGGATTGCTCATGGCAGGACAGGCAACATGGCAACCTTCCCCAGCCTGTCCTTGTGCCTCACCAGTCATGCAGGCAAGGGCTTTCAGTATCAGAGCCATTCCCTGAAAGCATTGGTGGTTGATGCTGTTGGCTCAAAAGCGGGGAGTATTTGAAGCTCCCGTGACAAGGATATAGAGAGAGGTAATAACCTCAGGCCATTCTGCTTACTCTCACAATTGTCCTCTCTAATTTTCTTTTTGGAGAAGATTCTCTTTGCTTCCTACTCTACATCTTTTCTTGCTATCTCCTCCACTCTTTTTATTGCTGCCCTCTCCATCACATTGCATCAATGCCACAGAAAGCTTCTGAATTTCATGCAAATCAGGACACAGAATTTGCACTTAGCTGAATAAAAGCAGTAGATGCAATTCAAGTGTCTTTCTTGCTTAGGTAAGTTGTTGATCCTCAGATATAGTGTGCTCTGGGAAGACAAACTTCATGGCAGCTTGCAAAAAAAAAAACCCAAAAAACAAACAAACAAACAAACAAAGCCCAAAAAAAAAAAAAAAAAACAACTTCAAAGGGAAAAGGCTTTCCTTTTTCTGAAGGCCGTGTTTTTACAGTCTGTAGTCACCACTGACTTCAGCACAGGCTGTGTACACCACATCTCTGAAAACTGACCCAGTACAGTTTTAGTTTCCATTCTGGAGCCAGTTAAGAAGCTAAATGTTTACTGACTAGCTCAGAGACACTCCTGTGCCTTTATTATAGCATTTGATATTACATCTGGAGCTGTTATTTAATACATTTTGAAGACATATTAAATCTTATTTATAGCAGATGTGACATTGCAAATGATCTTCCATTTTATTTTAAAAAGATTTTCACTTATATTTGAGTTTTCATATATCTGCTCAGTGTTGTTTCTTTTTCTTTTCTATATATTTTTCCATCACAGACAGGTATATAAGTGATTACTTTTTACAAATTTCAGAGAGATTTTTTTTAAGATCATAGACCCATAGGGAATATGTAGCTTTAAAATGTATCACAGATTTACACTGAAAGATGCTCCATAAAAGAATGACAGTACAAGTTACATCAAACAAGCAAACATTTGTTATGGGGACAGTAAAATTTACTTTTCACAAAAGGAGTCTACAGTAATAATGCATTCAATTCTATTTCCCAGAATGCTTCTTAAGTATGTTAATAAAGTCTTTATTGTGTCTGCTTATAAAAGTCGCCACCATTTCCCATTAGAAAGTCTCTGTTTATTCATCAAACATTTACTGACAGTGACTGCTGGGAGCAGGCTCAGATTTCCACTCCATTACACGTTTGTGGCATAAAACACATTAATTATAGATATATTACAATATTCAACTCATTGAGGAAAAATTAGATGATCAAGGCTCATTTTCCTTGACAATAAGCAAGTTAATGAAAATACTAATTACCTGATGATGAAGTGGAGCCTTCAGGATTGAACGCTTAGCATCTGTAGAAGAGCTCTGTGAATCTAGCACAGAATATTAAAGCCAGAAGCACTGGAAGTCTAAAGGGTGGTTCATGAGGTCATCATGTGCCCTTTAATCACAGGACAGAGAGTAGCTAGTTCATAATATAACTTTTATATGCAGCTTTGAAGGATGTCATGAAAAGCCACATAAGCATAGTGTTCATTTAAAACTATTTATTTTAGTGAACTGGTGGGTTTTGAATTAGTAGATACATTGTCTAGCTCAACTTTTTTAAAGGAACTGTGGAACCTAGCAATGATGAATTTCAGTATACAGAGATATGTGAATATTGGAATGGAAAATAATAAGATGCAGCCAACGCCTTCATTTTCTCTGGTTTCACTAAAAAAGTTGTAATCAAAGTTAATGGCATCTGAAATGAAACCATTTCAAATTCAGGAAATTTCTTGTTACTTATTTATCTCTATTGAAACCACTTCTGCTTTTGTGCTTGTATAATTCTTCTTACCATTTCCACATTAGACTGTGAATTGGAATCACTAAACTGATGATGTCATCCTTTGGTTTCTTTCCAAGATCAATTTTACTTCTCATCTGCTTTTGAAATTTTACCAATATAACTGGGAATTGTTGGGGGTAGGGGGTTTCCTTCAACTCTGGACTGTTTACACTGTCTATTAAAGACAGGTGTATCATTGGTTTATTCAGTTTAGTTCATATTTTCCTCAATTATTGTGTTTGACAACAACTTTTTAGCAATTATAGATTGCTAAATGGGATTCTCCCGGGCTGGCAAATAGTAAATAATAACAAAATATTCCCAAAATATTGTTTCTTTTCTGAAGATAGTAATGTTAATGTTTAATTAACAAATTGCCTTCTTAAGTTTTCTGCAAGCACCAGCATTGTATCACCTGATAAAATGGTATTATTAGCTTCTAACTGCCCTAAAACCCTGTTGTAAGTCATGCATGAAAATATTTTTAATGTGATTTATTCTAATGGCACCTGTTATTGTAACACATTGTTTTTCTTATGAAAACATAAAGCTTTGTAAATCTCACAACCTCCTTCCTAGGAGTAGGATACTGGGGTGATCATAGAATCGCAGAATGGCCTGGATTGTAAGAACCTGAAAGATCATCTAGTTCCAACTCTACCACCATGTTCAGGGACACCTCCCACCACCCACAGCTTCTCTGGACAACCCATTCCTGTGCCTCACTAACCTCACAATAAAGAATTTCTTTCAAATATCCAATTTAAAGTTACCCTCTTTTAGTTTGAATCCATTCCCTCTTGACCTGTCACTACATGCCCTTATAAAAAAGTCCCTCTCCATCTTTCCTGATGGTTCCTTTCAGGTACTGGAAGGCTACAATTAGGTCTGCCTGAAACCTTTTCCAGGCTGAAAAAACTGAATTTGTTCCAGCCCTCTCATCAACTTGGTGGTCATATTAGTAAAAGGCTCTCCACTGTAGAGAAAGGCTTTGTGGAAATATCATACAGGTCTTGAGTTAACTTTTGGTCTTCAAGCATCTTACTTATAGGTTTGAAAAATGCAGTTTTTGTCCTTGATGTAGGCCATTACTCCTGCTTTATAAATAGATGTTGTCTGTAGTACCATGTTAAAGCAGCCATCCAATATCACTTCCCATTTAACAGGAAAATCTCTATGTAACAATAGTCCAACATCTTTCCAAAGCATTTTAAACAGTCAGTTCTGAAATAATTTTGAATAAATTTCTTTAAAATGTTCCATCCCTCCTGTTCCGTAAAATACATTTTTGTATGACTTCCTGAGAAATCACTAGCAATAGACTTCTACTGAAATGATTAGAATGAGATTTAAATTGGTAAAACACAAGATAAGTCTATTAACCAGTATCAAAGGCCTGTGTGATATACATCTGTGAAAGGGAAGGTGGTGGAGAGTGCCAGTGTAAGAACTGAGACTGAAAAGATTACAACTGTACTTACAACAATATCCCAGAGGTATACCTGTTCTTTTATACCATTTTTTTTTTTTGACACTTCATGGTTTACAGTTCTGCAGGTCATAAGGAACGTTTACTATGTCTGCTTTACTTCAGAAAAAACATCCTCCTTCTTTGCCTCTGACAGTTGTGAGGAAGGACGGCTCAGGAGAAAAGCAAGGATGCACTTCCAATGGCTTCCACATGCTGCTTTCAGAAGTGTACACGGTGAATTCTGTTCATCATCTGACATTCCTCCACAGAGTTTATAATTCGTTTCCTATAACTTATACATGTTATGAAAACAGAAAATAAGTCTATAATCTAATCTTTTTTTTCAGTCTAAAATTTATGAGCCTTACACTATTCCAAATAGTTTAACAGCAAACTTTAGCAAAGGTGAAATCACAAACACGGTATAGGATTAGCATTGCAGTTATAACTTGTAGCAATCTTGCTGCTTATCCAGTCCACAGGAAGGAAGATGTACCCAAAATCCTGCATATGTACAACAGGCCATCAAGTCAGGTCACTAAATGAGAAATGCCATGGAGAAGGAAGTAACCTTGTCTTTTACCTAAGTGCAAATGCTCAGACTAGAAGGGATGTACACATGTGTTTGGCATTCATAATCCTGAAGCCAGCTCTGAGTATAGGTTTTTAGTTGGAGTTTTTATCCTGAAGAAAACAGAAGAGTCAGCAGAAGAGTCAACAGAGATGTAGACTCATTTATCGTGTATAAGGTAATCCTCATTTGGAAACAGAATATGAGAAATCCAGGCCTTTTCTATGGGCTTTAAATCCATAATCCTTGCAATTCTTTCATAGCATGACATGGAACTATCTGTTGCATGCTTTGGAGAGGGCTTGAGGTACCTGTGGATTCCAAGTCAGTTGTACTAGTGTTGTAGGACAGAGGGAACCAAATCTGCATTTAGCCTTATCCATATTGCCGGACAAAGTCAACTAGATCTAAACTGACCTTGAGGGTTTGTTTCAACAAGGTCTAACTAGTCACTCTGACAGAGATGCCTAGATCAAAGTAAGATGGCACTCAGTTATTTGAGAGCATAGAAAGTATTTTAAAACTACCAAGATCACTCCTGCCATATCCTCCTTCTGCTTTGACCTGTTCTCACTTTGTTTTCACATCCTTCCACCACAGATTAAAGAGCACCTCTTCAACACCTCTTTGCTTTGACAACAGCACAAACTGGAATTGCAAGTAGCCAAGCATCCAGTCCCTTTTACTCAGGACCATGCTTACATACACTGTTGCTCTTCTACATTTTTTCACATTTATTTCCTTTTTCCAATGCTTGCAACTCCTTGTAAATATTGCTGTAGCTTTATTCTTGTCTTATTGTTTCACAGAGGGACACACTTCCTGAGGATGCAGTAAGAAAAAAACCTTTTTGTGTGAGCTATCGAACAGCAACTTTGGTACAGAGAATGCAGATACATTTTACACATGTATATGCACTGGGTTTGTGATGCAGAAAGCCTTCATACTAGTCCAATAACCTAAATCTTGAGTCTGGTGTTCCCAAGGATAATAGTGCCTCAGTAGTCATAGGGACAATATCTAGAGTGTCATCTCTTCACAAAGATTCATCCCTGGTGTGCTCATCTGGATCTACCCAAGCAAAATAAGATCACCAGCAGAACTGAACAGAAAAAAAACGGTATTTTTTGAAACTGCATTAAATACTTTCAAAAGAAATTTTGCTAAGCAGTTCTCACTAGTTTCAGAGACTTTATAAAGCTGATAATGTTTTACTTGGTTCAACAATCAGAATTCTCATTTATAGCAACAAACATTTTAGTAATTTCTTCTTCACTGAGTGAAGCCAGGGTGATGTGATATTTTTTTCTTCCATTTAAGAGACAAAAAATTTAATCCAAATTTATAAAACACCATCCAAAATGTTGGGCTGAAAACAGAGACACATTTTTTGGTGTGTATGTTAACTATGGTAGCACAGATTTTAAGCAGTTTGTCATAGGGATGCCATGTCATGATACATGACTACATTTTGACAAAGTAATAAGCAAAAAAAGGTATCTTCAAGCAACATGAAGACTGATCTGGTAACCACCCACTGTCAATGTGCAATTCCATTTTCTGAACAAGTAGAACTCTTCTGAACTCTTTTTTAGCCATGGTTCAACATCAGCCACTATTACAGTTTGTGCTTTCAGTAAGCACTGGGTTAGTGCAAAACTCAGCCTTTGCAATGTAAGTGTGAAACCCAGTCCACCTTTCCAAGCCATATTTAACCTCATGTTTCTCACTTTTTATCAATCTCAGTTGACAGTTTTGAGACGTGCCGGTGAAGAGATTTAGTCAAGTGCCCTGGGCCATTCTCAGACTTACCTGTGGTAGTTCTCCTTGGCTCCTGTTCAACCAGTGGTCACAGGTTTCCTTGCCAAACCTCAACAAGGAGGAAATGCCACACCATATGGTCACCACCACATTCAGGACCTCAGAAATACTCTCTGATCTGGAAAATGTGAGCAAAGCCATACAATTTAAGTTAAGACTCCCATGCTGAATATACACGTCTACTCCTGTTTGAAGCAACACAGATTCTTCCTTCTACTCTCAACTGGTAGCTCCAGGAGGGGAATAAGTTTTAGGGGGGGTGGGGGGGTCCTATATCATAAATGATAATCCTATGGAGTTTTCCTGCATATCTTATAATATTTCTGAAAGCACTAAACACTTTTGTTTTAAAAACCTTCCTAAATTTCTGACTAGTGTGTAAAATTAGACAAGAAGAATACCAGACATTGTGTATAGTCCCTCCACAGCACATTGTGCATCTTTATCCAGAATTTAAGCTGTATTTAGGTGTTTACATGGGAGGATGAGATACCAGCATAATTTTTCTAACCTGCTAAGCAGCTTATGTGCCTATTTTCCATCGAGATCAAGAGAACCTGAGCACCTAACACATTAAGTAGTTTTAAATATTTTATCTGCATCTCTCAATAATTTATATTTTTGGAAACCCTACCTCTTGCAGTAAAAATGTACTGGTATTAACAGCTTAAGCCAGTAAAAGACAAACTAATAGCAGAAATCATTCAGGTTTCTCCTTTTACACAGCAGCTTTGTGTCCTTACATTCTTTACTCCATCCCCCAAAAGCCTCAATGAAAACCCATTTCATTTTATAGGGTTCAACTACCTGTATGAATTTCAATGACGAGTGGAAACAAATTCCAGTTCTGTGAGTTTTTTAAAAGACCACTCAGCCATCAATGCTCTTGTCCCTGGGGGTTGTTGCATCATCCTGGGTATGACTGTCTTTCCTGTGAGCATTAATTATTATAGCATCAATTGCCCCTCTTTCAGACTTTTAGGAAAGGGTTTCACCTCCTTAGAAGACGTGATTACATTGCTGATACTTCCTTTGTATATTTTTTGATATTTCAATTCAATGTAAATAAAAATTTGCTATAAAGAAGACAGTGGGATAATACTGAAAAAAAAAATTATCATCCCATAAAGCAAGGAATCAAATCCTAGTAAAGATTTCCAAATGAGTTCTAGAAATGTTCAGGGTATTAATGTTGCCCATTGTCACACATGTGCTGTGTTGTTTTCTCTTGATTGCTTCAAATCACAGACATGGAACAGTTTTTCTGCAGTCCTTGCTGAGAAATTTACCACATTCATAGCAGAATTGCAATCAGAGAATATTCTAATGATTCCAAATCCTGACTCTTACCAGTGGAAAACCAGAGATGCTACATGACATCCACTACCTCATAGTTCTACATGTAGTCTGTCTTGGATAAGAAACTCAGAGTAAAACCTTACAGGATTCTCCAGTAATACTGCTGCCCAAAAATGAAGCCATCCCTCTCACAGAGATTTTTAAAAATCCTATCTCCAGAGATTTTAAAAAATGTCCTAGGGGACATTTTCCTAATGCTAACATGTCAGATATTTCATAGAAAGGCACATTTTTCTTCACTAGTTTAATCTCCAGCACTTTCAAAGTCTGCAGAGGTTTAGTGCCTAGCTCTAGATATTTGTTAATGTGCCAGAACATTTTTCTATAATTTCATCCCTCTAGCATAGCATGTTACATTTAAGTTAAAAAGACTGTGGGGATACAAAGAAGGAATTATTGTGCTAAAGTCTGGAGTTAAATTCTAACATTTGCAAAGGACAAGTTGAAAAGAAACACTTAATGTCCTAATTCATAAAGATGTTAATTTTGACAGCTAAAATATATTACTTGTAAAAGAATTAAAGGAAAAGAGGAAAAGAGTCTTCTTTACCTCTAAAATGCTTTCTTCTTTGTCTGTAGCAGGTGCCCCAAGACACATTATACTGCCTGCTTTAATTTGTCTTTAATATCAGATGTGCCTTATTGATTTCTTCTGTGTATGTTTTCATTTTGAATAATTCAGAGGCACAATTTTTTTCCATTATGGTCAATAGCCAGAGAAAATTCTGAAAATAATCAATTGAGCCCTGCCTGACGATTACTAGTGTTGATATCCCCCGAAGTGAGGGAGTTGGAAAGGCCAAGGATAATATGACACAACAGTCAATCAGTGCAATCAGTGGAAGTATCAACACTGGCTGCACGATGAGAGCCAGATCCATGTCAAGGATCCATAACGGCTCCTAAAAGTTCAGATGCTTGACTTCTTGTCATATGCTGCAACAGATGGGCTATGTAAGATTAGATTCAAAAGAGCCTCTCTCCCTCTTTCTCAAAGTGATAGGATCATAAAACAGCTGTGTGGTATGATTTGCATAACACTTAATGTCTTATTTTTTAATATTTTTTTTCTGTTTTTAAGCTTTCCTAATGACAAGTACCTTCAAAGAAATGAGCAGGATAGGCACTTTGCCAAAAACCTCTCACAAAACCGGACAGAAATATTTTGGTTTTGACCTAATGCTGATGGATAGCACCTTTAGCTAGAGATCACGTATGACCACTTTAGTAATTCCCTCCACATCCATCAGGCCATATCACATTCAATTTATAGTGGAAAAAATGTATTTTTTTCAGTGTAGAAATCTAATTAAGTAGCCAGTAGCAGCTGACAAATAGTGGTCTTAATCAGTGCAGCTATGTACTTAACGGTTGTTGCAACTTCAGCCCAAGTCAAGGCAAGAGTCTGATTTAAAATAAGCATGCATCTGTATACACACATAGAAGATAGATAGATAGATAGATAGATAGATAGATAGATAGATAGATAGATAGATAATTGTGTGTATGTACATATATATACATACATACATACATACATACATATATATATATATATATATATATATATATATATATATATATATATATACTGAGGTGAATATCTCCAGAGAGTCTCCTAAGCACAACTATTGCCATGCAGGCCAGTGAGCAGTGGCTGTGCAGCTCACCACGTCTATTACCCAAATTCATAAAATGGCAATATATGGAATTAAATGCTAAATAGCTTATAACTAAATAGTTTAATGACAATCCAGTGTGTACAAAGTAAAGGAGTAAATTGGCAGCACTAGCTCAGTTTCCCATGGATAACTTATTTATAAATCTCTCTGTGATTTATTATTAATCTCCTTATGCAATAATCACTTATGCATATAAACATGGCTAAGCTTAAAAAATTGTATTCTGATTCATGTTTCATTACAAAGGAAATATTTTGACTATGGAACTTAAATCATCACTGTTTAAAAGGTTTTGAAGACATTAAAATGAAAAATTATGGAAAATACAATTTTTTATACTTCCAGGTTTCTTTAAATTTTTGTTTTTCATCGTGATATTTTGGAATAAATTAGATGAGACTTTTAACTCTCCATATTACAGCTAATCTGATAGAAATTTTTTAACTAGAAATAGATAATTAGAATTGACTTCGTTTATTTTTAAATCAGAGACATGGTCCATGAAAAAAATCAAAATATTTTTT
The DNA here is from genome assembly GCF_024509145.1 of Vidua macroura. Taxonomy (NCBI): domain Eukaryota; kingdom Metazoa; phylum Chordata; class Aves; order Passeriformes; family Viduidae; genus Vidua; species Vidua macroura. The sequence continues at coordinate 48,662,168 of NC_071572.1, read as the reverse complement.
AAAATTTATCTCAAAATAAAGGTACTTCCTCATAAATATTAATACGCTTTCTATGTTACAAACATATGTGATATGCTCCAATTATTTTCTTAAAAGTAGGTCACTATGCATTTTACTCCCGTTTTCCATATTCCCATGACCACAAAACACGTTATGATTCTTGTTCCACAGTCATGGAAAACACAACCATAAAAGAAGCTGATGTCTAGAACCAGAGCAGCAGACACAGTTGGGATGGAGCTTTTATATGGTAAAATATCCACTCCATTACAGCAGTACATGAAGAAATAACCATATGCTGCAATTGATTAACACAGGAGCGAAGCTGAGGTACTTAATTAGTCACAAAAGCCACTTACTCTGCATCTATTATAAAGCAACAGGAATTTTTTAGTATTATTCTATGAGCTAAAATATGAAACAGAAGGAAATAAAAAAAGATACTGTTAATCTTTTCTTTAGGAAAAAAGCTAAGTGTTTTTTATCATCCTTTGCAGCGAGAGGCAAGATCATGTGGTTCAGAAACTGTAGTGTATAAAACTAACTAAAACCAGGACAGACCCTGATTTTAGTGCCTGCTTTGGCTTATCACGGTTTGCATTCAGACTTCCATCCAGGCTGCTATGCGAATTTCAAGGGAGAAGCTCCTGCCTACAGTCTCAAACCACGCCCAGGCATTGACAGAGAAGAAAGGTCAGCACAGGCCAAGTCCACAGGGGCTGTGCCATGGGGCTGACAGGAATAACCTGAGCCTGGGCCTTGTTGGTTTTGTAAGGATGAGCCAAGCCAGCGAGAATAAAAACCTGCCTCTAGCAGACCTGGGAACTGGAAAGCAAAGAAAATAAATTCAAAGAGGTTGAACATTTCATATTTTCAAGATATATTTCTTGTCAGGACAAAATACATGTTCTCAGACTCTAAGGCCACGACTTTTTCTTATTAAAAGTTGGATATTTTGTTTAACCTGTCTCCACAGTGAGTGAAGGACAACAGGTACTTCCAGAAAGGAATTCATCTCATGTATCTAGATATCATAGAATGGCATGAATTGTCTTCTGATAGCAAAAAATGTCTATTGCTCTCCTGTTATGGCACCACCTCCGTTTGCTTTTGTTTTGATATCCATAAAAGAAGGCAAATGCCCAAGACCTGTATAATTCTTGTTTCTTCTTTTCTACTGAAATCTTTTATTGTACTCAACAATTTTATCTCCCTGACTGTAATAATGTGGTTGGATGAGAGAATACTTCAAGCCTTTCTGGAAGACCACCAAGTGCACTATCTTCAAGCTGCTCCTCCCTCTCAATCCTCTCTTCAGGATTCAGCTGTTGGCCTAGATCTGCAGCAGATCCTAAATTGCCTCTTCCTACCCCACAGAGGTGTTAGAATAGCAATAAGAAAGTCATGTTGTCATGACAGGTATTGCCTGTGTGACACTTCAGCCCTTGTGAAGCAAAGGCAGAAGTAAAGCAAACAAATCTTCTGAACCACAAGTTGTGGAAACCATTGGAACACTGGTGTGCAGCTGTCACTGCTTTCATGCCCACAAGGAATACACCAAGGGACACTACTGTTTGACTTAAAAATTTTGCTTGCAGAATTGTTTAAGATGCAAAATTCTTCTTATTCTGACCCCAATCACATCTAGGTGTTTTATGAGTCATTTGGCAGATGTATCAACAGCCTTTGGAGTCTTTTTTTTTTTACCCTAAACAGATTTTTGTCAATACAAAGCAGGGCAATGTTTGCTTCAGACTTAGTTTATATTGTCAACAATCTTTTTTTTCTCAACCCAGATGTTATAAAAACTATCAACTCTTGGCTTTTCACATAGCAACATTTATTTCAGAGAGAAGGGGGGGAAAAAAATGGAATTTTTGGCTCTGTGCCTTTGTCAGAAAAGGGCAACCCAAGGGAGCCATTAACTGTGGGGTAATCTCTTTGCTCATGGATGTAATATTAATGTAGTTTCTATAGGCTACCTAATAAAAACGAATTGCAGTGAAGAATTTTATCAAACCAAGCTTCTGTGAATAAAATAAATCTTATGTAAAATTCACTAATTAAGTATTACCCCCAATAATTTTGCAATGAGCACATTAGTGGAAGCTGACTTTCAGGATTGATATATTTCATCTAGTAAATGATACTACTACTTTGAATTTGGAGAGCTATATTTTTTTTTCTTTCATGTGAGGCTTATTTCTTGGTAAAACGTTAAATAAAATATATAGGAATACATTAAGGTAAGCAGTACTAGACTCTCAATTTAGTATCATTTACTGAAAAGTTGGTAAATTACCAAACTTCTGCTAATACTCAGAGAATTATCAAATTTTTCTTATGTTAATATTCTCTTTTATTAATACCAACAGATACTCAGTGAAAACAGTAATTTCACAGACATTTATACTCATCTGAAATAATTTTTAACATTTATGAATAAAGTCTTACAGCCATTTTAGTAATATGCTTGATAATCAGATCAAATATGTCTCATTACTTGCTCCTACACACTGGTTTAAAAAATAATAAGGCACTCACACAGAATTTTTGTACAGTTGTTTAAAATAGTGCATAAAGGTGCCTATAAAAACAATACATGCACAAGCTTGATGCTGGTTCACAGAACCATAGAATCACTCAAATACTTGTGCTTGTATTTCTTTGAGCAAGAGATTACAGAAGGCATAGGCTCAACATTACTTTCACAAACTCTCACATTAAAGCTCACTTTTTTTGCAATGCACTGAGCCAAATCCCTTGTCCTCATAAAAGCATGATTATAATAAACAAAGATTTTCTTCTAAGGTGTTTGAAGATGATGTTGTAATAAAAAGAACAAGGATATAATTTATTAAATAATAGTGACTGGCCATATGTTGACTGCCCATTCTACGTGTCTGTTCAAGATGTGTAACAGTGTTTTATGTAACAGTGATTTTATTCAGCTATTTTTCTGATTTGCTTATGAAAGTCCTACATGAGAATGTTCAGACTGATCCAAAGTTAGATTATGACACATACTTACAACCTTTAATTACATCAAACACTATTTTTTCTCTCATTTTCAATTAAAAATGAGGTTAGAATGGTATGCTGGTAAAGACATGCACATTTATCTCTAGTTCCCTCATTTTCCTCCAGTTTAGTCCTAAATGGCTACACCAACATTACCTTTTAAATTCAAATCAAATACATGCCTCTGAAATAAATCTCCCAATAGCCCTCATGCTTTAGTTCACACTCAGTCTCATGAGGTCCTCCTGGATAAAGCTAAACTGGAAAATGCCCATCAAAAGCCCACTTAACATGCTGCATGGGACCAAATGGAAGCCACTTTGGAGAAAGGTCTTCATACCACCTCTGCCCCTCCATAGCCACTCCTGCTGTGCTGCACTACTTGCTACAGACTTAGCCTAAGTGCCCTTCTTCCAGTCTTCATTAAGCATCCATGAACTCCAAAAAGTGATAGCTCTGCAGCTTTTTCAGCTAACATCCCATGAATTCACGGGTGCATTTTTAATGTTATTCTAACACCTCTTCATTTAGTTTTCTTAATTTGAAAGCAGGAAAAAAAGACTGTAGTGTCCTTTCTCTGTGCCTTCTGTTATTTACTTTCCTTCCCTTCTCTCTTCAGTACTGATATTATATTTTTTGTTGCTTTCCCATCTATTCCCTCCCTAATGTATTTCTAGAACCGTGTCTGCTTGCCTTTCATCTCCCTTGCTAGTTGTAAGTCATTTTGCATTTTAGCCTCTCTGAGTTCATCTCTACATGCTTGTGCTATTATCCTCCACGCACAACCTTATTCAGCTGTCCTTGTTTCTACTTTTAATATATCTCCTTTTTTTCCATTCTTGACTCCTTAAAGAGTTTCTGATTCAGCTGCATTGTCTCTTCCAAGCTCTCCTTTGCATCAGAATACTTTGCTTTGTGCCTTTAATACAGTCTCTTTCAATAACTGCCAGGTCTCCTGAATTCCTTTATCTTTTATATTATCTTCCCAAGGGACCCTACTTACCAGTTTCCTCAGCTGTTGAAGAGTGCTTTTCTGAAGTCCATTATGCCTACTCTGCTGTTCTCCCTCCTTCCTGTTCTCAGTATGATGAGTCTGTGATCCCTTTCACCCAAACTTTTATTCCATCAGATTTTGAATGAGTCTTCCCATATTAGTTGGGTTGCTATCTGTCTTATCTACCACACCAAATCCTGGACAGGATTGCGTAATAATGAGGAGCGTGGTGGTAGAATATGCCCAAGTCAATCCAATTTATTCAGCATTGGTGGCTCTTCAGCTGCATTATGGTGGTCAGTGCACTTCAGTGAAAATGCATGGCATCTCAAAGGAGCTCAAAGCATGAAAATCAGACTGCGAGAAAACAGGGACTGCAGGAGAAGATTGACATAATCAGGTTGTTCAGACTGGAGAAGTCCTGAGAGGGGGTTATGTTGATATTCTCAGTATTTTCAAAAAAGGTAAAACTATTTTAAAGGGAACAAATAATCTGTTCTTTGTAGCGTTCTGTGGAAAAGGAAAGGGTTTAGATTGTTACCATAAGTTCAACTCAGTCATCAGTCACTTTCTAGAAAAGAGAATAATAAATGGAAGAATAGATTGCCTAGGGGAGAATGGATTTAAGAATGAGCTATGCAATTACCTGTCAGGATAATGTAACCACTGTAATCCACCAGAGTCTCACACCCACAGCCAGATCACTCTTGCAGACACACAAATTTGCAGCAGCATATATGAACCTTGTGCATATATGAAGGGCTCACAGAACAAGGACTTAGAGGAATCATACTATGAACAGCGGCAAAAATGGAATGCCTAACATCCTTAGCATATTTTAAACAGCAAGAAAAGAATGAGTTCCAATTTTATCCATCAGGCATATTTCTTACATTTGCCAGTGTCTTATTGTATTACAAAAATGATGAAATTCCCCTTGCATGCAAACTTTTGTTCCCTTAAAAAGATAATTTTAAAGTCAAGCCTCCTCTGTATAACATCAAGTTTATGAATATTGCAAGGTATTTTCAGAGATGTAGAGTGAGACTATATGTTCAGGCTTGCAGAATAGAAGAGAATGAACCTCTCTGCTAACCACTTTCCTGGTGAGGAACAGATTTCATTGCAGTCCTTGTACTCTTCTTGGTGGACAATATTTCCATCAGCCTCTATACTGCACCAGAGCTGGGATGTCGTGCAGACCAGCACAATTTTAAGCGCATCGTCAACACTAGACAGGATAGTTGTCACATGAGGTACAGAGTGGTGAACCGCTCCCAACAGAATGCAAATGTGCTGTTGAGACACCTCTACTGTCTTCCAGCTGGATTTCTAGAGAGTTGCCTCAAACAACACTCAAATATGCGAAGTACAGAGGAGAGACAGCTCTTTGACTCATGGTGGCTCCTTCAAAATTGCTCCTAGGACCTTTGCTAATGCAGTTGTTTCACAGAAAGTAAGGCAGGTTCACGAGGCTGAAGGGTCTCAAGCTCCAGGTCTTCTGAGGCCAGGAGAGTCTCCTGCCTTTGGAGTACATGCTGCAGCCCATCTGAGTGGAGTGCATTAGCTGCATTCCCCAGGAGCTGCAAGAGGCAGACTGCATGCCTGAGGCACAGCCCCTCCTGGAGCTCCTGGTGAGGTGATGTGCCACTGCATTATCCCTGATGTGGTGCCATGCCTTCAAGGCACAATTGAGTCCTTAGTGTTTTGTCCAAGCTATTGCTTCAGAGCTTGGATTTATGATATGAACAGAGATAGCATAGCTCTTAACCAAAGTTAATCATCAAATATTTATATACACTAAATACTACAGTTTCTCACAGTCACGGATAAAAATACAGCTTTTTAAACAATGCTACCATTTAATGTATAGGGATTTGATAAATTCCCTAAATCTTCAGACCTTATCTCAAAAATACCCTCCTCTCATTCTTCTTATTTTAGAAAAGTTATCCATAGTTGCATCTCCGGACCTGGATGCTCAGTGCCTCTCATGCCTTTCCTTTCCTTTTCATAGTAGAGACACCATGTCAGTCAGTCTTTCTTCCACAAAAGTGATAAGGACAAGGGGACAATGATTTCAAGTTGCATCAGGGGATGTTTAGTTTGGATAATAGGATATTATTAGGATATTATGAAAAAAATTATTCACTAAATAGAACATCAAGCAATGGCTGACCGCTCAAGGGAATCACTGTCCTGGAAGTGTTCAAAAACACAAAAATGTGGTGCTTAGGGGCAAGGTCTAGTGGTGGACCTGACAGTGTCATGTTAATGGTTGGATCTGATGATCTTAGAAGTCTTTTCTAAACTAAATCAATCCATGATTTTATGGTGGAAAGCATTTCCCACACAGTAACTACTTTTCAGTTGCTCATACAGTACGGAAGTTTTTGTTCATTTATTTTAAAATCTGTGTGACTTTTAGGCCTATTTTCTTTTAAATGGATCACCTAAAGGACTGATTTAATGCACTTATAACTCAAGAGTTGTAAATTCCAGAAGAGCTGGTTAGATCTTGCTAAGATAAATTTGCCTCTGCCTACCACAAAAGAGAGGGCATAGTGGTATGGGACCATGGCCTTTGCAATGTCGACTTTGCCCAATTATGGATATTTTTAGTCTGGGATTCACCTAATTTACCTCATAAAATCATGACTTCTCCAGAAATTGGCCTTATTTATCAGCTACCTCCAAAAAGGGGGAGAAGTTCCCAGTTACCCTTTGCTGGTTTTGCCTTTCTTCTCCCCAGCAACATGGTCCTTCTGTCTCCTTCTTGCTAACCTGGCACTCATCAGACTGACTCAGTTTGGTGACCTACCAGAAGCTAAATACTTGTTGATGTCATTGCTGTGTTATGACAGGATAGTTTTCAAAGGACTGATGAGATTGTTTGGATCACTGAGGACCCACTAAGCATTTACAGTGATGTAAGATGAGCAGCAGCATTGCCCAGGTAGGAGCAGAAAGAAGAACAGGACTTAACTACAGCAGGGAGCTTAGGCCACAATACACTCCAACATCCCACTGAAACACAGTCTAAACAGTAAAAACTCGAGTGAAAAGTACTTCCAACTATTGAAAATCCAAAAATAGAGCTGAACCTGACAGGAAATCTCCTTGAATTTAGTACTCTGTACCTTGTTAATAAATAATAGCCTAGTTATTGACTGCTTATGTTTACAGTATAGAGACCAACACATAATACTTGATAGCCCTATGACATGAAACACTGTGATCACAGGAATGCAATCCTGAACTGAACTAATTAGCCCTGCAGAGGAGGAAGATTTCTTGTTTAAAGTGCCGGAGTGCTGTAATATGGGTGTATTGTTTTCAGGACCAAAGCTTGTATTTGTTCTGCATGGTACTGCCTCACTCAGCAGTAACAGCTGCAATTAGTGGCAGTCAGATAAATCTGATTGCCTAATGCAGATATAGCTCAAGAAATTTTAGGGTTTATTTGGGGGTTTCTGATATTATCGATACAATGTTGTTTCAGGAAAAATACCGATCTGTCAGTCTTCAAAAAAGAGAAAATTCTTTGTAATGTGCATAACATTCATGCTGGGAATGTTGCAAGAATGGAAAAGACAATTTTTCAAGCAAGATTTTATTTAATATTATCTATACTTCATGGTTACAAATTGTGCTCAGAATAACCCTAAAACTACGCACTAATCAGAGGAGACATGCAGATGAGCACTCTGAAATACCTTTAGGTTGGGAGGGCATTTGCAGTCATCACACACTCACTGTTTGGGATAATAAAATACCTAGAGCAGCACCTTACATTCTACAAGAAACCAGCTACAAAATTTTAAAGTATTTTGTACACTTGTCAATATATGTTTTCTCTTACATGTTTGAAGTAGCTGTGGAATTAAATTATCACCCTCCCATTTCAAACATTGCTATACCATCTTCTAAATTTAGTGCCCAGTGAATGCAGATTGTGATTTTATGTCCAAGCTTAAGGTAAAAAGCTGAATTTGCAAAGGCAGGTTCTCCAGTAGGACTAAACACATTGGTGTAGGGAAGAAAGAAAGAAAAAAAAAAAAAAAGAAAAAAAAAAAAAAAGAATTTAAAAATACTTGAAATTAAGTTGCCTTTTCTCAAGAAAACATGTCTTCCATATCCTACTAATCTCCTCTGCCTTTTCACCACTTGAATGTCATAAAAGGGGTAACGTGGAACAGAGTTAAAACCTCCTTTCTATTCATAGAGCAAAGCCTAGTTTACAACAAATGGACAGCTTTTAGAGAACCACTGGGATAGAATAAGGCCAAAGAATAAGAGGCAGTACATCACATCAAGAGCAGTAAGTAGAAAACTGAGGAACCACATAATGAACACATGCTTTTTAAAGGGCATGGGGAGGGAGGGCTGAAATTTAGTTTCTGTGATCAAGCATAAAGTATCTGGAATTTAGAACTGACATCACGCTGGAAGTACTATGTCATCTTAACTAGCCCATGCGTCCCAAGAGAGCTGGACAATGCCCCTACTCTTTTTTGGGGAGCTTCTGATCTGTTTGGCAAAATCCTCTTAAATGGGAAGGTTCATGATAGTGGATGTTTAATATATTTTTTGTCTGCAGGCGCTCTTTTCAAATGCTTTTTTGGGGATTCTTTCTGCATCTGAATTATTTCATAGCTCAGTACAGAAACTTCTAAATGTCACTGGCATTAACAAGTTGTACAAAGATGATAATCTCAGTTGGGCGCCACAGATTGAGAATGTGCCTGCTTGTATGAGTTGAACAGACTGTCAGGGATAAGAAATGGAAAGTGCATAAAACCAAGTGTCATTTCCATAAGAATTCTCATGTCTGAGGAAAAATCTATCAGAAAGGTGTGTCAAGACCAATCCTACAAAATGCAAATCATTCTATAAATTACTTTCTTGAAATCCAAAGTGAAGCAAAATAGAACTGGAAAGCTTTTGAGGGGTAAGGATAATCTTTTCAGACAAATAACCATTAACAAAATCTGTATAAAAATTGTGGAGTTCACTGGAGAACTAAACCAGGCAGAGAAGCTGACATAGAAAAGGTTATTTACTCAGAAGCTGCCTGAGAGATCATATGTTTTCAGAGACTAGAAAAAAAATTCTATAGCTATTAGAAAGGGAAACTGGAAGTGGTATTCTTACAAAGGGCAGCTTTGAGCAGTGACCTGAAGCATATTCAGATTAAACACACAAGTCTGATGATATCCATGAAGGACTGGCTTTACTCAAACCTGGGTATGAAGATTTCCAGTTGTTTTTATGAAATAGTCAAGCATTGAAGCTGGTCACAAACTCTTGTTAACAACTCCAAGCAAGGTCTACAGCAAGAATAACTGTAATTTCAAATCTTAACACTAGCATTAAAAATGGATGAGCACATCTGTGAATTTCAGCAAGTTTTTTCCTTTTATTTTCCTTTTTTTTTTTGTTTTTCCAGTGGTCAATTTATTCAGAAAAGCATGGCAAAGTCAGTGTTAGTGTATGAAGTTGAAAGCAGTATCGGCAGTGTAGAGCAAATGTCTGATTTTGCAAGGTGGCGTAGGAACAGAAATCTTGTTTTGGTGGTCTGTATTACAGCTTCACTATTGAAAAACTTAAACTGTGACTGAGAAGCACAGACATTATGGACAAAAGACTGGCAAGTGTCTTCAAAAGTGTGCATACTGTGATCTCTTCAATGGAGAATACTGATATTTAAATCTAGTCACAAGGACGCGTGTGAACAGGAAAGAATGATACAGGGAGCAAGAGAGAGGTCCAAAAAGGGATTTAAATTACACTGAAGTGTTTAACTACTATTTTATACTTTTAAATCCAAAAGCTATTTCTTTAAGATATCTGATTAAAACCCACTTGATCCCGACTGGCCTTTGCAGCCATCGTGCTCCCAGTTGCTGTCATTCAAGGTTGCCCAAGAACACTAACTCCCATCTCTTTCCCATTCCAGAAGTGTCCCAGTGCTGTGCAGCATCTGTTTCATACCTCTAACATATTTAAAAGGTTAGGTTCCCTAAGAAATACTAGGAGAATAACAAACGATGGTGAATCTCAGTGAAGTGGTTACCCATGTTGCGCAAGAGAGATTAAGTCACAGAATTCACAGAATGACTAGGTCATTCTGTTGCTTAAAGGAATTTGAATCCACAGCTTCAGGGAGGATACCACAATCCTTCTACTGAGTAGAATGACCTCTCTTTTCTGTGTCACCTTTCATGCAAAGGTTTCAGCTAGAATGTCATCATCACGTGCTATTTCAGCCTGGGTGAGGAAGCTTAGAAGCCCTTGGGAAGGTAAAATCTTTGCACTGAAATGTGCTAAAATATTCTTTCAATATCTCTTATTGACTGCCAGTAGAGGATATCGCACTGTGAACATCACAGTCATTCATTGCATCCCCTAAAGCCTCATAACAGTGGCTGTAGGGAGATGTAGTTCCTTTGCTGTTTCATTAACAGCCTGGGCCTTTTTTTCTACTGTTTGACAATTTCAGCAGTGCCTGATAAGTTAGCATAACATGAGAATTTGCGAAAAACTTTAGGAGGAGAGAGAAATGAGATATGTGAGAGTTCACCATAGGGATTGTCAAACAGGTATGAGTTTGGATACAATGGCCATTGGGAGAATCCTCCCATGCCCTCCTCTAGGAAACATTTAGAGAGATTCACTACTTAAACCAAGTCTAAGTGCTCATTAGCTGGATGGTCAACTAGCCCAATCCATACCAGTACATAATATGAAAGCTAAAATTGACTATTGCTTGTTGCCAAAGTCCTCTGAAGCAGCACTTGTGGCTCCGGAGAAATGTCATGTCAAACTCAGTAGGCTTCTGCAGCTTGTGTAGAAGCTAATCAGTTTTTACTCAACACCCTCTATGCCATAAACCAACACTGTGCACATGCTGTTTGCTAAAATTGCAGGGTGTTTTTCTATCAAGTTGCCTTTCCATTACATTATGCCCTGTGATTTATATTGCTAGCTCCGCTGGATTGTGAGTACTGCCATGGAGGGGTATCTGAAACATGCAATTCATAACTGAAGTTGTGGATGTATGCTATTGTATCTCCCCTCGTTCGGTTGCTGCATATACAGTGTCAGTGAAAAGAGGCTCTAAATATTTTTGAGGGTGCTGTTCATTAAAAAATTTCTTTTGTGACCCACTTGATGATTCTGAGTAGATCAAAATTAAAGTGAAGTTTTGAACATTGTTATACCCATTTCAGATGATAATATTATGCTTTTCATAAATAAAACATTTTTGGCTTTATCAAACTAATTATTTGTAATAAGATTATTTGAAGTTACTGAGTAAAAAATGTTGCAGGCTTTCTATGGCAGGAAATAATGTGAGATTTCAGCATTTTACACATTTTAAAGGCAAGTGCATTTTGAAATGTGAAGAATCCTGTGAAATAGAAAATTTATTTTGCAACCAAATCTACTGACTGACTTTTTTTAGTACTGCAGATAGCAGTTGTATTTTTAGTGTGAATTCCTGAAGTCTGATTCCAAACACATTAACTGGGATTTTCTGGTAAATATTTGTCTCTATTTTTTTACCCTCTTCCTTCCATACCTCTCTCTGATACTCAGATTAATGTAGTTATTTGACAGGTTATATGTTAAAGATATTTTAATTAAAGGGACAAGTATCTTGGCAGGTCAAGCCAGCACCATCAAGTGTTCTTGAATATATAAAAGTAGAGAACCCTAAGTGAAAGTAGCAGAGAAGGATGGTGCTGTTTGTATTCGGAGCCATTGCTAGTTATTTTTGAACTCTAAGGACAGCAGGAACCCCAACACAGAAGTCACAAATTAATCTGAATTGTCAATAATTATATAAATACCTGCAAAAGGAGTATTGTGTCCTTATACAAGGATCTGCAAAGATAACTACCTATCAGCCAGCTGAGAAAGCCTTTTGGTCATGATTATGATCTAACATGCAGTCTTCCAGAAAATTTATTCTGGGTGAGGCAGTAGCTTCTGTAATGTCCTCAGGAGAAAAGTCATCATGGAGATGTCCATTTCCACCCCTACTAGAGCTGGCTTTGCACTCTGGTTATTGTCACAGCATATGATGGCATCTTAAAAACTTGTCTGGCCAGGGAATTAAGTGAATTACTTTCTTTCTTTCATCAACTTTTTTTATCTCCCTTCCCCAGTCTTACATTAGATGAACTGATGCACTTTGATAAAATGCAAATATAATGGGAGTGTGTGATTAGATAAATGAGATTTTTCATTTCAGTTGATGAGATATTGTGTCTTTACTTTAGATGTCTGTTTTATTCTGAGTAGCAAAACAGAGTTCTCCACAAATGAAATGAGAAAATATTTCATCAGGTTTCCCTCCAAATAATGGGTTCAAACTTTTTTTTCAGTTTTTCACAAGTAATTATTTGTTTGAATTGTATGTGTCAAGATCAGCTATTAGATTTATAATGCATAATACTCATGCTGTGCATGCCAAAAAAAAAAGTTTAATTTTTCCTTCCAAAAGTTTCTCACCTGTAAGAAATAATTAGGATCCCATTAATTGTAGAGTTTAGTTTTTTTTGTTTCACTGTAGCTCTGCAATGGAAAAGAGCAAAATCAATTTTGTGATGTAATTGCATTTAGAGGGAAAAAGAGAACAAAAGAGTCAGATTACTTATATACAGGAAATACATGTCCATGTGTTCCATCTTGCCATAATACTGATATTCTATTTATTTTTATTAATCAATGCATAGGAAGCCTACCAAGAATCATTAAAGCAATACATAGTAAAGGCAAATCAACAACAGGAGGATTTTTTTTTAAATCAAGTATCAAATAAAATACTTAGCAAAAGAGTACAGAAATAACCATCCTACTTAGGAAAAAATCAATTTCCAGTTAGTCAGAGGAGAATGGGAAACAAAACAGAGAGGATGACAAAAAAATCAAGAGAACAATGCAATGAGCAAGCAAAGATAGGTTCTTTCAAAATTACTATATTCCCAAAATATGGAGATAGTTGCAATCAGAGATGCAACTTCAATATTTGTCAAGGTATGACATATATGAAAACAAAGGAAATAAACTGAATAGTTTATACTCTTTTCCCTCCTAATTTGAGTGTTTCCTTGAAAGAAATGTATTCTATTGCTCAGTGTAAAAAAGGTACAGAGTAAATTAAAAGTAATCTCAAAGTAGCCATAAAAATAATGCACTAAAATCCGAAAGACCATTAGAAATATGTTCCTCCTAAAACTGTTTCTTCCAAAAGTATTTATTTACTGCCTAAATACATCTGTGTTAATTTTAGAGGTTTCATATAGTTTCCTCTTGTTTTCTTCCCCCACCAAACAAACAAAAAATATGTGGGTCCCATAGTGTTCAATAACTAAAGCACCATTCAACCCTGTAGCAGCAGAATAGGTCAGAGTGCCTCTGACCATCCATGACACTTGACAACTAACTAACCCCCTTGCATCATTTTGGATCACTCCAACTTCTCCTTCAAAAAGCAGTTTTTTCTAGAGTATCTCAGCAGTGGATCTATGTGGTTAACAAAGCTGGGTATCTGAATTTTGTACCAGAAGGTCCAGTTGATGAGAGTGATAAAGTACCTGCATGTATTTTAGATGTGTATTTTAAGTGATATTCCTGAATCTGTACCTGGAAAAATACATGTGAGGTTTCCCTTGGCCAGCCTGAGATGTTTTATATGTTGACATTTGCATACAATTTATTTGTCTAGATACTTAGGCAATGAGGAGCACTATACATTTGTAGATCTCAATTCACATGATGTATTTGGACATCTACTTTCAGAAGGGAAGTATCACTGCCCAGAAGCATATTTTTGGTGTTTGTTGCCTGTAAAAGGAGGCAATTACCTCTGATTGAAGCTTGCAATGTTAATCCCAGCCTAATTCAGTAAACATATAAATGTTTCCATTTCCTTTGGTCACCATCACTTCCAAAACATTTTAACAGGGATGAGCTGTGTTTGACCCAACCTCCACAAAATGAATACATTTTGTCTGTTGTGTTCCTACATTCTTGGTATAAACTGCTAGATATTTTCTTATAGGTATAAACCCATTAGAATAAATTAAATCAATGCAGTGTCTTCCACCTAAGAACTTGCAATTAAAACATAGTTTTATACTCTGGTTTCTTTAAACATGTCACATTGACACATCCATGCCAGGACGAGAGTCTCTCTGACATGGAATCCAGTGGATGTGGACACCATACCGGCTGTGCCAGGAGGATGGTGAGAGCTAAGTGAAACTGCTGTTGACAGTGAGATGATTTGCAACAGAACTAAACTTGCACATGGTTTTGCTGTGGTTGACAACAAAGGGAAAGCAGAGAGAGAGCTCTGGAGGTTCCTAGCACACAATAAAAAAAAAAAAAAAGTAGCAAACAAATGTGCTGAATCTTAAAGTCCAGTGCAAATGCATTTAGGTCAGGAAAAGTATAAAGAAAAAGGAAGAAAAAAAAATCCTAAAGATGAACATCAGCAGGTTTATAATTTCTTGAGACTATGAAAAACAGCAGTAGTCTCTAAAATTTCCCTCTTGTCCATTTCTTCTTACAGTATCTAGATGATCATGCAAATAACCATCTAAGTGTGCACACAAATAACTGTATTTGGAAAATGCATCTCTTTTTATTCTACCTTGAATTCTTTTTCTTCTTTTCAATCAAAAATAGAATAAATACAGGATATTATACAAAACTGGACAGTACACAAATTAATATTTTCCAAATTCTACTGTCTGGCTGCTTTTATATCATTTATAGTTGCATTTTTTCTGTGATGATGAACTACAAGATTTGGTTTTCACTCTCAAAACTAAGAGCTTCATTAATGTAGGCTGCAATTCTTTTCACATCTTAGAAACTAAGTGATTTGCTGTTAATTTCAATGGTTTTTTTCATTTATTTTGAGTAGTACTTGGCAGGGTGAATTCTGGAAGGATTCTGAGTAGGTGGAGAGGATGGTGATGGCATTTCAGCAAATCTTTTCTCAAAATCAGTGACTTTAAAAGTATGTAGAAGAGGTGATTGGCTGGCCATGTAATCTTCATTTTATTAGAAATGGCCTGTAAAGCTACAGTTGTCTACACCACATCCCTTTTATTCTGCCATAAAAACTTTTTGGAATTTTTCAGCATTTCAGGAGTGTCACCAGAGTATCAGGAGCTCTGACTAGGCAATAGTGACTAATGCCTTAAGTGCTATTATGAAAATTACCAGAAGAAAAATAGATTTCATGCAGTTGCAAGACAGGCTTCAAAGATTTCAATTGTTTAGATTTAGATTTTTTAGAATTGACGACGTGTGGGTTTCTTAAATAAGTGCACTAAATCACCTTCTTTATTGGGTGTTTTTTGTTTGGGTTTTTTTGTTTGTTTTGTTGGGTGTTTGTTTGTTTGGTTGTTGTTGTTATTGTTGGTTTTTTTGCAACTGGGATGACTTTTCAGAATGCAGCTGTGTGTCTACCAGCACTTTAGAATGCTCATAGGACAGAGAAGTTCCCAGAAGAACCTGATTTGCTAGACCTGTTCAGTCTGACCTTTAATTGTCTAGGCTCTGCTGAGTAGGATGCCCCTGTGATTCCCAACTATTATACACTAGTCTGGTGGTTAAAACACTTCACCGAGTTATACAATAATTTTGGTCCTAAACTACCCACGCAGGTGTGGAACAGCCAGGTTCTATGTGTACACCAACCTGAGGTCTCACCCTGAGAAGATCCTCCCCTTTGTAGGTGCATATTCAGTGTGTGTGTTCACACCTTTCCTCCTTGGTCCAAAGGGCACAATTATGGCATGCATATCTATAAATTCTTACCCTCAGACTGAGAAGGCTGTGGATTACTTGCTTTTTTTCTTCATGAAGAGCTTTAAACACCCAGTTTTGTTGCTGATTGAAGATCTTAAGAGTACTTAAGTACTTAAGAGAAAGCAATCAGATACATAATTGCCCCTTGTTGTCCCTTTCCTACTGAGTGTCATTGACATCCCAGAAATCAGCATGAAGTCTCTCATGAATCCCTAAATAAGTGTCTAATCATTTTTCTTTGGCCACTCTGCATGCCAAACCAGGACAGCTTACCCAGCCTGCTGACACTCAAGCTCCTTTTTTTGACAGACGGACTTTATTGACTGTCTGTCCTAGTGACACTGCAGATGATCAGTAGCATTTCTTTTGATGCTAGACTGAGTGCCAGAAACTGAAACAGAAATGTAGAAACAGAAGTGGTATCTGTGGTACTTTAAAGTTCCTGATGGATTTTTCTTCCATACAATTGCATTGGCTCCACACATATAGGAACAGTCCGACATTAATAAATGAATTTAGAGTGACCCCTTTAAAATGACCATCAGCATGTCATGTGGTGGGGACCAGGCTTTGCTTTGTTTTGCAAGGTGAGACACTTGTCTCTGATTCTTTTGTTAGAAGTGGGAGGTTTAGTAAAGAGGGCTGGGGACAATAGTGAAACAGTTACAAGTAAAGTTATTTTATGAGCTTCCCAATGTGTTCCAAGAATCTTCTGAATTTTAATTAAAATGTGACCTAGCAGCATCCCTGAGTACTTCTCAGTTTAAGGGCTAATTGGAACATGAATCTCAGATGCCAGGGCAGGAGTGGAACACTGGCCAACATAGTGCTGGCTGCCCCCCCAGGGTGAGCCACCTGCTCCAGCACTTCTGAGCCACACCAAGGAACTCACTTGCTTGTGGCTTCTCATTTCTTCACTTCTTTTTTCTTAACATGACTAAATTTGGAATTATTTAAAGTGTCTTCTATCCTTTTATTTTTTAGAAAGGCACATAGTGCAGAGAGCTGCTGGCATGTTGAAGCTAAAAAAGGTTATTAACAGCAGACAAGTACAGAGCCTTTAGGGAGAATTTTCATATCTCTTGCCTCACCCTATCCACGTCTCATCCTTAATCTTGCTCTCTTTCAGTCGGGAAGAGCACACACTAGCTTAGTGTAACCTAATAGTTTTCCTTTCTAGTCCCCTCTTTCTCCTTTGTGCTTTCAATAGATTCAAGGATCAAGGCCCAAATATTTCTTTCAGCTTGTTGAACTTTAGCGAATAAGAGCAAAAATGAACAAAGCCAACAGTTTTTCATAAATGATAGCCAACAGAAAACTTCCTCTGGCTGAAAAGTTCAAAGACTCTATTTTCAGAGACAGAGGATCCTAGCTTTCCATTAATGCCTTTCTGGATAAATATTTTGTTCTATTGGGACAGAAAGAATTAGCTATGAAATAGTTTGCAGACAAATTCTCCATTTAAGGATGATTTTGAGGATTATTCTGTACGAGTAAGCCTGGAATGTCCATGGTTAGAGGGATAAGCGTGCAGGAAGGAAGCAAAACTAGCAGAAGTGAAAGAGGGGAAAAAAGAGAAAAGGAAACTGCAAAGGATTAATGGTAGGCAGGAAGGAGAAACAGAGAGAGAGAAAGGACAAAATACAAAACATGAGAAGGGGTTATTTAAGGTCTACTTTGATTTATCTTTATGCAAAAATCAATCTAGTCCCCTCTTTTTCCTGAATCACTTCTTCCATCTTCTTTCTGAGGCAAGGAAAACCAGCTGTTTATCTTTCCAGGGGAGAATTTACTTCTGGTTCATAGTGTGACATGGCAAAGATTTGTCTGGTTGTTTTTTTAAAATTCTTTTTCAATGTGTTCTACAAGCAAGTCAATATTTATTTTTCTTTTCTTTCTGTCACTGCCTAAAATCAGAAGTTTTCAACATCCAATAGGTGCTTTCTTGGGCAGATATTTGTAATTCAGGTCCTCAATTAGCAAAGTTCATAGACATAACTTAATGCTCAGATTCACCCCATGCAGCATAACCCTGAAACTTCCTAGGTCATTTGTTGATAAATGAGGGCCACATCTTTATCCGGCATATTAGAAGTTCAAATTATTCACATCAATGTACATAACTTTATATTTGTCAGCATAGAAACATACATGTTAAAAAAATCAAGGCAAGAAATCCATCATCTTTGTATCAAGAATTAAATTATTATGGAAACATGTGTTTTACAAGATATATACTCTTTTTCTTTTGAAATTGCATGGAAAAAATGAGACATAAAAGACGTATCTGCTGGTACAGGTCTGCCCCTTCTTAAGTCTGTGGTAAAATTGACACTGACTTCAAGAGGAGCTATGAAAGCAACACAAAGTGTCTGAGAATTTTACCTTAAAGGATAGATCCGCAAGGGATTTTAGTTAAATATCATAGCACCTATCCAACAGATGAAATTTTGCAGCAAAATTTGTAGTCCTAAGTTAGATGTCCGTTTCCTTACAGATTGTACTAAAAACACGGAATCCACAAAGACATGCTAGGCAAGGAAGAACTTCAGGAAATGTCAATATAAAACATATGCCTTAAACATTCTACCTGTGCTGCAACTTATTTTTGAATTAGAGGAGATGCTGCCTTCCACTTGGAATTCCATGTTTCTAAAGTCCTGAATTACAGCATTTACTCCCTAAGGAAAGGGTGTTCTGTTCCTCTTCTAGCTTTTGGATAATAAAAGGGCCTAAAAAATGCACATTTAGCTTTCTTTGCCACATGGAACTACAATCTCCCACCTCCTAGAGAAGTGCTTGTTCTCCCCAGTCATATCTTTCCTGGATAATTAAGTAATCACTTGAATAGACAGAAAGTGTGAAGTACTTGAAGTCAACCCCCCTCCTCACGAGAAAAAAGAAGCTGGGTTCCAGTTCGTGAACCAGTGTATGTATTTAATACTAAGTAATCATTACAGCAGTGACTGGAATCCAGATCTCCCTTTTTCCCAGGTGACTGCCTTAAGTACCAGACTCTTTCTGTCTTCTGAGAAGCTTGTTCTTTCACTAGCTTAATGAATATTTAATCACTCTCTGTGAAGTGGAACATCACATCTTGCAAGGAGAGGCTGTGAGCAGCCAACCCCAGAAAATCCACTAGCCTGATGCTTAGAACATTTGGGTGAGAGATGCGGTTTCAAATCCCTAACAAAACAGAATGAATCAGAATTTTCTACCTTTAAATGAAAACAAGTTCACACTAAACTTAAAGCATGTGCTCTATTCTTTTATGCAACTTTTATGCTGAATGGATTTGCATCCCACATTCATTTACAGGGCCACAGAACTTGGCAAGTTTCAGGAGTTAAAATTATTCTTACAGCATTACATATATAATAAATGTGTTGGATAAAATAACAAAATCCAAAGATTGTATAGGCAAGTGTTACATATATGGAAGATCAGGATTTAGGCAGTTAGCAGATTGTCCAGAAACAGGTTTTTGACTCTTGGATAATTTCAATAATGAAGTGTTGGCTGCTTGGGCACAGTCTCAAAGAGTTATATCATCTCCTAATTCCCTTTTAGAAATTAGTCAAATTAAGAACATTAATTAGGCAGTCACAGACTGCCTAAATTGTGTTCTTAGGCTTCTTAATTGATTGGTGAAGTGAACTAGGCATCAAAGAGCAGTCCAGAGGGTTTGCCTACTGGGAGCAGTCTCACACAAAGTTAGCAGTTATGAAACGTCAGCCACAGATTTTGGCTATGCCATCTCCTCCCTCTGAAGATTGTACATTGATGTTCAGAGATTCCTCCTGTTGCTTATGCAAAGGTATCTGGAGTCATAAATGTGTGCAGGGTAGACCTCCAGCTGCCCTTTAGTTGACACCCCAGGTCTACTTAGTTCCTGTGTTATGTCCACCAGCTCTGCAGACAGATAAACTGGGAATGTTTGAAATAGCACTAGGGCCTTATTCATGGACAATTGAATTAAACCTTGAGTCATCTCAAGCTGAAACAAGTCCTGAACCCAATTCTTAAATAAGTATCCTAATGATAAGACTTTCTTAGAGAAAACAGGATCAATTCCAGTTATGTTTTAACAGATATACTTAACAGCTGTAAGGCATTAAGGTTCCATGATATGGCATCAATACACTTTGGGTCTGGAAATGTAACAATTTATGGTCCTAAACGCTAACTTTTCCCCAGCTTTTCTGTGAAATTCAGGGGAAGAATAGAAATTAGAAATTTAAATATTTTATGGGCCTCCCAGGATGAACTGGCAGATGAACAGAAGATTAGAGCAGTAGATTTTGGACTTGGATCTCAAAAGTAAAATCCAGCTCACCTAACTTTACCTTTAACGTCTTAAATGCCCATGACTGGACAAGTCAGTCTAGATTCCCTTTATCATTGACAAAGGCAACTTCAAGGGTGCAAGTCATGTTTCCATAAAATCGATGTCTCCTTAAGTCAGTGAGGGACTCCTTTTCCTAAATACAGCATCTAATGCCATTACAGACAGCATAAGATATCGCTCCTGGCCTTGATAAGTCAAGTATATAGGTCCTGGTTTGTACCTGTCAGTCCAAAACACACTATAGATATCCTGGTCACCCTACCACCTCTCCAGCGGCACTTGGCACCTCAGCAAGAAACAGAACCAAGATCTATTTATCTCCTGATCCAATGAACAGAATCACATCTCATTTGTCTGTCTGAAACTTCCATATCATCACTTATGAAAGGCATTTGAAGATCTGGAATAAAAAAAAATGTAGTAGTACCACTTAATGTGGCTAAGGACCATTCTTATAAAAAATGAAGCCATCTGTACTTCATCACAAACCATTTTACAGTCAAACACCTAAAAACTAAATTACTAAAAAACTCTTTAGTAATTTTGAAATGTAGCTTTCTTAGAAAGCTCCTTTAAAGAGGAAACAAAATCATCTGTATACTCAATTATTAATACTGAAATGTAAACAATAAAAACACATTGTTTTGTCTTAAGTCAACAGTGTTGTACTTTTTCCAGCTTTGTGTTAAATATACAACATTATTACAAATAAACAACTAGTATAAATATTCTATCACAAACCAGTTATAAAACAATATCTTTTTAGGTACATTATTTATTCATGCCTTTAAAAATAGGTGGAAATAAAAATGTATATTATAAATTAAAGTGATATATAAAGGAACCTCAGGAATAACTAGATCAAAATTAAGGTTTATATGCTGTACCTTTCTTGTTGAATATGAATATTCATTGTACAGGGGAAGCAAAATAAAAGATACTCCTTATAGCCCTTTTCCTTGTTTTTATGAGCATGGTGTTTATGTATGATGGGTAGGAGCATGTTTTGCATGTTTTAAACTTTAACTCCTTTTTAAAGTGTTTATTTCTGAAGATATTTTCATTGCTTTCATTGTTAAAACTCTTTCTAGCCATACTTACTAAATATTTTTTTACAAACAGTATGGTTCAACCAATAGTCATTATAACTCCTGTTTACAATGGCAGCCTGTCAGGGGTTAATAAAGGCTCGCCTATAGCTACCACTCTCTTCAATCTGTGTGTTTCTCGAAAGCCTGAAAAAGTAGTCTTCCCAGCTTCCAATAGCATTGATAAACTGGAACTCTCCAACAGAAGAAGCAGGTTTTGTCTTTAAATTTTCTTCACTGGAACTGTTCCATAGTGTTACTTCCCTAAATGTGGCTCCTGGAGCCACATGAGTGCACATGTATGTATATTGGTGTGCGCATACAACACGTCTGTGTTGTATAATGTGCTCCTGCCTGCCTTTTTTATGGTCAGATGACTATTGAAATCACATAAATATTTTACAGGAGGAAAAGGATTGATTCTCCCAAGCTGTAACCCTTTAAAAATGAAGAGAAATAGGTACCTCCAAGGAGTGATTCATCTATCCTGCATGAGATACTTGTTCAGAGGTAGACTGAATTCCCATGAGGTGTTATACCTTTACATTGACTCCAAAGAGACCTTGAACAAACAGTTCAGGTTCAATGCCTATTTTTTGAATGTCTAAAGCCAGCTGAAGGGAATCTCACCCTAATTAATTGTTCTGTCCCAAAGGAAGAAATCAGTATTACTGTATCTACACAAAAGGAATTGATGATATCCATGTAGCTAGCATGGTATAACAGAAGATTAATACTGCTCTTACACCCACTCTCTGCTGTTGCTTCCTTCCCACCTCTTTGTGGGAGCTGCTTATCACAGCTATCTCAGTTACTTTTCTTTTCCTGTACCTTTGCCAGATAATCACCTCAAACTCTCAGGCTCAATAGTGCAGCACCAGGACCTGACCAGGACCGGTGCCCTCACGTTGGCAGCACGTGCACTACATTGCTCTCAGCTACTGATCTTACCTAGGCCTTCTGCTGGGATCATGCAGCCCTAGGTCAAGCTCAGGGATGAGAAGGGGGAGAGGAGAAAAAGCCCGACTGTATTTAAAATATCTGAGATGCCATGAGGGATACCCACTGCATTAATTTTTAAGAGTAGAAGCAAGTAACAGAAATTAAAGACCAGCTTAATATACAGTCATACAAAATACATTTTGCTATTGACCCTGGGAGTAGAGGAGACTTCCTCTTTTTATTTTCTTCTCCTTTTCTCCATCCCACTTAAGGCAAAGAAACCAAGTTGGACCTCTGAGAAGGTGAGAGAAGTTTCTAGCCCAGCCAACCAATCTGCTGTTGCTCCTTCCACATGAATGACTATGGAGTTCACACATCTGCAGCCAAAACAAAATCCTGAATGAACAGACTCCCTATTTTCCCATGCTCTTTTTCAGATCCACCTGAAATTCATGCAGACCTGAGCCACAAAGACTGAGGTGAGGAGCTACAGCTCTCCAAGGCTGGTTAATTAGCTGAGGCTTTATATCTGTGCTAGTGCCATGAAAAGGATAGGAACCTCCAGAGAGCTATTCAGCTCAGCTATCACAGCCAGTTGTCCTCAGGTGAAATAAATCTCCATCCAGAAATGCTTACCTCTCTATTAATGAACAATAGCAGAAACCTAACTGTTAGCTTAGACTAGGCAATTTGTCTCTTTTATGATTAAAAGTAGGTGAGATGAATGCACAGCTCATTGGCCATTTTCTTTGGTCACAAGGTTCACTCTGTGATGACTGATACATACAGAGATGCCACCCAGTATGACAGATGTGCATATGAAATCAACCAACACATGAATTTCATCAGATTCACTTTCAGACCATTAGTTACAGTACCTTGGGGTCTGCTCCCTGCAGGTGCCTTGGTACTGGTGGTAATCACATTTATTCTGAGAGTAAGGAACGCCTACTAAGCCATACACAAAGCACAGTGCCAACTAGTGCCAAACCTAAGGGGCACATGACAGAATAAAGAAGAAAGGGAAAAGATATAGACAAAATTATGTATGGGAAGATAGAAAATACAGTGTTTCTTGTATAAAGAAAAGCGAGGTAGGATGGGAAAAATAAGCACAAGTAAATGGAGTATGCTGTGCAGAAAGACAGGGCTAGGTGAAGGGACTGAAGGTCAGATGGGGAGAGGGAGCATTTTCTTTAAATCATATCTCAACAGTAACACAGAAGTCTTTTCCTTGGCATCAGTGGGCATTCCACATCCATGTACAGCTTTTAAAATGAATATGGAAGAAAACTACCACTTGGTGGCTGTGGTGAAAATTGCCCATTAGAGATTGTGTGGAGATTATCAAGCTCATTCCACTTCAGATTATGGAATGAACTAAAATTGACGTCCTCAAGGTGAAAAGCTAGGTTTTTATCCACTATACTAAACAAATTTGGTTTTTTTAATATCCATTAAGGAACTGTGAAAGGAAAAATTGTGCAACAACTAGAAGTACACTGTAAATATCAAGATCATCAAAAGTCACAGAGCAATTTTTCCAATAATCTGAAGTAGTGATAGGAAGAGTAACACAGTGAATTTGTATTGATGTAGAAATCATTAACCCTACACCCTCACTTGGATTTGCATTAAAGAAGCAGATGACTATATTTGCATGCTCATTGCTTCTACCAAACTGTTTAGCAAGTCGGCAAGTTTACTGTCTTTGAGTATATATGTGCATATGTGTGTCCACCTATGTGTCTGTGAATGTTTATTGGGAAACACTGCATACCCTGAGTTCCTTATATTATGAAACAGTGTGTATATATTATTCAAATATTTTAAACATGCACTCCTAAAGACCACTTAAGGTGACTCAATTATGTGAATCCAGATTCTGCCAATTTAGCAGCTGTTAAGGAATATTACTTTGGGCAGTCCTACTGAAATATGTAAGATTCTTAGAAAATTAGTTAGTCATGCAGAATCTAACCCAAACTGTTATTTCCACATATCATTGTAAACAACCATTTGCATTCTTAGTCTTATGCAGTCTGTTGCCACTCCTGTATGCTATGGATTGTCTTATCATTTACAGATGAGCCCTTGTAAAGCTAGAGATCATTGGGATGCCTGAGTCCCTTATCCACATAAAGAGCAACTTCTAACATTATTTTTCAGTGTGAATGATTTGAAACCCTACAGTGGGCAGGAAATTTTGACTGGAAAACCAGGAAATGCTATTTAATAGTAAAATAAGTAATCAGGAAGCAAGTAACAGTGATTCATTAGGACGGTTAATAAAAAATAAACAGAGAAAAGTAACAGAAAAAGCAAGGATAAAATTAAACAGTAATGATGATTTTTAGTAAGATACTCTGAGACATGACAGAAGTCTCAGTACACCAAAAGGAAAATCTTGTTTGCTCAAATTATTTGTTTCTTCTGTCTAATGAATGTAATTCTAATATACAAGTGATAACACTGGCATTTCTTTGAAATGTTGATTCAGTTTAATTATGAAAATCACCAAGGTATTTTCTGGCTGCTGCATCACTCCCTGTACTAAGATTAATCACATCAACATCATTCATTTAATCTTCAAAGAGTAAGCAGTTGTCCACAAAAGCCTTCAAATAGCTTCATTAGTGCAATTTTTCAGACTCTAACACTTATCTGGCAGCATATGATTGAGAGTAAGGAAGGTCATTATATTCATCTGTTTCCTAATCCGGTTTATTTTTTTAATGGTTTTTTTTGTTGTTGTTGTTTTGTTTTTTTGGTTTTTTTTTTTTTATGTGGATAACTTTAAGCTCTACTTACTTGCCCTTTATTATGGACAACCAAACCATGGGCAGTTTAAATACAGATAAAATTGTTGGTGGCTATCATGATTTACTCAATGTGCGATGATGAATTTGAGCCAGAATGTACTCCTCTCCCAAGCCCAGCACTGATTTAACATACGTATTGTTTTTGTCACTAATCACAAAAAAACCTTAAAATATGTTTGCTAAAAACCTGCAAACAAGGTTAAAAAGGTGAGACACACAGTAATGTGCCTAATGTTTTCAGTGTCAGACTGAGCCTTATTAACAATGTTTTAGAGAATGAAAATAAGTCCAACCTCTCCCTATTATTAATATTTAATTACATGCTAAGAGCCGCATCCTCTTCAGTCTCCCATGGATGCTGAAAAGACCTTCCCTTATTTCATATTACTTAGAAACTTCTCTAGCACAACCCTGGGTATTCTCAAAATATTCTGGTACCCAGTGTCCAATTAGCTGATGCTGTGATACAATCTTAGAGCAGTTAATTTTTTTTAAATATAGCATTGAAACCCAACGTATTAACAGCAAGCGTGACAGCTCACTATCACGATCACAATGACAGCCTGGTCAGACACAATTATCTTACCTGCATAGCACTAAAACAGCCACTGATCAAAATGTACTTAGTTCTATTATTGAAAACTAAAGCCTCCAGGTTTAGTTTTCAAGCTTTAAAAAACAAAGACTTTATTAAAGTTTCTGCTAACATATTTGCCTGCAGCTGTCAGTGAATTTTGCAAAAAAATCCATGAATCAGAAAAGGGGAAGCCTTGAAATGCCAGGCAGCAAATGTATTTTTTAAAAATACAGACTAATTAAATACCTACAAACTATAAAAATAAGTATTAAAATGAATTTAAATTATCCTTTTATTTAATTTTGGATGACAAAAAAATCAATTTTGCTTTCAACAAAAAAAAAAAAAAAAAAAAAAAAAAAAAAAAAAAAAAAACCCTTGAGCAAAAATTTACAAAAATTAATCTTAAGGCTCTGGTAAATTGCCACTGTTGCAAATATGCCAATCATTGAGAAGGTCTCCAAAAGCATGCAAATATGTTTGAACCACTAAGATGATTGAACCACTAAGGTATTTGTTTTATTAACAACTGGAATTAGTTTAGAGAGAGGAGCACAGGATAGTTCTGTAGCTACAAAGCAATATATTTTTTTCAGTTGTCACTATATCTCACAGAGTTATTTTCATTCTTTCCCTGGCATACAAACAGCACTCATGCCCTCTCCTTGGTTTGCAGTGCTATCTAGAATCAATTGCAATATGGAAAAAAAACAGCATAAAACGCAGACTCCACATAGTTCTCAACCTAGCCACTCAACAACACAGAGGTGAAACTTTTCTAACCAAGGGTCCCCTGCAAAAGCAAAGATTTTCTTTATGCTTATACTTAGAACAAAAAAATGAAAATTAATTTTCTCAGAAGCAGATGTATAAGCTGATACCTCACTTGCACCTTTTGGTACATAAGACTTCCCCAGCTTTGGTAGGAAAGGAAAAACATAAGCAGGTGCAATATTTATTAAAGTCAGAGAAGATTAAGGCATATCTCAACATGACTTTACATACAAGTTTTAGTCATTGGGCTATTTATGAAATACAGACTATTTTTCTCCTTGTCAGCTCTTTGCTGAAGACTCATGCTTGGGGATTCCTCACTCATGACAGATTAAGTCATGGAAATCATTTTATTTAGAGCAGGGGTCAGGATGCAAGAAAGTCACAACAGCTAGAATAGCTACTGTAGCTGAAGGGATACAGAAGCCACAACAATGTGTCTCCACTGGTATATATCAGGCTTTTTTCATCTGGATATTTTAAGCCATGTTGATATCCCACCCTTAGTCTGAGGTGTTAGATGCCATATACATTTATTTCTACTTCCATATATAAGAGCTTTCCTTTCAAGAACCAAGGGCCTCTGCAAAGGATTTGTTGTTGTTGTTAAGAAAAACAGCAAGTTTGAGATTGGAGAAAAGTACTTTTTAAAACCTTTCCATAAATTGCCCTCAGATCTTGTCCCTGGATCTTGGCAGTATGAGGCTACATCATTTCAAACTGTGAACAATAGAGGGAATGACCAGATTCATCCTGCAGTTTGTCCCATGTCACTGAAATACTTAGAAATTCTTATGCAATGTAAGCTTACTTCTGCCTCTACCTTACCTCTGCAGGACATGGTGGAGTGGGGGGGACAGCTATTCTGCTATGCACTTTTAGACAGGAATCTTCGTGGTAAAGAACAGCTGTATATCCCTGGAATCCTTCCATCCACAGAGTTGTCTGCAGTCATGGTTCAGTACTAAAATCAGTATGTTCCTAACAACTTAGCCTTAAAGGGCTATACTCCTTGGGTGACATTTAAGCTCTTTTTTTCACTTCTTCTTTTTATTCAGATACTTTATTCACTGTTATCCTTAGGAATCCCAAAGCTTCTAGGTCTCAACCAGGACTTAAAAGAAGGAAAATTCTTCAAACAGGTCTTGCTGTGACAAATGTGAGTATTATGTGCTACTATTCTTTACTGTTCTCAAATCTCAGTTTCCCTAATTACACAGTACTTCTCTGAAAAGTATGAATTATATAATGAGTCGAACAAAGACATATGCTGCATGTACTGCTTCAGTTACCAAGCAAAGATAAGAAAATAAAGCTAATCACAGGGAAAGCATTTTCAATTAATCTGCCTCACTGTGTCCATGTACAAGGCATTAATTTACGTTGGTTGCTTTTAATTTTAGCAATAAATGAACTTTTATTTTTAATGTAGGAACAGATCCCTGCATAAGTGACAATATGCAGGATAAATAATCAATTAAGGATGTATTTATATAAAAAGTAAGAGCAAAATAACCTATAACCCCTCAAGACAACCATGAATACAAATTTATTTAGATCATCCCCTAAAAGAGAATTCACCTCTCCAACGGTCATGATCTGCCTTTTTTTTTTATTAACAATACACAAGTTTTCAATCAAAATTGGTACCAAGTGAAAAACCTTCTTCATAGAGCATGAAGAAGTAGAGATTCACCTTTCTGACAACCTTCTTTCCTGTCTTCTATATATCCTCATAAAATATTTACTCTGCTTCTGAATGACCACTCTGATTATCCTTAGACTCCTTTTCAAATTCCCTGATGATGTCATGGAAATGTTAAACCCATTATGCTAAGCTAGGACCTCCATCTACTCTGACCTCTTGGCACTAGCTTCTGAGGACAGCATGACACTTTTACATAAAAGTTAGTCTTCCTTTGGGTCATCAATAGGTGGACTCGTAATACATCAGCACTTCAATCAACACCAGTAAAATTTAGCCAAGGCCATGTAAAACATCCAAAACCATTCTGTGCTTACAATAAAGTGATTAAAACGTCTATTAAAAGGTACAATTATTTTCCATTGGAAAATAAGCATTTATATCATTTCATGGGTCCACCCCACAGGTAACACATGGCATTCCTTTTCATTAAGCTATTAGGGAAGTGATTAGTGACTAGCACCCTGCTCTAATTATCTTTAATGTAGTGTTTCAAATTGATCATGCATAATGCAATTAGAAATCATAATTAAATTAATTTATATTGATTTAAGCCTTTATAAGTTGTTAATAACCATGGCCCATTACATTAATTCCTACGAGCCAACATTAATATTTCCAATATGCTGAAATATTTCCCTTTTCCCCCCTTCCTTGCATCGGCCACTCCTGCAGGAGTTCGCAGGCGGTGACTGTCGGGGGATGCTCCCGGGCAAGTGCCTCCGCGGCCGGCGGCTCCAGCCTGGCCCTTAGTGGTCCAGTGCGAGTGGGTGCTGGGGAACGAATCGATCGCTGGCTTTAATGCGGGAATAATGACCGCTTCCCGGGCTGACAGCCGCCCCTTCGATTTCCATGGAGACGGAAAGACCCCGACAGCCGCCCAAGGGGAAGACTCGAGGGGTGGGAGCCAGAAAAGCGAGCTGGTGGGGGGTGCTTACTGAAGGAGACAAGCCGACCCCCACCCCTCCCCCAACACGGCTCATGCCGGAGCTCCCCGCTGGCCGGGAGGGAAAGCTCCGGGGCGGGGGGACTTCCCCGGGCGCGGGAGGCAGCGGGACCCCGCGGGGCCGTGCGGGCGGACCTGGGCTGGGGGTGCGGGCAGCCCCGGGGGCTCCTGGGGCATGTGGCGGTGGCTGCAGCCGGCACCCAGCCCGGCGGAAGGCTCCCAAACCTCCCCTCTCCGGACACTGATCTTGTACCGGCCCATCCTCCCGTCCCCATCTCCCCCCACCGCAAAACAAAAGCTCTTAAGAAAATTATTTCCCCCCAGTTGCAATTAAACTTGTGCAGCGCGGCCCCCTTTTCGGAAGAAATTTGCATATAAACAGGCAGCAAATCATCCAGCGCGGGATGGCATGGGCCAGGCAGAACTCTCAAACGGGAGTACTTCCACCTCACCCTGTCTGCCACCTTTCCATCACATACGAACGCTCCAGGATCAAAACAAGTTTTCCAGTGAGAAAGATGTCCGGCTATAATAAAATCTTACAGCGGGGGGTGTCACAAATCATTTAATAAACCATCTTTGCTTAAATAATATTTCCTTTAAAATAAATTCGGGATTCACAAATCAGGATTTGGTTAGAAGAAGCATGAATTCTATTATATGTACAATTTAATCACGGGGTATTTAAAATAGACATTTCCATCTAAAATCCAATCAGAAATCAACACAGTACCTCGAGGCATTAAGATGATCATCTCCACTTTGCATTTGTAAACTGGTAGAAATAAATGTGGCTTGTGGATACCAAGAGGTCAAGTACGGCTGCTCAAATATTTTTCTTACAAAATGACGGATTTATTAGACAAATAAGTGGCCCGGCTGATGCAAAACCCCCAGTGATTGAATTTTGACGTTGAGTCAACAACAACTCGAACTACATCAGTGCTCCAAGATTTAGTTATGATGGTAGAGATTACTGAACAAATAGGAGTCAGAAATGAATACAGATTTCCTAGGATCTGCCCCTGGCACCCTCTTCTTGACATTCCCCTCCATATGCTATCCCTATTCACAATGTATTCTAATTAAAGGACTGGGCTATGTCTTCTAATTTTACAAGAACTTTTAAATAATTATTCTGGTGTGTGTTAAAAGGGACAACTTCAGACATAAGGGGATTTCAGTCCCTTTAGGATCTCTCCTCGGCTTTGCGGTTATCATATTCCCCTCCATGAGGAAGGGAGGAAAACGCCTCTGATTTGATTGCAGAAAGATGTGGACCCTGATCAAACTGCCGTATGCAAACACAGGCGTCCGCGGCTCATTTCCAGCCCATTCAAAGAGAACGCCTGGGGAGGGGGTTGGGGGGAAGGGTTGTGTTTGGGATTTTGGTGTGAGATTGGGGTTTTTTTCCCCCTTCCCAGTGGAAAAGACGTTGAGGGTTCAGCATTTCTGTGAAAATCTGTCCACGGAACCCGATCGCCTCTGAAACCAGGTTGGGATGTAGCCTCGATAGGGAATTTTTACCACGCTGAATCTGCCCGCTTTCCTTCCTGCCTCCTTTTCCCCTCCCTCTCTCCTTCCCCCCCTCCCGCCTCCCCACCCTACAGGTGTGTGTATCTGAAGCGAGTTGCCCATTCTGAGCGCTGTCAGCCGGCAGGGAGCAAGCCGTGTGCTGGAAAGCCTGCGTGAGCCGGGAGAAAGCGATGTTATTCTTGCTTCATTTCTTCAGCGCTTTGGAGCGTTACTTTTACTTGCTAATCACGAAGGGCCGCTTAAATAATTGAGAGTACGTTTAAGCATAAAGCAGTCAGTTTCTAATCTTTTCAGGGGAAAAGGGACTAATCTGCACCTGCTGTGAGAGCCCTTTTTTTATTTATTCTGTATATTACTTCCACTCCAAGCTGGACCTGATGGCTCCAATTACAGTTGAGCCTTGCAGAATCCATACCCTCCCTTTCCCAGCTCTTTTCTCTCCTCCGCAGCAATAAACTTTTCCTTGGTAGAGAAGAGGGAAAGGGGTGATCTTAACAGACACCATTTAGCAGAGATTATGATTTATTTATCTTTTAAGAGAACTCTTCAGAATTCCCAAGCTCTCCAAATCTGCCTCCTTTCTATTGCCTCTACTGTTTCGTATGCATATTTGTAGAAAAGAGAAGCACACGCAGGCTGTCACGGTGGTCTAGATTGTTTTTTTTTTTTTAACAGGGGACGGTTTGAGAGGAGTGCTTTAAAGCAGATTTTCTCCTATTAAATGTTTGGGAATAAATTGTTTAATAAGCCTTTCCTGTACTACCTATTTTCCCTGCCGTGTTTTTATATTGGGTAGAGGCACCTCAGAGTATTGTCAAAGTTAATTCCAGATTTTTATCTCTCTAACCTACTTAGGATGCGAAAAGGAAAAAAAAATCCAGTCAAATTAAAGTGAGTCCTCCTGTCTTGCCTTCTCCCAGCAAATAACTTGCAGCACCTAATAAATCTACATGGAGTTCCTCATATAGCCCGGTGCAGAAATAATTATTGTCCTGGCTTGTTTCATGTCAGAGGCCTCTTTGGCTCATCTGTCATGAAACCAATTTCACTTTATTTACATCCATTTGCTAGTTTAATTACTGTGCTGATGAATAGCCTGAAGGAATTAAGTTACGAGTCTTTGGAAACCTAAAACGACAGATATATGGGTTACCTTTTAAATAGAGGAAGAAAATGATGGGTGGTGTGTGCACCAAAATTTAAAGGTAATAGGAGTCTTTGCTACGTGGAAATGCAGAATCAACTGACACTCAGCCCATGCATTTACCTCTGTCTTTATGTAAAGTATTGCTTTGAAAGGCACTCATATTTTTGCAGGTTTAATGCAATCCGTATTAAAGCAAAGGTTCTGCAAGATGCATGCCAGCTTTAGATCTAAGCACAGATGCACTCATTTTTTCAGCCACAGAAAGAGGAAAAATGTTAGAAAAGTTGAAAGTAGGTCTTAAAGACTGACTTCAACATAAGCTATGCACTGTACATATAATACATATCAATAGGGTTACTATCCTGTGTCTGCAATTGCACAAATAGTCTCAAGCACCTCTTCCCTCTAACTTGCCTCTCTGTGATGCTCTGTACCAACAGAGGGGATTTCAACCAGCTAGGGGATCTCGTGCTTTTTATATAAACCGGCAAAACAACAGAGCTTATCTTTGTGTTATTTGTAGCCTGCACCCTTTCCTTTTCTTCGGGTGTTTTTCCCATCATTTGCATCACACACATGCGTGTCACTTGACCTGGAGATCAGGGGTAGGGAACCTGCCCCATCCACCCGCACGGTCCCTGCTGCAGGATCCTGGCACACTGAAATGATCCTGCCCTCCCCTCCTCTACCACTCAATAACTTTCCTGAGCCGCTTTCATGAGCTGCTGCTTTTATAATAATTAAGAAATTCAAAACTTTATACAGCAGGTATCTGAACGAAAGGTCAGTCTCTTTCACGCGCCTTCTCGGTCATCGTGGAAGGAAAAAAAAAAGTATTAAATAATCCGGTGGCCTCGGAATTAGGTCGGGAGTGTCAATTGCCGGGGCTGTGTCCCAATGCGTCACCTATGGACTGGCAAACGAGGTCCAGGAGGAGCCCGTGCGAGCATGTTCACTCTAACCCTGAAGAGAAGGTCCCCCGAAAACCCTGTCCTCCAAACAAAAGTAGAAACCAGACCGGAGAGCCCATGCATCTTCTCGGGCGCTGAGCCTGAAAGGCAAAATTTTATGTGGGGACTTTGAGGGCTGCATGAAAAATTCACGAACTCATGAGCTTTTACAGCACTCTCCTATATAGACTGCTGCTTCTCCTTCTCCCAGTAATTTTGTGGATCCAATCCTTTTGTGGATCTCACGTGGGACAAATCTTCCTTGAAGAAATGATGCAAGGCAATAGGCAATAGGGAAGATATAAAAGTGTGGTGAGGATAGCCAGAGCTCTGGCTGCCTGCGGGGGAGACGATGTTTGATTCGCTAGAAAAAGCCTTCTCCTCAGACACACCCTCCACAAGGAGATGGCTGAAGGGGTGGACAGAGACCCCCTTTGTCACAGAACTTGAGCAGCACTTTAAAACCAAATCCTTTGCCGGGGGAAACGTGACGCATTCCCCCTTTCTCCCTCAAATATCACTATCCACTAACCCGAGCTGGTTACACCGAGGCTATAAAAGAGCAGATCAAAAGAGAATTACAGCTGCCTATTCGAGATACTCCGGGTCTTTATATCTAAGAGAAATGAAAGGAGAAAGTGTACGGCAACACAGGGTGGGGTATGAAAAGCTCCCTTCCCCCCTTCCCTGCCTCTCCCCTCTTCTCTCTCCCCCTTTGATTAATAGATCCATGTGGCTAACGGCCTGACATATGGTGTGCGAAGCAGCTTGAGATGGTACCTCGGGCATACCCTACGGCTATTAACATATTACAGGCTTCTGTGCAGCCACAGACGGACAGAGGGAGAGTTAGGCAGACAGACAGCCTCCCCTCGCTCCGCGCCGCCCACCGCGGCCCGGCGGAGCTCTCCGTGGTGCTGAAGCGCCGCCAATCCGCTCTGCTCCGCCCGCCCGCTGCTCCGCCTGCGCGCAGCCCCCGCTCCGCCTGCGCGCAGCCCGCCCGCGGCGTCTCCGCCGTGGTAGAGTTCAAAAAGCAGGCGTGCACGCCCAGGCGGATTTGAAAATCCTACGCCGCTTTCAAACGAAGAGGAGGAAAGCAACACCGGCATTACTCCTTGTGTTTCTCTCTCTCTATTTTTATTTTTATTATAGATTTAAAAAAAAAATTGCTCTGTATATAACTCCTTTACCACAAAGTACACAGAAATTGCCTTCTGTGGAATCCGGTCGCATATACAATGCAGTGCCAGCTTGTAGTGCAGAAAAGACTTTCCTGCCAATGATCCAAAAGTTAGGGAACTCGCACCTAATGCACCTGGTGGTGTGGGAGAGAGGTTATTCCCAGCCGTGGTGTTTGGAAAGAGGAATTATATTAGAGAAAAAGTGGCTTAGAATGCAGCAAAACCTGAGGTTTATTTAACACATTTCAAGGGTTCTGACAGAAACATACATCACCCCTGCACTTTGCCTTGTAGATAGCTGCCCCGACTCTTTTAAACTTTGTTCTGGCTGCTTTGTTGGGAAATAAATGCTAACACCAGATTAAACGTTTCAGGTAGCTTCATCTTCTGATTTCAGTAAAATAGTGTTAATAAGGAGCTTTGATGTTGTTTTACTTTCAGACTGTATGCCTTAAGGCAGAAAAGCGCATAAAGGTACATGGGAAAGTAAATTGCCAGAAGCGAAGAGCACCCCCGCTTTCAAAATCCCGTAAGTACTCCTCTCTCTCTTTTACATCAAACCGACTCTATGCAGAGCAGCGCTAGCTCTTTTGAGATTGCCTGACTTTCACCAATATCTCTTCTTTTAACGCACACACGGCGACATGTGCCTCTGTGTTTATGTGTGTGCACACTTCAGTATTAGCAGTTGCTAATGAAACTGAAGATTATGGGGGAAAATACGAAAGGGTCATTGCCATAGCTGTTTTTTTATTATGATTATTTTCTTTTTCCCTAATAAGAATACAAAATCCCGTGGGGTAAAGCCTTCTAGAGATTTTCGGTGAGGAGTAAAGCCGATGCAACGTGAGTAGAGAACTGTAAATCTCCACCACGCTGAAGCAGCTCGGAATAAAAGTTTCGTATCCTGTATGTACATTTGGGGCTTTCTTAGCTATTTCGCCAGTAGCCTCCTCTATTCTTTCGGGAGCCCAGCACATCAGCATCGCAGATTCCTCATACACAATCAATACATTTTGCATAACACGAGTCTCCCTCTCACGCTCTCTTCTTGCCTTGCTCCCTCTCTATTCTGCTTTGCCTCTCGTCGGTGGCCGGGATTTCTACACGGGGCTTTTCTTTTAAGATATTAGCGCCCGCAATAGTCTCAAAAGCAAAACATGCTTGCTCGCGTCAGAAATTTCGCTGGAGCCCACCACAGCAACCTTTCAAGCATGCGGTTCGGTTTCAGACAGACACAGCTTGTCTCTCTCCAGTATCTCCTCTCCCCCCCTCCCCTTCTATTCCTCTTACAGCAGTGCTTTAATAAAGTCACATAAGTGATTGAAATTAACATAAATCATTATTAGTTATTAGGATTTGCTCTAAATTACACTGTGAATATAACACCAAACCCCATCTGCCACTCCTGCTCTAGCAGCAATAGATTGCAGATAAAATAAATGTCCTTACCCCATTAGAATGTTCCTGTCTCTGTAGCCAAAAGCCAAACAAAAGCAATAAATACAGAGCTTTTTTCTCTCCACTATTCAGCTGTGACTGTTTTCATCAGCTCTTCCTCTAGAAAAGCTCAATAGCTGCCTGAAAATATTGCATTTTATATCACCAAAGGGCGATTAATATTGCATTAACTGTATTTAACATTTTTTAAGCGCGAGTAATCTGAAATGAGTAAGTTTCTGTTACTAAATACAGAGGATGTCAGAGCTGGTGGAAACAGCTTAAAATATCTGTATAAACAGATTATTTGTTTCATACTTTGTATTTTTATAATGTTATGGTATAGTGTGCTCTGTTTGAAGTAGAAGAAGCCATGCTAATGGTCTGTTTAAAGTATTCTGACACTGTCTAGAGACATCCAAGTCTCTGCCTTCATTAAATGTTTATTGTCAACACTTCAGTGAAAAAAAAGTCTTGTGTAAGTGAATTTCCACTGCTGGATGCTGTCAACACTTTGTTTTATTCTGATCCGCGTGTACAAAAGTTTGTATACATTATGCTGAAGTGAAGAGAGGCAGAGATTTAGTGAGCTATAATTAGTTACCAAACAAACTTTTGTTAGTAATTCGGTTTATATAATGACCATAATCAAGGGCTAAGTCATGTATATCGGCGCCTCGTCTCCTTTTCGCACAGCCCGTAAAAAGATGTGTTCATGTTGACATGCTATCTTGTCAAGGAACACCCTTTTTAAAATAAAGTAAAAAAGCAAAACCAACAAAAAATCAAACCAAAAGCATACACACATCTTACATCTTTTAGCTCTGCCTCACAATTTTAAATTTCTTTCTTCCACCTGGGCAAGGGATGAAAAACCCTCTCCGCACGCCGGTGTTTGCAGTATGAGCCGTCTGTCTGCTCCCGCTGCTGGACCCGGGCTCGGAGCGGTTTGTCCCCGCACCGGGATCCGCCCCGTGCTACAGCCCGTGCGAGCGGCAGTGTCAGTCGGCCTTCTCACCCAACGAGGCACCTTGGAGTCTTTTATGGCTCGCTTGTGGAAATCAGTGAGAAGTAACAATTTTTCTTCAACGTACCAGGGCCGAGTGTCTTTTAAAAATTTATTAATTTTTATATAAAACCTTTAAAATACTTTAAGTACAGCGTTTAGAGTGATTAACGTCTTAAGATGTCATTTTTTAAAAGTAATTTCCCCTACCCCCCGACTGCCTGATAAATTTTAATTTTATATTAAAACAAAAAGAAGTGTTTAACCACTTTTCCCCGGAGTTAGAGATGCTTTGGTACACTTAGGTAAGCAAGCTGAAGGAGTTAAAAATTAGTTCAAAGGAGGACGTCTGCTTTCCCAGAGGGGCTGTGACTCCAATTTGGGAAGCAGATTTTGCATGTGCAGCTGTCCCTGAACGACCAGCCACGGCGTGCTCCCGAGCAGGGCTGCGCTGCCGACACGGCCATAAACCCGCACCCGTGGAGGGACCGGGCTCCCTGGCCCCCTCTGCCCGCGGGAACACCGCGCTGAGTCCGCCTCAAAGTTGCATCTTAAACCAGCAGGCGGAAGGGGACTCGGCGGGGGAGGGCGAGCATCCCGCGGCGCCTCCGCCCCCCGCGGAGCAGGAGGCGCGGTGGGGACCCCGCACCGCCTGCCGCTGCCATCGCTGGTGCGGAAGAGAAGGCGGAAAGTGCGCGCCTGTGCCCGCGGGCGCTGCCTGCCCTGCCCGGCACTGCCTGCCCCCAGCCGCTGCCCGTCCGCCCGCCGGCGGGGCTGGGGCCCTCCGGTGCAGGCGCTCTTTCTGCTACGACTTCTTCTTCAAAGATTTATATGTGACATCTTATTTTAAATTAACTTTTGAGCTCTGGGTTTCATTCATCCATCCACGCACCCACCCACCCGCTGCCTGCCTATCTTGCTACGATGCGAAGAGACTTGCTTGCAGTTTTACCACCTCGGTCTCATCTCTGGGACCTATATATTCAGCTGACCTATATGTTCATCCACTGCTTTTCTCCCAAACCGAGCCTCCTTCAGGTGCGAAGGGGTTGCAAAGGAGGAAAAAGAAAAAGCTTCCCAAAAGCG
Source organism: Vidua macroura (assembly GCF_024509145.1). Taxonomy (NCBI): domain Eukaryota; kingdom Metazoa; phylum Chordata; class Aves; order Passeriformes; family Viduidae; genus Vidua; species Vidua macroura. The sequence continues at coordinate 48,624,770 of NC_071572.1, read as the reverse complement.
GAAGGGGAAAGGAAGGGAAGGGGGGGGGGGGGAAAGAAAGCGTCGTGCAGCCTCCCATCAAGCTGTCTTGACAACAATTACTAAAGTTTTTAATTAGCCTCTTGTTATAATTCATTTTATTAATTTTCTAAATCTCAGTCCATGAATTATTAACGGCGGCCCCGTAATTGTGTTTGCAGCGGCGCACGTGATGGCGGCGGCCCCGCCGCGCCGCGGCTCTCCCCGCGCGGGTCCCCTCCGCGCCCCGGCTGGGGAAGGGGCCCGGGCAGCGCCGGGCCCCGCTATTTTATCAACTCTTAAATAACATAATTACCGATAATCAGACCCTCGTCTGGCAGGTGGAAACAGGTTCCCAAGCGGATTAGAATTCTGCTGCTGATCTTTTAAAAATCAATTAGGCTTGCCTCCGCTTTGGAATCAGCAGGTAAATATAATAAAGCTTAAAAAAAATAGCGCCGGCTGAAAAGCGAGATATAAATAACTGGAGGGATTTTAAATCGTTTGGGAAATGCCAGAATAACACAGGGCACCACCGGCGCTATCAAGCTTTATGCGCTCGAGTTCGTCAGAGTTAAAATAATTATCTTTCGACAAATCTATTTCTCTTCAGAGGAAAGGGGTAACACAAGGAGGCAGGGAGGGAGGCACATAAACCATAAAGTCAGTGCTGTAGGACACTTCATTCTCCTTCTGGGAAGCCTTTTTACTTGTTGAACCAGGACCGAATTAGTCTTAATATCACAGGAGAGTAAAAATCAATACGACCGTGGCAGTGGGTGTCTGTTACTCACTTATGATGGCCTAATCTAAGTTGAAAGCAAGCGGAGAGCAAGTGTTAGGCAGAAATTCCGGGAGCCAAACCGCGTCTAGCCGATTTAGGATTGGAAAATCACACTAGGAAAGCGGCGAGATATCTCGGTTGTGGAGAAAAAAGCCATTCAAGTGGTGACAGCAGCGAAACGTTCATCGGCAAGGGGCACGGGCTGGAGAGCAGGAGTCGTCAGAGACACCGCCCGGCCCCTGGCAATGGGAAGTGGGGGGATTTCTGTATCTTTCTGGTCACAAGTGGTTCTTCTCTATGCGAGAAGCTGCATACTGTTGGGGAATAAATGCGGACATATGTTCTGCCTCTTCATCTTTTATCTTACTTTTTTCCTCGAATGCAAAAGTTTTATTAGTCCTTAGGTTAAACCTTATAAACTAACTCTTTCTTTCTTTCTTTCTTTCTTTCTTTCTTTCTTTCTTTCTTTCTTTCTTTCTTTCTTTCTTTCTTTCTTTCTTTCTTTCTTTCTTTCTTTCTTTCTTTCTTTCTTTCTTTCTTTCTTTCTTTCTTTCTTTCTTTCTTTCTTTCTTTCTTTCTTTCTTTCTTTCTTTCTTTCTTTCTTTCTTTCTTTCTTTCTTTCTTTCTTTCTTTCTTTCTTTCTTTCTTTCTTTCTTTCTTTCTTTCTTTCTTTCTTTCTTTCTTTCTTCTTGGCATTTATTAAAAGGGCCTCACGAGAATTTTGTGGGTTTATGAACTATTCGGATTTATCTGACAGAAAGCGGGACATTTTGGTTTTGCACAGTTTCCTACCATGAAAAATAGGAAACTCTGCAAAGCTTTTATTTTCACCATCTGTTTTATTAACATACTTTTTTTTGTCTTTGTACTCGATAAGGATTGTACTTATTACAAAACAAACTCCTCAGCTTTTCAATACATACATCAGTCATTACTGAATGATACAAATGTGGTATCGCTTTCAACATTTCAATCATTTGGGGCAGATGAAAAAGAAAACCCAACATTTGTAATTATTTTTATTTGTTCATTCCTGACTCTCCAAAAAATGATATCCGGTAATACTTTTCTATAAAATAATATTCTTACAAATGCATTTATTAAAAATTCTGATGACATTTCAAGTTAATAACAACAGAAACAAGTCAATTTCCGGTGGACGAGATCTATGGGTTTTTTTAAAAATACCTTTAGTGCTTATTTTTTAACATCAACAGTTGTTTAAAATCACAGCTTTTTTTAACGTATTATTCTTTTCTGAACATCACGTGTCTTGGTTCACAGATTTACCGGCAAAATTAAAAAGATTTGGCTAAAATATGTCTACAGAAGAAATAATCCTAGCTATTAAGTAACTTTTTACATTTGGCATCTGATCTAGTCACAGGTCATCAGAAAATAGAAAGAGGTTCTTTGATCACTTGAAGCAGTAGGTGGCATCCTATACGTTCCTAATGAACAATTGCATTCACAACATAAGGAGAGATCAGTTTAGGATTTTCATATTTATTAACCCAAAATAAAAATAAAGTATCTTATTACATAATTAAGTGCAATTAGGCCAGTCAGAACAACATATAAACCTGAAACCACCCAAGCTTTTCTTCTTTATACATATTTTGTAGGTGCATAATCCTTTCCAGCACACTGAAAAGAAATACTTCAGAAGTCCTTCTTAAAATTTTACTTTGATTTATATTCTGCAGTTATAGAATAAACTTCAAGAAACACACGCAGCTAATATATAGTTAATTTTATTCAGAGCACCGATTTTCACATAAGAGCTATCTCAAAGTAATGATTTCTGGATTTAGCAGAAAAATACATCTCTCACTATTTTCTTTTTGGTAGAATTAATCTTATCATCTAACGGCCATACCTTGAATTTGCTAGCCGTGGAAATACTTTTCTTTTTTTTTTAAATGCACCCAATAATGATAATAATAACTATTCTGTTTTTACGTTTGTTTTATTTGTAAGTATGCTGGGACACATCTCCCTGTTGTATTTTGGCATACAGAAATATTTCTGATAGAAATTAAATAGAGTAAAGACACAACCAAGGAGAAAGCTCAGCAAACATACATGGACAGGTAGATTATTCAGTGAGACATTTCAGGATCCACACGTGGTTGCAGTTTGTAACCTTGTTGTTGTTGTTGTTTTGTGCATTAAAGAAAATATTTACAATCGTCTTTCTTATCTTTTTTTTTTCTTTTTTTTTTTCCCCTCTTTTAAATCTAAATACAAGAACGTGACAAGAACGTTTGTGTTTTCGGTGAAAACAGGCAGTTAAACTGTGAAATTACACCATCCACAAAAGATTCTACCAGAAGCTAGTCTATTTAGTGCTCAGTTTCAAAATGCATAGAATGTTTGCGCTGCAAACAATGATACACAAAATAATAATAAAAATAATATTAATAAAATAAATAGATAAATAAATAGATAAATAAATAATATCGAGACTTTATCACGGATCTTTCTATGCCTTTCCCCCCTCTTTTCTTTTCCTTTCATTTTTTTCTTTTTCTTTTTTTTTTTTTTTTAATTGTTTTCAGGTCATCTCATGCATAATTTCAGTCTATTGATTGTTTTGATTTAAACGGAATGGTATTTTCTTTTCAGAAATTCTTTTTTTATTCAAAAGCCTCAGCAGTCTCTCGGCAAGAGACAGAGTCAGAGATGGCTTCTGCACGTCATTCCCTTTTTTACCTAACAAGCCCTGATAATTTTGTTTGTTTCCAATCCTAGAGATATGTAGCATACCTTGACGATTATTAGCAATACCAGCATCGTTATTACAGAATAACATCATCTCTTCCAATCCAGGAGACTGTGATAGTGCAAATTGAACCCCACACACCCCTTCCAAAAGCCTTCCTCCACATAACGTTTATGATATACAATAAACGACTTTTAAGCCCAAGTGGTTTTTTTTTTTTGTCGTGTGTTTGTTCCCAGCATGCACATCCCTCAGAAACAAATGTCATTTCAAACCCATCACCGGTGATTTCTTTTGCCTACCGGGTGCAATAACCTCCAGCCCTTGGAGGAAACCAAGGGAGGACCTTAACCTAAATCCAGCAGATTTGGTGGGGATGCCGGGGGGCATACGGTTGGGAGCAGCGGGGAGGGAGGGAGGAGAAAGAACATAGTTAACCATGAGCCTTAATGAGTCTGAACATAGTCTTTTGGAGAGCATCCCCGCTCTGGCAGGTTTGGCATCTGCCTCCAGATGCAACTCTGCAGAGAGAGGGACCTGTCTTTGGACACAGCTGGAAACGCAAACCACGCAGGCGAGGAAGGAGAGACAAAGGGGTTGTGGAGTAACTTTTTTTTTCCCTTGCTTTCCTTGAGCTAGCTCGGATTATTGAGGCAACAACAGAGAGGAAAAGGACTGCTCCCTAGCCTCGAGGGGCCGCTCCCCCGGTCTCGGCCTTGCCCCGCTCTCACCGTTCCCCCGGCACAGACAAAGCCTCGCGCAAAACCGCGTTCGAAGGAAAATAAAAAACAGGGAAAAAAAAATAAACCAAAGAAAAATAAAGATCAAAACAAACAAACAAAAAACCCAAACCCAAGCCAACTAAAGAAAAAGTTCCCCCGCACCAAACCACCTCTGTCCTCATTCATTACTAAGCCAGGGAAAAGAAAGAAATGCAGAAAGTAATGAAAAGAGACCCAAATCAAATGTAGCATCATCATCACCAACAGTTTCGCCTTCCGGGTTTGTTGGTCGTTTTTTTTTCCTTCGGAAAGTTGTGACTTAGGTTTCTCGGTTTGTGGCTGTTGCTGTCACGGCATTTATTGGTGTGTGTCTGTGTGTGTTTACGCTTTAAGTTGCTCTTTCTCTCGCTTTCTGTCGGGGGGTTGGGGGGCAGAGAGGGGAAAGGGCCGCAGAAGTGACCCCCCTGGGCTTCTAGAGCGTTTTTACCGCCTCTCTCCTCTTTCTTCTCATTGGTGTCCCCGGTGTCTTTTTTGTTTTAATAATTGATAGCGCACCCCCCACGAACGCACGCCCCCCCCCCCCCCCCCCCCCCCCCCCCCGCTCTCCCCGAGTAGTTCGCGTTTAATTTCTGCATCGTCCCTTGGTCCCCAGGAGCCTCCCACGGCGTCTCAGGCGACGGTGGCGGTGCGTAGGCATTCCCCGCGGCCCCGGCCCGGCCCCCCGGTGCCCCCGATGCCGGGGCCGCCCCTCCCGCCCCCCTAGTAGGTGGCGGAAAATTTCATCCGTTTCTGCTTCTGTCTCTGGTTGCAAAACCAAACCCGCACCCACGTTCTTTTTGAGGTCCAATTTCTCGGCGATGGCGGCGATCTTTTCGGAGGAGGGCCGGGGCTGGACGGCGAAGTACGCCTCCAGCGAGCGCTTCTCCGGGGCGGCGATGGAAGTCCGCTTGCGCTTCTTCTCGCCCCCATTGAAGAGCTCGGCTTGTTCATTTTTTCCCGCTGGGCGCCCTCGGCCTCCTCAGCCAGGCCTGCAGGATGGGCTTGAGGGCGATCATGTTGTTGTGGGAGAGGGTGAGGGACTCGAAGCGGCAGATGGTGCTCTGGCTGAGAGAGCCCACGCCTGGGATCTTCAGGTTGGCCAGCGCCGAGCCCACGTCGGCCTGGGTCACCCCCAGCTTGATGCGGCGCTGCTTGAAGCGCTCGGCGAAGGCCTCCAGCTCTCGCGGGTCCGTGTCCGAGTCGCAGATGGAGGCCAGGCCGGCCGCCCCCACCACCGCCGCCGCCGAGGCCACCTGCCCCGCGGCCGCCGTGGTGCGCGGCCACCAGCCCCGGGTGCGGCAGCCCCGACGGCATGTTCATGGCGGCCGGGGTGCGAGAGGTGGCCCAGGCCGTGCATGTGCGAGTGCGGGTGGGCCGAAGTGGAGATGAGGCCGCCGCCGCCCCCGCCGCTGCCGCCGCCGCCCCCGCCCGCCGCCGGCCCCGCCGCCGCCGCCGCCCGCCCCGTCGTGCCGCCGCCGCCGCCGCCTCCGCCGCCGCCTCCGCCGGGCATGAGCGCAAGGGAAGGAGAGGTGATGTGGTCGAGGAGGTCGCCGGGCTCCAGCGCCTGGTGATGATGGTGGTGGTGGTGGGTGATGGTGCGCCAGGGGCACGGTGGAGGTGGAAGTGCAGGGCACACTGTTCATGGTGTGGTACGTGGCGTCGGGCTTGAACGGGTGGCTCTTTCCCTGCGAGACGGCGATATCGACGGCGGCCAGAGCCTCGGCCCGCGCCAGCAGGGTCTCATCGAGGCTGGCGAAGATATTGCTCTGCAGCTGCAGGAGACACAAAACAGAGCGGGGTGCGGGGAGAGGAGGGCAACGGGGCAGAGTGGGCAAAGTGCGGAGGGGGAAGGGGACGGAGGGGGACAGCGTGGGGTTGCGGGAGCGCCGTGGAAAAGGAGGGAAGTCGAGGGAGGGGAGAGAGAGGTGGGCAAAGTTAGGGTGACGGCCGGGGAGCCGGCAGTAGGATCAGCGTGTAAGGGAGTATGGGATCGGGGGCAAGAGCCAAGAGATTGGGGGAAGAGTAGTATAGCAAGCGACAGCCCGGGGAAGTGAGGGGAAACAGGGGCATGGATAGAATAATGGAGGGATGGGAGAGGGAAGAGGCGAGAAGAGGGAGCAAAACAGGAAAAGAAGCAAAGAGTAGAAAGGTAAGGAAGGAAGGGGGAATTGGAAAAGGAGAGAAGGAAGGAATGAAGGGAACAAATAAATTAATGAATTAAAAGGGGGGGGGGAATGGAACGAAAGGAGAAGAGAAGGGAGGAGAAGAAATGGATCTGTAACTCTCAGCTGGGGAATTGTGTCAAACACAAGAGCACATAAAACGCATTCCTTTTCAGAGGCCGAGTCATAAAAATTAATACAGAAAGTGGATGAAGTCGGAGACTCGTGTGAACACCGCTTTCAAAAAAGATCACAGGCGCTCAGATGATTGCAGAGGAAGACATGAAAAAAACATTAAGCGCCGCTTGTCAAAATGTGCCTCGCAGCGGTTTTTTTATTAATGCACATACACATACATGCAGTATACAGAAAAGAGAGAGAGAGAAAGAAAGAAAAGAGTGTGCGTGTAAGGGAGAGAAAGAAAGAAGAGAGCTGCAGATGTCTGTCCCTTACCGGTGGAGTTGGTAGACATGCTCTTCTTATTGCTTCCGAGCTGGAGTGTAGAGAGGGGTATTTGTGCTCAGGTAGGGTGGGATGCATGGCAAAATGAGGCTGTTTGCTGTTCATGGACATCATCTTGAAGGCTTGGCATGTAAATCCACAAACACTCCTAAAGTCGGGGGAAAAGTGCTCTCCGGGCTCTCTCCTCCCGCCGGGGGAAGCCGCTGACAGCGGCGGGTGGCGGTGGCGGAGCCGGTGGTGGCGGCGGTGCCGCAGCGGACTCTGCCCCCGCCGCCGCCGCCGCTGCCGCGGTGGCCGAGGCTGGGCTGGGTAGGCGAGCGGGCGGCAAGGCTCCCTCTGGCCCCCGCCGTCTCCCTCGCTCCCTCCCTCACTCAGTTCTCTGCCTGCCGCTGCCCGGCGCCGGGCGCGCTGCGCTGCGCTCTGCCCGCACCTGAGCCCCGCATCCCGTGGCTACCGCGGGCGGGCTCTCGCGAGAGCGCGACGGCTCCGGCTTTGACAGACATCAGCTGTCTCCCCCCCTTCCTCCTCCTCCTCCTCCTCCTCCTCCTCCTCCTCCTCCTCCTTTTCTCCTCCTCCTCCTCCTCCTCCTCCTTTTCCTCCCGCCGCCCCCGGTCCTTGCCTCTCCGCGCCTTGTTGCATCTCCCGCAGCCCTCGCCCGTCTCACCGGGGCGGCGGCGGCGAAGCCACTCTTATAGCGAGCGGCACCGAGCAGCGGGCGGCTGCGGCACCTGTGGCTGCCACACGTGCGCGCTGCGCGGCCGCCAGCGCGGCCCGGGGCGCCCCGATGGGGCGGGGATAGGCGGAGTGCGGGGCTGGACGCTCCTTCCCTGCCGTCGGAACGGGGCAGGGAACCGGCCCGGCCCTCGGCACTGAAACACAAAGGTGCGCTGCCCCCTCCGCACAGCGGAGCTCTGCAAAGAAAGGGGCGTCTCCGGCCGCTCCCCGCTCCTGCCGCGAATTGTACACCGGCTCCTTGGAGAAGACGGACGGCGGCAGATATTTGGTTGAGCCACTCAGAGGCTATCGTTTTCCCTGTAATTTAATTTCCCTCACCCCGTGTAGTTTTATTGCACCTATTGCTGTGCCAGGCGCCGCGGGTGACAGCCGCTGCACCCACGCGGATCGTGCGTGTGCGCGCTGCACGGGCAGCGCCGCGGAGGTGAGACTGCATCTCCTCCTGCTGCCCAGCCCCAACTCCTGCTCGGTGGGAAAACCCAAGTTACATCGGCGTGGCCTCAAGCAGAAAACAATAACAAATTTCTTTCTTTCTTTTCTTTTTTTCTTTCTTTCTTTCTTTCTTTCTTTCTTTCTTTCTTTCTTTCTTTCTTTCTTTCTTTCTTTCTTTCTTTCTTCTTTCTTTCTTTCTTTCTTTCTTTCTTTCTTTCTTTCTTTCTTTCTTTCTTTCTTTCTTTCTTTCTTTCTTTCTTTCTTTCTTTCTTTCTCTTTTCTCTCTTTCTCTCTTTCTCTCTTCCTCTCTTTCTCTCTTTCTCTCTTTCTCCTCTTTCTCTCTTTCTCTCTCTTCTCTCTTTCTCTCTTTCTCTCTTTCTCTCTTTCTCTCTCTCTTTCTCTCTCTCTTTCTCTCTCTCTTTCTCTCTCTCTTTCTCTCTCTCTTTCTCTCTCTCTTTCTCTCTTTCTCACTTTTATTTTTTTTCCTTTATTTCCTTTCTCTCTCCCTCTCTATTTTCTCTCTTTCTTTCTTTTCTCTCTTTCTCTCTCTCTTTCTTCCTCCCTTCCTTCCTTCTCTGTTTCTTTCTCTTCTTTCCCTCCCTTTTTCTGTGGTTTATCCTTAGAATACTCTTGCCTTTGAATCAAACAGTTGAGGAGTGACCCTGTTGGTATTATGAGTGATTCGGGATTTCTGTCCCGTTTTAGAGGAGATTCTATTTTTTTCTTGTAGTTGCTTATGAAGTCGGAGGCAAAACTACGGAAGGAAATCAATCTGCTACTGCGCCTGTGAGATTAGTACGAATCCTTAGCGAGCGGCCCAAGGTGAATCCTGTCTGTCCCTTGGGGCACTCTGGAGCCGTCCCTCGGTGACCGATCAGATGCTGCCTTGCTTGTTTCAGCAGGACTGCAGGCAAGCAGGAAGCGGGAAGAGGCAGCAGGGTGTTTGGATCAGGAATGTGACAGCCTGGGAGTGTGCATCGGAATTGTTCCGTTTCTCCTGAACGCCTCTTATTTATGCGCATAAACATAGCCGAAAGGTTCACGCAGGAAGACACACACGCGCACACAACAGCACCACCACAACCCCAAGTGAAGATACATTTGTCTTCATAAGCCTTTCCCTAGCTCACTAGCCAGTTCAGGAGGAAGGAGGGAACGTCTGCCAATTACTTTTGCGAGAGGAGCCAGGTCTCCATCCATTACCGTGTCCCTGGGGTAGCAAAATGCAACTTCTTCTCTGAAGGGGGTGAACTTGAAACTGGGATTATTGGGCTCTCCTTATTTATCGAAATCATTGTATCAGAATCCACAAAATCATACCTTATGTGTATTTATTGACTTTTTTTTTTTTAAGCTATGACTTATTCTAGCTACTTCTCAGCAACAATCCATTGTAAAGGAAAACCCTGCTGGGAAAGCGATGGGGAGGAAGAAGGAGATATCACGGTTTTTCGCCAAAGTTACTGAAAAGCGCCCAGATCCAGGAGCAAGGCCCGAGCCGAGCAGGCTGCCGTTCCCGACCATGACGAGATCCAGCCAAGAGCCGCGGTGCTCCTGGGCTGAGCTCGGCGGGGGCAGGGAGGTGGATTACGGGGATCACGTCCTCGTCCTGTGGAGAAAGGCATGGGATGCTGTTCCCTCTGGGATGCATGGGTACTTATCAGTGTGCCTCTGCACGAACCCCACTCTCCAGGATGCTATCAGACCAAGTTCATCAGGTTTCCCGAAGGAAAACGCTGAGAGAAGGGAAAATTGTGCAAGCGGTGGCCAAGGCGGCCGAGGGGAGGATTTCTAGGCTAAGAGGTGACCTGCCTTTCTGCCCACATACCACCAGGCACTTGCTTTGCCTTGCAGGGTCTTTAACTTCTGGGCTGGCAGGGGCTGGGTCAGAGCAGCGAGGGCAGGCAAGGAGTGCAGACAGCCAGGGCAGGCAGCCACCAGAGGAACTGGAACATACGGCTATGGCAGATGCTGCTGGGCGAGACCTTCTCCTTGGCTGGAGGAACATCAACCCCCACTAGTACTTTTAAAACGACCCCTTCTGCTCACTGGCTTATTTTTTAAGGCCAGAAAGGCAGAGAATTCAGCCTTTCTCCCACCTCCACCCCCAGCGCTAGCCGGAGGCTGAGAAGGTGAGGACCTTTAGGAGTTCTAAGAGTTCCACCTCCGAGGTGTCTTCTGAACCCTGGGATGGGGGTGGGCACGCCGTCGCCGCAGCTTGCGATATGCATCCTACTGGATTCTCCTTGGGGGGGAAGCAGTCCCTACCGGCTGGAGACACACCCCCTGTTAGGGGCTTCTCGCTCCATCACTGAAGCCGCCCGGGTCGCGGCCGCCCGAGGGACGAGGGTGACGGCGTGCGGGGGAGCGAAGCCTCCCGACTCCGGGGAAGAGGCGGGCTGCTGCCGGCTCCTGGGGCGGCTGCTGCCGGCCCCCTGCCCGCTCCCCCCTGCTTCCCCGGAGGAAGATGCCTCCTTAGGGAATTGCAGCCAAGCCTTCCCTCTGTCTGATCTTTCAGGAGAGGGGACAAGAAGGGCAGGAGGGGTTTTTTGTGGAGCATCGTTTGTTCTGTCCCTTATCAAGTCCCGGAGGAAAAACTTTTCTTCTCTTTTTTTTTTTTTTTTTTTTTTTTTTTTTTTTTTTTTTCCCCTCAAGAGCTAAAGAGCTAACTTTGGGCTAACTTTTAAAGCAACGCTAAAAATTGCAGCCTGACCATAACTCCCGCTACTGAGGTGCTGCAGCCGGTCCCGGCGCCGCCGCTGCCCTGCTGCTTGCTTGGCCACACTGAGTGCAGGGGCTGCTGCCCGAGGGGGTTACCCGGGGGCCCGCCGGGAACCTGCACCCCTTGTCACTAGTCCCCGATGGCCCTCCTCTCCCCGCCACACACTGCCAGCTCCCCGGGCAGACGGCTTGAGCCAGGCTCAGAATCGCGCGGGCCTGGTAATAGATTTTATTTTAATGTTCGCTGTTGTTTCTATTCCTCGTGGGTACGCCCAGCCTCATGAATACTGATGGCAATAAACTCGCAGGCTTTGAGGAGCGAGTTCATTGGCGACACGACCATGTGGTAGCCCTACATTTATGGCCCGAGATGCTCAATAAAGCAAGGGAGGCACATATATATACACATTTACTTGTCTCCCGTAGTTTTCTCCGGCTTCAAATGCAAGAAATAGGCAGAATTCCTTAATTGACTGAACTGCCTATCTCGAGAAAGCAATAATGTAACCCCTTATTCCCACAGTGAAACGATTTATAAATTAATTACTGTAACCCATTGTATTTGATTTCTCTTTTTAGGATTCCCCAAAGATGAATATACTAAAGCGTATGATATTAACTATTAACGTCTGATCATAGTTTGCTATATATCCCGACTTAAAGAAAATAGCTAATGTGGATTTCACCGCTCACTCTAAACCCTCTGGATATTTTCATTTCAGCAAATGTTAGCTTTACACTTTGTAGTCGCAGTATTTGTCCTACCCTGAGTGTCACTGGGAGCACTGAGGCAAAACCTACAGTACACGTGTTATTTGGTGAAGTTCACAGAAAGTCAATATCCCATTTAATGTAAAAGCTATTTTCCCTTTAAATGATCAAAATTAACCTTCAGAAGGAAAAAAACAAACCCCACAACAAAACACAACCAACCCTTTGGGTGAATGCACAAAAAGTATTTCCTTGTCTTAATGAGAACTTTCCTTACATCAGCAAAGACCTGCTAATTACTGATGTACAAGCCGCAATAATTGCTTTTGCAGCCAAAGTGTAAAATGTTGTCATATTAAAAATTGAAACACTTGATGGTGATTTAAGTCCCAAGGTAGTTCACAACGTCCCCTTTCGGGAAAGGAAGGAGACCAGAGCAGCTAGGGAGAGGTCCGGTGGAAAACACTACAGGTCCTGTTAGTAGTAAAGTTTCTCGGTCTTTCTTTCAAGTGATGCGGAGGAATTAAAACGCAAACCGAGAAACCCCTCCAGCAAAACATCCCAGACCCTGCTCCCTTGCAGCTCCGCTCCATGGGCAAACGGCTGCTGGCTTCCACCCGCGTCCACGATCTCTCGCCACGTTTCGGGTGGGGCAGCCGGAAAAAGCAGCTTTCCGCCCCCGAGAGAGGCACGAAGAGCGCTCCGAGGGGCCAGGGGTCGGTCGCCAGCCGCGTCTCACCGCGCCCCGAGGTCCGCTTGGCTGCCCAAACGGGGACCGAAGCGCTCGGCTCCCCCCGCCCCCCCGCGCGAATCAAAGCACCTTCCGAGGGGCTGGGAAGTAGTTGCCTTGTCATGTAACACATTGCCCTGATTTATTATAAAATTTTAACGAAATCATGCATATTTTAACAGCCTTTAATCACTGCATGAAAATTTAATTCATGAACTGTAGCGCGTTTAAATAAATGAAGTGTTAATTCATTAGGATTAATTAATTTGTTAAAGGATTGTGTGCAAGGTTAAGGTGGAAGAAAAACTCTTTGTTGGTTTCAAGTCTTAATCACCGCGTTTTGTTAACAGTAAAGGTGGGGAAAAAAAGCACAATGAGGGTTTGTGTGGGGCGGGGGAGCCCGGGGAGGACAGCATCGGGGAGGAGCGAGCCCGCAGCCCATGGTCAGGGGACACCTCGGCCTCCCCCGGCCTTTTTCCGACCTGGGGACCGTAATCCTGGCTGAGAGGTAGAGGTCGAGCCTCTGGCGGGAAGGGATGGGGCAGGCACATCCCCACGACCCCCTCTGGGCAGGGCATACAGGCTCCGTGCCGCTTTCCTGGCTGGCAGCCAGCGCCAACACTGCTCTCCCCAAAACCTGGAGACAGTTCTAAGGCGGCCGGGATAAAAAGCACCCCTGACACCATTTTCTGTGAGATCCGGGGGGCCGCGGAGCCGCCCAGCCCTGTGGCTAGTCCGTACTGCTTTCCCAGGCATGCTACCAAGGGGAGAGTGACTCGGGAAAGGGACAGGGACTCTTATCCCGTCCCTGGGTTCCTCCAGCACTTTCTGCTGGCTTGGAACGGGCACCCGATGGCCCCATGAGCATTATGCAGGAGTAGCTTGGCTACTTGTCTTCTTAGCTTCCCTGAAAACCAGCACCCACATAGCCTGTAAGAGCTTCAGGGAGGAGACAATACTTTCTACTGAGAAAAGCTGAAAAAAACAGGAATACTCAACTTCATTTGTTCTGCATGCCAGTTCTACTCTCCTGATCTCTCTCACCACATTCACAGTTGTCAAAGCACACACAAGCTTTCCCCTATGCCAGCTGTGCTTTTCCCTCCACCCTTCAGCTAATGAAGACGGCTTTTCCTGTTAGGGCTGAGGGACACTGAGGCAGGAACTCAATGCTGGGCCACAAAGGCAGGATAGCCAGGCACCCCTTTAGGTCAGGCCTGACAAGTAGGCAGCTTGTCAGAGCAATAGAGGATTGCTGCAAGGGATCAAGGTGCAGGAAGGGCTGGACCTGGATTAGTAGGCAGAGAGGCAATCTTTGGAATAACCACAAACCTCCATATATGCATTACCTCAGAGCTGCTTTTCCCTGGTTCAAACTTTGGAAGGAAGAAGTGTCCACAGTTTGCAAAACTTTAACCATAACCACAGCACAAAAGAGGTGTGTAAGGACTGTATTTCAAGCCTACAGTTGCTGGGAGTCAGAGGTATGGCTTGGATGCTGTGCAAGAATTAGAATCAGACTCAGTCAGTTTAAACTGCCTTGAAAGGGCATTACTGGGTGAGGGAAACAGGTGAAAAATTAAGAAGGTTGAAGGATGAGAGACCAAATTAGCACACCTTTTACTGCATATAGGAACTGTGCATTGTCCCCCTTGCTCCTTTTTAAAGGTTCTTCAAGAAGAGACAATAGAGCACATTTAAAATCAAACACAGCCCAAGTCTGTGTCTGGTGCTCGTAGGCAGAGCTGTTCTGGTAGCCCCTCACCTGAGGAAGCAATACCATGCAGAAATGGACTCTCATAAGGCCTAGAGGGAATGGTGGATAAGCAGGTCACTTGCCAGACTTCGTGTAGGTAAAACTGAGGATAACTAAGTAAAAACTTGACCTCAGCACTCCTGCTCTTAGAAATAACCCAAAGGATTTCACTAACAACAAACTTAGACTGATAGCAAACTCACTTTCCTGAGCTACTTAGAGTCCTGGAGAGCATTCTCATGTATTAAAATCTGCAAATTGCCTTGTATTTAGTACAGTAGGTATTACTAGATGAAGTAAAAATTTTATGAGTTATTAAATATCATTAGACATCATAGATCTCATCTGTACATCACCTGGAAATGTCTATTGTCTTTAATAAAAATTCTAATAGCAAAGTAGTAGATCTTATGTATTCCAGTTCTATATTACTACGTAACTAGGTAACTACCATAAAAAATTAACAGCAATGAGCTCTAGTGTAGGCCAGTTTATCAAGTGCAGGAGATTAGGCAAGCAAGGCATCGACAGAACACAGCCTGGAGAACTGAAACCCCATGTAAAGCTGAGAAATTTATACCTGAAGAAACCCTAATCATTACATATAGTTGAAATTTTGGAGTTGATATTCCACTGATCACACTACCAAATTTTAAGCCAAGAGGAATACAAGCTTTTTAACCTTAGGCTTGGCTCTTCTATCCATTCAAGCTCCAAGACACGTATGGTCAAAACATCTGTATTGAAAAGGAAGCCTGTATGTGGTGTTCCTGCTCAAAGGATGAGTAACATGAAAAAATCTCCTTTATCCTAGTTTGATTTCAGGTATGACACCAGTTGTATTCATGCCTCTGTAACTGGAAGTGAAACATGAAAAATCAGAATGTAAAATGAAGCCCATAAATTCACTCCCCCCACATCACAGTGGAACAAACCTACAACACACAGCACTTAAGTGTGTGTTTGTGATTGCTCTGCAACACAGGGATGTTTTAATAAAGTGTCTGTCTCTTATGCCAAAGAGTTAAGCAAGGCAGCGATTTTTTGACTTTCAGTAAAACTTGTCAAATCAAGTAACAGGTAATTTCCAGATGGTTTTGAGAGCTCCCTAACTTCTGAAAAATATATTAAAATTGAACAACTAGATTTTTCAGTGAAGATTAAAAATTCAGGAGGTATAGTGAAAGCAGTATATGCAAGGACAATGCCATCCTGCCTGTCACCACAAAACAGTCCTTGCATGCATGGCCTGAATGATGATTTTTTGTTAAAGCTCAAAAAAGAAAAGTCCCAGTTTAGAATGAACACATCAATTGCACAAATGCATGCTCACATCACAATGGGAGGTGTAGTTCTTGTTCAGCATACAGTTGAGAAACAAAAAAACAGCTTACAGAACCTAACTCTACAAGATGAGCCAGTCCATTGAAATTTTCCAAGTGGCTATCACGCTTTTCAAAGGGACAAAAGGCAGTGTATGGATTTTTCGTATCATAGGTACTGATGAAGCAAGGACGTCTGTTTCTAAGAAAAGAAAGAAAAAAACACTGCATCTTTTAATTAATTATGGCCTTAAAAAAACTTAAAACACAATAATGCAAAGAAACCAATTTTGCTCTGCTGCTTAATTAGGTCTCCTGCCCGTAGCAGGCCATCACATTATGTTGACCTATGCAATATTTTCTGGAAGAGTCACCTCCAGAGAGGCCGAAAGCCATTTCCATCAACTGTATCGATGCTGACACTAGAATGGTACTATGTCTAACAAGGAGGAGGAAGGGAAATTTTTTAAAGTATTTTTGTGAATAAGCTCAGATTTATGCTTTACAAAACTTAGACATGTATTTTCCAAATTAGGGAAAAAAAAGTTTCCCCCTTTTTTTTTGCTAATTCAATATTTGAGGCAAAATGAAGGATTACAGTGCTTATAACATGTTTTATTCAATTCACATAGAAAAGCATGCAGTATTAATGTAAAATGGTACAGTATTAATGTAAGATGTTCAGTGCACATTAGGTAAACAAATCATTAGCATACAAACCCATTTTTATGGTCTCTACAGGCATACTAAACACATTTAGAATAACAGTGATTTTTGGGAACTAAATTAAAAATTGTGCTTAACTTCAAAAAGAGACAAGCCATAATTGCAGTGTTAAAAGTGATGTTTTCTAACTGAAGTGCTTTGACCCTGAAAAGAAAGGGGCTGCTACCTTACACCCACTTAAAACAAGAGTTTCCGTACAGTACAGTGCTATGAAATAGTCTAAGCAGGAACATTTCCTCTGGGAGGCAAGTTTTATGGCAAAATTGACATTAATTTATAGCAATTTCACAAATCCATAGGATATATGGCCAGTAGCTGCCTTACATGCACGAAGTGTAATCTTTAGGAATGGGAAATACAATCTTTAATTCTTACATAAATGACTAATTTGACAAGACCACTTAGAACTGTCAAGGAGCCATTAGCTGTGCTCACAACTGGAAGAGCACGTAATCTGATAACTTAAAGAGCATCAAAAACTCCCAAGCCCCCAGGTAAATAAAATGCCCAGTCAAAAGAAAGAATCAGGAATGGTTCTTCCTTGCAAAAGAGCTTGCAATGGGCAGGTGAATGTTCAGTTTTCACATAGTCAAAAACGACAGGATCAGAACTACATGGAAGTCATTAAAAATTAAGTTCACCTGTAAATATTAAACATTTGCAGGTTTACAACTTTGAGTCACGTTTGATTTCCTAAGCAGAATCAGTTTTTGGTGGTTTTTGATGGACTAGCACTGGAAAGGCTGTTTTGAATTTTCCTCTTGGTTGACTGACTGACATTTTTATTTTTCCTTTCAGCTGTAAAGGAAGACACCCAAGGAGGATTAATCTGACTTTGCAGATCAGATGACATCTTTAAAAAACATGAACCAAACTTCTGTTCATCAAATAACCTTTGTGAGTTACTGAACAGTACATTTGGGGAAAAGTCCCTTTGAAATAAAGAGTTTGGAGGTTTGGCATCAGTAGCCACTACATTTTGGCCTGTAAACAGTGGAAAGTGGTCATTCATATCTACGTCAGACGGGGAGAGGTTGGAAAACATAGCAGGTTTCCAGCCAGTTCTGTCAGCTACCAGATCACTTGTCTCTGGACACTTCATACTCTGCTCCTCATTCATCTCTTCCAGATTCTCCTCTGTTCCATTCAGAAGTTTAGCGCACTCTGTTGACTTTGAAGAACCGTCAAGATCAGAGGACTTGAAATTATAGCATGGACTCTTGCTGTTGTCTGACTCAGACATCATTGAGTCCAACTCAGAAATTTTATCGAGGTAGGCAGCATCCATAGAGGCCTCACTGGAGGTTCTTGTGCGGTTCATTTCGGAAGAGCAGAGAGTATGCAACCTCTTAGGTAAGCAAGAACTTGTTTTATCACTGGACTTTGCCGTTGTCTCTTCTGACTGACCAGCTACTGAATTTTGCTCTGATCCATCAAAATCTAAGTTCTCAGCAAAATTTGTTGGGCAGGTGCCCCAAACCCCTGATCTTCCTGCAGTAAAACAGTTTAGCTTCTTTTCGCTATTACAGCTGCTTGTGCTGTGCTCAGAAGAATCTTTGCTGCAAGCATCGGAAGTGTCATGAAACTCTTCAAATTTCAGTTTTCTCAGGAATGTTGATGGTTTTCTTGCATTTTCTTTTCCATCAGGAGGGTTCAGTTGAAGGCGACTGAGAGACAGAAAAGGAGTGCATGGTGGTGGAAGATCATAAAGTTTTTCATCTTTATATGGGGTGCATTCCTCAATTTTATTCCACTGTTCTTCTAAGCAGGCATCCATATTTGTATTATTTTCATCCAGGAGAACCCCGTGACATCCTGGAAATAGTTCTTTCTTTGGGGCACACTGGGTATTTGAGCTATTCAAGCCATCTTGACTAGAAGAGCTTAAACAAGTTCCACCACTTGTCAGCTGCTCAAGACTGTCAGGACTTTGACTGGTATTCAAAGCCTTTTTCTCTTCAGTTTGGGTTTTCAAACATGTTGTATCTTCACTGCTCTCACCTCCTTCAGCATCTGTGGAAAGCACTCTCTCACTAACAGCACTCACTGTCTGGCTTCCTTTGCCTGCCTTTTTCAGCTGTAAAAGCTGACACTCTATTTCTTCTATGTATTTATCACTTCTTTCCAGTGCTTTTTTCAGACGGTTCATTTCACGTTCACTTTGTTCCACTTTGGAATGAAGTGCAGCTACTGTAAACCTACCAAACCTGCAATAAAAAAAAAAAGGAAGAAAATATTAATATGGAAAAAGGCATTCTTGTGAAGGTTTGCAAGCTCTTTTCAAGACAGAATGAAGCTATTAAACACTCTGTTAATTTGAAAACAAAAATCAGAACTCCTCTCTGCTAGTTGTGAAAAAAAAATACTGAAATCATCACAAAAAACATACAGGTGGAGGTGATACATGAAAAGTCAAAATTAAAGTATTAGTGGTAGCAAGGCAATAACAAGCAGATTACCCTTCCAGGGGCTGGTTCTATCAATTCAATTCAAATATGCATGAAGAATTATCCCCTAAAACAATGGCAAAGATTTATGATAACATTTGAACAGTGGTCCACATCTTGAAATATTTACATTCAATCATTTTCCTACAGTACAGCAGTGTTTTACAATACATTTCTTTCACAATGTCACCTTGTCAAAAACAAAATGCTGATATGAAATGCTGAAATTGCATTACTCCTTTGAGGTGGTTTAAATACTTATATAGACAATTTCAATTATGTTCCTGCTAGATAACAGCTTTTCCTCACCCATCCTGTGGATGGCATATCCACTTACTTTGAGTTACTTGTTTCTCTGAGCTTTACAACCAGAACAATCTGATTTCTGTCTTGACTCCAATACAAAAAACTGCTGCTTGTGGTTTGAGAAAGTTGTCTGCTTGTGGGGTTTCCAGCTTGAGCACATTTTCAACTTCCATGATACATACTTGCCCTCCCCTCATCCTCCACCAGCTTTCAAGACTGACCTTCCCCAGAGGGCAGGTGAAGGTTTCAGCTATATGCCCTGACTAATTCTAACCTGTCACTGACAGGAGGGCACCAGGGAATTCCCTGCTCCACCCAAGGCTTTCAATTTACAGAAAGAAAAATAATTAAAGTTTTGATATTATTAGAAAGGAGGGAAGGACCTGCATCCACCCTACAACTCTGACAAAAAAGGTTTTATATCACAAAGAAAGGACAATTCTGTATGTGGGCTTACACTGAATTTCCATTTTCCATCTTGCAGCTCCATGTTACAGCACAGGCTTCTATTTACTCTTTCAGCACAAACACTGCTAAAATTTCTACATTTTTCTTTGTTTGTCTGCCTGTCCCTCCCTCAGAGTCACACTGAATTTACATTCCATTTCCCCATTCCATCAGCTCACCTCTTCACAAAATGCTCCCACTGCAACCCTCGGATCAGTGAAATCTGAAGGAAGTATATCTGTAGCCTCCAACTATGCTGGTGAAACAGCCATGGATCCATGCATGCATTTCCAGCAAACAATCAAACCATATTCTGTTTCTTCAAGTCGTGAGCCTGAAGCAGCAGGAAGCTGCTGTATGCTGACAACTGCAATACAATTAACTGGACAGCTGGGGACAGCAATAAGGGCTATCATAAGCCTCAAAATATTGGGCAGGAGTGATCAGATCTACTGATCTATTTCACTGTTGAACTGCTTCTGCATATTTAAAGAACTCCAAAGACTTTAGTGTAGATGATTCAGTGATGGGTAAGATTTACACAACAGTCTAAGCCACTTCTGTCACAGCTAACAGACCACTTTTTAAATCAGATCAGCCTAAGCTTCACACAGTTTTGGTGCGTACCACTCACTTCCTTGTAGACAAGAAATGGCAACGTAGAAGTTTTACATTTAGTAGGATTTCTTTTTTCCCCAAAAGAAGGTAGCTGGACTGCAACTCAATGGAGGCAAGGACCCCTTCACCTCCACAGGACCTCTACCCAATTATCTTCACATTCATTAAAAAAGAAGATAGAAAATTTTTCATTTGCTTGCTCTCTGGAAAACAAGTTTTCCCAACTGCTTATAGCAGTTGGTCCATTTCTAGCTGCACACAAGAGGGAAATGGGAAAAAAGGCACAGAAGACTTTCTCTCTCCCCTATGAAACTAGGTAAAAGCAGAATCACAGCCCAAGAATGTTTCTATTATATTTTCAGGGGAAGGGGGTTACATGAAATAAGCATCCTTATATACAACACATTTTGGTTTATTTCCTCCTCCAGTTAAAGGAACACAGATTTTAGTTTGATACAGACAGAGTCACTGCAGCACAGCAGGGCCCAAGCAAGAGCTTTCCCACTTCCTAAGGTGATCCAGAGGTACTTATTTTGCCTTTCTCTAACAGACTTATTCACACAGTCTTACAGAAGCAAACCCTACAGTCCTTAGTAAAAGGTAGAAAGATGATGCAAAAATACAATTTAGCTGAATAGCCAAGTGAGAGAAAGGGAAAAATGCTTTTGTAAAACAAGGAAGATTTTCTGAAGTCTCCTCTAACAGACATGCTGACATAGAAATTAAAACATGTTTACATTTATATGCATACCTGGTAATTCCTTTTTAATGGAAGAATGGTGTAATATGTTTATTTAATGCAAATAGCATTAGTGACAGCCTGAGATTCGCTTATGAGGAAGCACTGTATTCTCATGTGTAACTTTTAAAACAAGTGTCCTCAGGTTAAAAAAATACAGTATGTTGTTCAAAGGCAAATAGCATCACTAATATGTTAATTGTTGCAGAGGGATGTGCTTGGGAATTTTGGTTTTCAGAAATGTAACATATGACAAGCTGCCTACAAAGTTTCTTCTGCAGTTAGGCATTAGAACAGTAGTTGCTTTCTGTTCCTGCTTAAAGACTTGCATACGTTTATTTCCCACATTTTCAAGGACATAGATTTTTAAGACAGGCAATTACTCCTGATATAGGTGCTTTAGTGACTGATCTAGCAAGCCAGAAGAGAGTTTGAAAACATTCATATTTTGGTTAAAGAAACCAGAACCCTCCCCATCTCCCCAAACCAAACCCCTCATAAGAGATTTTTTCTTTTTTTTCCCTTCAGATGTACAGTGAGCCCTGCTATAGCAAAAAAATTATAGTCTTATGACAATGATAACAGAATGCAATACAGTTACATGAAAATAAATTTAAGTTTCACCTGACAATCCAGATAAATTATATTTCCTGAAGTATTTATTTCACGCTTGGTAACAAGGAGCTGAATTCTTCCATAGAAGTCAAGGTATTTAATATGCATGTGGTAAAAAGCACACATATACCAAAAGGAAAGCCATATCCTCACACATGGGCAGACTTTTGAGTGTTAGCGTCTTTAGTTGTATCACTGAACCTACAACTCTGGATCTCACTGCATTTCAAGTACATCCTTCATATAGAAAACTGCAAGCCCAGAAAAACAGAATCATCACTCATAAAGTGAACAGGAACACATTTCAGGTGGGATTTGGATCCTTTACACAGACACCTAACAATATTTTACATCACCTAAAGTCTTTTACATAACTGCTGGCCCCCATATATCACTTTGGAAGGCTGTATCACAGCTACCAGCCTCAGAAACATGTAGTGGATACTTTATAGTGTCTGAAGTGACACTGGATGTCTAGATGAACATTTCAAGCTCGTATTTCAGGACCTTTCCTTGGTCAGAGTTCCTTTTCTTGTCCCAGCATGATTCTGACTTGACACAAATCAGAAAGCTGCAGTCATTCTCACCTACAGTGAGCAAGAAGAACTCACATTGCTGGAGTCACCCTCCTTGGCATTATTCCACAACTGCTCCCTCAGTTACGTGTGAGTATTCCCATCCTGATTTTATCTGGGATACAGTTACTTTTCTTGACAGTAGCTACTATGGGACTATGCTTTGGATACGTGATGGAAACAATGATGATAACACAGGGATGTTTTAGCTGCTCCTGTGCAGTTCTTGCAACAGAGTCAAGGCATCTTCTGCCTCTTAACCCACCAGTGAGAAGGCTGGGGGTGCACAAGAAGTTGGGAAGGGACACAGCTGGGGCAGCTGATCCAAACACACCAAAGGGATATTCCAGACCATTAAATCATTACGATCAGAATAAAAAGCTGGGAAAAGAAGTAAAGGTAAAGTATTATTCTGAGTGACTCTGTTTCCTGAAGTCACTGTTAGGTACAGATGGAGACCTGCTTTCCTGGAGACATCTGAACACCTGTCTGTCTGTGGAAGTGGTGAATGAATTTCTTGGTTTGCTTTGCTTGTGCACAGCTTTTCTTTCCCTACTCAACTGTCTTCACCTCAACACATGTGTTTGTTCACTTTTACTTCTCTACCCAGAGAGGGGAATGAGTGAGAGGCTGGGTGGGGCTTAAGTTGCTGCCTGGGGTTAAACCACAACAACTTCTTCAGAAGTCCATTTAGAAATTGTTTGTGAAGTTGAAGAACAAATTTTTCAGTTGTTTCTTCCTTCTCTTCTTACCTATCAGTTCTGCAAATTCAGCTTTAGGGTTTTATTTTACACATCAGTGACCACTATCTGCAGCACGTCTGTCTGGTTGACCCTTGAGTCAGTTTAAAACCACACAACCCCATACAAACTCTTCTCTTTCTGGATAGCAAGCAGCTGCAACAACCAGTTTTCTTGTATAACCACTTCCTGAAGACTGGGGCTGCAAAGGTGCTATGGAAATTGACCCTCCAATTCTAATCACCTGACAGCCCAGGTTGGGGACCACCCTGCAGTTCAGGATTCATCCCACAAGGGGTGAAAAGTGGAAAATGACAAGGTACACTCAGGGCTTATTACAGTTTGAGATAAGGGCAATGCCAGAGTGTACAACCAAACCCAGTCCCATCATTTAGATACACATTTTCCCTTGGGTTCTGCAGTTAGATGGGAAGAAAGGCAGGAAATTCAAGAACAAACCAGCTGAAAGACCTACTAGTTTCTACAGTTCTTTGGTGGTATCATGTACCAGCTGTACCAGTTCTGCAATTCCCCTCTATATCACCTATGAAAGGTGATCTGCAGAAACATCTTGGCAGCATCCCAGGTTTCATACAACTGTCTTAAAAGTGTGTCATATTTGCATAGACATCAGAACTAAAAAAACCATTACTGCCAGATGAGGGTCTATTCCTAGCAAGAAAAAAAAACCCAAAATCCACAAAAAGTCAAGACATACTGTCCACCGGGAACAGACAAGTCAGGTACATTCTTTGACGTGAGCTTCCACTTTCATGAAGGTAATTGGCTGAATTTAGATAAATATGCAAAGCCTCTCTAAGCATTTTCACATCTATTAATGAATCATCACTGTTTTTCTGCGGCCCTGTTCTTTTGAGAGTTTTAAAGTTCTTCTAAAAGTTTCTATGCCTTCTGATGTTTACATATTTCTACTGAATTTTCTCATACTGTTCATATAAACAATGATTGTTTTGCATTCTTCTTTGTGGGTGGAGAGAATTGATAGAATTAGTTAGTTAGACCAGTGTGGTTGGAGAGGTGGCAGTCTCACCCTCCAATCCACTGTCACTTTTGCTATTGTATATATAGTGGAGTCAGAAAATAAAGTTTGCTTTTTTTAGTTCTTTTTCTTTCCTTTTACATCTAGCCTGCTTGTGTGAGTTATTTCGTGTCATAGTGTAACAGTTTTCCATGTAAGAAAGGCAGATTATTACCAGGGTCAGCAAACAGCAAAAGCTAGAAAGAATTACTTCAGAACTACTTAAAAAAAAAAAAAAAACAAACCAAAAAAAACCAAACCTACTGGAAAACCCACAAAACCAGAGTGTGATCTTAATGTCTTTACACATCTGCCTAAGGTTTAGATCTTCATGACTGAAGTGGGCACTTTCTCAGGATCTAATGCTATGACTCAAGAACTCAGAGCTCATTTGAAGGCTATTATATGCTACTTTCCTCTACTTTACTTTTAAGGCCACACTGCAGCTAGTCTTCGAAAATGGTCACTCCTCTGGACCAGGAAACTTGCAAAGAGGTGAGACTATCGCCCAGTTTTCTACCAGGAAAGACAGAAAATGTTCTTACCCTCTGTGCCCTGGACACAGGTTTTTAGAAGCCTATTTATAGGTCTGGTGAAATGCACATTGAATTTTGTATTCTGGTATGTGTAGAAATATTTGAGTTAGGTAAAAATTTAATGTTGTAAAGAATGATGAAGAAAGTCAACAGGTCAATGGGTCTAGATTTCAGTGTACCTGAAGTCACAAATCAAGACAAGATAAACAATAAAACTGAAGAACTGCTCCTCCCTCCCTAAACTGCAACAATAAAACAACTTGCAAAACCAGAGAACAAAGATAATGCAACAATTTTATGCATGTTACAGATAGTTTCTCAGACTGGGATTTTAACTGGCAGAAGGAATTAAATATTTAGGGAAAAGACTCCTAGGAAGCCTAGAAGTCTGGTTCAAACAGATTTGAATCTAACCATTCATAAAATACACTATACCCTGGAGTAGATGGACTTGCTAGTTATTATCCTTCAGGTAAAAAGCAAACATCCCTTTGCCAAAAACGCTTTTAGATCCACTGTGCCCTGCCAGTAGACCTAACGGTTTTCTATTTCAAGTAGAGCTGGAAGTAATAGGGCTTTATTATCCTGCAAAACTTAAGTTGCGGAAGTTTTTTTGCTCTGTATTGGGAAAGTGGAAGTTGCTGAAAATTCATCAGGAGAAAAGGTAAAGAGAAAACAAACAATAGCCACGAATCAGTCTGACTTGCCTGAGAAATGGAAGACTAATGCAGGTCTTTGGTAAGAATCAGAGCTAGAAACTTGCCCTCATTTGCCTTTTAGACCTGTGTCCCAATTAGATGATGGTATGGTATTCTGGTGAAGGTCTAGTCTCAAAAATGTTTTGAGGAAAAAATAGAAAGCTAATCAATAAATCAGCATCATCAGTTTAAAAAAATGTATAAAAATTCCTGACATGGCTGAAATAACGATTTTATTGACATACATGACATTTTCCAGCAGGTTTTAATGGATAAGAACAAAGGAAAAACAATCCCAGTCTATGATAAAAGGAAAGTTTTTTATTGACCACTGAAGGAGGCTAATTATATTTTTCCCGGTGATGTAAGAGGTAGAGTCTGTGTTAGAAAGGGATCATTCACCTGCCATTAGTGTTCCTTCTTCTGTAAAGCAAAGTCCACTAAAACAATTTAGGTTGTGCCATTTAGCTTCAAAGTCATCATGCACAAAATGAACTACACTTGGGATATACAGGGACTGAATACTGACAAAACCTTTACAAAATACTTTGACACCAGTTTTATTTAGTTACTTTAGTTATTTGTTTAAGTGTGAATCCATACCTGAGAATCTGAAGCTAAGAAATATATAAAAAATGAAACAATAGTGGTGACACTAAATTGCAAAAATCCAATTCAGTAGCTATTTTAAATTGCATTAAGACCTACTCAGACACTTTTCCAAAAATTACCTTCTGAAAATTTCTGAATAAAGCACACAGGAACAACTATACTTGCAAATCCACATACTTGCACAGAAACTTAATTCTAGTGACATTGTTGGGCTCTGATGCTTATGTCTTCAATTCTGATTTTATAGGCAAGTTAAAAAAAACATTTATTGCAAGCCCTGTTCAAAGTGTGAAGCCTAGCTGAAAGACCCTTTAAATATTATCAGTTTGCCATCAGAGCTGAAAGAATATTTAAAAAAATGACTTCATGTTAGGTCTGATCTGGATATTGACCAGACTAATGACCACAATGATGAAAGTTAATTTAAAAATTCTGCTAACAACATTAAGATAGGAGAGATTTCTCACCATCTGAAGGATGTACCTGGGATTTGAAAGAATGGAGTTTGATATGCATCAAAACATCAACCTAAAGAAAGCCAATAAATGGGTTAATTTCCACACTTTGAAAGGGGACATTAACAGCACAAATGCAAAATGAGGAAGGAAGGTAACTTTTTAAATAGCAATTTGGCAGAACTGGTACTGGCCATTGTGCTAGAAGTGTCAAGTAAAAGGAAACAACAAAAAAGGTATTGCAAGGTATTGATATAAGATGTTTTAAGGACAGAAGATAGTTTTACTGCTCTAGTTAGTGCTACCAAGACTTCACTTGTAGTCTAGTACCAGTTCTAAGCATTATGACTTCAGAAAACCACCGTCACTGGAGATTCTTGAGTGCAGAGCAAAACCAAATAAACACAAGTTTATTTTTTCTCTCAAGTCATACATATCTAGACGACCTGGACAAATTCAATCTTTAAGATGTGACGCGGAATGAATGGGTATAGGCTGGATTAATAAAAATTTAATGTGCTGTGGGGTTTCTTTCAGGACAAGTTTTTCCTTGCATGTACTTAAATTCTTGTAGCACACCACTGGGCTCAAAGGAAAGGCAAGACTCAATATAGCAGAATCAGGGTAGAGAAGTAAAAACTCCTGAAGTGTTTGAACAGTTCCTAGCACAGTTCAAGCCTGATTCAATTAATGTCCTAAATCCCATGCATAGCTCTAGAGTTATCACAGGCCAAAGATAATTCCAAATAGGCAGGCAGGATGTGATATTTGTTCGGGAGACTAAAAAAAAAATAATAATAAAATAATAGCAGAGAC
The DNA here is from genome assembly GCF_024509145.1 of Vidua macroura. Classification (NCBI taxonomy): domain Eukaryota; kingdom Metazoa; phylum Chordata; class Aves; order Passeriformes; family Viduidae; genus Vidua; species Vidua macroura. The sequence continues at coordinate 48,598,103 of NC_071572.1, read as the reverse complement.
ACAGACAGGCCAATCTAGTGGGCATCTGGATTGCAAGTCAGACCCTGACACTGTCCAATTTCTAATAACATTTGGCTATATCTGGGCTTCTAAAGCAGAAAGTGACAGGCTATTGTTTTAGGCAACCATAGTAAAGCATGCACAAGCTAGAAGAAAGGGAAATTGTCTCCACTGGGGAGCAGAAAAGTAGAAATCAATTTAGATTATCTGGTCTTTTCTAGGATTTATTTATTTGTATCTATTTACTTTTTAAGTTTGCCATCCTTGCTAACTCACTCTTGAGTCTAATGGGAAAAGATACACCATGCCATAGAAGCCATTGCCAAGGCCTTAAACAGAGCTCTATCTTACTAGGGGTCTTCAGGGCAGAATGTGCTTTCATGTAGCCACAGCACAAGGATCATCCATCTTCTTTTCTGTTGTCTCTAATAACAAGCAGTGTGGCAAGTAAGCTCTTCTACAAGGATGAATTTTCTCTTCCAGCAGGAGTGTTGCCAGAACTAGAACAAAATCCAGAGAGCTTTCTTTTCACTTTACACAGGTGCCTCCCAATCCCCTTCCTCAAAGCTCTGTATAAAACCTTTGGCCAATATAGCTATTAACTTTTTAATATCTAAACAAATGAGAGAAGAAAGGTAGAAAACCAAGGAAAGAAAGGAAAAGAACTTTAAAAATATCAATATATTGCTTCACAAAGTACTACCAAGAAGAGTTACCTTGGAACAAAGCTCTAATGAATATGGTGAAGTTTTTGCTTTTTGAGGGTATTGTCATTGGTATTATAACTATTGAAAACAGAGTATTAAACACTGATGTCAGTTCTTAGAATGTTCTCATGCTGCGGAAGCTCAATTCTGCATATGTTGCCCAGATACAAATCCATTGTTTCAATACAAATCCAGTACTTCAACACTGGCCATGTAACAAAGGAACAGCACTTGTAGTCAAGTCATATTCCTTCACTGTGGACTTGCTGTGATTCTCTAAGTTGCATTTCTCACCCACTTGCTGCTATTTTGTAAGTTTCATTTTTCACCTAAGTCCATGAGGATAAAAATTCCAAAGTCTACCTGGAGACACATATGCAACACCATGTACATCAACACAGTTTGAGGTTAAACAGGCCTACAACAGTTAAACAACCTATAAATAAAAGATAGAAGCTTTTAAAATATTCACATACTTTTGGGGTGATCTACTATCAACTTCAGCTTTTAGTCGCAAATTCTCTCGTAAAAGGCTATTGTTTTCCATGCTCAGTTTCTTATTTGCCTAAGGAAAAGAAAAGGAAAAAAATAAGTATACAGTGAAAGAGAAATGACTTCTAATATTTATAGGACAAGCTGTTTCTCCTTTTTAAAGAGACAAAACTAGAAATGTGCAGGCAGGAAACAGCCTTCAGACAGGGACACCACTTAAAAATCACCATGGGAAATGGTTTGCAAAACTGAATAGCGAACAGACATTTTTTATTTATATTCCCAAAATACATTGCAAGTGTCCTATCTAGGGAAATAAACACAGCTATGTTAGTTAGCACAGAAAGTCATTAAGGAGATGTACTAATGGCAATTCCATGTTTTTTTTCCACATGACTAAATACATTAAGTACATTAACATTACAATGTGCAGGTATCAGCAAAACTAATGTTGAACAGCTTCCTCCATTCCAAATTAGAGCAAGATTACTTTGTGGATTTTTGGCTTGTTTTTAAAGCATAGTTGTCCTGTGGATGCAAATCCATTATGACAAGCTATTTGCAGTCTTTCTTCACTTTCTTCCAAGACATTCTGATTAAGATTCCTGATTCACAACCATTCTCACTCCTTGAATTGAGGTCAATTCCTTCTTCTCAGCTCAGCAGACACCCTTGTTAACAATACACTTCTCTCTATATGAAGTTTTCCTGCCACCGTGTTTCAGAACAATGAATGCCACTATCCTAACAAGCAGAATACACTCTTTGCACTTCCTAGAGTCTGCTCAATCTCCCTATGCTAAAAATGGCACCACTAGTCCAGGACTCGTAATTCATAGCCTCAATTAGATAACGCTTCTACTGCATAATAAAAGTATGATCTAGAGCTAGATCTGAAGAAAGAGTTATGCAGCTGGGCTCAGGAGTGAAATGTACTTTTTCAGAAGCATGAAACAGTGCAAGAAGAGAGGCAGAGAACTTTAAATGCTCATACAAATATCCCTAGCAATCTTTCCAGGTGAGGGGGAGGAGATATGGAGCAGAAAAATATAAACAAACACCCTGCATCCCCAACACCACAATATTCCTAAGTACAGAAAGAATAACTAGAGACTTGTGGCAAAGAAAGGAAGGGTGAGCCCCAGACTGAATGTCAACTACTTGGTATTTAAAAAATAAAAGCAATAAAAACTATTCTGAAAGCAACGAATGAGAATTCAGGAGCGCTCAGTTCCAAAGCATCATCAAACCATTTGAAAACATGGCCAAGCCCTTCCTCTCCTTCCAAAAACACACTTCCCCCAGCTACATAATCAAGTAAAAAACTTCATTACTTGTGTAGCATTGATAGGCAAGGCATCCATGTGACACATGGCAAGGCAGGACTGAACCACTCTGGTGTCCTTCTTCTGTCCTTCTTTTTCTAGTGCTCTACCCTCCAAGTCAGTAATTTGCAAGGGACCCCCACTTACAGCACAATGTCTACATTAATGAGTTCATGTAATTAATGCATTTTTAATGAGTGTACTTAGTCTAGGCTTTCTCCTATGGAGCTTGTTTCACCACTCCCATAGATTTTATGACTCCACTCAAAGTAATAATGCCTACTTCGGGCATTGCTGTATTTGTCTGCTCTAGAACATTAAATGATAAAGGTGGTTGCTATTTCCTGATTCAGTCTAGTTTTGAAAAAGAAAGTGGTGGCAACCACATTTACTGAGGGATCTTGTCTAACTGGGAAGTGCTGTCTGGTTGAAACTCCTGGGTCAGTTATTTTCAGGGATGAGACGGTTTCTGGTTCCAGACAGTGTGTGAGTGGGAAAGAGGTCTTGCTGTTCAGAATGGGGATGGGCAGTGCATGCTGATAAGTGAGACAAGGTCTGCCAGAGCCAAGTGACTTTAGGTACTTATGGAATTGAGTATCTGTTGGACAAGTGACATAGGAAAAAAGTGTTGGACTCAATGATCTTAAAGGTTTTTTCCAACCTAAATGATTCTATGACAACAGCTTAAGAATTCTTCCCTAAAACCTATCTAAGCCTCTATTTTTTTTCTAACTCTTCACCAAATTTAGAGAGTTCATATGCTTAAATCTCTTTTCTTGCTAAGGCTAAAGTTATACTGAAAAAATATCCAAGCAAACCCCTTCTTCATTTCCTGTTACAGTGCTCTTTTTACTTACCTAGGCAAAAAGTTAAAAGCTTAGTCATCCCAAAAGAAAGAGAGAAAGGGAAAAAAAGAAAAAGAGGCAGTACAGATTATCTTCATAAAAAGAACCCAAGAAAAATACAGGCAGACAACAACTTCTTGCTGGGAATCCTCTCTTGCCATCTACAAGTGAATCTGAAGCTCCTGGGGTCCTAGAAGTGTCACATTAACAAAATGGCAGAACAGCACAATGTGTGCCTCCAAGTCTATAGCACAGAAAAAGTGTGAACACTATTAATGCTAAAAACTTTTTAAAAGAAGTCCTAAATGCACCATGTTTCAGTTTTGCAGGAAGTAACCCAGTATTGTTCATAGAAGAAATCAAGGCAGCATTTTGAATAAATACAAGTCCAGTTTTTCCACCTTGATTTCAAGTTAATCTGAAATTTCATTCTTCTTCAATGTTTAAGGTGGTCTTACTTGTGCCTGCAGGTATATTTTGCAAGATACTTTTATTCAGAGGTATTTTCAGATGCCTATCTTCTTAATCTTTGCTTTTTCAGCATCAGATTTACTTCTATATTGCATCAAGATGTATAAAAAGTCTGCAGGTTTCCAGTAAAGGATATTCTGGTCAGAAAATGCTGAAGCTTGTCTATTTTCGGTCAAAGGGTCAAGTTACTCTGTCTCAGCAAATTGCACCAAAAATATCGGCTAGTAGAGAGGGCAATAGTGCAAAATCTGCCTTAGCCAACTGTACTGTGTTTGCCCACTGAATGTTGCAAAATAGATATATTATATAGATTATGGCAAGCCTGAAAAATCTGGTCATCAATACTGTCGACAAGTGCTACTATAATCCAATTACCCAGTCATAGAGTGACAGAGTTGAATAAGAGTCACAGAAAAGAGTCACTAGAACAGGCAATAACATCTGACACTTACAAGGGCTATATGGAAATACTATGATATACCAATAGTCACTGGAATTCAATTTTTTTCCTCCTTCTTCTAGATCTATGAAGTATCCGAAGGTCATGGTAGCTCTACTCCCATTTAACTAACACAAAACATTTTTTGCCGAAGAAATGTGTTTGTTACATTTATTACCTCCCTTAGCTTTTCCACATTATCCATCAGTTTTTCGCACATATCATTGGCAGTTTTCAGCTTTTTGCTCCATTCTTCTGGGGTTTCTGGGCCACTGGTATCTGCTTCATTTGCTGACTGGCTAGTTTCCTCATTTTGGCAAGGCAAAGCTGATGCCACAGGATCCAGAAGAGATTTCAGCTGTATCTGTAAACTGAGGTTTTTACCTCTCAGATCTTCTACTTCTTTTTGCAGGGATTCTATTTCATCCTAAAGGTGTCAGAAATTCAGAGGAATTAAAATAATTTGTGAGATTAATTAAATAATACTGGCAAGTTCCCACAGCACTTTAGAAACATGAGTTCTGGCAAGCCCAGATGCATGCCTTTGCTTACACATATTTCTAAGTATGCTTATGTACTGTGCTTTAGGCAGGACTTTAATCAACCTGCACACTCAAGCATACTGAAGGTTTTAGTGCAGGGAATCCCTTGACTACATAAAGGACCCTGAACAAACTGTTGGGCAGACCAAGAGCTTCAAAGCATTCAGCAACATGAATCTATTATTAGGGCACTCTGTGGGAGGATTTCCTGTATATCAAGAGTGTTCTTAAGGTCGTCCTCTGCTGACTCATTTGCTGTTATTTAAGAGTGTTTCTCTCATATTATTCTGAAATGTCACATGTTAGGATGCTGAAAGTCTCCAAATTCAAAACGGATGGAACACTGCCTGGAAAAGGCTGCTCCAGCTATACCAAAGCAGCAACATCTTAGGGAAGACTCTCAAAATGTAAAGAACAAAGCTCCTGGCTGTATCAATCTGAAGCCACAGGGAAGCAAAAACCTTCCAAATCCTGTTGTTAAAGGGATAACAGAAATAATTCATCCTGTAAACATGTCTTCTACACTGTTTATCAATTCAAGGGTATGAGTTGTTCACGGTCACACTACTTAAGGAGGCCATATATAGCATTTACCTAAATCCAAGGCATATTTTCACAAATAATCATGCCCGCCCCTGCCCCCAGCATGGAAACAATAATTTTAAATTAAGCGGGTTTTTTAGAAGAAATTCATGTTATCCTATGAATAGCTGTATGAATTTTGAGTTGATTCACCAGAAAGGCAGGAAGCGTCTTATCCTTACTCCTTCTCTCAGAGAGCCTAAAAGAACCTGAGCTATGGGCAAGCTTGTCATGAAAGATAGCTCTTACTTCCCCAGTGTTAAGGATATAGAGAGAGTCCATTTCCTTTCCCTCATTCTCCTCCCCATGACAGGTTTCCTTCAAAAATATGTGATGTCTTCACACTGCTGCTACTGAGGAAACAACAGCTGAGGAAACAAACTAAGCACATTTCTTATTAACACCTTTTCATCTTTTTCCCAAAGGAATTTGGAGTATTCAGCTCTACTTTCAAGCATTTACTCACTTTCAGAAAACAATAAAACAATAATGCTAAAAATTAACCTATGCCAGAAGGTTACAGTGAGCAATATTCTTTATTTAGTCTCTCTGAGCATTTAGTCTCTCTGAGCAACAGAGAATTGTTTCAGAAAATGTCAGAAAGTGTTTGTATTGAAGACAAAACAAAAAGTTCCCCACACCTAATATGCATAAAGAAAATGCTGCCATACCACCTGGGGGCCGAATTCCCACAAAACTAAAGAATTGGCTCTACTTGGCTGCCTGTTGCCTAGAAAGACTATTACTGTGACTTCAGTGGGACCGCTTCAAGCACCAGCAAATGCTCTCTTGTAACCTTAGTCAAAAGGTGGCATTTTAATGCAACTGAATTTCATGCAGATATAGTATACACCTTTCCTCAAATTAAAAACAGCAGGGCTCAATGCAAAATTTTGTATGTCGTAGTTTAACAGCTGCAGTTCGTCTGGAAAGTCACAACACTCCTCCTTGTCCTTACCTCATATTCTTTGTGGAGCAATTCAAGCCTTGTTTTACGTAGGTGTTTTCTGACTGTTGGACTAAATATAGGATCACTTTCACTTGTTCCTCCTAAAGCAACAATAGGATGAAAGAAGCACTGATACTGTTTCATTTTCAGTCAATTCAACCCTGGTAATCCACGTTATACAATTTTTCATATTATCAACTACAAATGCATCTAATATTGGACCAATTGGCTACCACGGAAGATTTAAAGTCCTTTCACTTTAAAAACAGATTCAACTTGAGTACCTACTAGTGATGTTTAGAAGTCAAAATCTTGATTCACAGCAGAAAAGAAAATGTTACAACTTTGTTTTTTCCTTAACAGAATTCTATGTTATTTAAGACCATACTAATAAAATAAAGTTGAAGGAAAGGGGCAGGGTATCAAGCATACATTTAATCAGCACAAGTTACTGTAAGTTTTTAAAGTGAGATTATTCAGATAAATTTTTATCTTAGAATGAAATAGCAAGGCTGATATTTTATGTCAAATAAAGACTGCAGTATTTCCTAGCTCTGGGGAAGTTAAGAGCCTCATGCAGTTGCTATAGCTTCATCTTATTTCTATGCTAAGAGTAATTTTCTTAAAAATAAAGAAAGAAAAGGAGGAAGTGATGAACAAAACAAAACAAATAAACAACAAGTAAAAAAACCCACATACTCATTCAAGATTCTGGATTGAAATACATTACTTCTCAGCTAAATGCTGGTCTCTTAGGTGAACAGGTTGCAATGTATAGGTGAGAATGCATTTTTTCGGTTAAAGGCACCATCCAACCAAGATTTCAAAACAATCATTAGAGCAATTGGGTACTTATTGTGTTTGGATAATCTAGCCATTAATATACACAATGTCTTTGGAACTTTCCAGTAACATCCCTAATAGCTACAAGGTTAAAGATAATTCTTCCTTAGATGCTGGTAAAAAACATACAGAAAAAAAGGTATCCAGACATCTCTGGACTCAAAGCAATCTCCTCCAGCAGTAAATACCAGAAAGTTATTTCAAAGCCTAAACTTGTCCTTACCTATAATCTCCTTGCAGGGATTTTCAGGTGTGATGGGAATCCTGCAAGCTGGGCACTGATTATTGTTCTTCAGCCACACTTCAATACAAATGGAACAGAAAACATGGTTGTTCACACAGATAACTGGGTGACGGACCTTTAAGCATTAAAGAGGAAATAAAAAGGAAAAAAAAAAAACAGACTCTATGAATATCTTAAAACTCCTTCAAGTGACAAAATACGAAAATACACAACCCCATCTCTCACTGCAAGTCTGGTCTTGCAGGAAAGTGAGGTTGTTTTGCAGGGCTAGCTAGGAGCAACCTCCTGACTCACAAGACCAGATTTCCCTCTTTTAATAAGCTGTAACAATTTCTGCAGAACTAAGGTCCTTGTTTCCTTGTTAATAACCAGAGCAGCAGCAGCACCTTTCCTTTACCCCACAACCTTCATGAATTACAGCCAGCCACTCCAGCGAAATGAATTCTCCTCCCAAAGTAGAACACAACCAAAGTAGGTACCTCTTCAAAAGTGAGGCACGGAGGGATCTCTACTGGCACCATTCAACACTTTGCTGTGGAAGAGGTATCATTGGAACTTAAAGTGTTACAGATTAACTTTAGCCTGCGGATAATCAGCTTCATGGAAATCAGCTTTTAAAAGGATCAGGGCCAAAACCACAGAGCTGAAATGTGAACCAGCAATCACTAATTCAAGTCTCCTGCTAGATATGCATTGCTACTAAATAAGTCATTACCCAAGAATGGAGCAGCTAACTGAAGGATTAAATATTCCAATCAGACACAGATTCTTTCAAGCTTTCCCTCCCCTTCCAAAACAGTAGGGTAAACAAACTTTTAGAAAATATTAATGACAATGCACTATTCTCTCTTGTCATTTAACTATAAACCCTGTTTGAAAGTATATGTGCATAGAGGGACCAAATATGACGAAGAAGAAAAAGACTTTATTCCTTATTGCAGTTTGCTACAGCTTACTGTAATATACATTCTCAAATCTCTTACTTGTTAACATTAGTATTTGTGTTAGGGGTCTTAAAACAGTTGTTTTTCCTTCACTCCCGTCTTTTTCCAAGAAATGTATTTTTAGACACAGAAGCACCAGAATATATATTACTTTAAATTCTACTGTACTGCACTCAAAACCCAAGTTCAAGAGAATCTTCATCTTTAAATGGAGTTCCTCATCATCTCCAAGATATTCCTCTTTCATTCTATTAGTAAAGTAGTCAAACTAAAAAGAAAAAATGAAATGTTGGCAGGGAAAAGCAAGCAGCTGGAAAGAACAGTCAGTAACCACTTAGGCCAACAGATCAGACATGTCCTGTAGTAACTGTACCCATATGATCAGCACTCTATGAGCTAAAACCCAACTGTTTAACCACTGAAATATTCATGGATATGAATTAAGGCCCAGATCTGTCACCTTCTTCTCCAATTCATTCTCTATGCCTCTGTTACCTTATAGGATTCACAATATTTTTAAGACCTCCAATCTGACAGTCCTGAGAGTTAAAGAAATTATCTATACATAAACAGAAACTCAAGTTACTGAAGGTATGAACAGAGAGAGACTGAACTTTTACTTCCAATTAAGAAGACTTTTTTTATGTTTATTGCAAGCACTAGCACACCAATGCTTTGGTAACATTTAAATATTACAATTTCCATTATTTCTAATTAAAAAAAAAATCTTGTTAGTTATTACTTTCTTTTACAAGAGAAAGAGCCTTCTCACCTGCAGCTAGCAGGGGAAAAAAAGCCCCAAAACTTTTTCTCTAGCCGTACTTCTTTCTTACTCTGAAGCAGCCTGAGAATAGTTACATGGATGGTGATGATAAGATACAGAGCAGAATAACATAAAATAATCCAAACAGGAAAAGACGTTTCATGAGTGCAGGTTTTCCACCCGGGGAGCAGGAGACCCTCAGTTACCCCAAACCTGACACAGAATCACACTTCTTGCACATGAATGATTACTCTGTATCTCTAGCAAAATACTAAGTCACGTTTATTACTCTCCAGGGTACAGTGCTTCTGATTTACACACCTTAACAAGTTTCATTTCAGGGCTGGGATTTTATACTTTAGTTGGCTCAGGATCCACACAAAGCAAAGCACACCAGAACAGCAAAAGCCGCTATTGAAATGTCACACAATGGCTGGTGCTGCCACTGCCCCTCCCACCAACTGTGACAAGCCCAGGGGGTGGGGGATCAGGACATACCTACTACTAAAAAAGCATTTTACTTGAATTACAGCACAGTTCCATTTCATTCATTGACCATAATATCTAGAAAGACTACAGTTTATTTCAGAAGGCTTCATCAGCTTGGTGATTTTGAGCAATTTCCTAATTTTTCCCCTCCAACATAATGCCGTTCCTATACAGATCAACATCCAATCCTGTACACATCGACTTCACTTTGAAGGCACTTCTGGGCCTTCAGGCAGCACTAACAGAGGAGCAGGCACATGGAAAATCACATACCACTGAACCAATCCCAGACATCCTACACTGTTTCAACCAACACAGACCTGTGTCTCGAGCCCAAGCAACCTGTCGACACCAAAACCAACAAGAGAGACCTCCAGACATTCTGGGACAAGTAAAACAGTCTGAAGCAGATGGCTTCTGATCTGCTATCTAATTAAAAACTGCAGCTATGTTAGAAAACAGCCCAGACCGTACCAAAAGAATATTCAGGTAACAAACACGAAATTGATCCAAGCAATTCACTCTTACTTTAAATGGTTATTTGCACATCTGCTGCCCAAGATTTCGGGTCCAATAAAAACAATGAGTGGCCAACTCATTGAAAGAATTTCTCTTCAACATTTCCTTTTTTATCCTCTTACCATAATGCACAGAAAATAGTTTCTATCTTGCAGTCAAACCTTGGCAAACTTTGCAGGGATAACAAGAGATAAACTGAGTTTAGGGTGGGCCTTCTCTTGATTTGAAGTCTATGCCATAAACCACAAAAGTATCAGTATTATGTCAACCCTCCATGATACTCCCTGCTCTCCCCTAAAAGGTAATAAAAATTGACAAGATTTTTTCCCTAATACAGGCTAAACATACTTAAAACTTAATCCTGAGAAAATGTGTTTTTCTGGTGAAGTTTTTCAATGAAGTTCCAAGCTAGAGACAAAGATGTCTATTAAAAAGAAAGGGCAATCAGAGTTGTCAGCTTTGTCAAAATTGAAACAGATTTACATGTCTAAAAATGAGAGCATTCAAATATCTTTATTACATGCATCACCAATAGATTCACAATTAATTTATATATGTTAATGTATTATCTCAGTGCAAGAGAGCAAGGAAGAGGGTGGAAGCCTCTTCCAGTACAAACTCAGGAACATCTAAAAAGGAAGGAAAGTATGAAATAGTGGCTTTATAGCAAGATATGAATGAACACCTAATGAACACCTAACCAAACTGTTAAGTGCTTAGATCAGAAAGTAACTAGGAACGGATTCAAATAGCAAATATCTTTGTCAGTTTGATTTCACTCTCCTCTTGTCACTCTTTCCACTTTTTGCAGAGTGGAAGGTATCCACGCTGCATTACATACAGAGTACACTTGGGTTCTACTCCATTTTCATTAGACAGATAAATAGAAAAAGAAGTAACATGACAACGGCCAGGAAATCTTGCTCAGCTGCCACAAAAAAAAAACGAAGAAATGAGTAAAGGTGGTTGCTCAAAGTAACACACTGTCAGAATTATGAGACTTAAGAAAAGGGAGACGTCTGACTACTTTCACTACCAGTGCTACACACCTACTATGTGCCTGCTCTTTTGTTATCACTGCAACAGATAAGGTCTGGGAGGAAAGGCCAGGTGAGGTAGAAACAAACCTGACAATAAACGCCAGAGTACAAACATAAAAGGCTACTTCTCCCCTTGTAATTATTGTTGTGCTTTAAGAAAAAAAAACGAGATTAAAAAAAAAAAAAAAAAAAAAAAAAAAAGAGTAGTAAGGAATGCGCAAAGAATTTGAGAAGCAATTAGTGACAGCCATGAAATTAGCTCTGGGGCTTTTAGAGAAGAACAGACTAGCAAGAGCCCTCTGCTTCCCGAGGGAAAAGAAAAAGGAACTGAGAAAAGGCCAGAGAGGAAACGGAAACTTTTTCTCCAGACTGCTGCAGTTTTGCTCAATACTTGAAAAATCTGCTTGCTTATACACCCCCTCTTTGTTTCACTTGTCCTCCACGACACAGCAGCACACTCAAACACAAGCTCACCGAGCATTTTATAATAGAGTATCCTACTGGTAACGGGAGAAAACCCCAAAACGTCAACACCTGCACCTCGGGAGCTGCACACCCGCATACCTGGGCCCCCCCAGGCCCATTCAACACCTCCCAGGACACTCCTGACGGGACAACGCGCGCTTCCCAACATCCCAAGGGTGCCAGCAAGCCTCGGCCGCTGCCGGGAACGGCGCACATCCCAATTTCCTTCCCCGCACGGAGCCGCAGAGCCTTAAAAGACAAAACCCCGGCGAGGGTCAGAGCGTCGAGCCGCGACGGGGCCCCTGAGCTGCCGCCACCGGCCGGACCTCCCTGCCCCCCGCATCCAGCCCCGGCCTGCAGGGCCGGGCAGCGGCGGCGCCATTACCTTGCCCAGGCAGATGTGGCAGGTGATGGGCAGCGTGAGGGACAGCGTGACGCTGGGGCCGTGCTGCGCCATGGCGGGCCCCGAGCGGCGCGGCCCGGCGCCAGCAGCACGGAAGTCCCGCGGCCGGGCGGCCCCGGCCCCCGCCAGCCCTGCTACGGCAGCCGGCGAGGCCAAGCCGCCACCCGGCGGAGGGGAGCGCCGCGCGCTCTGGCAGCGCTCCCCTGGAGGGCGGGCGGGAGCCGCGGCCCCTCACGGCTCTGCCCTGCCGCTGCTGCCCCCGGGGGGGTGGCCGGGAGTCCATGGAGGTCTCAGCCTACGCACGGCATTCCTGGGGGGAAGCACGGCGCTATGGGGAGCACAGGCACAGTGCCTGTGCAGGAGGAGGCCGACGTGGTAGCAAGGGTGATCGTCTTTCCCTTGGTAAACCTTTGCTTGTGCTCAGCTTTCATCATGCTGAATTAAATAAACGGCTGTTTTAATTCTGTTAATTGTCCTGAATCACAGAATCGTTGAATGACAGAGTTTTAGAATTACAGGATTCTAGAATGGCTCGGGATAGAAGGGATCTTAATGATCATCTTGGTCCACCCCCCGTGCCATGAGCAGGGACACCTTTCACTAGACCAGGCTGGTCAGAGCTCCATCCGGCCCGGCCGTGAACACTCCCAGGGATGTGGCATCCACAACTCTGGGCAAGCTGTTCCAGTGCCTCACCACTCAATATCTAATATAAACCTACTCTCTTTCAATTTGAATCTGTTCCTCCTTTTCCTGTCACCACGTGCCCTTGTAAATAGTCTTGGCCCATCTTTCCTGTAAGTTCTCTTCAGTTACTGGAGGGCCACAATTAGGTCACCCTGAATCCTTTTCTAGCCTGAACAATCCCAATTCTGTTAGCCTTAGGAGAGGTGCTCCATCCCTCTGACTGACTTGGTAGCCTCCTCAGGTCTCACTCCTACAAGTCTTTGTCCTTCCTGGGATGTGGGAACATGTCCTTGTGTTCTAGGGGAAGCTCCCAGGGCATGAGCCCCCATTCCCCATTACCTCCAGTCCATCTGCAGTCTCACGCCTGGCATCACTGCTGGGTTCCCACCCTGCCCTCCCGCTGCACGGGCAGCTTTCCTTCTTGGCCCACTGCATTGCTGGTCAGCTCAGGTGGTATTTGCACAGCCCATGCAGCTTTGGGGGTGACAAAAGAATGAGGACTGGGATGAGTCCTCATGCCCTGCAAGGTGCTGCATGTGATGATGCCATGTGGAAGATTCTGATCCATGGAAACCAAGGGGCCAAATCTAAGGATGAGAATTTTGCATCTGCCGTCCAGCTTGTGCCAATGACTCTCCAAATCATGGAGCTTTTGTGTTGCACTTTCTGGGCTGCTGGAAAGCAGCTGGGAAGCAGTGCTGGGGGGATATGAGGCTCCTAGGAGTCTGCTTGCTTGACCTCAGTCCCAGGATTCCTGTAATTTCTCGTAAATGTGCCACAGCATGCTGAAAATTATAGACCTGAGTGATTTAACACTGCACCACAAGATAAATGCTTATAATGCTGAGCAGCTAATTCAAACAAGCATAAAGTTGTGGATGCAATGATTAACAAGGAAAGTATCTTAGACTGACATAGCAGAGTTGCACGGATGCATTTCAATTTGATATAGGTAAGTCACTGCAAATAAAGTGAGGGAACTAATCTATGGTGACATTCCAGCATAGACAAGACCTAGCGGATTTGGTGGTAACGCAATGCTTGGGTAGGAGAGGATGGGTTTGAATAAGGTATGCTTGATATAAATTGAGTGCTTACATGTTACAACACTCTTTAGTAAACTTCAGGAAAAAGTACTGTCAAATTAGAAAAAAAACATTTACCAACATAATGCATATACCATTAATTAAGATAGGCTGGAGACATCCACTTCGAGGAGATTCTTTTAGTCTTGGTACAACTGACATGCTGCTTAGGTAGAATGGTGCTCAGAGAAATTTCTTCAAGAGAAATGTAAGATTTTTGAGCTTAAAAGAGAACCACTGGAGCCTGAAATTCATTGCGTGAGTTTATTGTGCAGCCAGCAAACTACACAGGAATGCAACGAATCCCTCTTATTTATCTTTCTTAGCTTTATTTTTACATTGACTTTTATTGAAAAAATGTGAATAGACAATATAGACAGTAGAAAGGGCAAATACATGAAAGAGAAATCAAAAGCAAGGAAATGCATCTTACATTTGACATGTGAAACTCTTTTAAATGAATCTGGGATAAAGCGGGAACTCTTTCAAAGACATAACTTCCACTGCTTCAAAAAAGTGTATGTAACTGGAAAGTGACCTGTTAGAGAACAAGCTCTGTTGGGATGAATATATTTTCTCTCAACCAAAAAATAACTTGTAAAGGAGTTTAATTTTCTGAATAAGCTGCCAAAAGGAACATGTTTTCTCTTAAGGAGGTTAAACATATTTGTTTAGTGGATTTCTGCTGAAGTTGTATGCATAGTCTGTGAAGGAATACTTAAAAAATTATTTGTGATCTAGTAGCGCCTCAGGTTTTGTTGAAATTTATGGGTTGATGTTACCAACTCTTCAGGGGTATGGAAAATACTTAGTTCTGTAGTACTGAAAGTGAGACCTCAGAGAGCAAGGAGAAAGGAGCTGGAGGGGTAACAATCTGCTGCAGCTGAGGGGAGCTGAGAAATACCATGCAAATGCAGGAGGTAACAAATGTTTAACAGGTCCAGGCTGTTGAACACCACAGTCCATGTAGCATGAAGGATACTTTTCAAAAGGGCTGGAGCCAGGATGAAACAGATAAAAAAATTCCTGGAATGCCTGGCATGCCTCTGCTGCGCACTGGGGCATAAGGATCAAACAATCAGGCAATTTTCCAACAATCTGGCCAGTGCTGCTAAATCTATAGAGAAAAGATGGGTTAAAAGCCAAGACTAACTGTGAATGATCTCCTAGGATTAGGGCTTCATTTGTGAAATGCTTCAGCAACTTCACTACCTGCTCCTGAAATCTCAGAAACCTGAGAGGAATTATAGTGGAAATAAGAAAATAGTATCTGTCACAAAATGTGGAAAGTTCTTTGATAAGAGCTTGAAAAGAACCAATATAGGACAAGAAAAACTGATCAGAGTACTAAACGGCGACAATTCTTTTCTGCTTGAGACATATATTGTTTAAGTAATAAAGATTAATAAAGTTACCATATTTTTGGCTTAAAGTATATAAATTACTGTATTTTGGATCTGTGTTTCCCAACAGTGCGCAGAGAGAGGAAGGAAAAGGTGTAGGTATGAAATGTCTGTCTTCTTGGCTGATTAGCCCAGTGATAAATAATGCAGTTGCACTGCTTCCAATAATTTGAATATAGATATATTTGGATGTGGGGCTTTATGCCATGAAAACCTAACATAAAGGTCAGTTTTTGTAGCAACACAAGTAGGTACAAACCACTGATAGCCAAACTATCCACCCTCAGTGGCCACTTCTGCAACAGTGAAGTCTGTTCAAGTTGTCTTTAAAGAGTTTCCTCTTCAGGAACCAGACTGGATGGATCTTCAGCTTTTATAAAAGGGTTTCCCAGGCAGTTTTGCATGATTTAGGGAAATATAGGGTGAAATTTGCCTCAAACTCAGTAAAGAAGCATTGGATTCTAGGTGCCTAATTCAGACCTGTGGTTATTAAAGGGTGAAAACAGGTTCCCCCTGCTGAGGATTTTACTGTTGAGGAGCCCTGCAGGGTGGTGGCCTCACTGGCTCCTGTTGTGAGACACCATCTCAGGGATTCACTGGCTGCATTCAGAGGCCATTCAGTAGAAATATGTAGCTCTCAGATACCCCTGTCTGTGCTGCCTGAGGACTGTAGGCTGCTCCTGCCACCTGCTCTTTGGGAGTTCCCATGTGGCTTGCATTTTAAAATGTAAGCAAATTTCATTTCTCTCTTTAAAACAGTGTTTTGGGGTTTGGCTGTGAAAAAAAATTGGTGTTTCTAGTAAGGAAATAAAATGAATGTTAGAGGCCAGAAGATTAATCTCTGGCCATTTGGTAAGAGAACTGGGACAGAGAAAGAGAATAACTTTGTTGATTTAATAATATTTGAGATTGACAGTCTTGTGGAAGCTTGGTGCAGTTAGTCTTCTTCACAAGAAGTAGTAAAAGATGAAAAATCACTTTTAAAGATAAAGTTTTCATTTTGAGTTTCATCACCGTAACTTTACCCTCTTAAAGAAGAATATTCCTGCTCTCACTTTCCACAACCCACAAAGGAATTAAAGGACTAGCTCAGATGTAGACATCTTGCTTCTAGGCATCCAAAGTTCAGTAAGAAAAACCCCATTCTTCATAATGTCTTTTAGATTTTTTGATCTTGCACTTCTGATGTTTTCCATTTTTCTTGATGTGTCAGCAAGGAGCCAAACAAGTAAATAGATAATGTTGGGTTATACCTGAAGTCGGTGCAGCTTTCATACTTAGGACACTAGGCTGTGCCCTTCTTTCTTTTTGAGGGTCATGGAAGAGGCTGATTTCCCTTTAGACCCTTGTTCAGATATTTTTTCTAAACAAACTGTATTATACTAGAAAGACATCTGAGGGCAGGGAGAAGCTCCACAAGTATTGTGCTGTGCAGGCACAGTCTACCCCGCTTGTATATCTCAGCCTAAGGGTGTCTCCATGGACTTTTCACCAGCCAGGAGACTGTCTGGATGAAGGCTGGCTGCAATGAGCCACAGATGTACCTAGTGAGGTGCTGACCATCGAGAGGTATGGATAAACAGACTTCCTAATCTTATTTCTTATTTTATTTGCTAGTATATACAGAGCCTTTGTGCAATTGGCAATATAACAGTGAAGAGGGATGAATTTTAGCTACCTTTTATGCATAGAAGGTCTCTCGCTAACCCATCTGCATAGATTTAACTGACTTAGGAGACTGCTTCTGCTGGGAATATCTTGAGGTTTAGGCCATTATTTTGCAAGTTTTGGTTGCTACCTTATCTCTGGCATTGCTCTAAGTGTTAGAAGGTTTGATGCAACAGGCCTTGATTTAAATTGTAATTATGAAAGCCTTTCAGAATACCTTGTGGTGCCTGCTGCCAGCAGAGGATCTGTCCCCCAGGATGTAGTGAAGAATGAGGCAAAACCCTGCAAAACATCAGAAAAGTGTGATAAAGTTACAGAGATTACAGAAATCACAGTTCCCTTCCCTTCCCTTCCCTTCCCTTCCCTTCCCTTCCCTTCCCTTCCCTTCCCTTCCCTTCCCTTCCCTTCCCTTCCCTTCCCTTCCCTTCCCTTCCCTTCCCTTCCCTTCCCTTCCCTTCCCTTCCCTTCCCTTCCCTTCCCTTCCCTTCCCTTCCCTTCCCTTCCCTTCCCTTCCCTTCCCTTCCCTTCCCTTCCCTTCCCTTCCCTTCCCTTCCCTTCCCTTCCCTTCCCTTTTCTGTTAAGCAAGGGAAGGCTGGAATTAACAGTGTAAAATCTTAATGAGTAGATTATGCTGAGCAGTGTGATTCACCTCCATTATTCTCCCAGTCTCAAATGTTTACCAGCCAATCAGAACATTCCTTAAAACCAGAGATTTATAGAGAAAAGTCAGCCCTAATTGAATTTCTTCATTAAGAACACCATCAAACAGATACAGAACACCTTACACCACCTTGTTTAAATTAGATTCATTTTTCTGATTAATTATTAAAAGGAAAGTTTAAAAAATCATAAAATCTTAAGTGCTATTAAAAATTGATTAGGAATGCATTTTTTCATTGACCCAGTTTGTATTTTTTTAAATTTTTTTTTTTGTCAAAGCTAATACATTTGAGTAGCTGCCTCAGACAGAAGTTTGTAATCATTTGGTCATCAGTCAATTAATCACAGCTTCATAAATATTGATCTCAGATTACATTTATTCTTCATTCTTGAAAGATAGTTTTTTATTAATTTAGGCTCACTCACATACATTGTGGTTTACACTGAAATTATTTTAAAAAGTTCTATTAAAATTTAATTTGAGCAGCCAGCCAATGGTGCAGCCACTGCACATTGTGCCACCTTTCGGCAGGTTTGTCACCTCCTCCTGAAAGGTCCTGGGTGCCCACGGGTCATCCTGTAGAGCCTGCTGACTGGCATTTGTCACCCATAAACCTCTTCATGTGGAAGATACACACCACTTATCCCAGGTAGGAGTAATTTGTGACAAAGTATGGATTTTTCTGAGAGGAGCAAAGAGGGCTCTGATGTTTCTCTTCCCACCCTCAGTGGTCATGTCCTGATTCCTGGTAGTCTATCACAGATAGTGGTGTCTTTCTGATTGGAGTCATACAGCACTTGGCTGCCCCTTGGCCTCTGCCAGGCATCCCACAAGCCATGTGAAGGGTGTGTTTGTGGGTACATAGGCTGAATGTCCCCAGCCCTGCTGCAGTCCCTGTCGTGGAGGTCATACATGACCTTGTGACTCATTCTAGGATGGTGAGGGTACCTCGGAATGCTCTTGCCGGGCCTGTTACTGCCTCTCTTCTACCTAGGAAAAAATCCAGTATTACTTTAGCAGAAGTTGCATCTGTAAACAGAAATTTTAGGAATTTTTGAAGTTAGATGCTGCAAGGAAGAGGAAGGACTGATCCCAAGCATTTGGAGGGAACACAATCCTCCTCATAGAATGTTCATCACACCTGAAGCAGTACTGAAGCAATGCAAGCAATCTTTATTAGCATTTCTGGTCCAGTTGCACCTAATAATCTCCATCTTGACAATTAATTTTCTTTTTGTGTGTGTGTTTGTGGTTATGTCTGATCCTGTAGTTTAAGAAACAGATATATGGACATATCAGGGTTAAGAGCACACATCTGAAGAGTGGCCTGAAGCATTCCCCACACAGGATGCATCCTTTTCTACTCCATACTTTATATTTTACTTTGAATGCTGTACTTCACACTGAGAATGACAAATTTCTTGGTTGGCTTCTGCAGTACATTTGTCCTATGCTCTGGTAGAAAAAGCGTGTCAAAGTTCCCTAAAATCTCACTTGACTGAGGACTTTGGAGTAATGAGATCATGTAACGACCATTATCTTTTACAGCTCTGAAAAATTCTATGATTCATCTTTAATGTCTGACATCAAAACTGGTTGCCCATTGTTGTCACTCCAAAACTCTTATTTATTCTGGCACAGCTCTTCTGAGAGGCTCTGAAATACAGCTTCAAATCATGAGCAGCAGAGTGTCCTGGTGTGCTCTTCAGCATCAGTATGGAGTCATGCGGACCCCTGTTAGCATTCCTTTTTTTGGCTCTCGGAGAATGCATCACTTTTGTGACTATCCATTTATCTAAAGTTGCAGAAAGCTGATGTAATTTCCAGAGCCCTATTCACCAATCAAATATATCACTCATTTACAATAAAAAATTAAATCACACTGCAGCAAGTTAGACACCTTCCTTTAAATCTGTCACACACACTGCTTTTCTACACTTTCAGAAAAATCAGCCTGTAAGGATCATGTCAGAAACACGTGCAGAGATAACCCATTAGATAACCCATTTATTTTATGAATAGCTGTGAAGATTTAAGATATTTTCATCTCTGAGCTGTTTGCTACTTCTGTTCTTATCTGTTTGCTGCAAAGCCAGACTCATTTTTTGCTTTCATTATCCATGGACTATGAACATGCTGGACATAATTTGTTTGTTTTGCATTATGGCAAATCTAGAAGGGCATTGTCTGCTATGGCACAGTTATTTCCAGCAGAGAAATGCTAGCAACGGTATCCAACTGGGGACATGTTAAATTGGTCCAGCTGTAACCTTAAAAAATTCTTGTCTGTTCTCTGTATTGTGTATTCAGAAGTGGATTGAGAGGCTAGTTGCAGCTAACATCTTCAAACAGGAGGGATGCCAAGGAGATCCAGTAAATATATCACCCTCTGACCCGTTCTTTGCAATAGTGTGATGGCTGGAACCAGGTTATCCAATTTATCCAGTGGTTTGACAGATGCTACTGTGAATTTGAGCAGTGTTTTTTGTTGAGTTTGGTAATCTCAGTCAATCTTTCCTGGCAGAAAAGAAGAAAAAGAAAAGCTGCAAAGCAATAGAGAGAAATGATTGTAACAGCGCCCCAACTCTTCCTGGCTTTTTGCTGCAGACACCTGCAAAAGGGCCCAATTGGTGTTTTCCCATTGAAGCATTGAATTCACTGCTCAACATCTTCAGCACTTCTGAGAATGAATATTATAGTTGAATATAAGGTACTAGCTTATGAAAATGCTGAGTTTTTAAAAAATACAATCTTTCCGTAAATGTGCAGAGTTTGTTTAGTCTATAATATGCAAAGCTGTGTATTTCAATGAAATTCTTTAAACTTCAGAATAATGTAAAAGAAAAAGAATGCATTTCCTGTGAGTATATGCAGTAGATACATCTATTTTAAAAATTTTGCATTAATTGGACTGAATTGATTAAATTCAGCTGATATTTGAAAAACCTTTCTTGTTAAAAATGTAAAAAAAGTGGAATTTTGCATTTTGTTAATATAGATACACTTATCCTTGGCTCAAAATCAGAGACCTCTGGAGTGAAGTGGCAGCCAGGGCATTGTACATGGCTCCTTGCAGGACCAGGCATTTGCCAGAAAAAGGATGCTATAGATCCAGATCAGTCCCAGATCTTTCCTTCTTGACTTACTGCTGAAATCTGTAATCCCAATTTCTTCATCTCTTCATTGCAAGAATGTTTAGCAAAGATGTTCAATCTTCAAGTAATTTTTCTTCTTGTCTGTCATTGTAACAATTAAAACAGAAATCTCCCACCCTGTGTTTAGCATTTTATAATAGCTTGTTAAATGTGACTTCAGTGACTTCAGAGTGCTCCTCACAGTTCAGGTAAATGTAGTCTTAGCTTCTGAGGCAAGTTTCATGAAAAACATAGCCAAGAAATAGGCTGCTGTACAGATCTTAAATTGAGAAGAAGGGAGGGAAGGATGTAACGCATATCCAAGAACTGCTTCAGTTTTATAAGCTTTGCGCTGTTGTTTTTCAAATCTATCTGGGGGAGTTATGTTAGGAAGGAAATGGAGAAACAGAAGAGTAAAGAGAGAAGTAATTGGAATGAACAATGAATAGGCGGAGTGAGGGGCCAGTGAGAAAACTGCAGAGGTACTGTGATGATGTTATCGATATCCATCAATTCTGGCTTGAGTGATGGCTGCAGCTGTTCTTGCCAGCTTTGCTCCTTGCAGCTCATCCCTGCAGCTCCCCCCACCCCTCCATGCTCATGGGGGTGGAGGAGGTGGTGTCCCGGTAGCTTTGAGAGGGGCTCCCTCGGTGTGTGTGCTCTCTTCAAGGAACTCATAAAGACCCCTTTGAAGGGAGTGCAGGGTGCACAACTTCCGACTTGGCTGTCTGAAAAATGAGTAAGAAATTTTTTTAGATTCCTCTTCACCCAACAAGAAGATATAGGTATCCACATATGAGCAGATCTCACCAACCACATCTGGGAGTCACTGCCAAGAAAGAGAGCTTTCTAGGATATAAGACATCACATCTTCAGATAAACATCTTAAATGAATTTGCTGAATTGTATTCTAGAAGTGTCTAATTTTAATCCAGGGCCTATAAAGGGTGAGTGAGTGAGCTGGCCAGACATCATAGATTTGTCTTAGGGCTGACAAGGTGAATCCCACACTTTGGTATTAGGAAGCTGAAACATCTGTTTCAATTCTATTGACAAAAAAAAGCGAAGTCTGACCAGTAACTAAAGATCTTGATTTCAGTGACATTTCTGTAATCATATCCTAAGTGCAGTGAGTTTTAGATCCAGCTGTTTATTTTCTGGGGGACACTAAGGCAGACTTCCTTACAGTTGTGTTTCCCTGAAATGAACCAGAGTCTTGCTTACTGACAAATCTCTAAATGAGCCATTTTGCCAGATATACTGCACCAATAATTTTCTTTGTGAGTCTTACTTGCTACAAAACATCCTTTGAAAAGGATTGTACTCTGGCAATAAAATCTGTCTTTTGGAACTTTTTTGTACATCGTTTATTCGCCCTTTTTTTCACTTTATCAAGTATTTTCTAGTATTCAGAGAAAGATCTTTGGTAACTTTAAAGAGTATAATAAAGTTAGTTGAGGAATACATGAATTTATTGAAAGTGCTTCTAGGAAAGCTGGACTGCTGTATTGTCTGTGCTGAAATATGTGGGTAATTAATTTGCTAAGTGCAATGAGGAAAAATCAAGGACTATTTATATCTGGTCTTGGTTTTGATTTTCTTATAAATGTTCACTGTAGAAAGTCAAGTAAGAACTTTGATCTTACAGTGTTCTCCTGAAAAAAAAAAAAAAAAAAATCCCAGCTTTCACTGGAATTGAAGACTGAGGAGGCAGCCTCTAGTGTCTGTACCTGAAGACCTCTGTGCTCGGAGCTGCTACTGACTTCAGTGGGAATTTTACCTAAGTACAAAGAGATGAACAGGAACTAAGAGTAGGAGTGCAGTTTCACCTGAAAATTAAGCTTTTATGGGCTATAAAATGTTGTAGGTTTATTTTTGTTTGGTTGGTTGTGTGTTTTCATTTTTTTTAATGTACTAACTACAGGTGTTTTAGATTCAAATTGTATACCTTTAAGCTGAAAGGAGAACTGCACTTAATAACTGATAACTTAATAGCACATCTAAATGTGTTTTAAAATAACGGCAATTTACCTATTAAGACCAAATAGACTGTCTGTTAATTTGACAGAATATCCATGTTCCCTGAACTTAGGGCTATAAAAATTGTTCATCTGCTCAGTCACAGGCCATTTAATTTTGGATGCATCATTGCCAGTTGGTTACAGTAATTAGCATTCTCTCTATTGTAGCAGCTTCCCTGAAGCTATGCTAAGTAGGGTTACACTTCTGTATGGAAACATAAGCAGCCTTGTGCAAATGAGCCTGGCCACCCATCTTAGAGACAGAAGCCCTAGCTACAGCTTCTTGGCTCAGGGTGCCCTATATGCCCACCTGCAGATCTTATTTACTGGTTATTAATGACATGAAGTGTAGGCAGCTGTGAAAGGCACAGCATGGCACCTTAAAGCCTCTGCTCCAAACTATTCTCTCAGCCTTGTCATTTCTTTGAGTGACACCTAATTTCCTTTTATTTTTTGTTATCTTCCCCTTTATACTCTCTTTTAATGAAGTTATAGGACAGAAATAAATTCACTGGGTGTAAATTGAATATATATATATATATACAGACATATATAAAAACATACATGTGAACTGAGGCATAGCATTTGCTAACACACTTGCCATTTAAAACATAGGTTCTCAGATAAAAATATTTTGATAAATCCTCTGTTATTATGAACATATGCTGCAAATATTTTGGTCCAGTATGTTTTTCCATGTCTCCTAATGCCTAGTGTTTTTATTGTATTTTTAATGAAGACAGCAACTGCCAGCACCAGATTATGAGTAGTGCTGAAATTGTTCATTTGTAAAGGCTAGAATAAACAGTACAATTGCTAAACCATAAATAAATTAAAAAGAAGTCAAGATTTTTTGCCAGTTGTTCTGCAGCCTATGCGCATTTTCTTGTTCTGTGTGAAATGTCTATGCTTTCATTTGGTTTCCTGGGAAACAAGTGAAGGGTGGTATGCACTGCAAGATGTACTCTAAGAATAATTCTTCCCATTTAATCCACTCTTATTTTTACTTCTTAATCTACTGGAAGGTAACTAATATTTAATACCACGAAATGTATCTGTGCATGTTTAATGATTCAATTAATCAGAGAGAAACCTTCTTTATAATTAAATATGGATAGGCTATAGTCTTTTCTTCTCATTGACTGATGCTTCTGAGAATAAGGGATAAGAATAATTTTATACCATTATTCTGTATGCCTTTTATTAGAACTCTGAACTGTTTGGGTATAAAATCAACGATAGAAGTACATTTTTTTAGACTTATGCACTCTGCAGTTTCTGTATTCCATAAAGTATATGAGTTTAGATACCAATACCACAAAGACTTACACATGTTTAAACACAAGAGAAGTTCAACTGATGCTAATGTGATTACTCACATTAAGTTTAAAGACTGTGCTCGAGCCTTTGTAGGACTGTCTCTTTCAATTTTTGGAAGAGGCCTGATGTGAGCTTGGAAAAGATTGTATATGCTTGCTCTGTAATTCTTGATTTGATGGTGGCTTGTGGCCATAGCTCATTTCCTTATAAGTAGCTATTTTATTAATGTGGTCATGGACCCCTCTTGACTTGATTACTTAAAGAAAGGTTACAAACCCCAGTGTAACTTATGCTTCCACACTTCCATACAAAATTCTATAAGTATAGGCTAAAAATAAGCCAACTGTTGTCAATACAGTATGCCGATGAAGAGCATCTATTGGGAAGTTAATAAAATAATGATGTACATACAGGCAGATTTAAATAAGGAAATGAAGATTTCCTGCTTCTTGATTTTGTATAAATTGTTGAATATATTTGTTTAATGATTTATACAGAGCCTCAAGCCATAGCAACTAGGTGGTATTTACAAAAGTTAAAGCATAAGTTACATGAACAGCCTACAATGGGCCTCATTAAATGACCACTTATGCTGCCAAGGGTACCATATGTTAATAGCCATGTTGTGAGACCACTTTTCAAGTTTATCACTGCTCATCTTTCACATAGTCATTTTTTCCAACATATGTTCCTACCTTTTTAATAAGATTATATTTTTCATTATCATTTTAACAGGGAAATAATTAGCAAAAAAATCAAATGCCAATTTTTTCCCTTATAAATAGGCTAAGTGTACAATGGGTAATAGGGTGCCTAGTCTGAAGAATAAATAAATGGTTATACTATTTCTATAGCATATTGACTTTCTATAGTCAAGAACGACCCATTAATTTGATTTTAGGGTTACCTTAAGCAAGAAAAATTAGTGTTTTGCTGAGTTAGGGTCCTGGTGTCTGGTGTATATTATTTGACTGTTTCTGTTGAGACTTTAGAAACTGTGGACAGAGACTTTAGAGACTGTGGACAAAACCCTGGCTTTCATGGAATATCACCGAGACTAGGTTTTCTTTCTTAGGGGCAGTAGCATGCTGCATTCAGGTGTTCATTAGGAAGGTGATATTCACTGAAAAGAAAACCAATAACCTTCTCTGGAAAAATAATCCAGTCAATATATAAGTAGGAACTGATGCCAGCTATTATGTTTGAAACACCTTTGTGTCTCAGTATATCTGTTTTAGAGATCAGTGCTCAAGGATTAAAGCGCCTCTTCATTGTTGATATCCCAATTTCCTTGGCTGGAGTGAACTGAAATAATGTTGTGTCATTGGAGAGTAAAAGGCTGTTGATTGTGACCAATGTGCCCTAGGTGAGTGTCACAGTTTGACGCTGGCCCAATGTCAGCGGCCCCATGAAAATGCACCTTCCCCAATAAATGCTGTGAGATGCAATCAGGAACAGAGCAGAGCCAGGCCCAAGCTTAGAAATAAAGGAAAAAGAACTTAATTAAGCTACTACTATGATAAAAGACACATACTGAATCTGGAATGAAGACCCTCCAAAACACTCCTCCTCCCCCCACCCAAACTCCAACAAACCACAGTGAGACACAACTTGGACCCTCAATCAAGTCATCACTGTTCAGATAATCAATACTCAGTCCCTCAAGGGAGAGAGGAGTCTCTCTTGCACCATAGACCCCCGCCAGGAAACACAAGTGCCACCTTTTGTGTTTCCCTGTCACACATGGCACCGCCCAGAGAAAATCTGCCAGTGTGACACTCTCCTTTCCATGTCACAGTGCTCTCACCACCGTGCATGGACAGACTGCCCATAGGGCTCCTTTAAGGATGCTTTGCCAAGGACCAAAAGAAACAACAGTTCAGCTTCTAATTTTGGGACCACAGTCCGTCCCCCCCCCGCCCCCCCCCAATTTTCTTCCTCCCCTGGAGCTGAGGGTCCAACAGCTTCTCCTTTTCTGGGGCAACAGCCCCCCCCCCCCCCCACCATTTCCTTCTCCCCTGGGGCCGAGGGTCTCAAGAACAGAGATCATCTTCTTCCTGAAGACAGAGGGCACCACCACACCCTCCTCAACTCTTCTCTGTTCACTCCATTCCTGTGCTGGTAGTCGCTGAAGCAGGTCTCTTGGCTCACCATTGCACCCCCCTAAAAATGCAGTCTCTGTTGCAGGAGGAATTGGTTCAGTCTATGGCTAACAAGAAAAGTCCAGCCACAAGACACTCCATCATCTCCTCCCACCTAAAAATTTCTTCTAACATCTCAGGTCCCAGACTGTCTCTCTTCTCTTTCAAACCGAGGAGTAATATTTTACAAAGCTTTAATTTCCCAGGAAAGGGTTAAAAGCTGAAATCTCTGCCCAGGACTCCAACTCCCATGGCTGGGCACCTTCCCCCCGCCCCCTTCTCCTCTGCCAGCAAATTCCAGGTGCCCTCAGGTTCTCTGTCTGTCTTCCTCTGCGGGGGGGAACAAAGGCATCTCCGTTTCTCTCCACCCTTCCATCCGTAGGAGCTGGCCTGGTTCCAGACCTTCAGCCCCTGGCCTACCTCTGCTCAGGCTACATGGCTTCCCTTCCCCCACCCAGCCTGTGGCCGGGCAGGGGAGCTCTGCACTGCACTCTGACTGGAACCAAAGAGAGAGTTCCCTGGGAGTTCTTGCTTTTAACCCCCTGTGTCTCAGAGGCGTGTCTATGCCTTCAGTGGTCACTCCAAGTGCCAATATCCAAACCGGACCACTGATTGGTTTGACCCAAACTTCCTGAGAAACTTCACTTCCGTGCCAAACCACAACAGTGAGGAAGCCAACATCTACATCTGTCCAGAAGGAAGTTCTGTCAGCTTTTATTTATACAAACTGTGGAATGATCTAGTGGGGAATTTTATCAACCTGTGTTTAGTGTAGATGCAGAGTCAGCAGGTAGCAAAACCTCGCAATAAGCTGTGCAGGTCATCTGCAGATGAATAACAGTGAAAGGTTTGGACCATGCCAAGCAGTCACATATTGGGAAAGAGTTTAAGTCAAGTTATTTTAAGGGAATTCACTATTTTATATGTTTTAAGCAACATTATTTACAGTATGTCTGAAGCTTCTTCCCTTGTGAGGTCATCTTCGATAGCTCTTCTCTGAATGTGTATCACTGCATGACCTTGAACTATGTCACCTCATCACAACTACAGGGTAAAAAACATGTGAAATATTCCCTTGGAAAGTCAAGGTTCTCCTTCTCTTAGAACTCCCATTTCTAACATGAGAAGGCTGGGAAACAGTGCTTAAAACAGTGACTAACATTTTTATGCACAAAAAATTGTTGTCACTTTAAGATGAATTTTTCCCATTTGACTCATGGACTTTTGCAATTGTGGTACAAGTCCACTTTTGGTGAAATATTTTTAAAGGGAAATATGACATGATTGACTATTGCCTATTACATGGTTGTGCAAGTTAATACTGCCATATATGTGACACAGGGGATACAAATCCTTTTGTTCATGAATATGAAATGAAATGTGAAGGGTAGTCAAGCTAATTTCTTTCAGGGTCCCAGCCTCAAGGTACTCTTGATCAAGGTTTTCTGAAAGAAATGACACTGTAGGTACTTGGGTACAGTGGAGAGAGAAAAACTGTTGAGATCCAGTATTAGGTAACATTGATTGTGAGATCTCTTGGACTGCGGAAGAGTTCCAGAAAGATGTCTAACTACTAAGTTTCAGAGTCCTGCACTTGGGTCACCATGTAGCACTACAGGCTTAGGGGAAAGTGACTGGACATCTCTCTGACAAAAAAAACCTGGGGGCCCTGGTTGACAGTTGTCTGAACATGAGCCATCAGTATGCTCAGGTGGCCGAGAAGGCCAGTGGCATCCAGGCCTGTATCAGCAATGGTGTGACCAGCAGGACCAGGGCAGTGATTGTTCCCGTGTACTTGGCACTGGTGAGGCCACATCTCAAATGTCTCCAGTTCTGGGTCCCTCACTGCAAATAGGATATTGAGGTACTGGAGAGTGTCCAGAGAAGGGGGGGTGAAACTGGTAAAGGATCTGGAGCGCAAGTCTGATGAGAAGCAGCTGAGGGAGCTGGAGTTGTTTATCCTGGAGAAAAGGAGGTTCAGGGGTGACACGACTCTCTACAACTCTTGAAAGGAGGTTGCAGTGAGGAGGGGGTTGGTCTCCTCTCCCAGGTAAAAAAGGACAGCTCAGTAGGAAACAGCTTTAAGTTGTGTCTTGAGAATTCGATATTTCTTCAATGAAAGGGTTGTCAAGGGTTGGAACAGGCTGCCCAGGGAAGTGGTTGACCCACCTGAAGGTATTTAAAATATGTATAGATGTGGCACTTAGGGACATAGTTTAGTGATGTTCTCAGCAGTGCTGGGTTAATGGTTGGACTTGAAGATCTTAATGGTCTTTGTGAACCTAAATGATTCAATGATTCTATGATTATAGTTTGGATCCAACTACATCCTGCCTGGGCAGCAGTCTGGGATTCCTTATATTGAACTGAAAGTAATAATAGCAGCATAAAAACATGTGAGATTGCTGCATGCAATGGCCTAGTGCTCCCAGTGTGTAGTTGAGATACAGCCAGAACATGTCCCTGGACTTTAATAATGGACAGTGCTATTATGGGTAGTGATTTCTTGCTGTAAGTTCTGGCTTAAGCAGTGTAAGGGCAAACAACCTGAGCATGCTTTTTTCTGTGGCTCCAACTCCCTTATGCTACTTGCTGTCTTTGCACACTGCTTTGTAAGGGGTTCTAAAGCACAGAAATTGAAACTGAAAACCCTTACACTTTCTTGTGTACGACATGAATTCCAGTGACTCTCAGTTCTGGCATTTTCACGATAGTAAAACTTCACACATATTTTGAACTTGAGGCTTCAACCTTTAATTTGGGATTCGGGATTAATGATCTTTTTATGAAGGATTTTAATTCAGTGTTGGTTGTCACAGGGTTCCTCAAATCTCTTTCTGGATGTAGCTCTGGAGCCATGGTTTCTTAACCTTTGCTCCACCATAGGAGCACTGTTCCATACACCAAAAGAACAGCCCTGATTTGAATTCCTGGATTCTGCAAAGTTGGGTTTGGGATGCTGTAAATTCAGCTGTTTGGATCAGCCTTCTGTGCCACTATAAATTATTTTATTAATAACTTACCTAGGACCTGCCACTGTTTTTGTTGTATCTCTCAGACAAAGTAATAAATTGGCTCCATGTTGATCCACTCCCAAATCTGACATTTTTTATTTTTGAGTTATGGTTGTATGAGTTGCATTCCTATGTTTCCTGTTTGGAAGGAATTATATTTCCATTCCTGTGGAATGTTATTAGTTTTGGCCCTCCAGTGAATGACATTTCCATCACTAGCTGCTCCCCTGCCTTTGAGTCCACAGAAGTAAATTAGACTTGCCCCCTAGAGCTTTCTGAGGTAATCTTCTGGTATATTTCAAAGTGAGGTTCTTGTATCTGATAGAAGGCTTTAGTTGTGACAGCAAAACAAATAGTGAATAAATATGCTTTTAGGCTTGTAAGTCGATGTCAAGGAAAACAACTAAGAAGCGAAATCACCTGCGATGGCTCTGTCCCTTTCATTCTCACTTGGAGACAGGGAATCAGAGAAGGGAAAACTCTGGAAGCAAAAAAGAGAGCTGAGCATTGGTAAAGACCTGCATCTGTTAACAGCTTGCCAAGGAAACTGATGCCTGTACATGAATCTGAATTATCACAGTCAGTTTTCCTTTTGTAACCAGCTCAATCACAGCATCACAATCTCATTCTTGAACTGGAGGTGTACTGAGCACAGCATGCTGACAGCATTAGGAAACCTAGAGAAGGAGAGAATAAAATTTACTGATACTAGACAATTCAGAAACAGAAAAGGCAGTGAGACCTGACACAGATTTCTTTTCACCTAAGTATTAACATCATAATCCTGCTTTCTTCAATTGTCTATCTTTTTTCTAAACAAAAATCTCTGCATCTTTGGAGTGTATCTATTATGTCAGTTTTTCCTGGCAATTAATGCTTATTTTCTCCTTCATGTGAGGGGTTCTTTTAAAATCCTATCACTAACTTTCTAACTTGTGAGTAACAACTCAAAAATCCTATCTTCCTAGTCATGTGTGTGAATGGTGTGTTATGTTCAGCAGATAAAATCCCTTGATGCGGGATAAGCATCATAACAGATTTATAGCATTTTCAGAATCATCCAAAAGTTTTTGAGAAGAAAAAGAACTATTTGACAGTGCAAGTACTGAAGACATTAATTGTATTTGGTTTTGTTTTGTTTTTTTTTTTTTTTTCTTTTTAGCCTGCTAAGACTCAGTGATTGGTCCTTAGCTATATCCAAAATAATGTAGGGATTTTATTCTTCCGGGATGGATATGTAGTTGTCTACTACTTTCTTTCTGAGTAAAAGTGGTAAGCTGGCTATCCCCAAAGGAGCAGCTGGATTTGTTGGACAGCTGTGTTGCATGGCTGAGCTTAGGTGCTCAAGGCCCATTGGGAAAAGTAACAGATCTCAGATCCTTTCTCAGTGCAGGGTAGAAATATTTATTCCTGCTTTCAGAAATGCTTGGGGCATTTTGTCTTTCTGTTTGTGTGGATGTTCAGGTCTCTTGCAACTCAGAACATTCTATGATTCTATGACACTCAACAGAAAGTTTTTCAGCATCAGGTCTGTAGCCACTGTGGAGTACCCAATCCCAAAATGTGCTGGGAAGGCTTGAGAGGTATGTTCCCTTCATCTCAGGTCTGTTGGGTAACTCTTGGCTGTACATGTTTTTGCTTTGCTTTTGTTTTTTGTCAATGTCCTGCGCTATTGTGCCGTCTGAACTCCTCCTGCAGGGGTGAGCCAGCTTCTCAGCAGCATCTGCAGTTTTGAACTGCTTAGGTTGGTGGCAAATATTTTCTGCTGACATGAGCCAAGGGACTTTGTTAAGCATGGAAAAGTACTTGCAGACTGAGCTCATAACACAGGTGGTTGGGATTTTGCAGAGATTTGGAGCTGGATTTTTAAAAGCACTTGGCACACCTCATGCCTAGAGAGAGTTTCCAAATCAGCTTGAAGTAAAAGAAACAGGCCATTTGTTTTACCTAACTTTGGCTGTCTAGTCAACTGGCTGACTAGACTTTCTCTTCAGAGACATATGAGGACTTAAAAAACACAACTGCCTGTCTCAAACACTGTTAAGGCCTCAGAAGGAGGTTGCCATGAGACAAGCACAGAAGGGAGTGATGGGATGTTGCTGATTCCAGGCCTGGCAGAGGTGAGATCTGGGTACTGCAGCCAGACAAACATTCCCACTGTGGCAAAATTTGTAAAGAAGCAACTGCTCACACACACATCACTGGTCAAACAAAGATCACCCCAAGTTATGGGACATATGGGATCACCACCAACCATTGAACTGTGCCCCCATCTCCCCACCCCTTCAAATATGCCTCTGTAGATACCTGGAGCTTCAACTGTAAGATAAGCTACTACAGATAACATAAAGGTGATACAATTGTCAGAATGTTATCTCAGACCTAGGGTGAGGATAACAAAACTCTGGAGAAGAATGCATCACTGGTAATGGACACAAAGAATGCAGAATTTATGAGCCACAAGGAAAGTCAATTCAGCAACTGTGCTGAAATCAAATCAGAATAGGTAAAAGGTAATTCCAGCACAGGGACACCATGATCACCAACTCTCAATCCCCAAGAAACCCACCAACTCAAAAAAAGAAGACTGAACATAAAAACTGATTAACATTAGAGTCAAGGAAATAATTTAAGCAATAGTGTGGGAGAACTGTATAGGCAATGAGCATTAATTTATCTGTTTGCTAGAATGTATAAATAGTGAAAAGTTTTGAACAACCTTGGGACCCCCCCACCACTGAGAAGCCCAGAGTGAAGAAGAACCCATGGAACACTGCTGGATCCACGTGTAGTGACTATTTTCTGCTTAATCTGTCTGTCTCTCCCTCTCTATCTCCTCTCTTTTCTATTTCTTTCTACCTCCCATTCATGGTTAAATTAAATCTGTTCTATTGACTTTGGCCTATAATCTTGTTTGCAGCTTAATTTGGGCAGAGGCATCTCTCAATAATCATATCTTAACAAGAACTTCCAGATTTCATCCCAATCAAAAATAGCTGGCTAAGACAAGTGGATTAGACCAGTCTCTCATGTCCCACTGGGTGACAAAAGTAAGAGAGTTAATTTGCAAAAACCCCACTTGTATTACTACTATCAAGACAAAACCATGGAATTATGGAATTGTGCCATTTGAAGATTATGGGAGGACTAAAATTATTGAAATACATTTTCTGCCAGACAGTGTCTTTTTGTGGTTATTGACTCTGGCCTCCTGTCCTACTCCTAATGCTTATCAACCAAAATATTTACTGCCATACCTAATATCAATGAGTACTTCTAGTTGAAGGAAAATGCAAACACATTTAAGTCTAAATTTTAGTAGTTTTTTGGGTTGGATTCATAAAACTGTATCAGACATAAACCAAACACATTTTTTAAAGCTAGCATATATTCAAGTTACATTTTGTGAAAACTTTTTTTTCTTGTATTTCACAATGACATATCATATCAA
The DNA here is from genome assembly GCF_024509145.1 of Vidua macroura. Taxonomy (NCBI): domain Eukaryota; kingdom Metazoa; phylum Chordata; class Aves; order Passeriformes; family Viduidae; genus Vidua; species Vidua macroura. The sequence continues at coordinate 48,565,456 of NC_071572.1, read as the reverse complement.
ACTTTATTTATTTTTAGGTGATTGAACCAGCAAATAAAGCATGAATGCTTTGCAGAGCTCTGTAACCCAGTTATAGACTACTTTTTAGAACTACTTACAGTGGCTTTGCAGGATGATAACTATTTTTAATGTGCTTATGGAGGTCTCACTAACCTGAAAAACAATCCATTTTATTTCAAATATGAGCAAATTGTGTTAGTACTACATCTGTACTGGTAAATGTCATTGGAAATCTTTCTGCCCATGGTTCTGGCCCATGGTGAGTTATGCTTTCTCAAAGGGGATGCTCCTGGGGATGATATGGGAGTTTATGAAGGGCATCCCAGCAGGCAGCTTGGCTAAGAAGGCCACCTTGTTATAGTGAATAGTAGGGGTTGGGTTTAAACATGGTCACCTGGGCTGTGTGATGCAGGTTGGCTGCAGTGCAAGTGAGTGTACCAGGGAGTATCTGATTTACTGATGGACCTGTGGCTTCACAGCAATAAGTAGTTTACACAAGCCAGGAAACAGAGAAGGAAAATCTCCCCAAAATTATATTAACTCTTGTAAAAACACAGATGAATACACAGATGAATCTGGTGGCAAGGTTATATACTTAGCCACAACTCATTCTATGGTAATAATTGGGGTTTATTTGTTCATTTTTACTGCCATGTCCTATTACGGATGACAAAATGCAAGGAGACATTTTAGAAACCTAGGTCCCAAGCTGCACTAATGACAACTTCTCCTAATGGTGAGTGCCTTGGACTCCAAAAGCCTCTTCTTCCTGGAGTTTCATATTCTTCAGTTTCAGTGGTTTTGTGAGGGGACATTGTTCAAGTCTGTGTAAATGCACTTTGGCTGTGATTCCTTCTTTCTCTTGTGTTCATGTGGAATATTCTCTACACTGTTTAATCTTGGCCCAGAAGTTTCAATATCTATTTGATTTTGTTATAATTTTCTCCTCATTTGAAATTTTCCAGTATCTTCAGTTAAGCTCCACATGGCAGGAAGACTTAAGGAATGACCTCATTTATGTGCCAGACAGACAGGGTCTCTCACAAGCCCACCCAGTCTAAGTAATGACTTCCACTTTCAGACAACAAATTGAACTCTTTAACTTGCTACTTGAAGGTGCATACCCTTCAAGAGCAGTTATTGAGCTAAACATGTTCTTGTTACTTCTAAATAGCTTTAAAATAGGAGGCAAAGGAGATTTAAACAGATTTTATAGGATTAAATAACCCTCCCCATATTTGCATATAGGTAGGTAGGTGAAAAGTACTTTTAAATTAACAGGCTTGTTATTGTTCATTGCATAAAGAAAAATTGTGGATTAGTGGGGAGCGGGAAGGAAGGAATGAGATGGTGACTGCATTAAAAATTTTCCTGCTTGGAGCAGCTCCTGTCTCTGGATGTCTCCCACACCTGTGTCCTCTGAGCCTGGAGCATCTCTTGTCTGTTAACTTGTCATGGTCATTTTCACTCTGCTTACATAATGGTTTATGGTTACACAAATCTGCTCTGTCCAAAACAGTTTATATTAAGAAATATACCATATCTCTTTGGTGGATGGTATATTCTGAATTCGTTCAGGCAAGAGGTGTGACATTTTCAATTTGAATACTGGTTTAATGCCAAAGATCTTCCATCTTGAGCACAACCTGTAAAATCCATGATCTTATTGTGAGATTAAATACTATGCATTTGAGTCGGAATATGTCCTCTAGTAGGAAAACATAGTAAAAGGAAATCTGTTTTTGTTGTTAATTATAATTAAAATGGTAAATAGCTCTTGGTCTTACTTTGACAACTCTGTTTTGAAAATGCAACCTCTGACCTGTGACTGGTGCACACAGATTTTTTCTTTCTTTACAGAAGGCTATTTTTAATGTTTTAGAAATCTATCACAACATGGGACTTGTTTTGAGCTCTGTGGTGCTGGTGTTCCTCTTACTTCTGTTTGAATGAAATCAGAAGAAAGGCCTGGGGTTCTTGGGTACAAACTGAGTTTGAAACTGAAGGGCAAAAGCATACATTAGGTCTTTAATCTTTTACATGTGTCTTCCAACCACCTTTTCCCTTTATTTGTTTTAAAGTCTCGCTTTTTTTTTTTTTCCTTCGAAAGTTTGCTGAGCCAATTGCATGCCTTTCAAAGCAATGGGCATTTACTTCCCAATTAGTCCCAATGAGCCAGCAGGACTATTTGCCTGAGAGCCCTCATCACCATGAAAAAACCTCAACCACCCAACACAAAACAATGAGATCACAATCTGGCCCTTTGCAATTAGCTCAACACTGTCAGGGTTTCACTTTCCTGCTTAAATCCCATAATGAGCAGCCACCAGAAGAGGAGGTAAATAAAGCTGTCATGCATATTGACAGTAATACAATATCACTGCTCATTTTTTCCCCCAAAGTTAAAATTGCAGAATTAGTGTGGCATATGATCCCCTCTCCAGCAATACACATACCAGTTGCAGTCTTTTAAAGTCTCCTATCATTTTGTTAGCACGACTGCCTACGTGAGCAAAAAAACATGGAAACTGCATCCTACCACAGTTGACAAGATTTTTTATTTTCATGATTACTTCTCTGCCTTTTTTTATTTTGCCTGCAGGCAAAGGTTGGCATACATGTCAAGAGAACATTCTCCAGCTGGGGCCTGCAGTATAGAGAATTGTATACTCCAGAGGGCTCATGGGACCTTAGGCAGATTATTATGGTAATATTGGAGACTGCTGTCCTTTCCCTCCCACAGCTGGGCCGCCTCTCTCATTGTAAGTATTGAAGCAATATGTTTTGCAAATTATACATTGGGAACAACAGGGACCTGGGAAAGTGAGGGAGAAAGAGAAACATGGCAAAATGTTGCTTTTAATATGATATTTTTCTTGTTCATCAAGCAAAAATAAATTAGAGCTTTAATTTTTTTTAATTAAATGAGGATCATATATTGGGAAAAACCAGCTATAATAGTAAAAAGTTAATATTGATTTTATTGAGTGAGAATTTTAAGAAAATATTGTTTATTATAGGGAAATTTCACACAGTAACCTGATGCAAGTGAACTGGAGTAAGATTACATAATAGCTTTTATTACAGATTTCAGAAATCCTTTTGAGTCCAATGAAGCTGGATTAACAAAAACTGCACCAAAAAAATATCATTTTAATTAGTGCTAATGTGATCTCGTCATGGTCCAGCTGTTTCACACAGGATGAAATCTGTGTTGCTTCATTAGAAATTCACCCTCCAAAATAATGTCACTTCTGATTTTTAACATTTCTTATTGATATATATTTTAATAAAATAGCCAAATGATTTAGTGACTACTGTCATAAGGCAACTGAGGGGTTCTTGACTTGCTTGTTTTTAAATAAAAGAGTTTAAAACATTCCTGGTAGAAAAGGAAATATTTAATTTTTGACCTTTTTCTGAAAAATTACTATAAAATCAGATTAAAGTTTTTATGGTTGCATTTTAAAGATGATTTTGTATTTATAAAACTAATAAGAAAAGTAAATATTGCTAACTTGGTAACAAGCTGAAATTATGTCTTACATGGGCCAGATGCTTTTCCTTAGAGACTTGGTTTCGTCTCTTTTTTTAAGTAAGTATGGGCTTCAAATCACAGTCTTTAACCAATATTGCATTAACCAATAGTACCTTTAGATTTAGATCTTTGTTCATTTTCGACAGGACTATTTCACAACTCAATTCCATTTGGAGCTAACTTCAATTTTAATCTAAATTATTTTCAAATTACTGAAACTTACTGCTTCATTTATATATGAAGCTGTAGTATATTGCCTTATATACCTGCCTGAATTCTACATTAAAAAAAATCAAATGTAGAAAACCTCAGTACTCACAGCTCATTCTTCTCCATTATTTTTATATGCTTTAATACAGTGGAGACCTCTTGCATATACCATTGTAGAAAAAGCCATTTATATTTTAATAACTTTATTTCTTTTCACTTAAAATATTTCACTTAAAATATTTCTTTGTACACTGTTGGTGATATTATATTTATTAGCCCTCTAATTTACCTTAGACATTGGTAATGTGTTTGAAGATTATGACAAGTTCTTTTATTTTTTCTTAAACATTGTACAATTTATTTTCTTATTCTTAGATAGTGATTTTATATTAAACACTATGTATGTGGAAACAGTTTGCAGTCTGGTGGCAATTGTAATAAATTAAAGCCAGATTAATCTATACCAGTGGTGGATTTTAATTATAATTTTCAATTATTATAATAATAGAAGAGGTTACTAAAGAAAGCAGCACAAGGACTGTGTTGCACTGTATTGGTTGCTTGCCTTGTAGAGTCTTAAAAAGCCCCTGATGATACCATGACAGCATTTCTCTTTCTGTCCTCTGTAGTCTAAAGCAGCATTAGCAAAGCCAGCCTTTGCAAAGAGGGAAGAGCCTCCAAATATCGAGTTAGTTCTCTATGTCTCTGGGAACCAGACACCTGCTACTCCTGAGCTTACACAAAAACTTGTATTTCACAACATTTGATGCAAGGCTGTGTGGAGCAGGATGAGGTGAAAAGGAAATTCTAAGGGTAAAGAATTTTTTTTTGCAGGATGGAGAACTCAGTGCAGTGATGCATTTTCTCTTTGGTTCTTTTGAAAATCAGAGGACTCCCAAACCTGAGCTACCTTCCACATTTCCTTCTTCTTCCTACCCTGCATTCCTCCTTCCTAGCAGCATGTACTGACTCCCACTTTTCTAGATTATGGTAATTCAGTGTTCAAGGTATATTGCTCCTGAAAATGGCAGCCTTCTCTTTTTCCCTCATTATCTTTGTGTTGGGAAGTTTTGCCCAATATACTTGAGGTTTCTCAGCTGTTTTCAACAGCTGTTCTTGCTTTCAGCATTGTTAATGATAGACTGCATTGTGCAACCCAGTGTACACAGTTTGCCTAAAACTTCCTAACAGAGAATTTTCCTTCATTTGTCATGTGTGACCAAGGTGTGACATTTAAAAAGACAATCCAAATTATCTTGCTTATTCCTATTTTGTCTATGATGAAAAATTCCAGTGAAATGGAGAATTGAAGAAATTCTGCTTTTCTCCATTGGAACTAGTATCTAAGGCTAAATCTCCACTGCCTGTGCACACTTGTTGGATAGAATACAGGGACTTTGATATTGTCAAGGGTTGCTCTAAAAAGGCAAAATGGAAATAATTACTTTAAGGATAATATTAAACTGTGTTGCGGAGTGAAGGAAATCCTGCATATTTCAACAGATCCCATGATTTAAACATATTGAAAAATTAATTGGTGTGTAACTCTTTCTTTTGTCGAAGTGTCAAGACTTAGCCAATATAAAATGAGAAATCCCTCTACATAATACCAAAGTCCTGATTTGTATTTACATCCAGGATTTAAGTGGCGAAATCCTAATTCTCTTCAGGTGAACAGAATTTTTCCTTCATGTATTTGCCTCAAAGACAAGACTTGGTGAATCCTCGGGGGAAGTTCACTAGGCAGTGATAGATATACATGCTTTTCTGCTCGTGGTGTCCAGTGCGTGTTCAGTATTTGTTGCAATTGCATTTTCCCTTGAATCTCCTTGTCTTTATTGGCAACCAGGCCCTGAGATATAATAGGGAAAGCTCATCATAATATACAGGTTTTGATGGGGAATACATGCATGTTTTTTACTGTGATATTTTTATTCTTATACAGCTGAATAACCCCAAATAAACTCCATGTCTCCAGACTTATAATCTTGTATGAAATTAGAGTTATCTAATTATTAGCATTATTAGCATTAGTTAGAGTTATCTAAGTTATTAGCATATGAGAAGCTGGAGATACACGAAAGCTTTGACAGCAGATGTTGAAATGTCATCATCATCATCATCAACATCTGAAGGGACTCCCTCCATTGTCACATGCACTTTCCCTCTGAAATCTGCTTCTTTACTCCTCAAGCTCTGTGAAGGTCATTCTAAGAAAAGTTTGGTCACTTTCATTTGACAAAATTCACAGCCTTATTAATTTAGAATAATGATATTTGATTGGAGTTGCTCTTGTATTTGAAGGCAAGTTATTGGGATAATCCAAAGTGTATTATGTGGTTAAATTTATTAGCAGAATTTCTTACATATTTAGGGATTTTGTGATGAAATTTTCAGCTACTTTTACATGAATTTTTTTTCAGACAGAAAGGGTGGGTAAGGTTCATCTGATTTTAAGGGGAAAAAACAACATAAAAATCTTATTCAGAGTTTTAAGAAATTCTAATTTAGAAATAAAGACCAAAAAGCAACTTTAACCCTTTTAATTGGTGTTGCTTCTGATAGAACGTGGCTTCAATTTTACTCTGTAAAAGAGTTGATCGTATTTCTGTTTCTTTGTGCTGGTTACTTCATTAATTATATTTAAAATATAGATCTGAAATCTGTTGTTACCATTTTATGTTTTGAAAGTGGGTACTAGCAGCCTATCTTCTTCAACCAATAATCTGTATTAAGTATTTCATCAACAAATATGAAGACCTGCTAAATTAAACATGAAAATGCTACTGTAGGTAATTTGCTTAAATCTTTTTTTGGTATAGATTGGAGCCTCCACTAGAATATATATGAGAAATTTTCAGTGTGGTAAAAAGTCTGGAAACTGCTGCTGTAGAAAACCACATTCTCTAGATATTAATCTTTAAACTAAAGACAGGCCCATCTGTGTGTACCACTAAATTGGAACTGGGAGATATAACTCAAAGGTAGGCCTCATGATGCTCCTCCAAAGTGTAAATTTCACTTGTTTCAACATTGTGAAAACAACATTTTGTACATTAAAGGAAAAAAGTGCTTTGTTCTGTTGAAAGTCCAAAACTTCAGAGGTACTAAATAAAATAGAGGTCAAAATACTGAGTTTGAAGAGCTTAATAACTTTAACATTCCATATATAGTATTTTAAATAATATTTAGGATGAAATACGTGATAATTCTAATACATTTGTCTGTATGAAAATACTCAAAGTTACATTTGTAAATAAATATTCACTTACTATAATGAGGCATTTTATTTATAGTAAGTGAATAGTCACTTATTAGAAATCTTGCACTCCTGGACAAAGGAAATATAATTTTCTGAGGATGGTTCATCTCAGTCACCTTCCACATCTGCTTTAGTAAGGAATGAATATCCTCTTAAGGTGCTTGTATTTCTCCACTGATAATAGACCAAAGCCTGGAAAAGCATCTTAGACTAAACAATGTTTCAAGTGAGATTCTACTCTGTTGCTATGGGCTCAAGTTGGTCATTCATATATAGGTGCCTTTGACCATTGTCAGTGCCCTAATTATCTCAAACCTGTACATGGGGTTGGCAGATACTACACAGGAGTTATGGGAGACTGGTGACCCTCTGTATTAGCAGCAGAAGTGCAGATAGAGTGCCCTGGGGCATCTCAAATGTCTTCAGGTGCCTGTGGAGGGTAACTGAATCAAACTAAAGGGGTTATCTCAATTTTAATAATGTAAACTGATGACTTGCCATTCCCTGAAGTCCTGAACAAATAGAGGTACTTTCTGAAATTCAGAAAGCACCAGTACTGTTGCTTGCCAGTTCTTTGAGTTACTCTTTCCTGGCATTGACAAACCAGATGATACATTTAGGATCCCTATCGGTAATCTTAAATGTGTAAGTTCCACCCCATATTCCCTATCATCCCAAACTTGTTCCAGCAGCAATGACTCCAGGGTCTGCATGCAATCTTATGGGCAATGTCTCTTACCTGAAAATTGGCAACCTAACCAGCACAACAGTATGGTATAACAACAACACAACAGTATGGTATAACAACTACAACACCTCTGCAAGGCTATGAAGCATGTTTGGGTAAGTACTTGTTTAGAATCCAAAATCTATCTGAGAACAGATCTTGTTAAAGTTTCTTACACGGTCTTAAACATAATTTTACTGATGCTGGATCAGAATTAATGATGCTTCATAAGAAGTGCTGACCATTAACTTGTTATGAAAAAATCTGAAACTGCTTTGTATCAATCTATCTTGTAATTGCAGAGGAAAGTGAATTCTTGTTTCCTGCTTCTGAGGCTTGGGGGTCTTGGAGGCAAGCTGGACAGCAACTTTCACAGTGCATCTGCCATTCTGGAAATCATAAACAGAAACATCTTCATGCTGTATGGAGTCAAGTTCTTTCCACTGCTAACTAGCAGATTATTTTGCAAGACTTTGTGTTTGATAAGTGTCAGAAATAGTGGACATGTTCAGCTTTGCTCACCTGTCATTACTGTGAGGGTGTATTTAAACATCTCTGTGTTTAAATTTGCAGCTTTAATGTTACATTCATGTATGGAAGCAGCAATAACTGAGGAAACAGAAAGGAAACTGTGAAGAGGCCACGCTTCTTGGTATCAGCCTAGGAATTAAGATGACAGCATTAATTATTTACACTGTAAAACATCTTCATTGGCAGGTGGTGGTGTGAGGAATGGGGGGGAGGTCAAAAAACACATCTACTTGTATTCTTGTGGTGAAAAAGCCGAAGAAGTAAGAAGCAAGCAGTTAACCATTCAATATATTTGCAGTCAAGGAATGGAGTTCAGATTGGCACTGCAGTTTGCTTGTCCCATGCATAAAAGAGTACTGTGATCCTAAATCTGAAATATTTGTGTTTGAGGACAACTTTTAAGACAAACCAAAAAAAAAAAAAAAAAAAAAAAAAAAAGGAACAGGGAACAGCTTAGTGTTTAATAGATAGAAAACACAGGATGTCACTGGAGGTGGCTGGACTTCCACAGGTTGCTTTCATCCTTTGAACACTGACTGCCATAATCTTTCAAGCAAGATGGAACAATGCCATGAAGATGGATTCTTCAAACTGTCCTGTGAAATAATGGTGAAAATACATACAGATAATACACTCCAGGTATTATTACAGCTTTTGTTTCTTTGTTTGGAAGAGAGACTCTGCTTTGTATGACTTGAAAATAAGAGAGTCAAAAGACATTTTTAAGATATTTGAATACATCCTTGGTAGATAAATAGAAAATGTCATAGAGACAATGAAAGTGTAGGCTGTCAGTGCTAATGCAAACATTGCATTTCAGGAGAATAATTATAATGTTATAAGTTGTTTAGGAATAACATCAAATTTAGGGAATAACCATGAATAATAGAAATACTTCAGAATACTCTTATTTGCTCTTTGTATCACAATAGTGTCTAGTGGTTCCAACTGGAAGACACCATATCATACTAGATGTTCAATAATACAGACAAAAGATAATCTCTTGCCAGAAAACTTAGTTTGCAAGCAGACAGGCTAGAAATTGGTGGGAAGACAGGCTGCAGCTTGTCTGGGGTCACACACCAGCAATTCCTTCATTGCTGGTCTAGTCAAACATTCATAACAAGTTGAACATTTCTGAGTTGTCCCAGTCTCAGCATTGTGTGCAATGATCTCTCAACAGCTTCTGACCTGAAAAAGTGGTATTCTTTTCCTTAATGACAGAGGACCTGGCTGTTGAATTATGTAATAGTTATTTTTTGAATCATAGAATGGTTTGGGTTGAAAAGGACAATCCCAATGGCTTGGGATTTAAGGACCATCTAGTCCGAACTCCTGATCACTCTCATGCTTGTCCCCTTGCAGGGATGATTTTCACTAGATCAGGTTGCTCAAAGCCCCATCCAACCTGGCCTTGAACATTTCCAATGATGGGCCAATCTGTTCCTGAGTCTTACCAATATAATCTTAAAACATTTCTTCTACCTTCTTTCAATTTTAAACTGTTGTTGCTTGTCCTTTTAAAACAGACCTTAGTAAAAAGTCTTTCTCTATCTTTTATAAGCCCCTTTAAGTTTTGAAAGACCTCAATTAAGGTCTTCCCAGAGCCTTCTCTACTCCAGGGTGAACAACCCCAGCTGTCTCAGACTGTGTTTGTAGGAGGGGTGCTCCAGCCCTTTGATCATTTTTGTGGCCCTGACCCTCTTCCAGATCTTCTCAAATAGGTCTATGTCTTTCTTGTGCTGGAAACCCCGAGGCTGAATGAAGGTCTCTGGGTGAGGTCTCACAAGGGTGGAGAAGAGGGGCAGAACCACCTCCCTTGCCCCACTGGCTACACTGCTTCTGAAGCATCCCAGGAGACAGTTGCCTTTCTGGGCTGCAAGTGCACATTGCTGGCTCATGTCAAGCTTCTGTCTCTCTGGAGAGTGAACCATGGTACTCTAAACCAGGTTCTTGTGTTGGGTGTCCACAGCAAGGAGCTGGCAGTGGTGTTTTTTCTGAGAATACACCAGAAGCTGCCTTCAGTGTAAGACAGAGCCAGTTCCAGCTGGCTTCAAGGGAGACCGGTTGCTGGCCAAAGCTGGGCCAATCAGTTGATGGTGCCTCTGTGATAACATATCTAAGAAAGGGTAAAAAAATGCTGCAGAACAGCAACTGTGAGAGAGGAGTGAGAAAATGTGACACAACTCTGCGGACACCAAGGTCACGGAAGGGAAGGGGCTGCTCCATGGTGGGGCAGATATCCGCTGCAGCCCATAGAGAGAGGCGTGGTGGAGCAGATACCAAACTGCAGTGCATGAAGACCCTGGGCCAGAGCAATCTCTTGGCAGGAACTGCTCCTCATGAAGAGGAGCCCAGGCAGGAGCAGGTTTTCTGACAGGACCTATGCTTTGTTTGGGGGACCCACAGTGGAGCAGCGTATTCTTGAAGTGCTGTACCTCATGGAAAGGACTCAGTGTGGAGCAGTCCTTAAAGTACTGTAGCCTAAAGGAAGGACCCAAGCTGGAACAGAGGAATAGAACAAGGAGGGGGCAGAAAAGAGAAGCTGTTATGGGCTGAGCACAACCCCTGCCTTCCCCATCGCCCTGTACTACTTGGAATGGGTGGAGCAGAATAGTTGAGAATGCAGGTGAAAACTTAAGCCTGGGAAGAAGGGGAAGGAGCAGGATGGATTATTTTTTAATCTTCTAACTCAATTTTTATTATAATTTTCCATAATTGAGTCTGTAATGCCCATTATGGTGATTTCCCTGTCTTTATCTCAATCCATGAGGTTCTCATGGTATTTTCTCACCCATTTTGTGGAGGAGGGCTGTGGAGAGAGCCTGAGTGAACATTTCTCAGCTGACCAAGGTACACTTACTACCGTGTTGAAGACACTAGTGCAATTAGAATAGGAAATCAAATTCCCTTTTTATGATGTCCATCTCTCCATCCTCTATAGTACTCAGGTGATATGTAAAATCAGGTGGTATCAAAAATGTTTTATAAGGTGTTTCTAATTTATTAATAAGCTCACCTGAGACATGAAAAATATCTAAATAAATTTCTTTTAAAAATATTTTGAAAACTCTTCCCCTTGGTGCACAATTGGAAATATATATGTTCATGCACACATATGTCTGAATTTAATATATGTCCTTATCAATGTCATCTATGAATGCGCATCCTCATCTGCAGACACACCTATAAAGAAGTCTTCCACATTCACATAGAACTTAACAGTTATGCAGAGTTAACTGGAAGAAGTGAAGCATTTTTTTTTGTTTAAAGAAATGCTCAGCTTATGAGGATTCTGGCATTGTTTACTTAGGGTTGAGTTATATTGAACCTCTTCTCCATTTGAATAGGCTTCCATTCCATAGAAAATACTGCAGGTACCATCAAACTGTGCAGTGTACAGATTCTGTAGCAACCTATAAATGCCAGGTTTTCTAAGTAGCCTTACTTAATTTCTATTTTTTTCCAGTTGTACTGTTTGTGCACAATTACCTATATTTCAAAATAAATTTTCAAAATAATTTGTCCATAGCATAAGCCAGTTTCTTACTGGCAAATAATAAATAGCTTTTCCATTTTATAATCCTGGTAAAAAATGGTATCATATTGTCTCATTTTGCAAATGAAAATTAATGGCCCATTACTCATAGTCAGTTTTATAGTCACACACTGCCTATCTTTAGGGATGAGTGAGCTCTAAGGAGAAAAATTGTATGTCTTATTCACTCCCCTGGGAGCTGGAAGGCCACTTTTTCCCTTTCTGTGGCAGGGGATGCTCCAATAGTTCCAGTTGTGTTTCCCTTCCATTCCAGTGATGTTGTGCAGATTGAGGTGTTTGCGCTTTTAGTTTTGTCTGGTCAAAAACATCTTCACCAGTAAACTGAACAGGGCCAAATTGCAGGCTCCAGCACAGGCATACTCTGAGCCCTGCAATTAGCCATTGATTGATACATGTAATTTTGAAGCTGTGCAAACTAGCCCTCTACAAACTAGCCCTCTGCCAGATGATGACTGAGTGTTGTTCAGGAGACAGACTTAGGAATGGTTACTAGTAGGTGTTTTGGAAGGAAGAAAAATAAGAGTTTTGGAATACCCACTCTGCTCTACCATTTCAGTCATGGCCTTGATTTACTAGTGTAACCTTAGCCAATTCTACTCTCCAGTGCTCAGCTGAGATTGTCAGTGATCTATTTCAACACTTCTGATACCTGCCTCAAAAAGGGAAAATGGACATTTTATCAGTCTTCTTTTTTGAAATTATGTAATCCAATTATAGCAAGTGATTGGCTCTCCATCTAAAATATTTTGAACGAAGGGTGCTAAGAAAATTTTGTCAAAGAAAGGGACTGTAGCATAAAACAGAGACGAGACTCCAAAACACATAGTGGTCAGTAAATTCAATAATTTTACTAGCCTGAGTTGCTACCATCTAAGTCAGGGTGCAAAGGAAATTCATCATTCAACAGGATTGCTATTTTGTACAAAGAGGATTGAAATACCTACTTTAGGAGATTTTTTTTTGAAACAATTGGAAACTATTTATCTACATCCTGACTGAATCACATGCAAGGAATCAGCCCAAGCCTTATGAAAATGTTAGATACCTTTGCCTTTAAAGAGCAGGGTTATATCTTCAAATAAAGGTACCTTTCTTCTGCCTTCTGTGCACAGCCTGCATATTTTAGAGTTTTCTATCACAAACCAATTTTTTCTTCCTCAAGGAGATGACAATAATAGGTGACACCTTTTATTTTTACCTCCTGTTCACAATGAAATATATGTCATAGAATGTTAACAGACTCACAATGCAATATTCTGTATACCTGCCATTCATATTAGCCACAGGACAATTTATTACCTGGAATAAGAAAGTCACATCTGCAAAAAACATGTATGACTAGGTCAATAACATATGGAAAATTCATTTAAATCCCCTAACTATGTCAATTTTCAGTAGAAAAGAAGTGTGGAAGATCAAACTGCTAAACAATTTTGTATTTAGTGTGTCAGATGCCTGTCTAAATAACAAGACAGAATCAGGTAGAATAACTGTATTTCAGAAATCATGAAGAGAAATAAAAAGAAATGAGAGTTGAAGTGTGGCAGTAAGACTGGAATTAGAGTAGGAGAAATTAAAGAAGATAGAATTTCTAACAAAAATATGTTGAAACAAGAAGGGAAATGAAAGAAAAATAGTCACAAGATCCATAAGGTAAGTAGACTAGAAGCAAGAAAATAGACAATAGCAATTTACTTAATGGTAATAAGCAAACCAGTAAATAATTATGTGAATTGATCTGGGAGATGACTAATGTCATGGAATCATAGAATGGTGTGGGTTGAAGGAGAGTGACCTTAAAAATAATCTAATTCTAAACTGTTGATGTGGGCAGGGACACTTTCCACTGGAAAAGTGACAGAATAGGTTTAGATTGGAGAGCAGAAAAAAAAAAAGGAGGAAAGTTCTAAGACTAAGAAATGTGAGGTAAAAGAATTTAGAGGGATAGTCCTCAAGAAGGAAAGAAGAGGGATACATTAAGGAGATGTAATTTAAATGACACAGACCTGCTGAACACATGGAAGAGTCAAGATCCTTAAGTCAGAAATTATTCTAGGAAATGTAATTCTTTGTACATCGTAACTGCTATCTGTGTATGAAGTGTGAAGCTGACTAAGAAATCTAAACCTAGGGTATTTTCTTCAGTCATTGTGGATGATGTAGCTGCTGCACCACTGGTACAGTTACCAGTTTCTATTCTGCAGTGCACTGCTAATCATTGCATGCTTGGTTGGCAGACTGAATGAACCAGCTGCCAAAGAGACATCTTTGCATTCCCTGTGCTTCCTGAGCAATGGTAGAGAGGGGAGTTTCTCCAGTGCGGGAGCTATTTAACCCAAGCACTCTCAGTTCTGCTAAACTTATGATAAAACAAATTCAGAGCTAGGAATTAGAAGCTGAGGTTGTTAAATATGCTGGCAGTTGTGTTAAGAGCCATTTCCTCAGCTGGTTTTTAAACATTTTTAAAGGAAGGCATAAAAAAGAGCTTGTTTTTACTGCCATCAGGTGTGCAAGAATGCAAATGTAGGCTGTTCTCACCTGCAACCTAGCAAAGTCAACGGCAAAGTTCCCTTTGCTCCCAGGAAATCTTGGCCAAGGTCCATTGACTTTACCTGGTGTGCTTTGTCCGTGCATTATAAAACCTGCCTTCTTCTCAGGAAATCCTACAGAAATAGGTGGGCAAAGCAGAATAATCCTAGTAAATACCTGCTGCATCCCATACATTCTGTATAACAGAGATATGTGCTTCTCTTTTCATTCCCACGCTCTAGTAGTCCACAGGTGACTTGGGGTTTAACATCAAAATGAAAATAGTGGGAAGATTGACCATTTGTGAAATTCATTTGTTCCAATGGAGCTGAACTTTTCTAGGTGACACTGAGAGAGTAATACCTGAGAAAGGAAACAGTGCAGGTATAGCTTTGTAAAGGACTGTGAAACATCATACCAAGCCCAGGACTGGTAACTGCACTTCTTCCAGGGCAAGATGTCCAACTTTGAAGAGTGTCTTGTGTTCCTAAGCTTCCAAAAGCTGAGGGTGATGGCATTCCTTAAATTTGATGCTACGTTTGCATGTTCTTCACTGTATTAGCTGTGGCAGTCCTAAGATTGTTGAATCTTACCTAAATAACATATAAGCAATATTAGTGTAGGTGAGGCATCTCTCTTGCATGATTCCAGTGACACACAATAAAAAAGCTTGATAAATTAGAAGCTTTTGTGAGCTAACCATAAAAAGTACTGACGCCTATATATTTGTGAGAATAATATTTGACAAAGCACACATACCTCCTAAACAATTCTGTTCTGGGTAGATGATGGAGAAAAAATAATTGTTTTTATAAACTAAATAAATCTGTTCTTGTGCCAAAGCTGCAGAAGACAAATCTTTATTCAAATATGTAGTGAAATAATAAACCTGTTTCAGAGATAAATTTAATGGGGTTTTGGTGACTATATATTTTCAATAATTGTTTATATTTTTATTTTAGCAGCAGTTTTTCAAAAAAGAAGTTTGTCCCTTTAAAAAATCTTGTTCATTCCAGCAATGGAGTAGAGAATTACAGTAGCATTCCTTGTGGAACTATTCTTCATATTTGTTTTTGTTTCAGAATCAAGAACAACACAGCATGAAATTATGCAGCAAGGACCATACGCAGAAAAGAGAGGGAAGAACTATTTAATTTGATCCAGGCATAAATTTCTAAAAGTAATGGTAAAAGTCATACCATTTGCTGGCATTTGCAAAAAGAGAACCAGGGCTATCCTATTATGTTATCTTTGTACTGCATTGAACATAACATCTTGATTAATAGCTGGCTCTTGTAGGCACAGTCACAATGCAATTAAGCATGAAACATCTTATTATTAACTTTCAAAAATAATTACCCACCTTAGTTCCAGTTTGAAAAAATTACTTTAGTAGTTGGACAGTAAAACATTATTTCTGTAACTTGTGTTCTCTGAACCACCAGACACTCAGTGTGTGAAAAATGATCACAGTCTGTAAATTCTGGGTGTTCAGAATGCTATCTGGTTAGGTGTTTTATGGTGGCTAAAGCAGATTGTTCTGGACTGACCATGGCTTTCCTTCAGGAGCCTTGCTGGACACAAGGTAGAAGCATCATTCTTTGTTCCCTCTGCAGACAGTAGGAAAAAGTAGGAACCAACAGCAGCCAGGCTTTTAACAAAGAGTGTACATCATCATTTGAAGGTAAATATTAATATGTTCTTCCTGTATCTGATACAAAACTGAAATGTGCTAATCAAAAGCACCTGTCAGCAGATGACCTCTCTTCTTCTACAGAAAGCACATATCAAATCATGTTATAAATCAGTGAACTTATATCTCATCACCAAACCTGGCACTAAATGTCATATGTATTGGTGTATTTGAGCATTGTCAGTATTCAAGTTTTGTAGCTTGAATTATAGTGAGGTAGTGAGTGATGTCAAACCTCCTCAAGCAGTAGTTTTTTTGACAGTATAGCTTATGTTACAGTAAAAAAACCCCAATACTCTGTAGTAAAAAGGGTCTCCCAACAGGTATAACTCAGCTACACTTCTGTTTCACCAGCTTAGTGAAAGAAAGTAAACCAAACTATTTTTTTTTAATATTGTTGTATACATTAAAAAAATCTAAAAATGTGTAAATTTACATTTTACACCTCCGTATCTGATCAATCACTATGAGAATAAAAGAAGAGTGCTTCCATGGAGCAATTTGATTAACAAAATGTATGTATCTGTTTCAGGATAAGATGAACATGAATAACAATGCCTATTTCTCTCTGTTGACCAAACAAGCACTTCAGCAAGTGCATCTGCTTAAGTCAGATTCCTGTATTGTGCCTGATGAGTATCATAATAATTATGTAAAAATTAGATAAACCATCATCTAGGCTCTCCATAATGAGAAAAGACAGTCACCTCCAAACACAGTACTCATCTTCCTCATGTCAAAAAAAAAGCAAAGAGAATGAAAGAGAAAAAGAGAGAAAAAGACAAAATGAGGAAGAGAGAGAAAAGGAAGGAAGGAAGTTGCGGAAGGAAGTTGCGGAAGGAAGTTGCGGAAGTTGCGGAAGTTGCGGAAGTTGCGGAAGGAAGGAAGGAAGGAAGGAAGGAAGGAAGGAAGGCTATGAGTTTGGTCAAACGTGATTCCTTTTGAATACATCTATGCTGATTAATCCAAATCATCCTTCAGTTCTTCATGTTTTTGGAAGTAGTTTCCAGATAGATCCATTCCATTATTTTTAACAGGAAGGATTTGAGTCTCATCAGCCTGCTGTTCCCTAGATCCTCCTTCCCGAGGTTAGAAGAAACACTGCCTTTCTCCTAGTTGTCAAGAATTTCCCGTGACTTCCATGACCCTTCAAAGGGTTTGATCAGCTATTTCAGCACTCATGTGTGTATCCCATCAAATCTGATGGAATTGAGTGTCCGACTTGTTTAAATGTTCTTTAATCCGATTCTCCTCCAGCGATGCTAAGTCTTTCTTACTCCATATTTTCTCATTGGCCTTGGGGCCCTGGGATTGCTAAAGGTAAGTAAAGAGTAAAGAAAATAAGGTATTATGTATTTCACCCTTTTCCACATATTCTGCCCCAGTCAGCAGTGGACCTTCATTTTTCCTGGTCTTACTTTTGTAACTAATACCAGAAGTATCACTTCTGGCAGCATTTCATATCTGCCAGATTCAATTCCAGGTTGGCCTTTGCTTTTCTTGTTCCATTCACCCTTGCCTCCCTAGCCTGCCATACCTAAAGTGCTTTTATTCATCCATTGCAGTACTGCAGCTGTGTGTTCTATCCCACCGTGTCTGTGTTTCAACAAGACTGTTACTCTCCAACTGCACACACCTCTTCTTTCTCTGTTTTTTTTTCCCCATGCTATGCACACTGTGTGCACATGCGGCAGGAGCACACAGTTATACTGATTTCCTAGAAAAGACATGAGAACCACTCCCATTATGCTGTCCTGTAGTGACTCCAGTATTTGTGTACATGTGGTTGAAGTGGTCACCCTAAAGCCCTGTTTTGATGACTGAAATTTCTTCTGTTCACCCTTTGCTTGCCACCCCCCTCACTTGATTGTGAAATATTTTCTTTTCTATTTGTCAAAATAATTTCATATTTTCTCCTCATTTGTCAATGAATCAAAAAAATTATTCTAGCACCATCAGAAGAAAAAAGTAAAATACAAAACCTGCATTTGCCTATATGGCATTTTCTGGAAATGATGGTTTGGTGACTCCCTTTCTCTTGTCTCTGTTTCCTTAGTGTTGCCTTCCTTTCCTCCCATTTTGTGCCTTGCCCGCTTCCTTTTTTCTCATCTTCTTTTAACATATCTGAATTTTTTTCTGTGAGTATTAGAAACAGTATTTATCTGAGCAATATGCAGTCTGAGGTTTTGATTTTTTTAAATGTTTGCCCTGGAGTGGAAATTATCAAAATAATGCTTCTCTGGCTGGTATGGAAAGATACTCGAGACAATCGTGCTAATATGCATGGGGAAAACAACAGCATTAGGAACTGAAATGAGTAGGTGTTCAACAAACTTGCAGTTCTCCAGGAAGCTTCCTCAAAGTCAGTCAGCACTCTATAGGCAAGGAAGCAAAAGACTGTTCCTTGAAATTGCAAATGCGGTTGATTAATGCCATTGATTTTTGATTTAAACTGATTCAGTAACTTGTGAGGAAAATGAATTGCTTCCTTGGTGTTACTTTCATGCATAATGCTGTAGATAGCACGCTATCAGAGTAATAGGCACCAGAAACAGATATCACTGATGGCATAATTATGCATTTACTGTAATTTCAGATTTATCAGCCTATAAAATACATGGATTACTGCATGTTCCACAGTGCTAACACAGTTAGGGCAATTTGATTTCATCTAAACATATTAAAATCAATGCTTAGTGTTTGGTTTAATTTCAAGCATAAATACTACCCAGGGTTCTCAGGATGTAGAAAGCAGTTTCTTAGTGAAATGCATTTTTCATAGTGTGTGTCACTTATCCATTATTTGGCTGAAAAGAGATGTATCAATTGAAAAAGCTGGTAACGAACCACAAGTCACTCAATGAGCATCAAATAACAGTAAATGAGAATTTTTAGCTGTCAATTCAAATTCAATCAAAAGCAGCTCACTTTATTATTTTGTACAAAGTTGTGAAACGGCATTTGAATTTTATTCTTTTTCCTATGACCTTTTGTGTTATTTTTTTCTTTTAAAATGTAAATTACTGTAAATGCAGCTTCTAGTTTCAGGAGTATTTAACTGAATAGTACTTTCTAGCTGCATCAGAAGATTTTTTTTTTTTGTAATGATTATGGCTTTTAGAGCAAGTTATGTCTATTGCAGATCCTTCCTGTTCTGATTTTTGTTATTTCCACAACAACTATATTTTTCTCTCCCCGGTGTTTCTAATTATCCTTCTGGTAATCTCCATGCCTTTCTTCTATTTTTATCATTTTCAGCTCTTACATGTGGTTGACCAATCTTACCTTCCACCTTTTTGTTACTATCAGTGCATGTACCTACTCATCTGCTCCTTGAAAGAGTTTCCAATGACATATTTTTGTCTGCTCAAATATTTCCCATACGTAAAAAGCATTTTACAGGTTCCTCATCTATTAGATCCTTCTAGTTCAGGTATGTGTGACATACCTAAATCTTTTTTACATTATTTCACATCTATATATGCTGAATATGAGTGGATTTTCACTGTCTATAATATGAAGAAGCAAGAAGAAAGTGCATGATGTTCCTACTGTTACTAGAAGCAGAGGTAGTTCTGATCTCTAAAAAGAGTTGAGGCTTGGAGAAGAAAGAAATAATGGCAGTTAGAATGCAGATGTTTGGAATTAGGTCACATATTTATGATAGTTAACCCTTTATAAAAATAATTGTTGCATAAAGAGGATCTCCTTGAAAACATTGTCATTTCTAGAAGCCTTTGGTGACTATGGCTGTTGTGATTTGGAAATCACTGTTAATTTTTGGTATTAAAAATACTTTAAATAAATAATATTTGAGTAGGTCAGAGCAAGTAGAACAAAGCTACTGTATATAGCAGTTCAATATCTTACTTTGTAATGGTTGGTTTAGCATTCATGAAGATCTCTGATTAGAGAGAGAAGAAATTTTATAGTTGTTTTGAAGCTTTGATGCAATTAACGTTGTTCTCTAAATGAAGTTTAAAGTGATTAATAAAAAAATGGCAGTGATAGGAGTTGCATGGGCAGAAGTACTATAAGGAACTGATGACACCAATTCACCCACCACCTCTCAAGTTTAAAATATGGGGAACTGGGGACTGTACAGGACATGGTTTGAGCATTTTCTGAGTGTACTATGGTTTTATGTCTAGAATATGTAATGATATTCTTCAACTCCTTTCTGTTCACAGAATAGTGGAATAACCCATATTGGAGGGGGTGTTCTGTCCCCACTCAATGCAGTTTAGCTACATTAGGCTGCCTGGGGCTATGTTCACTCAGCCTGAGTAACCTGTCTCAGCCTCCTCTTTGTATTGTCATCTCCAGGCCTTCAGCTATCTTGCTGGTCCCTTGCAGGACTTGGTCCAATATGTCAACATCTTTCTTTTTCTGGGAAGTCCAAAGCTGAAGATTATTCCAGGTGCAGGCATAGAGGTGGCTAATGGTGAGGAATAACTGTCTTTTAACTTCCTGGCTATAATTTTGTCAATACTTTTCAGTATGCATTTGGTCCACATGTCTGCAAGAGCATGGTGTTTGACAAATGCTCAGTGTATTTTCTTCCAGAATCTAAGTTATCTTTTGCAAAGCTGCTCTCTAGCAGTGTTTGCTAGCACTCTATACAGATCCATGGAGTCATTCTGAGACAGGAATGGGATTTATCAATTTTGTTTACTGAATTTTGTGATATTTCTTTGAGCTCCTCTCTCTAGCATGTTGAGATCCCGCTGAATGGCTGCCCTCCAGCATAATGACTGTGCTTCCGGTCTTGAGGTCATCCATGAACTTCCTGAGGGTGTTTTCCACCTCATTGTCTGGGATGACAATCAAGATGTAATTGGGCCTAGCATGAAGTCTTAAGGAATGCTACTTGTAACCAGATACTCCTTGGCTATTGCACTTCTGGTCACTACTCTTTGAGTTGGGCCATGCATTAATGTCCAGTCATATTTTCAAGACCAAGGTGAGTGCCATATCCACTGTACTTCACACTTCTGATTTGAAAATATTGGCATATAGCATTAGGAATGTGTAGGTTTCAGGCTCAGATTCTTCAAAGCTCTCACATAATAACTGAAAGAAAAAAAAAAAATCTATATATGAATAGCAGCCCCAAATCAGAATAAGGCAGATTCACTCTATGGTGCTGGAAATGTTGTGTAATTCCAATGAATGGCCATGCTGTGGGGGAATTAAAGAGGAAAAAGTTTTTTGTTTGCACTTCTGCCATAATATGCTGGGCATCACAACAGTCATTTTCTGCATATTAACCGTGATAAAGTTGTCACTGCTTTTATTACTCTGAAAATTAGTGTCTGATTTTTCTTTATTTGTGTAAAGCTTTTCTGAAAATGGTGTTAATGCTAGAAGAAGCACTTCTATAACACTCTGTAATGTTGAGCTGTTTTCTGTACAGCAATTGTTTACAGCATTTAAGCTTTTTTCCTTATTTTTGATGTAGTAAGTAGCCATATTGATAGTGTTTATGTCAATGATAGATTATTTTTTGTCTGTTTTGCAGTTTTGACCATGTACATATTCTGTAGTGTTTTGGTCTACATGGTTTTAATTCACATTTGTTAAAATCAGACACAAAAAAATTGCTACAAGACAAGGAACTGAGGAACTGATACATCAGTCAGGCTGAACACCAGGACAGCCTCTTGAGCTCTCTCTCAAGCCGTGTGTGCAGCACATTCATGCAGTGAATCTGAAGGCAAGGTGCTGAAGCCCAGGTGCAAAGCACCGGTGATACTCCTGCCTATGCAAGTGCAGAAGCTTGGGAAGGGGTAAGGCACCAGTGGCTGGTTTTATATCTGCTCTGCCAGCCAAGGGGCTCTGGGGAGCACCCCATCCATTGCTGTGCTTGAGAGTCCCTGTGGAGGGCCCTATAGCAAAGGTCCACAGGAGAAGATCAAAATTGCAGTGGCCTCGCAGTTGTTCCTTGCAGATGGTAGAGATTGACATCTACCTTTAATATGAAAAGAAAGTGATATACCTTTTCAGCAAATGAGCTCCATGCTCTGTGTTTTTCTTATTATTCAATGGGCAACTGTTTACACCCTGCCAGGGATATGTTGGCTAAATACTTGATTTAAAACAAATTTTTTGGAGATTTTTCCTTTCATGTTAATGAGGGAAACAAGAAGGAGATCCAAATTCTACCATTTTAAAAGTACTAGTACTTAGAAGAGACAGCACATCTGTGGTGTGTTATTTATTGAATTATATTTTATGATTCTTTTGTGTGAACAAATCAAAATTGACTGTTTTGCCAATATTAATCCCCCTCTGGTACATCTCACAGTACAGTCTCTTCCAGGGACAGGCCCAGTTCCTCAGGGAAGTAAATAACTCAATGATTTACTGATAAAGCCACCCAGTACATATATCACCTATGTCTCATACATCACTGTCACAGGCAACAGCTTGCCTTGCTAAGTGACTCCGTGTTGCTCTTTTTGGACTTCTTTCTCATGTAATCAGGTCATTCTACAAACCCCATATAATTTTGCTCATGCTCATGAGTGGATTTAAAGTGCAATTCTATAAACTTGACTATAATTGTTGTTGTTGTGAGTTTATAGGTGGCTTATCTGTGGAAAAAATATTGATAACTACCAGTAACGGTGATGTGGATTCTTCTCATGAATTTCAGGATGGTTCTCCATATCCCTTAGAACATTTTAAGGTTTCTGCTCTGATGAGACAGCTTCAAATTCAAGGAATAGTACTTACATTTTAAGGTTTAGGAATAAAACATGGGTGATCTAAGACTATATATTAATTAGAGATAAAAAAAGATCAGGTATTTCAAACTCATAAACAGCTTCAGTTTTGAGACTACTCTTGAAAAACTCCATGGACCAGCCAAAGATGCTTAGCATCTTGTCAATAGCTCTTGCAGTAAAAGTTATAATCAGGTTCAGAGAGATTTCCACATCATTTATAGTTCAGACTTGCTTCAAAGAAATGTTGCCCTAAATTTGAAAGGGATTACCATTGCTGATCTCAGCAATAAGACTTGGATTCATAACACCTGAAGGCATTACACTGACCTACAGCAAGAACAACCTAATCAAATTCCAGGATCTGAACCTACTTATCTTGAATTCTGCCCTCTGAAAACAGCGAGGATGAAGGTGGGGGAGGTGTTTTCTACTTAATTGAATACATTCAGCATTCTTAATTTAGCATATCTGGGAATGGTATCCCTTCTAACTCCAGGTATTCTCTGAAAATGCCTCAACTGAGAGTGCAGTCAGAGGCTTTTTACACTGTGAGTGGAGAGATGAGCCCCTCTGGGAGGCAATTCAGATAATCTGGTTTATGGTTATGGCCATAAAGGCTCAGGAGCATTGGGGTAAAGGCCTCTTCAAGACTTGCACACTCTTGTGTTCATTGGGAATAAGAATACCTGGATTGCCTAAATCAATTAGGATTTGTTTCTACAGCCTCAAGGAACAGTGCTGGTAATCTGGGAGGGACACAACAAGGGATGGTTCAGGGCCTGTCTTTCCAGGTAAACTTATCCAAAATAATTTGTGTTTACCTGATTTTGCCTGTTATACTCATATAGCATTGCTTGAAACTTGAAGAGGGAAAGTTTTACTTTTGCACAGGAGTAGATCCTTTATGCTGCCTTCCCACCCCTTGGGGAGCCCTTTAAAGAACCAAAACTGCTTGACAGGTCTCCTGAGCTGCTTAGGTTCTAGGGCTGTTCTAGGTCTTTAATACCAGACCTTTTGGCACCTCTTTGGATATCAGAGTCATAAAAAATAACTGAAAGCTGAGAGACCAGGTTAAGTCTGGTGCCCCCTTGTCCACCCTGCTGAATTGCTGGTGTGTTCCACAGCTGTATTTTGGGCTCTTTGGGTGAGGTCTCTCCAGCCACCTCTGTTCCAAGGCACTATCTATGAGCAGTATGGGCTGCAGTCTGTTGGTGTCATTTGACCTTGAATCAGAGATTGCTCCTCAGTCTCTTTTTCTAGCAGTAGCAGTGATATGTGTGTAGCTACTTATGACCCCAAAACATTACACACACATGAAATTTAGGCTTTCTTCCTTCCCTAGCCCTGATAAGTATCCTTAGAATGGAAACCCTTTATCTGTACGTGCATTGATGTTCTTTCTTTTAGGGGGAACATGTAGCATCTAGGTGGCCTGTCACATGTTGTGCTGGCTCAGAGCCACCGAGACCTTCAGTGGAGTAACATCCCCATGAAGCTGGTGTCAACAAAGTGGAAAATGAGAACATTTGGTGGGGAATTTATTTGTCCTTAAGGTGGCATTTAACCTGCTTGTAAGGAGGAAATGCTTGATTTTATTGTTTTTAAAAGATAATCAGCTAAAACCACAGAAATTCCTACAGGGTAGTAGATGTTTCCTGAGTGTAGCTTTTTTGAAGTCACTTATTAAACTGTTTGTGATTCATTTATGGTGCCTTCTCTTGCACAGGGACATTCTCCATAGGTGATTTCACTGATGTCAGAATTAAATAAGGTGCAAATGAGAGCAAATAACACAGCAGTATTTGTTCCCAGTCAGAAACTTTCACTTTTATATACTCTGCTGTCTAAAATCGATGACACCTCTAAATCAACAACAACAAAAAAGGGACGAAAACTGATTTGTTGCTTTGTTGAAGATCACACAGAGCAAGTAGTAAATCCTAAATGGATGCTTCCCATTTGACTGATTGTTAGATAAAGAGAAAGCTTTCAGTCTTCATTAAAAAAACAAAACAAAACAAAAAAAACCCAAAAAAACCCAAAAAAAACACCAAAAAAAAAAAAAAAAACACACCACAAAAAAGCCACAATGTAAAAAGCCTCAGACAGTTTCATCTGAGAGGGCAAGTATAGCTTGGTGTCAAATGTAAGCTGATACTGGAAATGTGTTTGGAAGGACAAACGGAAGGGCACATTTCTCCAAATAGGAAAAGGAGCTGAAGTTGGGTTTTTCTTCAAAAGGTATTTTTTTTTAAAGAAGATATCTAGAGATGCTTAAAAAGTATATTTTGAGTTCATTTGAAATCCATTCCTAAATATGTGTCTGAAAACATATTTTTTTCTAGGTACATATCTTTCAGACAAGAATTCTATTTGCAGCATATTTTTCTTTAAAGGGTTTTTCATTCCTGCATAAAAAGCTTATTAATTATTTGTAACTGCTTGCCATCGTATTCTGATAATAGAGGCCTGGTTATGGGTAATAGCAACCACATCCCTATTTTGGGTCATATAGATTATATATATATATATGCGTGTATATATACATATATACATATACAATTCCTGGTGCAGTATTACCCAAAGCATCTCCTTTCTCCCTGTACACAGGACCAAAAGTGCAGGCACATCATTTATTGATAAGACAAAAAGAATGTAATGAAATTATCAATGTTCTTGAATTAATTATGAACATGATTAAGAAAGCTAAAATCTCAGGAGCCAGGATCTCATTACCCATTCAGTCTTAGGGATTGCTTTCATTCAGCAAGGCAAAAAGGCTTTGAGCGGTCCCACAATTGCCTTAGTCTCATTTATTTGTGGTAGTATTAAGGTTTATTTGTTTTCTGGTTTGCACTTCTTCTGAAATTATTTCTCTTAGTTTATTCATTTAACAAAATGTTCCTTCCTGTGCCACAGAAGAAAGTGCCTATAAGGCCTACACAGGTTCTTCAGTCTGCAAACCTCCCTTTGAGAACATTTCTTTCAACTCACATTGCTGGAGCTCCTAAATATCTTTCAAGGTAAGTCTGAGAATGTAGCCAAAAAAGTTCTTTCAGATTTATGTCTGCAGCTGTACTATGGCACTGTCTGATTCCCATTCAGCTCGGAGTCTTAATGACATCATTATTACGCTGTCTGAACCAGATTTAACTTGGAGCCTGCACTATATTGTTACTTATCTTCCTTCCTATGTGGGAGATTCAGTATTACTTTGTTTAAAAAAAATAATAATGAGCAGGCGATGGTGTCGCAGTGTTTCAGATACCAAACTTTCAAAAACTGGGGAGACCGAATCAGTGTTGGATACATGCATGCGTGTCTATTTTAAATTAATTTCTGAGTCTAAACGATTACAGTCAGGTAATGCTTTTCTTGCACAATTGTCTGAATGAGAAATGTGATGTGCAGCTGCCTTATTTAGGGAGTTATAATGCACTGTATTACTTAGCAATTTTGTCTTTTTCTCTTTACAAGGCCCTTTTGAATTTCTTGTTGTTGGACAGTTTGCCCCCAAATAAATGTCAGAATGATGGGGCATAGTGATTAAATTCTGGAAGTAGCCCTGCAAATATAATGCACTTAGGATTTTTGAAAATGGAAATAAATTCTAGTTAGCTAAGAAACAGAGATCTAACAGACTACACGGTTTGGATGGGGCTTTTTTTGTTGTTATTGCCCAATTATTACAAGTTTGATATGTCTTTTTTTAAATTATTGTTTTTTATGTTCAAAAAGAAGAGAGGATTCTGTAGCCCTATATTTGGTACAAGCTATTATTTACCAGAATAGACCAAGGACACCAAAGAACATATTTTAGATTTAAATAAGTGGTGTCTGTGACAAATGAAAAAGATTGATTCTGGTTGTTTTCTCCATAATGCTTTGATATAGTGTTTTACTGCCTTTCCTAATCTCAGTTAATAAATATAAGTAAAATTCAAAGCAATTAATTTACTCAGAGTATGTACATCACCTAAATGGGACAGTCAGACTCAAAAAACAATGATAATGCCTTCCCTCCTTCTTGGTAACCTTGAAATGCAGGATTACATTTACAGCCTGGAACAAAAAGCCTGTGCAAATACTGCTGTTCTTCTGTTCCTGTAGGTCTGCAGTGCTACCAATTGGCAGTGTCTTTAAAGAAATAAATGTAGAGGAACTTTAGTTAAAACTGACACCTGAAAATCATCATGCTACTGACATATGCATTCTATGGTAATTAGAAAACAATATTCCTGTGGTTTTTTTAAGATTCAGGGATGTGGTTTCTTTAAATTTATGTCTGAGTGAAAAATTTTGTCCTCAATATAATTGTTTGCTGTCTGCTTCAAGATTTTATATTTTATTTAAAAAATGGCTATTGAAGATAATTTGACATTCTTAAAACTATACTCTATTGCTCTGGGCCTGATTTTAGCTTTCATTTTGAAAATGTTAAAGCAATATATGATAAAAAGAGCATAAATTTTATTCCTGAATCTGATAGAGGAAAAAAAGGATTTTCTCCTTTTTAAGATTTTTTTGGAAAGGCATTGAAGGTAGAGTTTTTAATTTCATCTCTTTCTGAAGAACTGAAAATATCTCAGCCTGTTTTGATATTTCTCTCCCATACCAGCCTTAAAAAGCAATATTCTGTAGATGCAGGAAATTGATCAAGTTACAGAACAGCTTCCAGTGTTATCAAGAGAGAGAACTTCAGCAGCATATTTTAGATGCCGTCTCTCCCTTTAGCACTTGGGTATTTTCTGATGCTCAAGCAAAATAGTTTGGAAGATCAAATTTATTATCTAATAAGAAATATACAGCTACCAGTAAAAGCAGGAGTAAATAAATAGTTTGTCACCTGTATGGTATGAATCTTAAAAAACCCTGTTTCTTTAAACTATATTATCATAAGAAAATACACTGTTTTGTTTTATTAATGTTGCAATATATTTCTAATACAAAATTCATGCTGATTTTGTTATCTCAAAGGGTTCACGTTTGCATAAAGTACTGCAAAAGCACATACTGAACTAAAATTACACAGTTTAATAGGAATTGTTTAAATCAAAGAATCAGTAAGAGTGTAACCTTTTGTATTTGTGGAGAATACTAAATTACACTAATTAAAATAGATCATATGTGTAAGGGTTTCCATTTGGTCTGTGAACCTTTGTAATGCAGACAGGAACAGAAATGCTGACTTTTTGTGTGTGTTTACCCTATCCAATATTTTTTTTATTTCTGGTAGGGAGTGAATGTAGACTAAGGCAGGAAAGTATGTCACTGGGGAAGGGTTATGTGAGGATTACAAGGTCAGGCTCTAAACAAGCTCCAAGAAAACTGGGATGAGGAACAAGCAACTTGTTTGCTAGAATCCAAATTTCTTTTTCTTTCTTATTATTATTCAGAGGGATAGTTCAGAAATAAAGGCAATGTCTCCAAAATAAGTCACAAGGGAATCCAAGAAGTTCGAGCTCCTCAAATTACGTATGCTGATTATATGTCACTTCGATCCCATTAACTCCTAAGACACGAGGGACTGACTGCTGCAATCAATAATTTAGCTCAGACTGACTTTGGAAAGAGCAGGATGAGGCCTGGGATAATGGTGAAGGTGACCATTTAGTGTGTCCAACTACCTGAAATTAGCAAGTAGTGAGAGGGTGTCGGCAATGTGTGTTGTTTACGTGCTCCCGCAGTCTCTGGAAGCGCCGTGTTCGACTGCTGGGCCTCCCCCCGACCGGAGCACATTGGCTTTTCCCAGCTGTGTCAAACTGAGTGCAGTGGCTTTTTTGTCTTTCTAAACACCAATCAAAAAGTAATGCTCAGAGACCTCTGTTATCTAATTACTGGCCATATTAGCAAATCATTGTTTAAAGACCTTTACATTTGGAATGTTTAAAAACTGGGTTTAAACCCCTTATTTCTTAACACATATAAAAAATATAAGCAATGCTTTTAAGGATTTTTAATTAAAACTTGGGACGGAATCTTCATTGACATTAAGCGAAAACATTAGAAATTAAAATAGCAGTGACTTGCTAAACTGTTGACTGAGCGCAACATTTTCATTTTGCTTTTGGAAATTCAAGAAAAGTTACAATTACATTTTCCATTGCAAAGAATAAAAATATCTTTACAGGCAAATAGAATCTGAAGACTGCCTTCCAATAAGTGGTTTGACAGAAAATTGTGGTGAACAGTGTTTGAAAGGTTTCCTTTTATAAAAAATAGATTTTCAGACAAATTGAGAGCAAGGTGATTTTAGGCAGGCTCAGTTAAATCAATTCTTTCTGCATAGAGTATCCTAGTTTAGTTCAAATCAGAATTTTCAAGAATATTAAATTTTACTACTGCAAAGTATTATACATTTGCAGAGTAAGAAGGTTTTAATACAAGATTTTTTTTTTTTTAAGTGGCTTATGACATTGTGGTGTTTGGTCCACACTTCTGCTGCTGCTACTTCTTAGATTCAGTTCATCTCACATTTGGTAGCATAGATAGAGTTTGCTTTACTTTCAGAAGAAATAATCTTGTGAGGAGGTCAGCTTTGTTCTGAATGGGTTAATCAGAACTACCTGCTTTAGATTGATTTAAATCAGTAATGGATCTGCTCATAAAGCTGCTGTTACTAGATATTACACTGCTATCTTAGTCCTTTGATAGCCCTGATAAGAAGTGCTTACCATAGAGGATGCTCCTAAAGGACAGATATTGTTTCCTGTACCTCAGGGAGTAAAACGCCATACTGCTGGATCAGGAACTTTTACTAACAGCAAGTAAATTCAGGCCTTATCAAGTTACAGCACAAACTGCACTCATGTTTTATTATTCTCATTAGAGATTTAAGGACTAATTCCAGTTGTTAGCATTTAGCAGTTTAATGTTTTCCATAGATAAGAATTAAGATTCTTCTGGGGGATTTTTTTTGTTGTTTGCTAAAGCTTGCAAAATATAATGCAGTAACACACTTAATTTGAGGTAATACAACTGGATTTCCTAATATTTTTAGGACAGGGCTAAAAAAAATTGAATCTAATAACTGAATTTTTCAACTCTGGAATATATTCCTTTTCAATCAAATAGGGGTTTAGAGATCTAAAAAATGCATGTTTTGCTTTGAAAAAAACATGGTACCAATATTGCTAGTGCTTCAGCTTTTCCATGCATTACTAATGCTGATGCAGATCAACAAATTTAAGAATTTCAGCATGCAGAAAATTATTAATTGAACCAAATTATTATAATCCCTTCTTCATAAGCAATGAAGTTGTATTATTGAGTCAGAAAAGGAGGAAATAAGGGCTAACTAGGTTTCTAATGAAATGACATGTTCAAAAAGATAGCAAATCTTAAATTTTCCATCCAATAATTTCTCAAGAGATTAATGCAAATGTGAAATTGAATTATGTGAAACAAATAGTGATATATTTGCATTAGGTCCATGAAGGTAATGATGTCAGAGAAATGAATCTGTGTTTTTGCCTGTTAAGGTGACATGAAACTGAAGCTGGAGCTTCATTACCTCAACTTTCTAAGTTTAATTTGGTTTGAGAAACTAAGATTTGGGATTTTGCAGGGGTTTTTCAGATCTCTGCACTGCCACTAATCCCAGCCATAGTAATGGCAAACAGTTTTTACTCACAAAGCTCTGATGCATCTGGTCAGTTTTTGGAAATTAAGCATTGGCTCCCCTATGACTTGTCAGTCTCCATGTTTCCCAGTCATTCTCTCAGAGCACAGATATTGCAAGTACTGCTGGCAAAGTTAGAATAATCTTGCATTTTAGGAAGTTCTGTTTGGGTAATTAAGTCTACTTATCTAAATAATTAATATAATTTACTATGATCCTCCTGGATCCAATAATCACAATTTCTAGTCCTTACATGTTATGAAATTTTGGTGTGTGTTCTTCCATTTGTTGTATTCTGTCTGGGCATGTTTCTGTTTGATTCCTCTTTAAATTTTCTACACACATGCTATTTGAAACATTTTTCTTGGTTGATATTACCTCATAAAGACAGGCTCTGTAAGAGTATCACAGCTAATCAATAATAATTGTTGTCAGTAATTGATTAGCTATGACATTGCATTTGGAAGACATTTTTCATGGAGCACCAATACCAGGTAAAACAGGATAAATCCCATTGACTCAGATGCATGTTTCTAGAAAAGCTTCTAAATAGGAGTATTTCAGTATTGCTTTCAGCTGGGCTATACAAAAGCTAATTTCTTGAACAGTTTACTTTCTATAGCAACGTGAAGCTTGCTATTGGTACACTTCACTACCATGCAAAATTGTTTTCCTCTGGTAGTTTCCTTTTGAAGTTTAAGGTTGTACTTCTTGCAGTCATGTTATTGGGTGTAATCCTAACCCATATAAAAAAAATAAATTTATTATGAGGATTTCCCACTAGATATCTTGGAAAACTTACATATAGCTGTTCTGTGTCCAAAATGCTGTTCAGTAGATTTTCCAAAGCACCCAGGTAACAGCTGGCGCAGGCCATGTGCCAGCCTTGACAGCCCATATGCTCTCTTTAATGCTGTAATTATCTCAACACAAAACTCTGATAACCCAGTCTACAGGGTCCAGTTTCACTAGGTTAAATTGACTCAGTGGCTTTGTTAGTAAGTTCCTTTGGCATGTAAGAACTTCATCAAGACTCTAAGTATTGTGGCAGGCTTGGAAAACCAATATGACTGCTAGTTTCAAGACAGGTGTGTTATTAACCCTAGGAGATTTTAGGTTTCAGTTCATTATTGCGGCACCCAGCAGCACTGCTACAGTTAAAGGTCTGCTGTCATTCCCATTATATGCCCTCCTTTTCCAGAAGTCTTTCTGATTCCTTTGGTTTAACCCACTTTGGTCTATACTTTGGCATATGATTCCTCAGCCTAAAGGCATTTTTCTTTTTCAACAAAATTTGACCAAATTTGCTTTATATGTTGGGTTATTTTGTTGCCCGCTTGGTTGTTTGTTTTGTTTTTAATTAGGATTAGAGGGAAAATTAACACTTTTTTTTAAAGTTTTTATACTGTTTCAAACTTGAGAAGATTATGAATATTTCTCTTTCTAAAATAAGCACTCTGAGTGTCATGATTTTCTGCAAATTTCTTGAGCCAAAAAAGACCATAAATAAAATAAATTAGGTTCTACTGTATTCCAAATTGTAAGGAGGAAGACTGTGTGAAGGTCAACTCAACAACTGTTTTTCTCTTCAATTATTCTGTATGGACCAGAGGAGAATATGTTCAGTTGCAAGAAGTTATCCAAAGTTCCTTCCAATACTTTTGCGATGCCTAAGCCAAAGTGCATGAAGAGACAGTAACAGACCTATGATTTATGTCTGACTTGTGTGCTACCTGTACTGGTTGAGTTCCTTGTGGACAGGTACTAATGTCACCACTGGATCTTGGGTAGTCCCCTTGTAGTGGCTGATGCATGTGGGTATCATCCAAAGCCAAAAGAAGTCAAGGAAGTCTTTGCATTAGGCTTTTGGTTTGGCATTTAGTGCAAGTGGTTAATTAGGTGTGGTCCCTGTGATTCAAACAGATGAGGGGTGCGCATGAAGAAAGCCAAATTATTGCCTGGATAGTGCAAAGCTCGGTCAAAAGCTACTTGCCTTGTGTATTCAGAGCACTCATTGATTCTCCCAGGGTGAAGAATCTTCTTCTTTACACTGGTGATGTAAATTACAGCTCACGGCTTGGCAGATGATAGCTGTCTGCAGTCTTCTGCTTAGCAGGCTGACCTTTTTCATTAGGGCAGGAGTATAGAACAACTTTTAAAGCTCTATGACTTGTTTGCTACCGGTTGCTGAAAGGAGATTGTTGAAGTTAGGAAGTGATCAGACTCCGGCTTCACTCTTCTGGAAAAGAAACACAAGCACTCTCGTTATCAGGCTGTCTTCCACAGGTAGTCAGGCAACTAAAGTCGTCATTTATATGTTGTCAGAAGAACTTACCAAATTTATTGACTTGAACGTTTTTCTCTGCAAATAAGTTCTAGCTGCTCTCTTCATATTATAATTAAAACTGCAAAGACTTTAATCATTTATGAAATTTTAAACTACATACTGAATATAAATGTATCATTCAATGTGATAGAATGAATTAAATTCATCATTGTCAAATAAATGTATGAAAGATGAAATATCTCCATCCCACATCATTATCCAATGAAAAGGTCTGTTTTCCAAGGCTGTAGTGTAGCATATGGTTTGTATCATCTTTAGTGCATTTCCAGCAAATGAGACTTCCAAAATACCTTTAAAAAGTACATTTTTTAAGGATTGTGTTTTTAATAACAGCTAGGCTAGGCCAAAGCCTTATATTAAAATCTGACCATATAAGGAAGCATTTGTTCTTTATTAGTACTGAGAGCAGTATCAACCACCAAGTGAGTTGGGTGGAGCCTTTCTTTCATCCACTAATGAAACCTAATGGTTTCTGTCAGGATTATGTCCTTTATGAGAAAAAGGAGATGGTCAGTTCTTTGTCTTTTGCTCTATAGTCCCACTGAAACTATGTCCTACTGCAGGGACTTTGAATCTGTTGCAAGTAAAGGACAGGTTTGGCTTGAGGGGAAGCTCCAGCATCAGTGATGGAAAAGAGGACCCAGCATGGCAGCTCCCATGCAGTCACAGTGCTGTGACACTGGGAAAAAAAATTCTCTCTGATGGAAGTTTCCTCTGCTTTCTGTTGATTTTATGTGGTCATAAGATTTGGAAGTGAGTCTCATGGAAGAGATTATTCCATGAGGGCATGCTCTTGTCAGAAACAATCAATCTGAGGAATAAAATATGGCAAAGCATGTCATTTGCCTCATGAAACTGTCCCTGAAAAAAAACTCATCCAGCTTCTATTTGCCTTTCCACATGTTCACAAAAACAGCTGAAGACCAAACACAGGAAAACTCTTCCTAACTCTTTCTGATACCTACTCTTTCTGAAACTGTCATTCTTACCTGGAACTTTTCCTTTCTTGACATGTGAAATTCATAATTTTCTTGGAATCAGTTTATTGCTCTGCATCTGAATCTCATAAACTCCTGTGAGTGCCTCCTGTCTTTGTTTTCCCAGTGACTCCTGCAAATTGTCTTGTTATTACAGACAATCAAATGGTGAGGTTCAATCTTGCAAACTGAAGCAGCAGTTCTGGAATCTTGGGTTCCAAAAGTGTATAAAGTACCGATATCAGAGAGCCCCTCCCTACACCAGCATCCTTCAATGGATAGGCAGTTCTCTCGGGGAGATGGACTGTGACAGAGCCACTTTTTTTCAGTCAGTTACTTACAGATTTAAGCTTATGCATGCTGGACACCCACCTTGATAGAGGAGCTCAAGATGTAGAGATCATTGGACAATCATCAGATGGTGTAATTTGGACTCCTGTTTGAAACCCTAAACTGTCAAAATGATTCTGCAGAGGGGGCTGGATACAGTCTCACTTCATTTCAGATGTAGATTGTATTCAAATCAGCGACCTACAATTTATTCTGAGTTGACAAATACTTAAATTAATGAAGCAATCACTCTCTTGAATAACACCAACAATATATTCTTAATTCATGGTTAATATGCCAGTAGAAAGAAACTAAGGAAATAGAATGTATTTAATGTTTCTCATTTGTGTTAGAGGCATCACCCTCCTTTTTCACAAGTAGCATAAATTAGATGCTTTTCACTGTATGTATTATTTGTATAGTATTTGGCCATATATCAGGATGAAATACAGTTCTCTAATTAGCTCCTTCCAAGTACTTACAGTTACCCCAGGCTGGTGATCATCCATGAAAGCAAATGTGGCCCTATCAATTGTTTGTACATGCAATTGTACAGCCATGGTAAAAATCTTAAGCTTTGTTGTGGCTCACAACCACAGTGTGAACAGTAACTGTGGGAGACAATTCACAAGGATCAGGCAGTTTGCTTGTTTTGGAGAAGTACATATAATGAAAAAAGGCATTTGAGGTCTAGTCCTAGTTTTCTAATAGCTTTATGGTGGGGTTCCCTTATACCCCAGATATTACTAGTAAGGTTTTATTGGCTTGGAGATACAATTTTCATGAAGCCTCAAAATAAAGAAAAAGAGTAGAAGTAAAGTACATTTTATAAGCCATTTAAATTCTTTTTCTCTTGCTTCCTAGTATTGTTTCAAAGACTAGAAGGTGATGTTGTATTCCTTAGTGTGCTGTTTAAAGTCAGGAGCGGCAATATTTAGCACATGCTTGGGCAGCCGTGTTTGAAATCCATGCTTCCTCTCTCTGGTGATCTGATGTGCCTTTAGGGGATGCTTGCCTGTTTGTAGTTTGTTTTCTTTTGTTTAAGGTTTCAGCTACTGCATTGACTAATGATTATATAGCAGTAAACTCTCGTCCCTGCTAAATTCAGAGGTAATGCCTCAAAAGCATTTTTCCCCTGTGTGACATAAAACAATAAAAGAACTTGACAATCCCCTTTCGAGAAAGAATAATCCTTTGTTTAAAGAAAACAAAAACAAAAACAAAAAACAAGCATGTTCCTGATGCCAGAGGGTGTAGAATTCAAATCAAAGATTAAACTAATTGATAAAAATAAAACAAATGTCTCACAGTATAATCTTCTTTAGGCAGAGCTAACATTTTTGCATTAACCAGTCTCCAGTATTAATCACCTATGCTATTTTAGTATTAAATTATGCTTGATTTTGAACTGTGCAATATCTATTTGATACAGAAATAGCACAGAACATGCTGAATCTGATTTTTGTCTTACTTGTAACTCAAAAGTAAATTTCTGTCCTTCAGTAATATCATCTCAGTAAAGAACTGATGGGACCTTGGAATTCAAACAAAAAAATCAACCCATTGATCAACTCCTTGCTAATAATTTAGCTGTATATGTTTAATATATTTAAATATATATTTGTAATTTTAAACAGATTTTGTAAAAAACCTGAAATACCCTTACTGAGGCATTAATTTTTGCATTCTGTTGACCTATTGAAGAATTTATAGAAAAGTTCTAATTGTTCTGATTAGCCAGTCACTTAAAATGAAAAAGAAAGAAAGAAAGGAAAGAAAGAAAGGAAAGAAAGAAAGGAAAGAAAGAAAGGAAAGAAAGAAAGGAAAGAAAGAAAGAAAGAAAGAAAGAAAGAAAGAAAGAAAGAAAGAAAGAAAGAAAGAAAGAAAGAAAGAAAGAAAGAAAGAAAGAAAGAAAGAAAGAAAGAAAGAAAGAAAGAAAGAAAGAAAGAAAGAAAGAAAGAAAGAAAGGCAATGTGCTGTTTGATTATGTACTGCCAGGAGGTTCTGAGCTTTTATATAATGTGTAATAAATTCAGCACTGCCAATTGAATACAGTTGTTTGCCTAAAATATTAGCATCTAACTATAAATGAAGAGTTATTTCAATTTGGAAGACAAACTTAGAGCTAAGAGAGGAAAGTGACACATGATTACACTATGACTTCAGCCACGGGCTGCAATTGTTGAATACATTTGTAGTGGACATTATTTTCATTAGGAGAAGTTTGACAGCAATAATTATTCATAGCTTCATTTTTTATCTAAGTAATACCAGAGCTTTCAGAGATAAGTTTTATATTTATCTTCCAGTAGACTTTTTCTTTCCGCTCTGTTTCTATTTTTTTTTCCTTCTGCCCATGCTTCTGGGCTTGCAGTCAATTGCTAGCATAAAACTGAAGGGGCAGTTAGCCCTGATACAGATGCTATTGCTGACATATCTAAATAAATACAGAGTAATTATAGACTAGATATCTAGGATTGCAGTCTGTCACTCCTTTCTTACTCAGATGGGTTTATGGAAGTGGCATAACTGCCACTGTGGTAAATGTGAACCCTAATAAAAACTAGGCAGTTTGTGTTTGCAGACTGGAGCCTAGTCTGCTCTTTTGCAATTGATTATGTCCTGAATTGACAATGAACACAAATGACTGGGCTGGGTCTCATGATAATCTGAGCCTTTACATGAACCTAATCCAAGAGACAGACCAGACACCAGCCAAAAAAGGGCACCAAAATCAAATATTCCCAGTTTGGGCATCATGTTTAGCCTTGTTCACAGAGAAACAAAATGAACTCCTTCAGACACAGGTGCAAAATTATGGCACTGCTAAGGGCAAGTGTTTCAGTGTGTGCTGTGTATGCAGCCTAAAACCACGGCTTCCCTGTCTGCTTTCAGCATATAAACCCTGCTCTCAGTGGGAGCACCTGTGTCAGGACCAATGAGGAAGAGGGATGTGTGTTGCAAACACTTTCTGCTGTTTCTTGCTCACTATGGGTATCACCTGGATTGACCCAAACGTGCAAGGGCTGATCATAAAGTTACTTGAGAAGAGTTGCTCACTGTCCATTAACCTAATGTTTTGTGGGGAGACTGAAGTCTACAAAAATGTTCATAATCATAGAAATCAAGCATCAAAGCTGCCACTACATTTTCTCTGCAATGAGTTTTTAACATTTTGGAGGTTTGCTCTTTTGCAAAACCACATAGTCCACAAAGGTATAAAATATAGCACTTAATAGCAATAGTACATTTACTCAAGTGCATTAGACAGTTCTTCCTTCTCCTTCTCTTCCTGCTTGATTGGCAGCCAAAGATCCTAGATGCAGCACTACAGGAGCTCTTGTTTACAGCCAAAGCAGCAGGATCTGGCACCAGAGAGGACTCCACAGGCATTTGTATTTATGGTGGCTTTGCAGTTGCCTCCGGGTCTTTCATGTGGCTGGGCTGATGAAAGTTATCTGGGCAGTTATGTGCTCTTGGAAACCATTTCTTTTTCCACTGACATTTTAAATGGTTGTGGTGATTAACTGTTTGTATGCAGAGAATTTAAAAACCTTCACCACGGTAAGCCAATGCAGAGGTCACTGGCACATGGTGTATGTCTATATTTCTCTTTTCTGCCTAAAGCCCCTTTCATGTATAGGTGTCAACAATTGTTTAACTGCAATTGTGCATGTTGGCAGTGGAACTCAGTGGAAGGAAATCTGAGGCTCTAGGTACAGTGTGGTGCGAAGTTTCAGTCTTGGATTCAGGACCCCTCCCCTGAAATTGCTTGGGAGCTCCATTCTGCGCATCTCAAGATAAAAAAAAAACTGTAGTGGGAGAACATCCAGAAAGCCAATTGCTTATCTTGTAGCAGATAAGTAAAGTTGTGGATAGGCCCTGAGCTTTTTTTCTCAGCCTATTCTTGTATCTTGTTACACGGAGTGCTCAGTGATGGGGAGAAAAGGCTCATTCACGGGCCCACAGCAGTGTTCCATTGGGTAGTCCATCCAAACAGCTGGCAACACGCTGCTTCATGGTGTTATCTGAGATTCTCTGCAGATCCGAGCACATGCACTGTCTTGGGTAAAAAGTACAAGGGATTTCACATTTGGAAATTAAAAAAAAAAACCCAGATCCAGAGCTTTTATTACTCTTTAAAGTACCAATAATTCCAGCCTGTGTTGTATCTTTGATCTCAAGGAATGCATTTCTCTGCTTCAGTATTAACTTATGGAAAAATTTGTGCAGAATTGAAGAGTATATCTGTTAAATGAAATGGTCAGCTAGTAAAACAATGTCATATCCATCAAATGTTTTGCTTTTCATTAGACAAAAATAGTTTTGTATGTAATTGTATTTTTGAATGACTTCAATAATTTACAGTAATTTACAATATTCTGGGGCTGTTACTGAAGGAATGACCAAATCTCTACTCTACAACTTTTTCTTCAGATAAATATTTGGCTTATGTACATTGGATTTTACAGACATGCAAGCCAAACTTTAGGGCAATATTTAGCCACATTTTCTGCTTTTGCCCAAATAGCATCAAAACTAGCAGAGACAAGTATTTAATCATCAAGAGTCTAGAGATTTTCTTATACAAATTTAAATTTTGTTTTGAAATTATGTATTTTGTATTTTAATATTAACTTAGGTACCATTAAAATCAAATTATGTTTAGTTTATTATTTCTCATTATTTTGGTTTTTAACAATTAAAAATATTTTTATAAAATGAAAAATATTTGAGATCTCAAAT
Source organism: Vidua macroura (assembly GCF_024509145.1). Classification (NCBI taxonomy): domain Eukaryota; kingdom Metazoa; phylum Chordata; class Aves; order Passeriformes; family Viduidae; genus Vidua; species Vidua macroura. The sequence continues at coordinate 48,526,655 of NC_071572.1, read as the reverse complement.
CCACAAATCCAACCAGCAAAAATATGTTTGCAGTTCACTGGCGTTTCTGCAACTTTGAACAAACTCTATGTAAGTCTTGAAGCTATGCTTTTGAAACTGAAGTCCTACAAGATATACATTGTGATTTCACTAGAATCATGTTATAGGCTTAAATCATGTCTAAAGTTTTCATAAAGCATTCTGTACTTGTCAGTGGTAAAGGTATTTTTAATGTGGATAACCTGGAAATTTTTTAAAAGTTAAGTTGCTGTAGCAAAACTGAGGAAAAATCTAAAGAAAAAAAAGAAAAGAAAAAAAAAGAAAAAGGAAAAAAGAGGGGAGTTCCACATACTTGTGAACAACTGTTCCTCCATTAAAATCACCATAGGGTGTTCAAGACAAATGTTTCACTGTATGTTGCAGGCTTGCATTGGCTCTGAATAATCCTGGAAAAAATCCTGGTTTGCTGTATGTGGTAGATGGTTTATGGCAAGCATCTTGAATTCTTCCTGTGGACCTACTGCTATCCTTCCATCTCGCTGGAAACCAAGACTGCTTAATCTCCGTTACAAGGCATATAATGGAAGGAAAGGGAGAGGAAAACATTGGCAGACAAACACATTGAGAAGAAAATACAGGAAAATCACATTTAATTATAAAATAATTTCTCCATACAGAATCACATTTTGCTGGGGCAGGTCTCTTAACTTCTGCATGAGCACACTTAAATGCAATTACAGTCTGGGCTGTATACTGATCTATGGAGGGAAGGTTGGAGATTTGAAGGGGACAGATTTATTTTACAAATATAGTGGTCACTTACCTTGCTGGCATTTTACTAAGTTCCCTCATTGTTATTCTTTTTTAAAAGTGCTTCCTTTTGAAGTAATCAGCTTTTCCACTTTTTAAGTATTACAGTGACATTTAACAGCAACAGCAACAAACCAACTAAGAGGGTTTTTTTTTTGGTTTTTTTTTTTTTTTTTTTTTTGGATTTTTTTTTTTTTTTGGTTAGTTTTTATTAGGACCCTTTTGCGAATTCCATTGAATCATTAAAACTTCGTTATGTTGGATCAGGCTTCTCATCTCAATTTGAAGAGAACTCCTGCTAGCTTGATTGGGAATTATGACTGAGAAAAGTTCTGCACTTTGGCTTACTAAAACTCAATCAAATCCTTATAATTTATCCGGATACCAAAATATCAGCAGTATGATTCCCATGAAAGACCTATAGGAGAGAATAACCTTGCTGAAAAGTCTCAATTCATCAAACAAGTGTATTGGTTTCAGTGATATCTTGCTTTGCAAAATGGTAGGAATAATTTAATTTTAAAAGCCTATTTATGTTTTAGGTGAAATATAGTCTATTTTTGGGGTTTTTTTTCCACACTTTGTTTCAAAGGTGTTGCATTTTATATTTTGCCAATAATTTCAACTGTGTTGTATTATGTGAAGGTTTATATATTTTATTTTACTATTCCAATTACTCTTAAATAATCTAAACTATATAAAATCATGCTTTTCAAAACATAAGCTGTCAAAACTTGCACAATTTCCTACCTCTTACACTGGAAATTCCTGGGAAAATCAAAGCATTGAAACTTTCTTTTTAAGCTGCTAATTTTTATTTTAGTCTAGTTTAGTTTAAGGTAAGTTTAAACTTTAACATTCAGAGATTCAATCATTTTATATTGGGATACATTTGGTATATTTTTATCTGGGATATAATATCAATCCACTTAGACAATATAATTCATCATGGAAGAAGAGAGAAACAGGAAAAGTACTAAGACTTCTGGGCATTTCTTCAGCTGTCCAAGACTTAATAAATAGCTCTTCTTATTGAGATATTTTTATGACTTTGCCTTAACTTTTCCTTTGATAGCAACAAATTCTAACTCCAAGCAAACTTCCACTATTATTCCAAGGTATGATTTCCTGATTTTAAGGAGAACCCTTTGATCTGAGGCGGTTTTAAATTTTTCTTTACTACAGAATATTTTGTCTGTATAACTCCATTTAGAAGTGATGGGGATCTCAAAATTTTTCTATCTTTTACCAGTTTCTACTGAATTAAGTTCAAGAATTTCTCCTTGTTTGCAAATATATGCTGGGAGTGGCTTTTCATGCTTCCTGGAAATTTGAACATGTTTTTGAAGTTTTGTGTTCCATCAAATACAGCGATACTGAAATTCAGCTATATATGCATTTATTCTGTATCCAGGAAGACAGAGGTTTGCATCCAGACAACATAGAGAACTCATATAATTAATGGAACTCATATACCAGCTTCTTTAGTATATGCCTGTTTTTTTTTAAACTTAAAATTTTAACATGACACGCTCCAAACCTACCTAGACTTTGTCAAACTCCACTTTCGTATAAGGCAATGGAACATGGTCAAAGACTGCATGCAGTCTCAGTTCAAGTGTTTCCTGCTGCCATGGAAAGTACTACTGTGTTACAAGCAGTGCAATATGCATTGTGTAAGTAACTTTGGGGGAAATTAATATTGGGTATACACAGAAGTGTGATAACTCTTTCCAGTAAAAAAACCACAAAATTCCAGAATCAAATAAGAGCTGAGGTTGAAACAGACCTCTGGAGGTCATGTGGTTCAAACCCCCTGCTCCAGCTTGGTGTCCAGAACCATATCCAGAAAGTCCTTGAGTATCTTGAAGGATGGAGATGACTCCACAGACATTCTGAGGAACCTGTGTCAGTGCTCAGTCACCGTACGATAAAAAAATGTTTTCTGGTGTTCAGAGGGAACCTCCTGTGTTTCAGTTTGTGCCCACTGCCTCTGGCCCCATCACTGGGCACCACTGAGAAGAGTCTGGCTTTGTCTTTACAACATGCCTTCAAGTATTTATACACATTAATAACAATATCCTGAGCTTTTTCTTCTCCACTCTGAACAGTCCTGGCTCTTTCAGCCTGTCCTTATATGAGAGATGCTCCAGTCTCTTCATAATTCCTGTGGCTCCCCACTGAACCCTCTCCACTATGCCCATGTCGCTCCTCTTCTGAGAACCCAGAACTGAACACAGCACTGAGCTATGGTCCCATCAGTGCTGAATAAAGGGGAAGGACTTGCTGGTAACACTTTTTCTAATGCAGTTAAGGATACCATTTACCTTTTTTGCATCAGGCGCACACTGGTGGTTCATGTTCTACCTGGTGTCTATGAGGACCTTCAGGTTGTTCTTTTGCCAAGCAGCTTTCCAACAGCTATGTCCAATGTGGTGCAGATAAACAGGTATTAACTCTTTTTTTGGTGGAAATACATTGCTACCAAAAAAACCCCTGTGTTGTAAAATGTTAGGCCTGCAGTTTGTTCTTAATGAGTTTTTTACAAGATTAAAGGACATTCCTGTTTCTTTCACTTGCAGTTTTGAAAATATTACTCAGATATGGTGCAGTTCAATTTTCCTGAATTTTCAAATGAAGGGAATAACATGAAAAAAAAGGGAGTCACCTCAAAATTCTAAAAAGAAAGAAAAGCTAAACCCTCATACTCAGGAACATTACAGGAAGCTCAGGTATCACTACAGCTGATATGGTTAAACATGTTATCATTGGTCTGTAGTTAACTAGGCTCCTGTTATAGACACATTATTTCAAAGCGGTCCAGTTGAAATGTACATGTAAGGCACTATCCAGATCTACTTTAAAAAGTTAATATTTTATTAGTTGTGACTAGTGAGCCATTCTAGAGACACAAGGAGCATTTCTGATCATGATTTAATTTATAGTTGATGAAAAATGGCACAAACTCAATGTTAGAACCAAAAATAACCAGTCTCAGCACAGGTGTTTTCCTTTTCACCAGTGTAACTTTGCTAATTAGAACTGGGCTGCAGAACTGGGTAGATTCTTTTACATTCATAAACATTTTGGTTATAGGTAGTGACCAGGTGATCCTAAACAGGGAAAACAACATGAATTTATTGTACACTATTTTAAAGTGTTTACGTTATATTAATTTAAAAAAACAAGGTGAACTGACTGGATCTAACCATATGGGTCTAAACTTGTTTGCCCCATCTCTAAACTGAAGTTCATATGCTTACCTAATTAAATCTACAGTTGACCCAAAAATGACTAAAGATATTATTGCAGATTCACCCCATGTTTAGAGGGTTAACTCAAAAAAGCACACTAGTTGAAGTTAATTATGCTGTATAATATTTCAAAGTGTTCCTGTCTAGATAATACCAAATTAAAATAAATTTGTGAATATTGTTTTCAGACACTCCTGAACAGTAGTTATTCTTCCACCATGCTTTCTCTCCGTTTAAAGTTTTCTGACACTATCTCACAAGCATTTCTTGGGTTTGCTGCAGTCAAACCAGCGTGAGTTGGAAAACGGGGCCTTGGTTTCCACTTGTGGAGAACCAAATCTCACTGTTAGGAGAATGATGTGGGATGTCAATGCGTGAGAGAAGAAGACCAGGGTTGCGTTTCTGATTTGCACACTTGACACTGCATTGTCTGAACAGCCAAAAAGTCACAGAAGTAGACCTAATTTTGCCTACTTTAGCCATCTAAAATCTAAGGCTGAACTCATCTTTCTGGGCTTTATGGATTACCAACAAGGAGAAGCAACACCTTCAGAGAACAATTAACCTCCTCCTAAGAGGCAAACCTGAGCTGCCTGGATTTGCTTTTGGAAGTCAATTAATTTTCCCCTGATGATTGTAAAGTACCATACATCACTGGTTTGACTTAGATATTCAACTTGTAGACATCCTGCTTGAAAAGTTAATCAGAAGTAGTTTTACTGTACGTGACATGCTCATAACGACACACATATATATAGTCATATGCCACCGTGGATGTATATATGTATCCCACCTCTGAATATATATATATATGTATATATATGTGTGTGTATATATATATATATATATGTATGTATGTATGTATGTATTCTGAGTGGCATATGATTTAATTTTGGATCCTTCATTACAAGAAAGACATTGAGGTGCTGGATAGAGTCCAGAGAAGGGATAAGGAGCTGGCAAAGGGTCTGGAGCACAAGTCTGGTGAGGAACAGCTGAGGGAGCTGGGGATGTTTAGCCTGGAGAAAAGGAGGCTCAGGGGATACCTAACGACTCTCTACAACCACCTGCAAGAGGGTTGTAGCAAAGTGGAAGTTGGTCTCTTCCCCAAGGTAAGAAGAAACAATAGAAGAGAGAATGGCCTCAAGGTGCGCTAGAGGAGGTTTAAATTGGATATTAGGAAAAAAACCTGTTTATGGGAAGGGTTATCAAACATTGGACAGGCTGCCCAGGGAAGTGGTTGAGTCACCATCCCTGGATGTGTTTAAAAGATTAAAAGATGTGTAGATGTGTCACTTAGGGACATGGGTTAGTGGTGGTGGACTTGACAGTGTTAGGTTTAGGGTTGGACTGGATGATACTTTAGGTCTTTTCCAGCAAAAATTATTCTATTAATTTTATAATTTTTGCCCCTGTGGCATCTGTACATTCTTTTAGTCTACATCAGCTTTAGGAACAAGGAACCTAAAGTCTATTCTAGTAAGCTTCGTGGGTCAGGGGCTCTCCAATCCCTTGAACAAATGGGAGAGCACAATTAGTTCCCCTTACAACAGGGAGAGAGCAGTGTTGGGCTGGAGCTGTTCCCTGAATTGTGTTCAGGCATTGCATTGGCAGGCCCATGCATTAGCCATACCAGGAAGCACAGCAACATTCGTACAGTACCAGTGCTTGAACTAACAATCCAGACACCTACAATTTTATGGCATATAGGCTGGATTGTTTTCCAGAAAGGCCCTATTGTATGTAGGCTCTGCTGTTTTTCAGTAGTTTGGGATTTCCTGAAATTTTGAAGTCTAAACTTCTCACAAGAGAGATTTAGGCAGAAGTGCCCTTAATCTTCTTTCACAAGACTGAGGTTAGACACTTTTGTATTCTCTAGCTGCAGATAAAAGAGCTGTTAAGTCCCCAGATCCTCAGCCAAACTTTGGCTATTTTATTTATGCTCATTCCTGATTCTCTAATGGGCTTTGATGTCTCAGTTGAGAAAAGGAATAATTGATTGCACTCCTCAAAGTATAAACTGCTGGAACTGTCTCCTGGCTTTTCAAACCACCAGTATTTCAGAGTGGCTGCTCTGGCCCTTTCAGAAAAGAAGGAAACACTCTGGTCAGTGGTCGCCTGGCAGTTCTTGCTGCTCTTCTGTTTTATTATCACAGTGCTTTGGCTCTTCAAGCCTCTGCAAAGAACCTCAGCTGTAGATGTGTTCACTCAGTAGCTGTGTGATCACCTCTCTCTCCCATCTTTCTTTTGCAAGCTCCACTCTGTTCATACAAATGAACAATATTCAGAGCTCTTTTTTACTCTGCTTATTTCCAGTTCCAATTCTTTTTGTCTCCTTCTTTTCGTCTCTCGCCTTCTCAAGGATGCTTTTATTCCCCCTGACCTAAATATTTCTCTAAGTCTTGCTTCTCCTGATTTTATTCTGATGCAGTATAATTTTAATTTGGCTAATTTTATTCTAGAGTTGCAAAGTAGAAGGTTCTTTACTGCTAGCTCTATTCTCATCCTACCTTTATAGGGCTTTTGATGCTGTTGAATAATTAATATTTGCTAAAGTCCACATTGGTAATGCTGAAAAAAGGTTAAAATATGTTAATAAACCTGGGAAAAGCACAGAAGAAAGCATACTAAAATGAGCTATGCTAAAATGCCATTCATATATCATAAAGTACTCTCCTAAAGAAAGTAGATATAAATGGAGATAGACACATAAAACTGATTGTCAGTTTTATGCCTAAATATTCTGTGGTTGAACCTCTCATTCATTCCAGTTTAAAAATATGTTATAAGTTTCTTAGAAGGTGTAAAAAGATTACAGATTATTTTTGAATGCTGTTTTTATTAGATATACTGATTTATAGCTAAGTGAATAGGATTATAATCTTCTGTAAGAATAAAATTAAAATTTTATTCTGTATTCTGGTGATGCAGATGGTGATATCATCTACCACTAATTTGGTAATTAAGAGTTTTACACTGTTAACCCAGGAATTTCTATCCTTAATAAAACAATTTTTTAAACTATTTCTTTCCATTTCCAGTTCAGGCGCAGGTTGCTAAGGTACTGCCAGAATCCGCGGTCTCTGAGACTGATTAAATGAGCTTCCTAAATATAATTTAAGGCATTAATGATAAATGAGTACTATTTCTATCTCTCTTTCAGAAGTTTAAGTTGTTTTAAACAGCTAAGGTGCCTAAAAAGTCTACCTGGATCCTCCTAGGATCAAGATATTTAGAGAAAAGTCTCTAAATCACCAAGTGAGTTTTACATTTTTTTTTGTTGCACATATCCTAATGACCTTCCCTGAGTTGTTTTTAACTAGTTTATGTCTAAAAGATGGGCTCTTTCTCAGAACATTTCAATATGAATAGGCAGCCATCAAACAAAATGTGTTCTTTATCAAAATCTATGTGCTTTGTAATTTTTCAAGTGCTATGGTTTGTTAGGCATTCTTTAATCACAGGTTCTCACCTGGATTAACAGGCATTATGCCAAGGATTTGGGATTGTGCTGGTGCCTAGTATAAAATTTCGCCGTGAAATGAGAATAGTGAGAAACATATCTTCTACAAAGATATGACTTAAGGAAATTGTTTGTCAACTCCTTCTGTGGTAAAACACTTTAGCTTTTGCCTCCCGTTTACCAAAAGCATCTTTTCAGCCAGTAACAATTTGACTAACACCTACTTTTTAATTAAATGTTGTAGCATTTAGGAAGATGCATGCTAATCTGGGGCCCAGATCTGCAGCCCTCAGCTTTACAAGATGCTGCTCCAGCAGGGGCTGTAAAGCTCTCGATAAGAGGGGTAAGGAGCAAGGTGCAGGTCCCACAGCGATAACCTCCTGACTCCAACATTATAGGTCTTTCTGCTGGAATTGAGTTCTACATCTTCCTCGATTGGTTATTGTCACAAATGAGTAATGGATGCACCCTGCCTGAGTCCCCAGGTACATGAGCCAGTCCATCAGGCCATCGGGAAGCACAGCTGCTGGCGGTGGGGGCAGGCAGATAACAGGCAGGCCCCCAGTGGGATGTTAAAGGCACCGCCACCACCGGGACAGCGGCCGGGTCCCTGCCTCTCCTCTGGGTACCCACCCACCTGCGACCGCCCCTTCCACTGCTCTGCGTGGCATTAATCAACCTGCTCCCTGGGATCGTATAGGGGACCAGATAAAATGCAACAAACAAATCAAAAGCAGGGAAGCGGCTGGAAAATGCACAGCATTCAGGCCATGCTTAGTTAATTTTGGTCTATTATTCAGAGGGGGGAGAATGTTCAGGATATCTTGTTCACACTGGGAATTACTGTTAGAAATGTATATGCTACATGCATATATATATATAATATATATACACTATAATATAGTACATACTTATTATGTATTTTAGTATTATATTTCTTATTATAGATTATTATTATTACTATATGAAAATATATAATATACATAATATACATATATATAGGTATATAAAATTAAGCCTTGCAAAATTGTCTAGCTACCCGCTGAGCTGCAAAATGCACTTGTCATTTTTTTTCCTGTTAGTGATGATAGCAGAACAAGTAAGTGGTATTTTAGTAAGCCTGTCAGGGAATCGACTCATGCTGACTGAGAAGTGAGTAAGTAGGTAAATAAGACTTGTGTTTTAATTTATTAAGCATGTTGCTTTGAAAGTGGTGTGATTTGCATTACTATTCCTAGTATAAAGGCTTGACTGGAGCTTTCCTAGAGCATCCATGATAAGGAAGGTTTTTGTTTAACATTTCAGGTAAATTTGAAGGTCAGTTCAGTTTTTAAGCATCTAGCTTAGACAAATGGTCCACGTGTCCCTCCAGAGGAGGACATTTGTAGTGTTACCCTGCCTTGCATAATAGTAACATTATCTATAATTCAGGAAATTCCATTTTGTTATCATGTTATTTGTTGGAATAATAAAAATTTGTAATGAGAAGCTCAAGAAATATCCTTTCAAAAGTCTATAATTAGAACCCACATTGAAGACAGATTTTCTAAAGTACATAACTTCTGATTAACCAACTCAGTAGATGTTGGTACAGCTTCCAAAACTTGTTGGAAGCTGGTGTCACAGAGAAAAGCAATAGGACCTGTGATGTACTGAGCTCTAGTCATACCTATTATTGTGACTATACATGTAACTATCTATGCAATTCTATATTTCTGTAGGATTTGATTCATCCCATTTGGCAATGCCCAAATTTAATAGAAAGTCACATACAACACTTTGTCACACAAGAAAACAGATACATTATATCACAGAAAACACATCTGGTGTTCCTCTGGATGAAAATGGCAGAAGGATCTTTGGAATACAAGGAGGAAACGCCCAGATTTTCAGGGCTGTATACATCACAGATGAGCAGTTATGTATTCTGTGGGGGAGAAGGGGTAGTGAGAGTGAAGGTGGAACAACAACCAGAAATTGTAAAAGTTCCACAGTAGAAAAATATTGCTATTAGAAATTTCAAAATTACAAAATAGTTAATTGATGTCTTTTTTCTTTCTGTGGTGGCTCAGAGCAATTCTGCACTTAGATATTTCCTTGAAGCATTGTTTCAGAATACCTTAATGAAAATAAATTAATTTTCAAAGTTCCATAGCTCTTTCAAAGCAGAGTAATTCAGGGTGGAACTCTCATGCACATATGTGTCAAATTCTGTGCTATTTTCCCTTATAAAAGTCTTTGTTCAGTTGGTTTTAATTCAGCTACTCTTTGACTATTTGGACTATAATTTTCTATGTCATATTTTTGCCTGAAAAAAATTGGTTTAGAAAAAGAAATTGTTCAGCATTTTTTGGGACTAGGTTTGTTGATTAAAAAAATAGTATTTTGCTAGAAACAATATTTTCTCAACCTTTTATTTAAAAGGTCAAGCATCTCAGAAAAAAGAGCTGCTGCTGAAACTACAGATAATACTTTTTCACCATCCCTATTCAAACCTCCCCAGTCTCAGCCAAATCATAAATCCCTGGCTTGCTTTCTTTTCACTTGCTTGGTAGAGATGGGTTCGGCCTCATGGAATTGCTGGGAAAGGGGACTGATGTTTGAAGTCAGCTCTAGATCCTCCTCCTCCTTCTCACTATGAGAACCTATAGCAGGTGTAGAGACAGGGTTTGGCCCCACAGCACTCTCTGAGCCTGTTAAACTTTTCTGTTTTATCAGCCAAGGAACCACAGAGAAGCTTGCTCACAGTTGGTTTTATCCTTTTCCCTAGTGATACCAAGATTGCAAGAAAAGAAGGAATAGTTTATCTAGGAACACTAGTGAGGAGGAAGCAGTAGTCCATAGAGTCAGGTGGAATTTCAGAAGAGGGGCTGGATATAGGCTGTAGGAAGGCAGAAAAACACAGTGTGAATACACAGCAAGGGAAACTACATAGTAAAGGCCAAGTATATAAACTCCCTTTGCCTTGAGTTTCCACCTAGGAGTGTCAAGTGCAAACTTTAATCCATACACTATGGTGACATTAGGTATGGATTGTACTGAGTTAATGGACTATCTCACCTTCTAAATTTTCCTTTGTTAAGCACCTGGGTGCATCAAGCCTCAGGCATGCTGAGGTGAGCAACCTGACACTTAGTCCCAGAGGTGTCCATCTCCCCATCAGTTCACCTGCGGTGACCATGCTTCTCTTCAAGGTACTCATTGAAAAAGTGAGAATTCCAGAGTAAAGTGTGTACTCAGATGTGGTTGGTATCTCCATGGTAGAAGTGGAGAGAGAGCCCAGTGTGCTACTCATCTGTACCTTAGTACTGGAACAACATGAATTACTTCTCACAATCACTTGAATAATTTCCTGCCTATGTCCTTTCCCACTTTTGCAGCAAGAGACAGAGGATATCTGCAAATAGCACCTTCCTGCAGGGCACATTCATTTTTTGAACACCAGCTGTTGTTGGGCATTGAAAAGTCTGGCTGGTCCAGGCTTGGTAAAAAACCTCGAATTTTGTGTATCAAATTTAGCTTAAATCAACTTTTCAATGCTGCTGGGTATTCTTCACCCTGGCCCTTGTCCCCAGTAAGTCAAAACACTGGGGAAAATAAGATCAGTGCTGTTAAGGGTATAGGCTTAGGGCTTGATCCTGCTCCCAGGGCAGTCCATTGGAGTATTTAAGATTACTAGGCTGGAGGTCAAAGTACAGAAGGAAAAAGACAGCATGGTAAATAACTGAAGGGAACACCTACTATTTTTAAAGAGTAGTTAAGCACATTTAAGGGAAAAGATATTACAATAAACCATGGTTAAGGCAAATAAATAAATCATGTCACATCCAGCTTTATTTTCTAGGAGCTGTATGATCATAGGGAGATTGATCCAAAGCTTTCTGAGGGTCTTTCCCTTAATGCTGTTATTTTTTAATCTGTGTTTTAAAGGGAAAAAAAAAAAAAAAAAGCAACAAATCCAAGGCCCCCAAAACAAATCCTTCTAAAATCAGTCCAGTGAACTGAGTCTTGGAAAAGAAACTTCAGAAAACCAGAAATGGGCCTTACAAAACTTGGAGCACTTTCCATCTTTTCCAAATAGTGGAAGATGACCACTTACTGTACCTAAGAGTTGATGTGTGGCTAAGGCTTAGATTCTGTAGACTACATTACCTTTCAAACTGAAGGGAAAACAAGCACAAGGGGAAAACACAGAATGAACCCTGTTTTGCAAGAATTTTTGCCGATCACACCTCCTTCCTTATTGGAAAGATATTAACAGATGAAATGCTCTTTTCTGCAGAAGGCTGCAGAAATTATTTTTCTCACCATATGGAATTTTGTTCTGTGTATTGTCTCTTCAAAGTGTGTTTGCTTTAATGTTTGACATATGCGAAATTCAGCCTTGGTGGTTATATTACAATCTTAAAATAATAATAATGTTTACTCCTACCATGAATTCACTTTTTAGAGTTTGCAATTGCCTGGGTATTAACCTCTCTGCTGTGCTTGAAGTGCAGCCCCAAAGAAAGTTCTTGTTAGAATTTAAGATGTGAAGATCCATTTCTGCCTAACAATCTCTTACTCCTGCATTCCCTGAAGTGTATCCCATCTGCTTTTGGGAGCTCTCATTGCAATATGCAGTGATTGCAGGATAAGCACACCATTTTCCTGTCAATACTTTCCTATTAGCCTCCTGGATCCATACATCATCGTCTTGCTGGCCTGCAGTTTGCTTATCTTTGTCTCTGAGGCTGCCTTTGATTTATCTAACACCCAGGTTAATGAGGCATGGAGCCCAGGGTGGCTCCAAGGATAATGCACTCCTGTATAAAAATGCTTAAGGAAGGATCAAGTGATAATCCATTCTAGACTAAAGGGCCTAGCTCTTCAACAAATGTTGTATTTCTTAATCACTAAGCTAAGACTATAATAGCTCCCTGTTAAGCTACTGCCATCAGTAAAACTAAACCTGCTAACTATATGAATGTACAAAAGAACTGAAAATTAGATTTTAATTTGTGTTCCAAAAAATAAAAAAAAAAAGTTCATTTCTTAGGAATAGTTATCACCATTATTTGACAGTGTTCTTATGCAAAAATAAGTTAGCTTTAATATTTAATTTACAGTAATAGTTTTATATTCCCTCACTGGGACCTATGTTTTTCTAAAGACAAAAATAACAGAAGCTAGAATGTTACTGTGGCAAGGATAAATCAAACTAGCTATTTCAATAATGGAGGTAATTACAAAGTGTATATATCTGAGATGTACTGAGTGGTTAGGGGTTGTTTAATTAACATAAAAATTTCAATATCATCAGCAAGAGTGTTGGTATCACAAAAGCATTGTTAAAAATGCATCTTAAAATAGTTATGCCTTTCTCTCTTCCTAGCTTGTACATAAGACTAATATACATTAACTTCCCATTTCTGCTAATTACCATCTTACACAGAAACATTTTAATGAAAGCAAGGTAAAGATCCAAATAAGCTTTCAAAGCTTTATTTATTTGTTTATTTTAAAGCACTCTGCTGCATATTACTTTGATGTCTGTTTTGGCTTCCTTTTTTGGTTGTTGTTTTGTTTTGTTATGCTTGGTTGATCTTTGTATTACGAATCTGCTGCAGGCTCCTGAAATATGTGTAACGTATAACCATTTAGAAAATGACATAGCACCAAATAATGGGACCATTCCTATGGGATGACATGCTCATGTTTTGAAGCAAAAGCCACACACAAGGAAGGCATTCACCAATTGGCCCACCATAGCCCCCAAGGACTTGACCCAGGTAATAAGTCCTTTACTGGTCACTAACCTACATTATTGAGATTTAGTTTGGATTTTGATGACATGACATTGTTAAGAGTTGTTATTGAGATGTAAATTACTTCCACTGGGTTATTTAAGACACATGAAGGACCTAGTTTAGAATGAAAATTAGTTATTGATTATTCCAGCAATTAACCAAGTAAATTTTAGCACTTATATTAACATTTTTGGAAGCCTTAAATTATCTTTTGCTCAAACTGACCTAAGCAGCTAGATTGATTCCTTAGCAATCTTTAAGATGCTTTGAAAAAGGAAAGGAAAGGTAAAAAAATATTGTTGTGCTCTTTGTGGTATTCTGTTTAAAGTCTATTTTTTTCTCTTTTATCTACTAGAGATCAGTAGTATGTGATGTGGTTGCCTATGCTGTTGTACAGTGTGCTCCATAGACTCTCTAATATTAAAGACAAGTTTTGAGCACATACAGAAGTCTTCATCCTCTTTGTTCCATCTTTTTTTTTTTTGAAACTTCTATCATAATATTAACATAATTTGTAAATTTCAGAGTTAATTTTCTTTACTCCCATTTCTTTAATTAGTATTTCAAGTCCCCTGATGTAAAACATCCTGAAATAGGGGCCAGTCCTTTCAAATGCCTGTTATTATTTGTAAGCATCTTGTAATGGTATTGATTGCACAAATATTAATAAAAAACATTTCCCCATCTCACTTAAAAGTGGAGAGCATATTACTTTACCCCTAGATATTTTAACTGGAAAATGGGCTTATTGCATTTTTAGTCAGATGGAATAGTGCTGAGAAAGCTTTAGAGGCTATTACACCCACCATAAGGTCACAGTGGCATGTGCCACTACATATTTGGTTTGGTGGCGAAAATCAGAGAATGTATGATATGAGTATATTTTATAACTAACTCAGCTTAGTATTCTCTCTTTCTGTGCTACAAGATCCAGCAAAGGAAGGATATTAGGCACTAAAGACAGAGGCATGCTTTCTTGTTAAAATTTCACTGTTGGTGTCCCAGTGATACTTTTATATATAAAATATTTAGGTAGGGAAATGGCACAAGCAGCTTGACTGGACTGCTAGAACTCATTACTTAATGTGCTGTCTGTAGATAGTACTTCTGAACTCACTGAAACTAATACTGTGGTCATGTGCTCTCTTTTGTGGTGCTGTATCGTCTCAGGATCCTCCACACCTCAGCTAATATTACATGGAAAATTAGCTGCCTCCCCACTGCAGTTTGAACAAGGCTTTCAGAAAACTCTTCCACACAGAGATACTTCAGTTTAAAAGTCCCTTTCAAAATTAGCAGCTAATAGCAGAGAGCTGGCATTTTCTAACATTGACTTTCCTTAAATAATTCTCTCTGTCTTATTATATACCTTTTTTCCCGCTCTCTCAGTTCTGCTGGTTGGATACAGGCAAAGTACCCACAAATTAAAATGAGTTTTGTGTCCTCTTATGGTCCCTGTCATCATTTCAATGTCTGTATCATCAGAAATTATACTCAACTACTTGCAGACTGCATTACCTCTGGTCATAGTGAAGGATTTAATGAATGGGTATTTACAACAGCTTTTGTATCTGTCTCTACGCCCACCAAACATAATGTCAGCTTGGGCACTTTTGGTTCGTTTGGTTTTATGCTGGCTGATCACTTGAATTAGAGATAAGCAACAACTCCTAGCATATGACTTTTTTTTTAGCTTTTCTAACATAGGGGTTAAATATTAGTTTCCAGCATTAGTATTTTGATATTGTGCCATTAGATATTAAGACACAACAATAACCAAAATATAAGCATGAAAACTTTGCCCTTATTGGATTTGAAGAATATTTGTCTTTTAGAGCTAAAAAAGCAAGAAGTATCTGCCAAAATGTACTAACAGATATTCATCATTAAAAAAATCTTTAAGGAATAAGATTAAAAATACGTATGAAATAACAAGACAATGAAACAAAAAAAAATATCTTCAGTTTTCACCCAGGAACTACTGATTTCTTCAGATGTTCTCCTTCATACAGAGCTCTTCTAGTTTATCTTCTGAACAGCAACAGAGTTGTTATTGTTTTAGTTTCTACCCAACTAGCTATGAGTTTTTCAGTAAACCAGCTGCATGAGAACTAATCACCTGTATGGTGAGTGCAGACAGACATTCAGCTTAAGAGGTGAATGATCCTCTAGAAGTGACTATTTTTGTCCATTCATAGGACTATGTACTCCTAGGTACTGATATAAAGGTGAGATTTCTGTGCTTTTCAGCTGATCTTCCCAGCAAGCCCATCACTGCTGTACTTATAGAAGTCACAGCTCAAATGTCTGTGCCAAGTGCAACTAGGGCAGTATCCTGAAGAAATTATACTCTCAAACCAAATGCAGTTAATCAAGGAAAGAACCTAAAAAGTGTCCAAACTGATTCTATAATACAGCCAGCAAGACAGCAGCCATTTAAATTCACTGTCCTTGTTTCCCTTATGTCACTGCAGCTGGGGCCACATTTCAAAAATGTGGATCACTTTAAGGGCATTTTTTTTTCTGTGGAAGTTTTCTCCTGTTGTAGGACTTTACATTTCTCTAGAGAGATTTCTTAACGGGTTCAGGACTTTACTGTTGTATAGGCAGCACAGCATCCCAGCTCCATCAGGCTCCCTTTCTTTTCAGACATGCATTACCAGCACCAGCTGTGCACATAACCAGTCTTTAAAAGCACACTCCAGTGTGTTTAGTGACCTCTGATTGCAAGTAAAGATTATTCCCCTCAGATATTCCCACAATGGGGATGTATGTGTATGATGTGCTGTTTTCATATAGAAATCTGTGAAGCTGGAAATAGGAATATGTTAGTGAATGCACTTTTGTGGCACTGGAGGCAGGGTGCTGTAGAACAGTCTATAGATGGGCAGATATTATGAAATACAGATATGTGTCCAGCTTCCTGTTGAGATACCAACCTGTGGACTGTGAGGGAAACCTTATCTGTGTTCCTTTCTTGAAATAACATGTGCTAAACAAAACAATTGCACCTGCAAATATCACCTGATACAACAGTTTTAAGAGAGATTGGTGTATCTTGCATTAATAATAAATGTGAAGCAAAGCCTGATATTTTATTTTATAAAGATAAAATACAAGACTGTATACTCAAGAAACATTCATAATAAATGTCAGTTTTAGGGAAAAAAAGGTGTAATATTGTTTCAAGTATTAAAGGAGTGTTTTGTTTTAGGAACTGCAAAAAAATATTTTAACTACTTTTGATCCATAGTTGCTCTTGTGGACATTCTTAGCTTAAAATCTAGCAATTCTACAGAATTCACAATATGCTTTATACTAATATGATCGATAGGATGTGGATAACTGGCTGTCATGACTGAAGACATGCAGGAAAAGTGTCTAAGGAGAAAGATGGTGGAATAGATCGGAGTGTCTCAGGTGCCTCAGGCATTTGGGTGATGCCACTGAAGAGCTGGATGCAGAAACCCTGGCTTCTTGTGGGCAGTGACTCAGATGGCTACACAGGCAAGTAATTAATATACATGTGATATGCGCCTCTCCTATCTTACCTATCCTTAAGCAAGAGGTGCCAATGTCATTGCTTACATTGCTATGTTCTGTCATGTTTTGTGCATAGCACAGTCACAAAACCTCACTAGATTTCTTTTTCAATTATAACTGTGCAGATACATATAAAATATTGTTAGTGAGTAATTGCACATTTGTGTATCCATTCAGCACAGTGTGCAAGCAGATGAGATTCTTCATGCAAAGCAGTGAAATGCAGTGTGCAATCAAGTATTTAATTAGAATTTGGCCTAAATGAAATACACTGAGAATAACAGATTTAAATCCTTATGAGAAGAGAGACTATCTACTGGTAATCTAATCTAACTTCTTGTAGCTCTTATTGCTCCATTTATAAAGTAGTTTGGAAGCAAAGGCACCACTTGGAAACAGAGAAAGTAATTTAAGAAGTCCAGATCTTTAGTAGGCCATTTCAAAGAGAAATTGCTTGGTTCCCTAGGCAGTTCAAGTCTTGCTTTTAGGGAAAAGTGCTGAACTCTGTTCTGCCAACTCTCATACCCTGGGATTAGACTCTGATACTCTATTCCTTGGCTTAGTGAGCACCTAGACCAACACAGTCAAATGCAAAGTGTCAATCATGCAGGAATAAAGGCTGAAGAATTGCACTTCCTTCACTAGCAAGTAAAGCCCATGGGATCATGGAAGAGGAACAGGAGAGCATCTGTGCACCACAGCCTTACTTGGGTCAGTATTTGTCTTGTCTGACAACACAGCAAGCAGTACTGTGGTGAGGAAAGGGCTGAGGACATGTTTTTTTTAATGTGAATAAACACATTTGCTGACATCTACAGCTGAGCTCTGCAAAGGGAAGTGTGAGTCTAAATGATGGGATTTGGATATGCACACAGATTTTGTGGTAGCACAATTGCTGAAGTGAGGATATGGGGGTTTTGGTGAATTCTTCCTTGGAAAACACAGTAACTTTCTGATAACTCACTGTTTTTTTCTTACCTTTTCTATTTTCCACTTGTCTGGTTTGGCCCTTCTTTAGCCACAGTTATCTGCACCTTACAGAGAGAAGGGTGGGAGCCACTGTGTTAGAGCCTGAGTTCCCCACCTACACAGAAGGGTGCATAAATCTAAATTATTGAAAAATGCAATTTAGCCAAGAACAATAGATTAAATCCTGGAACCTTTATTCAATCCTTTCTCAAAAACAACCAGTATACAAGTAATCAAGAGATTTCACTGAGGTATGACTTACATTTTGTGATCAAGATTATTTTGCTTGAGCAAGACAAGGGGGAAGAGAATAGGGGGAAGAGAAAAGCTAGGTCACTTTTGTCATTCCTCTTTAATCAGTTAAAACTGACAAATAAACTGAACAGCTGAACCAAAAGAGTTCCAAATCGCTTTCATTGCAATGCAAACAGCTGTTTTCCACAAACGGATTATGTTTGAAATTATTTTTATTTTTCTAATTTAAACTAAAAATGAACATAGGCATTTTTGTTAAATGGAAGTTACATACAAGAACTTCAGGTGACTGGTCATAAAATATATTTGTGCTTCTACATAGTTTTCTCTTTCTCCCTCTTTGACAAATCAAAAGTAAGAAAGAGTGATGAGATTTCAGGGATGAAGAGAGAATGAGAACAAAAAGCAAAAAATCTTTTACAGTTAGTTTGTTCATCAAAAATATTTTCACAATTTTTTTGGTTGAATGCAATTTGATTGCATCTTTTATTTACTAGCTGAAAGTTTTGCATGGTACAAGATAGAATCCTTTCCTAGAAGTCTTAAGACTGGAATGGAAAATGTGTAGTCACACTGTGACATGAAATAACTCACAGAAGCAGGCTAGATGTAAAAGGAAAGAAAAAGAACCTAAAAAAGCAAACTTTATTTTCTGACTCCACTATATATACAATAGCAAAAGTGACAGTGGATTGGAGGGTGAAACTGCCACCTCTCCAACCACACTGGTCTAACTAACTAATTCTATCAATTCTCTCTACCTACAAAGAAGAATGCAAAACAATTATTATTTACATGACAATGCATGAGAAAATTCAGTTGAAATATGTAAATATCAGAAGGCATTGAAACTTTTAGAAGAACTTTAAAACTCTCAAAAGAACAGGGCAATGTGTAGTCAAAGCACTGGGGTACCTTTTTTCTTCTGTTGAATACCTGTGCCCCTCTGTGCTAATGTTAGACACAATGTGTATGAAATAGAGTTTTCTGAGCCCACAAAAGCACATTGATGTGGCTTGCTGCTATACTGGTTCTGAATCTCTCTTCAGATACCAGGCAGCTTCTGAGGGTTTCTTGTCTTCAGCTCTGTTATAATATGGAATTGCATTAACACAGTTGCTGTAAATCAGAGGACTAAACCTCTGTGTGTCAGACTCTGTGTGTTCAAAGCCTGACTGTGCCATGGAGTTATGCTGGGCAACTCTGTTAGCCTGGTGGCCAGGGGTCTAAGCAATCAGGTGAAAATACCATTGTAGAAAACATTGGGTTCAGCAGTCATAAATGTGTATTATGATGTGAAAGCAAAGCAATTCCCTGATTCTGATAAATACGATCTCTCCTTCACCAGTGTCAGGAAAAAAGAAAATTCAATTTTCTCCAAGTTTGAGAGTGCCTGGCTTTCTTGAAACCAATTGTAAACAGAGAATTTGATAAGCACACATTTGAAATCTTTTGAAAAGCAGCACTGCTAAACCATTCTTTATTTTATTTCCCCTTTTCTTTTTTTATATAGCAGAGCATCACTAATGGGTGTGCTCTTCCTTTTTCCCTTCTGATCCTTTTCCCCACTTTCTTTATAAGACTTTAGAACAAGTAGGATTTTAAAGGTGATAATAGTCTGGTTTTAGTTATTAAAAACAACAAAAATTGGACGTATCAAATTTTTTTTAGGATATTTCTAACTGATTTAAGTATTATTTCTTTCAGCTAAAAGTAGATCTACATAGCAAAATTTGTAAGCACAGAGCTGTTTTCTTTTTTTTTTTTAGGAGCTATTTGGACTCAAAATGTTAAGATCCACAGTAGGCATGATTTGAAATAACAAAATCTGTGTCTAGATGAAATGGGCTGCATCCTCACAAATTTTATAGTTAGAACAGGTTAGGAGCTGGAGCCATTATGCAGAAACACAAGCTAGCATAATGCAGTGGATGTTATCTGTAGCACTGTATTATCTTAATATTCCCACCAGTCAAGATATCTGTCTGATTAGTCTGAAGACACCACATTACCTAGTAATGCCAAATATACATTAAAATGGGGAAAGCTGTGGGCGTGATTGAACTGTGATAGCATATGGTTTGTACAGTCATTGGCCTCTTAAGAACTTACCTTCCAGCTGGGATCCGTGTAACATAAGAAACAAGGATATCACATTTCCCCCCTCTCTGCTTCTGGCAGGTGTGTGCTAGAGACTGACTGCTAAATACTTTGTAATTAGTATGCCTTGGAGCAGTGGCTGTCATCTTACATCTGTAACTGGAGTGAGGGCACTGTTAGCATGACTGTGTTCATTTCTTTAGTGTCCCAAGCCTATAGACCTGTACAAGGCAGCCTGAAGGATCATTGTTTGATGCATGAACCATAGGCAGACCTCAGAAATGTATCTAATTATACCAGTATCTGACTGCACTATTGTAGCAAGATGCATTATTCATAGATAATGATGACCTGCTATTCAAGGATAGAAAATTCTTGTATATTCTGCCAGTTCTAAAGTTCAATGTCTAATTGAAGATTAAATAGTTTGAGACAATCAATAGCTGTATTTGAGATTTTCAAAATTAAAACTATTCCCGCACAACATGAACCATTGTCATATTTCCTAGAGTACACTAAATTGTTGGTATCATCTTCCAAAGTGGGTGAAAAAGAGACAGAGAGAGAAAGACAAATTTACTGCTAAGGTATAAAGGTAAACAATTTTCTGAAATTGTGTAGGAGTACCTGTAACAACATTTGAAATGTTTACTGGATCCCTGGCGCTTTTTTTTTTTTGGGTTTTTTTTTTTTGTTTTTTTTTTTTTTTTTTTTTTGTTTTTTTGTTTTTTTTGTTTTGTTTTGTTTTGTTTTGTTTTGTTTTAAATAGGAAGGATAAGTTTCCATTAGGAGTATCAGTTTGCTAAATATCTTAAATGTGATAACTGGAATAGTATACAGGCAATTCCTGAGCTTTAGTTAGTTGAATAGACCAGATCCTGCTTTTACTCCTGAACATACTTACCCCTAGCTCTGAGAAACTGGTGCACTTTTGTTTACATATAAAGAACCTGCTATCAGAAGTCTTTTCCCTATGCTTGCACTTTTATACCTGTCAAATAACTTCTTAAGCTTCACCTTGATATATTAAATAAAAGGAGTATCTTTGGTCTCTAGGGCAGGTTTTCCAGGCCCTGGATGTCTGCTGCTGAGACAAGATGAGTGTTTTAACACTGGGAGCTGGAAATCCTCACCATGTCTCAGAGGCAGCCTTTATCAAAAGGTTTCCTTTAATGGTCCTTAAATGTTTCACATCTCAGAGTTCATTAACCTCCTTAAGAGGAACTGGCATATGTGCCTGCGTATTTAAAGAATGCTTTGCATTGAGTAGTCAATATTTATGTAAATGTCTGAGACAATATCTGATGGCAACTTGTCTGTTCTTAGGCAGGTAAAATTGACAGACATGACAGACTATTCTTGAAGTTCTGAAAGAAACATCTAGTAAACACAATAAATGATAAAATAGTTCAAAGAAATCGCTGAATCTGGTGTGCAATATCCTTCAAAGAATTATGGATTGTGGCGTGTGGGATAAGGAAAGATAAAAGCAAACAGGCTTTAAGCCACCACAACTTTTACAGTACAGCTGCTTGAAGATATTTTTTGGTAGAAGAAAGACAGTATCTCTCCTCCAGTCTGGACTAAATTTGCTATTCAAAGGTCTAGCTTAGGGAAGTAGTTTGTGGGAGAGATGAAGAGTCAAAGGAGGACCCTGCCACAAGTTACTTTGCATTGCCCTGTCAGGAACCTTGTCTGTCTGTACTGGCTATAGAAATAAGCTATGGAAATGCATCTGCTCTGAATAATCATAAAAAAAGGATACTCTTTTTATTTGTTAGTGGATAGGCTGGTGATTAACCACCAGTCTATGTAAAGGACATTACAGTATTGTGCTGCCTGAAGCTACACTAAAAGACACTGCATCCACTAGACTGAATCCCTCTCAGATTTTCTTCCTAGCTGTGTCGCCAAGGTGATGTTTCAACTGGATTCATCCCAGGTGTTTTAGGGGAGAAGCCATGTTCCCCTGCAGTCCTCCCTGTGTACTTCGTGGTACGAGACAGACATTTCTGGAGGCGACACAGAACTTGTGTGTGTCCCAGGAGAAAGGGATGACTTGATTCTAGTCTATCCTCCCCAGCTAAGTGAGGATCCTGCTCTGAAACACCTTCTCAAGGAGACCACTTTGGCAAAGTAGCATCAAAACAGCTGACAGAACATGGAATAGCAAACACTGAAGTGCTATAATTTTCAGTCACATTTCTATTCAAGTACTGACACTGTCACTGTTTGCATATCTGATCCCCAAATCAACCCTATCATTTAGCTGTGGGGAAAAAAAAAAAAAAAAACAAAACAAACTCCAGTGCATGGGATACACAAACCCTTAAAGAAATATGTCTTGTGTAGTAAGAAGGGTTTGTTGATGGTATCATGGACATGTTCACCAAGCAACATTCTCATCTGGGAGATAAATGATAACACTTGGCAAGTTCATTTTAGTTACTCTTTCAATTCTTCTTTCTCTCATTTCTTGATATTATTTTCTCCTTTCTTTGCTTATAGCTCCTGCTTTTAAACTGTCTTTAATTCCTGACACTTTGTGCTCATGGGAGTCCCTGCACTTTGAGAATACTTGACATTCAAGAAAATACACTTTATATGTTAAAAATCAATGGTGACACAATATTTACAGCCCAAAGGCCAAACATTTGTGCTTCTTTGTAGAGACTAAGTGCTTGGAGACTAGCTTTGTGCTGCTAAGCTATAGACATCAAAGAATAATAATACCACAGTTTTAAACTCAATGGCTTGAGTGGGTTCCAGCACAGTTAAGTGAAGGACTAGCTGATTTTATGGATTTCCTTAATACAGAGATGGATATAAGCATTATTATTTTTTCCCTGAACTGTGAACCAACTCTCTTTGTCTAAGAGAGGGTCATCTGTTCTCTACTAAAATATTCATATAAAATCTAAAATTATAGGACAATACTTTCTCCTTCTCATGAAAAGGATGGATTCTCAAAAAAAGGTATTTTTGTTTAAGTCACAGTTAATTCCTTGCAAAAAAAAATTAATTTCTCTTGCAGAAAAGAGGTCATAATGTGATAATGCTTCCTCTCTTTCTCACTATTTATATAATAAATAAGCAACATTTCTGAAACCTTGATTTTTTGAGCTGAAATAAAAGCTATGTTAGAGATTCAGCTTTTCTAACACAAGAGGTAGTTTGTCATTTTAGAATGGTTTATGAAGATTTGTTTTATATTCGAGGCAAGATTTGTAATGTTTTAAATTGGCATATTTTACTCTAATAGGCTTAATTTTGGTGCATGAGACATAAACACCGCGAGGCATTTATGACATCATTAGAAACTGCACTATGTACCTAGGGAATGCAGTGTCATTTGGTTTGTACATTTGACCCCTGCTTGTTATTAGGTGCACTTTACTAAATCAGCAGAAGGAGATAGGTCACTAACGACTATTACCAAGCTAATAATAATTATAAGGGGAAAAAACTGTTATTGATGTTCCAGACATTGTTCCATATATACTGTTCCTGAGACACTGAATTGTGATTTGCATTGTTAGGAATGAACTTTCTTTGACCTGAACCTTTCATTTGACATAAGTTAGACTGTTCTGATAGTTACATACCATCCTTCCTATTAGTGAAATTATTGTATTTAAATGTTTTAATGGATTTTTGAATTATTTTGATTTCATGATATCTCTAGAATAAATTAAAAAGAGAGGAGAGGAATTAGAAATAGTACACATGAAAAAAATCTTGAAAAGTAATAGGGGTGACCAACAGAATTTAGACCATATTTTGAACCATCGAGAAGTTGTGTTAATTCTGAGCAGTACACACACATCACAGGAGTTTAGTTATCATAGTCTCTCTCTCACTCTGGGCATACTCCATGTGTGAAAGCATATGAGGAAATGCAGTGACCTCAGCAGGGCTTGTGCTTAAGGTCAGATTCTCTGACTTGAGCATTCTTTTACTGAATGTGATGGTCTCAATAAACCTGATTACCCTGAATTGTGTGAAAGGGAATAGATTGGACAAGTTTGTATGTTCGTACATACACTGTTTTTTCATTCTACCTTATGGTACCATTAAGTCAATGAAATCACATCTTTTCTAAAAGGGCTTTGCAACATGGACTTTGTTGTTAATTTTGCTGTATCTGGAAAGATTTAAACTCTCAATCAGAGGTCAGTCTGTCACATTCATGACATGGGACATAAGTGAAGCAGAAGGTTTCTCTTTGCTGGATACAACAATGTGAATTTCTATGTGCTCATTAGCAAAGGGTAAGTTTAAAAGAGAGAAAAGAGGTTCTTAATAGCTGTGGAACTACTCACTGGACATTGTGTAAATGTCATTTGTTTAAAAAATGCATGAAAGAATGGAAAAAAATCTACCCTAGGCCATCAGAAAGACCTCCATTAAGAAATTCAGTGGTGACTGAGAGACTGTTCTGGAGAAGTTCTATCAGCTGTTGATCCTGTTATAACATGGTTATACAGTTCTCAGATCACCACCACTGGTGATCATCATCTTGGGAAATGAGATACTGAGCTAAGTGGGATTTTGATCCAGCAGATGCTGCAATTCTCCTGTTCTTATGATGATTTGTATCATAAAATAAAACCTTACAAAGCCATTTATTTCTCTAAACTTTCACATTTCCATTGTGTTCACTTCTTCCTTCTGTCTTTCCCCACCTCTCCCCAGTTTCTTTAAAGGCACCAGTGCCTTTCATTCGGGGGTGATACCACATGCAAGTGTATATTTCTGAATATATCATGTTGCTTTCTCACAGTTTGTCTTCTCTAGGAAAAAAGCAGACAAACAGTTTTTTTTCCCCACATGTTTATAGTTGTGAAAGCCCAATGACAATGAATGAGATTTCAGAGAGCAGCAGTGTTTCTGCTGCCATACTAAGAAAAAAAGATGTATTCTCAGCATGTTAGTGAATATGCAGTAAAATCGTAGGGAGACAAAGGAAAATCTCAGCAGAATTGAAGTAAAGACCTTATTCCTGTTTAATACTTTACATGCTAGCACATTTTCAATCCAGAGATGACTGTGGATTTCACAACATTTCAATGGGCATATGATGAGAAGACATAGGAATGCAGTCCCCAGTGTACAGATAAGGGGTCTCTGCAAAGCTGTGACTTACCATGCTGGATATGAAAAATAATGCAGATAAAGAATCATAATGCACAGCATGGCTTGGTGGTGACTAGGGAAGGGAAAAGAGAAATGCCAGAACTGACTGAAATTTCACTTCATTTACACAGCAAAACTCCACAGACAGATATAATTTTTTGCTTGTTTTGTATCATCATCCTAGATTTGATATCACTCTCCATGACAGGTTGCATCATTATAGTATACCTTTAAGGCTCACGTCAGAGGGAACAAGTGAAAGTGAAGAGTGCTGTGTTTCAGATACACAGCAGATTTTATTTTTCCATTCTGATGTCTGAAAAATGCATCTTTCTGCTGAGAGGAGAGGGAAAGGAAATATTAGTTAATTTACTTAACAATCTCAATATATTTTGTTTTCATCAGAATAAGAGTTTTCCTGGAAAGAAAAGGGTTTGCAAAGTTCAAAGGATATTAGACAAATACTTTGAAAAAAGAAATAAAGTGATGCTTACTAGATACATAAAATCCCAGGCTATTTCAGGAAAACCCATAGCTGGAAACAGTTGGAGATTAAGAGAGGACTAGGGAAAGGATCCTATGTGTTCTTAAACTTTGTCTTTACAGTCTTTCTTAGGTATCTGTTTTTGGGCACTAGTGGAGTCCAAAAATGTGCTGTCCAGCAGCTACAGGATATAGCACCAGAGTATAGGTCCTGGGTTGCTCCCAGGACCCATTTGGGCCTTTCTCATGCAATTCCCTCCCCACCATGGGAGGCACTAGGACTTGTGGAAGGGTTCAAGAAACATTTTTCACAATAGATTAATGAGGAGAAGTACAAAGCAGTTTAAGCACAGGGTCACCTGCTGAATGGTGCCCTTGGAGCAGAATTTAGAAGGCTGACTTCAGCGTATCAGCTCTGAACCCAATGAATGGAGGAAGTGTTCAGGAAGATGATGATGTTGATCCATTGGATGAAGATCCACTAGAGATGGAGCAGGCAACAGTACGAGGCACAGGTGCCAGATCCCATCTGTCTCCTGCATCACACTTCTGTGAAACTTGGATTTGAAACTTGACACAGGTACATGAAATTAAGTGACCAGGAGGGATGGGGAGTTCTCCAGGGGTTAATTGCAAGACTTCACATGAAAAACTTCCCATTCCTCAGGGCATGGACTAATATTTAGTATCTGCTCAGCCTCAGGTGAACATGTTGCCACCAAGTCCCACACACTCATCCTCTTGTTTTACTTCTACCTTCTTGCCATTTCCATGCAGTGACCTTCCCTCTCCCCTGCCAGTGGTTCACTGAGGAGCAGAAAATGTGCTCCCTAGAAATATGCTGGCACTCTGTTCGACCAGGATTTCTTGCAGCAGGGCAGTATAGGATTGCAGCCACCTGAAGCTACACTTTGGGTGTATCTTTCTGGCAGGAGACCTCTAAGCACCAGGCTATTATGCAGAACAGGTGCTATACCACAGTGAGTTAAAAATGGTTGATGCAAGCCTAGCAAGTGAGATTTCCCCAGAGGTATGAGTGCAGCAGTTCACACACTCTGGTGCTGAAGGAGCTACAGGTAGATCACAGACACCTCCCTTAGTCATCCTAGAGGAAAGGATTTCAAGAAACTCAGGTGCCCCAGGTGAGGCAGGAATTACACAAATGCCTCTCCTCTGATTAAACATTATCAAACAATTAGTTGTTTGTTGGCAGGATCAATTAAGCTTGTGGCATAGAGTGTTTGCTCATTTGAAGTATTTTTAAATTATTTCCTTTTTTCTTAATTCAACCTGCCATTTATCCTCCTTTCTGGTGCATGCTAATGTTATCTCTCTTCTTTCAGTTAATTTGGGGCCCAATGGACTCATTTCTGAACCGACTTCTCTTTCCTGCCCACAGCAAGTGCAGGAGCTGGCTGAAGCCTCGAGTATGCCTGAATGAAACTTGGCTGATGTGCAATTAATGCTGGGAACCTGATTAAAATTCACAAGGGTCAGGGGCATAGAAGGCCAACTTTTCAGCTGCCTCCAAGCCTGCTTCTGAATTTACCCACTTTAACTTCATATTTACAAGGTGACAAGGAATTTGTGTACAACAGGCAGACAGCTGCAGTATTAAGAAAATTGTTGCTGAATATGGAGTTAATCTGTTCCTTTACTAAAGTTGTTTTGCATATTGTTGATCACAGACTGATTGTGCTCTAACTTCTATATAAAACCTCCCTCCCAAACACGCACACATGTTTTAGTATTTTTTGCAATAGAAAACTTAGTACTCTGCTTCTTAATGAGTGGTGCTGATGGGAAATGACCCCTGCTTTCCTAAACACACAGCAATCTAATTTGAACCTGTGTGCCAATTACTGGCCTCTGTGGAGCACTTTGCTATGAAACTATCAAGTCACAATAGGATTAGAAAGTGTTGCAGGGAGACCACAAGGGAAAGCAAACACAGGCGTAACTGCAGGTTTATTCCTTGAAATTGTCTGTAAATAGCACTGAAAGCTTCCTCAGTGCCACCTAGGTATTGTTTCTATAAATCCTCTGTAGGTACAATCTAAAATGAATATAGACAAGGAGTCTTTTATGGCATACAAACCTTGAGCTGGTCTGTCCTTAGGAAGATTGTGTCTGTTTACCTAAGCATCCCCAGAAGACAAAAGTAGAAAAAGCTGGACAGACATCTTAGCTGCCTCAAATAATTTTTTTTTTTAATTCAGAGAATACATTTTAATATTCTTTTTGCTAAATGAAAACTGTCATTCCAGTGAGAGCAGCCATACTTCTATCTAGATGTGCATCCATCGATCTGGCAGATAGACAAGACACCTTCAGTTCACCTAAATTAATATTTTGTTCTAATCCTGAGCCAACAGTTTAATATGTGGTCAATCCTGTGTAGCTCAGCAGAGGCAATGCCCTGCCCAGAGTCATCAATGGGCCGACTTACCTTGCTAAAATGGGAATCCCCTCTCTGTGATGTGCATGTGCTCCTTGGTGCTACTTCTCTTGTACAGTGGTCTCAAGCTTATTTTTTGTAGACCTTTTTCTCTAAATTTTGCTAACAAACATGTGGGATGTACCCATATAACTTAGTTATTTCTAAACAGCCTCTGTAGGTGAGGCTACTTAATATGAAGTCATGAGGCCACTTAACTCTACAGACTGTTATATCCCAGTTTCAGGTGCCAGTCAGAGAATAAGATCAAGCCAACTGTAGTTGCTAATATTGTCTATGAATAATAGTCACTATGTAGGTGGCATGAGCTATGACTCTGTCTGTTGAGAGGTTTCTTCAGTCCAAATTTGCTTAACCAGCTGTGTTAGACTATGTCATGTTTGGAGTAACCATACTTTCTGATTTCATATGTGCCAAAATAATGATAATGTGACCCCAAAATTTATCTTCATCATCTTTCCACCACTGCACCTTAGGTCTTACACCAAACCACTGTAGGAATTCCCTTTTTGACCCCTCTGATCACGGGGTGGGAATCCTACATGGACACAAGTAAAAGATGAAAGACGCTCTTCTCCTCGGGACTAAATCCTGTTTATTGTCAAAAGCCACTTCAGATCTAGGCAACACCTCAGGGGGTAACAGAGGCCGAGGTGTTTGATGGAGTCAGAGAGAGAGAGAGTTCTCCGGGGGGGTTTTGAGCCCAGGGAAAAATGGATGGGGCAGAGCCGAGGGGCCACATCCAATAGGACACAGGTGAGGAGAAGGGGAGGGAGGAGCAGGTCAGGGAGAGCCCATCAAACCTGAGGCTTAGCGGGGGAGGGGAAAGGTGTGTGGAATAGACCAATGTAACATAGTGCAATAGAAAAACTACTCAGTGCAAATTCCCAATCACCCAGTGCAAAACAAATTCCCAATCACCCAGTGCAAAACAACCACTAAATTACTATTTAGTGCATCACAACTACTTTCTATGGTACGTCCATGGCAGCTACCTTTTAAAGCTTCTTAGCTCTTCTGTGTTCAGTCAGAAGCGCAGGCTGTAGCCCAGGTTGAATCCTGTGACAAACCTTTCCAGTTCCAGGTGAGTCAGGGAAGGGAGCTCTGACAGATACAGCAACTAACTGTTGTGTGCTGACTTCCAAAACTTACAAGGATGCCATGAAGAACACAGAACAAAGTTCTTCATGGTGTTGCATGAGGAAAGGACAAAATACAATGGGCATAAGCTGAAGAAAAAAGCTGCTTGGGCTTCATGTAAGGAACTCCTTGTTTCCCATGGGGACAGTGGGGCAGATCTCCCAGAGAGGTTATGATTGTATTTGTCCTTGGAGGTTCTCAAGACCTGACTGGACATAGCTCTGAGCAACCTGGTGTCACCTTGGAGCTGCTCCTGCTTTGAGCAGGAGTTCTGAAAAAAAAAAAGCCTCTGAGGTCTCTTCCAATATGAAAGTGTCTGTGATTCTGTGCCTGTCTGCAAAGCAGTGATTCCAGGTTACTCTGTGATTCCATATGGTTTATAATATGTACATATCAATACCAGACTGAACCTCAATTAACCTATTTGTTCAGAGTGGTGTGCACTAATTTCCTGTCTATCTTTACAAATCGTAATATTATTGAAATAAAGACAGTTCAGCTTGGAAAAAAATCAGCACAAAATTGATCATACACAAAAGTAATCTTGCTGGGTTGAGTCTTCTAAAACTATGAATATTTGATCTCTTAATTGTAGCTGTGCCTTGAATGACACTTAAAACCTCTGATTTTATTAAGTTTCATCTTAATAATTTAATTAGATAAAACCAAGATAAGAGGTTTAGTAACATACATTTTGAAATTAATGAGCTGAGTGCCAGAGGATGAACTATATTACCCACTTCAAGTGCACATACAACATTAATTAATGTAGTCTAGCTTTGTTTTAAGAGCATTTGATAGTCTACTATGTGCAGTACTTACTGCTAGTTTAAAAAGGGGAGCCAAAAAAAGAAATAAAGAAGTCATGTTCATGCAGTCAGGATTTTTTCATAAACATTTCAAGAACAGAAGTAATATAAGCCTCAGAAGTTTAGAAGAAATTTTAATTTTAACCAGAAAAGTAAGTTAAGACTTTTCTGTGGAATATCACTCTTCTTTGAGGGGAGACACAGAAGAAAAACAGAAGGAAAGACATTTTTGTGATAGGTAAGACAAAAATTATTTCAAACTGTTTTACAAAAAAATAATAAAAGAGGGAAATGATAAAGGCAATTTAAATGTAAGAAAATTAAATACTGAACATTTGTGTAACCTTTTTAGAAACACTAACGAGAATGTCTTTATTTCCTCAGCATTTTATTATGTGAAAAACTAGTTACGTGATTATGACAGCTATTTTTTTTGGCCTAAAAATATTTTTAGAAGCCCCTCTGGAATCTAATTTTCATCAAAATCTACCCAATGAAAATGTATAGGTTTAATCTTGTTATCAGTAGTAGCTATGTTAGTAGGAGTTGTTACAGGATTGCTTAAATTCAGTAGCACAGAGGATGATGGAAAATGTAAGGCCTGTAATTCTGTCATGCAGTTCTGGAGATCTTGTGAGTATTGGAGAAAGGATTGTGGATTTGTAATGCTGAGATGGACTGAGAGCCTGTATAGTGAACCTTGCTTCTCTCTAATATATGGATCTTTTAAAAAGTATTTATTAATCCTTTTTATAAATGACATATTTTTGTACATATATATACACACACAAATAATTAGTATAATATTAGTATCTGTTAAGACTGTTTTACAGTGGATTTCCAGATCCTGCAGGTGTCATTGATTATATAGTGGCAACATCATTCTTGGCTGAGAAACTTGGCTGGGAGGAGTATAATTGGGATCTTTTTCTCAGAACTACGATAACAGTGTTAACAATAAGGCTCCGCTCAATTGAAACTGGGGTAATCTTTTCCACCAAAGTAAACAAGGAGTTAGGAAGCCAGAGTGAGGATACAGTTAATGAGGAAGTTTGTGAACATTCACACAGAGCCTGTCTGAAACCTCCTCACCTTTCTCACTTTGCATTCAGTAATGCAGGTTTTACTGCTCATCTTGTAATCTTTTTCCCACAAATGAACAAAAAGCTTTCATAAGAGAACAAAACCACTTGAATGCTCAAAATTAATGCCAGGATTATGTAAACTATGGCCTTTGTTCCTGTCCTTTTTTTAGTGTTATTATAATCTAACCTGACAATTAAAGCTACCTGTCAACATGCCACCACCATTCAGTGAACTGACTCCAGAAGAGGAAACAGTGTAGAGGTATCAATGCAGTGAAGGGTCCAAACTTGTTAAGAGGTCACACTCATTAGTCTGAGCTCCCAAATGTGTGGAAATGTGGCTACACAGCTTGCAAGCCCCAGTACATGTCTGCAAGTGCCCACTGTGTGCCTGGCCATCTATCTGGGATCTCTAGCTTGGCATCTCATTGTGTCATGTGTATACAGCTTTTGATTTTATGCTCCACAGAGTACAGATGCCTCTTTTTGTGTTTTCAGTGAAGGACTAAAAATGCTTGTGGGTGCCTTGAAATCAATATTTATGATGGTAATATAGCACGAAGTCTACAAGTTTGAAATTTGAGCCCTGGCTTGCATGAATAATACATCACTTTATAACAACAGTACTGGAACTGGAGATGATAGAACAACCAAATGTTAAAAACTTGCAGATGGATAGCCAGCATGATTCAAATGTTGGTAAACTGTGGGGCAAGAATGAGGAAACCAGAGGGAAGACATGAGATGTTCTGAAGTGTTATCTCACTCAGATATGTGTATGCAGCAACAGGGGAAGGAAATATAAAAATGATCTGCATGGCATGAACCTTCTGAGATCATGAAGAAGCATATCCGCTTCTGATAGAAGAGTATCATTGGAGGTCATATAAGTGACAGTCCCTTTTTCCTCCCCACACTCCCTTTTTCCTCCCCACACTCCCTGCATTATGACCTAGAACCCAAAGTGGTTCTTAATTTGAATAGAATAATAGAATCATAGAAGGGCCTGTGTGGGAAGGGGTGGTAAAGATCATCTCCAGCAGGTCCATGTCCTTCCTGTGCTGGAAGCCCCAGAGCTGGATGCAGCACTGCAGGTGGGGTCAGAACAGAGCAGAGGGGCAGAATCCCCACCCTGTCCCTGCTGGTCACACTGCTTTGAATGCAGCCCAGGACATGTTTGGCTTTCTGGAAGTGCCCATGGCTGAGTCATGTCCAGCCTCCCACCCACCAGCACCTCCAAGCCCTTCTCTGCACGGCTGCTCTCCATCTGTTCATCCCCCAGCTTGCGTTGATACCAGGGGTTGCCCTGACTCAAGTGCAGAACCTTTCACTTGGCCTTGTTAAACCACATGAGATTTTCATGGCCCCAATTCTTGAACTCATCCAGGTCCCTCTGGGTGCCATCCCATGCTTTAGGTGTGTCAACCATCCCACTCATCTTGGTGTCAGTTGCAAATTTGCTGAGGGTGCACTCCATCCCTTCACCTATGTCAATAATGAAGATATTAAATAGCACTAGTCCTAATATGGAACCTTGAGGGACACCACTTATCACTGATGCCCATTGGGACTCTGAGCCATTGACCACCACCCCCTGGATCTGATTATCCAACCAATTCCTTATCCACTTAACAGTCCCCCCATCAGACCCATGTCTCCAAATTGAAGAGAAGGGTGTTTTG
The DNA here is from genome assembly GCF_024509145.1 of Vidua macroura. NCBI lineage: Eukaryota > Metazoa > Chordata > Aves > Passeriformes > Viduidae > Vidua > Vidua macroura. Next base: position 48,493,700 of record NC_071572.1, on the reverse strand, counting down.
AGGGCCTGTGTGAAAGACATTTCAGAAGCCCAGGTAGATGGCACCTGTAGTCCTTTCTTTGTGCACTAATGGAGTCACTCCATCACAGAAGGCAAATAAATTGGTCATGTGGGACTTGCCCGTGGTGCAGCCTTGCTGGCTGTCTCAAATTCCCTTGCTGTTCTCACTTTAGGAAGAGATGTTTCATGAGATTCCCAGGCAGAGATGTGAGGCTTACAGGTCAGTGGTTCTTAGAGTCCTCCTTTCTACCTTTTTTAAAGACAGGTACAATGTTTCCCCCTTTTCCAGTCATCAGGAACTTCACCTGACTGTCATGGATTTCACCTGAGTGCCATGACTTTTCAGGTGTCATGGAGATGGTCTTGGAAATTACACAGGCTGATTTCCTCAGGACTCTGGGATGCATCTCATTGAGTCCTGTAGACTTATGTACTTTCAGGTTCCTCAGGAGGTCATGAACCAGACCTTTAGGTACAGCTGGGGGGACTTTGCTTTGCCTCTCCCCATCCTGCTGTTCATCTACTCAAGAGGTGGCAAGAGAAGTTGCTATTGAAGACTGAGGCAAAATTTCTGATGAGTACCTGAGCATTCTCCTCATCTGTTGTTACCATTTTTCCAGCACTGTTCATTGATGGGGGGAAAACACCCATTTGCACCATTCCTAGCAAGATCTGAAAAATATATCAGACCTCTCATTCTTATGTGGACTTTTCCACAAAAAAGTAATGCCTCGTAGTTAAGGACACACTGTCATTTGCTTACAAGCAGCTTCCATGGCATGATATTCCAGTAGCCAGTCTGTTTACTGTTTATTGCTTTGCATACTTATGAGAGAACATTTAATTGCAGAATTTAGCACATATTCTTCAAACCCTGCAGTATATGATCCATGAACTCTTGTCCGTGTTTGACTTCCATGTGAAAAGGAAAACAAACCTGTATTTTTCCTCTCAGCTGTCTGAACAATAGGAACACTCCTCAGTAATGTGAATTTCAAGATGAGGGGAAAATTCCTTGTTAAAAGTTGTTAATATAAAATTACTGTTCATTGTTCCAAATTAGCAGCACATCATTATTTTTCTAATTTGGCTTTGGATGGAAAAGATGAAACCAGCTATGAACAAACTTATGACTTAATTCAAATACGGGGAATACTAGTTTTCAGAAGGACTGCAAAACAACATTTTCTCCTCCACAAGTAATGAGGTATTTAAAACACTAAAATCAACTTCTATAGAAACTTATAGTAATAATAACAGCAATACCACCAATAATAACAATAACAATACTAACAATAACAACAGCAATAATAAAACATTGGAAAAAATAAAACATCATCATAAATGAAAAAAAAAAGCTAAGCTGATAGAATGTATTTTATGTTTTATAAATTTTTACAACAATTTGGAAACCCGAAAAAGCTGGTCTTGTAATGGAAGTGCTGGCAAACCTGTAACTGTACTGGTGTGAATGGAGCTGTTGTAATGAGAGAAACTATTGCTTGGAACGAGGACAAGTATATTCTTCTCTGAGCTTCTACAGTCCCTACACCCCTGGAGTACCATTCGAGACAATGATGAACCGTGGTCTCAATTCCCTTATTAGCTGTAAGACCTAAAAATTATATGTGCAATTAAAAGGCAAAATGCTGATATTACTCATAAGAAGCACTTTGTACATTAGCAAGGTACAAAAGTCTGCTGACACTTTGCAACAGAGAGAGTCAGCAGGGCAGAAGATTAATAGAGCCTCATAAATTTGCAGGGTGAAAACAGTGGATGGGGCAGAATAAGCATGTTGTGTTAGAGATAAATAAAGGGCATGGTCATCATGACAAAACATTTAACAAGGAATACGTTCCCTTCTTTTAGACAATTTGCTGGCCTAGCATTAGGCTGCTTTATGTAACTACATATAATTACCTCACAGCAGTTCCAGCTAGTATCACAAAGACCTTTTAGCATTTCAGGCAGCATAGTGTTGGGAAAAAGCATTTTAAAATGAATTCCTGCCTTGTTTCTTTATTTTCTTTTCTGCAAAACATTCCTGTATTGTCTTTCTGGTCGCAGGCTTGGCCAAGGAAATGCCAGTTCTTCCAGATCTTTTTGACTGTTTGAAGTTAAAAATCCTCTTGGCTTTGCATGTGCAAAATGAGAAAACAAGCAAATTCTATTAATTCATGTGTAGACGGTAGAGGTATCTCTCCTCAAGTCTAAGAAGGCCCCTTTTGTTTGGAAAGAAACACTGGACTTAGAAATCTGTGACACTATTTAACCTCAAGCTATCCTGCTTTCATTCCCAGACATGGAGGGACAGTGTTCATTACAGAAAAATGTAAACATTCATAAATGAGCACAATAGGAATTAAAAAACAACCTATGAATCAAATGTCACTAGTCAGTGGAACTTGTTTATGTCAAAAATGTGTTCTGTGTTTTGGCAACAACTCAACCTGAACAGGTTCAAATTTCTGTGAAATATCTGAAATATAATATTTACAGTGATTTTTTCTTTCAGACTGACTGAACCATAGCATTGAATATATGCATAGGGATGAGGAAACAACAAGGAAGAGTATTAACAAAATAAGATTAAATATAAAAAGCATAAACCAACATAATAATAAATGAAGATTGTGTTGTAGTGACAGATACATCTCCAAAGCAATGGCGGGCGGTAAGAGTAAGGGATGTGCAGCTGGTGTGGCTGTGTCAGTTTTTTCTTCACCAGTAAGTCTGATGATGAAAGAGAGTAAATGACCCCTTGCTTTTGGTAGATTGTTGTAAGTGGGATAACTCATGGGGAGATATTTGTTTTTCTTCTTTTTTTTTTCTTTTTTTCTTTCAATGAACATGGATGCAGTTTGCCCATTCCTTATGTGTTGAAAGAAATCTGGAACTAAAATGAAAAAGGTAAAATGAAAAAGAGGGACAGTCTGATTTTTCTCATATTTTCATATGTGTAGTTTGTATATTCTAATACACACACAAACACATACATTTGTTTGTCTTGTTCTGTCCAGTACAACCTTTAATAGCATGGTGTTTCACACCTAAATCTGATATACTTGTAGGTGTCAGCTATCTCTTTTGTGGTATCTGTAAGTGATAGGAGATTTGTATCACAAACTCTATGGTTTTTCCACATTATAGCTGTTTACAGGGTACTTTATAATATTGTAACTTTGGTCTAATCCAATGAAATTTTAATATTCTACTTCGCCTCTCTACTTCCTTGAGAGGTACTGTGTTAGTAACTGTATGAGAAAAAGAAGGTCACACATGGGATAGGAAGTCATCCATGGGATTGTGTGAACACCTGCTGAACTCTGTCCCCTGCTTGTTCACATTGTCAGGAAAAACTTCTTAATGAATTGTGTGGATCGCCTGTCTTGGTGAGTTATGATGGGGGCGCTGAGAGAAACATTGCATGGACTGCAGGTGAAATTTAAAGGAGTTGTGAACCTGAGTTCCATGGGCTCTGTAAAATGAAGGTTGGTCTAACATAGGCATCTTCCTCCTTGCAGAAGGGATCCTACTGCTAATCTTAAAATGTTTACCCCATTGATAACAGGGTAGAATTCAACATCAGAAAAAAGCATTGGCATTCTCAAGGGAATCTGCAGTCTCACAAATTTGCAAAGCCCTTCCATATAAAGATTATAATAAGCACAGTTCATTATAGCAAAATGCCTGTTTTATAAAACTTTAAAAAGTGGTAAGTGCTGTCCTGAAACAAGAGAATAGGGCATATTTTTATTGAATGAAAACTTTTGTTCCTTAGTGATGCTCTTTCTCAAGGTTTTGAGGAAGCAGTCAAAATATTCTATGACTCTTGTTTTATGGAGGTTTTACCTTAAGATATGTTTAAAACCATGCATCCCCTCTGCAATTACCTAAGGAGAAGAGCATTCATGTAATCAAATATACTGAATTCACTATCAATGACACCTCCTAAATGCCTAAGGAGAGAAAAGGTTACATGACAGGTCAAAGCCTGTCTGGTCGTAGGTGTTTGATATAATTTCTTTAAAATAAGGAAAGCAAGTAAAAAAATTTCAAGAAATTTCGAAATCACCAAAATAAAATTACTCCCTTCTAATCAAGCCAGAAAAAACCCATCCTCTTTTGTAAATTTGCTCTGTACCTGTATTTAGCATTATTTGTAAAGAGTATACATTTTTTAAAAGCTGGGTTTTTAAAAATATATGCATTAAATAATACACCCTTACTTGGGGAATTAATGCAGTGTAGATTTATTACAAGTAACATTAAAGAAAAACTATAACGATTTACATTTTAAATAAGGTTGTTATATGAATTATAATTAGAGCAAATGTTGATATACTTTTTCTAAATACTAGAATCTAAATCTAAATTCAGCGAAAAGCTTCCCTGAAAAAAGTAATAGGACATTCCATTTTAGACAACTGAGTGCTTTTCTTTCAAACAGAGGATGCTATTCAGGCAAAAATTTTAGCACTAGGTCTCCTGAGATGCTTCAACTTCAATTGTTAAATTGATAAAACACTTGAATAAGCAGGTGATGTTTGGTAGCATACAACTAGGATTCTAGGAAACTTCCTAGCCTAGTATGGGTCTCAGATTGTTGCTTATTACTGTTTTCCATGTGGGTGGTGATGAAGACACAAGACCCTGCACAAATGTGCAGTTGTTCAAGGAATTAGTCGATAGGTCCTCTTGAGAAATGGCCCTCAGGTTCAAGAGAGAACAACAGAGCTGGTAGATTTTTAAGACCCATTTCCAGGGAGTGCAGGAGCTCTTGATCCCTAGATGTAGGAAAACAGAAAAGAGAGGCAAGAGACCAGCATGGCTGAGTTGAAACCTGCTGTCAAACTGAGACAGAAGAAGGAAATGCACAGGCAGTGGAAGAGGAACAGGCATCCTTGGAAGAGTGTAGGAATGCTGCCTAGTTTTGTAGAGATGAGGTCAAGAAGGCCAAGGCACACTGGAGCTGGACTTGGCAAGGGATGCAGAGAATGACTAGAAGGTGTGTCAGGCAGAAAAGGAAGGTCAGAGAAAGTCTACCTCCCTCCCTCATGAGCAAGGCTGGCAAACTGGTAACAATGGACAAGGAGAAAGCTGAGGTGTTCAACAACTTTTTTGTGCCTCAGCCTTCAATGGCAACCTCTCTTTCCACACCGCTTGGGTGGATGGACTGCAAGGCAGGGACTGGGGAAGAAAAGTCTCTCCCATTGTACATAAAGATCAGGTTCATGATCACCCAAGGAGCCTGAATATATGTTAAGTCTATGAAATCCAGTGAGGTGCATCCCAAAGTCCTGAGGAAATTGGCTGATGTAGTTGCCAAGCTGGTCTCCATGATGTCTGAAAAGTCATGACAGTCAGGTAAAACCCATGGTAGTTAGGTGAAGTCCCTGATGTCTGGAAAAAGGGAAAAATTGCACCCATTTTTAACAAGGATAGAAAGGAGGACCTGTCAGCCTCACCTCTGTGCCTGGAAAGATCATGGAAGTGATCCTCCTAAAGTTCTGCTAAGGCACATGAAGGACAAGGAGGTGACTCAGGACAGCCAGCACACCTTCACCAAGGACAAGTCCTGCCTGACCAACTTAGTGGCTTTCTGTGATGAGTTGAGACCAATTGTGCAAAGAAGGACTTGGGGGTACTGGTAAATGAGAGGCTGGACATGACCCAGCCATGTGCACTCCCAGCCCAGAAAACCAAACATGTCCTGGGCTGCATCCAAAGCAGTGTGGGCAGCAGGGACAGGGAGGGGATTCTGGCCCTCTGCTCTGTTCTGACCCCACCTGCAGGGCTGCATCAGCTCTGGGATCCCAGCACAGGGAGGACATGGAGCTGTTGGAGTGAGTCCAGAGGAGGGACACCAAAATGATCAGAGGAAAGGAGAACCCCTCCTATGAAAGCAGGCTGAGGGAGTTGGGGTTGTTCAGCCTGGAGAAGAGAAAGCTCTGGCAAGATCTAATAGCAGCTTTTCAATAACTGAAGGGGGCCTATGAGAGAGCCAGTGACAGTCTTTTTAACAGGACCTGTAGTGCTGGAATAAGGAGTAATGTTTTTAAACCGAAAGAGGAGAGACTTAGACTAGATATAAGGAAGAAATGTTTTACAATGAGGGTAGGGAGGCACTGGCACAGGTTTTCCAGAGAAGTTGTAGAGGTCCCATTCCTGGTAGTGTTCAAGACCAGGTTGGATGGAGCATTGAGCAGCTCAACCGAGTGGAAGGTGTCTTTCTCCATAGCAGGGGGTGCACTACATGACCTCTAAGGTACCTTCCAACCCAAACTATGCTTTTCTTCTAACTTAACATCAACTTTTAGTGTTAATTTCACTCAACTTTTCAGTGTTTAGGAGGTAAAGAACAGGTGTTGGCTGTACTTGAGTTATCACAAAAAGAGGATTCTCAGATTTTCAGGTGTTGGGAAATGCTTTTAGTGTTTAAATGTCCTGAATTCCAAAGCATAGATAAAAAATAATTTTAAAAGTAGGACAGAAACACCTATTTTTTTAGGATTCCCTCTACTTTTTTTACTTAGTCTCATCCTAACTAATCTTAAAACATTTAGATCTTTTTACTTATATAAACAACACAATATAACCCATTTCCAAAGCAAGGGAAAGGTTATTCCCTGTAGATAATAAAATGTTTGTTGTAAAAAATGTAGTTGATAAACACTCTCTCTTGAATGAACTATTTGTGAATATATTTCTTAATTCAGCTATTACTAAATAACTAAATTCAGCAATTGCTTGTGCTACTTAACAAACACATTATTTACATATATTTATTGTTTCTTGATCAGCTCTAATTGTAAAAATTTTGAGCTAACTCTCACTTACGAGAATTGGACTAATAATTTAAGCAAATAAGTTGCATTGCTGAAAGGACTACAAAGAAATAAATTATTTTTCAGTCTAGCAGAGAAGAAAATCTCTTTGTATCACACATTCAGCTCTGCAATAAGCATTCCCTCTGATACCAGAGAGAATTAACTTTGCACTCTAATTACAGTTGTCTGAAGTGGCTGTAGTGATATCAGTTGAAGACATCAGACCTTTTTGGGGGAGCTCAAATTTAGATGAAGTGAAACTTAATTAGAGGAGGAAGTCAGATTTAAGTGGCAGGATTTCAGGATTTTCTCTTTTTTTCTCTTATGTTTGGAAGAAAACCCAAACTATTTTATGGGTCAATGTGTAAGTTTTGTCAGCGTTGATGGATAGTACCAGCAAACATGAGAACAACCTTTTCTGGACATGGCTTCCTGATCTTTTCTGAGATTTTACATTCAAATTAAACAGGAATAATTATTAATTTCAGTGGAAACTATTCCAGGTTATGCCCGGGTTGTAACTTGATGCTCACCATTTGGTAAAGTACTCAGATATTGTTTACTTTTCCGGTTTACACTTACTGCCAAATCAACAGAAGTTACATTATTTGTATGCCCCTTTGACCAGCCAGCAACGCCATTTACACAATTGCTATATTTGCCACAGTGACTTCTCTTCTGGGTCAGTTTTCTCTTCCCTGCATTTACTGAACAATGCAAGAATAGTAGTTACCTTACTATCTATTTGCATATAGATTTATTCATTGATTTGCCAGAGGTAGCTGACAGGAGGCAATCTCACTGACAGGTTAATTGAATTAGTCCTCTGCAGCTCAACCACACAAACGTCTTCTTTAGTAGGTGTTGCCACTTTAGGCAGTTAGGGGTTTTATTGCCTCTTCCCATACTTCGCAGATTTCTTGTATACCTGTAATTTATCCTTAATTGTGTGAATGAAGTTTTCAGTGTGTATCATCAAAGTATATTAGTATAATATAGAATCATGATAACTACAAAAACCTAAACAAATAAAAAACAAATGTAACATTTACATTGACAGACTGGTTAGCAAAACCTTAATACCTGATTACAAGATATCCCTGTACAAATACTGTGCCAAATTTCAATATTTGCATCCTTTTCTAGGTCCTGTTCTCATTGAATGAATTGTGTTTTCCTTGAAAAAGTCTTTATGGCTAATTGAATCAGTGCTTTCCAGTAAGTGATCAAGGGCTGACAAATTGCTTCCAAGGAAATGAATGGTTTACCTTCATAGGGAAGGAAATCTCTTCCCTCTGTCTCATTGCTTGTTGTGATTAACCAGGCTCAATTTGTAAATAGGATAAAGGTGAAGAATTTGAAGATATTAAGGTGCTGTATCTAGGTCAGGGCCAAACTGGTATCAACACAGGCAGAGGATTGAACAGACTGAGAACTGCCCTGCAGTGAAGGACCTGGGGGTGCTGGTTGATGAGAGGCTGGACATGACTCAGCAATGTGCATTTGCAGTTCAGAAAGCCAAACACTACACTGCTGAAACAAAGAGATAATGTGCTTTTTGGTGAAACTAGAGGTTCTCTTTCAGCATTTATCAAAATTAGATTGCTGTGTGGAGATGGAGCATACTGGTCTATACCTATGCAGAGTTAATCCCCATTGAATTTGGAGATGTTGTCAGGACCATTACATTGGACTTGGTCACAGGCATTCCCATTTCCATCCTCATATTTTGAGAAACAGACCCTATCTCATGGCTTTCAGCATCTTTAATTGACACCTGTGGGGGTGACCCAAAGCTCAATGAAGCTAATGAAAAGAATGTAGTAACTTTATCCATCTCTGTGTCAAACCTTTGAAGCTGATATTTGTTCGCATTCATGGCTCCTTTTCAAGGTGGGAGACAGCTGTGATCATGTGTTTAAAGGCAGAGACAGATTTGAATTTACTAGAGACAGAATTTATTGGAAAGAACTAGAAGTAAAAACTAGAAAGTCCTGAATTCACTCCAAAAGTGAACAGCTCTCATAATTTTTAAAAGAGATTTTGAAAAGCAGTAGATATCTGTTTTTAATGGTCTGTTTTTAAAGGATAATTTTGAAAAGGAATGAGCTATTTCTGTAGGCAGAAATGCCCACAGGTGCATGATTTAGAATGGTTCAGAAGTAGTCAAAGAGCCTCCAACTTTGTAAAGGGGATATGAATCCCACATTCCAAGGAATCCTCATCACGAGGATTTTGGCTCTTCTAAAGCAGAACTCACTAATCTCCTTGATGAAGTTGTTCCATGTTATAAAACTAATGAATTTTTTTGCTGAACCAGAGGCTTCGATGCTGGTTTTCCATAGCTCACCTGAGTTCTGTAAATGGTTTGTAGAGTCAATTTCTCCTACATGCTTTGGCTCAGTTAACTTTTAATTATTTTTTAAACAAAACAAACCATCCTGCAACCAATGATCAAACTGTCTCTTTGCAATATTTTCATAAATATTTTTATGTTGCTCTTACTGATCCAAGAAGTCAGATAGATAATAAGCTGTAATTTTTAGTTGTTTTGTGGAGGATTCTAAGCAAAGAAACTCAAGTTTTTAATAAGCTCCTTTTACAAGAGCATTTATACCTAGTGAAACACTGCTAATAACATTTGGGCTTCAATCCTGCAAAGGCCTGGCTATTTGCCAAGTCCTGAAGACATGAAACAGGGCTTGTATGCAAGAAAGTCTGTTTTTTTCCAATTATATCTGCAGCTCTAATGAAAGATAAGACTTCACATTACAAACTTTTCCTTGTTTAACTCTAGGCTTTTAAAGTAGTCTCCTTGGGTTTAATTACAGCATGTAAATTTGAGCACACATACCACTCTTTACAGGATCAGGGCCTCAGCACTTGTCAGGGCAGGTATTAAGAATTGTTGTAATTCCTTAGCACAGCTCTGAAAACGTGTTGATGTATTCTCTTGTATTTTCACGTGCAGGTATCCAACATCTTGTGAGAAAAGGAAGTATCCTCCTTAGATGAGTAATGGGGAGCAGGAAAGTTAAGCCCAGGCTGATGCAGGTGGAGTAAAGGTGCCAGAGTGCCAGTCTGAGCCCCACCCACAGTGGGTGGGTGCTGCTTTTTCAGACCCATCCTTCAGAAACACTGGCAGTCCTTAGACTCAGCCTTAAATGTAGGCTTTCAACAGCTGGCACTTCTCCAGCTTAGCACTCTTTTTCACACAACAACTTTTATTTTTAAGTATTGATGTGCAGAGTTAGCCTCTCTGGTGCCAGCTCAATTCCTACTCAATTCCTGCTATTGTATTTAAAGCTTTGATTATAGTCAAGGGCTATTGAGGGTTTCCGGTGAACCTGTAAAAATCCTCTTAATCAATCTGCTCTGGCTGTACATTGTTCACAGCTCTGATTAAATGCACTGCATGTGTACTGTTTGAGTATGTAGCTGCCAATCCATTTGTCTGTCTACAGAGTACACATGTAAGCATATTTTTACATACATACATGGGCATATGAAACACACAAAGCAAATGAAGGCACATTTATGACCTCAAGGAACATCACCTTATTGCAAAAGAAGTAACAGTGTAGCTCGTTCTGTTAAAACAGTCCAAACCACAGTGTTTGGTCATCAGAATTAACCTGATGGTTCCATTCTATTTCTGTTGAATAGTTGTCTAATAATAGGATTCATCCAAACCATTTGTCAATTGGCCCAATTCCAGTGCTCCTAGCAGTCATCATTCTATGTTAGGACACATTTGAATTAGTTTGCAGACAGTCAATACTTACTTTATATGATTTTAAATTGTGATAATTTCATTTTGGGCTCACTTGCAGATCTTGCAGTACAGATCAATATATTTGACCATTATTTCTCATCAAAGCACTCTAATTCCTTTCTATCTTGGAGAGACTAAAATAAATAATTAGCAAAAGATAGTTTGGCTAGTATTATATATATTATTTTGAGGTTAGGATTATTTCACATTGAAAAGTTCAGATGTTTTTGGCATCTGAAAAACTGAAGTCAGAACTTCCAATTTCTCAGTTGTTGCATCTCAGGTAAACACATTTCTACAAGTCTTCCTCTTATACTGTGGTCTTTTCTTTCACAGAAAAATAGGGAGGACATAATGTGTTTTATACTGGCACTTCTTAGAACAAAGGACCAGAGTTTGAATGCCTGGAACCCACAGAAGAATAATTTCAGCTGTATTTCTTGACTGTGGGTGTCTATTTTTGCCTCCATATCTCCTTGTCTTAATATTCTGAGTGCAAAGGAGCACAGACTCTTGACTGGGACCTGACAAGGGAGATTGCTGGTAAAAACTGCTATTGCTTTCAGCCCTGTGAAGCTGATCATAACAACACACTGGTAACACTGATAACATGTTATGAAGCTCTCTGAAAATCTGATTAATGGTGTTTCTCATTATTGTTTCTAGACAGCAATTTAACAATCTGCAGAAAACATCCAGGGTCAAAACTGCCTTTTGGTAACCAACTGAAGTTCTTTTAGAGAATAAATTTTAAAATGTTTTGCTGCTATAATTTTCCTAGATTTATAAAATATTATATTTATTGTTGATATTAAAATAAAAATATGATATATATTCTTATAATATAAATATTATGTTCAGCATATAAACCACATAAATTAAAATATATTTTGTTCATTTCACACACAGTGTACTTTGGCCAATATAGTATGATGAAGAATACTTTAAAAAAAAGAGCTTATGGAACCTTTATTTGAGATTTCAAAGCTAGTTGTTCTCTTTCTAGTAAAGGACAATGTGCACAAGGTAGATATTTACTGAGGGTTGATGGGTTGAAGATTGTAAGAGTTTTCTGGTTACTGATCCTTGCTGATAACTGGACTTTGAAGGATTTTCCCCTGAAAAAGAAGTATAGGATTGGGATTTTACTCTTACAATGTAGGTGTACAACCCACAAGGAGCATCTACAGAAAATCTGTAAGCCCAACTATGTAAAGCGTCGCATTTTCAGGGCATAGTTGTGCATATGGGTGGGAAACATCATCTTCCGCTGAAGAGTTTGCAGTTCATTAGTTGTATGATCATTTTAGAGTAATACAAAGTATCTCAATTTCACATTAGGCCACTTTATTGAACCATTTTTTGGCATGATGTTAATAGCTTCCATTTTCTTAATAGCTTTTAGCAATCCAGTAAGCTCTTAGCAGCAATATTTTGTCCTTCAGTTTGCAGCCTTATGGTTTTTGCTGTCATCATGTAAAAACATAAAAGATTCTTGCTCTTTTGAATGCCTGTTTTTTCCCTGCAGCCTACAGATGGGTGTGCTCAGTACATTGGGGCAATCTACCCCAACGGGGCCAGCACTCCCACAGTGCTGGGGAGAAGTCAAAAATCTTGCACCATCTTCACACCACAGGTCCCTCTGTAGCCAGTGGCAGACAGTTCAGCTGTCTTGCTGCCCATTTAATAATCACATAGATAATTCCTTGAAAGAATTTACACCACTCTGCTGGCTAGGATCACAAGCTTGACTTTGACAATGGTGCAGGTTTAGGGCCGTTAACACTTTTAAACTTCACTGGAATAACCACTGGAATATGACCCAGTTCCTCTTCAGCACTGCTTTTAAATCAAGGCTAGCATGGTGAAAATTCCACAGATATTGTTAAGACAAGGTAGTTAGTCTGATAAAATATTCTAACAGTCATTTCTGTCCTAAAATTTAGTGTAATTTCAACTATTAAATTAGAAATTTTCTGTCAAATGACAATTTTGCTTCTTACTTTCACTCCTCTTATAAGTCAGGGATATGTCACCCTGAAGATGATAGTGGTACACCACTACAGGAGAAAATTTTCATCGACGTTTAAGAGGAGCCAGTTATGCCAAAAAACCCCAGTATTGTTCCATGATTATTGGTGTACTTTCAAGTTCTCTATTTAACTGTACTTTCATTAAATACCTGTTATTCATGCAGTAAATCGCTTTTGCATCTTGGCAAAGTAAGATTGTTTTTAATGTGCTGTCTGAGATTTAGTTCCATAATCCTTTTTTTTTTTTTACACTATTACCAGAATTCATATTCTGGATTAAAAAAAGTGGAATTTAGTATATTAGAACTGAAGACTCAAAAATGTTCTGGCTGTCACTTTGGTTAATTATTTTAGGGGGGAAACTTAGTTACACAGGAATACTGGACTTAATTTCACAGGGAAGATCTTCTAATCAGATTATGCATGTGTGTGTTTATTTTTTATTTTCCTATATATAAAAAGATCTTAAAGCAGAAGCAGGATCTTAAGCATAGAACATCCTCAGGTGAATTTCAGCTGTTTGAGGCATGGTAAGAATATGAAGATTTTTCAATGTTTGTTACAGTTCTTGAAATTTCCTGCATAGGCATAGCATTTTCTCAATAGACTCTTGCAATCTGTGTAGTCTCTGAGATGTATTGGTTTAATTCACTGAATAAAAATAGTTTAAACAGCTTTCCTCTCTCCCTATTAGCAATTCAGATTCAAAATCCTAAGTATCTAGATTTAACTTGGAGTTTCCAGCTTAAATGTACATTTGGCTGTCACAAAATATTCTCTTTACTTTTAGAAGAAAGGAAATTTATCTATCCAGGATCACCTCTCTCATCTAGGCCTTGCAAGTAATCATGGAGTTAATATAGCTGTAGGATATGATCTTCAGCATAATGGTCTAGCTGCTGTTATTTTTATTGCTAAGATTAATTATTATTTTCCTCAGAATCAAAATGTGTCCTTCTTTTGATTTTGCTTTCAACTTTAAGATAATGCTGGTTGATACTGGAATTCTTTGGGTTCCTGCAGTTGGGTTTCGGTAGTTGGAGAAGAATATCTAACAGAGCATAAGTTTCCTTTAAAATGAAGACATTCTTCTTCTCCACAGTTGTAGGTGCTTATTTTTTTGTCTTTCTTTTCAATCAAAATATTGGTGGAGTGGTATTTCAGAAGTCCTGCAGTGGAGGTGCATGTTGCACTTATCTGACATTTACAATTGCGCTAAAAATAAAAGTAATTTTAGAAAATTTTGGTTAGAAAGATTGATCTTAGCTCTTTTGCAAAGGATAATTCTTTTATAATGATTTCTCTGCTAGACATCTCAGAGCTTATGCAGCTGAACTTCTGCAGAGTATCAAAATCCAGTATGTAAAGTCAAAGGGCTGTGCTCATCCCTGTCATTTTTGAAGACACTTGTACCCTACGGCTTAGAGCAACTTGCCATAGTTTTTAAGATCTTTTTGTCTCCTTAGAGCTCATGTGTTAGAGAAAAGTGAAGTATTGTCACAAGAACAATTCATATGTCTATGCAGACTAAGCCAACAGCAAGGATTAGGCTATTCTCTCTCACTTTGTGACAATATGAAAGAGTCTGTAGAAGTGCCTGTTCACACAAAGACTCCCTCTCCTCAGCTGCATCCTGAAGTTCAAGGACACAATTGCCACAGAACTGGATGAAGGAAACCAGGCTAAAATGACATATGAAAATACTGGACAATTTTAATATTTTGAGATGTTTCCTTTGAGATATTGTCAGGTGATGGAATATTTGTATCCACAAATGGGAAAAGTCACTTTGCAGTGTTCACATTGCACACTTTGAACTCAGTCTGGCCATGAGATTGGACTGCATGTATGCAGAGTGTATGATTTTCACAACATGATGTGGATTTTTTCTGGTTTAAAATGTGTTTGAACAGTTCAAATGGCTAGAAAATTCTGTGCTTTGAAGAAGTTGGCACTGGTGCCAACTATAATAATGCATAACCTCAGAGGTATAAAGCCCTGTCTAAAATCCTGAGCAAGTCCTGCCTGCCACTAGAATATAAACATTACTGTTCAGAAGGGCTATGCTTGCCCTTCTGAACAGTCATGTTTATATTCATGCTTTTGTTTCTCATTTGCAAAGTTTGGAATGCTGACTGCAAGTGCTTCACACTTGAACCGCAGCAAGAAGTTTCTATTGCAATGCTTGGCACATTGGGATTGTCTGCAAACTTCTGTGCAAAAGTCTAGCAGTTTCCATTTTCAGCTTTCAGTTTCAAATACAATTTAAAAAAAGAGTTTCTTTCAAAAATACACAGTATAGCATATTTACCTAGGAATGTGACATATCCCTGTATGCAGTCTTCAAAACAAGATGTCTGGCTAAAAAATAAGCTATAGCTTAGCTTGCTGGTTTTCCTGAAGGAATCACTGTGTTGTACAAGGGGTCACAATAGATGATTATAATAGTCCCTTGTGTAGTTAAAAATCTATGAATCTAAAAATATACAAGTATAAATAATAGATACACATATGTATGTAAATTGCAAATTCTTTTCCACCGAGGAAAGGAACGAGGCAATAATTACACATAAGAGAGATATTTGTGGTGTTGTGTAACAGATCACTAAGTTACCATAAGCCAGGTATGTGAGGGTTGTGGCATGTGCTCTCAGCATGACAGACAGAGTAATAAATGACTCCTGTAATCATAAAACAGACCAAATGGAGAGAACAAGTCAAGAAGTCTTCAAAATCAATAGTGCTTCTTACTCATGTTAAAAGACAAATTTTGTCTGAGGGAACCACAAAGATTTTTTTTAAGTTAACCAGCATTGTGTAATGAACTTAGTGCGTGTTATGGAAATCTTTGTTTCTTGTGACAACATCAGTGTGGGAAGACTACAGGATATAATACACCTGTGGACTAATTTAGTATTGCAAATCCTGGGTTTCTGAAGAGGAAAAAATGCCACTTATTTTAACAGGAAACAGAAAACTAGTCAGAAATATATCTTGAAATGAACTTTCTCCTACCCATTTATGGGTACTTGAGAATTTGATTCTTCAGCATTTCCACAGGAGGTGTGCTAGCAACAAAAAATTATCTTCTGCATTAATTTATGCTTCAATATTTTTATGAATGAACACATTGTAGCTAACAAAAAGACCATTATTGTAAATGCAGTTAATTTAGTATCTTTACGTTATCCATGCTAGTAATGAAATACAAGTTACTGATTTCCACCCAAGTATTTCTGAAGAAGATTAAAATTCCCGAGGCACAAAGTTGCTGTTATTAATGTGTGGTGACCTTGTCTAGAAGTGGCTCTGTTTTTGTGAAGTGGAATAGATTTTCCTAATTGTGGCAACACAGAGCTCTGGGGTGTGCCCCTTGATACATCTTCTGCTAACTTGATACTGTGCAGAGGCGCTGGAGATTGATGAAACTGCAGCAACATCAGGAGCATCAGAATAAAATGGCTGCAGGATGCAGAGGTGATGCCTCCTCCTATGAAACAAAATGTTTCTTTGCTATTCACAGGTGTGACTAGACTTTGAGATGCAAACCAGAGGAAGAGTCCAGCTGTAAAATCTTAATGAACCTTTTCTTTTTTTTCCCCTTTAATTAGAAGCTTGCCAACATCTTTAGTGTAGCTGAAATCAGACACTAATGTTACTATATCCATCTCCATTTTATTTGTGGATGCTGCATTGTTATTGCTATTACCAGAAAGGTTGTTCTATTTGAAACAAATAATTTTATACTCTAATAAAACTTATCAAAATAAGTAGCACAGGCAAAAAAAACTCTAAAAATAATCTTCTGGAAAAAAATATGATCACAGTTGGGGGATTTCTAAAACTGAAGTCATAATTTTTTTCAGAAGTTCCTCAGTGGCTTATGATCTTGGACAGTGCATAAAACAGTGAGTTTTATGTGTGGCTCCTATGCTTGAAGGGGCTCAGAAGCTTATCAAATTTAATGGGACTCCCTCAATTAATTGTGGATTTGAGATGGTGATGGTGCACCACCCTCCTCAGGCTGGACTATGGTCTCTGTTTTGGTTTTAGGCAGTTTTTTTAAGCAACCTGAAATGCTCATTCACAACGCAGACAAAACCACTTGTATTTGAATCTTACATTTGTGATCTCCACAACTTTAAGTTAAATAGGTTGGAAGGGTTTTTTTTTTGCAAATAATTGCATCTTTCTCCCCTTCCCTCATGGAAGTAGACAGAGTTTTGCCTAAAACTGATGACTTCTGGAAGGCTAAATTTGGGTCGAGGTGAATGGTACCCTACCAGCATCTGCCCCTATGACTTAAACATTTTCAAACAAGTATGTATAGCTCCCAGTGACTCACCAGGAGCAACTAATATTTGCTCACGGAGCAACCTGTCCTTGATGCACCAAATACCTCTCATACTTAGTCTCAAAAGAAACATCCTAGATTTTTTCACTGTGAGCCTCCCAGATTCTGTAATTTTCAATTAATGGTGGGATGGTTTTTCTAAGGGAAGTTCTCTCTGACTTTCAAGTTAACTTTTATTTTTTGCGTGTATAGTCACACTTATTGAATTCTGAGTGTCACATTTATAGATTGGCCTTCTGAAATGGCTCGCCATTTTCCAAGTCTCTCTTGGTCATTTGAATAGTCTGCTATTTTAGCTCATTTTTCCTTGTTTCATTTCAAGCTATTTTGCTTCATTAAAGGGGAAGGTTGGATTTTTCAAAAGCACCAGCACAGACCTTAATTACCATTCCTATTTCAAATAATGTGTTAGATCAAAGATTGAGGTTCGTCTTGTCTATCTTGCCTGTCCCCAAGTTACTCAGGAAGGTCTGTACTAATTGGACACACTCCTTTTATAGTCAATGAAGAAATATATGAGCTTCTAGACAATCTAAAGATAGGAAAAATGAATCATAAAACATTAAATGCTATCTGTCTTAAGCACCTATTTTAGGTTGGAAGGACAAAGAAGTCTCTCTCCATTGGTTATAGAAGCAGCCTAAAAAACCATATAGGATAACACCAATAGGTTTTAAATGGCTCTTTAATAGGTTTTAAAAGTTAGATGAGATTAATCACACAAGGTATTTATGATTTATTTGGAGATGTACTAAGAAAAAAATCTGAACGAAAACCAGACATTTTCTCCCCAATAACTTTGTTTTCAGCCATTTCTCCTCTTAATCTAGTTCTTCAAATCCCAAGTCTTTGGACTTATTCTGTTACATTAAGAATGTATGCAGATCAGCTCATCACAGACAGATTTAATGAAGAGAAAATTGCCTCTGGAACTTTCTAGAGGTTTCTTATGCAGATTTCTTCTTACGATTTGGAAAGCAGACATCTGAAGAAATAAAGAAGACAAGCAATGCTCCAAATGGTGAATAAAATGTCTGTACATTGTACTTGAGTTTAGAGGATAGAATTCTAAGTTATGACTTGAAGCGTAAAGAGAACTGGTTATTTTTTCTTTATGAAAGCCAGCATCTAAGTACCTAGAAATTGTTAGGCTTTTGATCAGGTAAGCTCATTAGAGACCCCACTAATTTCCTTATCAAATGTGGTTTTAAATGCCTATCCTGAAACACACAGGTTAAAAATATTGCATTTAAGTTTCAGAGTTCTTCAGTCCAATGGAGCAAAACAGAGTGATTCATGGAGGGGACTGATAAGAACTTCAACTACAAGCTGTGAGTTCACCACATGAGAGAGACTGAGAATAAAGATCCGTGTGCTGCTGACTGATCACTCAATGTCTGTGAGTCACCAGCCGGCCCTCCCTGCGACAAAGGCAAGCATCTATGTGGCAGAGATATTCCCCACAGGGAAAAATAACTGTTGGGTCATCTATACAAGGTACTTGGGAGAGAAATGAAATATCAAACTCAATTCTGATTCCCCCAGTTTTAAGAAAGAAGAATTCAACCAATCATAAGTGCAAGCAAGTCTGTTAGTGCAATCAAGAGAATAAAGAAAGGAAAAAAATATGGACAAAGACTAGGAACATGAAAGCAGAAAATGTTCTGGGTATATCAGGAGGGCTGATAAGAGCGACAGTGTTTTCTAAAGAAGGTGTGCCCTGAGAGTCACTCAGACTGAACTTAGTTGGAAATTAGAGGAAGTTCACACCTGAAAACAAAACACTGGGACAGCTTTTCAGCACAAATACTGGTGGGGGAAGCCTCAGTAGTTATAAAACAGAAACTTGATCCACTTATCAAAAGGGTCATATCAAAAGTGTCTGTGCTGACCCAGGAGGTGTATTCCTCTCCTACTCATTTTTAATCCTTATAAATTGAACTTACATATGTGTCACTGTTCACTCTCCTGGCATTTTAGGGATGGTTTCCATGCTTTTCTTATCCTTTTTATTTAAGTCAAAAGCCTTTATCATTTGGAATACTGATCCTGTTCAATTTGGGAAATATAGATATATCTGAATTACATAAATATTTTGGAAGTATTTTTAGTTTTATTTTCTTTGTAATTTCTTTGCCTTATAATTAGAGCAGTATTTTAATTAAAGAAAGCTTAACAGTTTTATATGCGAGTTTAAAGATGCCAAGAAACCCTCTCCATCCCAGAGAAGATGCTAAAGCACAGCTTATGAAAAAGTCTGAAGGGTGGGGTGAAGAGAGAAAACTACAGAAACCACTTTAGCTAGGAGCTATTAAAAATCTTTATCAAAGGAGTGCATTATTGTAGTTGGGAATTACTACATCCTGTTCTAACAGAACAAATGTTATTTTTCAAGGATTCACACGAGGTATCCAATAACATGTGTTACAAGACTGCCACCTCTAATTCGAATTAGTATAATTTTAGTGGTAATTAAACTGTGATAAATTAATGTAACTTGAAGAACTGAATTAGCTCTCTAGAAACGAGCTAATTTGTCTGTATTGAAAGATTGTCATTGCAATTGCAATAATGGCGAATCCTCAAGGGGTGTTGAAGCTCTAGGGATAAAATCTACTTTTAGATCAGCATACATTTCTCAGCAAAGCCTGCTCTCTCACCAAGACAAAAATGCTGCATCACTGTATCTCTCTCTCTGTGTCTGACATAATTTTTTTAAAATGTGAATAATATCAAATGGATGTATTAAATACTCTTTGGCAGACTACCAGCAGCTGCTTATTGACCTTTCACCTCATATTGATTTATTTCTCAGTCATTTTTCTTGGTGTTTTTAAGTTTTTCTTCATGCCTTTCATGTAGGAGTAGGGAATCTCTGCCATTCCTGCTGAAAAGCACACTTACTGTACTCAACAGTAAGGAATATATCACATGAGATATTTCTTTCCCTTTCAGGACTTTGTTGGTTCAGTATTCGCCCATGGAATAGAAACTTTTTTTCAGTTCCCCAGACACATATACTCCTTAGTTCCTCCTTCTTCTGACAGATAAGTTCCTAGGAGGATATCTTTAACCTAAAGAAACAAAAATATGTTCCCAAGATGTTAAACATGCCAGAAACCTTCTTGAATAGATAGCAAGGATTTCCCTGTCTAATCACCTCGAAGGGCTCAGCATAAAAAGAAGCATCTTACCACATTATCTAAATATCTTAATAGGATTTGTACTTAGATGAGTCTCAGGAGAGCACAGGTTCCTGATGCGTGACAGCAGTGGTGATGGGAGCGTCCTCTCTCCAGGGCTGATGGGCAGCCTCATGGGGTGGTGATGTGCCCAACCCGCCCCAGGGTGATGGAGGTTCTCCCATTTCCTGTAGGGTGTTATTTACAGTGTCCATTGTCATGGGCTATGCCTGAGGAATTTGAACCTATTTTGTGCCTGTTCTTAGCCCCAGACATTTTGCAGGAAAGAATACAAAGTTATCTTTACTGCTAAATATACAGTATCTCTGTTTTCCTTCTTACAATAGTAAGCTTTATAAAATAGATAAAAATAACAGAAATAATCATAAAAACCTTCCCCACAATCAGCCTGCAAATGTTCTTTGAAAACATACATTAGCTGTCTGCCTTTCTGATACGATCCCAAATTTGCTTTTCAACTGTCAGTGTGTACCTATCAAAGGGGACTTGTCTTTTAGTCATCATCATCACAGGATCATAGAGTCACCATAAAACAATTTGGGCTGTAAGAGACCATAAAGAGCACCTAGTTCCAGCCCCCCCAGATATGGGTGGGGACACCTTCCACTGGATCAGGTTACATCTCTAGTGCCCCAGTGACATTACACTTTGGACAATTACATGCTGACCAGATCCAACCAATGTTTAATTCACTGATGTGGGAAAATCCTGCATCCTAAAACATGTCTGCTTATGTTCCAAACTGCTATTTATCACCATTTTATTCTACAAAAACTGTTTCCTGTCTCACAAAAATGGCCTGTTTACACGGTCGGTGGTATGCTAGAAAGGTTTTACTGTACCTCTGAAGGAAGCATTATGTCATCCATCATGGGCAAAAATAAAACCAGAAGAGAGGTGTTAAACTTTAAATATGGTCTTATGAGACTATCACAAATCTAAAGAGTACAAAGAGATTCAAATTGCAGTCCACTTTTATTTGAACTGTAGATACTCAAACCTGAGGTGATTTAATTTTTTCAAGCTTTCATAGCTGAGCTTGTTTGACAAACCCAAATGGATTAGGGTTTATAGAACTTGAGAAATTTGGACAAATACATTTCTAAAGGCCTTCATTTAACAGAAAGGAGGAACACTGAAAGGCAACACAGTGAATTACTCCACCTTGCAGTCCGTGCTTTCTTTTCAAATTGCTAAAGGTCTAAAAGCCTGTATCATTTTACAAAACTGTGCCAAACAAACCGATTTAATAAGAGTGTATGAGCACTTAGCAAATGCCCTTCTGAGACAGTGATTCCAAGTGGCTATTTCTAGATTCATACTAGTATAATCAGAGTGCAGCAGAATCTATGAACAAGCCCTAGGGGGTTTGTTGAGCTGATGCTACAGCTGATATCTCAGGCCATTTTTTAATTAAGCCTGCTAATTATGCAGAGTAATGATCTCTCCTTCCCATCCTTTTTTTCATAATGCAAACTACACAAGTCCAGTCTGAGACCATTGTTTCATGACCTATCATAGATTGTGTCTCAGAGCCTGCTAAGTGCATAGAAATCATTACTTTCAAATTAGTGTTATAGTAATTACATTATCATTTCTTTAAAAAACAAAACAAGAACAAGAGAAAGAAAAATGGTAAAGCAAGCAAAGGATGGTAAATTGTGAAGATAATTACTCAAGTTGGCTATGTCTAGTGGTGCAGGCCACATTATTTATTTTATTTTGATTGCCAACTGATTTGCATCTAATTCATCTAAACAGGGAAAATACTGTTTTTGTTTAAGTGTTCTCTGGTGCTGGGCTAAGGCCTGTTCTACCCCCCTTCTCTGCTGGAAGACAAAAACCTCTGATTAAGAATGACAGACACTTTCAGTGAAACAGTTTTTTAAATAGCTCTCTTCCCTCAGCCAGGGCTGGTATAATTTCAGGGTATTTTATTTCCCCATTCACAGAGTCGCTAAGAACAGGAAGAAATATCAAGTTACACAGCAGCCAAAGGGACAGATCTGTTTACTTGACAAAGCTAATTGATTATGCTGAGTTCACTCCAATACAGGGTCATTGAATAGTTCTCTTATTGATGAAATGATACTGTCTGCTGAGGATATTAACCTCTTTAGCTTTCTGCATTAGCATTGCTGTAAGGTCTTGCTTCAATGTAATATAAATTCCTTGTGCTAAAGAGGAAAGCAACCAAAAGATTCAATTATCATACATGAACCTAGACCTTCATACCTGAGTACTGATGCACATATATTTTTTTATATCCAGAAAATGCTATTGAACATGAGGGGCTGAGTTATTTAGACTGAAAGTAGTCTATGGAGATAACATTTGAGTTGTCTTAAATTTTCTACATTTTCCATATTTTTGTCAGTGTTTTGGGATTTTTTTTCTTTTTCTTAAACTGGTCTTTGGATATTACAGTTAGGTGAACATATATTATACTTTCACTATGAAAGTACTAATAGTCCTTCTCAGCACTAGTTAAACTTTTAAACTACCTAATGTTCAAAATCTCATATGAAGAACTCTTTTCTTTTTTTAAACATTGCCAAGAATCTGCCTCAGAAATGTCAATTATGTTCTAGAGTTTATAAAACCAGTCTAAACATTCAATGTAAGGAAATTATTTACTTGTCTATATTTGTCACCACTTTGTTAGATATAAGTAAGAGCAAGCCATTAATTTTGCATAAAATGGTATTTAAAACCACTGAAATTCAGTTAAAAAATTATACTCTCAGTATCATGTATCGTAAAAACTAAAAAAAAAAAAATAAACTACAGTAGTCTAAAGAATCTACAAAATGAGATTTCGGGACTCTCATAAAAAAGCTGAAGTTAATCTTCAAAACAGTTTCAGTGTCTTTAATTTTGCAATTGGAAAGGAATTCTCTTTAAAATAAAAATACATGGGATAAATTCCAAACTGGAACAGGAACAAAATGGCCCATCTCTGTTGAAATAAAGTATTTCCACTCATGCACATTGAATCACCAGAATGAAATGTTCTTATCTAACTTCAGCCTTTAACAATTCCAGTTTATCTTAGTCACTGAAATATCCTTTTGTAGGGACAGAGAAATGTGGGCAGCTCCAAAGGCAATTCCAGATAATATGTGGACAGAATTGCCCTCTGATGCCTGCAGAAGGAAATTCATTTCTCCTACTTTCTCAGGTGCTATAAATGTCCCTCAGAAGAGGCTGGTGTCTCTCCATTTACTACAGAAGGATTACAGATAAATTAGCACTGAGACCCATGGGGTGGATATACTCACAGTAAGGATTTGTGCAGTATAATTTGAATTCACATCCTCATGTACTGAGCTTTTTCCCCAAGCTGAGATATTTTGGGTCTGACACAGAGCTATAAACAGACACTCGGGCAGTGGGAATTGCATGCTTAACTGGAAGTACAGATTCAGTGTGTTTGGTTATGAAAGCCAGAACATGAATAAGGAAAAACACTTCTATTTTTTATTATTTGTTACTTGTTCCAGTTTTAATATGAGAAAGAACTTCTTCACTGTGAGGATGACCAAGCACTGGAACAGATTGCCCAGAGAAGTTGGAGAAGTGGAATGTCCATCACTGAAGATATTCAAAACCTGTCTGGTCCCAATCCTGTGCAATTACTTTGGGATGACCATGCTTGAGCAGGGAGGTTGGACCAGCAGACCCACTGTGGTCCCTTCCAGCCTTATCTAGTCTATGATTCTGTACTTATGCCTGAAATCTACCCCAGAAATTGATTCCAATTTGTGGAACCCTTCCCAGACTTCTGCAAAATGTATTCAGGGTGTTAGGTTTACTTTTCAGCCATCATTAACTGGACAATTTTATCATTCTATTTTGGTAATTATAAATTTAAAATATATAATTTTTTTAACATATCTATTTCTGTGGGGTTTCTCTCTGATTTTGCTTTTAGGGCTTTTGTTTTGTCTTATTGATATTAAATCTATAATACAGAGGAAAATCAGAGTTAACTGTGTGCATTCCCAGCCAGAATTTCTGTCTGATATTCTCCGATCTAGTTTTATTGTTAAGACAAAAAAAAAAAAAAAAAGGAAAGGAAAGGAAAGGAAAGAGTGAATGCAGTGACAGTTTCTGGCATGCATAGGCTTTGACCTCCCACTATGGGGTCCATTTGAAACCCAGGACCATTATCATGCTACCAGAGACAGGAACTTAGAACCACATTTTAACTGGCACTGCTGCATGTCACACACATGCTGCATTGTGCAGTGACAACTCTCCTTCTTGCAGACAGAGCTACCTGTGCAGTGTGTTTACCCTTTGTCATCATGCCACACTGTGCATATTTAATTGAACACACTTTCATCCTTCATGGGTGCATACCATGTCTTTGACAAAGCACTTTTTTTTCCTATCTGCACTGGAAAATACATGAGGTTTGGCGACAAATTCCCGGGGGAGGATGAGCATTAGCAGCCCTGCACCCTCCCCTAGAGACTCTGTGTGACAAGAAGAGTCCTGAGATGTGAGCAAGTAGGAAGAGCTGATTTCAGTTGCTTAATCTCCTCAGCCCCAGGCAAGTTTCTCATTGAGAATATGCCTTGGAGTTACTTTTGGTTAGTCTGTAAGCAGCTGCTTATATGTGGACAGCAACTTTCTTCTTGGCCCAAGGGGGACCCATGCTGGAACAATCAGTGTTGGTGTAAGCTGCACCACAGCCAGGCAAGGAGGCAAAAGGACTGTAGAGAAATTATGCCTGTTGTCTATGTACAGGTTTTATGTCCCCTTTTTCTCTTTCTGCAACCTAGACAGTTAGGATCCTCTCTTTGCTTAATATCATGGATGGTAAAGGCCCAAATCCAAATTCATGAGAATGAGGCAGAAGATGATGGTTAACAAAACTGTCCACAAGAAAATTTGCTTGTAAATTGTGGAGGTCAGTGCTATAAATGTATTATAAATTATTATAATACATTATTCCATTTACAAATTAATGGCTGAGCAGAGCTGAAGTGTCTCAAGTTCAGAACTATCAGAAATATTTTGTGGTAAGACCAGTCACTACAAAGCTCTTCCTAGCTAGTCTTCTTAGAGAGACTAATACATAATAAATATTTTGACGTACTGTATCTATCAGAGCAGTCAAGTCCTAGGATTTTTCTGTATGTGGCAGATTATTTCTGTCTGGCACTGGGTTGTTTAAATACAAAATTCTGTAAGCCCTAGCCTTTTGATTCTGTAGAGTAGGTGCAGCTGCTTGACATGGACCGGTGAGGACAAAATTCTAATGCAGTCGAATACCCTGGTGCATAGGGAAATCAGTGTAATGCATTGCAATAGGGTGCTGTCCTCATTTAAATCTAACCATAAGTACTCTTTGGGTGGCTGTCACTTCACTGTATTCTGAAACACAGCATTAGTGAAATGTCACTTTGTGTTAAGCTCAACAGTGGCCTTTGCTATGTACATTCTTCATGTTTCTGCACAGAGACAGTGAGGCACACCGGAGCCTCAGCTCTAGAGATCGATTTCTCTTCATGTCTGGTATTAACTTACATTGCCAGAGCCAGGGTGGGGTGTGAAAGAGGTGAGCAGAAATGGTGTTTATTCACTGAACCTTGAGGTAGAACTTTAGCAAATGGCTGAGCTGCTTTGAGTTGCTGAAATGACTGCAGTTTTGGTACCTTTTTAGGGTTTGCAATGATAAGAGCAGATCTCTAAGGAGTTGAATGTCTGAGTGATCTAAAACCAGGGCAGTCAAGCTGAAGAGGATGTGTGCACTAACCTGTTTGCACTGAATAGTCTCCATAAATAATTTACAACCATGACTGCTAGCTATTATTACAAAAATACCGGATTGCATTTTGACACATGCAGCCAGCTTGTAAGTCAATAGATACATTTCACCTACTGTATGCAGACCACAGTTTCAGCCATCCATCCATGTGTGTTTTACAACAATGCAATCTACCATTCCAAAACAAGGCTGTGAAGACCTTTAGAAACACTTTTCAAAAAATCAGAACAGTGACCTGAGTGTTGCATCTTTTATTGTATTGGTTCTTCATATATTTCTGTCCCCTTCCTGCACAAAACTTTCCGTTTTAAATGATTATGATGTTTTATTTAAGGGTCTTACCCTCTAGGCAGTGCTGCAGTCACTTTGGATCTACTGCAAGGTATCAGGAAGCTAGAAATTAAAGGATGCATGCCTGAAATTTCCATTAAGCTCATTTGGAGGAAGTATTTCATTATAGCTTGATTTAACCAGAAAGAGAATTAGTGGGCTTTGACTCAGTCTTCGAGATTGGCAGAGTGGGAAAAATAGTGGGAAAGTACTGCTTACAATTTTACAAAGAAACACAGACAAAAAAAAGAAAATTTACGAGATACAGGTCAACCATGTATATAAAAAAAACAAACCCTAATTTATTTCCTCCAAATACCAAAGACTCCTCAAATTCTAAATTAAGAGCTTATTCAGAAAACAGCTTAAATACGATTAATTAACCAGAAATTAGTGTTAAAAGATAGAGATTTTGGCATAACCAGAAGACAACTTATAGCCATGATAGTCAAATGTAAAAGACAAAACACAAACCAAGTAGTAGCAGTAGCTCAACTACCCAGAATCTCTCAGAAGACAAAATACTTAAAGAACTTCAATCAAATCCCATTCACAAAATCATCTTCCCCAGAAAATTATTACCCCATTACAATTATAACAAACAAATATAATGAAATATCCATCTTTTAAGAAATTAAAAAATATCCATATATCAATAAACACCTATCAAGTACAATTTTTACCTCCTTACATATAAAAAAATCAAACATATTTTTCATCACTTTTTACAAACATTTACTTCACTAAGTATACCTCAAAAAATAAAAACAAACAACAGTCCAACCTACACAAAAAAAACCCCACATTTTTTGTAAATTTAAGTGTTCATCACAACTTGAACATTCCATACTCTCACAAATCAATCATTAAAAAAACACATAGCACTCTAAAATCTCTCTTAAATAAACAAAAAAGGTGAGATAGAGGCAATGCCTCAGATGTGTTTAATTAAAATCTTTTATGTTCTAACAATAAGATCTGAAGCTTTGACCAACCTGGTCTAGTGGAAGGTGTCCTTGTCCATGCTTTGAGGTTGCAACTAGATGATCTAGGTCCCTTCCAGCCCAAGCTATTCTAGGATTCTATGATTATGGAAAACCCAAGATAGATATAAGAATATGTGCAAAAACAGATAAAATACAAATATTGACTGTAACTATATTGC
Organism: Vidua macroura; assembly: GCF_024509145.1. NCBI lineage: Eukaryota > Metazoa > Chordata > Aves > Passeriformes > Viduidae > Vidua > Vidua macroura. Next base: position 48,466,229 of record NC_071572.1, on the reverse strand, counting down.
ACTAGAAAATATATTTTTCTATGCAGAAACATAGAATAGAACTGAAGAATTGACTTTCTGACACAGTTGACATCACATATTTATTAGTACCTGCCTGGGAATAGTTGTCATCCAAGGATTTGATCTGATTAGCTGACTGCTGTTGTTTGACATCAAGCATGAATTGCCAATCCAGCTCTCACATTTGCATTAAGGAAAAGCCTTTTCTTTCTTCCTCATTACACCTATTGGGTCATGTAGCTATATGGTGAAACATAGCAGAGGGAGTTTGAGAAGATCGGACAGGAGAGAGAAATCTGGAAAATCAGATGTCCCCATTTTATTTTGTCCATATAGAGGACATTCACTGTGGATACAGCAGGGTTGCTCACATGAGAAGTGACCACAACACACTAGATGGACTGTTACCTGAATATCATCTGCAACAGGTACATTTTAAGCATCAGGTCACAACTTGATGAATTCAAAGTTCATGCACACTCCTCTCATTTCAGGCATTTAACACATGTTGGGACCCATCCCTGTATAGGCCACCAATTGTTGGTATTGGTGCTCGACACCAATCAATAGTGGATGGGAACTGACTGTCACCGTTAGTTTATTATCTTACTGTAAGACTTTTGTACCTTCTCTCTGTGAGCTCTCACAGGCAACTCATCACAACACTGACCCCTTTTCTCTTTCTTCTGCACAGCCAGCTGACTTCTTCCTGTCCCTATCACAACCACCTGACCCTTGCTCCTCACAGCAGCACAGCCAACTGACTCCAACACTCCTCTTAACCAGCTAACCCACTCTTTTATAACACCCATCCTTATTGGACACAGCTGTACCCTATTAAGGGCAGGGCTGTTCCTACTCTTTGGTAATTAGTACAGCTGCAACTCCTCAGAGGCAAAATTGCCTTCAGCACTATCTCCATTCTCCTACAATCCATCCTCCCATAAACACATTCAGCATGGGTTAACTGCCATTTGGCTTGGCAGTCTTTGCTTCATTGCTGATCACTTCATTGGCCTTTGTTTAAAGAGTTAGGAAATAGAGATGCTTGAAGGACAAGATCCAGCTCACAAATTAAGTCACCTAAGGTCGTCAGTAGATCAGCCCACTAACACTATTAAGCTGCCAAAATGTGTGTGTCTAGTGCTTTACAGGGGCTCTAGTGTGTCTCTTGGCTACCAGAGGAATTCCCAGACTGTTTTTCTCTTCCAGGTCCAGTTCAACATCTGTCAACTTCACATAGTTGTTTCATACACTCAGGTACATGTGAAATAGTAATGTTGTGCCTGTATTTGTGCAGCTGAATTGAAATCTCTGAACACACCTATACCTGTATGTGAGCCTTTTTATTTTGATTCTAATTTTGTAAGGTACATTCAGCCTTGTGTATCCTTTTTCCAAAATGCACTTTACCTTCTTCTTGAAATTGCTCTTTCAGACTCTCACACCCTGCTAATATTTTAAAGGATCTATTATTAATCTGAGAAAATGTTATTACCATTGTCTGCATTACATTCCTGAAGTCATAAGAAATGTGAGAAACTAGTGGAGTTTATCAACTAATGTAGTTTATCTTGACGGTATCCTTCTGTGTGACAGCCCTTTGCTTCATGTCATCTCCCCTCTACTCAGCTGCCCAGCCTTAAAAAAATTTGAGCTCTCACTACTGCTGCCATAGTGATTAAAAATTGGCACAAAATTATCAAGGGCAGAGACAGGACAGATGCAGGCACACAGTATGTACACATAAGTTTTGTTGCCTTAGGAACACAACAGATTTCTAGTGCTAGTTTAGTTCAACAGGAAAAATTCCTTCCTAATTCATAATGGAATGCCAATCAGATCCATGGTACGACATAGGATACTGCTCCCTTGAATAACTGGTTGGGAGCAAGAGGCTTCTGAAAACCGTGTTCTGGACATCCCAACATCCACATTGGCTGAAAATTGATAAATCAATTCATGGCTGTCTACATTCCACTGCTTTCTCCATACTTTTAGTATTACCTTGATTTTTTAAATAATTTTCTGAATAGGTATGTAGACTCCATCTCATATGACAACCCAAAGCAGGCACTTAGCAATTTGGGGTGTGCTTTTCACTTCTACTTAGATCCCTTTGCACAGTCAATGTAATGTAAATGACAATCAAATCTATGGTAAAGAATAGTGTCAACTTATTGGAAGTAAGGCAACAAATTCAATCAATCATCAATCAATTTTTTTTTTTAAATTAATGCTTTTATATCTAAGTCACCACAGGACCAATAAGTCCTTAACCTTGCTCATTAACTCTTACTTAGTACATTCTTCTTTGAAATGTATGTTTTTTCTTGGGATGAACAACTATATTTGACATATTTGACAAATGACTTCAAATAATAATGCATAAGGAACAGTAAACTGAGGCAACCAAGGAAAAAAAATATCTGTGTTTTAAAACAGTACTAACCACTAAAAGTCTAGAGATTTATGAGGATTTGAAATTTGAGTTTTATGCATCCTAAGAGTATTGGCTTGCAAGGCTGAAGAAGGAAATTTATAGAAGAAAAGTTTCAGGAAAAGGCACTTTTACAGTATGACTATTTGCATCTTTAAAGGTGCTTTCCTGAACCAGCTCTGCAGCCTCCATTCCAAATCAAAACAATATTGCTTGGCTCTCAGCAAAATTGCACAGTTCTGTAAAGAACAGATTCTACAGTATCTCATTTGCTTTTGGCTTCTGAGTTGTCTTTTTGAAGCACAGTCTTCAGTGTGAGTAGGTTGGAAGGGGTTCAATAATTTATAATAATCAGGAAATCATTCCATTTCTTTGATTCTCTCTGAGTGGAAAAACAAAATTCTGCAGCTGGCAGAGATACAAACTTAATTGGGATAAGAATGGATCAGAGAGAAGGCCGTGGCCATCCATAGGCATACCTGATGGATAACGACTGGTGCAGCATTTTCAGCTATCAATCCTTAGTGGGAAAAGACTATGACAGCTGGACAACATGCCTTGTATCAGCAAAAAGCGACCACACACCAAGGAAGGAGACAATGGTTCAGTTCGTAACCTCAGGTTTTTTTCTGATTTCAGATTACCTCTATCCTAATTTTAAACTCAGTCCAGCACATGAATAATAAAATGAATAAAATTGTAAAGAAACCTTTTATTAAGATGATACGTGAGGGGGGAAAAACCCACCATCCTATTTACTACAAAAGATATATGGCAAAGAGAACTTAATGATTAACTCGATTTCAGAAAGGCTATCCCAAATATTATTAGACTTCTTAAAGAAATACTTTCACAAAAGGCATTTCTGATTTTTTAACTATGGTCTTCATTATTATTTAATTTTGAGTGATTACTTTTATGGAAAAAGAAAGAAAGTTTTTTTTTCTTTAAAGAGGGTCTTTGAACCCCTCCACTTTCATCTGTCAAAAAAATACTACACAACTGACACATGGTCTGTGGTTGACCTTGGAGACACAAAATAGGCATGTCAAATTCCAATTTTTTATTGGTAAGGAGTGACTGCTTAAAGCTATAAGGAACAAGCTCATATTTTTTAATAGATGTATTCTAATACATTATTTTGCTTACTCTTGCACAATCAAAATTTACATTAAAGTCTAGTTTTGGATAAAAAAGAAGTGTAGGTATAGATCCTTTGCTGTTTTAGGACAGTCATTCAACTAATTTTCACTCCTCTAAGACATCAAGATACACATACACTGGTGACCTAAGTGGATTTCCTTTATTAGATCATCATTACTACTATTATTCATCAGAGAACTTACAACATCTCCTGGGAGATGTTCTAGGATGCTTGTGAAGAAGTGGCAAGAGATGAAAAATTTTCATGTTATTACTGTCATGAGATGCCAAAACTGAGAAAGACACATAATAAAAAAGGTCAGCTAGAGATATTTTTGTTCAGGTTAGGGTTCAGAATTGCTTTTACTCTGCCACTACAAAAGATTTGGGGCAAGCAATAGTAAAATCTCACATAGATGTTATTGCATTTTTAATGTTAGAATGCCTTTCTAAAACAGGTGTCTATGACTCCTTGGTTAAATGTAGTTGTTTTTTTTAACTTATACATACAGGGACCTGTTTCTTCATTATTCCTAAGAGCAGGACTCCCATTCAAATGAATGGTGTTAACTTTAAAGTATTTATGTGGAACAGACATGATTTTATAGAATAATAAATAGAGCTGAAAAATACTGTTTGCAACAGTTGACCCGATCCTTATTTGTGTAGTTAAATGTCATGTGGACATTTAACTACATTAAATGTCCACATGACATTATGTTGTAACATGAACACATTCATGATGCCACATAATCATGAGTATACTCCTAAATCCTTGTGATTGTATTCCACATGTAAGAGATGTGGAACCTTCACAGAACCTTCACAGCATGCTGTTCAGCTCATAACCAGCATCAGTTAGAGCAGAGTTTAACCAGATTGAAATATTAAATTACTTTCTGCTAAGAAAGGAAAGTTTAATTTGTCCCATCTTCCATCATCAGCCATGGGTTCTTTTCCTTTCTTTGGTACCAGGTCTAGTGAACATGTGGCTGTGGTATTTCAGTTCAGGAGGCTGACCTACTGTGAAAAAAAAAAGAAAAAAGTCCATTGACTTTAAGTGAAAATACTTAGTATCTTCAGCATAAACTCATTATTCTAGAAATCCTTCCCTATATGCTTCGACCATAAAAGGAGTCTAAGGTAAGGAGGCGAAGTAATGAGCTTAGACATAATTCCTGCAAAATATATTCAAAGATGAATGATTTGAATACTGCCCTGTTGTGATCAACTGGAGAATTATTGAAAATTATTTTGATTACATAGATATCTCACCAAATTTCTGCTCTTCCTTACGTGACTATGGCTTAAAAGTTCAAAGAGACTACTGATATGTCCTGGTAATGTGCAAATTAGTGCTATCAACAGTGATGGAGGAGGCTTGCCAAATAGTGTTTTCTTGCCAAACCTAAATTAAAGTTATGGTGATACATTCAAAAGGAGGAGAAGGTTCTGCTTGTAGATGTAGCTTGTAAAAGACAAGATCAAATAGCAAAAAAGAACTGTGACCTGAGACATTAAATGTGGGTTTTGTCCAGAGCCACTCAGCAGTGTGGGAGCAGGAAGGCAGGAGTTTTCCTTATGGAAATGAAAACATATCAATTGCTTTCTTGAAATAGACTGTAGAATTTAATAGAAAACTGTAGTCTTGCTACAGCATTTTGCTGGATGTTTCATATGGACTATAAAAGCTTATTATTTGCTATTAGTGTTCTTCCTATGTAAGAATCTCAGTAGAGTTCATCCAGTTTAATCATAAATTTCATAGGATTTTTCCTTGAAAGATTACTAAAATACCTTCAGTAAAGAGACACATGCAAACGTTGCATTTACTGCTTTCCTGCCCTCAGGTGAGCTACTCTTTTAGGTCTGTTACATGAAATAATATTTTGTGTGTTGCTTTTTTAATGATGTTTACTGCATGATCTGTTACCTGCTTTCATGGAAGGTAGTCTAGTTGCATGAACTTGTGAAATGCCAACTGAAACAAAAATACATAACATTATTTACTCCATTCATGGATTTAAAATGGAGGAGTCAGGGGTATAATAAAATAAATGACAGAAAGAAATGTATCCTATTTAATATAAAGACTGACAATCAATTGTTTCTTAGCCTTTTTTGTCAAAATAGCAATTCTTTTTTTCTCCTCTCCTCTAAATAGACAGTGGGCCTGATACATAATAAGATATAAGTGGGGTTTATTCTATTGACTTTTTAAAACAATTCATAATATTGCTTATAAAATTCTGCCAGAAAGTACTCATTTTAATCATCAGTCAGCATTTTTATTATATTATAATCCTTAATTGATTGACGTTTAATCACAGTCTTTGTATTTTACTATCCCTTGTCTCATAAGAGGCAATTTTCTCTTTACTGTAGTTTAACAGCTGATGAAAAAGATTTAAGGAAACCTATAAACTTAAGATTGGTTAATGGTCCCTTATAAAAGAATATTACACTTCTAGGATCCATTGCACAGATGTGATACTCAATTGTAGAAATGTGCATGGGGTTTATTAAATTACAGCACAAATCTTCAGTCTTCTGAATTATTGTTCATGTTGGTACTGTTAGGCAAATGGGGAGACACATTATTGCTTCCAGTTGTTCGCGTTACTGTGGTGTAATACAGTCAGAGACAGCTGGCACATTGCTCTAGGCAAATGCAGAGCTAGAGCAGCTGCAGAGTTCTGGGCCCCCAGTGAAAGTCCAGCACCGCTGAGTCAGTACTGGGTGGCTCATCAAAAGATGGCCAGAAATTAAAAGAAAAAGTTGCTCTTTTTCAGAGCTAGTGTGCGGGATTTTGCACAGCTAATTAACATCCCTTTTTGCTGAGTGGAAACCAGTGGGCATGTAAAAGCAATAAGAAACCCATTTGTCCTAGTTGTACTGCAGAGGGTGAGCTGAGATATTATTTGCTTTACTTATGGAAGCACAGCCACACTTCTCAGCTGTGGCATGAAGAGTCAGTGTTTTCACCAGTTTTGAGTCCTGCTGGCTGACATTCAAAAAAGAATACACATGTGTAGGTTACATATGGCTATTTGACAATGTCATGTAAAATGGAAGATTTTATGATTTAGGTCATAGACATTAGACTGATAGATAATATATCCCCATTCTTCATGGATTTAAAGATCACAATAAATCATTTAAATAACTAAAATAATCTGCTCTGAATTCTTTCATGTCTTGGCTTCATGTATTTTACTTAGCACATCCAAATTCCATTGATTGCATATATCTTCCAGGAAGGCAATGAAGACTTACATTGTTTCACAATTTCACAAGTCATTTAGTAACCTGGTAAAATAGTTGCTACTAAAAATATTAACTTTTCCACTTTGAATTATTGTTGACCCAAACCTTAGTGTTACTTTGTGGAATGGCGAGAGCTATCAGGAGTTCTGAGAGTTTTGCTCCTTTTTAGACAACTAACTGGAGTGTATTGGTCTTCTGCGTGGAATCTGAAACTTCAGCCTAAACTACTGCAGACAAGGAGGAAACTGCCATCAGAGTCATTCAGGGTGCTGGACTAGAGACAGCACATTCTAGATTTTAATTTCCAATCTGAAACTCCTTCTGCTGGACCATATATTAGAGTTCAAAGAAGCCTAAGCTTTTACCTGCATTTCCTAAAACAGCAAGGACAGCCTTTAATCAATGCAGTGTATGTTCCAATTTTAACCCAGATCTGTTCTCATAAAGCAATTATTGCTAAAAGACCATATAAATGTGCATGTTCTTAATTTTAAACTGGTGCCAATCTCATAAGCCACTTGGGTATTTTGCTATACTCGATAATTTTATTTAAAAACACATGAAATTTGACTTCTTTTCTTTCTAATTTGGATTATGTGAGCAAACATCTAGAATGATGCCCTGGGAAAAAAGGAGCTACCACCAAGAGTTTGCCAAATCAGATAAGATGTAAATAGGGATGGTGCACTCAAGAACGGGCAAGGAACAATTAGAATCTTTACAAGAACTTGGTGTGCCTTTGCTTCTATTTAGAATCCAAATTTAAGTGGTTGGTTGGATCCCCCAACAATTTTTGAAAATAATTTTGTACAGAAAATTTGCCAATACTTCTTGTCTTCTGTGTCTGGCTAAGAGACTGCAACTTTTCCTTTTGACAGATACTCTGGAGATTATTATCTGAGCTTTGGATGCTCTGAGAGCTTTTGCTGCTGTCTGGTTTACATTGCCTTACACTAAAACTGCATGAAGGCTAAAGTTAAGGCAGCTTTGGAGAAAAAATGTAGCACTTAGATTTCTGGGTAGAACTTCTCTGTAAAAATATTCCAGTACTCTGGAATTGCACAGATCTACACAGCTTAACATGTTAAAAATCGCCAAGCCTTTAGACCTGGAAACTATCCTGATTATGATTTTTTTTTCCTGTGTGTACTAGGGGCACTACCTGTTGTTAGCAGTTGATGCCCGAATTGAATTCTCACTTATTCCACCATGGAGGGGTAATTGGGTACTTTCAGGGCATTCCTAAGACTCTAATCCTTCAGTTCCCTTTTTGGCACAAAATAACTCCATACAGTTATCTCCAAAAGACACCTGTTTAATAGCATTCTTTAACAGGGCTGAAGGTATATTTCCCACAAAGATAAAAGGTTGGAAAGGAGTCTCTGTAGGATGCTGCTTGGCTGAGTTCCTGTTGGTATGATTATTTTCATTCTTCTGGGATTTTATTTTATTTTATTATTAATGGTATGTGAGGGAGTTCAGATCCTTAGACAGGCATCTTTTTAATTATTTTAATTTAAATAAATTAATTGTGGCTACCCTTAGGAAACCATGTCAACTCGCTACTAGCTTACATGTTGGTAAAAGCCTGTGTTCAGTTCTCATTTAAATTATTTCCAAACTTTGCATTCTTCTGCAGTGACCACAAGAAATACAGAATCATAGGAATAAAATAAGATAGGCTAGGGTGTCTGCAGGATCCTCTCCTCTCTATATTTCAGACCATAAAGTCAGGGCAGGAACTGTCTCTTTTGGTGTCTTTTAAGTCAATAGGTCAGATTATTGCCACTTGGGACAGTAAGATACTGCCTGGTTGTTAGTATAAGTTTTATATACTCAGGTCATGCACTTGGTGAATATCCACATCTGATTGCTGCAGAGCAAACGTGAGCAGCTCTGAAACATTGCTGAAGCAAATCTGCAGATTTTGTTCTCACAAATGTTCACAAAACCCCCTTTCTCCTATGCTTTGCTCCCTACCCTGCAACAAAACATTCAACTCTGTGAACAAAGACAAAGAGCCGGAGCAGTGGGGTCGGTATGTGGCATGCAGGCTATTCAGCAGGTGCGTGCTAAATTGCATTAGACTTAACACCAGGAATCATATCACTAATTGGGCACCAATGTGAAGAATTTTTCTCATTTGGGACCTGAATTGCAACACTTATATCCCTTTAGGCAAGACATCACAACCTTCCTATCCCAAAGCAACAGCGCTACCGCTTGAGCTAAAGCAGAATCTCCATTAGCTAACAGTAGAAGCACTTACTATGTATCCCGTTTCTAGGCTGCAAGCCACAACAGGGGAAAGTCATTTTAATCCTTTAGTGATTTATAATCATTGGGATTTTAGGACTCTGGGTTTTTTTTTCTAACTTTCCATTTATTTTTAATTCTATGTGAGATTGTTTGAAAGAAATAAACAAAGATGGCACTGGTTCTCAAAATTCAGACAAAAGAGATTTTCACTTTTTAAGGAAGGTAGAGAAATTAAGAATGTTCTGCATTTTTTGTCTTTTCTCATTTCTTAGCTCCCTCATTCCTACTATTTCAGAACTCTGAAATCTTTTCTCACCGTTCCTTTACTACAAGACACTAAAAGTTGTGAAAAGAACCTAATGTTACATTTATAAAAACTGAAAAATGACAATTTCCCCCTCACGAATAACAGTGCTGGGGGTGCAGCTCTTTCTCAGGGCTTTCTGTGGTGGGTCACAGGTATAGTACCTAGGTCCAAGGAGAAGTATTGAGCTCCATATGTATGAAACTGCCCTGTTCTCCAGTTCTGAGAGACTGTCTGACATGAAGCACACAAAGCTGAAGGATTTCATCTGTTGCACGCCAGCTGTGAGAAGTAGATGGTTATAGATTCTTCCTCTCTGCTGAGATTTAAGTGTCCTGAGCCTCAAATTGCACATGCTCCTCAAGTACTTAATGATCTCTGAATAATAATACAATGACATTATATACAATTCATAACATTAAATCACCTCTATTTCTATTAAAATCACAGTGCTAGACACAACATTTCCCTTTTCACACAGGCTGTTGATACGAATGTTGAAATATCCATACAGTGTTCAGATTTTAATTTTTAAAGGCAACTTGTTATGTGGGACTGTTTCTATAGCCCTATACATTTCTCTAATATTGCTTAATTCCTATTAATTTTTATTTTGCTAGTTAGCTGCTTTCTTTCCTTAGGTATTTCTACAAAAAGAGTTCTATGATATTGTGTTTATGCTATCCAGAACATAAGAAAACACTTCAGATAGAAGGAACTCTATTTAAAGTATTGTACATAGTCTTAATTTAAAATGCTCCAAGAAGATCCCCAGCATGAATGCAAGTGCTATTTTGAAACAAGATCATAAAAAGCAGCAGATAAAAATCATTTTATGATCATTATTTCCTCATAAATTAAAAAATGTATTCCACATAAATGTTATTATTTCTAGACCTTCCCCTCACTAGAAATACATCTTTCTCCTAAAACACTTTCTGGTCTAATTCCTAAGTAGAAGTCCTGCTAGTAATTAGTAATAGTTGAAATTACAGAATTATCCTGTGAGGAATTATTATATTTCATTTCCCTTCTCTTTCCAATTCAAACGAAAAGATGGAATTTAAATAATTTCCTAGAAAATCAGACACTCAGGAAAATGCAGTCTGAAATTCTATGGAAACATATAATTTGAATGTCAAAACTACAGAGATCAAAATGAAGTGATTTTGCTCTGCTTAAGCATGTGCCTTAATTAGCTCACTTCCAGGAAAGGTTCTGGGGGTTAGGAGGGGTGGTTGAGGGTTTTCTTGTCTCAACCAACAGGTCCTTTATGATAGAAAACTCTTCTAACAGGGATGATTTTTTTTTCTTATTTGTAGTTCTAACAATATTAGCCAAGACAAAGGGAAAAAAATACATGGACAGAACCAGAACACAAGCGTCTTTCAAATCTAAACACATTTTCACCTACCTCAGGGAACACTCCTACACTGCTCCAATTCTATAGTTTCAGATAATTTCTATAGGGATTTTTTGTTACTCACTGGCAGCCAAAACTTGACACAACCAGGAGAGATTCCATTCAAAAAAAAAAAGTAGGATAGTATTATTCCCTCCTGGTGACCGTAAAGTCCTTCACAGAAACTTCCTTAACTCTGAATGCCCAGACATTCCTCTTTGTAACACATTCATCATCAAATAGTGTTGCATAAACAGAACATAGAAGTCATTCTCTGAATACATCATTTCTCACACTCATTATTGATGAGTTAAAGGTTATCAATAACTCAAAGAAATACAATAAATGACCTGTCCTTTGTCAGACTGTTAGATATCCTTTGCACGTCCTGTAGTTGCAACTAATTTCTGAGGCTTGCTTGCTGTGATCTTAACTTTTGTTATAACATAGTTACATACTGTGCATTGAAAAAAAAAAGACTACAAACAACCTAACTTCAGTCATGGCACTCTTTATAAAGAACAGCTAACCCTACGATAACTTTTGATTTAAAAACAGTAATTTTGAATTCTCATTTTTGCCAGATTCAAAAACGAGGGTTACTGAGTACATCTAATGTAAAGATGCCTATAGTGGATGCCTAATGTAAGCACATCATTGGAAGGAATACACATTCCTAAACTGCAGTTCATGCATGCCACTGTGTTGTTTCTGTTAGGAAATTTCTTCACTGAAAGAGTGGTTAAGCACTGGAATGGGCTGCTTGGGGGAGTGGTAGATTCACCATCCCTTGAAGTGTTCAATGAATGACATGGAAGTCGCACTTAGTGGTATGGTTTACTTATTGTGGTGGTGAAAGGTTGGACTTGAAGATCTTGGGGTCCTTTTTCAACCATAATGATTCTATGATTCACAGGAGAGGAGCCATGAGTCAGGCCTCCCCCGTGCTCTGCAGGTTTACCCCTAGGACACTGTCCTGGGAGGTCTGGCTTGAGGCCGCCCATGTTTGGTGAGATGAATCCCAGACATGAAGTCAGTACAAACAGTAGGTGGAGGGAAAGTGAACCTCCCCTTTCAGAGCACACATCTTTCAATTAATATAACTTCTGCTATATCATATTCACTGAGCAAAATAAAACCTGACATATCTTGAAAAGCTGCTCAGTATTTCTTTCCTGAGGTATTATGTGGAATAAGTTCTTCTCAGAGACACTCATCTAATTTCTTCTTAGCAGAATGACTTCTAGTTATTGTATGTGTCTTTCTTATCAGATCTCTCCATCCCTTTCTTTGGTACTTTCTTTGATATCTGAAGGGGATGGTAGTAGATGCTCTTTGAATGATGAAAGAAGAGGATGTGATTTTATAACAACCCATGTTCATTACAACATGGAAAGCCTGGCTATGTCTAACATAGATATTGTCTGCTGATGAGAGTTGTACTCTACTGAATCCTTTGAGAGCCTGCTTAAGTGCTAACATAGAAGTAATTCCTATGCATGGTGACCCTGCATGCTTTGCCCCGCACATCTGTGGTTTGCAGAATTGGGTGCACAGCATGTACCTCCAGCTGCCCACATTCTGAGCTGAAATTTCTAACAATCTTAGACTTTTTTTTTTTACTGTGCTTCTTAGAAGAAAAGAAGCATTTAAATCAAGGAGTAGGCACATGCAGTAAGGTGATGCATGTATTACAGAGGGGGAACAGAGACAGAGTAAAATCCCGCTGTGCTTGTCCTTTTTGTGGCACACGTGGAGAAGCAATGTTAAATCAGAAGAGTGAGGAATAATTAATGCTAGTTTGTAGGGGATAACTAAAGCAATATCACTGCAATCTCAAATTGCACAGAAAACCAACTGTGTAGTTGGGAGGTAAATAAATGTCTTCCTATGCTCTTCTCAAAGAATACAGCAGTTTTGACAACTTGTCCTCTCTTTCAAATGTCACTAATTATTTAGCTGAAGGGAATGTTTGTTTTTTATGGACCAAGAAAAGCTGCTTTGCAAGTCTTGGATGCTGGAAACACTGTAAAAATGTGAATCCCACTTTATAATACATCAAAAACATCCCTTCCAAAACATCGCTTCTCATATTCGTGAGGGGTCTGCATCACATACATAATAACAGTGTTTTTTGAATATATCAGGTGGAATTGTACATCACAATTTCTGTTCCCAAAATTAATTAATATGTCTGTTTGTTGTATATATTTGAACACTTACCTTCCGTGGCAAAGACAGATTTGTCTGATGAATATCTTATATTTTGTCTCAGTCAAAGCCTTTCCTCTTAAAACCAACTGTGAACCATCAAAAATGTTAATGTGGAAGTCAGCAGCATTACACAAAAGTCATTGTTTCATAAGAGAAAAGAGAGATTAATTTTAATAATTTAAGACAGTCTCTAAATTAACAAAGAGGAAGTGGACAGTGTAACCATGCTGTACCTTGATGGATGCCTTTTTCCCTTTTTTTTTTTTGCTTTTCAGATTCATAGTGGTGTCACTCAAGTTTCGAAATCCACCATTACCAATTGCCATCATTACATACAGCCCCACATGCCCAGAGCAAGACACTAAGGCTCATAGCTGCAGCTTTGAGGATGAAGAGCTTCTGTGTCAAACTACACTAGATAATTGGACCCCTGTACAACTCAGATCAAACCCTGACTTTTGGAAACTAATACTGTTTTAACCAGGAGTCTTGGGGTTGAGGAGGCATGCAGGTGATTACTAACCACCAAATCTGAATATGGGTTTATTATCCTAATGAGACAAAGAAGAGCGTCATCAGATGAGAATTTTCTGTGTAACAGTCTGCTCCTAGCCCATCAACTTGCACAGCTCTATCCATAGCTCCATACTTTCTCCAGTCTGAAATGGAGGTGCAAGGGTCTGGGCAGCAAAATACTATGATAGGGATCTTAGAATAAACCTGATTTTTCTTTTTTGTTGTCAGTCGATTCATCTGTGAAGAAGCAACAATACGGGAAATTACACAGTCAACGTGCTACCTCTACTAAAAGAAGCTTTTAATTTGTTGTGTAAAAACACATTCTGAAAACTGATATTGTCTTTTTAGTTGAAAAAGGCATTTGGGCTATTGGCTATAGAGTACATATACAGGTCAAAATTAATACTTGTTAATAACAAATACTGTTGCTGTCCTGACAATAACTTGGCATTCCTAATTGATGCTGTAACATCACATTATAGTTCCTTTACTTAAGGGAAGCACAGGCTGCTTAGTGCTGGCTTGGAATATTTTGCCTAGAAATCAAGTCATATAGATACAATTATAATGGCTTAGGAGAAAAAGAAGTATTTTGCCTTGTTCAAGAACACTATGGATCAGAGATTTGTTTTTGGAGAGGAAGATATTAATGGCTCACATTTTGGTGAGCCAGCCATATCCCCATTTTCAGAAATGGAATCTCAGTGGTGACTGGCTGTCTGCATCAAGAAGACAAACTTAGGAAAAAGAGCAGGCAGAGTGGCAGCCTCCCCTGATAGTTTTCTGTTCTTCAAGGACATGTACTTGGAAACTCTGAGGCAGTGAGCCAGTTTTCTGTTTCAGCTTTATGTGCTGCTCAATCGGTGCACATACAGTTTTTAAATGGAGGTCTCCACCTTGTCTGAAGGGCAGTAATTAAGTGGGGCTTTTGTTGCCCCAGGCAACCAGATAATAGGAACTTTTCTATCCTGATGAGCAGTCCCAAAGGATCTGCTCTTTTGGTACCTCCTGATTTGACTGCTGCAATGCACTTGATATGGGGCAACCCCGAAAACTGCTCAGAAATGCCGGTGTCTGTGGCAGGTGGTGGTCTGCTCGCTAAGCCGTGTGCCACGCGGAGGGGATTTCCTGCTGAGGCTCTGGGCTGAGTTATTCAAGTGACTTCCTGCATCTTTTGTCCCAGCAGCAGCAACTGGCGAAGGATACTGCTAACTGTCTTCAGGTTTGGCTTTAGAGCTGGTAAGTGGAAGAGAAAACACATCTCTGTTGTGAGCTAGTTTGGGGCTGGTCCAGAAAGATGAGACTTCCCCCTGTTGTATGATAATCATTGTTTCACTGGCTCATCATAGCTCAATAATTTCATCATTAGCATAATGTTTTAACTCCAGATTTCTAAAAGCAAGTTGTTTGGCAACTATACATTTGCAAGGAATAATTATTTTCTGTATTGAGTGTTCTTATTTTTAATTAAGTTAAATGGTGTTAGTTCACCCTGAAATTATGAGATTATACTAATTGCATTGTGCATTATTACAATCAAAATAAAAGTTCTAGTTTGAAAACAAATGGAGAACACAGCTGGAAATAATGGTCAGTCAGCTTTGAGGAGGCAATGTCATGAAGAAGATTTGCTGATCTATGAGTCTTATATTAGTTTAACTTTGTAATGCATGGGGATCTTGCCTAAGCATCTTAAGTTACAAAGAAATAGTAAAATAGTATTTTTAAAACTTATTTCTTCTTTGGCAAACTTAATCCAGCATCTGATATTAAAAAATTTAATCTACGTTCAACATCTTTGTCCCTCTCATGCTAGTGGTCTGACACAAATGGTAGGGTAAGGAGAAGAAAGAGACGTGTCAATAATATTCAATATCTTATTAAGGTAAAATCTAGTTAATTTTCAGGAATAAAACCAAAATAGCATCTAGATGGTCAGAAGTTTATCAGAGATACCAGTTACACATCTGCACTGATAATACTTAGGTGCTATCAACAGGGATTGCAGTGAATTTGGACATGCTACTGTGAGACATTGGCAGTCTTGATATTTATTTTAAAAAAAATACAACATTTAAAAAAAAAAACTGTTTCACTGAAGCCTAAATATTTCACAGAAATTCTTGTCCAATAATTTCAGTGAGCAGTTTGTATTTTGTATTAAAATACAAGGAAGGAACCTGAGTTCTCCAAGAGACAGAGCCAGGAAAGACAGTTCTGTTCATTACCCAGCTTAATTTAGTTAATCTGGTTTCTTGTCTAGAGGATTTTTCACTCTTTTTTAAATAAAAAATGTCCAATTGCTTCAATTTCACAGTATGAACCCTCAAGATTTATTCACAAAACAGAAGAGATGTTTTCCACATGGAATTGCTTGAGGGATTATAGGGGAAAAAATGGTACTTTACTCCAATTAAGCCAAGCAGAACTGAAGATAAAGGACTTCGGAGTATCTGACTTAGTGCCTCATACTTTTAAACAGTTAATCTCAACAGGCTGTAAAGAGAAACTTTTACATGGCATAAATGTAAGACTTTCTAAAACTGAGTGAAACAGTCTGAAAGTGCATAACTCAGGCTTTTACTTGATGAATAAACTCATCTTTTTTTCTTTTCCTAAAGAACTCATATGGCAGGCATTATGATTTCAAAACAAAAATTTCAGACTGTTTATTTCATACTTACAACCAAGTTTTATTTAAATTTTTCTTTTTTATGTCTCTAATAGATCCAGTAATTGTGGAAATAGGTGTGTAGAATAATTTTGCAAGACAACTTTTTAATTCCTTAGGTCATTCTATCATAGAGTCATAAAATCATTTATGCTTGAAAAGACCTCTAGGGTGAGTCCAGCTATGAACCCAGCACTGCCAAGTCCACCATTAAAATGTGTCCCCAAGGGCCCCATATACATCTTTAAATACCATCAGGGATGGTGACTTCCCAGGTCAGTCTGTTCCAATCTTTGACAAACCTTCCAGTGACATACTTTTCCTAATCCCCAGTTTAAACCTCCATTGGTGCAACTTCAGATCACTTCCTCTTGTCCTATTGCTTGCTACCTGAGAGAAGAGACTGACCCCCACATCGCAACCACCTCCTATCAGGGAGTTGTAGAGAGTTATAAGGTTCCTAATGAGCCTCCTTTTCTCTAGGCTGAACTCCCCCAGCTCCCTCAGCTGCTCCTCACCAGACTTGTGCTCAAGACCCTTCACCAATTTCATTGCCCTTCTCTGGACTTGCTCCAGCACCTCGATGTCCTTCCTGAATTAAGGGGCCCAGAACTGGACACAGCACTCGAGGTGTGGCCTCCCCAGTGCCGAGTGAAGGGGGACAATCCCTGCCCTGGTCCTGCTGGCCACACTATTGCTGATACAGGCCAGGATGCCACTGGCCTTCTTGGCCACCTGGGCCCACTGATGGCTCTGTCGAGTCCTTCAATCCGATCTAAGATCTAAGGTAAATCACCTGTGTTTTCACCTGTTTTCTTCTTTCCACGGTTAAATTTTGCATTTGAGGCTAGCTGAAGAATGAAAGAAAGTTTTTACTGTCTTTCAGCATTCTATTAACAGAGTAGGTAAAATACAGCATATACGTAGCTGCCAGCTGTTTTGATGGTTATGTTACCTAAAATTTCAACATTTAAATTTAAAATTAGGCCATGTGCTTTTAGTTCAGCAGAACAAAAAAAAAAAAAAAAAAAAGCTGACAAAATGTCTAATTCATTTACTTCTCCCTCCCTATTTTGACAAATACCTGCAGGAAAGAAAGTCAATACTAGAAATTTTAGAAACATCTATTAAATAGTTTAGGAGGTGGGCAGGTTTAAAAGGGAACTTCTGTCTCCCATGTTTCTACAGAAAACTAGAGGGTTCAGGGTTTTATCATGATTTTCCCATCACAACATGGTGCAATATTATACAAAGCTAAAACATGTTTAAATTTATTATCTTTTTTTTTTTTTTTTTTTTTTCTTAAAACTGAACCACATATCACAAGAACTAGTGAAATGTGATTTGGATTTCCAGTGTAAAGCCTCTCAAGTACTCTTTGCTTGGTTAATGTCTGTGATAGCACTGTGCCAGATATGTATCCAGTCTGTACAGAAAACAAAAGGCAGTACTGGTGACCACTGCCTCTGATGCCTGCTAGCTAAGCAGAGAAAAAGCAAGACAGACATTCCTACAAAACCCTTGGATAACTTTTTCCCATTGCCATGAATACTGATAATAAATTGCAATTTTTTTTCCTTCATTTAAAGGCTTTTCATTGCCAGATTTTGCTCCATGGTGAACCCAGTGCAGGGAAGTCCTCCAGCAGCAGTCCTCCTGTGCAGGTCTTACTAAAGCCAAGGAGTTTACACAGAAATACTGTGTAAACAGCTTCCTCTGTTGCCTGCTGTGCCCCTTGTGCTGCCTTTCCCTGTCCCCACAGGTGTGAGACCTCCTGCCTGGTTTCAGCAGACCTGGGCTATGCCAACAGCTGGGCAGAAAGAGTCAGCGAAAGGCACAGAAACATCTCTTGTTGATCTAGAGACTCAATAATTAAATGAAAATAGTGACACTCAAAAAGCCATTCCTCTAAATCTTCTAAAGGATAAAAAAAAAAAAAAAAAAATCTAGAAATCTAGAGGAATGATCCAAAGTCCCCTTGTTGTAAATGTAAATTAACTCTGTAAATGCATACAGGATTATCAAATTACAAAAGTGCAGTTAAAGAAATCAAATTCAGAGACAAAATGAAGTTGCCATTCCCTGCACTATATTCTTCTTACATAAAGGTAATATTTCATTGAAAGGCAATTTAAGAGCAAATTAAAAGATCCCTATTTCTGTAGGGAACAGACTGGGCCATTGAACAGTAGGCTTGAGTTGTTTTTAAACAGTATACTTTATGTTAAACTTCCAAAGGTAAGAGAAGAAACAACTACACATGCTTTTTACATCCTAGTCATTGCAGGAAAAGATCAGGGAAAAATGTGAATGCAACTGATGACAAGTTTCAGAATCAGACCTTAAATTTTCTGGGAATACACAAGACTGGCACAAGGTAACAGCTTTTTTACCCCAAAGTGAGGCCTCTTCGTTTAACAGTATAACATAATCTGTATATCACAAATAGCTTGGCAGCTCCCTCACAAAATACTCCCATATTTGAAGTGGACAAAGTGGAACAAATTAGTATCAAGTGACTCTAAGACCGAACCTAACCACTCTGGGACAGCTGTGCAAAATTCCTACTGACTCCAGAGGTCCAGGATCAGGTCCATAATGACTGCAAGGCAGCATGACTCAGTTAACAATGAAATACAATGTTGATTATTTTGCTCTGCGACAAAAAATAAATAGAAATTATTAACCTCCGTATTGGAAATTAAGGAAAAAAAATTTGCACGATGCGTTCGAGGACTGACACTAAAACCTAAGTAGGTGGTAGTGCTGAAGCTGCCGAGAGCCGAGAAGCGCCTTTGGCGGCGGTGTAACGAGGCTCCAGCAGGAGAGGCAGCCCCGTGCGGGGCCGGAGCGCAGCTCTGTGCGCCCGTAGCCCGAGCGCTCCGGCAGCATTCCCGCCGTGCCGCTCGATCAGCGCATCCGCGCAGGGATCGCGCCACCTCCCGGCGCCTCCGCTCGCGGCACCGGCCCGGCAGCGCCTGATGCTGAACTTCCTTCCTCTTCAGGCCCAAAAGATGTCCTGCTCTTTCCTTACTCTTTCTCTGAAATGTCCTTTAGCGACTGCTTCCGACTGAATGCCTTCCCACACCTTGACGTAGAGGATAGTACAGTGTAAGGCATTTTGTCTCGGGCAAAGGACAAAGAAATGGGATATTTTTTCCCCCTCTTGGGGAAGTTTACTGAGCAGAACATTGGCCCAACATCTGTTTCTTATCTTCAAGTCAACTAAGCTGGAAGAACATGGCTCTGAATAACATGACAATCCTGCTGCATTAATCCCCGGACAAATGTTAAATATACGTTTCTTCTCAAATTCCAAGTCTGGTAAATTCCATTTGAGCTTCCTCTCCTCAGATTCTGAGTTGGGTGAATTACATTTTAGCTGCCCAATTTTCCATAGCTATTCTCTAATGATCAGTATTGTTTTGTACAAACAGCAGGGAATAACAGATGCTGTGTTTTTTTTCCTAGAAAAAATGCTTTTTTTCTCATGGAAGCAAATTACTTTTAAAAAAAATCACACCATCTTCAATTATTGTTCTGGTAAGTAACCCTAAGACATGGTAGAATGTGGTACAGATTTTGATCCCAAAGCAGAAATTCTAAGACTGAATTATTTGGAAAATGTCTTCAGGACAAATGTTCTTTATCCTGATTCCAGTTGGAGGGTTATATATCAAGAGAGATGATTTATGCATCATTTCAAATAGGAGCCAGACCAGACCTAACGTTTCTTTCTCTTGGCTTCCTTTTGTTTTCATGATGCCAGGCTTCTCAAATTCTACTTATGCTTATATCAACCAATCAGTTTAAAGAAGTTCTTCTGTCGGTCTTGATCACCTTTCTCTGCTCTCATTGCTGCATTTTGAGATGTTAGGAACCCCTGGGGAAACACAGTACCTGTGCATGTTACCACTAATTGACTTCCACATCGTTGTCTAGCGGTGCTGCCTACTCTTATGTGTAAAAACTGCATGAATGGATTGTTATTAACTCTCCTCCTAGCCAATATAGGCAGGAGATCTAAATAAAATTCAAATATTTAAATCCACTTGGGTAATTTGGGTTGCATACTCTCAATGTAAGTTCCCAAAACACATCTTTGCAATACTTATTTCCCATTTGTTTACCATCCTTCTTCTTCAGACCTTAATGATGTAAGACAAACCATTGATCTGATTTGTACAGTCCTAAAATGTAGCCATTGTTTTCAATTATTTTTCACATTTTACTCTCTGATCATTTATTTTTTTTTCTGCTTAGTTATGCTAATTACATGAAAAACGTCTAGTTGTATGCTGTATTTTTCTTTCACAGTGTTTGAAATTTATTTTGTGTAGGCTGTGATGATCATATGTTTATAAATTAATGGGGTATAATATTCTAAATGGTCTAGCCAGCAGAGGATAAAACAATAATGGTAGGTATTTTTTGAATTTCATTTGAGTGGGAAAAAAAATCCTGTAAGGACAGAATAGAATTACTCAATTAACTAGCAATTAATTGAGTAGAGTCGCAAACTAAATACGAAAAAGATGTTTAAATAACACATCTCTTTCATTAGACTTTCAAAATTGTTCTCGCTTAGTGACTTAGAGATGAATGACTCTTTCAGCTATTGTTCCAAAAATATATCAATGAATCTAGTTCTTATCAAAGTTTAGGTGATATTTGCATACAAAAAGATATTCCCTGCTCAGGAAAATATTGGATCCTGTGGTGAACATACTAAATTGTAAAAAGTTTGATAGCAGAGACAATTACATATGAATAATGGTTATTCAGTATTATGCATTTTTGTTGTGTCCTTAGCCAAGGTAGAGAGGTTTGCTGAGGTAACTGTATTGCTGCATAGGTGTATGCAATTCTAAATTGTATTTAGAGCTCAGCCTTGCATTAATACAAAGCCAGGTCACTGAAGATCTGCCTAGAATTTGCTTGAAACAGGAGTTAGTCTCCAAGGTCATTTAAGATGAAGAATCATAATGAAAGTCAGAACTTTCTAGCAAATACACCTCTGTTATAATTTTTGAATATGGAATCAGGCTTTGCAAACTTGTCCTGAAATGCTTTGTTTCCAGTTACATGAGATCCTACAAAAGCTTGAGATGTCTGTAGTTCTCCTAAACTCATCAGTATCATGGATCATAACATACCCACTTTTAAGACACATAATCAGGGTGAAATGCAAAGAATAAAAGATAAATATAGGGACAAAATGTGCCAATTCTGCTCATGTAGCAAATAATTAGATCAAGTGTGTTAATTTAATCTCACTTTCTGTGATCTGCATCTTAAAAATATCAGTGAAGGCCTTGTCTCTCTACAAGAGTAAAATAAGTAAAATGAAATTTTTGAAATTATTTAGTTTTTACTGTCCCCAGATTTTGAAATCTCAGACATTGTGTGCCTCTGCGTGTGATGCCGGTGGCTACAACTTTCACTTCCATTGGTACATCTCTCCCTTTACATGGGACTGACTTTTTTACCCATATATACTTTGAAGTCCATGTGTCCCTGAATGAAATTTTAAAGCCTTACTGTGCCAAGTGGGTTAGGCTGGGTTGCACATTTGCTGGAATTGATGGAAGACTGCCCAGTGATGCTCATGATGCTGGGAGAAGGCCTTCAGCAATCTGTCTAAAGAAAAGCTGCAGGATGCATCTTCAAACATTGCAGGACTTCTCAAAAAGAGAGAAATTTTATGCTTTCTCTTGAGGTAAGGGGTAAAATTTTTCAGGAGGAAAAGCAGAAATCAGCTCATGAATCTTGGATCATTGAGGATACCACTAGAGGTGACAAAAGAACTCCATTCTCCCCGTTTACTCATTCTTGTATTTGTTAAATACAGAGTGGAAAACAAATATAAAATCCCCAGCATGACAAAAATGCTTTTTTGTGATCTTCCCAGCACAACATAGTGCAATATTATACAAAGCTAAAACATGCTTACATGGATTATCTTTGTTTTACCTCTTTTTTTTTTTTCTTTTCTTAAAGCTGAACCAGTTCACTTCCCCCCTCTCCATTAAAGAAAAAAAAACCCAACTCTGTCATGACTGTGAGATTTCCAGGTGATCTGTGACATTTGACAGAGCACTGTAAGAAAAGGCCAGAAAGCAGGCAGGGATTAATGACACTTTTGCCAAGTGATGAATTCTGCAGTCTTGGAATCCTGGCATTTTGCATTCTGTCAAGATCAGAGCCGTTTTTAAGCTGTTTAAGTTGTGATTATTTTCTCACATCTGTTTCCTTGAAAACTAATTGTAGATCTGAAGTTGCCTTTTTTAAATAATTCATAAAAACATAAATCCAAAGGAGAGTGGCAAAGGTATACAGAAGCCCAGTGAAGTACAAAGAAAAGGGTCAAGTCAGCTGTAGTTATCTGAGCACTTCTCGACTCCTGAAGTACTTAATTAGGCCCGTCTGACTGTTTGGCCCTGGGTTGATTTCTTCTTTCAAGAGAGCTGTTGACCTGATGGTATATTAAAACACACTCAGCTGTAGCTTCAAAATGGTTACAGAAAACATTTGTAAATGCTGCTGTTTTGGCAATAGGGGAAAAAATGTAGGCTAGCAAGTGAAACTCATGCATTTATAATTTTTTTTCATGTTACTGAATAGCCTTTTAGCTCTACCAATTACACAGATCAGCTAGACAACATCATTTAATGTAGGCAACAAAATGCCCAGAAGATCCTTATCTATGAAAACAAGACCTTCCCCAAGTTTTGGAGGGTCTCCCAACCAGGCAATTAATTGAACTAATTCAAACAAGCCTGTATAAAGTTTATAGCTTCTGGAATTATTGCTGAGCTTACAGAAGCATTTTAAAGATTACATCCTCAAAACTTTTAGATCAATTATTTTACAGTAGGAGTAGATCTCTTGTTTTAAAATGCCTCTTTGTGCTGATCCATCATTTTTCCTAATATAGGCTATTTTTGCAGAACTAATTAGTAACTTATGCCCTGGAGAAAATTCTGTCTGTTGGTTTGTCCTCTTCTTAGAAAAGAGAATTTTTATACTTTTATTCATTGGAAGAAAATCCTCTTCTGTGAAGACAGAAGGAAGGAAGAAGATATTAGAAAGAAGAATTAAAAAGAGAAAAAAAATCCCCAAACCTAAAAACCAACCCAGACTCAACAGAGCTGTAGCCACAGCTGTTTTCAGACGGAAAAGGGTTTTATCTTTTGCTTGTTCGCCAGTCCAAGGCTTTCCCACCAAGAGCTGTTCAAATGAGCAATCCTGTGATTACTAACACCCTCCTCTTAATAATTTGGATGTGACTTCTCCCTTCTTCCCCTAAGCATGGTACCGAGCAGGCTCCCGTTTTATATTTTGTTGTTGAAAGGGAGGCTGTCAGGGTTGACATTCTGAAATATCCATCTGGCTCCTTAAATGCTATCATGTCTCTTTTGTTTTCCCAAGTCTCCGATGAGAAGATGTTTGTCACTTAATTGCTGCTGAGGATCACAGATGATGGTTTATAGGTTTAGGCAAATTGCAGGCAGCACTTTGTTAACAAACGGTAGAGCACAATGGTACTTCATAATTATCCTATAGAGCTCAATTGGCCCTTAACGGCACCTGCATGTACAGCATCAGGGAGCCTTGTTTCAACACAAAAGCTCCTTCTTGTTAATTAACCTGTGTGCACTTGTTACAAATGAAACCTATTTGTTTCCACTTAATATATTTGCAGCTAGTTTAAATATTCATTTATTATTATGCTTGTTAAGTGAGGAGTGGAGAAAAATAGTTTGGATCACTTTCATTAGTATGCATTGAGCTTAAAAGAGGTAGCAAATAGACCAATATGTCAAGTGTGTTCCTTTGTGCTTTCCTTCTTCCTGCTTTGTAGGTCCCCAAATTAGGCTAACAAAGATGTATATCCATAGCTGAGTGAAATAATACAAAAGGAATGAAAAGTATAGGAAAAAAATCAACAATTTCTCTGAAAGGGGCTTTGTACCAAATGACAAATACAACTCATTCTAGCTGAAAAATGCCTTTAATGGCACGTTTAAAATTTGTATGTGCACATACAGTTTTTATTTGTGTGTAAAAAGCTGTGAAGTAAAACTGGATCCAGTGTATTTAACTATTATGCCTTTATTCACGCAGTTCTAGCGCAGATGCCCTTTAATCTTTAACCAAAGAGGTTACTTCTATATTATCCTTATAAGCAAAGCAACCTTTTCAACTGATAGAAATTAGAGAGAAACTGATAGAAATTAGAAAGAAACTAATAGAAATGGTTGTGTGTTTATAGAGACTATAAGTACTTCTAAAAGACCATTAATTCAAGTGCATAAAGAGATTAATAAACAATGACCGTTGTTACCTTGCATTTTTAAAAGAATATGCCAAATGCTTTTATTCCTGTTACTGGCAATGCAAATACATTGATTTTGATAATTTGTTTCTGATTTTGAGTAGCTTTGTGGTCTGAAGATTTTCAATGATTTTTTAATGTGAGTAGTCACACAAATAGTACAGATTGCAGAACAGATGCAGCTGAGCAGTCAGAAAAAGCTTAATTTTCCTCCTTCTTTTTGCTTGACTTTTGGAAGTTATTTCTAAAGGATATAACTACAAGGGAATCTTACCCAGTACAGCAGAGTTCCTTCTGAAAGGAAGCACAAAGGACACTCATCATTTCTTGATTAGCCAGTGTGAATGCTGAATAATCCTGTTTCCTTCTGAGTAATTTCCACTAACAGCACTGACAGTAGAATCAAGTCCAGAGAATTGAAATTTCCCTTTGCATCTCAGTATCAGCAGATAAACATATAAAAGTTAGGTGCAGGAGGGTGGAGCAAAATTTTTGGCTGCAGATTATCTCTTGTATCAGCACAATGAGCAATATAAAAAATACACTTACGTGTTGATGTGAGATGCATTCTAACAGCTGCTGATCTATTGCTGTGATACTTCTGTTTAAAATTGGTCAAATAAAGCATTTTTGAATTGGTTAGTACTGCCTCTTACCTAGAGTAATATATCTATCAGTTCACCATGATCATGTATTCTGGCCATTTTATTTAAAATTTCAACTTGCCGAGGGGAATTATTAACACAGAGAATATTATAAGTTACATGTATGCTGCACACTTAGTAGAGATAGGAGTCAATACAGTTCAGTAATGCAACAACTAAATGGGGAAAGTGAAACTATACGTTTAGTTGTGTCTGTGTGTTCATTTGTGAATAGTTATTTTATATGTGTGTTTATATTTTAATTTATTTAGACAGGAATTCAGTGTTTATATGACAGTTTGAGGATCAAAATGGTATAAATACTCTGTAATCACAGAATAAGCATGAGGGGTTTTATAGCAGAGGAAGCTTCAACTTGTCATCCTCTGAAACATATTGCTTTTTCCCATAGTGAGAATATATTTAGGATTCAAATGTTACTATTCTCTTCTTTTAATCATGCTGAGGCTTCCAAGATATAAGTGCAGAAAAGGCCCCAGTGATGCATATGTATCTTGTAGGCTATAGATGGCACTAAATCAGCAGCCACTTTTGGTTATTATTGATTTGCAGTGCATTTCAATAGTTGTTTAGAAGTGAAGGTGCTTATCAGGCCAATGAATGTTCAAAGCCCTAATGAACTCTCATTAAAATATCTTCCATCTTCCAAGGCCCCCAAATCTTTGCAAGTCTCCAACTGAATGACTTCCGTTATTTCCAAAGCAGGTGGGAAACCAAGGCATTATTTTTGCTGCTTCTGTGTTTTTGTGATATTCTCATGCCTCCTGGCAATTTGTACAGTTACAAAAGCATGGAAAGTGCTACTGCTACCAGCTTATATGGCATCTGCTTCTCTCAGGTCCACACCAGAATCTGAGAGAAGCAAAACAGCAAAACTTTCAGCAGTTAAAAGTGTGTCTACCACTGTTACAGCTAGCTGTATTTTAGATCCTTTTCATCTCTCCCAAATGCATCGAGATAGTGAGTTTTCTCAGCCCCTCTTTCGATACACTTTGGCACAGTCTCTAGACTAGATCACTGGGCTACGACCCTCTGTTTTTCACCTGTGAAAAAGTAGCAAATCCAGCCATATTTGGCACCTGCAAGGTTGCTTCTTCAAAACAGGGCATTATTTATTCATTGCAGAGTACACAGCTTTCTGAGAAGAGAGATAAAACAGTGGAAGGCCTGTTTCTTATTCCTGTGAGTTTTGTTAACTTTTTCTTTCTTAGTGGACACACCTTTCCCAGCCTAGGAGATACTTGCAATTACAGCATCCCCTAATTTCATTTTGTCTCTGCAGCATTTTCTTATAAATAAACACTCCCTTCTTTAGCCATGGATTTATTTATTTTCTAAACAATTTGGTTTTCTTTTTCTCTGAGGGTTTGGTCAGGTAAAACACACCTGTTATCCTGGCTGGAGACAAGCAGGTGCCTGTCTCGTAATTATGGTTCCCTGCCTTCTTCCTTGTCGCATGGCTTTTCTCTGGAGATAGCTCATCTCTGCCACTGTTTTGTTTCTAGCTTGCTTTTACCCTAGAAGCCTCTTTGATTTAATTCTCTGCAGTCAGATAGAATAACACCAAGTTAGAAAATGTAGGTACCTACTGCATTCAGAGAAAATAATACTTCTATCTCCCTCATTAATCTCAGAGGAGTTTATGACTCAGAAGAGAATAGATGTGGAAAGCACTTACGATAAAGGCTGTGTTCCAGAAGGAGATTGTAAGGCAGGATTTTTGCTAAGATGAGAATCTGCTATCCCCTACATAGCTCCCTAGTATGTGTTCCACTGCCAATGAGGCATGTGAGTCTTGTTCTTCATCTCTTTCTTGCTTCAGATTCTGCTCTCTTAAATCCCTCCTCAAATGTCCATACCAAGTCGTTTTGTAGAGTGGTGGGTGGTATTTTGCTCACCTGCATGTTTTGTTTTCATACTTTCAACATGTGGAGCTGTTTACATCATGTTCACTGCTATCATCAGTGATAAAACCTGTCTAGGTGTCTATTCTGCCACGACCGACCCCAACAAGTCCACAGTCTCATATATGTGCTTCCTCTGTCCACCACTTGTTTTCACATTAGGAATTATATGTACTGCACCGTCTGTTTTAAGCATTTTCCAGCCCATGAGGGCTGCCCAGCTGACAGTGACCAAGGTGTCATCATCATGACAGGTGATGATGCAGTGTGAGTCATTGAAAGGCTGGAAGAGAGCTAAAATGCTGCATATCCTGTTATGCGCCAGCTTATTTTATGACATGCACAGCCCCTACCCTTGTTTGCTGCTGCATGTGTCCAGGAGTCAAATGTCTCCTGTAACAGCACACAACCCACTGAACTGTGCAGTCACCGAGGTTAGAACTTGAATGGGCACTGGGAAGCGTGCTCCAGCTTCTTGTAGAACTTCTTGGAGTCACTAGACACTGCATGGAAACAGTGCCCCTTAGATTTTCTTCTGCTACCCAATCAAGACAAACAAAATTGTATTATTAAACTGACATCTCTCTCTGCTCCAGATGGAATTTCTTTAATACAGGTCTTGGCTATTAAAATCTATATATGTTCTGTTGGTATGGGGCTGGCCAAACACACATAATATATACAGATAAAAGTGAGCGCTTCCACAGCTGGATTCACTGCTGATGAGCTTTCCCATAGCATAGAATTAATTTTGGAAATGTAAAATTCAGATATATAAGAGCTTGAATTGAAATCCACAGAGACATCTTCTGGATTTAAAACCTTCCAAAGTACCTGAACAATGTTAGATATTTCATGTCAACAGTATGATCAGAACAAAAACCTCCAGAGCCAGTTTACCGGGGATCACGCTGCCCTGGCTGGCTAAACTGAAACACGTAGAAGAGAAATGTGCTTTATGTCCCAGAAGCTCAAGGCCCTGCTCAATGAAGGCCAACATCAGCCTGAACTCATAAGATAACTGCATTATATCCCTTTCAAAAATCAGTCTTTCTTGCAAAATGTATTCGCAGTGCAGGTTTCCTGTTCAGTAGCTAGTACCCACTTTAAAGAAGACGTGGATTTAATTCCCCTTTCATTGGCAGAGGTTCAAACCCACCCTTCCCACCTCTCAAGGGACACCCTAATCAATGAGCAACCATCTGTTCAGGATAAGCAGGGGAGGGCTTCCTCCACTTCCCTTCCTGGTGTCCTCCCACTACAGTGGAAGAAGATGTCATGACTAATCGAGCTCAGTAGCTAAATCACCCACCTGAGAACGGGGCAGATTCTGGTTCCTCCTCCTGGTTCAAAGGCTGCTTCTGCAGTAAGCAAGATGCACTTCATGTGACTCAGTTTCCACACCTTTAGGAACATTAAGAGCCGTGAGCAGGGTGGACTTTGGGTGAACACCTACAGATCCATGTTAATACATGCAAGGGAATGTGAGTGTATATATATATATGTATGTATAGACATGAAATTTACACCCTTGAATCTTTTTACATAATGTAAATATGACAATAGAACCACTAGACAATAATCCTATTAAAAAATACCAGTATAAAGATTTGTGACAAAAAAAAATTATCTGTTTTTTTAAGACATAACTTTTGCACAGAAAAAAAAGACAGAAAATAAAATGTCAGGTTTTGATTATTAAAAACAGGAACAAGATCTTGTTTTTCAGTTGACATGACAAAAAAAAAGGGAATATTTTTAAAAAAGTAAATAAAAGTATATTTTTTAGGGAAAAAATGTGCATGGGTCCAGACTATATTTTTTGTTAGAAACAGCATTACTTATTGAAGGTAATGTAATGAAATTAACTTCATACACCAACAACATTGGTGTATCTTAGGGAAACATAGGAAATTTGACGTGCTAAAAGCTGGGACACATTTTTCTCTGTGGGAGACAGCTACTGAGTTGTTTTGCCTATAAAGTGCCGTAGATAAAACACTGGGAGTTGGAAAGAATAGGCTTTAAGCCATGATATGTGATTTTACACTATTGTGTAATTTGGTTATTTCCCAGCTCCCCCACCCAAAAGCCACAAGGGGTGAAAGGCTTTTGAAAGAATTTTGAAACAATTATATATATTAAGAGTGCAGGAAGTGGTTCTAACTTTTCTAGTGTCTCTTGGTGATCACATACCTCATTTCTGTTTATTAACCTACCATAATGAGGTTTTGTTAACCCTTTGTACGGCTGATTACCATGACTTTTTGCATATCAGCTTGGACTGTCACATGGTTGACTTAGCACCAGTGAACACTTCACAACCACAGATTCATTTTCCTCAATTTGTTAAGTGGCTAATTATAAAGGTTCACAAAAGAATTGACACAAGGGAAGGAGACAGCCACACTTCTGTCAGCAGCCCCATGAGGCCTGTACAAGTGTCACTCGTAAAACAGAGCACAAATTAAACAATGGCTATAATAAGATCTAGGGGCTGGTGGATAATGAAAGAAAACTTCCTGTGTAGATGCAAAAGAGACACTAAATGGGTTGTTTTTATGTTTGACAACAGGGCCCTTATGTAACTCTTCATGAATTCCGAGTCTGCCGTTAAGGTAATGTTCTTGGACTAGACTAGATGGTAACAAGCTAAATAAAATGACTACTATTTATTTTGTGTCTGTGACTGTGATTTCCAATTTAATTTCCATACTGTAGTATATCACTAAGATTTTTTTTAAAGCAGAGTACAGTGCATGCAGTCTTTCCCAAGTAAGTAGATATTTAAGAATTTGTTAGCAGATATAACTGCAAAATGAACGGTGTTGTATTTTAAGAACAAATGCAATCAATGAGTGAAGAAATCATTCACTCTACCTACACTCATCAGCTTCTTATTACAAATAGCTGAATTTAAGGTAAAGAATAAATTTAAGCAGCAACCTTTTCCTCAACTGCAAAATTTCTACACAGTAAATTGAACTTTATTTTATTTATTTAAGTATTTAATGAAATGGAATGTAAGTATTTTTGTGCATGTTCTGTTTCTCCCTTCCACTATAATACTGCTACTCTCTATGCATAGTGTTTGCATCATTATGTAAGACATTTGCAAATATGGAATGGTGTGTTTGCCTATGGGAAAACCCTCTCTTGTAATGTATTCATGAAAGATAAATTAACAGTGCTTTAGGTATGATAGAGAGATTCATAGTAGAGTCTATTATAATGCTGATATTAAAAAGCAAGCTCATCATTTAATAAGAAAAATGTTAATCTTTCACAATCATGGCAATATGTTTTATTTCTGAGAAAGTCTTCCTTCCACCATTGTCTTTTTATCGGTTATAATTTTAGTTTACCATTTGTATTAGGCTGATATCTAGTCAGGACACCATTGTTCTGACACTGTACAATGACAACATCTCTACCAGAAATATCTTTGTTTCTGTTTTCTTTTTTCTACTGAGTTTCTTTCTTCCCTTGATCTTCCCCTTTTTACACAGTATAGACCCCAAGCATATCTCCTCCAGGATGCTGATATGATACTTTTGCCAGTCTCACTTAAAAAAAAAAAAAAAAAAAGCCTAACTCACAACACCAGCTATGAAGCAATTTTCTGCAGGATCATGTAGTTCCTGATTTTCTGCAGACACCTGATTTTCAGGTGACAAAATGTAGGCATTCTCTAGCCATCTGGTCAGAGATGCTAGAAACCTGACTGCAGGAAGCTGTGTGCCACAGCTCCATTTATTACATCCTACATTTATGCTTTTCTGGCAGACACACTGGTTTCCTTGGCTCTGTCTATGCTCTTGTCAGCTGAGGTCTCAAAGTTGCACTGTAGCCCAAACTACCCAGCTGTCACCACCACAGGATTCCTGTG
The DNA here is from genome assembly GCF_024509145.1 of Vidua macroura. NCBI lineage: Eukaryota > Metazoa > Chordata > Aves > Passeriformes > Viduidae > Vidua > Vidua macroura. The sequence goes on along the minus strand of NC_071572.1, from coordinate 48,435,214 downwards.
CCCACCCTAGTACAGAGCAGACCAACTGCCCTGTCCAGAAAGGATGCCCACACACCAGCTCCCAAATCTTACATTCAAAAACCCAGAAGCCATTAGTTTCAGCTCCTTCAATCTGAAGAGTAGAAACCCAACAGAGCAGAGCAATCAAACTACAACTTTTGCATTTCATGGAGACATACAGTGGAACAAGGGAAAAGGACTACAGATGAGGACTATATTGGGCAAGGGCAAAAAGAAATCCAAGAAACGGAGTCCTTTGTCTGTCCTTAGATATGTAGGGTTCCTATCTATTTATCTTTCTTTTTCTATAGGCATCTCACTGTTGCCTTCTGAATGCTCACTTGTACCACATCTCTATATCCATTCTGTCTCAAACCAGATCTTATTTTCAGTTTCATGTAATCCGCACCAATTTCCTGCATGTAATCCCCTGGGTTATGTACAACAGTCAGCAAGAACATCCTCTGTGGAAGTACCCTGCAGTTAAATCCATTTTCTTATTGAAACAGAAAGATTCAGCAGAAACTGTTATCCATGATATTTTTGTCATTAACATATTTGGTCTCACAGTGTGTAGCTGAGGAGAGAACTAGATCCAGGATTCTGTACAGGTATAGTCAGAACAAATTGTTTCACCACACATGCTTTGGCGGCAGCCTATAGAAGGACCTAAAGTTTGTTACAGCAGAACAGGGCACTGGTGGGTTATTATACAGCCTGACCTAGGAAGTGTACTAACACTCTTTCTCAATTAAAAAATGTTTGAAATGTGAAGAACTTCAACTTTTTTTTGACTGAGATCCTGAACACCTTTTTAAGTGTGTTTTCTTCTTCATGATTTTTTTTCAAAAAAGGGAGTGTATCATGCTCCATAAACACATTGGCCCAAACATAATTGTTCAGAAAATACAGAAAGACATAGCAAAGAGTCATTCTTCATTTATTCTTTTTCCATCTTCCTGTTGTTGTACCTGTTTCTCCCTGTCGTCTGGTTCCTTTTCCTTAACTGTCTCAGACACATCATTCTCTTGCCAGTAACAATACTGAGTAAAAATGATAGAAAATCCTTAGAGTTTGCATTTTGGTTCCTCATCCTGTCACCTATTTTGATGTCATACTGGTGTCTTTTTGGACTTGTTTGGTAGCCCTTCCTTCCTTGCCCCAAAAGGATACAGTGGCAAAAATCTGAGAAACCTAATGTGTGACTCTGATTTTTAAGGATCCAAGTCAACTTAACTCCTGCTAGAGCATGCTTTAAGTGAAGATCATCTTTCCCTTAGAAGTCAAGGTCAACATGATATCTCAACCTGGGTTTAGATATAGCTAACAAAGTCTTAAATCTTTGGGTACACGGAAAGTTTTTCACCTGATACTTTGTCAAATATTGAAAGAGAGCTTTTTGAAATAATGGAATTATTGCCATAACCTAGTGTGGCAATTTTTCTTTTTATGCTAGGGCAAAAAGGGCTTAAGGAGAGTAGGATGATAGCAAATCTTGATTAAAAGCTTACACTAAAAAGATTTCCAGATTTATTCTGCAAATTAAAGTAACGATCAGTATATGTTTTACAGAAAAGAGCACTAACCCTCAGCTTCCGATTTTTCAAGATAGATTAGTAATAACTGGAATTTTAAATGAAATATATAGTTGGGTAGGTGTAGACTGCATGTAAATATACAGGCCTGATTTGTGAAAATAAAATTCTTGTCAGAGGAAAGACAAAATTTTTATCAGATAGAAAAACCTAGATAATAAAATCCAAGTTTGACTTTTAAAAAAAATCTTTAAATATGATTTGGCATATAAACTGAACTCCAGTGAGACCAGAGTGTCACTGTACAGAACTACAGGTGGAAGCACCTGGCATTCCACAGCTATCAAAGGACATCATTCAGAACTTTTTAGACAACCTCACTGTCACAGTTTCATAAGCACACCTGATAAATAAAACAGTTTGATATCTGCCTAATTATTTAGAAGTGCCTAATTATTTATTTGCATGATCATCAACATGCATGATCACTCTAAATAGATGCACAAATAATTGCACAATCACTTCTGCACGTTGTCCTGAACCTTTATAACATTAGGAACCAGGACTGTGATTTTTTTGTCTAAATGAATATTCACTGCCCTAAGTCACATGAATTCATTTCAGCTTTATATATACATTCAAAATAAATGAATTTGCATTCTAAAAGGTAAAATATTCACCATCCAAATTAATAATACTTTCATTAAAAATATATTCTAAATATTCTCTGGGTAGCATTTGAATTTGAAGCCATCATTAGTGGATTCTGTTTCAGCTTGGAGTCTTTTTTTTTTGTAATGTCTATCCTATTCATTTTAAATTTTGAGCATAAAAGCATTTCACCCACTATTTGAACCAAGATGTTATTAAGGGATTGAAGTTTTCTGGTGAATGAAGAAGTCCAACTGCTTTTCATGACAAAGTTGGTAATTAGAAGGCCAATTTAATGGTGAATCAGGCAGAAATATTCAAACCATGACAAATTACTTTAATAATACAGCTTGCAATGCTTGAACAGAAATAAATTTCACTTCTGAAACTCTCGCCTTTTCCTGCCTGCCTGGAAGATAAAACTGTCCATGAGCTATTTTGTACCCTTTATTCAGTAAAGCTTTTACTAGAACTTAAGCAGGCCAAATAGCTTGCAAATGCAAAAACATTATTCAAGTTCTTATGATTTTTTACCTGAAGGTAAGCCGTGTTGAGAATTCTGTATAACTCAAAGATTAATTTTTTTTTACATCCTGCTTAAACACTGCAATAGTGTTTTATTGTTTTATCTCTGACTTGCAGCATTAGCAATAGTCTACATGGGCTTCAAAACTGAAAGATAATTTCAGTGTTTGTCATAAGTTTGTTAAGGCCACATGCATTCCACAGTTTGAAAAATTTCATTATTCTGTCCATGCTGGGGCTTCGTAATTGGATAGTAAGGATGTTCAAAGACTAATTTAGTGAATTGCACAATATTTTAAATGGAATTATGCAGGTTTATGGGGCCTCAGGGGATTGAGCTAGGAGGCTCTTGAGAAAATCTGTTTATCAGTAAATGATATTAGCAGCTTTCACCTAGCTTTTGTCTTCATTAAATTGCTGCTCTTCCAATTGAGGGTCACATCTGAGGACTGCTTTGATAATTTGTCATTATTGTCTTGTTTATTGGAGCATAAAGTTGATACAGCAAAGGTTGTGCAGTTTATATACAATGTGCAAAGAAGTTTTACCTACCAGCCATGCCAATATCATAGCAAAACATGTCAGGATGCAAGAAATTGTGACTTGTCCAGTAGTCTAATATATTCTAAATCAGCACATCCCTGTATTTAATCTCCTAATATGTTCTAATTGCATGCAAATTTAATACTCCAGATTATAAAACATTGTGTTGTCTTTCCTTCCGTCATTCTTAACTGATGGACATTTGGGGTTTTCTTATATGAAGCCTTTTTTTTCCTGTTCGCTGCCCCTTTTCCAATACTCTGGATTTACCCTGGTGTAAATATGACCAGGGTTTGTCCCATCAATTGGATTTAATTTCCCATAAAATAGTGCATGCAGCAGACTCAGTCCATATTTTAAAGCACCAAGGCCACATTTACATTATTGTTTACAGAATAGAATTTCAGTAAAAAGCAATTTCAGTGCTTCTATTTATGGGAAGAGTAATTGTAGATACTGGCTGTATCATCCAATTATTTATTTCCTTTCATGTTACCGACACCATGGAAGAATTGTAATTTCTCTAACAGTAACTATAGGTGAGATGCATCAATCCTATCATCTATATAGATTGAGAGACTATGGCCCAGCCTTAGACATGTGTTTTCAGGCCCCTTGTCAATGAATTATGTACCCTTTCAAATTTTATTTATGTGTAGGGATCATATACATTTTATAACATGTATGAATTAGGCTTATTTAAAGCACTTGAAAAGGCTTGGCAGTATTGCTACATTTTTTATGATTAAATTATCCTGCAGCCTGATGTGGGAGTGCAAGAGCACTCTTGTTATATTTTATACTAGTGACCTGAGAAAAACTGAAACTTCTGAACTGAAAATTATGCAAGTTTCTACCTAAAGCACTTAAATGTGGGATAATCTGGGGGCTTTTTTGTTTGTTTCTAAGAACCAGTCATTAAAAAACCCAAACAAATATATATTTTTTTATTATTACAAAGAAAGTACATTCTTGACAAGCACTAATCTTCATAAGTAGTTGCCTACAGCCACATCAAATGAAACCTTTCTTACAGAAAATGTTTTCTTCTTAGGAGCTTGTGGCTGGAAAGTGATTTCAATATCAAAACAGATTTTATTGATTTATGAAATTTCAATTTTCAATACACTTTTCAGTTTTACATTGTTGTCAAGGGGATTCAGATGTTGAAACTCAGGGCAAAACCTTAGACCCTACTCATGATCCAAGTAGATCCTTCAGCCTTAAAGGTTAAGCTTGACTGGTCTAGACACATATGGCAAAATATCCTGAGATTTCCTAGACAGAGCACCCCAAACTACCACACCAGTCTGTAGGTCACTCTTGGTTGTCATACACAGGTGCTTTGTACACCCTGACCACAAGCCACCAGTTCATCCTTTCATCCTTTCTCTTGTTTTATTTTTCTATGCACTGTTTTGCTTCCCTGCAGCATCACTGTTCCTTGAGACACTCACATTTGATATCCCCATTTACCCTCTCAAATTAACTCAATATGTTTTCCCAGCTTAATTTATCATATCTCTCAACCCTCTGTTATCTTTGCCCTATCAGTTCCCTTTCCCTACCTGCTCTGGATGTTGCCCAGAAAACCCAACAACTTCCATGGAGTCAATGTGCAAAATTTAATGCAGCCATAAAGGTGGAGATTGCAGATCAATGGTTGGGCTCAATGGTCATAGAGGTTCTTTTCCAGTCCTAATTATTTTATGATTCTGTGCAAGCCCTGCTGCCTGGATTATATCAGCAATTCAATGAATATTTTTAGTTGTTTTATATGTTCCTGTCTACAATTTTATATCTTTAAACATTTGCCGGTTTTGGCTCCTTGCTTGATGTTTTCATGTTCTGTTCTTGTGCTGCTACAGAACGAACCTGAGAAAGTGAGGGGGCTATTTAAACTCAGCTACAAGATGTATCTTACTTATTTTAAGTAGGAAAACCTCTTGTTATTGACAAAATGTAAAAAAGCAAAGATATTGTGGATGTGAGATCCTGAAGATGTAATCTGGTACAGATTCAATAAAAAAGGCTTATGGAAAAATGCAGTAGTTCCATTATTACTTTATTTGGAGGAGAGTAAAACCAGTTCAGGCAGCTCCCTTTGTGTTTTTAAAGAGAACTGTCTCTCTCCAGTGACTACAAGAGGAACTGCATTGCGTGCACCTTTACTAAGTAGCAGCTATAAAACCTTTAGTAAGGGGTTAGCTGGTCCTGTTTATTGTTTCTGCATCTTTTCCTTTCTTCTGAGACCAGAAGAGCTTCTTTTCTAGTTTTCTGTCTTGGTGAGGTATCAACTTTATAAAATGGGAAAACAAAATGGTCCTGTTGACCTATGACTGTTTATGTGCTATGCAGCAAGATCTGTGATATAAATGACTGCAGGAATGACAACCTAGAGAAAGGTAATCTTCTCCCTCCATTTTGTTTTGATTTTTGTTATCATTGGCAACAGGTTTCTTCTGCCTTATGTCTGAAGTCCGATGTCATCAATTTTAAATGTTTCTGAATTTTGTACACTTGACTACAGCTGAGGAGGTCACAGAACCTGTTTGGTGTGAGTTTCTCAACCATCACAGTTTGAAGGTTCCTCTAGATTGCTCTTAAAAGAAAAAAGACGGCCAGCTATTATTCCCCTAAGGGACATATGGAATTCAGGGTAAGGAGTAAGACAGTGGTCTCAGGTAGTCTCCGTCACCTCTTTGTGAAGATGCCTAACTCCAGGAAAGGACAGGAGCTCAAATATTTCTTTCCCTTTCATGCTTCCCATTGGCTATTTCAGGCATTGAACACTTTCCCTTTTGCCACTTACCAATATGCTGCTCTTGTGCATCCTAGTCTTAGTTGCTAAGCATTTCCCATGCCATGGTGGAAAAAAACTTTGGACCATAATTTGATTTTGTGAGTATTATGCAGGGAGATAACATTTAAAAAGTAAGGATGGCATCATGGAGCATCACGGCTTTGCAATCCTTTTCCAGATCTGCTCCTCACTAGGCAGTGACTCCTACAGATTCAGAAACTATGAGTCAAACCTTTGTTACAACAAGGGATATTCGTTACCTATGTTGCTTTAAATGACACCTAAGGCATCCAGATGTCAACAAAAATCAGGACATAAATTACTACTACTACTACTACTACTACTAAAGTAGGAACTCCCCGAGTTGGCCTTGAGACAGCTGGCACTTGTGCCAGGAGTCATGTAGTTATGGCAGAAGGGAGTCCAAATCAACCTAGGGCAAACTCCTAGCAAGTAGGCTGTCCTGAGCTCTGTGCTGCTGCAGGCATTGATGCAAGCCTGTCTGGTTTGCCTGCAACTTTTATGAGAGGATGCTCACGCAATTTTGATAATGCATATTCATGTAGGTCTTGTAAGGGTCAGAAATACATGTGTGAGGCTTCAGTGCAAATAATTTTCTTGTCTTATTAGAACTAAGTATACAGTATACATTATGTTTGTTTTGCATGTATGAAAACCATTTTGATATGTGGAATAAATATTTTTAATAAAAAGGACGGAAATATTAGACTATCTGCAAATATTCTGAGCAACTGAACGTGAAGCACTGTAGTAATATGTTAGAAAAAAAACCCATAAAACTTCAACAATTGGTTTTAAAGAAAATTAAAGTATTGAAGAATTTAAATATGAAAGTGAGACTATTATGGAGTGCAATGAAAAAGTATAAACCTATGTCTGCCAACTGCAGTGAGGGCAGCTAAGCCATTGTGAATACAAGGACACACACTCATTCTCGTGTTAATCTGCTCTGTGTTTACACATGTGTTTTTCAATTCTCATGGGACATCAAAATGGTAATGATTTCCTATTTTTGTAAACAAATGGAAATACAGCTTTCATGACAGCTGTTACTTTGAAAATGATCTAAAATATTTATGCAAATTACAGATTTAAAAATCTTTTCAGTGAAGGTGTTTCCCATTCTTGAGAAAGATTCTGACAATCAAAAATAAAACCAAAAAAAGCATCAGAACCATGCCTGTTATTGTTTAGTCCATAACAAAGACAGCTGTACATACCCTTACTGTGAGTCGCTTTTATCTGAGCAACCTTGCTTAGTAAAATTGGACAATTTATCACCCCGGTGCCTGCAGCAGTGTGCATTACACACAAGTGATTAGTTTGCCACTTCAGCTACTAGCTTTGATACACCTCTGAGAAACTTGCAGTCTGAATGAAAAGGTCAGCATGGAGCTTAAGCTAACTCTCAGGCCCCAGATGGCCAGGGGGACAAATAGTGGGCTGTGGTGTCTCCAGCCTATCTCAGTGGGAGTTGAGGCCTGGGGCATCTGAAGGTTGCTCTGCCCAACAACCCAGAAAAGAGGTTCTGATGCACTCTGGCATAAAAGGTGGAAGATATGAAGTTAGGCACCTACATGAGATTCCAGATGCCCCACATGGTCCACTGACCTCCTGCATTTTAGCTGTTTTCTCCTTCTGTAACTGTGCAAACTAATGAGAAGAGCCATGTCTCTAAGTTAAATACTAACACTGGAAAGAATTAATATGAGCTTCTGGCTGTGATTTCTACACTTAATCCCACAAACCCCAGGAATCTGGTAGATCTGAGGGCCACAGTCTCTTTTGAGTCTTGCCCACTGCTCAGGCTAGCTGGGCAAACTTACACTTGAATATGTGAATATTCACCCAAATATGTGACCCAATATTCACCCGAATATGTGACCCAAAGGTTTCAATCTACAAGGCTTTCACACCCACCCAATTTGATGACATCACCCAAAACAAGGTGTAACCATAATTTTAGGATGCAGCCAGTCTTATCTGAGCTGAATAAATTCTTTAAAAGTCATTGTACTTTTAGAAGTCCAAGACAAAATTTCAAAGAAGGCTTTGCTCTGCCAAAAAAAAAAAAAAAAAAAAAACCACACAAAAAACTGGAGTAATAATTCTGGTTGCCTTTGAGGGGTAACAGTGGAAGGTCTCCTTGAATCTGATAGCACCAGTAGTTAGACTGTACACAGCTGGAAAGAAAAGAAAGAAAAGCAGAATTTTAATTTTTAGCTTCTTAATAAACAGAAATGAAAAAAAGTACTGGTATAATTTTGACCAGTGAGCCAACAGAAGAAAAGGGGAACCTCACTTTATCTGAAACTGCAATAGGCTTAGAGTTACTAACCATTTAATCTCAATGAAAAAAAACCAAACAAACAACGAACCGATTTTTTACTGTAGCTTGAATGCTTTTCCAGCTTGCTGTATCCATGCTCGTATTTCACTGGACTTGGATGTTCAGATGGTTCTACTGGGCTCCTATATTCTAGGCACTGCTCAGATGTTTGCTTGGAATCTTGTGCCAGCTTCCTGCCTGTTCACAAGCAAGTACTCTGAGTTTCACAGCACTGTTCTTACACAGTTTCAGTGAGGGGGTTTCCCAGCTGTTCACTGCAAGGTGCTTTGCAGCTTAGATTTCAGTTTGCAAGGGCACTGCTTTCTGTTTTTGGTGTGTGCACATGTTGCTTAATTTGATTTCTTTCCATAGCAACTGCCTAGATAATTTTTGGATAGTAAGCTAATACTGCAGGTTTGAACTTAGCCAGAGCATTCTGATACTGAAAACTTTATATCTTTTTTTTTTTATTTTTTGTCACCCTAAATAATAAATCCTACAACAAATTTCCCTAGATCCAAAGTTTCTTTGTGAGATGTTATATGTAAAATACTTGATTCTGTTGCAGATCTTTAATGTTTCCATACTTCATTACAGCAGGAAATTTCTTTTGAATTCTGCTCTTTAGAAAAAGGAAGTTTTAGCCCCTTGAAGACCCAATAAATTACTAAAACAGGGCAATTTATGATCTTCATGCATCTCTGCAAAGAAAATTCTCCCTCCAGGTAGACTCAGTCTGTCTAAGATTCAAAGATATTAGAGGCAATTTTATGAAAGGGATCATTAATTATAAGACATGAAATTTTAATAGGAGGCTTCTTTTTCCTGGTATCTTGCATGAGCCAAGATCAAAGTAACTCCTGTATGTTGACCTAGTAAGCATGATAACTGAGCAGATCAGCTTCTCTCTCTGGTTTTTTTAACCTCAGAAAAATCACAGAAGTGATGTGTTTTAAGAGAAAGGGCATTTCGGTGTCATATATGTAACCACAGGAGATGGAAAAATGCTGCTACTTGTTCCGGGCAGGAGAGACCTGGGTCCAAGCAGGGATGTTTAAGTACACTTGTCACGACCAGGACAAGTGTTCTGGGTGCCTTACCAAAGATGACCAAGACTTGCACGTTGCATGGTCAGCTTGACAAGATGTCCATCTGTACCTACTCCTTTATAAGAGGGTCACTGGGGCTGTTTTCCTTCCATATAACATCAGATACAAACCACACTCCAGCCATTAATTAACCCCATTCTGATAATTCAAATCTAGCGGCTTTTTCTGATTCCTCGTGCTCAAATACATGCAGGTTTTTTTACATTAAGGCTGAGACCAGAAAGGATTCATATCAGTCTGAATCAATGATCTTTTCTCTTCATTACTGGCTGCTCCTTCCATCTTTATGTCATCTGAAAACTTTATTAGTGATGATTTAATATTTAATTCCAATTCATTGATAAAAATGTTAAGTAGAAATAAACCCACTGGAACTTAGCTAAAAATGCACCAGGTCAACAATGATTAGTCATTTACAATTACATCTGGAGAGCTATCAATTAAACTGGTTTTAATCTATTTAAAATGTGCTATATAACATATTATTCTAATTTCATAATCAAAATGTCACAAGTCACCAAGTCAAATGTCTCACAGGAGTTTTAGTGTATTATATTCACCCAATTACCTTTAGTAGCTAAACTTCTAATCACATTACAGAATCAAGACCAAATTTCCAAGAGCCTATATTGATTTGCATTAATTGTATTATTGTGCTTTAACGCTTTTCTAATGAAGTTGACTATAATCTGTGACTTTGCGATAAGTCTAATTATTATCTTAGAACTATAAGTCTATTATTATCTTAGCCTTTTATTTTAGGTTTTCTTCTATGAATTTTGATCTTCAAAGTAGTTTAAGAGCTATTGAAAAGAAAGCACCTATGGCTCAGGGAGATGCTCTTTTAGAAATATTCTATTTTTTGTATGCCAGCCACCTGTTGATTTATTGTTGACTAATACTAGTATCTGTGTTTTAACTGATTTGCTTTAGCACTTGAAGGTGTTTCATCATCATTTAAAGAGGTTCTATCATCTGTTTTTTTCTCATCTATAAAAAGACTTGCTTACTGAATGTTTCTGCCTTTTCTGTGTTACTACTCACATTGTATAGTACCAATCAAGTAATTTTGTTAGGGTATCTTTTGTTGGTTCACTTCAAAAATTCCTTTTTCTTATTCCATTCAGCTCATATCAAATTCTTTTTAATTGTGTTATACAGCGATAATCAGTACTTTGAAGTTAGTGTATCTCACAAGCGCCTAATACTTTGATAGTAGTAAACAAACATAAGTTTATTGAGAAACACTAACTTATCCATATTTAAAATTGCAACTCATTTCCAGTATGTATGTCTGATTTTGGTATTCATCATCAAATGTAAAATAAATATATATATTATATATATACATATGCTTCCTAATGTTGTATGCAATCTTCATCTGAGTTAGAATTTCCTATCAGATTTTAAGAAAATAAACACATGGTTAATAAATTATGACATCTTAAATATCTGTGTCTTCTTCAGAATAATAATAAAAAAGCTAAGATTTACTTTTGCTGAGCAGAAAAAGAATGGGAAAGAGAGAGAATATAGGATTCATATGTATGATATCAAAGCACAAGACTGATATTCATCTGAGAAAATGTTGACTTGCCTCACTATACATTGGCGATTCATCAGGACACAGAAGTCCTTGCTTGGTGAGGTCTGCATGAGGTAAAGAAAACCAAAACACTAAAGGCAGCACATCAGGGATCTATTTATTTTGGAATGAGTATCTGGATTGATAGTATGGAGATGGGACTGGGTAGGCTGAGATGCAGCTTGGGGAGGGCTTGCAGGGATGCAGGAGCTGAGTGCTAAAGGCTGAAGAGCATTTTGCTTCTGCCTTGCAATCCACCTGTACTCCACTACTAGTCAGGGCAGCTGATGTCATGCATGTGATCCCATATTCCAGATGGCAGTGAGGGGTGAGAAAAAGACAGGGACCCTTAGATATATTTTATTTGTTTACCTCTGAAAGTGATTTATTTCTTCAACAGCAATGATCCCTCAAATAGAAACCTCTAATAAAAATATCAGGATAAATCCAGGAACAGGCTCACAGGTGAGAAGTTACTCATGCCAGAACTGCCTCAGTTTGTCCAGCCTGATATCTCTCTCGCTTAGCCTAACTGGTATAAAGGGAGTAGGAATGACATCTCCTAGGAAGTGCATCCTCCAGAAGGTCGAAGTTTTGCTCCTTTTATTGCTTTTCTACAAAACACTGAACATTTCCTACAGAGTGGCACAGGCTCAGCCGTGCATGTGAAGAAGGCCAGTGGTCTCCCTTCCCACGTATACCTCACACATACAGGGTGTGAGGCTGCATGCCATGTGGCCAAACAGGTTAAATTATGATCTCCCAGTTTCTGAACTAGTACTATAATAAATAATTAACTAACTAGAGGGATAAATTACTTTTTATGAAAGACAATGACTGTGGAATTCAGTGTTGCTGCTGCAACAGTTCAAGTGTGATCCCATATCTAACATGTCAAGCTTAGTATGGGACTTAAGTAGAGGAAACTCAGCTGGTGATGTCTCAATGGCTTTATGATGCCTGGAGGTGCAGCCACGACCAGGCAATAGACTTTAGTAACTCAAATAAATTTTATAGCCAAACCAAATGCTTAGTGTCTCAGATACTTCTATGGTGTCTGCAGGCTTTTGTGCATCATGCTCCACTTCTGGGACCAGGCACCCAAACCTTTATTTGTCCTCCAGTACTGCTAATACTGCATCCACTGTATCCCCAGCCACACTCAGCACAAGCTCTAACAGAAAAGCTGCCAGCATTTGCTCAGCAGATGCTTTTGCTGAGTTTGCTGTAACTGAGTCCTCCAGAGTATTGTACAGCTTTTTCCAAGTGTAATAATTAGGATTCTTTGGACCAGTAGGACAAGCTGATTGCCATTAGCAGTGCCTTTTTCTCCCTATTACCACATGTGCACTAGTGTTTGTTTTTGTTATTGTAAAAGTAAAGTATGACTGCATTTTCCTCTTTTTCTTTTGATCCTAATGCTCAGTTTGCCCCTGAACTTGTGATATCCCCCCTCCATTTCACAGTGTTTGATCTAGCTATCTAGAATCAGAGAACAGATAAGATCTCAGTATCCAGAGCTCCATGTTAAGAATCTAAATTGGATAGCAAAGACTTCTCCTTTGCCTCAGTTTTATCCCTTCAGCAGAAAGACAAGTGAGTTCCTAGTGAAGGATGTGATTCAAGCTATAGCACATCTTAGTTTCCATAAATCCCTTATGGTCCCTTTCTGTGTACTGGTCCAGCTTGTGTTGAATTTCCATCCCTTGGAAGCAAAAGCTCAATTGAGGCTGCTGTAGATCCTCAGGCTTCCTTTGATACACAGCAGTGCTACACAGCCAGGTGTACAGCCAGAATCCTCGGGAACCAATTTTTACAACCTTTACCATAGATGTAAGCTCACCTGAACTTTAGATACCCCATGCTTTCATGAGATCTATATTTCTGCACAAATCTCATAGCAACTAGAATAAAAGATTACTCTGTAGTCTTCTCATCTAACTGGCAGCATGGTGCACAATCCTCCTTCTGTTGCTCCATTCTGTGTTTAGAAAGTGCTTGAAGGACTTTCATGTCTAGGTGACTTAATATGATATTGATTTCTATTTTTCATAGAGCTTACTAAACTTATTGTTGTTTTTTGTTTTCTGTGTTACTAGCAACAAGGGAAGTGTTACCTGCTGCTTACCATCAGTCATAGAAAATAATCTATTCATACTTGTTAAGCATGACACATTTCTAATATTTTTAAAAAATATTTTTATATTTCTGGTTTTGTTTCTGTTCTATATTTCCTAGAATATCCACCCTTCCCCCTTCCCCATCCTTTATATTATGATATCTTTTCATTTGTATGTTTTTACAGCAAATTAGTTCTTTATAATCAGAAAAATTTGCATCAAGTAAAAAGATAAACTGCTATCAACTTTCTATTCAAATAAAACTCCTGAAATCAACATTACACTAATCAAAAGAGGTGGGTAAACAGATAATTTTGTTAGATGGTCAAAAAGATGTGTTTTAGTAAGCACTAGGGAAAGAACAATTAGAGATTTTTCTAAACATCCTTGAAGAGAGCTAAATGAAGATATTTGCTTCTTATAAAGAAAAATTTTAAAAAGGATGGATTTAATAAAATGCTAGTAAGTACAAGTATGATTAAAATTATATAAACTGTAAATGATGACAAAGCTAATTACCTAATTCCCAAAGAGATAGTCATCACTATATTGATACTTTTCTTATATGAATGTGTCTCAAAGAGCAGCAAAATTAACACTGAAAAATTTTTGTCTCGTGTGTATTCAATTTAAGGGCGATTTCTCCAACACAGTGATGAACAGAGTAAAAGGTTTAAGTACAGTGTTAGAGTCAGGGCCTTTCTTCTGACTTTGCCTGGGCAGAAAATGGACTTGGGCAGCCTGAGCACATGGTTCACAGGGAATTCATATAACCTGAACTGCTGCAGACATCTACACTGGAGCTTGCTGTCTGACCTCCTTTTCTGCTCCTGAAAAGTAGGAAGTGTTTCTAATGAGACAAAGATTCATGCCATCACAAAGTAGGCCATGGAGATAGGTGAGAGAAATCACATCCCACACCAAATAATTTTCTATTAACTACAATAGCCCACCATGACTAAGGTGGATGCAGATATTTCTGCTGCAGACATACAGAGCCAGTGGACCTTCATGTCCGTCTTGTTTAGGGGAGGGTGACACTGATAATTTCTTAAGGAAACCAGGCAAAAGCCCATGTGTGTTCCTTTGACTGTATATCTCTGGCTCATAGGTAACTTCTGAGGCCATTTCGGTGCTTCCACACTTTTTCATCTTTTCCATTCTAACCAGTTGCCATGCCCATCCACTGTTCTTCTTCTCATTTGGATATTTCTCTGACTTTTCTTAAGACATCCTCTTCTTTGCAGTGGCCAGCTTATGCTTTCACAATTCATAGGACAGAATTCATCCAACAAAATTTCACTGGTGTCTATTTTACTCACTATTTTTTTTTAGAAAATCCTATTTTTCCTCTTAAATGTTGATATTTTAGGTAGATGAGTAGCAACATGAGGGAAAACTGAATGGTGAAGTCGAAAGAAAAATTAGGAGACCCATAGAAATATTTTTAAACTACATAAAGATGTTGAAAGAGGTCAGGATTAATGGGCTTAAATTAATGAGATTCCAGTTAGACATCTGGGAAATATTTCTAGCAGTAAAGTGGTAGATTAAGTTGCTTAGGGAGGCCACAAGAGCTCCATCAATGGAAGTTTTTAAGAACAGGTTGAGCAAACCTCTGCCAAGATTGGTGCTCTTATAACTGAACCTGCCCTGAGGAGTCTATTAAATTTGCATGAATTATGGTCACCACTCACAAGAGTTATATTAATACCACAAGAGTGTCATGATGCAAAAGACACACAGCAGAAGGCAACAGAGACCTATCACGAGGTGATACTACTGCACTGCTGAAGTAAGGCTTTGCTTTCTCCTCCTTGCCATCCACCTACCCTTTCTCTTTTCCCAAAGAGATGTGGCAGTGCAGTGCCACGCCTGAGAGTGGGTTGGAGAGGAGGGATGTGCTGCCCTGAAGGGTAAGGGATGAGACGCCTTGGTGTTTTACACATACTTTTCTTTACTGACTTCTTTCTTTCCCACGGTTCACTCTGGTCATATTTCAGTCAGGAGGCTTGGGAAATGACTTGTTTCCAGACTTAGATGCATGCTCCTGCCAAGACCTTTTTTCACTGACAGAATGAGCATTTTTCTATCTCTGCCCCAGGAATCCTGAGCCTAAGATTTACAAGAAAGACTGACTCTTTCAAAAACTTCTTTTCTCTGAACACAGATGGTACCAGGACCTCAGTACCCTTCAGTAGAATCCTTACTTCTTGTTTCCTCCTCCTTCCCATCTGATTTGCATTTTTCTTTCAGGTCTTTTCTTTCAGGTCTTTTCTTGATTCAATTCTTCTTCCCCTCCTTCTTCTTGTTTACCTCCTCATTTGCCAGTTACAGTCTTTCTTGACCTTTTCTTGATCCAAAGCCATGTTTTCTTCTACTTTTATGTTTCCACTTTGAGAAATAAATGCTCTTATTCCAAATTAGAGTAGTACAGAATAATTGAATTAAAGTAAGATCTGTGTAAATATAGAACTGTACAGTTTTACTGTTATTTATAACAATAATTAAGAAAAAGAAAAAGGATATTTGAATTAAATAAGTGTCATTATCTGAATCATCTTCTTCCTGTCTACTTCTGTAATTTTTGAAGTTCTAAAGCTGTCTTAGCTTTTTTCTAGGAAAATCTTTTCATTCAAAGTATGCAATATAGTTAGTTCAATATCCACCACCTCTTACATGGAACAATTATTTTATAATCAGAACATGCATATCTAAGCCAAAATCTTATTTCTGTAAATATGTTCCTTCGTAGAAAATATCTAGCTCCATTGCCCTGTAAATTACTTTACAGAACATGAAACAAGTGATGCACAGGTAAACTAATGCATACACATACATTTGTGTAATCTTTTTAATAAATGTACCTGTAGCTTGATGACTAATTAGAAGAGACAGAAGAAAAAAATAAAGGCAGACACATATTAAGAGAAAATACTGCAAGGTGGTCAGTTATCACTGGAACTGTAAAATGGAGAGAAGGGGTAAATTAAATAGTGTGGAACCTGGGGATACTTATTAGGCCATCAGCAGGGAGCAAGAAGGTGATGTCACACTTAGCAGAAGGAGGAAGACTCATGTAAAGTTGGATGAGATCCAGTTTGTTCTGTAGATTTATGCAGTTAATTTTGTCCCTTGGCTGCATTCTGATGAGCATTTCTCCCCGACATACACCAAGAAAATTGCTTGATTATAGCTGTGTTAATGGTAATCAGCATGCTAATGAGTACCAGAAGGTCGTTACAGAAAAGAGAGGTTCAAAGATGTATAACCTAGAGGAGAAGATGAAGTAAATCTTCAGGGAATGCAAGTGTCTTGTTTGTAGGTCATAGATTATTTGTTTTGGTCATTGTAGAGCACAGGGAGTTTAATTTAAGGACAGAAAAAGATTAAGCTTTTTTGAATTTTAGGAGTAACATAATTAAATATATGCCTATGAAGTAGACAGCAAACAGCGCTGGATTGTTTTTGTTCTACTCTAATGTGTTCCTTGATAGAGATTATATAAGTGTAGTTTATGTCTTTCATGACTTAAATCTAACATTTATTCATGCTTAATATAAAAATTGGAATAACACTTACGGCATTTTGTATTTTGCTAATGACACAGAGTAAAAGAGGAAAGGTTTTGCAGAAAGAAATCCAGAGCAAGCATGTCAAAATATAAAGTGAACATTAAAAGGCAGTGAAATCAGAGGAGAATGAAAATCTATCAATGTGTAAGAGATGCCAGTGAGATAAAAGAAACCATGCAAAATAGTAGTTATAAAATTAGCAAAAAAAGTTGAATATCAGTTACATAAATATCATAGGGAGCATGTAAAATGCTAAGCTGGTAAATATCTTCTTATTTAATTCAAGTTTCTAGTTCTGTTTCAAAAGGTTAATGTGCTCCCTGCTAGAAAAGAACATTTGAATGGTTTTTCCAGAGAGAAAATGACACTGAATAAGGATTACATATACTTTAGGGCAAGCCTCAGGATGAGGGAAATCTAACAGAATACTGAAAGAATAAGTTAGGAGGTTTAACACCTCCTAAGTTCTAGGAAGCCCAGATTTAGATGGAGATATTAATTAAAAAAAAAAACAAAACCAAAAAAAAAACCATGCACACACAAAAAAAAAAAAACAAACAAAAAAAACCAAAACCAAAACAAAAACAAACCTCAAAAAAATACTCTCCAAAAACCACCCAAAAAAACCAAAACAGCTACCCTCCGTATTAGCAAGTAGCTGAAGTTCAAAGGAGAACTGCACCTCTCAGCTCCAGCAGGAAAACAGAAACAAAGGTTTTGAAAGGACATTTGCATGTAGGTGTTTGAATAGGACACACTAAGATTTCTGGATCTCTAAAAGCTAGAAAATCAGAGAACAAAAGGAAAGAAAACACCAACCCAAGCAAGCACTCCCACTCCACCCTTTCTTTTTTTGTTGGGGTTTCTTTGGTCCTTTTATTTATGGGTCTCAGAAGAAAAAGATTAATTATACGTTGAATCTCAAACCAATCCTATCTTGAGCTGTGGGGAAAATTGTCAGAGAAATTGGTAAGCTGTTTTGGACAGCTAGAAACTGACCACACCTCCTCAGAGAATCTACATCTCTAACATCCAGTGCCTAAAGCTCAGATGCTACCACAAAAAGGCTTTAATCTCTTCCAAGAGTCATGTGTTATTTTGAAGGCTGCAAAATAATTCTAATACTTATTCTAAAAGTTATGTTTGCCTTGAAGTTTCATGCTTGTCTGTGCCACTAGTTAAAAGCACATATCAGCTCTACTAGATTATACCATTTCAAAGACCTGATGTGATTATTTAGGCCTCCTTATAGTAAACAGAGAGTAAATGGTACTTCCAGGGGGTGGGGTCAGCTAAAGTAGACACAGGTGACACAACAAGGTTACCAACACAAGCAATCCATGTTTGAAATGCTCGGAGTTACCTCCACCAGGTTGGTTAAAATAGGAGCTAAGGGAGGTACCACTGCAAAACTGGAAAGAAATGCTACCTGGAGGTCTGGTGAAAACCCCTGGGGATCTGTTTTTCACATGGGCAATTGAATTGAGGTACAGCTTCTCAAGACAAGTTGTCTTCTAGGAACACCGATCTCTACTTTTAAATTGTAGAAGGGGTTTTGCACTAGCTGCTTATCTCTTAAGCCATTTAAAGTAAAAGGGGAAATACTTGGAGTGCATATTATTTAAAAAAAAAAAAAAAAATTCTTCTCTGGAGTACTCTGGGCTCTGTTCCTGCTCACTTTTTAAACTGTGAGAAGGCTGAGCTTCCTACGCATTTTCTTAAAATGCTTCCCCTCTGTTCAAATAAGAACAAAAATGGTGCAATTAAAAATTTCTCCAAAAACCCATGCAATATCGGCAGTGGCATTTGTATGTGAAACAGCAAAGCTATTGATGGCAAAATCTACAAAGAATCATGTGTGAGGGCAAAATAATGCAAGAAATTATAAGACCAAAGCCATAGAACAGGAATCAGGTAGAGGGTGATGGATATGGCACGTGGTATGATCCCCAGATTGTTCTCAGACAAAGGGAAAAACAAAAACGTGAATAAATATAGAGTGTGCCAAGCAACCAGAAAGCTGCATAAAGTCAGGATGACTGATTGCAGTAATTGTTGGAGAACACACACTTGGGGGAAGTGCCTTGTGTCAAAGAGCTCACTAAGGACAGGTACAGACTCAACACAGAGGTGGATTCAGGTACATAAACTCGATCTGCTGGTGGTGTTTTATCTCCCTTTGGGTATTTGTGCCACTGCACCTATGTAGTTGACAGATATGGCATGACAACTGTGGCAAAGGTAAGTCTGACTGAGGTGCAGGTGAGGTGGTGATACATGACTGTGTTTCAACTACTGTACCTTGTCCTGTAGAATAAAGAGTACTCTTGAGAAGGTGGAAGCCTGACATGGAGAACAGCTAAGGGCTAGGAGGAACTAAAACCAAACAGCAGCTTATGAAGTTGAGCCACAAATCTCAAAAGGTGGATTAGTTAATTAAATTGCATGGGTTTCATACAAACAGACTACACAGACAAGCCCAAGCATCAGCTCTCCAAACACAGGCATTTCAGGGATGTTTCTGCATTTATAATTGTTCTTTTAAATTGTTCTGAACATAGCCAAGCCTAAAAAAAAAGGCAAAGGGATTGGATTTTTTCTTTAACATCTTTCTCAGATAATTTTCCTTTTTTACCCATAGTGTGTCCCCAAAGGAAAGTGTGAAGTTGAAATGTTGCACCTTCCTTGTAAAGAAGGGATAATGGCTGAACTGTTAAGGTTTACTTTCTTTGTGAAATTTGACATGCTGGTAGGATTTTGCAATTTTCCACAGACACAGGAAAAGCTATCGCTACCTTTTTACAGCTGTCTTTTGGAATATAAAATAATCAGTTCCTGAAGTATTCTATCATATACTGAATGCCTTATTAAGGGGTCTTCCAGAAAGGAAAATATCCAAAGGCACAGAATTTACAACAAGCAAAGTACTATTCTCTGAGTGACCATGGTGAATGCTACATGATATAAATAGGAGTTCAAAAGAAAATTAAAGTGTTCAACTTTTTATAAGAGTCTCTAATTCATTATGGATTAACAAATTATTTAATTTAATTTAATGTAACAAATTAAAAATGTTAATACAAATTTCAAAATTCAGTTTCTTTTCTCACTAGTCCCTAAGGAATAAGATAATAACTTTGCGATAATGACCAAATTATTATTATTATTTAAACTGAAACGATACAGCTAACAGAAGCAGTCTACAAAAAAATCCCAAACTTGTCAAATCTAAAGTTCAAGTTGAGTCAAAACACCTGAAGGATACATTGCATTTTAAAAGACAAGAATATTGAATCACCAAGGAGTTACAAGTCTAAATGGACTGTTAAAATAGTTCCCAGAAGGAATATTTCCTTCCAAATTATGCATATCAAAGCCATAATTGTTTCTTACAATAAACAAGAATAAAAATAGAAATAAAAACCTTCAAGACCAAGCTGCCATTGGACACTGAAAAAACATTAATAATAGAATGAAATACCTGTGTGTACAAATTCTTCATCTAGAGAGCATAAGCTGAATATTATGAGATACTGTTTAAAGTAATTGTTAAGGCATTTCATGCTTCCCACAAAAAACCCTAACTTTACCCACTGTGATCTTCACTATATTTTGGTCAATTTCTCATAAAGATTTTATGGTCAGCTTCTTGCATTTATAGTCATGAAGAGAAGTTAGCAGAATTCTATGCTGAGGAGAAAAGCACATAGGAAGGAAAATAAATTAAATTGAATTAAATTAAAACACTCAAAATTTACCTGATTTTAAATTGGGGCAGAGGATTCTGTGCTCAATTTAATTGCCAATACACTGACATTCAATGATGTTTGAGAGACTCAAGCTGCTGGTCCAGAGGAGTACGCATCTACTGCTAAGATTGTCACGTCTGCCAGGACTATGCAGACATGTGAGATATATTTTTGACATCCAAAATATAGATAGTAGGTTCCTACAAGATGGCAACTGCTTTTAACCTCCACATTTCAAGTTCAATTGCTTAAACAAGGACACCTATTGTCATTTGAGGTGCTTCTATGTAGCTTGTCCAACCTCCCAGTTCCTGCACAGGCATTCCGTAAGTCCTTGGTCAAATCTACCAGTCCTGTGAAGACAGGACATTTCTGGAAGCAGTAGAAGGTAGGACCTTAGAAAAGGTTCAGAAAAAGACCTTCTGATGGTAAGAACTTGGGGGAAAAAAGGTGTATATAGGTAAATTATTATTTAGAAAAGATGAGATTATGGCAATAAAAGTCAATAAAATAAGGAAAGGTAGAGAGAAAAAATGTGGTCCATATCTGTTTGCTCAATGTCATAATGCAAGTGACAGTGGGTGGTCAAAGGCATTAATAGGGACAGACCCCAAAATCTGACAGGAGGAGATGTACTTGAAGAAACACTGTCCAGAAAGTAACACTGCTTGGGAGAGAATTGGATATCAAAAGTATTTGGATTTTGCACAGTAAAAATAGAAAAATGCCCTCAGCTTGATGTGAATTCTTGGGGTTCAGGTGTTCTCCTCCACTCATCAAATATAAATTTGTAAACTTATTTATTAATTTTTTCCTCCTCCAGACATACTGCCCATGTACCTTCACAGAATTGTTGTCTGGCAGCATAAGGTCAGCATCTACCTCTTTTATCACATTCCTCAGGGAGGGTCATCTGGCATATTTGAAAAGCTCACTTTAGTGTAAGTTAATCTCTTGGTAGATTTTTGTCATTTTCATTCGTTTTAAAGGCATCCTAAAACAATAACTCATATGTAGACCTCTTCTGAGCAAATAAATCCTGGACGGCCCATCATGTACTGTTCTGTGCCTTAAACCTACAGGCCAATAAGCTGGGGACAATTCTACAAGTAGTAAAAATGAGCATGGGAGCTTATGTTAGAAGTAGCTTAATTTGCATTTGGCACACAGCCACTCTTACATTTCTTCCTTTATTGACTGTTCTTACAGGCACTAGATATGGGAATAGGTGTGCATTTAGCCTCATAGAGTGTAGAATTGACTGCAGCAAGCTGTTTGTATTTGTTATAATGTTTAGTAGTAATATTTTTGTGTCATTATATACTACTGTTATTATATTATTATATTGCTGTGTTATTAAATGTAGTAAATGCTGTATAAATATGGTATATTGCCAAATAATAACATTATTATTTATGAGATATCTAACTTCAGCAGAAATGTTGGTCTGTGCTCCAGATTGTGTAGTGAAACATTTGTTTGCTTGCTCTTATGCATCAGTCAGTTTCCTCTCAAGTTTGTCTTTTGTTAGCAAGCCCCACATTTTGCATCTACAGTATTACTCTATTCCATTTCCAAGTTTCCTGGAAACTTAGCAGCAACCATATTCTCTGGTAGGATTTATGCATGGCATGGGAAAAACTGCCCTTTCTTCCAATAAATATGATCTTTTCCTTTCCTTTTGTGTGCTTCTTTTACACACTGTGGAAATATGAACTTACAGAAGAAAAGAAAATTTGACCCAACTTCTGAAACTTTAACCTCCATTTGCTACTTACTTTCTGTCTTTCAGTGACAATAATTGGCTTCTTTAGTGAATCTCAATTCAGAAAAGCACATACAAGCCCTCTCCTGCTTCATGCAAATACCTAACCTAAGAATCGAGAAGTTACTATGAAATAGGGCTCAGTACTGGAATATAAGCTTTCACCATCTAGTAATTGGTGCCAGGTTTTCTCTTCTGTTTTGGTTCCAGCCTTTCACTCTAAAAATGCAATTTACCCATTTCTTTGCTCAAACAACCCCAAGAATTCCAGGGACATAACAGACTTTATTTCCACACAACTACAAAAAGCATAAGGTTCTAGTTTACTACAAATCCAAGAAAATAAAGTATAACCAGGAGCAGTTTTCTCCTTTCTTATTCTTTCATTGTGTGCAATGCCCTTAGGTTTTTTATCACTATATATGTAGATGTGGAGAGAAAATCAGCTATTTTTGCACAGGTTCAGAGACCAGTTAAATTAAAATGGTTAAAGGTAATTTGTTGATCTTTTTTACACAGTGTTTATATACTAGAAGCATCACCTCAGATCAGCTATTTTAACATAATGTAATTTTGCAAAATATTGGTTTAGTCACAAAAAATTCTATAGAAGGAAGCATATTGGATAAAGTATCACTCATGGTGTAATTTTAATTCTGAAATACCTTGCTAAGAGGGCTTATTTAAATAGGTTCTCTCTGAGATGAATATTTAGAAAAAATTCCTACAGGATGATTTATAGAAAAATTATATGAACAGAATGAAGGACAGAAGAATTTTATTAGAAAAGAGCCTCATTTCCACAAAATATAAATTATACCTTTTAGAAACTGTATTGAGTTTTATTAATATTCTGCAGACAGCCTGCAGTGTTAATCTCCACCCCTACCTATAAGATTTTCATTATGAGGTACAAAGTGTATTTACCCTTTAACCAAATAATTTTTGAGTACTTCAATGCAGCCTTCACTGCAGTTTACATATCTTACAAAATATTTTCCTTCTGGAAACACAGCTTATTTTGTGGCTTTATTCTACATAAAATCTTTGGTGAAACATTTACATGTATGTGAATATATATAAGCTGTTACACATATGCATCTATGTAAATATAGGGTTTATACATATTGGTCTTCAATTTACATATATCTCATATTTCCACTATAGGTATAAATTTTAATGTTTGTACATTGCATATAGGATCTTTAGCACTTGTATATATATATTTTCTGACCTCAATTATTTAACCAGGCTGCTTGACACTGAATTCCTTTTTGCCTGTTTGGGACTCAATATATAGAGAAATATACCAACAAACCATTAAGTAGAGAGATCTGGATAATCAGTAATTTGTTTACAATTATTTACTCTTATTACTTTTTTTCCCCACAGAACTCCTCCTTCTTTTGAAGCTCAAGAAATATTTTTTTTTTTTTGTAAATTAGGTTAATCTCTGCATCAATCATTCCAGAAATATGAAGATGTTTTGCTTGCAAGGAAAAATAAGAGCTAGGGAGTTCCAATTATATGTTCTGGGAGATTTCTTAGAAACGGTGATCTACAGCTGTAACCATGTGAATGCAGAATACAGTGCCAACTCCACAAAAGCCAGAAACTTTACATTTTTGTACAGGCAATATATCTTGCTTCTAAAAACTAAATATTTAGAACTCATGTCTCAATTGGAACTAACTTTTCAAAACTCCAAGCAAAACAAAACAAAATTAATGGTGTATGAAAATTGAATCAAATTCAGAATGTGTCAGAAACTATTTTATTTTGTCTACATAATAAATTTAACTGTGACTAATAAAATCTCTCTCTGGAAAAATATAGCATAAATATACCCAGAAAGTTCTAGATATACCTTCTCGATGACATACATAAATTATTTTCCTGCCCTCTTCAACATTTATATTTTGTTATAACATCTATAATCAGCCCATTATATCAACATGTATACATTGATTTTCTGAACATTATAACTGGCTTCTAGCTCTCTAGAACTGCTTTGTCCTATTATGTTGAAGGGATTTGTTCAGTTTTGTATGCTGTTAGCCATAAATATATGACTAACAGTATTAATCCTGAAAAGAGAATCCTTGCAATAAGCCATGAATCATTTAACAGTCCTGTTTGTTGTACAGTGAGGCTCTGATTCTGGCTTCAGTGCCAAGCTTGAGTAAATCAGATTTGCTCAAGAGAGTTCTGGAGACAACATAACACTATAAAATTGTCCTCTCTTGGACCATGATCTCCTTGGAGTTCTGAACTAGTCCTTAGAACAAAAAGAGTTGATGTGGTTGTTGACCTACATGCTTTGTGTGGTTTGTTTTGATGTTCATCCTCTCAAAACAGCCAGCAATACCAAATACAGTTTGAGGGATTTTATGCCAGTCCTTCTGCAAGTTAGCTCTACAATACATAAAAGCACAATTTTTTATGCCCTGGCCATGTTGTCCCTATATTGCAGTCCTGTGGCCACTGAGACTGTTCACAGCTAGGGAGATGAATACTGTGTTTTTCTGCTGTAAAATTAACCTGATAATATTGTCTTCATATCTTCTTGCTGTCCTTGAGATCTCAGCCCAACAGTTTCTCCAACAAATCTAATTACAGTTGAAACAAATGATTGCTGTAAGTTCATTCCAGGCTAACTCTTCTATTCTATACTCCCACTCTAGACTCACAGACTTAGTTTTTCCAAATTTTAATCCTGAGCTGGGGTCTAACATGATTGTAGTCAGGGACTGTTGACCCTAAAATGGGAAGTTTACTTCACATTCCTTGCAGAGGCTCATTCATTTTTAGCAAAACTTGGATGAGTATTTCACTGTTCACTCACTGCTTATCCTAATGTGTTGGTAAGGAGTGAATGGATTTCGACTGAGCCCAGAGTTGTGTTGGTTTGTGGCTGGCTGGTTGCTTTTTTTGCTGAAGGCTTTATGAGTTTCTAAAAGCACAGCTAGGAAAGTTACATTTTTTTAGGCAATGTTAATGAGCTTTTAGTTGTCTTTGTGAGCATCTATTCCCATCTGGGCATTTTATAAACTTTTGGAAAGCTGCAATAAAAATTCCCAGCTCAGACCTCTTCAGAGTTTTTTTGAGGACCTCCTACCAGCGGAGCAAGCTCTACTAACATGCACCAAACAAAGCAAGCAGAAGTTATAAAGGGTTGCTTTGCAAACTTACTCAAGAGCTGGATGAGTGAAGCTGAGGCTGTTCAGGCAAAACATCTAGAACATTTACAGGAAACCAAAGTGTCAAAACAAAGGGATGTATGTAACCAGGTTGTCTGAGAGCTGGAGCCAGGTGACAGCTGATAAATTGGGGAGAATGAGTGGAACAAATGGAGTGTGGGAGTGCATTTGAGAAGGAGCCAGCACCCCCAGACTCGACTGCGGAAAGTGACAGGGAAAAGAAACTGAGGAAAGGGATGCTGAAGTTTGGGTGAAAATACAAAGAAGGTATTAAAGGTTCTGCAGTAAGGAAAAGAGAAAAGGAAAGAAACATTATATGTATAACATCTGATTATTCACTGATACAATTAAATACCATTGTACTTATAAAATAGAACATGGTAAAAGGCTAAAAGTTTAAAACAGAAGATCCTAGACATCTCAGATTACTGGAAAATTTAATCATGTCTTGCCTGGTAAAACATCTCTCAATTATTATAAATATTGCATATAAAAATTAAAAAAAATTCAAAGTATGTTACCATGTAGATAAGCAACATAAAAAGCCCACAAGAAAATTTGGAACATTATCTTCTGAGCTGTGGTTGTAGTATAAGGAGAAGGAAAAGTACCAACCAGATGTTCATTGATGGAGCATTGTTGCACTATGCACAGGATGAGTCCAGGTTTCTTGGAAAATACAGTTAGTGATCAGATCCTTAAGCTTACCTTGTTTAAAAATATGCACAAGTGAATTAAATGACATTGTGTGGGCCAATAGCTCTCAGGTGTTTGCAAAATCTATCAAGTTTTATTTTGTGATATTCACAGTAAGGAAGATTTTTCCATGTAATCACACTTTATTTTTACCTGTGGTAACCTCACAGAACCCAGTTCATGACTTCTAAACCCCAACATACCAGACAAGGCATATGGAAGAGAGAGAGAGATTTTGCCCTCCCCAGCAAATTTATTTCATGCTTAGCACAGAGAAAAAGAAAAAAAAATCTTCTGCAAAGGGAAAATACATAACTTGCCTTACATAAATTGAAAGCATGGATTTGGCTTTACATCACATTTGGATCTGCATGTACCAAAGTCGTGTTACAAGGCAAAAAGGAGATGAAGAATGAGACAAAAAGTAAAATTGAAAAGATAGAACACAAATACTGGCTCA
This sequence comes from Vidua macroura, assembly GCF_024509145.1. Classification (NCBI taxonomy): domain Eukaryota; kingdom Metazoa; phylum Chordata; class Aves; order Passeriformes; family Viduidae; genus Vidua; species Vidua macroura. Next base: position 48,408,548 of record NC_071572.1, on the reverse strand, counting down.
TGAAAGAAAGCAATAGAATTGTTTTGGAAATTTGAATGTTCAAGATAGACAAGCCCCCAGGCAGAGCTGACTTGCAAAATGGAACCTTACTGAATTTGGCAGATACAGAAAGCAAGTGTGACAGTCCTACGCCTAAGAGTTTTACCAGACTGAATCATTCTTCAGCAGTCACTGTGGATACTGAACTAGGCACAAACAAGTGTCCCTCCAGCCTCCAGCGAGCATGTTTCTCTTATTAGCCAGCATTTCTGTCTCTCAGGCATGGAAATGAATGTTACTGATTTTGGCAAGTGAGGATCCTCTGTGGGTTTCTTTCCAGACCTCTCAAAAGTATATGTTGGCACTATCAGAAGATCAAAGGAAGACAAGATTTATCTTGCCAAAGACAGTCATTTAGTGCAATCTAATTTGAAGAATTTCTTTACTTTAGAACTGACAGTTTTTCATTATGTCAAGGAATATTTTTATTCTGTGATTGAAAACATCTGAGTGCATCATCTTTATTCATGACATCCATGTGGTCTAAATGACTTTTGAGCTCTTTCCTTCTTTTATTATTGTATTTAATAACATGTTTTATTTAGCTACATTTTGCAAGGTAATTTAAGACCGTGGTGATTTTGTTCTATTAATTTCTTAAGTAAAGGGAGTTATGAGCTCAAAAGTGGATTGTAATTTTAAATCATATGGTCTGTAGCTTTTTAGATTAAAACAGTGATAAAGATAGGTCAAATAGACAGTTAGCTGGTCTAAAAGTCTCATGATAATTGTTCCTGGAAATTTTGTGACATTGCATCTAAGAAAGAAAATGCTACACCATGCATTAATACTAATTATTGAGTAAACTTTCTAACGGCTTTGCATGTCCCATACTGAGAGTAGATTCTTTATCTGGGAATATCTGAGATATCTTTATCTGGCTCTTCTGAAATAAGCTGTTCTTCGCACTAAATATATTTTCCCTTCATCTATGTAGTTTTCACACGTATTTGTAAATTAAATCTCTTGATGAAGTACTTCAGAATACCCTTAGTACACCTATGTGTTGATTATCATTATAGCATTAAGGGAATCATGATGCTGTCAAGGCCTAACCTGACAAATACCTTGGAAATTTAGGTGTGACAAACTTAAGAGCAGTATATATGACTGTGGTTCTGCTATCTAGGTTATGAACATTTCAAGCCTATTAATAATACATAGTTTATGGCTTTTACTGCCCTATTAACAGTAGTGTTTTGGGGTTTTTTAATTCTAATGAATTTTGACATGTTTATTTCATTCTTAAGTCCAAGTTCCAGATACTCTTATACGCACAACAGATCCAATCAAAATTTTCAGTAAACCTCTACCAAACTTCTGTTTATATATGCCATTGCAAAATGCCACAGTATAAATAACAAATATCCCAATATAATCAGCAAGCCTATTTTTCCTACTTCTGCCTGGTTTTTCTCACACTTAACAAACAAATGGAGCTGCCAAATGCTAATCTTGACATTTTACATTTCCCTTCACCCTGGCGGATTTTAAATCTCAGTAGTGATGTTCTGACCTCTGGTCCCAGGGCACATTCCACTACTACATACAGAAAGCCCAAAGCACTAAGTTCTGCCAGGAACTCTGTGCTAAGCCATTTATAAGGTGGGATAAAAGCAGCAGAACAGGTTTTGTGCCTACTAGGGAGATCTGACCTACTGCTTTTCTTTTGTACTACCTGAGTACATGAAGGGCATAATGAAGCATCTTTTTAAAAGAAGCAATTTAAAGCTGTTTAGAGAAGATGTTGGCTTTTGTTTTGTTTTGTTATGTTTTTACAGGCAAAACACAAAGCCTACTGTGTTCTCTGAAGCTGTGTATCATTTAAGCCATGAGCTCCGGCGGCGCGTCACTTTTCCCGCCCCGACCGGCTCCCGAAAACATGGCTTGGCACCTCGGCTCCTCATCAGGGTCGATGCCACCGTTTCTGCGGCTGCTCCCCGGGGTGGGCTGGCCGTGCTTTGTCGTCGGCGCAAGGGAAGAAACGAAGAGGCAGGGAATTGTCCAAACTCGTCTGCGTCGCAGCTGGACACTTTATTGGTCGCAGGAGCTGCAATGGAGAAACTGCGGCCGCTCCCAGCCTCACTTGGATGAATCTGGCCCCAAGGCTGGGGTGCTGTGGAGGGATATAGGGGTGGGACAGGGGAGGACTGGAGCTCTCCACCCAATGAACACAGACGCCGTGGCTGTGACGTTGCCACAACGGCCAATGGGGACACGACGGGGGCGGACATGGGGGTTCAGGGCCAGTGGGACCACGGGAATGAAGTGACGAGCACGGAACTGCCGGGGACCGGATGGGGGAGTGGTCACAGGAGTGGCAGGGGAGAAGACCCAATGGCCGGCAGCCTGGGGTTAACTTCCGTGGCGGGGGATAACACAGGGGATGCACGAGGATACATGGAACCGGTAAGCTAACAAAGACCAGAACCCCAAATCTGAACCTAAAACCCAGGATGCAACAATGAACTAGAAAGAAAACATTAATCCCTGGCATCTCTCGGAAACATTTCATTTTAATGACAGTGATGTAAAAAAGTCAAATCAAAAAAGAATATTGAAAATACTTGAAAATTTTACAAGTCATTATTTTCATTGTCTATGACACCTGAAATTCAGGTTAAACTCTCTTCAGAGCTTTTTATTCACTCTTTCCTCTCAAATGCATACCAAGAAACACTTGGGGCTTGGTTTAATTGTGTAAATATGGAAACTTTTTGTCACTTCACAGAAACTCTTTGCCACTTTACACAGCCTGAGGTATGAAACTTTAAGTCACTTGCAGTATAGTAAACCTGATACACAACTTATGGCACATCCCGGAATATGCCAGGTGGAATCTGAAGATGAAATAGAATATCCTGAGTCACAGCCAGTGGAATCCAGCTCAAAATAGCTGGATCCATCTTTATTTAGATGTAGCTGAAGTATGTCTGAGTGGCAAGATTCAGGTTGAAATTAAAAGCTCTGCATTTAGGAGTGTGTGTAGATGAATGTGAGCTAAGCATGGGGATCTAATCTGTGCAATTAATAAAGCCTGAGAGGGACTTTGCAGAGCTGGTATAGATTGCATGACCTCCAGCTGCTGATCCAGAAAGTTACAAGCCTACCATGTACCTGCCTGGTAGTTGCTCCATCTGTAAACTCCTCTGTTCAGGAAACTGAATCCAGCACTAGATGTCCTTTGACTGTGATGGGAACCAGTGCTTAACCCACAGGCCAACATCTTTCTGTAGGCACATAGACTCAGTAGAAAAGTAGAGCTGAATCTCAGACCTTGTAGCAAAACTGATTTACATCAGCCATGGAATAGTACAATTTGTATAATTCAGGAGACAGGTGAAATGAACAGGGCTAATGCCTTTATTAATGTTCAGCTCTTTATTAAAAAGATCAGCTGGGCAGGGGGCCCAAACTGAGCTCGCCCCCACTGATGTAGCTTTCCCAGGTAGCCAAAGGGAAGGAGGCGTGCAGAATCTGTCGCTGAAGTCCAGAGCAGCAGTTGTCCCTTCTTTCCTTGTGGCACACTGGTAGCCAAAGGGTGAAGAGGCGTGCAGAGTCTATTGCTGAAGTGCAGGACAACAGCTGTCCCTGCTTCTTCCCTTGCAGCAGCACCAGGAGCTCTGCCATTCTGTCTCCCTGCTTCCCCCAGCCTACTCTAGTCTAGTCTTTTTTAGGTGATGGTGACGGACAAAAGTCAGTCAGGGGATGTGTTCCTTCTTCCTCAGCTAGGGCATTTGTCTAGCCCCCCTTTACTGGGTTTTGTTCTTTATTTAGGGGTGTCTTTATCCCCTAAAAATACTCCCATAATCCCAAGGGTATTTATTTGCATTTTAGTTCCAGAATGTTGGCTGAGTGAAGGAGGCAGGTTATCTCCAGGTAGTTTAGAGAAAACAAACAGAGCAATTAGCTAATTAACATTTCAATATCGGTACTCAGCTAGAGCCAGCAGCTGTTCCAGTGTTGCCATGGGAACTAGGAAGGCCTTGCCCGAGTCTCTGGGGAACACCTGGTTACAACAGGGTGCCCAGGTGGTCTGAATGATGTTGTTCCCATCGCAGAAATCAGTGCTCAGAGCTCGCACAGGGACTGGTAGTTCCTACTGCTCCCAGTCTGCACAAGAAAGAAGAGTGAATGCTTGCTCTACTTCAAAGAATTATCTATGACAAAATTTTAGGATCAAACCTATCTTTTTTTCTCCTTTTTCTCCTTTCCCATTGTTATCTTGTGCATTAAAAAAAAAAAAAAAAAAAAAAAAAATAAGAAGAAGAAGAAGAATCATAACATATCTTAAACTGGGAGAGACCCCACTAGGGATCATCAAAGTCTAACTTCTGGCCCTGTAGAGGATAATCTCATTTCAGTAATGTAGCATTGAAGACACATCTAGTGCAAATAACTAAAATTATTTCAAAATACATAAACGACAAAACTCAGCTATATTTAACCTTTTTCTTAGATGCAAACAGCTGAGGAGAAGGGGCTTGCTGAAGAAGAGCTTATGTCTGCAGAAGTCTCTTCCAGCAACTAAGTGTAAAGTCTTCAAATTAGGTAAATAAAATTCAAATTACTCTTTGTTGTTGTTGTTGTTGTTGTTTTAATATTTGCCAATCAAAGCTATCAGAAAATTAAACTTTTTTTTTTAATGTTAGTGTTCTTCTTTAATCCCAGATACTTGCAACAACTTTGTCTGCCTCAATATCTCACTCATTTAAGTGATGCTTAAAAATATGTGTATGTAAGAGTAAATTTTAAAACAAATACTGGAGAAATGGATCTGGATGAGGAATCTTGGATCAATGAGTCCCATTACTAGGTATAAATGACATCAAAAAATCATTTTGTACAGCTTTTACCCACTATTCTTTTTCAGCCAATTTTGTTTCTTTATGAATGTGTTTGGGTTTTTTTCCCTATTTCTGTGAGAGGGACTTCAGGATAAGAGAGGTTATGATTCCCTGGGTGGGAAGTAATATGGTTCGGGAAATAAGGAATTTTGTTGCTCTTACAATACCATGCAACCCCAATGACAGCTGGACCTGGGAGCAAGGTGAAACAATTAGCATTATCACCAGTCACCTCTCCCCAGGACCTTACTTCAAGGGGTGGGGGTTCCCCCCAAACAGGGCTCAGCTCCCTTCTCAACCACTTTTTCTTTGCTGAAGTTAGGGTGATGATATTTTTGGAGAAAGTGTTATGCTTCCATTTAAAAACCATTTGCTAACCTCTGATGGACCCCAAAAGTAATACAAAATAGACTCCCCATGCATCTGCCATAGCTACTCTTCATTACACCTTTTCCAGCTTGAACTTACTCTTTCCTGAAAATGAATAATGAAAGCAGTCCAGGGTATTGCAGACAAAATTTAATTTACCTTTTGTACAAAGGCATTGATGCCCTTTTGTCTGTATTGAGGAATACCACAACAGACATACCTAAGGACTGCACATTTTTCATGGCCACATCATCTTTGCAGCTCATAGTTCCCTCAGATGAAATTAATCGTACACAGATATATCTAAGTAGGCAACACAGGGTTCTGTTCTGGCCAATTTACAGAAACAGGCACTAAGGGATCACTAATCTTGCCAAATTTCTATTTCAGAGTGAAATGGACTATGCCATAAAAGTGCTGCCTAATTCTCTCAGCTGATTGTAATGGTGTACATCTGTCTTTGGTCAAATGAGTTTCTTTTCTTGCAATCAGTGATTAGGTCTTTCCTATCTCTGGGAATAAGAGCTAGGAAAAATTCTCCTTACACATCTTAATCTGTGTGATTAAATTTTATCTGATTTTTTTTTCCTTCAGTTCTCAATGTCACCTCATTCTCCCTTTATGATTTCCCTGTTCAAACTCTTTGAAGTAAATCTTTCGTTTGTATGTCTGTTCATTTATAAATTTGTCAGATAACTGTCCACTAATAAAGGTGGAAGTCAGTATTCCCCATCAGAAATGTAGGCCCAAGTCCTGTCTCATTTTCAGCATATCCGTGGATCAACCTTTGAAAATTAAAAGCCATATTCAAGTCAAATGCCTAAACAAATCTGAACATCCTCAGATGAAGCCTTTATATCCAGGAAAATTATTCTGACACTGACTGAAAATTGTCTTTCAAAATGTGCAACTTTCAAACAAAATTAATTTTTGTACCTTTCTTTCAGAAAATTATTGTTTGGATTTTTTTTTCCCCTACATCTACTTTGATGTAGTACTTAAGTTTTCAAAAATAGAAATTTACTGTGCATCATTGATTATACAATCATTTACCAAAGCCCCCCAGAAATTAATAAAAGAAATATAACACACCAAATATATAATTATCTTTACGAGAGTTGTTTTTATCTTGGCAATGATCTTAGAAATAAATGTTGCTCTTGTCAAAAATGATATTTCAGGACTCTGGAGAACAATCATAATGAAGTCAATTTAAATTTTTATGGAGAAGTCTACTGAAAAAACATCCATACAGGAATAAGAGTAAATAAATAAAGTAAGTTGACTGGAAAATGCAGATTTGTGCCAAATATTTTTTTCCCTATATATAAAATATTATCAATTTTAACCTTTGGCACATTATATTTAGGCATCTTTCAGAAGTACAGTTTTATTACCCATCCAGTGACAATAGACTGAGTATTGTTTTAGTTATCTCAGATTTAATGAAGTGTTCTTTAGTAAGTAAAACACCCAAATTTGTAATCACCTGCCTTTAAACAAGAGATTATTTCAAAATTCTTGAATTAATGTATTATGTTTTTGCTGTATCAGGAACAGCATGCTCAGTATTTTGTAAAACTGAACTCTTAATCAATTATAAAATCTTTCGGTGACTTTTCATTTTTTTCTTGAATTTATTGTGCAAATAAAACCCAGGGTCAACATTATTTAACCTAGGTTTGATGAGACAACACCCAAAAATCATAGAAAGAAGCTATACAGTTAATGAGTAGCAAATCTTTTTATTATTTACTGAAAAAAAAATTAGATGAAGTTGTGACATCTGTTCTCATATTATATTGGTTGTGTTTCTTACATCTGAAAATTATAAAGGTTAGCCATAAACTACAATGCATTTTAAAACCAAAATTTAGACTTGTCTTGCTCTTTATTTTTTTTTTTTTAACGCTAGAAGTACTCTATTGAAAAAATGGGCAAATATCTTAAAACATCTAAATATCACTTCTCTGTAAGTCCAAAGGCATAGACTAAGATCAACCATTTCAATCAGTCTGAATCACGTTCAGGAGTTCCACTGATTTATCCTTCTATTGGCCCTTCTAGGAAAGTATCTTTTTTTTCCCTTTTGCTCCCTGTCTTCTATATTTCATTTCATGTGTCTATCGAGGCTATGAAAGATAAAGCTATCTGCTTTCTCCTGTAGTAAAGAACTATATGGAATCAGTTCACCTGTCTGTCACTCCTCATTAAATTCTTACCCTCTTCATTCACATTCTGATCTTTGCAAATGAACATTTGCTTAATAAATGTTCCCAAGACTAACAGTGCAGAGTGAAAATCCCACACAGCAGTAAATTATTAACTCAGTCACAGGGGGAGTGCCATATATGACTTTTCAGAATGAGTTATTATGTGGATCATCATGTAATTATGAATTTTTCAAGCCATGATAGAGGAAAATTGAATATTTAATATTTTATGGACATATTCTGCACTGAGGACATCTTTCAAAATTTTATGATAATTTTTGGAGTGAGCAAAGAGCAGAACAAAAGTTACAAAATAATTACAAAGTGGAATATTTAATCACCATGGACATTGTTGGCGATTTTTCAAATTGCATAATATAATCAAGGTCATGAACTTTTAATCACGATGTATTCAAATGGAAAAAATATATGCATTAAATTTGATCTACAAGTATGTTTTGATTGTTTAAGAAATGAGAATATGAGGCTTCATGCTTTATTGTACGACGAGTAGAATGATGTAAATATTCATGACTATTCAAACACTCCAGATCATTCGTGGCTTGCCCCTACATGGGGCATTTAGAAATACTGAAACATGAACATAATCCTGTGCTGCTTGCTCCAGGAATGCTTGCAGAAAGCAGGGAGCACGAGGAAGAGCAGCATGGGTGGCTCAGCACTGTCGTTCTAGACAGTTTTAAACATCCTGGGGTATTCACAGCATCTGTATTAGCCTGAGAAAGAAAACACAAGATCTGTGGGAGACCAGAGCCCTGCTGAAGCTACAGCTGGTTGCCAGGCAGGTTATCCTCAGGCATTTAAATGGTATTAGGCACCTATATTTAGGCTTTTGAATCATACCCTAGGAAGCTGAAACCAAGTGTGTTTTAAGTGGCACGAAATACCCACATATGTGAAACAGACTTGAGCTGTGAATTGGAAGTGCAGGAATCACTTAGGAGAGGAAAATATTTACTTTGTCTTCTGATAAAGGAGAAACTGAACAGAAAAGGCATGTTTCTAAAGCAGTGTTTTAGGAATAGTAAAAGTTTATCAAGCACTTGATATTAAATCAAATCAGATACTGTTTGGTAACTGTTCAACTTAGTGCAAATCTAGAACAAATAAAACCCCAAATAAATAGTGCTCCTTTCCTTAAAAGTCATTTACCCTCCCAGAAAACCTGATGAAAAGCTTAAAGGATTGAGGAACCATAGAGCAAAACAAAGTATATACAGTAAGTACACATTAGTCTGGAACTCTCATCTCATGTATATACAAAAAAAATTCTTAATTTTATTTAATTTATTTGTTTAAATAATTTACTGCACGGCCATTACTGAAAAGTATCTTGATGCCACACATAAAATAATTCACAGATACTGTACTATTCCAGATGCCAAGGCATCAGCCTGACTTCATTTGCCCACAGGGGTAAATGATGGAAATTAAAAGGTTTGGATCAGAATGACCCTGCACTGGCAGTGTGCTCCAGCCTTAGTCACAAAAGGCATACTAAAAAACACATTGGAGAAGAGGACCAGTAGGCACTGTCCAGATGCAAAGAGAGTCCAAACCACCCAATATTGAGAAGAAATATTTTGCTTCCTTTTACAGAGAAATGCTGCTCTGCCTTGATTCATGACTGCCTGCTTCAAGACAAAACTGCTTCATGTCCTTGCAAAGTGACTGGATGAAGTTGGGTCCAACAAAGTGGTGGTCTGAGAAGAGCTACTCAAATAATTTAGTGTAATATATCTTAATAACATTTTACAAATCTCTTTGAGTTGTATATGGACCTGTATATACATTTATATAGGCTGTATAATATAATTTTCAATATGACATACTATTACCTGACCATTGTTGTGTTCCTTACTCCAAGGATATCTCTCAATGGCCTTCAGAATGAGACACTTCTAAAATTTTAATCATATTTTGATTTTGGAAGAAAGTTAAATGTGTGTTTGTCTGTGTGAGAAAGAAAACATTTTTCTGTTAAGGTAAAAATAAACCTAGACTTTAAAAAATGCTAGGACCCAAGTACTGAATCTCAAGTGCATCATACAATAAGAAGAAATTTTTTTCTTTTGCTTGAAGGAACACCATTGATAAATGACCTGGCTCAAATCCTAGGATGATGGCAATAATGAATAACAATCTCAGTCCTGGTAATTATAGTTTTTCTACCTGTGGTTACAGTGGCAGTTTCAAATATGGGTGATCCCTTCAGTTGTTTCAAGTTTCAATTATGTGTTTGGGTTATTACATGAAGTATTTGTTCTCTCCCAAATCAACAGATCATCAGAGACAAGTTAAATATATGAGGGACTTGGGAAGGTATGACATATAGGAGTGTGATTTCTGTTAACATTTTTAATTAGTGTCTGCTTGCTTAGTGTTTACCAAGGAAACTTTTTCATATCTTTGCTCACAAAATAAAGTAACTGCTTTTGGGGTCAGAAAAGCATGTCATTTATCTACTAGCCAGTGCAGGATTTTCATGCCTGTCCCAGTGATATTAGACATTTCTATCTTTATGTTGGTCTACAAAATAAGTGTCTTAGCATTCATCTCTGCAATTTCTTTGCAGAAGTTCAAGTATTCTCACTGTCAGTATTTTCTGACCCTGACAGTCCTGGTGTGGACATTTGGTAGGTCACATTGACACCCTGACATGAATGTCGCAAATCCATATTTGTCATTTCAGTAGCACTTCGGGGACTTTTGTATGTTGTTGAGCATTTCTAACTATAATAGCAGAACAGCAATCACAGACAAATGCCCAGGTGGATTTTCTTGCTTGCCTAGGTATCTCCCTTCATAATTTTATATAGCAAAACATGATGTACTTTTCAGGATGCCTCTGGTGATAATTCTTGTGCAGTCTGTTCAGGAACGTAGATTCCATAAGCCTAGAAAGTGCCTCCTATTGAGATCAAAGCAAAAATATTTACTGGAGATGTAAAACACCAGCACTGGGTCCCAAGCCTGTCTCAGATCACCAAAGAAAATGGTTTATACTAAATTAAAGAACATTGTAGAGTACCACATAAAATACTGTAGAAAACAGATAACCTGAGTAAGTGGGATCTGACTGGGAGTCATGTAGTAACAAAGAAAGACAGATGTCCTAATTTTGCAAATGCACAAAACCCAAAAGCATTATTTTTAGTTTTAAAACCCACTGCTCCCAATCACAATATACAGAACAAAGTTCTGAGTGACAAGGGACATCCGCAATACCCCCCACTACATCAGTGTTTTCTATGAATAGTAAACAAAAGCTGTATTTAGCACTTCCATAGTACTTTATATACTCAAAGGACTTCACTAACCATTACTGGCATATCTAGATGCTTCTTATATGCAAATGAATGCAAATATGAGAGTAGGCATTAGGAGGCAGGATATTAGAATACATTAGCAAATGGACAATAGAAAACAGCTGGTTTGACTGAGTGTGGAGATGTGAGTAGGGAGTAGCAGATACCACAATTCTCTGCTCAGAATTATGGAAAGAATAGTGCTGATTGCCACCATGGCTTAGAAACTCATCACTTAATTAACAATATAAATATTTTAAAAATTAACATTTCATAAAACCACAATAAGAGGTTCCATTGTGAAAATGGGAAAGGATTAATTCACAGTTGGCTGAACCGATGGCACCCAGCCCTCATCCTCTTGGCTTCCGACAACACACTCGGCGAGAATTAATACAACACAATTCATGCCCTGTCATGTCTTATTACTTAATTATGAAATGTCTGCAGTACTTTGGACATTACTGAGCCTGTTTGATTGGCTGTGGCTGATGTCATATCCACTTCAATACTAGCCAGAACATGCATGGATATGCCTGTCCCCCTCCTCACCATTTTCCTTCTTTCTATTCATGAATTCTATTTCATAACAGTAATAATATACTCCAGGCGGTGCATTTCCAGGGAATTATTGCATTTCTCAAGTGGGTAAAGTCATTTGGCCTTTCAGCCTTATGCCTCTGCAACACCTTCCTAGGCATGTTATAATTGCTCAGAAATACTCTATACCTTGTGTATTATGATTCATACATGCCACTCTTGCTTTTTCACTTGACTAGCCCAAATATAATCCAATAGGAAAAGAGAAGTTGTCAGGTGTATTTTTTCAAATGAGTCTCTCAGATATATTTGCAAGGCTTTCAGTGTCTCATGTACATACAATTTAAATGCATTAATTTACAAATATTAATCATTTAGCATGCTGCATAAAATATAATGGCCACATTCTCATGTCCCTTGACAATTCCAGAGCACTGCCTCCTGTGTGTCTAAGGTGGCCAGGAGCACAAGATGACACACTTGATTTAATAAGAGCACAGAGCTGCATGCACTGATATAATAGAATGCTTAGATATTTTTAAGTGTGATGCTAGAGTAAATGTTTATGAAAGCTTAAAAGAAATAATTCTTGTAGCGCAATCTTTGCATCTAATGATTGAAGAAGGTACAAGGCATTTTTCTTAGCTTATAGTAAACTACTGAAGTCAGAACTTGCTTTAGATAAGAAGAGAAAATAATTTAGGCATCAAAAGAATTCTCAGATTGAAACAAATAAAAAAATACAAGGTATTTCTACTTCCTACAGCACAGAAGTTTAACATGAACACTTATGGGTAGAAGTGGGCTGAAATCTCAGTCAACATTATTTCCTCTGAGTTACTAAGGTTCACTTCTGAAGTTATGATTCAGCCTGCCATGCCTGCTTTTTATTCCTGAAGTAATTTTCAACCAAATATCTCTAATAACTCAATGAGCTTTAATGAATCAAGCCTTCTGGCAAAGTCCAAAATGAAGGTCAATTTAGTAGAAACTAAATTATGGCAGTTTGCAGTGTTAGCACTTTTTATAACTGCAATTATATAATGGAAACCACATTCCTACCAGAGTCAAATATTCTTCCAGTAGTTCCATCCTTACCTTACTTTTTGCTTCTTCTGGAGGTGACACCTCCCAGTGCCTGAACTAGGGTTGCCCTAGACTAAACCATAGCAAATATGAGGGTGGTGAGGAACTGGGACCAGTTGCACAGAGAAGATGTGATGCCCCATCCCTGGCACTGCTCAAGACCAGACTGGATGGGGCTCTGATCAATGTGGTCTAGTGGCCCCTGCCCCTTTGTGCCCCTGGCAGAAGGGTTGGAGCTGGATGATAAAGGTCCCTTCCAAACCAAGCCATTCTATGATTCAATACATGTAAGATCGGAGGATGTTTAGGTAGCTATGCCCCCTCTGGGCCTGGACTTCCCATGTCTGTTACAACCATATTTCAGATGTGAAACAGTCCTGCACACAGTGCCTTCTCTGAAACTCAGCCAACTAGAGGTGGTGACTTTCTCTCTACTAGAGTGAGCTGATAAATAAAATGAAGGCCACAGTCAAAACTGAATATTTCCAACTGAATATTTCCAGCTGGAAAGAGCATGCATTTGTGCCATCTATGGCAAAGGGCTGTTAAAACCCTGAAGAGACTGTTCTCAAAATAACTGGGGCAAGAAGAAGCTGGAGATTTTAATTTTGCATGATGTGTAATGTCAAGTTTATAATTAAATAACAAATGGGAGTTTCCCATGGTTCCCCTCTTCAGTTTCGGTGTACCTGCTGTAAACCAACATGATCATAGAGAAAAAAAGGTGAAAGGCTAACCAAGTTTACAGCCCTGCTTTGTGGGAAATAAACAAGTGGAAGTGAACTAGAACAGATAACGGATGTATTGCACAAGAATTTTTCTTCAGTCTATTAAAAATGGCAATGAGTCAAAGGTAGAGATGAAGATGGGTTCAAACCACATTGTCAAATCCTATGTGCCTCTTAAAAGAAAAGATAAAAAAGGTTAGCATTAAATTCCAGAATAATTGTGGACTTAGGAAGACTGACATTTCAATCACACACAATCTCTAACCTAGCAGCTTCTTCTCTAGGCAATTATTTCAACACCATTTATCAGAAAAATAGGAAGACTTACTCCATGGTGGTGTCTTTTCTCCTCTTATAGGTATTAAATTTGGCTCAGATACTTGAAAGACTTGATATCCTTTGGGACCAGCTCCTGAGTGATTAGAGCATTAACACCACTGAGTTAAGCTCCCCTGCTCTCTGCCCAAGGAACAGTAATCCATGCCTCCCACCCGTATGAAGAATGCCTTCATCAGCAAATAACAGTATTCTGGAGCTGGGAGCTCTCAGTCTTCTTACTATTTCCCTTTGTATAAAACAAACACTCCTTCAACACAAAGAGGGAACCTTCTACCCAAGTTTCCTAACCACTCAGCTACACATCCATCTTCATCTGCTTTCTGAGAAAATAGGATCCTCTGCAACAGGACAGCCTCCATCTGACAAAATTGTGGTGAAGCCATGAGAGGAAAAGGGAGAAAAGTTCTTTCTCATCTATGTGGATGTGGTGGGGTCAGAGGCTTAGCTGGATACTCAAGCACTTCAAGCAAGAAAACTCTTCTTTTATGCCTCCCAGAGGGGCCTAATTAGGAAGGTGAAAGAAAGGGACCAGTACAGCATGAAAATGCCAAGGCTTATGCAGATGGATATATCTGGAGACAAAATATTCAGTTTTCTTTCCTTTTAGGATCAGGCCTGAGTGTCATTATTGGCAATGCTTTCCCACACTGGATTTAAACTCTTGAAATGGCATGTGAATGCCTCATTTTACCTCAAGAATCTGAACTTTAATGTACAGTGTGTTAAACTGTAAAGCACCTTGGGTAGTATTGGGATTGTTTCCAGGTGGGTAACAAATACTAGCTCACCACTAGCTCTGAGGTGGCACACATCCCTGGAATTCAACAGTGACTGGCACCACTTATGCTCAGTCACTTCCTTGCAGTGTTACAAGTGTGCAGTACTGGCCTCTAGGATAATTTTACCATTTTCCTTAAATTTATCAAACAGGCTTTGAGAAAGGTTATATGAACATCTGGTTTCAAATAGAGAGATTTTCTAACAATTGCTATCAATTAAACCCTGGAAACCTACCTAATGGCAATAATAAGGAAAAAAATCAACCAGGTATCAGGTCATAGTAGATTATTTTTTTGGTAGTGAAGAAAGGTCTGACCAGTAAAGGTAACTATTTTAATATCCAAAAGCATCTGTAACCTTGCTGGCCTTCCTCTATGATACAAATTCCTTCTCTCTCTTCAGAATTACACTTATCACTTTTTGCTCTTGTTTATTATCAAAGTCTCACCTGAGAAAATAGTGTATCAGTGACTGTTCACACAGTAGTATGAATAAATAAGGAGTGACAAAATCATAGGTGAATGTATTTTGTAAAATACCAATTGGTATTGGTAAAAACCAACAGGTTTCAAGAAATTTTTAGGTCATTATTACAGATAAATATTTCTGTAAAATTACAAGCTGCTTTAAAAACTACTGTGTGAAAAGCCAATTATCCAACATAATTTATCAAATTAATTTTACTACAAATTATGTTGTAATAATTATAAAAATTCAACTCAAGGCATGACAAAATGGATTGAAATGCTATTGGTGCAACTCAAGACAAGTTAAAAAGTTAACAGACTAATGAATAGAATAAGAATGCAAAATATATTATATTTTTGTATCATATATGATATTTTAAATTATATGTTATCTCCATGCTTTGTTTTTCAGGTTGAGCTCATAGATCCGTATTTTTCATCAAGGAGTAAAAGTTTCAATAGTTTGTGAGTTTGAAGATATGATTGTTTTAATCACGATATCACTTTTTTAAGTGATGTTAAACAATTACATAAATAAGGAATACTGCCATGTAAGTATCAAAATGTGATAGGTATTTTTTCCCTGCAATGATAATAGGGCCATGAGTTATATGAATTTAGAGAAGATACAATCTATTTCTGTTGAAGACATCTACTTTCACTGCTGGCACATACATTTGCAATAACAGCATTGTTTATGTTTACCAGAAGAGCTGTCATTTAATTGACAGATAGCTCCAGTTGCTGGACATAAAGCAACTCACTGAAATTGTTCAGTGATTCCCAAACTACTTTAACAGTGTATTCGAAATTCCCATCTTTATATGCAAAACTATAATTTATTTATTGGTGCCACTTCTTATACAGACCCCATCACTCCAGCCTGAGTACCTCCCAGTATTATAAAACATATATAGAAGATATATTATTTCTCCCTCTCCCTCTTCTTTCCAGACAGCTAACATTTCAGAATTATTTTATTTTACCATATATCTATATCTCTGTCTATTTGGAAGAAAGAACAAATCTCACTTCTCCATCATGACTTTTACCATGTGTGCACACATATATATGTATATATATAAAAATTTAAATATCCCTTGTATATACACATATATCATATTTATGCCATGTACACACTTAGTGGTAGAAGTTGTGATGGAGGAGTGGGATTTGTTCTTCCTTCACAAATAGATAGATTTCATTTCCTGAGAAGACTTAATTTGCTTTTCTAGCCCCATTACTGTCAATGTTTTCTTCCAGAGAAACCTCTTTATGAGAGAGGTTTTGGAGTGCCTGACTTGTTCTCTGTGTGTGCATGGAAGGTTAGCTTTGATACTTGTCCTCAGTACCAGTGCTGCATCAGGCAAGGCACATATCAATGTTGCACATTTTATTTCCAAAGTGCTGAATATGGCCCCAAATCATCTCTTTGTTCTAGGGGTCTCTGATTTCAAATGACTACAAGCATATGGGAAGAAAGGCTTGGATAATTCTAAAATCCAAATTCTCACCTTATCATGGTGGTATCCTTCTCAGTAGTGATATTTATTTGGAATACTTGAGCCAGATAAACCTAGACAGGAATTGCTTTGTTCTTTTTGAACTCAAGTTCATTTCTCACCAGAAATGAAGACGAGGTTGAAGTCTCAGATAACTTTGCAAAAATTCTTTTTATAAGAAGTGAATAACTATGCAATAAGCAGAGGGATTTCTGAGCTGGAAGAACCATCCTGTTGGGCTTCATTTTGGGAAGTCAGCATCCGTATGCAAGCACACAAAAAAACATACAGAATCATAGAATGGTGTGAATTGGAAGGGACTTTATTTATAATCTAATACCAAGCCCAGTGTCATGGACAGGGGCACCTTCCACTAAAACAAATTGCTCACAGTCCCATCCAACCTGGACATGAACACTTCCAGGAAGGAGACACCCACAACTTCTCTGGTCACACAGCACACTGAGTTCTCAGTCTAAAACTAGTGTCAAACTTATATGTTTTGTTCTGTTTCATTTTCAATCAGCTTGCCTGATCATGCCACAGGGAAGAGAGAAGAAAAAACAAAGAGAAACTCTTGATCAGAGGGCTCCATGCAAAGAAATATCACCTTCCAGCCCAGGAAGTGGATTTTCCCAGCTCAGCTGTTGAGCTGTAGGAGCCTGTTCCAGTTTTCTACCAAAATATGTCAGTAATCGATGACTGACAGAGCTGGGAGATAAGTAATTGTGTTGGTCTTGTGGAACATGGATTATTCCCACAGGGCTGCTGACAGTTCTGGGGTAATCCAGAAGTATCTGTGTAGTGTTTCTTTCATGTTCATGAACCAGAAATAATCAGAGTTCTTAAGGCACTGGCAGATATCATAGCAGGACCCCTCTCAATCATCTACCAGGGATCTTGGGAGTCTGGGGAGGTCCTTACTGACTGGAAACTAGCCAGTGTTGTTCCCATATACAAAAGGGTATGAGGACAGACCCAAGAAATTACAGATCTGTTAGTCTAGCCTCAATTTCTGGAACAAATATGTATAATATTATACCTGGTACTACTGGAAGACATTTAAAAAATACTGCGATCCTCAGGCACAATCAACATGGGCTCACAAAGGGAAAGCCATGTTTAGTCAATTTTATACCCTCTAATAAGACTAGGAATCTTGATAACTGGAGCACTAGGCTATGATTAAAAGGATTAACTTGAACAAGTCCAAATACTGGATTCTGTACTGGGATGGAGTAACATGAAGCACAAGAATGATTTGGAAGTGTGGCTGGAGAGCAAGCAAGGAAAGAGTCCGGGAGTGCTGTTGACACCAGGCTCAGTGGGAGCCAGCTGTGCTCCTTGGTAGCCAAGAGAACAAACTGCATCCTGGGACACATCAAACATCATCACCAGCCAGTCAAAACAGGTGATTATCCTGTTGTATTCAGCATTGGTGCAGCCTCACCTGGAGTACAGTGTGCAGTTCTGGGCTCCACACCTTACGAAGGATGTAGAAGTCCTGGAATTCATCCAGAGGAGACCAGCAAGCTGGTGAGCAGGACACAAGAAATGTCCTATGAGGAACAGCTAAGAACTTTGGTCTAGTCTTAACTGGAAAAAATGATGTTGAGGGATGACTTCATTGCCCTCTACATCTTCCTGAGGAGGGGAAGTAAAGAGGGAGGTGCTAATCTCTTCTCCCTGGTATCCAACTGTAGGATGCATGGGAGCAGGTCAGAGTTGTGTCAGGGGAGGTTTAGAGTGGATATTAGGAAACATTCCTTTACCAGGAGAGTGGTCAAACCCTGAAACAGGCTTCCTAGAGAGGTGGTCTTTGTTTAAGAGGGATTTGGACAATGCTCTTAATGACATGCTTTAGCTTTTAGTCAGCCCTAGATTGGTCAATCAGTGCTACTTAATGATCCTTTTAGGCCCCTTCCAACTGAAATTCTCCTTTTTTATTCTAGGTTATGTAGAATGACATGTCAATATAACCACTCATTAAAAGAAGCATTACTTAATGGTATTTGGAACACATGATGTCCAAGCAACACCGTGTTCCTGCCAGTCACCAGATGCATGACTTTGGGTAAGCCAGCTTCCTGAGCTTCCCTACACCCATAGAGGCTATGATATTTGACAGAGGTTACTCTTAGGTTAAAATATTGCAGTGAAAATAAATCACTATTTCAAAGTCCTATGGGACAATGAAACAAGAGAGATTATATAACTAAAATGAAAGCACTAATTTTATTAAATTTTTTAAAATTAAGAATCATACTCTCTTATCAAGTTCATAGGATTATTTTCACATTAATTTAAGCGTATGTAGGCTGAAGTGAGGGAATATTGCTGGACTGCTTCCATACTACAAAGAGGAATTTACTCTCCCCGCACCTTATATTTACATTAGAGACACAACTGCTAAACAGCTGCAATCCATTTTTCTTTTATTTTTAGATCAACACAAATTGCAGCAAATTCGGTTTCCACTGACCATTTGTTTAAGAGACATGCTTTTACTGATCTTGCAAGCACTAACATTCATGGCAATGCTTGAATTATTCAAGCTCACTTTGCTTAAAAACAATTTATGAAGCTCCATAAATATGTGGAGTCATTAGCAACAAATTGTACTATAGCTTGTCTGACTTGAAGACCTAACCCCATTAGATGACATAATTAATGACAAAATCAAGTATATAAATATGGCCTTAATTTTTTCAGACATATAAACTTACTTTCATGCTTTCAGATTATGGGTATTTTCCCAAAAAAGGAATTCTCTCATCAGTACAATTGGTGGGATGATTTTTCTCTTCATAAAAATTCTATACCAAGGGACAGGACTAAACACTAAAATGTATTAATTGCCTGACATGAAAATTAACTTGTAAAAAAATAAAATTTAAAAACCCTTCTTGGATGGGTTATCCCCAGAAATTTCTACAATTTTTTGCAGCCCGTAAAACCAATTTAAAGACTCATATGTGTGTATGTGTTTGTATTGAAAGCACAAACTTTTTAATCTACAGAAAAAATTGTTTTAGAGCAAGAAAGAAATAATCAACAGTTTATTTAATGGATATTTAGATATACACAGCAGTTTGTTACTGGATGAGTGAGCATGATGAACATCTAACAATGAGACCTTTACTCTTTTCTGTAGAAGCCAGTGGAAAGTCAGCATAGATGCCATCAGGGAAGAGTTTGAAGAAATCAAAGGAGCTGTGCAGAATGTAGAGCCTATCTTTGTGAAGGTAGGAAAGCACTGATTAAAGTCAGCATAAAAACATTTTCTTTTACAGTTACAAAGTAAAGTAGAACCTTTTTGTCTTTTACATTGCATCCTAAATAATGCTGCTTCTGTTCCACCATAATTATTTAATTTCATTTTCCACAAAGTTCCCCACGTGGTCTGCGTACAAACCTATGTCTTCAGGTATAGTGCAGATTGGCTTCCTCTCTCTGCTGATCAAGAACTACAGGAACAGGTTTTTATGGTGAATCATTGAAACATTGATATTCATACTGCGCATTATCTCAGACACCTTTCAAAACTTCAGTTTGTTTCATCCAAGAAGAACACAGTTCATGTGCTTTAAGATTTTCTTGTAAAGCAAACAAAAGCATGCTATGTGGGAATGACTGGAAAATTTCCTCCAGTACATTTGCAATCCAGCCTAAAATAACAATACAAACATACCTTTCACATGTCAGAGGATGGGTGGCCAGTTCCTTGCCTTTGTCTTGGACTGCATTGTCTGCAAAGAGGAGTCTTTAACTAACAAGAAAATAAGCCACATGATTTCTCATGTGGATCACAGAGAGGAAAGGAAAAAGGAAATTCCAGAAATGAATTTTTTTTTTTTAGGAAAAAGGTAATCAGATATTTGCAAACCTTTTTATTCCATTGTATCTCAAAAATATCTTAATATAAAATAGTAGTGTAAACATTTCTAGTACCAAAAGAAAGGTAAAACCTTCTTCTCAATTAATTTTCTGTTCTCCAAATATAGTTTAGTTACTTTTGCTTACAAGATTCTTTGATTTGAGGACATAACAACATCTTTCAAAACAAGGAAGCATTCAGACATGAATACATGACTGGCAAGGGAATGAGAATGCACATCATTGAGAGAATATTAACTTGAAAGCATATTTTGAAGCTCTGAACAAAACAAACACAGTGTTTGTAAAAGAATATTTATGAAATTTTTACAACTATACATTGGTGTCACCAAATTAAACTCTGAAAGACCAAAAAACTGCCCTATATTAATTCTTTATAAAACTGCCCCATCACATCCTCTAATAGGACTCATTTCAGAGGGCAGCAGTGAAAAGAGAGTTGAGTAGTCAGAATGGAGAAGTAAGAATTGAAAACTTTTTGTTCCTGCTTTAATGACAGGAGCTTCTCACTGATGAGAGCTGAAATAAGAACTGCAGAATTGATCTTCACCTTAAATTCACCCTCATCAGAAAACTAAACATCCTGTCTTCTCTTTTTTCAGGGAATTTTATTCATAGTCATTGACAGAATGGAAAGCCAGAAGCTTTATTAGACCTACAGACTGAAAAATTGGCTTATTTTAATTTGTCTCAAAGCCCAGAGCTGTCAGCAAGTACCGTACTGTCTGAAGAGGTAGCCTTAGGACATGTTTTGTCTGGGCAGTTAGGAGGATGTGCATGTAGCAGGAAGAGTGTACACGTACCTAAGGAGTGCACAGTACACGCCTTATCTTGGATTATAAAAATCCTCTTGTTTAAGATGATATATGAACTACATGAAATCTGAATCCCTCCATGAGGCAAATTTCCCCTTACAAATCTTCCCTTATAATAGAAATGTGGGAAGACAATAAAATTGCTGGGATTTATTTGGAGAAAAAAAAATAAAAAAAAGGATAATTTTAAGAATGTGTCTACCAGGCTCTTTAAATTATAATTTAAAGGTGGCTGGGGGGGGGGGGTGTGGTGGGGGTTGTGTTTCAGATAACATTTAGAGATTGCAAGTTCACTACTGTCTCTAAACCTCTCAAGGTTATATTCAGTTTTCAAAGCACAGCCATCCCCTGAAGTTTCCATTTTTCCAGTTTGCAAGGTATTTCACACAAAGTTCTCCACAATTTTCCTTTTCTGACAGTCTTTGTTTAGACGACAGATGGGAGTGATAGATTTCTTTCAACTCGGTTTTGTAAGATCTATAGTCAGGATGGTCCTCATTCTGCTGAAACATAAAAGTTAAAGAACCATCTCTGAAGAACCATTCTGTCATATTTGAAGCTTGTCCCATTCTTCTAAGGAATAAATCTGGTCAGAATTATTAGCAATGAGCAGACACAAATTTCTGCCAATTTCAGAAATCCTGGTTTTGTGACAGGATTCACACTGACTGATAGAAACATCTAAAGTAGATTACACACAGCCTGGAAATTCAGAGCACCTAGCAAGGTGCCTCCATTCCTGTAAGCTGGATAGACTGGAAGAGGTGTCTGTGGAAATTGTCCAATAAGTATTCCTTTTTGTTTCTTTTTGTCTCATTCCATATATAGTTCTGCATTCTGGTACAGTTTGGACTGTATTCGGACTCCTGTCCCCCTCTCAGAATAGAACAGGTAATTTTGGATTTTTTATTTGCACAATACTCACCAAACCAAACCAGAGTGCTGCTTCTTTTTCCATGATTGAACACAATGACAGAACTTACTCAGGAGAAGGTTCAGAGCTGCAGATGATACATGGGGCCTGAGAGAGATGCACAGCTCAAGGACAAGATCACTTGTGGGATCTGCTGGGACCTCTACCCATGGAAGCTGAGATCCTGCACAAATAGGTGTATATAGAAGACACAGACATCTAGAGGAAGCCTGATTCTGTCATTCACTTCCTTAGATATGTCTGAAGATCATCTTTACCTTCTCCCAGTGCTGTTTATGCTGTTTATGCATTTTCCCTGCTGATTCTGCGATACAAAAAGAAGGATTTGACCTCTAGCAGCAGAGTGCTGTTGTCATAGGGTCCCAGAATCTTGAGATGTTCACCTCTGACACAACTGTTTCCTATCTTCATACCCTTCTGCTGGGTAGTTTCATTGGTAGCCCATATAATATAGCTGGTTGTAAAATTTGTACATTTAATTTTCCACAGATGTGTTTTTATATTAATCCATCATAGAAAATGAGGCATTTGCAAAAATATTTTGCAATGTATGACAAAAAGATTGAACAGACATAACTATAGACAAAGACTGGAAAAAGGATCTGGGATTTTATGTTCTTCATCTTGGAAAAAAATGTGTTTTACTCAAAACTAATTAAAAATCTCTATTGCAAGAAGTGACATATTTCATCACCATGCAAATGCAACTCTAGCCTTTGCTTTTAAACTTATACTGACTGCTGCTTCCTAGAAACCTTTTATGAAAGGTTTTGAGATATCCTGCAAATTTTC
Source organism: Vidua macroura (assembly GCF_024509145.1). NCBI lineage: Eukaryota > Metazoa > Chordata > Aves > Passeriformes > Viduidae > Vidua > Vidua macroura. The sequence goes on along the minus strand of NC_071572.1, from coordinate 48,385,871 downwards.
AAAGGATTTAACTGTGGGAGGATGGATTGTGAGAGAATAGAGATAGTGCTGAAGGCAATACTAATTATCAAAGGCTGTACTAATTACCAAAAAGTAGAAACAGCCTTGCCCTTAAGAGGTCACAGCTGTGTCCAGTAAGGATAGGTGTTATAAAAGAGTGGATTAGCTGGTTAAGAGGAGAGTTGGAGTCAGTTGGCTGTGATGAGTAAGTGTCAGGCAGTTGTGCTAAGGACAGGAGGAAGTCAGCCAGCTGTGCTGAGGAAAAGGAGTCAGTGCTGCGAGGAGCTGCCCATGAGAACTCACAGAGAGAAGATATGAAAGTTTTGCAGTAAGATAATAAACTAACAGTGACAGTCAGTTCCCATCCACCATCGACTGGTGCCAAGCACCAATGCTGACATTTGGTGGCCTCTTTAGGGAAGGATCCCAACATCTGACATCTGCTACAATTTCATATAAATAATAATATGTCTATGCAATAGTTAAATTTTTTGTACAGGATGTTTTCAGATATACCATTAATATCCTGAAAATAGAAGCTGATTCATGCTTTCAAAATATTTAGGTCACCTAACTGCTATTCCACTGTAAAAGAGCATTTCTTAGGTTAAGAATAGTTCGGAAATTATGTTAGGTCACATTATAACAGGAACCGAGCTGTACCTGTGATGGCCAACATGGAAAAACTCTAATAGTTATGGAGCTGAGACTCAGTAGACAGAAGTCTTTCTTAGTACCTAATATGATATTGCAACCCTTGACTCTGGCAGATTTCAAAACAGAGTCATACTTCAACAGCATTAATTGGTAGGAAATATATCCTAGACTACAACTGAAATTCTGTTTCCTTAAATTCCAGTCTCACTTAATTAGTAACTCAGTTTCAAGACAATTTAACAGAAACAACTACCCTGATTTTGTGTGTGTATGTGTCTGTGCATATGCATCAATATTTATTATAAGAAAAATACTATTGTATGTTTAATTATTGCCATCAATTGTGATGTTCCCCATGCATGCCTTTCTTTCAATGATGTAAAATTTTCTAGTACCTCAACCTCCAGAGAAAAAGATTATCTCACCTTTAAAAATGCTGAGACCACCAGGCTTCAATCAAGACATGTCAACAACCCTTCTTGAGACTGGCTTTTTGTACCACATCAGAAAGTCTAAAGAGATTTTTTGATGCCATAATTTTTCATCCATTGCTTTGTCCATTTTGCTATAGAGGAAAAACTCAATTTCTTACTTGCTTGGCTCTCCATTACACTATTGAGGAGAAGAATATCTGATACAGTATGAATGTGCAGGATATAAAGGCACTGTAAGTAAAATCACAGGTTATTTTTATTCTGTTGACTTGTAGTTCTTGAGGTATCCTCCAATTTTTGAGGAATTTCTTGGATTTACTCATCCAGCCCTTGTTTGTTGTTTTTTGTTGTTGTTTTTTTTTCCCAATCAAGAGAAAAGAGCAGAATATGATAAGGTACTCCTATCAAAATATGTATCTTTGATAAGTTTCATATTTTTGTCTCACCAGAACATGATATAGGGGACATGGAGAAAAGCTCATCTGAATAGAGGGCTTTGACTTTGAGAATTTTATTGGAGTGAAATCCAGATGCAAGACGAGCTTAATCTCCAAGCAGAATCTGCTTCAGGAGAGAGAAAAAAAATCTGATTAGACAGAAATAGAAAGACAGACCACTCCTGTCAGTCTATTCCTAGTTGAAAATACCCAAATATTTGTGGGAAGACTAAATATTTCTCATGTCTTTGACCAAAGTCCATATGGTGTATTTAGATATGGATAAATTATTTCATTCATGTAGTGATCTCTCTAATCTCTCTATTTATCCATATTCCATGGTACCCTGAAAATATTGTATGAAAAAAAATGGTTTAGAAAGCTGAGAACATCAGCAGGTTTTGTTCACGCAACGTGTATGATGAATAAAACACTGTATATGATTCCACAAAAAAATCATAGTCTGGGAATGGACAGACTAAGAAGAGAGGATTTTTCCTCCTAAGAAGGGACCATGCTTGTTTTCCTTTCTAACAGGACTGGATCTAGAGTTTGGAGGCTGAGGCTAAAGCCTGCAAAAAACTTGAAACATTACAAAGTGAAAAAAATGGGTCTCTTCCAAATGAATCCCAGATGATGCCAAGTGGAGGAAGATTTATGTATATGTTGTATGAATAATTAATGATATGGCCAAAAACCTGCTGCCACTTAGCAAAAAGACATTTGTCATTCCTGTGAATTATGACTTTTTGGCCAATGAGACTAAAGTATGTTAATGACCTCAAGTGAATTGTGTTGTTATTCATTAAACATTTTCTGACTTCTGATTTGCTGAGTTACCTCTGAGATCATAGTCCCATCATCAGCCATAAGTTATTCTGTAACAGCCAAGAAATAGGTCTGAAATATTTTTTTGATGTATAAAATTTACTATAGACATGAAGCAGAGCAAAGGTATATTTTACGCATGAATTTCAGAACAGCTATTCTCTTGAAGTTTTGCAAAAAGCAAAAGACTGCTTCGTATAGCTGTGTGGGAACTTAACAGAAAACTTCACAAACACTCTGGGACTAAAGTTTAAAGAAAATTCCAATTTATTTTCTGTTTAAAAAGTAATTTTTTTTCTGAACTGACCTTAGCCTTATAACATGTTAAACCATTGATAAAAGTTCTTTTTATAAAGTGTTTGATTTCAATGCCTTCTCAGGTCCATTGAAATCTGTAAATAATGTATAAGACTCTAAATGAGAAAAAATACAACAATTTAGTTAAATCTATGCAGTTAGAGTGGACAAGCTGTGTCCTCTAAATTGCAGCTTAGAGCCAAAATTACTTCTAGTGATTCAACTGTTTCCTCAAATGCTAAATAATGCAAAGTCCTTTACCTGTACTGACTTTGTGTGATTGGGGTGTATGTTAAAGGGATGTGGTAAAGCAGAGGAAAGGAGTCTGGAATTTCCCATCCTCTGAAAGAGCAGTGCAGACACCTCAACCTCAGCATCACTAAGCCCCACCGGGCAGAGACTGCTGATAACTGGTGGTTTTTTGTGTACTATGTGGTGCTGAATCCATCAGGGCTGCAGCCCAAGCTTGCTGCACTCAGTGCAGATCCCGTCATCTTGTTCAGGATGCTGCATTCTCCTCCTCACCCATTTCCACATCCTACATGACAGACAGCATCAGAGAATTTGTCCCAGGGAAAACCAAGTAGTTACTAGAGTACTACTGGAATTCCTCAGGCTTGGATCTTCTCAGTCCTGAGCAGCACTTTTTTATAATATCTTTCTATAATACAGACCTTTGTCAAAAGAAGTATTAACTTGTGGTGTAGGTGACACCTTAATTTGCCATGTGATTTCGTGGTCTGTCCTTCTGAAAGGTCTGCTTTCTTCTGTTGACTTTCCAGCTCATTGCCAGTGATCACCAGACAATAGATTGGCTTGCAAGTTGTCTCAAACACTTGGGACATTAACAAATTCTAATTGGCTATGTAATAGGAGCAGACAGCATGTACAATGTTAAACCACTTCTGAACCACCTATTTTCCGTATGCAAATCAGACAGAAACAAATGTTTGGCCCCAGCTGGGTGAAATGTCCCATTTAGAATTCTTTTTCTCTTCTTTGTTCTTTGATGTTCTGCAAATGAGCTTTAGAACTCCTCTCTTCACACAATTCAATTTTACAGGCCCATTATCTGAGATATAATGTGGAGGTTAAATATATCAGGGCAGCCATTATGTGAAAATAATTAACAGTAATGAATAATGCACTAATTCCACTGATGAGAGATGGTTATATGTGTAATGAAGTGTTGGGGCAGCCCTGACAAATGAAATTAAAATATTTAAACACTGTTTTATGATATTACTTTGCTCATATAATTTCCTTTACCTACAATGAGCCACTTCGATTATCGTCATTATCTTGACAGCTCTGAAGGATGAAATAGTGCAGGTTAATGTGACAGCGATTAGTCAGAGAGAAAATCCATCACATAAAGCAGAACAGAGTGAGGGAGAAAGGTCTCTATACTTCCCCGTTTCAAACATGAGAAGAATGATACTATCAACATCACTTCAATATTAAATGGATAGAATTATCTTGTCATTCATTTACAGCCTCTGAAGAACTACCTATTTGTACCTGCAAAGGAAAGGTCAGCCTTTCTTAATCATCCATAAAAATATGTTGATGGATTCCTTATATCAATAATAGTGACAGAACCAGACGCAGGAAACAAGCTAGGAAATTTAAAAGGAAAGCACTCTAGGTTCTGTATTAAAATATTTTCATGGTTTTGTATTTTTAAGTTTTGCTTCACACACTGGTTTGATATTCAAAAAAGGCATATTATGAAATAAAGTGAGACCACTGGCATACACTTTGTAGAAGTTGCATCAAATGCTGTTTAAATACCAAAAAGGCCTGCCTATTGTGCAGGTAGTCCTCAGAGTTTTGTTCCTTTTTTTTTTTTTTTTTTTTTTTTTTTTTTTTTTTATGAATACCTGCAAATCCTAAAAATATTCATATCTAGATGCCAAAAGTTAGGGTCAAGTCAGATTCAGTATTAGAGTCACCTTATTTACAAAAATACTGAGTGCACAATTCTTCCAGATGCATTGATAGAGCAGCAGACATGTCAGTCAGAAATAAGTTTTCTTTTATGCATCATCCAGGCAGGTGGGCAGTTAGGCACCCATATCAAGGATCCTCAGAAGAAAAATGAGCAGAAAGATGTCCAATCTAACCTGGAAGAAGTGCAAAGTAGAATGTGGAGATCAGAAACTTCATCAGTCACTTATAGATCATAGGCATGTATGTCCAGAGCACCACAACATCTAAAAAACCCAACTGCTTCTCCTTTCCCAGATCAGCAAGAGGTTTGTGACTCCAATGGTTTACACTCAACTGGGATGCTGTTTCACAGTTCTTGTTCAAATTGAAAATATCAGAGATTTGAATCCCTTATTCTCAAATGAAACCTGAGATTTAATTTTTCATAGGATCCTTTGTAGAAGTGCAGAGAAACAGCCAGCTCTCACTAGTGCTGGCATTTCCCTCAGGTCCAACCTGCTCAGATTCAATTTCTATGTGTAAAACACAGTTTTCTGTTTGAGAGGAATTATGCTGGCTTGGGGGCCAGGTGAATAAAAAAACTGTAGTGGGGTACTAAGAGGACTCCCTCTTTTGAAATGCCACATAAAGGTCTCAGAGGCACCTGGTCAAGAAAACATTTAAACTCTAAATGGTGTCTTTGACCACTGCAAAAAATTAGTAGTTAGAGCACTCAGGACCCTGTCAGAATAACTGGCACCGTGAATGCTGACACGGTATTTTTACTTGGTTGTCCAAATACAGCTTTTACAAGACTGACTTTTGCAATCTGCCTTGAGAAATGTAAAATCAACTTGCAAGTAAACAAAAATGTGCAAATTTAGAAAAGAGATGCCTTTCTTGTTCATACAAATTGTTATAATTGCAGCCATTCTTACAATAATATTATTATTGCTGTTATTAATAATAATGTTATATCCTGTTAGTGCACACACAAAGAATTGAAGGGTGTCCCTTCACTTTTTGTGTCCAGCATGTTAAACACTGTACAGGTACATATTAGCAGACAACCCATGTACTAAAGAGCTTGCAATTTAAATAAACAAGGCTGATAAAAGCTGTGTGTACACCAGTATTACTAAGTGACATGCACGATATGGTGACAGTGAATGTCATATGTTTGTGCCACAATGCAATGATGAGAGTGGGAGGGAGGTGTTAGGCTGGAGTGCAGGATGTGCCAATACTGCTCAGCACCATTGTCCATCCTGCAGGGCTGCAATTGTGTCTTGAAGGCAGAACTCTTCACTGGGACAGAGGCACAGAGAGGCTGTGTCTCAGAAGGAATTCTTGAAAATGTCCTTTGCTTAGTACAGCATAGTGTAGCCACTCTTTCAGTACACAAAAAACCCTGAAAAGTGAAGTGCACACAACATAACAAATCCTTTAGTTTCACTCTAAATACAATGGAAACTTACGTTACATTAAGCTAAAAATCTTATTGTAAACTACACTGAGAGGCAGAGGTGATAGTCTGTAATTTACTGTTCTCCAGGATGGATTGCAGCATCTTTATGCACAGCAATTGAAACACTACAGAGGGCAGATCTAGAAGTCACAAATCCTACTCCCAACTGCAGCTGGTTACAACACAGTAAGCAAGAGGTTTGAAAACTGAGGAAGACAGCCAGTAAAGGGAGAAATACATCAATAAATTAAAAGGCTCATTTTCAATATCTATCTTTGTAGTGAGCATCAGTCCCATTGAACTGGATGAATTCACACAGCACCAGCTGGAGTGAGCAGGGAGGGCACAATCCCTCTCTGAGTCACTACAGCATCCAGGTCTGCTTCTGTGTGGTTTAGGCTTCTGCTTTTGGGAACCCACACAAGGCCAGAATAAAATCTCTTGTATGGAAACTGGGGTCCATACAAGAGATGCATAAGGGACCTTTTGAGCTAATACACTTGTAAAAAACTCATTCAAATTTCAGTGGTTCTTTAATTTTGCTACTTTTAAAATACAATTGACTTCATTTATCGGACAATGAAGTGCCTCTGTAATAAATCTAACATTAAAAAATCATTTCCAGCAAATTACTCCAATAAAATCAATGGCAGTCAGGCTCAGCTGTAAAAACAAATAAATTACCTACTATTGATAGGATAGGCAGAGTTAATTGTCATTTAGAAAGGCTAAAAGGGATAAAGAAATCTAATAGAAGGAACACATTTATACAGAAAAAATGAGAAAACTGTGAAAGTTTTACCCTGACAGCTCCCATCCATAGGATTGACTTGGTCCCTGAGCAGCACAGGCAGTTGTGTTAAGTCTCAGTAGGACACTGGTATGTGCTTTGTATCTGTCAATATTTACCTGCTTCAGTGTTGCCTCGTGATCTTTTTACCTTTCGTTTATTGAAACCCCCAAACAGGATTTCTGGTAATAGGAAATGAAGAATTGATAGAATTGAACAATCCCATCTTTAGATTTTTTTCAGCCAGGTTAAAAGTACTCTGACCCAATTCAGGCTTTTCAATAGTTCCAACTATTAAAGAAATATAAAGCTGGGCATTTACTAGGTGGATTTATCATTCTCTGATAATACAGTGATGATTTTAGAGTTAAGATCCTCTTTCTAAAACAAATTTCTATTTATTTATTTTTAAAGCTGTCCAGGTTTTCCTGTGAGGACTCTAAAGATCACATTAACCCAATGTATTTCCATTATTGCAGTGTACTCTGTTTTCAGCACTTCTCTTTGAAAAGTATTTTTTCATAATTCTTATTTGTGTTTATGCCTCCTAGTGGGGGCAAACAAAGGAAAACAAAAATGTTGGAACATTCATGTGTTCAATGATCAGTTGTCCCTGAACTCTTATGAGAGGAAAGTTAATTTAATCTTCTGGAAATTGTAAATCTTGCTCTGGACTGCAGAGTAATGCTATATCCAGTGACATAGCAGGGCTTTTAACTTCCCTATGATGAGTGCAAAATTCTCTGGGAATGAGCAGTTTCCAAGATTTTGTAAAACTGAACCCTTACTCTTTTGGTGTGGATGCTTCTTCAGTGACATCAGGAGAGCAGATGACCTTATAATTATCAATTCTGCATATCAACACTTCTAACAGGACAAGAATTTCTACCATGTTACTCTATAAACAAACAAATGCAAAGTAAATTCAGTTTTGAGTAATTCCTAGCTACAATAGGGAATGAAAAAACAACAAATATCAGACACAAGCATATACAACAAAAAGTTCAGAATTCTTTGATTGAAGACGTTTGGTCCAGAGATGAGTGCGGTAACAGCTGCTGCAATGTTTGCAGTAAGTAACAGATTTAAACCTGCATCTACTGGCAGATAACTGGGCTGGACACATCTTTGTAATAATTTACCCCTGGAAACACTGCAAGTTGTAGCCATATGAAGAACAGGCAGTCCAGAAGCTGTGGCAAAAGGAATCTCTGGATCCAGGAAACACTGACATATCCTTAAGAAGGAGGCATACCTGTCTCTTTGCATCATCAAAGTAACCTGTTAAAGCCACTGAATGCTCCTGAAGCACGCATGGCCAGGCTCTGGATGGAAACCTAAGGTCTTGGAACTACCACTTTTTCTCTCATTTGAAGTGCATGGCCCAAGTTTGGAAGTGTTCAAGGCCATGAATTCAATGGCAACGTGAATTTCTTTGTCTTAGGGAATTCTGTTAATGCCTTCTCATTCTTTTCAGCAGCAACTTTTAAAACTTTGAGCCAATAAGAAACAGATATATACTGCTTTTTTGCATTCCCTGTAAAAAAAAGTCAGATTACAATTACTTTATTTCCTTTTAGCCACCAAATCAATTAAAATTTAAGATCTCCTAATATAATACATGTTAGCCTAAGACATGTGTGATATGATGGTAATCAAACACTAGCACAAGCTCCCCAGGGACAGTGGAGTCTCCACCTGAGGAGATACATGGTCCTGGGCAAGATGGTCTTGTGAATCTGCTTGAGTAGTGGGTTTTACCTGGATTTTCTCATGAGCTCCCTTCCTACCTAAATGACTGTGTGATTCTGTGATTCTTCTTCTCAGAAGAGTTTTCAAGGTAAGAGATAGTACCTGGCCACTACTAGTCAGATCAATTGGCTTGAAGTTTCTACCTAAGAGTTCTCCTGCATTGCCTGCCACAAAGAAAAATTAGACTCTTATATTGCGTGGGGGTCAGGCTCAGTTTAGGTTGCCTATACAAGAATTGAAGACAGTCAGGATTGAACTCCTGCTATCTAAATTTGCAAGTGACTTTTAGTGGCACCTCAGAGCTAGTAGTAAAAAAATGGCACCCCAGACTTCTGTACATCAGAAAATTTTTGGTGCTGGCATTAGAATAAAGATAATTGCACTGATTTATTTCCATATATGGGAAGCCTACAGTCGTTGTCTTATATTTATGTATCTGTGGGGTATGTATCTACTTCTGCTCAGATAAATCTCTTTATAATCATACTTGACTTCATAGTGCTTCCATAACCCCACAGACAAAATGGAATATAGCCCTAATGACTGCTCCTTGAAATTGCTGTACTCAACATAACATAACCATTGAATGGTCTGTCAACCCATGGAAAGCTATTCTTTTTGTGACAATGACTGGGAAGAGACAGGTAGAAAATCGCTCTGCTGAAGAAGAGAATGATAAGAAAAGATGAAAAGGTGGCAACTAGACATCCCACAGAACTCTCTCAATGCCTTGCCCATTCTCCCAGGAAAACCCTCTGCTATATGTTAATCTAAAATTTGTCCTTCAGCTGGCCTCTGACATTTGAATCTAAGTTCAAGTATGTAAAAACATGTAATTAATATGCTAATTTTCATACAGTGAGAAAGGAGAGGTAGAAATAAGGAAGGAATCCGTCCACAAAGGAACAGAGAGCCTTAGTTTTGGATCAGTGAACAAGCATGAATGTACAATGCAGACAAAGAGCAGAGGGATGAATCTTATGCTCCTCCAGCAGGACTTAAGAGACAATTCACAGAGTGCTTTGGCAAGGGGACTGGGCACAATGTGGAACTGTGGATGCTCTAGAGCTGTCACTGTAGGAGGGACAGATAAGGTATTATGGTCAGAGTGTCACCTGGACAGAAGATTATTGCAGTAGAAAGGTGTGCAGTATACAGAAAACAAATCAATGGAAAATACACTCATTAGTTCCACTATTGATGGAACAGTTTGTTTTTTCTGTGTAGGAATGTTTGGAGTGGACATTCTTTGATTTTACCAGAAGTATGTTTTATTACAGCAGTTGTTCCCACTGTGAGTTAGTTCTAAACCACTTTTAAACCACTCCTAGAGGTTCAACATAGAAGCAGTGCAATAAAATTTGCTGTGCAAGGAGAAATAGTGTGTGTATTGATTTGTGTACTCACTGCCAATACCCGTGTGTGATCAGTAGCAGTGGACATCTCTTCAGCAAAGTACAAATGCCTTCTGCTTACTGAACATGAGCAACCAGCACCACTTTAGTCCTTGACCCACGGCACATCCCCTCTGGCCAGATGACCTCATGGTAGAGCCTGCCCTCTCAGCAGTGCTCTGCTTAAAGAGAAATGAGCTACAGGGACTATTGCACAAAATCCAAAATGCAGGAGACACCCACTCCTCCTTTGTAAGAGGGTGAAGTTTTCTCTGTCCCAGAAAATTTTTTCTCTGCATCTGCTCTCTCCTGTATTTCCAGATGTGAATGATTGCAATGAGAGAAAGAGTCTGTCTTTCATTTTTTCACAGTAAAGAAAATACGTTAAAATATTGAATAAAATGAAGATGTTTCTGTCTTGTATGAAGAGAAAGGAGGACACTGTTTCCATCTGGCTTTACATGTCTGTTTATATAAATGTCTACAAAGAAGTGTCTGAATAAGCTACTCTGGGGCATTGCTCATCTGACCTAAGATAGATGTCTTTTTAAGAAAAATTAAATTCACTCTGGAAGTGCCTTTTTTTTTTGTTTTGTTTTTTTTTTTCACTGGATCTAGAAAGGACTGTTAGGATGTAGACATCTGTAGCCAGGTAGTTTTACCCAGAATATTATACATTTTAGAAGTTCATTTTTTCTGTCTAAGTTTTCAGATAATGGAATGATGAATGTAACAGATAAGTAGGATCTGATTCTTCACATATCATACTTGTGTCAAAAACCAGAACCATAGGAATAACATCTATTGTAAAATAGAAGTTCTAAGATAAAAGAATTTTCAGTCTGTAACTATATCAGTAGGCAGTTCCTGAAGTCATAAATAGTAGTTTGAATTAATAATTCGTACTTAGATTCAGTAAAATAACATTATATTTTCAGTTCTATTGCTAAGGAAATATCTTGATAGAAGTGATCAAATTCTTACATTTATTTCACAATGAAAAACATGAACTGTAGGGACACTTGAAGTTGATGTCTCTTCTAATCCAGTGCAGAAATCAACAGAAAGAAAAGTCTTTCTTGGTTGGTGTGATTAGAATGGCATAGGCTCTTTCTGATATCATGGATTTCTGTCTTACTCCTTTACTTTTGGTAGGAAAATAACATATTTACTGCTTTAGAACAAAGGTCTGAAGTTTCTACACTAATTTAAACAATGATAAATCAAGCATAAAGTAGGTTTGGATTCTCTGTAGAACATATATAATTAATTGAACTTTTTCTTTTTTGTATGCCTGTTTAACCAACATCCTCAAATATAGCACAAATATTTGCAAATTGATCCAATTTTGAATTTATGCACTGATACTAAAAGAGTAATGTGGATTTTTTTACGGGTGATTTGTGAATGGAGAATGTGTTATTCCTGTACTCCAAACAAGTCCATTTTAAAGACTGTTTTTTGCAGTAAGTAAAAATTAAGAAGGAGGTTTGCTTTGCAACACTCTATGAGAACAAAAAAATTATAAAATTAATGTCTATGAAAGATTTATTTTAAAATTTCCCAAAAGGTGTTAGGCATGTGATTTTAATTTTCACCATCCTTGAGTACCCATGAGGGATCAACTTATTCATTCAAATACAGAAACACAGAAAGTTTAGGAACTGCTATGGCACATTAAATGTCTCTTGATTTTAGAATAAAAATGTTAGAATATATATTTAAGAATATTATGACACATTTACTAGGTATTGTATTTATGCAGTGTATTATGTAAATGTAGCACATTCTGTGTTACTTTAAACAAGTCAGTTCAGAAAACATGTAAGTATTTTACATTTTTTGCAAAATATGGTAATGTTAATATACTGGTGTAGTGTACACAGTTATATAATAAATGTATATCATTTTGTGTATCACTTCTGATTATGATTAATTTGCACCACAGTTTCACAATTCCAAGACTGTGTCTTGCTTTTTTACTCTGTGACTCCCTGTAGCAAAGAACAGTTTGCCACTAACAAATCAAACTGATTACTCTTGAGTAGATTTTGTCTTTGGGGTGTCTATAATTCTATAATACTTTATCCACATAGAGAGTGTACACTCTTCTTTCAGTTATGGAAATAAATGTTTTACCAGAGAGCCACCTGTCAGGCCAGCACTACTAGTCTTAAAATGTTATTGTCATTCTCATGACAGTCTTTCTTAAAGCCCCTGTTTCAGAAGTCATTATATGGTAACCTTGATTTTCCTTTTCTAAAATAAAGGTTCTCCTAATTATGCATTTGTGTAAAAAAGTTTGAATATGAGACCCTCAGAGGTTCAAAAACAAGTAGGCAAACAAAAAGAAAATATATTTGTCATTTTCTTCTGCTTTTTACTAAGTGGCTATTTTAGCAAACTGTACTTTTAATAAAAAGGCATGAGTCAAAATTTTTTAAACATTTTATTTCTTATACTAGTATATGGTTTTTGTTTTTGTTTTTTTTTTTCTGGTAAATGTTATGTTTTCAAATAAGTCTTTAAATGAACAAAGAAAATAGTTATGAAAATCAGAGATATATTAGTATATCAAAAATGTACAGTGTACTTTCTATATGCAGTTATAAGAAAGAAATTTTTTACCATGCAAGTAGCAAAACACTGGAGCAGGTTATCCAGAGAAGGGGTGGGTACCCCATTTCTGGAAGTATTCAAGGCCAGGTTGGATGTGGCTCTGAGAAAACTGATCTAGCTGAATGTCCCTGCTCATTGCCGGGACTGGGAAAAGATCATCTTTAAAGGACCCATCCAACCCAAACCACTCTATGTTTCTATAACTGTGTAGCAAAGACACACTTTAGAATATAAATGATTTTTCTGTCCTTGACTTTCAAAATTGATTTTGCTGCAGTAATTTACTTTTGTTTACCCAATAGTTTTGAAATTTGGAGCTAAATTGGAGATAAAATTGGAATCCTCTGTCCTGTAGTTTTCATGAGTCCTCTGGAGGTTGGTTTCATGACAGAGCTGTGGTTTCCTCTCTGGAGGCATCCCACAGATTTCCCTGTATTTTTTCTCATCTGTCAAATGCTATGTACACCTGTAATGTCCAGGAAACTTACTGGTGTGCAGTGATTTCAGTAATATGTGATGAAATTATATACCATAGGTTCCAATAGACTTGTGCAGAATAGAGTGATCCTTTACAGCCAAAAAAAAGAGATAATTTAATATAAAATATATAAATGCTTCTCTTTATTCCCTTAATTGCTGCTTCCTCTCTGACTGGAAAATTTTCATAAGACTTTCATATCTGCAATTTTTATCACAATTGAGTGATATGTTTAATTACATTTTATTCCTTTCTTAGGGAAGATATCCTCTCAAACTCCTATTAGCCACACTTCCATTACGATTATGAGATGACTTAGAAGTTAAGAATTAAAAATTAAAATATTTCTTAAAGTAATTAATAAGCTTGTTGCTGCCGAAAGCTTCATTAGATGCAAACAACCACAGTTATGCAGAATTCAATGGTAGGCAGGGTAAGATGAAGCTGAGAGTCTTATTGATCCTTTACCAACAGGCATGCATAGCACTACCACAGCTATCAGTATATGTGCATACCAAACATTAGAGGAGATCCAGGAACATTTACCAGAAATTGGAAGATAAATTCGGTGAACAGGGAACTGTGACATCTACAGCTTCCCAAGAGTTGGAATAAAACAATAACCTGACACTTATTTAGTGAAGATTGATATAATAGACTGCAATCTGTGCAACAAGCAGAGTTTTATAAATAGATATGTTTTACTGCATTTTGCCAATATGTAGGGTTCCCTCTGCAGCAAAAATTTGAAGCGAATTTCACAAGTAAATGTGACTTTGTCTTGGAAAACTCTTAAATCTCTTTTTTGTAACTTGAACATCATGAAGTCACGAGCAGTACAAACCTTATCCCAGGATTACCTTGATTAAGGCACAAAACATTAAAAGCAAATTACTATGAAAGTATCAAACAATTTGCCCTTAATGTTTCAGTCATATCTGTAAAAAATATGACTTAAATCTAGTTTTATTAATAATACATATTTTAATTAAACGGCTAGAGGTGCATCTAGCAGGAAAAATTGAATCTTCACTGGATTTCACATACTTGTATGATTCATGGGCAGTAAATATGCAAAGCTTTATGCCCATAAGGCAATCACACTGCAAAGCTGATATGCATGTTTTTGTCTGAAAGAATGAAGTCTAGTAAGCCTTAGAAATAAAAATAATAGCAATAAAAATAATAACAATAAATGCTCTAAAATTAATCTATTTTTATAGATTTAATGCATTTCTAGATACAATCCTCATTTTTTACAAGCTGCATAATGCTGAAAATATATTTATTGTTATTTTCATTAATCTCATTACACAAATTTTGCCTGCATGGGTATGTATATATGCACACACACTATCACAGCTTCAGCAATAAAACCATAGGATAAAAATTATCATGCTACAGTAGCATACAGTAGCATAGCATGAAAGGCTTTCATTGCAAACTGGGGATTGAACAGTTCTGCAGTCTGCTGATCTGCTAACAAAGCCTCTCCTCATTTACATCAAGATTGTTTTTGAAGGTCTGACTGCATGCCTAGTTTGCTGTATCTTTTGTTCACTTCATCAAACATTCAACTTGGCTATATTTAATGACAACTTCGCCATGCACACCACCAACACATCTCACCTGGCGGTGTCAAAACACAAAAGCAAACACGAAGTAATTACAGTCTACAATGCTTCTCTGAGGTAACTCTATAGTGCCAAATTGCCACCTCTTACTGAGTGGAGCACAGCTACTGCTCATAACACCCTGCAATAGCATGGCAAAGTAAATGTGTGCACGTTAAGGGTATCGAACTTTCCTGAAAGTACTAGCAGGGTGAAAATGCACTTAAAAACTTGCTTTTGAAATTTCCAGCACTTGTCTAAAGACAGAACTATCATTGTCATCAGATTTTCCATCACTGCGGCAATCAAATGTTAATGAATGCCATCTCACAATGTCCTTATAAGAATATGAGGACCCCCAGTCATGCTACCAATTCAGAGACAGAAGACTGATGAACCAAAAAAATTTAGGTCCAAATTTCTCCTGATTTAGAAGGACCACTCTGAGATGCAGTAACGGGGAGTTTCCAGTCCCTCTGCAACCTATTGCATAGTGGCTGAGATAGCACATCCATTAAAAAAATTAAGTTATTTGTAACTCCATCTGAAATCTCTTGTTTAGCTACCACTTACAAAAAGTTTGATCATCAGAGGGATGGGTGAGGTTTTTTCTTCTGAGCAGAGATTCCTCCTAGGAGTCTTGAGATTTTCCTAGACAGTATTTTGTTTGCTAGCAGTTTCCTTGAATTCTGCTCTCCATCTGAAAAATAGTGACACAGGGGCTAACTCAAACATGTAGGCACCTATTGGCTTTTACACCAGTTGATATTTGTACCACTGAATTGGGCCACTCTGCTCGACATAAAATGAGTTTAAGGCAGAATATGAGGAAAGTTCTTGTATGAAAAAGGGGGAGGACTAAAGTAGTCAAGAACTACTGAAGAGAAGGATGCATCAGGCCTGAAAAATTTATGTCTAATTCTAAGGTGAAGAGAGAGATCTATTTCTATTTCTTATTCATAATCCTGAGCTCTCAGTTTGGCTGAGGCATGAAATCAGTCATTTTTGGAAGTAAACTGAGGTGAAATGCTGCTATCCTATTCAGTATTTCAGGGATAGTCAAGCCCATATTCTTCCTCTGATCAGAAGCAGTGATTTTAGTACTTTCTAAAGGAGCATGCTGTGCACTGTTCTGGCATATTTTCAGATCTTTTCTCTCAATTTCACCTTTTCAAATTGTCCTACCTCATGTTAATTGTATAAATACACATGTAGATAGATAGATAGATAGATAGATAGATAGATAGACAGACAGATAGATATAGATGTATGAATTCACTGGACTAGGGAGTAAATCATGGGTCCTGATGTTGAATGTTTGAACCAGCAATTAAATTTACAAAAATGAAAACATGAATCTCCTGCATGAAAACTGTATTTTAAAACAGCATCTGGAAAATAATGGGTGAACTGGATATGGAGGCAGAACCAACTGAAAAATGCAGCATTCTTGGCATTTTGGGCCACTTTATCTTCCTTTTACTTTCACATGTGTGAATCTCAGGGCTTGCTCTTAAAGCACATTGAAGTCCTAGAGCCCATGAATCCTCTAAAATGTGTTCACCTTAATTTGAAGAAGGGGGAGTGTTGCTAAATTCTACAATAGAGAAACTCTGCCATACCCTACACCATTTTCTTCTTAGCCTAGGCAAGTCCAAAGACCTCAGTGATTCTATCCATGAGAGCTGAGTCTCTTTTCTTACCTGGGATAAGGCAATGCTGTCCCCCTGCTCAAGTTAACCATTCTATTTGTCACAGTGACTTTAAGATAAATAGAAAGGAATTTGGGTCTTTCAGCACATCTCTTGCAAATCACTGAAAGAATTTGTGTCTTGTGACACTAAGGTGACAGATGCCAGGTGTCAGGACAGTATGGAAGGTTGAGTTCTGGGGGCACACTGAGCCTGAAGTGAGCACACCACCCCCAACCCATCAAAGACCTTCTGGTACTTCTTCTGCCTTGATTTCACCATGCAGACGGGTTCAGCTGCGGTGAGCTACTCACAATATGATGAGTAATGTATTAAGTATCAAATATATGAAGTAATAAATCAAATTGCTTTTCAGTTAAATTGCAGCAGCTGTAGCCTCTGTAACAAGACATCTGAAATTAAACAGCTTAACCATGGGTATTGAGCTTCTAGGATGAAGAGGAGAAAGCTTGTTTACCCACCATGGGCACAAACTCAACTCTTTCAGTCTCATTCTACAATTTGACCAACAGACAGCAGCACAGAGCACTTATAAGATTTCCCTGGCAGTTTAGCTCTGGCTGTATTCAGGCTGTTCTTACTGATTCTCAGGAGACCAATAAAACAAAATTATAGGCTATGACATAATATTTTCTTTGGGAGGAAGAAATGTGAATGTACCTGAACTGTGTTTAGCTATTTATCAATTAACACAAAAAGTAACACTGCTTTCAGCCCATATTATTTTAATCACTAATGCTACAAATATGGCAGTATTACACTTTTATTTACATCATAAGAAAATGAATGCTGCGTGTCATCTTGCTTTTAATATGATACTACAAGACAAGTGAATGAGTTTTGCAGGACTAGTATTTTAGTGTATCAAGAATTGTTCAGTTGATTCATTCTGATTTTATACTGGTTTGATTTACAATAGCTCAGAAGTAAGCACTCCAAAATATGAAGTTCGTTATACACACACACACACACACACACACACACACACACACATATATGTGTTTATACATTCAGGAAAGTGACAAAATAAACCAATGACAAGACAGAACATTATGAGACAGTACAGATTTCAAGCAATAGCAGAAATAATTTATAAATTGTAGTAGTGATAAAAGAACACAGGTGTCATTATTTTTAAAATTGTTTTGTTATAATGTTTCATGGACATATTATGTCTTCCCAACTGAAAAGGAAAACTATTGTGAAAATCAAATTCATGAAGAGGAAAACTATTGTGAAAATCAAATTCATGAAGAAGGAGTGGAGGAATTTAAATATGTAGGGTGTGGATTTCAAAAGCACTGAGCTTTGATTTGAGCCCTCTTTCAAGTGAAGTCAACTGTGAAACTGTTACTGACTTCTACAGGAGCAGAGCCACGGCCTCATCAATGTAGCCAGCAATTCCATCTGTGAATCCTGAAATGCATTTAGGTCTTGGTGAGACACATCCAGTAGATCTGACATGAGTGGAACATAATGGAGAAACACTTAGTGATTCTTGCAAATAAGAACCAGAAGAAAGAAAACAGAAGTAGCATCTGTGATTAGGAAGTGATTCCTGATGAACAGCAACTGAAAAATCTATTAATTTGACTGAATTCCTGCTTTTGGACACAATGAACATAATCAGTCCCCTCCAATGCCTGCTAGGAATGACCAGACGTTTTCCAGTCATGTACAGTGGATGGCAGAAGATGGAGGAGGAACACAAGAATATCTGAGTTCCTTGCCTTCAAAGAGATCTCTTGCTCTACATGGATTGCAGAATGGAGGAGAGGTTTGGCTTCCTTCTTCCCCTACAGCCCTACAGCATGACCCCAGCAAATTTTGCAGTCCTAGACGTTTCATGTGATATTATACCTCATACAGTCCCAGAGCATTTAATTTCATACTTCTCCTGAAAACTGCAACTGAACACTCACCTGCAAAAAATCCACACCCCACAAGATTTATAGAAGTGAGACACCACGGAACCCCAAAGGAGATCCAGGAAAAACACTATGTGATGCAGATGTTCAGATTAGTTCCAGAGGTAGCTGGCTTTCAGCACTGTAACACAAATCAGTCTCTGTTACCCATGCTTTTGGCAAGGGTACAGTAATATAAATCTACCTACACTGTCTGCTACACTTTCTGCATAAAAAGAATAACAGAATTGCTTTCATACATCCACAAAGCTCTACTTTATTTTTCAATCTCTTTCACAAATATGACGTTAACCCCCCAAGTCAAGCTTTAGGTTATCCAGGCTACAATTTATTTTACTATTAATAAGAGACAGGTTTTAGAATGAACTCCAACATAGTGAGTCAATGCATTTATAGATCCACAGATATGACTGAAGGCAGGGCTGAATGAATTTTGCTCAATCCCTCCTGACAGTCATTAGTTCAGCCAGCTTTTAAAAATGTCAGAGATGAAGATTTCACAAATTCCCTAAACAATATATGCCAGTTACTCTGGTTCTTACATACTTTCTAGTGATCTTATCACCACCAAAACCGACTAGATGTATGAAGCTTTTGTGTGACCTTGAATGTACCCCTTAAAGTCTTAGTGGTTATAAAACATAGCAGGACACAAGTGTGCAACTCATTAGCTACCCTGCTTGCACAAATCATCCTGAAGCAGTTTAACCTGCCAAACATTTATTTCCAAAGACCACTTCAGCTGACATCTCAGTAACTCACTTTAGAAAGAAAAGAATTGGTTTTCTCAAGAGGTCTTCAAGATTATACAGTGCTTGTACAAAGCCAGAGTATTTAGTTCCATCACCAAAAGAAACAGGTAGACCAGGCCCTAGCTGCTCTCCAAAGATGACAGTTCATCTCTCTTTGACAGGAATTATTTAAGGACATTGGGGTGATTAGGAACACAAGTACTTCATCTGATTGCCTAAGGTTTGGTATAGTGAATCCCACACAATACTCTTTACTAGAGGTATATGTAGCAGGATATATTATTTTGTTCCCTTTTTTGTTCTTTCATTAGGGTCCTGGTGGCTGGACTTGTTCAAAGCATCTGGCACTGTTCTGCATAACATTCTAGTCTCTACATTGGAGAGACATGGATTTGATGGAGGAAACACTCAATAGATAAGGTATTTGTTGGAGGTCACACTTAAAGAACTGCAGCCAATGACTTATGTCCAGGTAGAGACCAGAGACTACTGTCATTCCCCAGGGATTGGTGTTGGGACCATCTCTGTGTAACATCTTTGCCAGTAACAAGGCCAGTGGAACTGAGTTCACCACCAGCATATTTTCCAACAACTTTGCCAAAATATATGGTGTGGCTGACATGTTGGAGGGAAGGGATGACACCCAGAAATACCTTAGCAGGCTTGACAAGGTCCTTTCCAACCCAAACCAGATCACAAAGTATGGCAATGGAAGCAAATAATAGACTGAAATTACAGAGCATGAGGCTTTTATCTCAAAAAAAAAAAAAAAAAACAAAAAAAAACAAACAAAAAAAAAACAAACAAACAAAAAAAAAAAAACCCACAACACATTTGCTTTCAGTGTATTTCTCAAATGTATCATGTGTCTCAAATGTGTTATGTCCTATTATATCCAGTCCCAGTAACCTAATGTGACCAACTGACTCTAAGCAGGATGGAGAGAAAGCCTGATCTTAAGCCAGATGCAAAATAAAACGATGATTTGTGAAGAAGACTGTATGTAGTACGGAATTCTAGAAAAGAGATAATATTCACTCACAGGAATAAGATGCATACATTGAGCAAAAAAGTTTTCACAGTAAAAGTAAGAATATTCCCTAGCACACATGTAAAACAATTTATTGGAGAACCTTGGAGTTGTGCAAATCTGATTTATAGGGAAGTATTACATCTTATAAAATCCATACTCTTCAAAATAAATTCCCTTTTAAAACAGTATGGAGAAACAAGGACATGTTCATGCACAAGAACTAATGTGCACAAGAACTAATGTGCACAAGAACTAATGTGCATAGGGAAGTATTACATCTTATAAAATCCATACTCTTCAAAATAAATTCCCTTTTAAAACAGTATGGAGAAACAAGGACATGTTCATGCACAAGAACTAATGTGCACAAAGGTCTCTGAGGCAGTGCACTGAAAGAAGGAATAACTATGCCTGTTGTGAAGGTTTTTGCACTTCCCTGTAGTCTAGGATTCATCTCACTATTTAAAATCTATTCATTGACTTCTAAGCCAATTATATAAGATTCTGTCCAAGAAGGAAAGTGACCGCCTCTGGGGTTTAGCTCATGCCACGCATGTTAGAAACCTTAAGTTAGCTGATATTAATTTTACCATACAAATTAGTTCTGTGCCGTTACAACTAATTCTGCTTTTTACTAAATGTGGATTCAGATCTCTCTGAGCTGACAGCAACACTCAAAACTGGGATATATGCCCGCCACTGTTCCTCATAACACTCTCTTCTCTTTGCAATTTCTTTTGGAAAAGGGAAAGTACAAAATCATGTGAATATGGAGAAGCTTTACCCTTGTTCTAAGACCCTGCTCTTCAATCTGGTAATAAACAGGTGAATAAAATACCACTTTTAAAACATTTTTCAGACTACAGTTTTTCTGTGAAAGTATTAGGAAGGTTGCAAAAAAAACACCCAACACCTTTGTTCTTTATTAACATTGTGTGGTATGTGGTTAACAATTTAAATCAAAGGGCTTTTAAGAATTCCATGGTAGTATTTAGCAAGCTCATCTATTTTACCTTGTTTTATGTCAGAACAGGAATGTATTGCTGAAGTGAACTCCCTGGTCATCATCACCTGCTGTCTTGATTCACACTGTGGTGTGGCTGCAGGGAGCCACATCGTTTTCAGAAGGAGCTGTTCTTCAGGAACCACCTTACATCCTTTGACAGCTGAGGTGGGCAACCTGCAGAATGAAAACAGAACTATTCCAAAGTCAACTCCAACCACAAAAGGGTCAGTGTGGCTGTTGCTGCAGGTGGGTCACTCACAACCATTTTTCCTGTGGGTCTGCTCCTATTGCTCCATACCTCTTCTAAATCAGGTGTAGTCCCAAAGAAGCCAAAAAGGACAAAGAACTGTTTTTTTCAAAGTAAATTAAGATGACTGGTTTGTAGAGGAATGCAGAAGCTTGCAAATATGATTTTAAGATTCTAAATTTTTATCAGACTTGATCAGCATTTCTCTACAGCAGAAATTAAAACATCACTTTGGTCATTTTCACTGTTTTAACTTGTAGATTAGCTTAAATTTTAGTTGTTTTCTTCCATTTGACTTGGGGGTTCAGTTGAAACCCCCAAAGGAGAGAAGATTCAATGCCCACAACAGCAGAATTGTGTATGTCTGCTGCTGGCAAAGAGAAAGTGCTGAGCTGCTGACAGCTCTAAGTAAATGGGATAATTTAAAAGATTGCACATAGTCTGTGCATTTCTGCACTTTATCGTTCTTATCTCACCATGAGCAGAGATAGTTACACTGATTCATGGTTGGTGGCACAATGCCACAAACTGACATCTCACAGAAGTAAAAACAAATCAATAATCCTTCTGTAGGAACTAGCAGAGCACTGCCCACGATCAAATTTACTCCAAGTTTACAGATAGCTTATTAACTACCCAAATCAAGTGCATATTTTAAATAATGCATAGCAGTGTGATCAAGATGAGAAGGCCGGTGAAATGATGCCATTTGTTTGCTTCATACAAAAATTGGGTTCCATCAACTTAATGCCTTTCTTCCTCCATCTAAATTTAATATGTTTAATTTCAGAGTGAGTTTTGATCAATGTGTCCAAATTACTTTTAAATGCTTAGATAAGATTTTATCAGTCTTCATTTTTCTCACTGGAGCCTGGGTAATATGCTCAGTGTTATAAAAAATCAGTAGCTCATTCCTGGTTTTAAAAGAAAGGGAAAAAAAAAAGAGAGAGAGGATGAATGGAACAAAATGAAAGGTTTTGTTTAAATTATCTGCTATTTACAGATTTTAAAAGTGCTCTAAATGTAATACCGCATAAATATTCTTTCGTTACTTCACTTATGATACTTCCTAGAATAATCCTCTTACCCATCAGTATAAGTCTCTTCCAGTTTATTATGCATCTTTCTTATTGAATAGTTCTTTGTTTCTCAACATATTGTTTAGGTTTTTAATATTGTTAGTGTTGAGAGATAAACGTTTTGGTACATATTGGAGAGTAATAAATTGTGTTGAACATTGATAAACTAACGCAATTACTAGCAAGGTCACAGAGTCAGCTAATTTAGAAATATCAGTACTTGGATTTTGAGTTGTCCCCTGGAGAACTGAAGCCACTTTATTAAAGCAGGAGGGTGAGGAGAAAATGGTACATTAGGATTGATCTTTTGATCTAATTGTGAACCTCTGCCATTCCTTGTTTGACCAAAACTGCTTAGCAAGCAAGAGGAAACACAGTTCAACTAATTGAGGAACATCCCTTAAAAGCCAAAGGGATTGTGGGAAAAAGAAACAAATTGCAATTTATACAGTTTTATGGTGTTAGTTATCAATGAAAAGGTGTAAATACTGTACAATTAATCTTTGCTTTTCACATGGGAATTTTTGAGGTTTGCAGACATATCACAATCATACTTTCAACGTGTTCAAGAATCTAAGTTTCTTATACTACTTAAGTCACAATTCGGCAATTGTGAAAAAGAGTAATATTTTCTATGTTGTGACTTATTTTTAAAGAATTAATGCAAAACCCCTGTAATAGCACTCAGTCACAAGACAACAAGCTGTACTGTTGGACAGCATCAGAAATGCCAAGGAATGTTCCTATTGCATGAGAAAAGCGAAAAGTGTCTATCTACATCAGAGAGTTAAACGGAGGCACACATTCAAACTTAAATGCATTTTTGTCCATTTGATCTCTCTCTAACTGATGTGTATCTGTTTGTATTATACTGGAATCACTAGTATGATGCTGTAGTGGTGTATTATCCTCTCCGCCCCCCAGGCTGCATTTGAGGAGTGACCTTAAAACACTAATTTGTGACAAATACAGCTTTAAAAGGTATGTATTGATTAGTGGGTTGGCATGCTAGAACTAAAGGTAATGATAATGAGAGATGTACCATTATCTTTAAAGGACTGTTTTAATTTGATTCTGGACAGTAACAACTGGGAATCATCCCTTTCTGAAAGGCAGTTGTCTGCCTAACTCAAAGAAACAGAAAAAGTTATTTATTAAAGGACACATAGAAACTACACCAAAACAATATCATTATAGATAGTGCATACTCATCATACATGTTGGAAAAATTCTGTTGACATTCACTCTTTCTCTGTTTGTTTCCTTCTTTCTTCCCTCTCTCCCTCCCTCTTCCTGTCCCCCTCGCCTCCCTCTTTCTTTCCTATGTTATTTCAGCATAAACAGATGCAGCAACAAAGCACTCATATTGATGCTAAAACCTGCAGGAGGACAATGCTTCAGACCTATTTCAGTTTGGAGATTTTGGGCTTTATATCTTTTTCATGCTGACATTGTTTCATGGACAGTCAGACATTGGGACGCAGCTGCAGATCTTGACATCTACATTTAGACACATCTAGGCACTACAAGGCATGTGTTCAAGGAGAGCTCTTATTGGAGTCAGCTGGGAGCAAGACACAGTCAGAGGGATCTGGAAAGCCATCCAGCAGCTCATGTGAAGATGAGCATAGACTGTGTTGACTGCTCCACTGTCTTTGGATACCTAGTGCAGCCTGAAAGTACCTAATGTCATGGCAGTGTGAAGCTACACATAATTTACCTGGCTTTTCAGCCATTCAATTCTCCTGCTTGTGTTGGAAAGAAACAGGGTAACCACTAATTCAGTATTACTGAAATAGCGTGAAAGAGTTTAAATATAATAGAATAGAAAAAGAAATGAAAATATATTAAACTCTAAGTAAAATTTCAGGGTTCTGTCATGCAGTAAGTACCAAAATAACTTTGGGTTTTTTGGCTTTTTTCTTTGTATTATCCTGATGTGAAATAAAATTAGATTTTAAAAGTTTAAATTTCCTGATGATTTTTTTTAAACTTCCATAATCAGTAGCTATCTTCAGTAGAGAAGTAGTGGTCAGTCATCCTTACAGATTAGAATTCAGTTTTTCATCTTTGAAAAACATAACCCTTAGCTTAAAATATTCCTATTTACAAAAGTAAAGTTTCATATCATGGTCGTAAGAAAATCTTTGTGGCTCAGGTGTTAATATGATCCTGTCATAGTCCCTCTTACTGCCACAGGCTTGTGCAGAGGTGTGAGCCACCAGGGTTTAATATGCATTCAGACGGAAACACATCTCCTTCCAGTTCCCATGAGAAACACTTTTGTCCTTATGAAATCTGCAAAAAATTCCCAATTTACATTTGTTAATTAGAAAACTTTATTCTAAATAGACTAATTAATTACAGCCACATTTACATTTTAAATTTAAGTGATTATTTTAGAGGATTTTGTAGACTCCTAATTACAAGTGTTGTTGTTCTCATTAGGATTTCAAGTGCTGTCCCAAATGAAAATGGCAATTGATCTTTTAAGCCCCACAGAGTCATCCAGTTTAACTAGTTCTGTGTACTGCCTCATGCACACACACAGATGCTGCTGTGCATCCCGGTGAGCCAAATAACTGTGGAAAAATTCCTCTTTCTGACAGAATGCAAGGCAGTCACTCGAGTTCCTGTGGGGTACGAGTGGAATATGAGTTGTCCAAGAGGAAAAAGGTCTTGACAGTTACGCTGCTCAGCTTGAACTGGGGTACAGAGATCACAATCAAAAAAGGACTTTTGGTTGAAGATCAGACATATTAAAAGTATATAAGGCTATTCAGAGACTTCTACAGAAGTTATGGCTTACATAAACAAGCTGCCAATGTGAACATATCAAATACTGATAGTTGTTTTGTAAAGAATTGGAAAAAGAAGGTCACAAAATAGGGTGAAAATATTAATGTTCATTGGAAAGCTTTTGAGCTTGTACTATTCTTCAGGTGCTTATTCCTGAAATGGAATTCAGTTATCCAGTTGGTATAAAAAGCAATAGTAATAATTACATTAATAGTAGTAGTGTAGTAAAAATCATCATCACCATCTACTAATACAGTGAAATGGAAGTTAAAATTACTTCTTTTTATAGTCTAGGGAACCTGCTACCTGTGTACTGGTTAAAGAAAGTAAAAATATTATTCATATCCTTTTAAAATGATGAGTTAAAACACAGCAAAAAAGTTTTGCAGAGGGAGTATGTACTTAACCAATATTTTGTCTGAGAGATCTGAAAGAATAAGAATGAACCTGTCAGACTAATTCTTGGGGTGCCTGTGAGGAAGGCTGGGTACCTCAGCTCCTCCCTGGTGAATGACTAATTAGCCAGCAGAACAGAACTGCCTCTGCAGGAAAGACTCTTTTCCCCCATCACTGTATTTTACAACTTGGTTAATAAGGCCAGGTCACCAGGAACCCGTTGGGAATCTCATCTCCTGCTAGCAGTACTGTTTCTGTCCAAAAAGCAATTGAGAGTGAAGATCTTCCTTAAAATTACCCAGTCCCTTTATTTAGAGATGCATTTTAGTTTAAGGAAAACTACCGCAGCAGAGGGCTTCCTCTGGCCACAAAAAAAATGAGTATATATAAACTTGATACAGTAGAGACCCAAAAATATATTTTAAATTCCTCATTTTCTTTCTGTTAAGCTCAAGAAACAAAGTCTCATACAGTTCTAACAGCATTGCAACTGCTTCAGAAACTGCGCTTTCCTGCAGCCTTTTGCCTGATGCCATGCCTTTGAACACTTTGGTTCATACCAAGGAAGAGACGTTCATAAAATAAAGGTGAAAATCCAGAAATATCTTGCTTTCCTTGGGCCAGAGGGAATAAACACAGAGCAGATGGGAGATCTGACTCTGGAGTCAAGGACATGGGAATGAATAGTGTCCTTCTGAAGAGGACGCAGCACTGGCCAGTTGTGACTATGCTTTCACAGCAGAATTAACTCCTGTCTTCCTTACTCTTGGTGTCCATTCACAATTAACCTATGCAGTTTGGCTATCAACTCATACTGCAGCTGATCTCCTATGGTACTGGATAGCTTCGGTGGACTTTGAAATGAATCTATAGCCAGAGGGTCTTCTCTTTGGATTCAGACTTCAGTGAGGGAGCTGATCTCATTGTCTAGAATAGCTCCTTTTGCTCCAGGTCAGTTGGAGCTTTGTACATTAACATTGTAGATTAACATTTTACACCATTGCATTGGAGATGAATCTTTACTTTTCTCATTTTACACAGGACCCACAAGACTGGTGTGTGGGGGTCATAGGGTGCATACTATGTACCCTATGTACATAGTATGTCATTGAACACCTCTATTTAGGCAACTAAATCCCATTTCGATAGTCATAAATTCCTGTCATGATCAGAACTTAATTTGTATTGTGCACAAAGACATTCTGTGATGTGTTGCAAACAAAGATGGTAAGCATTGCAGGAAAAAAAATCATAATAATATTACTTGCAACACAGTCCAAAGATGCAGAATGGAAGTTCTAATAACCTCAAACCCCATCATTATTCAAGTCCAGAAAAATATTAGAGAGGAAGGAAAAAAACCCCAACAACCCAAAACATAACTATAAAGCCATTCCTTCAAAACATTAATTTGCACCAATAAAGTAATTATCAGCATCCATCCTAGATGTTCTGTCTTCATCCTGGGTTATATTTACTGTTTGATGAAGTTGGTTTTCTGTTTTCTTTCATGAGGCAAATGATGAGGTACAGCAAATGACACCAGAAAATTACAAACGAATCCCTTCAAGATATACAAGGAGGCAGAGAATCCATTCCACATGATCAGAAAGTACAAAGTGATAATAATAGTAGGTTTGATGGAGGTTATGTCTCACAGCTCTTTAGGTCAGATAATAATGTGCTATGTCATTAAGCTGCAGTAACACTTTCCTGACTATTGTAATTGATGGTTCATGATATGGATATACTATAAAGAAAGTAGCATGTTTTGAAATCCCCATCTATAAAATTGAGATGTGTTTTCTGTAAGCTCTGCATTTCTCTTTGCTCTTCCTTAGGCTATTTCTTTGCCTTTCTGAGTCATGAATAATAAACACAGGCACCTTTATTTGACAGTTCAAAGTAATCTAGCAAATTACACGTGTGCATGCATATACATCAACACTTACACACACAGCAGCATGCACATCGATGTTATCCTTTATAAATAGCATACCACATAGTTATATACATGTACATATACACTGTCATGTATGTATACTCAAAGAGAGTAAGAGAGTGAAAGTGAGGAGAATTGCTTATTTTGTTTTGGAAATCTTGACTACTGTACTGATAAGCTTTGCTGTACAGCAAAATAAAAGAGGCCACAGGAACAGAGGGATGAGGGCGCTTTGCTTTAGCTGACCACACAACTTAAGTGTCATCTCCCAGTAACTGTCTAGTTTAGCTGTCTGCCTCCCAGCAACATTTTCAACTACTTCTCTTCCAACCACAATTTGGGAAATAGTTATCTAGAAATCAAGACATAAACAATATATTCTGGTTTATGGCCCAAGGTGTAGTATGTAAAGCCAAGGGAAAACACAAGTAGGTATAATGTCGCCATAGCCAGTCTGATCTAGAGGATGCTATTGGTGAATCCTGTGAGTGACATTCAGTTCTAATATCTAGCTCTCAGCATTATGAATGATGTCCAGCTCCTGCCACTTGGCTTTAGAGTCGGGGAGAGGTCTTTGTTGTTGTTGTTGTTGTTGTTTTTGCAGGTTTTTTTAGCAGGATATACAAATCACAGAAGGATATTTAGACAACTTTTTACTGAATGTGCACCAAAAGAGCCCAGTTCATGGCTCTGCACTAGCAGTGTACTCAGTAAAAATGTAATAGATTTGACACATTCAGATGTGGTTTCTGTAAATTACTTGCATATGCATAAGAACCATTTTTGCTACCTTGAATGCCCCTGAGCTGACAAGCATCCCAATGATATGTCTACTGTAAGTATGGGAAGAGGTGTGTGCCATCCCATTTCACACAAGGCCATAGAATTCCACCTTGGATGGACCAACCAGCTTTAAGAGTGGCTACATATTTTGGATCCTTTTCATGTCTTGCTTCTGGATAAATCTTTTGCAGTGGTGTTATCTATGACCCACAAAATTACTATGCAGCTTGACCTCAGAGACTCAGACAAAGACTAGAGAGCTTCTACAGTGGATTGCAGTAGCATATGACCTAATGATGTATGCTTTAGTTTGGTACCTTAGGCCAAGTCTGCATTAAGGTTTCTTTGGCAGTGCACAGTACCAGGATCCTTACCTGGGAACAGTTGGCCTGTGAATATTATTTATACCAGTGAAATCAGCTTAACAGCATTTTAGTCTTGCATTAAGAAAGTGAACTACATCAAACTGGAATACGGGCAGTTGTGCTGCTACTACTACCCTAGAGGTCTTTGTCAGCAGAACTGTGCCAGTCTCAGTGCACAATACCCAAGGCTGCATCATTCATTGTTTCTGGAAAGATATTCCTCCACTTCTCAAGAGTAAAGAATTTTTCTCTGTCATTCCTTGGCTTACCAGCTAAAGATTACTGTGAATATATTAAAATGAGAAAGTTAAAAAAAAAACATTTGTTTTTTCAGATAAAGTTGTAACTTTAACCTATGGACTATTTTGTTCAACATGTATTAATTGTTTCCTTAGGTATTTTAACGGCATTTCTCAACTTACAGTATCTCAAGCTAGGATTCTTACCAACATGGAGAAGCTGGGACTTTTTCATCTTTGTGAAGCATTACTAAAATTCCAAAAGGCCAACATCTCTTCTGTATATTTATGTACATCTTCAACAAAAATCCTAAATTTTAAGAGTGACTGATCTAGATAAAAGTTTTAGACCATCATGTATTGGAGGTGTATGTGTGTTTATGTATATGTTAAGTATTATTTACCCCATTACATGTTTCCAGCAGTATTTCTAAGCCAATTATTAGACATTTAAAAGTAAAATTGCAACTTTTAAAACTATTCACTTTAATAATTAGGGTTACTATAAGAGGCTACAGTAATTCTACAGAACTGTTGCATTTCAAAGAGGAGAAATTATAAGTGACAGTAACCCTTTATCAATTCATTCTAAGTCAGTTAATTAAACCTGGAATTATTTAAATAAGGTGACAGTCAAAGGAAAAGGTCAATGTTCCCAACATTTCAAAAGTCTTCCTCATCTCTGGAGTTTAATTAACTCATTTTGAACAGAATGGTCAAAAGTATGGTAAAACTCATAATTCCTTTCCTGTTTTTTAAATGCAAAATCCAATTCTCTTTAGGTCTGCACAGTGGCTTTTCGAAGCACCAGCAAGAGAAGGAAATTCTGTCCTTCTTCACTAAACCCACAGATGTACACACCTGGAATCCAAAGGAGCTGAAGTGGTGCCTCACTAGTCCATGGCTGACATCTGCTGCTGCTGCAAAGTCCCCATAGCAGTGGATGTGTTTGCCTTTAGGTCAGGAGAACATCTGTGCATTGCTTTAGTCTGGGGCTAGAGGAGCTGCTGGCCTCTCCATTGACCTGCTCTCACTCCTCATTCTGGGGTCATGAAGACCAAGCTTCCTTGAACACAGCTGCTAGAGACAGATTCATGTCACTGATTATTTCCCTTTCTCTCTCTCACCTGCCTACACTCCATTTCACCAGGCCTACTCAAGAATTCAATCTCCCAATGTGTGAAATTGTGCTGGGAGTCAGCTGTTGAAACACACGTGAAGAGCTTGATTCAGGTGCTGAAAGAAAGCATAGGTCCAGAGAGAGTTGGAGGAAACCCTAGAAGAAAACACCGACAGAGAAAAAAATTTGGTGTCTGCTAACCAAAATAAATTGAAAGTTATGAGCCTGGGTTTGCTGTTTCTTTCCACTTCAAAAACTGAAAGAATAGAAATATAACAGAGAAACAAGACTCTAGGATTAACAGCCTTCTTACAAGAGCAACCTGAAATACCTTGGATCTTTGGTTAGTCCCTTTCAAAGGAGCAATGGCACAGATGCCTTCATTGTAAGTGCTTGCACATAACAAACCAGTGAAAAATGATAGAATGCAAATGCTTCTCCATGCATCAGCTACTTCATGTTAGCTTTTTGTGCTTGTACCTTCTTTCAACAGTAAGCACAGCTTAGCAAGCTAAAGGCATAGCACCTTATCCATGTCCATAACCTATGCACCATGGGAAAGTGGAGGTGTCATAAATGCATTTGTAACACTGTGATAATTTGCTATTCTGTTCATACCCTCACAACTGCAGCAAGGTCAAGGTATGAACATTAAAAAAAAAAAAAAAGCCTGAATTCTGCTGTCTACTGCTGCTTCCTCTGAGGAAGATCAGTTGGTCTAGAGAGAATGGAATTGGTGACTTCAGGTGCTACATTAAGGCTGTCCAGAAGTATGTGATGAGAAATTAGTATTCAAGGCACAATATCTTTCATTATTGCTGTGATCTTCAGATAATAAGGAATTTTATGCCAACAAAATATTTTTCCTAATTTTCAGACCATGTACAATTGATCTTAAGCATTTAATATAGACTTTAAAGGAGCT
Source organism: Vidua macroura (assembly GCF_024509145.1). NCBI lineage: Eukaryota > Metazoa > Chordata > Aves > Passeriformes > Viduidae > Vidua > Vidua macroura. The sequence continues at coordinate 48,354,846 of NC_071572.1, read as the reverse complement.
GCAAAATATTTTATGAAAAACACAAATCTGACTCTTTACACTACTGTATCTTTAAATTATTTTGTTGTGAAATGCAATGTAAAGTTGTACAATTTTGGTGACCAAATAACGCCAGTGTGATTTTCCTAACTGAAAAGCAAATTTATAAATAAGGTCTTTTTAATTATATCTGTGTAGTTTTACATTAAATCCTTATTCTTGTTGCATTATGGAATCCAACAGAATCAAGAGAGGCAACTTTCACATGGAGCAGTCTATCTTTTGGTTTAATGAAAAATACCTTTTGTTTTGAGAAAAATTTTGTGTGATGAAAGCTGATTCCATTCTATAAAGTCTTTACTTGTTTGAAAAAATTACCTGAGCCCTTCTCTTCTGTGTGATAACTTGTGCCTTATATTTTCCTTTGAATTTTTATGCTTTTTCCTTAGTTTTCTCTTGAAAACATTCTCTTACTCTTTTATTACTCCTTTTTTTTCAATCCAGGCACAGAGTCTGTCTCCAGACAACTTTGTTTTTCCTTGTGCTTTTCGCCTTTTTATGTCTTAGCAAACTGTGAGTAGTCTCATTAGTAAGCCAAACCTTATGCTTCACCACAGTTTACAATAAAAATTGCAGATGCAGTTTTCTATAGTCTCAGAAAATGGAGCCACATCTATGAAGCTATGAAGCACTCTCTGTCAGAGAGTAATTTAAGTGAACAAATGGAGGGTAAACATTAGGCTGGTGAAAATAAACCACTTTTAATTTCTGGAAACACAAAAGAAACTACTCAGTTGCTTATTCATTGCCAATTTTATATTGTGAGCCTTAAAACACTTTACCATGACCTAAGGGCAAACAAAACAAGTTGGCTGATTCTTTTCCATCATGGAGTTAGAACAAAAAAATTGTTTAGTGTTTCTAGTAACAGGGCTAAAATCCATCGTGTCCTTTTTTGTTCATTGTTATCATAAAAGTCATTTGAAAAACCAAATTGCCTTCAGAGGATATATAAAGAAAGTTTATTTTCTCTTACCTTGTCTTATCTGGAAAATCTCAAAAACCTTGGTAACTACTAAAACATGTGATCCAGAATTATGAACACAACGATCTTCTGGACACACACACTGGTAAGGCACTTGCCATCATGGTGATAAACAAAATGTAAATGATTGCACGGAAACCATGAACAGCTGCAAGATTTAAGAGCACTGGATACACTTTCAGGTTTACTGGGAATCAAGTAGCATTCAAGTTTACTACACTGCACAGGATCAGCAGAAATGAAATATTAGAAGTACAGTCCTACAAACTATATTCTCTAGAAAAATCTTAATCACAATAAATTTGTATATAGACCATGTAAGCTTATGCCCTAATGTGGCAGGTTTACTTATAGAAATGTTATAAGATCAGTCTCTTCAGCCACATAAAGTACAGATCTAAGGGTCTAAAGGGGGTAAGGTACATAGATGTTCTTGCAGAGTGCCCACAGAAAAGACACAGCTGAGTGAAGAGCTTTGAGCAAACAGATTTTATCTCAGTTGGTGACTTTATCTTCTTAGCAATTGAGCTAATTCATCTGTCCCCAACAGCTCAAAGAGAGCTGAAACTGGAGAACTAAAAAATTTATTCATTTTCCTATTTCTTGAAATACCAGAGCCCTTGACTTCACATTGATCTAGTTATGCTACAAAAAGAATAAAGTTAACAATCACAACTTTAGCCCAGTTCTTCTCCACCCACAGGAGGGCCAAGAGCCCAGATGGGCATCGCATAGCCTTGGCAAAGACATTTATTAATGTGGGTAAGAGCTGAATTGGGGAACACATTTGAGTTTAGATCCAAGCTCGAAAATTAAATTCTTAGCCTCATTGCCTGCTTCCTGCAAAACAACTTTCTGTTGTATTTTCTAGTAAATGAAGATTGCACTGTGAAAATACAGATATGAGAAAAGACAGCATGGGAGAAATATAACATTTACTGGCTACCAGCTACTTTCCTTCAAATACAAAAGCTGCATAAAATAAAGAGAGCTTATCCTGCTAGGTTTTGTATGAGCTGGCATGTCCTTGTCTTACTGTGTATTTTGTCTCATAGGAGACAAATGTTTAGATCTTTGCTGAAGTAAAAAGGCTGGATAGAGCTGAGCTCTGGGTCACTTTGATGTGCATTATTCTAGTTTAACACACTTATATTTGCAAGTAACAGAAAAACTAGCTGCAACAATAATATGTGCACAAACATTTGATCATTTCCTTCATGTTACTCCTCTTTCCACCATTTGTATGAGAGGGATTCAAAATTACTAAAGCAGAATCAATTGTTATGAAAAAATATTAGATTTACATTCCTTCAAATAATTTATTACACACTGAAAATGCAAGGTCTAACATATCATTAAGGTTAAAAGGAAAACAGATTAAATCCTCAAATTCTATTACATTTCTTGTATTTTTTCACTTGTGTAGAATTACTGATAAATTAGATCCTCTTGGGACTCTTTCAAGAGTTGTCTCTGAGTACTTTTACTGAAATCAATCTAAAAATATTTAGCATTGTGTAAATCCTGTAATAGGAGCATGCATCTTTGTTAGATCTTGCCAATATGAAAGTGATTTACAAAAATCCAATGTGTTTGTTGTGCTATATTCCTTACGCTACTATGACAATTATTAAATTATTTTCAGATCACAAAATTAATCTATCCATCAAATAAAATTATATAGTTTTTAACAAATATTTATGATTGCAGCTGGATATCTAAGGATACATTCAAAAGTATAATTGTTTAGAAGGCTGTGCATTTGTTTGTATGTGTTTATGTTTATATTTATGTGTATATAAATATATTTAAAAACTGAAACTAAATTGCTTCCTTCCCCTCAAAAAAAAAAAAGCTCTCTTTTTAGATATTTCAGAAATGGTTGCTTTAACACATTTCCAATGCATTTTCATTAATATTTTATTCCACCATCTTATGAACCCATTTCAAGTCACAAACAATAACAAGTACAGTTAGAATGCCTACAAATGTAGCCTCTTTTCAGTGACTTTCAAATACATGGGGATTTAGTTCAATAAGGCAATGCACCTGAATGACAAAGGAACTCAAGTGAACCAAAGTGAACCAAAAGCACAACAGCTGTAGGCTTCTGAGCAGACAATGTGCCTATGTATTCTGGCACTGGGCTGTGTTCGACCAAAAGCAACACTTTGCATTCAACTTTTCTTTCACAAAAGTAGGACGCTGAACTTTTCTTGATTGCATATTTTATTTGAGATTTAACAAGCATTAGTTCTAACTGGTCTGACCGTCCCTCTGACTCATTTTCACTCCTTACTATTTTATGGTGTATGCCTTTTCATCTCTTGCATCTTTTTCTCTTACTACTGCTACTCCCCAGCTAATTTGGGCTCCACATATGAGCCTAGTTCAAGTTCTTATTCAGGAATGTCAGTTATCTTTGGGTTCTAACAGAATGTTCTATTATTTTTCAGAGATAATTTTTACTATAACACACAGTGTACATAACTTTGGCCAGTAAATTATAATTGGCGAAAATATCCTGACTTGCAATGCAAGAAAATTTAGGGGTTCTTTTGCAAACAAGTAGTCTTTTCAATTTAGTCCATAGTTTTAGTCAAAATTGCAGGTCCTTATTAGATCTAAGACAGTCATAAAAAAGAAACATGATAACATTTGAGTTATTTTTACAGAGTTTTCCCTTTTCAAATCTGCCACAGTGTAAACAAACTCTAAGGCAAAGTATGCTTCAAAGTACATGTGTATAAGCATGTAAGCATGTAAGTATGTATAAGCATGTAATATCAAGCCACATTCACAAGTGTGTGTATATATATATACACACACACACACACACACACGCACAAAAAGGCATTTTTCTTTCTTTTACAGTGTTAAAATTTAAGTTTAAACAGATAGCCATGAATCCTGTTCATTGGTGTGTCTTTGGACACACTGCCTAGAATGGGGTTCAGAGCAGCAGAGCTCATGATGGCTGGCATGCCAAGGGAAGCCAATTAAAGACCAGATAAAAATACAGTTTCAAAAATCTGTGTATGTGATAACATATTGCAGATTCAGTGAGAGATTTTCTGGTTGTGAAACTGAGCTCCAAACCCTGATGTCCTCCACACTGACAGGTCCTTTCTTTTAAGATCCCAAAGTTTGAGCAGTCACCCAGAGTGGCATGACCAAAGTCCTCCTATTTCTGAGGTCTTTAGTCCCATAAATCACCTCTGCTTCCAGAAATAAACTCCAGTCACAAGCCTAGAGTGGAGAAGGAGAGAAGTATATTTGTTGTTCGGAAATGTAATATTCATGGACCCAGAATGGAAGAGAACAAGAAATTATGATGCAATATTTTTTGATTACAGCCTCAATTGTTTGAGAGTCTTGAAGGAGTTCAAACATAAAAGAGAATGAACATGCTTCATCTCCAAGAAACTGGGAAATCCAACACTTTTTATTTATAATATTCTATAGTGACTTGACAAGTGGGCATCAATAAAATTGAAAGATCATTGAACTGTTGACAATTGTTTTATTTCTGGTCTAGGCCAGTTCCAAGGTACTCTGCATAAGGCACTTCAGTTTCAAAGATACTGAAGATCAAGAACCGTGATTCTTATCTGGAAATACAACTTGCAATATAACGTTGAAGATAGTATGGCAGAGTGGTGCTGAATAGCTCTAGACTTATCCCCAGACTGAAGAATTCACTAAAGAGGATACCTGTTAATTTCTTCAAGAGACACCTATTTCCCTTTAATCAATGGTTTAGCAAATGCAGTCTAGTATTTAGAAATAAAGATGGGAACGGTAGATGTGTGATATACTGCTTTATGGCAAAGGTGATCAACTTTGCTTTCCACATCCTAGCATACGTAGTCTGGAGGAGTCTGGGGATCTAACATGAAGTCAGTAGTTTTCAAAATGGGTAGAAGGTGCACTGAACCTATAGCCTAAACATGGGAAAAGGAAACTCCATCATTCTGTTTGTGTATTTCAAAGTTAGGACACATTTCTGTCTCGATTTGTGTGAGATGAGACAGGGCAGTGTGAGAGACTTTGGGAGGGGATCTTATCAGAAATGCTCTTGCAATCTGTAGGATTGTAACAATAAAAACCAGCAACTTTATGAATTGAAAATATTTTTGAAGGTAGGAGGGATTTGTGTTCATGCTGACAGCTTCTGTATCAAGTTTAGCCCAGTGGGAATTGAAACCGCTGAGATATTAAACCTTGAAAAGAGGGATTTATAATGGAAAGGCTGACAGAACTTTAATTATAGCCAGTAGCACTTTAAGCATACTTAAATGTATTATGTTTTTATAAGGACATTATAAAAACCAAAGGGATAGAGGTCACAGATTAGATTGTGCTGGAGTAACCACTGGAACATCTAAGCCTTTAGGCCACTTTTGGCTCATGTTGACTGACTGGGAGATAAAAAGTCAAGTATCTAGGAATCTAGGCAGTATTAGACAACAAAATCTCTTGTTTTTAAAATTATTTCACTAACAATATTCATATACATACATACATATATATATATATATATACATTTTCCAATTATTATATAATTAGTAGTATTTTGCCTTATACAAATAGATGAAAAAATGAAAATAAGGATAAAGAATCCTTTCCATATTCAGACATTTTTATGCCCAACCCACCTAGTACATTATAATCCTAGCGGGAATATACCATGTCACTAAGAATTTGCTACACTGTAAATTTGTGATTTGTTCATTCTAATGGTTCACATATTTTATGGCTCTCATTGTTAAATACTATACAATATTTAAAAAAAAAAAAAAACCTGCCTATAAACATCTGCTATTTAAAGAAAAATTCTAACACTAGAGAAAGAGGTGAGACTGACACTCTGGTAAATGAACTTGATTGGTTTTGTATGGAGCAGCACTGTGCCAAACATCTCAGCCACAGCAGTGCGTTTAGGACACAGATCTAAAATCTGAAGCCAGCAAATTTTTTCCTGAAGAGGTCACAGTGATCAAAGTCTCATTAGAAATGATTAATTTCAAATCTCAAATGACTGAGTTACCTTCTGGTCATGAAGGAACAAAAGGACTGTAAAAATTAGTTTGCATTAATCAGTAAATGTCAACAAATCCATGTTTCCCAAGTAAGCACCAAAAAGGAGTCTTATAAATAAACATTTATATAATGTGTTGTATTAAAAAGGTTAAAATAATGTAATGCAAGTGATAATTGTTGATAGGTTCAGCTCTTCTATTTAGCAAAGCATATCACAGGACAGCTGTTGACTGGGATCATGTAGTCTTTAAGAAATCAGTTTATGGGAAACTGCTGTGAGACAGAAGTTTAGCCTGTTTAGGCTTCACCCTGAGCATTCTGAAATTCAAGATTAAAAAACGGTTATCAATAATATCAAGATTTAGCATACCCAGTATAACTCAAGAAGACTCACTATGATACACAGGTCAGCTCTTTTACAGTCTTGGCTTCTATTTCCAGCCAGGACCAAACCAAGAGTAAGTGACTTCCCGGCTGCCTCGTTTCTAAAACAAAGGGAAGACAACTGAGTAATTCATAAAAAGGCTTAGTTATAAAAGTAGCATAGTTAACAAAAAGCATTTTACTAAAGATTGTTCAAGTTGTTTGATACTCTAATCTCTGGTTATAAATATCTTCAATAAGTAAAATGCATATTAGAGAGGAGAATATGTTCCATTTTCTCACAGTGTCTATAATGTCTCTTTCTTGAGACAATTTCCAGATGAATGTAACAGGAAAACACAAGCTGAATTTTGTGAAGTATTTCTAGAATTAAATGTTTAAAAAAATTATACAGAATAAAATCTAGATCTGTTCACAAAAATTTCTGAAAGCACATGAGACAAAAAATCCTCTGTAATCCAAAGATCTTAAACCAAGACATGCATAATCACCATGTAAGTCCCTGCTTTGACAAATGCAGATTAAGGATCTCCTGCAATCTAAATAAACAATTTACCATTGTCCTTAGTTGAGACTGATAGTTAGTGGTGAGTTATAGCTCATATAATTCGTATTTGCTAGTGCTGAGCTGCTGCATAGTCTCAAGCTCTATCTTGGTACCTTTCCAAAAAAAGCCATATCAGAATCATTGTTCATAAGAATAGTTTTGATTTCAGAAAAATACTCACATAAAAATCAGTGCTTATAAATAAAAATATTCCATGCTAAGCAGTTTTAATGATTCAGCTTCAAAAAGAAGGAATGTTGATTTACAACACCAAGGTATTCATCAGTTCAGTTTGGACTTAGGTTGTGTCTACTGTTGTTTCTAACTATTTAGAGACGCCAACTAGATAGCATAGAAATAGTCAGGAGACAAGGGATCTAATCAACAATGCATCAAGGATCAATTCTTATTTCTTTAGTTATTTGTTTATCCATTATTATTACCTTGGGATGCTTGAAAGACAGTAATTTTTCAACTCTCCTTACTGCCAGTTAAATTTGAGGTCTTTGCAATTTGTTTACTGTTAGAAGCATGGAGAATAGAAAATGGATCTTTGATTTTGATTGCAACTACCGACCACCATTTCCAACACTACCTAACCTCTCTCTTTCACTGAGCATTGCAGATCACTCCTGCTGTCTCTAGACGACACCAGGAAAACACATGCACAGATGTATTGCATTTTGTAAAAAGTGTGAGCTGAAACATGCAGAATTATATGCAGGGCTGTGTTCAAAGGACGGCGAAATGCAAGCATGCTAATCATTTGTGAAGGACTGCAGAATGGAAGAGGGGAAGTATAGTCATGGACAGGCTCTACCTGTGGAACCAGAGATCAACAGGAACATTCCAAATACAAAAATCTCCAAAGGAATTTGTAGATGGTTCATTCCAGGTTTACCTATAGGAATCACAGAGTTTAACCTTCATAGATAGGTGAAGTTGGCCCTGTGGCTTAGGGTAGCAGCCAGTCACTGACCATATCTGTAGAAGCATGACAGTGAAGAGATTTACTGCATGCTCCTGCTGCACAGCTACAGCCAGTTCATATTCTCCAACCCAATATCATCTGAAAACAGTGCTGCTTTTAAAATAGTAAAAAAATAGTCTCTCTCTTATCTTTTTTTTCTCTTAAAAATACCCATTAACTGACTTTGCAGATATCAAATAACTGTGGGCCACTGTTGTGCTGATGTAGATACAGGAAAAGCGGTAAGCATAATGTATAGAACATGCAGAGTGATTTATTGAACTGGTTGTTTGGTGAAAAACTAAGCACGGGGCTAATCTGATTTATGGTTCTAATTTTGTTTGGTCACAGTATTACTTGCCTTTTTTTGTAGTATGAAAAGATTACTATGAACAATAAACTTCAAAGAATCATTACCTCTAGCACTTGCAAGTGTGCTCAAATTGAGTACTTAATTACAAAATCTCAAATGCATGTGTTTTACAACTTTCACCTTATTAGGGAAGAGCTGTTAGAATATCTGCCTCATAGAAATTGGCATAATATTCTAAGGTGGCAAGCAAAAATGCAAAATCAATTTTTTCTTTAAAAAATAATTAAAATTATTTGTTAAACTCTTTTCACCCTTGCAAAATATGATGATTCTAGCATATAAACAAATGTATATTCTGCTCACAACAGATAAAACTCATTGGGAGCTCACTTAAATAAGGTAAATATTAATTTATTTTTTGGCAAAACTCAATGATATCTATTGATGCCATCAAAATATTAAGATTTTTGGTTTCAAAACATCTATAATGCCAGTACTCTTAGGGAGGAACTGAGACAAACCCACAATGCAGATATTGAGATTCAATTATATGATTAACTGAAATTGCAAGGAAGAAGCAATAGATTTCATATTTCAGTTGGTACTCATTTTGTATTTAAAATATATTGGGCATATCTGTGGGTGTAAGTCCCATTAAACAGCATTAGACCTGCTACACTAAGCTTCTTGCAGCAAATAGATCCTAAGAAAACTTCTGTCTCTAGGTAGTTCGTTATTGCAGAATAAATTTTAATTACTTATTTCTTCTTATTTACTTAATTACTTTTTTTACTTAATTACTTATTTACTTAATTACTTACTTCTTTTTACTTTCTGTAATTTTGAATCACAATAAACAAGATTACCTGGTATGAGATTAATACTTTTCACCCATAAATCTAAAATACCTATATTTGCAATAAGTAATCAAACAGTGCAAGGCTACCCCTTTGTTTCTGAAATTGTATGTGTAAGTAGAGCAGATAGACCAAGGGGAACAAAGGTTTGTCCTCTGCCATAACTGATCCCACTCCTCTTGAAAGATTCCAGCTGCCTCCAGTGGACTTAGAGCCAGGTATGAAGTGGTCTTTGGAGAAACTTTGTGTTCCTGCACACAGATCACTGGGGAGCTCTCTCTGTCTTAAACCAATGGGATATTTCACTGATTTGCATCCTTATCCATTGCTCTACATGTAACAATAAATGCCACTCTGTCGTGGTTTGACATGGAAGTGAATTTTTTTCCAGGAAGTTGGGTCAAACCAATCAGTGGTCAGGTTTGGATATGGATACCTGGAGTGACCACTGAAAGTATGGACACACCTCTGAGAACACAGGGGGTTAAAAGCAAGAACTCCCAGGGGAACTGTCTCTTTGGTTCCAGTCGTCAGAGAGTGCAGACTCTCCCCTGCCTAGCCATGGGCTGGGTGGGGGAGGGGAAGCCACGCGGCCTTGTCCAGGTAGGCCGAGGGGGCTGAAGGTCTGGAACCGAGCCAGCTCCTGTGGACGGAAGGGTGGAGAGAAGCGGAGATGCCTTTGTCCCCGCCCCCAGAGAGAAAGAGACAGAGAACCTGACGGCACCTGGAGATTTGCTGGCAGAGGAGAAAGAGAACGGGGCGGGGATGATGCCCAGTGTGGGAGATGGGAATGCTGAGCAGAGATTTCAGCTGTCCAGGGAGTTTGAACTTTTAACCCTTTCCAGGAAATGAGGGCTTTGTAAAATATTACTTCTCCTTGATTTGTAGTGGAAGAGAGACAGTCCGGGACCTGAGATGTTAGAAGAAGAAATATTTAGGGGGGAGGAGATGATGAAATAGCTTTTGGCTGGACTTTTCTTGTTAGCCATGGACTGAACCAAATTCTCCTGCAATAGAGACTGCAATTTATGGGGATGCAGTGGTGACCCAAGGAGACCTGCTTCAGCTTCTAAAAGCACAGGAATGGCAAGAACAGAAGAAAGCTGAGGAGGGAATGGTGATGCCCTCTGTCTTCGGGAAGAAGATGATCTCTGTTCTTGGACCCTTGGCCCCAGGGGAAAATGGGGGGGACTGTAGTCCCAAGATGAGAAGCTGAACTGTTGTATCTTTGGGTCCGTGGCAAAGCATTCTTAAAGGAGCCCTATGAGCAGTCTGTCCATGCACAGTGGTGAGAGCACTGTGACATGGAAAGGAGAGTGTCACACTGGCAGATTTTCTCCGGGCGGTTGCCATGTGTGACAGGGAAACACAGGAGGTGGCAACTGTGTTTCCTGGGGGGTCTGTGGCACAAGAGAGACTTCTCTCTCCCTTGATAGATTGAGTATTGATTATCTGAAGGGTGGTAATTTGATCAGGAATCCCAGGTGATGTTTCATGGAGGATGTTTTGGAAATTGGGAGGAGGAGGGGTGTGTTTTAAAAGGTCTTCATCCTGGATTTAGTCTGTGTGTCTTGTGTAGCAGTAGTTTAATAAAGTTTTTTTTTCCTTTGTTATTAAGCTTGGGCCTGCTCTGCTCTGTTCCTGATAACATCTCACAGCATTTATTTGTGAAGGTGTATTTTCATGGGGGCGCTGGCATTGCGCCAGTGTCAAACCATGACACACTCTTAAAAAAAAGTCTGCCATGTGTAAGAAATTAGTAGGGCTGTCAAGGACCAATATCCTGGTGGAAAAAGAAGTTGCATTCTTCTTTGTGAGTTCAGCCTTTCCTACAGGAAAGGCTTTTTCCTGTGCCAGCCTCATATAAGTGGCCAAACAGTGTAAAGTAGAGGACCTGAAATTCAAGAAGGAGAGGTAATATGTGTATTAAAATCAGATGAGAAGGAGAAGGGCATAAGATAAGAAGATAAGGGGGGAAGACTGAAGGATTAAGCAGGAGTGGAGCAGAAAACTTTACGGGTATTTATGAGAGTCTGGAACCAGCAAGCAGCTGGTTGGCATTAAGCCTAGAATATTGCAAGTATCAAATAATATTGAATGAATGGGCTTTGAATAAATATGCTAGTCACCAATGCTAAGAAATCAGCTTTGGCATCATGCCCCAGTCTTCTGGAAGGTTTGTAAAACATGTGTTCACTACAGTGACTCATTTTAGGTCATAACTGTGCAAGCATCAGAAAAAATACTGCTGCTTATGCCATAACTCATAGCAAATGCAGAAGAAGAGCAAATAGATTGCCTCTGGAAACTGTGCCTACCAGAGAAATCAGGAAGCAAAACTGCACCTTCAGTGATTTCCTGGTAAGAAGGCTGAAATTTTTAGGAAACTTATTGACTGAGAAGCAGAATTATCAATCTTATCTACAAGTCAACACATTGATTTCACTGAAAATAAAGAAGTCCTTGTGCTACAGAAAAATGCTACTCTTTCTAGAAAGAAAAAGTGATGATGTTGCCTTCTAGACATTGCATTTCCACTTTCCAGGGTTGGTGTGTTTCAAAACGACTTTTAGTTGTTACTGAACTGCAAGGACAGCAACTTACCTTCAAGCACAGCCTGTGTGACCTTTGATGCCATGTGTTACTTGTTGCTGGCCACCCTGCAGAGAGCTAGTGTGCAAGGCTCACAGGACCATCTCCTGCTTTTGGAAAGGAAATGGATCTTGCAGGCATCATATGTAGCAGGCCTGTTGCTTGGCATTCGTGTTCTGTTTCAGATGTGCTACAGCAAAGTGAGGAACTGACTCATCACAGAACCACAGAATGAGTGAGGTTGGAAGGGACCACAGTGGGACATCTGGTCCAACCTCTCTGCTCAAGGAGGGTCACCCTAGAACAAAAGTTACAGGATTGTGTCCAGAGGGTTCTTGAATATCTCTAGTGAGGGAGACTCCACAACCGCTGCAAGCAATGTCTTCCAGAGCAGGTTCAGCTGCACAGTAAAGAAGCTCCTCCTCACATTCAGGTGGAACTTCCTGTGTTCCAGTTTCTCCCTGTTGCTTGTCCTGTTGCTTGTCCTATTGCTTGACACCACTGAGAAGAGGCTGCGTCCATTGTCTTAGCACTCTCTCTTCAGATACTTGTATAAATTGATGAGGTCCTCTCTCAGTCATCCCCTCTTGAGGCTGAACAGGCCCAGTTCCCTCAGCCTTTCCTCTTAAAAGAGATGATCCCATCCCTTGATCAACTTTGTACCTCTGTTGGAGCTCCATGTCTGGCTTATGCAGTCTCACAAAGTTACAATTTTAAAAGCTAATTATAAGTCCTGCAATAAATGATGTGTATTATAGGTTTGTGTGATCATGCAGCAGATTAAATCAAGCACAGCTTTTGATGTGCTATTGATCATCCTCCTCAGTGTTTTGGGGAAGATGAAAGTGTTCTGTACAGTTGATCGAAATAGTTGGGCTAATCTTTTCATTTTCATAGAATCATAGACTCATTAAAGTTGTAAAAGACCTTTAAGATCATAGGATCTGACCATTAACCTCACACTGGCAGGTCTGCCATGAAACCATGGTACATCCACACACCTTTTGAACACTTACAGGGATTGTGATTTCACCACTTCTCTGTGCAGCCTGTTCCAGAGCTTGAACATCAATTCAGTGAAGAATTTCTTCCTAATATCCAGTCTAAATACCCGCTGGTGCAAGATGGGGTCAGTTCTTCTTGTCCTATAACTTGTTAACCAGGAGAAAAGACGAGTCCTCAGCTCACTATAGCCTCTTTTCTGGTAACAAAGAGCAATAAGGTCTCCCCTGAGCATCCTTTTCTCCAGGGTAAACAACTCCAGCTCCCTCAGCCACTCATCATAAGACTTCTGTTCTGTCATAAGACTTGTGCTCTGTTTTGACTTGCAAAACCCAGGAAAGATGTTCACAAACTCCATTGTTTTAAAATTTATGGTGTCTGGGATGCCCTTGAAGAAGCTACCATCCATTTTAGCCATCAGGAGAGAAAGCAGTGTGTGGGAAGGCAAACAGCAAAAAGACAAATGTTGAAGGGAGTCAAAAAGCCAAAGTAAATGGATGGTATATATAGGATCAACAGGGGCAAGGTAGATTGTGGACATCCAGAAAAGTTCCATAACCCTTTCTGAAAAGACAATGCACTGGGACTGAAAAGGAAACTGAAGGATGCAGCAAACTTTGCTGATAAAAACAAAACTCATTATACTTCTTGCTCATGGTGTCAGCAATTCTGTCCCTATATGAATTAACATCCTCCTTTACCACTGCTCATTATAATGGAAACTACTTTCACATTCTTCAAGGCAGGGCACTACAATAAATGGTGACTATCTCAACTGGAATTTTACTCATGTGCTGTAAGTTACCTTGGCCAAAAAAACCTTACCTAATAATTGTGCCTAGCTTTTTCCCCTGAGCACCAGCATACTGTTTGACTTAGAGGATTGCTCTCTGGAAGCTTGTGAGCAAGTAGGCTATGTTTAGAGCTAGTGTCCTTCCCCTTTAGAAGTTCTCTGTGGAGCTTGAATGCTAAAGGCTTCTTTAACATGATGTACATTTTCTCATTTTTAAAAATTTAAATATGCAATTTACAATTCTGTTTTTATGTTCCAATATATATCATAAAATTAATTATTCCACAATCCTTTTTGAATTCTTCTAGTTAGCATATCAAGTGTTTCTCCTACTGGAAAAAAAATCCTTGAATTTTGTTCCAATAAAAACAAAGGAATCCTTAATATTGACTGTTCATACCTTTGCACATTTCAAAGTAGCACCTTCCTTTGCAGTGCCTGAACAGCCTTCCTTTAGGATTTTGCTTTTTAAAATGTTAATGACTTCCTCTTCCTAGGAGATGACTGTTTCTGGGCAGGTTTGTCAATCAGCATTATATTTGTATAGATACAGTATTAAACATTATACATTTACATGGCAAATACAAACCATATCAATCAGTCAGTCGAGAGACTTCTCGGCAATCTGTGTCTGTAATTTTCATGGCCCAAGGGAATAATATGAAAGAGATCTAAGAATATTCATTCAAATGCAAATCTGAATTTCATATCACCCTTTCTCATGACCCATTTGTTTTTGCTTTCCTTGAACGTTAAAGCACTGAAGCAAATACATGTGAAATTGTATCCACAAAGACCAGGCAGAGAGACATGTCTGACCCAATCCAGCACTGACCATATTCCCATTTGAAGCAGGGAGCTGGCCCAGATTGTCTTCCAACCAATTTATGGTTGCATGATTCTGTGGTTCTGAAGCTGATTTCCACACAAAAAAGTATGCAAATTCACATCCACAAAACCCAACACCAATCTCTATGTTACATTCTAGTCAATGATCAAAGCCAACAGCAAGGGAATATGCATAGCTAAGTTTCTCAGAACAGCACACTTAGTTTGACCACTAGCAAGTCGCTCTGAGCTGACTTGCCTACATAAGCTGTGCCATCAGAACAATATTTTTCCATGAATTTCTCAACTGAAGAAGTTGCCATGATTGAGAGAAAAGCAATACAAATTTTTGCATTTTAAGAGGCAAATATGTCATTGAGTAGCTGCTTATTTTTGTACTATGTCCATTACTAGGAGAAAAAATTGCCAAAAGAGTAAGTTTTCATAGAAAACAAAAAATATGTATTTGATAAAATACTGACAACTCTAGGATTGTGCTACAAGGACTTTTACTGGAATAGAAGGAAAAGAATACTTTTACTGGAAATTCTAGGCTTTCCCAAAATTCTGAGACCAAACTTATTTAATATTTTAATGTCTGAGTTAGGCAAAAGATTTATCTGCATTGAGGAGACATTTGCTGGTGACATGAAGTCACATCACACATCAATACAAAGAAATGTTGAAATATTTTCTAGAAACAGGTAAATTACTCTGGAGATTTCAATAAAGAAAATTGTTTAAAAATTAATTTTATGAAGTGCAAAGTGATGCACTGAGAGGTGAATACCAAGAACTGCTCTAACAGTTATAAGTTTGCAAGCTAGAAATGACAGAAGTGAGATACCTGTATGTAGCAACTGCCCACAGTGTGACTATATCACTCTATTACCTACAAATATCAAATGTATTATTTCAAATTAACCTCTGTTTAATTTTAAAGAAGTTTTAGAGTTTCAAAGGAATGACTGTTTGAGATTAGGTAAGCAGCCAAAAGTATAATTTAGAAACTGCAAATATTCATAAAAAATCAGTTTCTTCTGACAATAAATGTATTTACCATAAACTACAATACTACCACAGAAAAATGAATAAAAAAATTTTAATTGAATAAATCAAATATGCACTGTATTGGAAAAACTTTAATATAGATCTCTAGTTTTAATTTCCCTCCAAGAAGATGATCTCATCCTCCTAAAGAAACACTGTGCCTAATCTGTGGACAAAAATACATCCAGGAAATTATATTCATATTCTAGGCTGGGAGTATGTGATATGCCTAGCTTTACCTTGCATAGAGGAGTTCTAAAGTCACACAAAAAAACTTACTTTTTCTTAACATACATTTTGGTCTTGATTGGAAGTCATCTGTTGAAAAACACACAGAAAGAAAAGGACCTGAAGGCAGAAGTTTGATATTTTGTTGTGAATATTTTCCCCAGAATATTTCACTTTCTCATGATTTCCATCTGGCAATAAATATTCACTACCTTTCCCAAAATGAGGAAAATTTTGGATGATTGGATTTGGAGTGAAATGGGAAGTGACAGAACAAATGACAAAATATATTATCCTTGTTTTCACAGTGTGCTGCACTGTCTGTGAAACAGACATTTTGCTGTTGTTCTGCTAAACACAGGTCTTGGCTCATTCCGCCCATCACACATCTACTTTCAGGTGAACTGAATGGCTCTCTAGGCTCCACTGTCTCTACTGTGTGCAGGATTCAGCACCTTCAGTTACCCTATACCACGTGTGATCTCTACACCACATGTACTAGCTGACAGAACAGGTGTCCTGGAGGCCAGGTAGGTGCTCAGGATGTCCAAAAATGGCACGATATTTAGGTCATCTATTTCCACTGACTTTAGTGGAATATAAATAACAAGCTTACAAATATACACAGATGCCTATGTTTATATACTGAAGGGCCTGGATGCTTACTAGCAGCTGGAGCAGAGAAGGTGCATGTCTGGAGCACATCTTTCAGACATGTTTCAGTCTGAAAAGAAATCTAATTCATGCACAATCATTTCTGTGATTGCATTTTCATTTTTTGTGATGAAACAGAAGTATAGAAAATGGGGTGCTGCAGCAAGCTTTGATTTGGTAGAAGCTCCAACTAAAATGCTACTGTAGACACTCATGTTATCTATCTCAGGTTCCACAAAAAAAATGTACTTGTAGCAGCCAAAGGCTTTCTGTCTTCTAATTTGTCCCTTCCCTCCAGAGGTAAAAAAGGGTGAAAATGAAAAGAAAGATCTTGTCCTTACTGTGTTGAATTAATAAAAATGAGGGTTTTCACTAAAAGAATGTATTGTCAGTGCAACTTTATTTTTCTAGGGGGAAAAACATATCTTCAACCGGTTTTAGCTATTTGCTATATTGCCCTTCTCTGCAGCACTGGAACTGAATTGTTCCCGGTAGCACAGCACTGAACTTCCATAGGGCAATAGTCCAATCCTCTCTGATAAATGCTCTTCTCCACGGTGGTATATAGCTAAATTCTCCCTGCTCTTAATTAGCTGCACATATCTCATTAATGAGCTTTAAATCAAAGCCAGTCAGAAAGTGGCTACTATCTCCACTTGCAGGAGGGAATATTTCCTCCCTGTTACCCTTAGAGAATCACTAAACAATCAGCAAAGGAGATTTCAGAATAATGTGTCTCCTTGTCCCCTAAAGCTATGCAAATGATCTTTTTTTATAACACTTTTCAATCTAATTGACACTTGTAATAAAATTCTGCCCTGTACTGATCAATCTTACCTTAGAGTCATCCCACACCAGCTCTTTAAGTAGTGCCCTTCAATTAAAACTTCCACAAGGCTGTGAAGACTGTAATAATCCACTTGTAGGGAGAGGGAGTTACTTGTTGCTCTGAGGATTTCATTAAAGAGGTTTAAGACTACACATTTTAGGGCAACAGCTTTGTGAAGGGAGCTTCGTGAGCTTATGAATTCCACATGTTGTTTAATTATGTCCAGGAGTCCATTGTGTGAATTCAATGAAAACCATCCCATTGTTTCAAAAGAATACAGATCTTTTCCTGTTGTCTGTAACAGGCAGCTTCAGCTGTATTTATTTGGAGCATTCTACCACTACAAATCAAAATAATGACAGAAACCACACACTGTCAATAAGTGAAATACTATTTTAAGCAAATAATCCCAACCACATCACTCTAGATTGATCACTTGAAGATGCCAATTAATTATTCTCTGCAAGATGAATCACCACCAGCCACATATATTTTCAAGAAAACCAGTGAAGTACTCGATAGAGCATTAGAAAGCCCTTCATATAGCCGAAATAAAATTTGCAAGGGAGATAAGCCATTTGTTTTTAGCAAAAAGCTACAGCAGTTCTCCAGAATTGTGGCACAGCTGTCAATATCATAGAACATTTTGTATATCAAATAAGCAGTCCTACAACTGCCAGCCTCAATCTATGTGGTCTCTTCCCACAGGGAAACAAGGAGAGGTTAAAGCTGCTGCCACTTTTGCTAGTACTGAGGGCAGAACTGGAAGAAAAATGAACAATGTTGTTCACCTTATATTTAAGATAGTTTTAAGAATTTTTACATATTGTTGAAAAAGGTTGTGCATGCTCACTAATGCCTGCGGTTGGGAAGAGGGAAACTTCACTTTACAGGAGGGTTTGATTCATTCAGTGCAATCAGATTCTGTGCAAATTAGTGAAATAGCACTATGTTGATCTCAAAAAGCGTAACCAGTGCTATGGTTCACTTTTTGTTCCTGTCCAGGGGATTTTTTCAGACCTTGGCTCGGCATAGTATGACTATCCCTTACTCACCAAGCTGTACACAACTGTAGGACAAGAGGAATGCCACCTTAGATGGATGTATCTTCATTCTTCATTCTGATTCTGATGTGTAGAATGGCATATAGGATTTACAAAGGTGAAGACCAAAAATAGAGACTATAGCTTGATAAGCAAGTGACTTCCTCAAAGAGCACTGAGCTGGCCACTGCTTCTAAAATCAAAAACTGCAGCAGGAGAAAAAAACCTATTTTCTGGGAATAAATTTTTTGTGGAGGAAGGAACCTCTTCTCTCCATATTGAGAGGCATCTTCCATCAACTTTCTGCATCCCAGCAGGTGAGAATGCCTCTGTGAGATGCATCCAGCTCAGCCTTTGATCTGCTCACACCTGAAAGTTATGTCCAGGCTGTTCCAGGCTCAGTGCCCTGACACTGAGTCCCTCTTACAGAGGTGCTTTGCATCCCTTTGTGGTTGATGCAAAGGAGTAGAGTTCTGTCTTGCTGCCCCTTAACTAGTTTTCAGAAACATTAACCCTGTAAGCTATCCTTTTAACCCTGTAAGCTACCTAGACTTTTCATTCAGGAGGTCTTAATCAGTACAAAGGCCAAAAATCCACTCTTGATGTTTGCAATGTGGTGCATATGTTCCTACATAGGCCACTGAACATGTCCCTCTGCCTCTAACCCAAGGAGGTGTTGGATTTCTTTTAAAACTTTGGCAATAATTAGGCATAACTAGCCTAATTGATGGGAGTAGTCAACAAATTAGAATGATCACAGCTTATTGCTATTTTATGGGTGACAAAAGGCAATAAAAATGAAGCTCCAAGTCTGTATATTTCCACAGACTCCAGCTTTCAGTAAGCCTGGTGTATTTTAAGCAAAAGTTGAATATGAGAGTAAACTGCTCTCTTTAGAAGCTCCTGTTCTTCAATTCCTAATGAGAAGACAGAACAATCAGGAAATTTCAGAGATGTTTAGTGGCTGAATATCCCAAAGAAGACACTGAACCTTGCACTCATTTATTTCAGCCTAAGTTTGGCTCACAACTACCTGAGATGTTGTAGTCCTGAACAGTTCCTTGCCATTTTCGCCACCTACATTAGTGACATTTCCTAAAAGCATCTCATTGGTAGCTAACACCAGTTCGGGTCCCCTGGGGCTAGTAATAATTTAAAAAATATTTATCTGCTTAGGAAGAGACAGATCAAAGAGCAGCTGGGTTGGGGGGTGGGGTGGGGAGAGTAAAGCAACAGCCAAAACTTGAGGGGATTCTTAGGTTTCAAAATAGGAAAAGTTGCTTTTATACTTTTTTGTTTTATATTATGCATTTTTCTAACATCTCCACAAATATGCTGATAGAACAAATGAATGCATTCTGTATGAAAAAAACATCTGTGACAGTTTGAAGGACACAGGATTCTTCTGTTCTAAGATCTCTCTGTGGACACTGCCCAGAAGTGATGGGAATTCCTAGACTCCAAGTGCATACCACTTACATTAATTATTGAAATAAACTTCATATCAGGTTCAGCATTTTAAAATTTATTTATTTGCACAGAAGAAGAACGAAGTAGGATGCCTCCAATGCTTCTGCCATCTGCTCCTTTGAAAAGAAGAGTTGTCTCCTTGTCTCTTGGCATGGATAATTTCTTATTTACAGAGCTGAAAAAGCAGCTCTAAAAGCCTGTGTTAAGCTGAGGACTTTAGTGTCTTAAAACAGTACCTCTCAGTTTTATTTTCCATTTTAGAATTCAGAAATCTTCATCATGTATGTTCACTCTTGAAGGGCTGTGTCACAAACAACTTAAGGTAAAGATGACATTGAAAACTCATCCTCCTGGTTTCCCTTCTCTGCTCACCTACCTCTCTAAGGCAGCTGAGATCTCAAAGTATTTCAAACATAGTTATTAAATTAAATTAAATTTAATTTAATTTGATTTAATTTAAATCGAGATAGAAGTTAAAAGTCACTCATTCTGATGTTCCAGATCCTCCCCATCCACCACACCAAGCTTTCATATTCCTTATTTTTGCACAGTGTTCCTTAGTATGCAGTTGCTATACTGTTCATCTCTAAAGAGTGGTTATGTACCTAGGATTCTGGTGTTGTTCCCACAAGTAGGAAACTGACTCATTCTGCACCTACACATTTTTCTACCATGGTTAAATCAGAGGCTGGCATCTTAAAAGCCAAAAGGAATCAAGGTCCAAAAACATATTCTTTCCATAAGCTTGTACTCAAAATCATTTTGAAAGGAAGTATTGTGAGTTTTGCTGAGTTCAGCCAGAAACCATTAGTGAGCCACCACCCACCAAACCCTCAAAATCAGAACATAGTAGCAGCTGGCCTTTCTCTGAAGAGCTGATTGATTGTCCTCTAAAAACTCTAAGATGTGAGAGATATGCCAGTACCAGGAATATTTTTCACAGCAGAACTTGCAGCAACCTTCCCAAAATCAAAAACAAAGAATGGAATTTGCGTGAAGGTGGTTTGGAGGAGGTGGCAGGAATACTGAGTATCCTCACCTGCAATACAAATGCCTACAAGCTAGTCACTTATATGTCCTTTCTATACATGCCAGGCTTTTTTCCTTTGTCCTTTGATTGCTAAACTTCAGTCTTTCCAGGATCTTCCATAATGCTTCTGTCCTCTCACAACCAGTTTGGGACTTACATACTGAAGACTATGATTGTGTTCATCCTTCATCTCAAAATCCCTGTTCATTCCCTTTCTTCTCATAGACCATTCAAATTAATTTCCTTGCTCCCTGCTACAAAGCCCACATGGTTTTTGAGAGGTATCAGTGAAGCAGGACATTTCCCCCGCCCCCTCCCCCCCCACACACAATTAAATCTGTATTGTTTGTTCTGCCTGGTTTGACTCTCTGTGGTCACTATGAGATTAGCATTTTGCCTCAACATTTCCAGCACCCTGGCAATATCTTAGGTCTGTTCAAAATACTGTTCTCACCTAAAAACAGCAACAACGTTTGTGAATAACATGGATTGATTGTGAATCAACTTGGGAGTAACTGTGAACTAATTAGCACAGGGTATCTTAACATAAATTGGATGGATGAAAAAACCTATTCAATTAAACACCTGTTTGTTGAATGAGGTTTGTCCTACTTGATTAATGAGCCTGAAAAGTTAAATAACTACCCAGGTAAATGCTCTTTTATCTACTAAACTCTTCATCCCTGTCTATTGAGATTTAAATAAGATGTAGAATTTCAGATATTTTAAGAATTAATTTTGCATTAAATAGAGGAAATAGCCATACATTAAATATTTGGCAACACCTTTCTAGGGCCACTTTCATTTATTATTGAGTGATGGACACTCAGCTAAGGAGGGAAAGTTATGGTCTAGACTCACCTGCTGATGCAGACTGCACTGCTGGACTTCTGGTGAAACTGAGGCAAAATCAGCCTGAGAGTAAAGACTGAGAGATCTTTCTTTGCTACTGAAAATTAAACTGCACACATTTAAAATTGAAAAAAGGACTATTATAACCATGTAATGGAATTTGGATTAATACAGGCTTGAGTGCTTTACTCATTAAACTCTATAAAGAGTAGATGACTCCTGTGGGGGATAGCACATCCCTTATGAAGACATTCAGCTCTGATATTTAAAAGAGGCAGAAAGATGCTAGAAGAAAATTCTCTGTCTTGCTGCTGACCTCTGCTTGGAAAGTGATCTTTTAAAATCTAGAGTAATGGTACATTTAATCTGCAGAAGACAGATAAACAAAGTGCCTGGGGAGTTACTTGTGACAGGTATTCATGAACCAAAACAAGGGAAAAGACAACTGAAATCAAATAGCTATTGTCAGCACAAGAGCAATACCAATAAAAGCAAACTGAACATTTAGTTTGAAATCAATTCTGCTGAACCAGAACTAACAATGGCTGCAATGCAAGGATTCCCTAAAACAATGAATTTTAAGACTTGCATATATTTTTTTTGTTATTGAGAGGTCCAAATGTTACATAAAAGCCATGTGGTCATTGGTGATATTTTCTTCCCAAAACTAGCCTAAGTTGTTCTAATTATTTTTATTTTTTTTTTTCCTGCAAAACAGTATTCTGAAAGATGCTTGATCAACAAAATATTTCTAGGATATAGGAATAACATGTTCTAAAAAAATTTTGCCATGGTTATTGCAGTTGGACCTCACATGTTAGGGTGAAGTTATGACCACTGGTGACACATTTCACAGTGGAAAGAGTGTAAAACTCTGTACAAAATTTCTTTAAGCACTTAAAGATAAATAGATAAGAAGTCTGTGGGGGATTACTCTGAGGTAAAAAACATTGTGGACTTGACATGCTTGCTGAGTAGTTATTTCTGATACAATATAACTTTGTTATAAAGTAGTTTGGCAGTTTTTTACTTTTAAAATTGTAATAGCCTTAGCTCTCTCTCTTTTGTTTCCAGCCCTGAGTTTTTTATTACTATTATTTATAATAATAAATTGAGGATGGAAACTTTTTTAACACTCTGAAATTATTGGCATATACAGAGGGCCATATCTTAATCCTACTCCTACCTAAAATCAGTTTACTTGTAGAGATGAAAATGCATAAACAATTGCAAGAGACTTTCTGAGACATCCAAATATTTTTAATTTCCCCAGAAGTTAGGGCCTGGTCTAGAAATGTGATAGCAAGAGTTTGAACTTTAGGTTTCAGGAAAAAAAAATTGAGGATGATCTGTACCTCTTCTCAATGAAGCTGCACAAAAGTCCCCCTCAGTACTGCAACAGTGGCAAAGCAAATTACTTTGTCTTTCATTTAATCTAATTAAGAAGTAGCATGAGAAATGATCAATGTCATTGTGCTGGCAGTCCAAGTTTTTCAAGCAAGCAGATAAAACTGTAACACAGGCATACAGATTGTAAGGCTTTTCTCACAAAATAAAAATATGTCTTTTTATTTCCTTCATGGCTTTTTAGCTTTCAGCCTTAGTTCTTCAAACTTTTCTTTGCAAGCATAATCAGTCAATTAATTTTTAAACTTATTTTTAAGAAAAAATAATCATCTTTTCTATGGGGACTCCTTAAAAAGAAAGCCAGGCTTGCTACCGAGTAGGTAGAGATTTGAATTCAGGTATTTTGCTAAATATAATCCCATTTTAAAGTTTTCTCACTGTTGGCTGGTCAAGACATCTCTCCTCTGTGGAGGGCCATGACTATTCAGTAAGTCAAAAGATCAATCTTGACTCTCCCTCTCTGGTTTACTTTTTTGGGAAGCCTTTGCTACGCCCAAAGAAAAACTGATTTTGCCCTTGGTTGGCTTTACAGACTTTTGTAAGGTTGTAAAGCCAAGTGCTTGCGATACATATGAGTATGATACAGTATGAGTGAAAGGAGAGTGGGCACGAAGATGCTAAATGTTGGCAGTTGTGAGGTTAGAAGCTCTGGGGTGTAATCAAGGTTATGACACTCTCTCAGTGAGAAATGTTAGACAACTGATCCATCTGCTCTTTCATGAATCACCTGACTCAAGGAATGATGATTAGCTGCCTCAAAAGTATAACATAATGCATAAGTGGTGTTTGAATAGTGTTTTAATTGGGTTGTAAAGGCAAACTTTTTTTTGAAAGAAATTTAATTTAGCTGAAATGCTAGACTGGGATTTCTGCTTGATGGGAGAAACAGGCCTCGAAAGGCTGTCCTCAAAGAAGAATCAGCAGGTTGCCAGCACTGATGACGTTTGGACTGGCAGTCAATCCTGTTAAAGTCTCCTGCTTTTTACTGCACTTGGCAGTGACAGGTCCCAAAATGTTTCATACATGCTGCAAGAGGCAAAGTACGTGACCTAATCTCTCTGGATGAACTGAGATACCTGATTTGCATCTCAGTTGTCCCTACACAGGGAAGCAGGACTTCAGAGATGAAGTTCCATATCTAGTCCATGCAAGAATGCAACTGAAAGTTCCACAAAGAGAACTAACCTTTAATGCCCAAGCTAAATGTGTATTCATGTAGAAGGCCCCAAATCACCTGCTTTTGGGGGGACAACAACACTGTGCATCTTAGCAGCATCTGATGTACAGATCATAGAATCACAGAATCACAGAATGGTTTGATTTGGGGGTGACCTTAAAGATTATCTAGCTCCAACCCCCTTGACATGGGCAGGAACACCTTTTACTAGACCAGGTTGCTCAGAGATCTATCCAGCCTGGCTGTGAACACCTCAGGGGATGGGGCATCCACAACTTCTCCAGAGAAGTGTCTCACCACCCTCACAGTAAAGAACTTCCTCCTAATCTAAACCTACTTTTTTTTCATTTGAATCCATTGCTCCTTTTCTTGTCACTACAGGCTCTTGTAATAAGTGCCTCTCTTATCTTCCTCTGGGCTCTCTTTAGGTACTTCAAGGCTGCAATTAGGTCTCTCTGAAGCCTTCTGTTTTCCAGGCTGAACAATCCCAATTCTCTCAGTCTTATGAGAAGTACTCCATCCCTCTAATCATCTTGGTGGTCCTCCTCTGGACTCACTCCAACAGGTCCATGTCTTTCTTGTGCTGAAGACCTCAGAGCTGGACACACGAGGTGCAGCTAAGGCGACCACTTCTTCCTTGTAACAATGAGGAGAATCTTTCTACATCTGCCCCCTCAGTCTAACAGGCAGCACTATACTTCCTCCTATGGAGAGACTGATTTTAAAAAGTCTTATCAAATCCCTGTACAGTTAAAGCTCTACACTTCCTTCTGGGAACCTACAGCCAGCTCAAACAAGATGACTTGAACTTCTCAGGCTGAAAGAACGTGTCTTCTGTATAACATGTCGTTAATGATTTCCCTTTGTGATTGCATTTGTAACACAAAAATTTTATCATACTTTCAAAGTTTGGGGAAAAAATTTCTGAACAGATTCCTTCATTTCAAAGAGGCCAAATTTATTTTGGGGATGCACAGTTTAGCTTTTACTGAAACCATTAGCTTTTAATCTGTAGATTCTAGGGGCGAGGTGGGATTAGATGGTGGTGTAACAGGCTTCATTTTGCTGCATAGCCTTCAAGAAGCTACATACAAAAAAGACTCTGGCTTGCCAGACCTTGTCAGAGGAGAACATCTGTGAAAAGTTGGTTGCTTACAGACAACTCTACATTTTTGTCTGTATAAATCAATCATCTTCCCACAGACCATTTTAAACAGATAATAAAATTCCTTTGTATTATCACATTAGTCACTACACAGCACCCTCGATTGCACAAATTTTACTAGGCAAATTAAACAGTATATATTAGCTTTAACTGCAGTAAACTCCCACTATGTGCACCAAACAGTTTTACATCTGGTAGTATCTGCATTGAAAGTACAACTCAGTGTTTGCAGTTACTGAAATGGTTTTCTTGCCATCAGAGAAAGACATGTTTCTTTTTCTCTTAAAAAGACACATAACTATGTAAAATTAAATACAGTGTTTCAGCAAACATTAAATCTTATAGAAAGTGCCTTGTAGTGTCAGTTTATGTGACAGGGATATATTTATTTTTCTTGATTTCTTTCCTAAAATTTTTAAGTATATATTCATATGAAAACTCTAAGTTTAAATGTGATGGGATTTTACTGATCATTACCACAACCTCACAGCACAACTGAATGCTCATCCTATACTGCCCACTGACCTAAATATCACATATGTATTTCTGTATTTTCCATGTACATCCCATTGAAAGGCATTGAAAAAATTCCATTAGCATTTTCACTTACACAGTCTCAGGCTTCTGGAGTTTCTTTTGGGGTAACCTGCAGAGAAATGTCTGTTACTGTGGGAAATGTAGTTTTGTCATCATTCTTATGTGTAGCTTTCTGTCTCACATATCTGTTGCTTTGCCATTAAGCTGAAGAGTAAACTTTTCATAGCACCAATTGCCTTTGTGAGATTTTGCAGAGGATTTGTTAGATATTGTTATCACAACCGGTCCTGTTACAGACCTGAAGACTTCTGAGGCATAAAATGCTGAGAAACTGGTGAGTGACAAGGGGAGTTACCTGGGTATGAGAGGGTTGCTTTTCTAGCATGTTTCTCACAAGGACCCTCAGCCAAAATCCTGACATTGTCACCCACAAACTGTGCTAGAGGGTCAAAAGGCACAGGCTTCTCCTGCAGCACAGGACAAAGTGAAGACGCCCTTAAAATACTTCACATTTTGCTGCTTGGAATTGAACAAGGGCTTTTAGAGCCTGCTGTGGTGCTAATGGACCTGTACTGAGAGAGGGCGCCCTCTCTGGCACAGCACCTCAAGTCTGTTGTGGGTTTAGCTTCTTCTGCCTATCCAGACAAGGACTCTGCATTTCCTCCAGCAGTAAGTTGAAAGCTATTACATACTGGTTAATTTTTAAAACATGAGTTGAGCAAAATCATCTCTGTGTGCTATCTTCCTGTTGCTCAGGAAGGTGCCTTGCGTGAGAGTTGCAGTCCCTGTGATTGAAATTCAACACAAAAGTCCTCCTCTGACATTTGGCTGTGCTAGAAACACACCAAGACCTGACGTGGCTTTGACTTAATATCTCTACTGCCTACCCTGGGCCTGAAAAGGCTGGATGCTTTTGCTGGTGCGAGAATGGAGGAAGAACACAAAGACTTTGGACCCTTTCATCCCTCACTTCAAACAAAAGGTGTGCTGAAAGAAAGAACTTGGGAAATAACTCTTGCTTGAGATTGGGAAACATCTCACACCTTGCTGCACTAGTCATGTGA
Source organism: Vidua macroura (assembly GCF_024509145.1). Taxonomy (NCBI): domain Eukaryota; kingdom Metazoa; phylum Chordata; class Aves; order Passeriformes; family Viduidae; genus Vidua; species Vidua macroura. The sequence goes on along the minus strand of NC_071572.1, from coordinate 48,327,987 downwards.
ATCTCCCAAAAAGGAAAACACCTTAGGAAAGTGCTTGATTCTATAGGCAGAGAAGCAAAAAGGCATCATGTTCTTCCCAACTGATCCTCTGCTCTGTGGAGATGATCGCACTTATCTAAGAATAATGCATCTCCTCTCACACCCTGTAGTGGGAAGACTCCCCATCTGACGTGTGCTACAATTTCCTCTGTGCCAGTGTTATCCAAAAACCACCATTATTAGTGAAAAGGAAGACAAAAATTAAAGGATTCTGTAAATTTAGGAGGTACCAAACAGATTTCACACACTTACAGGATTGGATGTTCTAACTGGATGTTCTAACAGGAAAAGATCAGAACAGTGATACCAGTGGCACAGCACTTTTCTGCAGACACTGAGGGATTTCTTTACAGATTTAAGTGAAGGGTGGGGAAACAGTGCAGGCCTTTCTCTTTCAAGCAACCAATTTGGTGCCAGTAATTTAAATGATAGGCTTTGGGTGCAAACTCCAAGTGCCTGAAAGCCTCACTCAGCATGAAACAGTTCTTTAATCTCGGGACAAATACGATCCTGTGGTTGCCTCCAGCCATTAATCAGAAGTTTGGAAATTTTGCTTCTTACACATCTCTATCCCAAGAGCAAAATTAACTTACACCTCTTTCTCACAGAGATAAAACAGCAGAAAATGTAAAAGGCGAGTGATGCTGTGCTAGGGGAATAAGGCAAAGGATATGTTAAAAACTGATAGCTTATTCCCAAAGAAACAGTATGAACTCAGCCAAGCAGAAAAATGTGCAAATACTACTCTTAATTCACTCTTGACAATTTGTCATTTATAATATTTTCTTTAGAGTCTGTGAAATCACAAACTCAGTGGGTAAACTGCTGCTATTTCTCTTGTTTAGCTGCTTGCCTGGGGAGGAGAATGGGAACATGGGCAGGGGGTTGTAGTGAGCTAATTAAAAATTATCTGGAACCCTAAAAGTTAACACTGAGGTACTTATGGTAGCATTTTTCTCTCATTTACATATTTAATTCCTTTTAAAGCTCATATATATGATAGGGAAATCTCAACATTTTCTTGTAATTTATTTTTTCCCATAATGTTGTTTTAATATTAATACATTTATAATAAATTCAGTATAGAGAAATCTATACACACATGTATGTGCAGGAGTTTGGAGGGCAATTTACTAAAATGAGGAAGTGACATAGACTCTTTAAGTCTTATTGACTTTCAGGGGAGCTATATTTTAAGCTATTTTTTTCCAAGGAAATTGATGGATAAAGGGGTTTTTTTGGGAGGTAATGAAAGCTGTGCACACTAGAGCTAACAAATATATGGCCAGAAATTTAGGAATAAGTTACCTTAATTTGTGGCTTTGTAAAACACCAACAAAAGATGTAGTTCAATAGACAGTATAGTGCCTTGTGATGTAAATAAACAGAAAAATGAGGCAGCCAGTAAATAAATTATCGAGTGAGAAGTTTTTGTTTCAGTGTTTCAGTGTTTTTTAGGGTGAAATATATTGTTTTTTTAATTTGAATCTTTTTAGTGAAAAATCTTTTCAAGTCTACCTGTAAGGAAATATCTTGGTTTTATTTTTCAGCCTGAAGAAAAATAAGAGGTTTGTTATCTCTTTTCCCCCCACCCTCCCCACTTATTTGGCATGCTAAAACCCTGTCATTCACACTTATTCCATAAATTTTGCAATTATTTTATTTTCTAAATCACTTCTCTTTTTCTCAATATTTGTACATCCGGTGTTGAAACTATAATCACTGCAGCAACACTGTTATTCCAAATAATTATGTGAGTCTGTTTCCTCATGAAAAATGACCCCTTAGGCATGTAAAACTTAACTGTGGGCCCTTAAGTTTCATTATGTGCTTCTTGTCTTACTGTCAATTTGGAGGTAAAATTAAGACCTGAAACAGATCTCCTAAATCCTAACTACAATACCAAATTCCTTTCCATAAGAAAAATACTTGATCACCCCTCTGAGTCTTAATCAAGTAGATACAAAGTGTGGCCTGATGAGCTTATAAGAAGCTGAGACTATTTTTTTTTAATTATTGCTTCACTGCATTTGAAGATGAGAGTTTGACTCCTAAATCATGTAGGTATCTTGGCAAAATTGTCCAATTATTGCAAAACAATCCAACATATTTTTGTGGATAATTTTTAATAGAAGAGAAAAGTCCACAAAAAAAAGTGCTACTGTTCCAGATCATACTTTTAATGGAATTAGTTTAATGAAAGCTCCGATGTTCTGTTTATTTCAGTGTTTTCAGTCTTCCACTGAGATATTCAAAGTCAAAAAAGAATCATCCTTTAGAGAATTCCCAAAGATTAATGAGTAAAAAGTTTAGGGTTTTTTCCAAAATAGTCTTCTGTCTTGTTTTGATTCCTGTGTATTCCCAATATATTCCAGTTGCCACAGAGATCAACATGAGTTGAGCACTTCTTGCCCATACCTACACAATGCAAGGTTTCATCCTTAATAATTCTGGATTGAGTTGTTTCTTTCCTTTATATCTAGGTCTGGAAGATATCCATTCATGGACTTCAGCAGAAGCCAAGTGGCTGTGCAGGGATAGGCATCTGCCAGGATGAGCCTTTTGTCACACAGGGCTTTTTGTGTCTTGGTTGCTTCAAGATACCTGCATGCTTTGCTCAAGGTTTTCTGGGTTTTATTAAAAGAAAAATCTAGGCCTTTGTCACTGATCTGTGCTTCTCTGCATGTGTTAGCTAATGTCTTACTGTTCCAATACGTGAAAAAAATTTCCTTTCTCAGGGAAGCTTTTTATCCATCTGTTATACAAGGATAATGGTTTTATCCATTAGAGGCCAGGGCATAATCTGATATGCATTTTAGAACAAAGTGCAAAAGAATCTCATCCAAAATACCACTATAAGCTTTCTGTCAGCAGACTTTTCCCAGTCACTTTTGACCTGTACATGTACCCACTGGAAGTGGCTCAATGTAATATTAAACCCTAATATTCACAGTCAGTCTCTCAGGGACGAATATAATAAAAAAGTAGATAGGAAAAGGACCTGGAGACTTTATCTTGTCCACTGCATTGTTGCAGTAGAGGATCAGCTCTGTTCACATCATTCCTGACCATTATTTCTCTAATATGCTCTGCAATGAGAAATCTGCGGGTCCTGGTGTCAAGGTGACCCCAAGATTGTAAAAGTCCTTGTTTCCCAGCCCACACAGCCAAAGAAGAAGTGTGAATGCGTAGGGTCGGCTTCTCAAGGTTGTTTGTTTTCTCTTATCTATAACATTCCTCCTCTGACCTGCTGAGCTCTGTCTAGCAAGTCGGCCATAGCATTCTGTCTGCCCTCTAGGGCGGTGTTACCATTTTATACCAACAGCTATGTGTACTATGTTTACAATAATGTGCCAATATCTGTCATTTATGTTGGACAGTGTGTCTCTACCTTAAACCAATAGAAAAGTGTCACCATCACACCAAGACATGGAGGGCAAGAAGAAGGAGAAGAAGGACAGGACACACCCAAATCCCTCCATCTTGTCCCCTTGAACCCCATTCTAAAAGGCCCCAAAATTCTACTTTTTCACCCTGTGTTAATTCAACTACTACACTACTCAGACCCTTGTGACTTGTAATTCCTCATACAAAGTTGGAATTCTTTTCCACGGGATAAAATTGAAGCCACAGGTGTTTTTGACTTCGTGCCAAGGTCTCCGAGCCCCCACCAGGGTCTCAAGACAGCCAGGGAAGCCAGAAGGATGTCCTGGATTCCCACAGAGAAATAATCCACAAGAGAGGCACACAGACTACCCTAGTGCTTCAAAATCCCTTGCCATTAAAAGCTTCTTCTGTTATGAATGCAATGCATTCCTTCTTTTCCTGGTCACATGAATGTGAAAACAAGTCTCTTTTTTCTTCCTGAAAAATAATTATATGAGAATAAAATTCACGTTCTTGGAAATTCCTACCATGTCCCCATTTGAACTGCTGTTCCTTAGATGGAACAATCCCAATTATAGAAGTCAAAAAGCTCTCTAAATCTCTTCTAATTCTTGAAACTCACTGCACTTCTTGCCTTAGCCCACATCTGCCTTGCAATACAGTACTTGGAAGCAGAAAAATTTTACAGTAGAGGCTTTATCAAGGCTGTCAAGACCAGAAGGATGTACTGAAGTGTGTTGAAAGCTGTGTTCTTATTGATATATAACATTGTGAGTTTGGCTCTCTAAAAGATATTTTCAATCACATTTATTTTGTGATCTATTACAGATCCTAATTTATACGTAGTTTTCTATGTCTTATGCAAAATGTTGATCTTATTCATCAAAATAATTATGATTCCTTACTCATTCCTGAAAGTAGAGTCTTTTTACAGTAGAGTCACACGCAGGGTCTCATATACCAGGATACAATTTTTAATGTCCCTTGACAAGTGCAACTGCAGCATGGGGAGTCCGTGCAGTCATGTTAAGTCTTCACAACGCTGTCTTCTTGCTGCTCTAACTGCTCCCTTTGATGCTTGTATTGTGAGGAGCTCAGCTTGATGGCACATCACTCTCTGCTTTCAAACATGTTTTCAAAGGGGCTGTTCCTGCTGTACCATCCTGGAAGAGACACTCTTCAGAGCTGTTGCAAAGGCTTCTTGTAAGTGTGGTCACTATGAGAAAAGCCACACTGTTGCCTGACGTTAGTTGTGTTAAAAGGGAGTGCTGGATGAGCAAGGCTGCTGCTGAGCTTGTCTCAATTCTCTCCATCTTTGATCTGACTAAGAAGCATCAACTAAACCTCACTGGTAATCTGGAAAATAATGAACATACAGTTCACCCTGCTTCAGAGAGCAATAAACAAGGAATGGCAGAGTCTTCCTGTGCTGCACTTCATATCAGCTGCAACAGGGATGATGTAGGTTCGGGGAAGCAGCTGCAGCATAGAAAACATATTAGCTTCCCCATTGCTTTTCTTTCAGTTTCATCTCTGCATCACAGAGGTGAAAAGTGGCTTCACAGTGGTGAAAAATAATATCAGGGAAGAAAAAGGAAATAAATCCAGATAAATACAGACTTGGGCTTTGACATCGTTTTAAAAACTACAATGCTGGACTTGCTTTAGGACAAGATAAGAGAGAATATTGTGTTCCCAGATAGTCAAAAAGTTGAGAAAATGTAAAGTTCAGTTGGAAAGCCAATATTTCATTTCTGAACATTTTACAACTTTAAAGTTAAAATAAAAGTCAATTTTAGGGAGAAAATTGCTTCAAGTGCACTGAACGGAACATTTTAAGCTTTTAGAGACCAAGGAGAATTCCTCTCAAATTAAATCATTTTTTGAAAATGAGACACATTGCAAACAATGTTAGTATCTTCAAATTGTCCTTCATCTCCCTCACCCAAATTGCCCATCATAAAACTTCACTCACATCTTACAAAAAAGATAGCAAGTATAAGGAGTTAAACACAATAAAAAGCAAAAATCTTTAGCAAATGGAAAGAAGAGTGATGTTTCAACTTTTACTCCCCAAATAAGGAAGGATGTAGAGTCCTTTGGGAAAATGACTAATGTAGAAGGAGCAAAAGACTCTTTTTCCTGGAATAACAAAAATACACATATATTTTAATCTCTCTTCTGGCTTTCATAATGCAACTACATGCTTTTGACTCTGTGGTGCTGTCAGCAAAAATTAATTTTAAAAGTAGTACACATGAGTGACTTCAGCCTTTGCCTTAATTTAGTTTCTCACTAAGAGCTGAGATAAGACACAGCCGCACAGAAGCAGGATGGACGGCTGTACACTATATTGTAGGAGACGATAGTACTAAATTAATCATGTTCTAGCTGGAATTTGCAATTCTTTCAGAGATGCTCAAGACAATATAAAAAATTTAGTGGTAACAGTGAAAGTAGGCAGGAGGTTGTGAGGCAGAAAGCTTCAGAGGGCACTTTAAATGTGAAAGATGCATTACAGTTTCTCACACATGAACAAGATAGCATGCCTTACTAAAAATATAATAAATATGGAGTGTATTCTGCCAGATGCAGCTGTGAAGGGAGCGCTCTCCCAGTCAGATGTACTGAGTGTGATTGACACCCCCTTAGCTTTGCTGTGATATGACTAAATATGAAAACGAACAGCCTCGGAATGATGTTTGCATTAGGAACAACATACCATTCTGTTCCTCTCAGAAGCCCAGCAAATATATCAGAAGTTTTGGTACACATACTAGAGGAGTCAGTCTGTTCCTCAGTCAGGATTTCACTTTTCATTTGCTTTTCTGCTTCTCCCCTGCTTTTCTTCTGTTCTTTTTCGTTGCATTGTCTCAATGCTTTCTACTGCTACAAACATCAGGGGAATGAAGGGAGACGTAAATTACTCCATTAGTGGCTCACTGCTGATCGTCTGCTGTAATTTGAATAAATCAGCACATGCCTGGCTGCAGCAGCAACAGGAGGAAGAGACAAACGTGCAGGTTCCCCCTCCATCCTTGCGAGGCATTTCAACTCAAACACAAGCCTGCACAGCTCACTACTACAACAAGAGCCTTCACCTTGTAGAAAGTAAAATGCAAAAGGAAAACTCCCCTTTAAGTTTGGAAATAAATAACTAGTGAATTTTCTTTTCCTTGCAAATCTATCCACTGCAGTCTGTGGATCACAATCAAGTGTTGAAAGTTGCTGTGGGAGTTTCCACAGCAATCAAAAACTCTTCTGAGGGAAGAAAAGATTATGATCCACTTGATCAAAATTAGTGAACAAATTTCCCCCCTTCCTATCTGAATGCACTATTGATGCTTTTGAGCCGGGGTCTCTTGTGAGGGTCAGTATAAGCTTCTGAACGGGAGGAAGGACCTTTCTCTTTCACACTGTGGGTTCAGAGATGTGGGGGAAATGACAACCTTTCACCAGGGAAACCTTGCACATAATTTTTAATCTTGACTCTACTGTGGTTATATAGGCGAATCGAAGAACTGTGGGAAAAGCAGTCAAAAATATATGTGAGGAAAACTCCTAGAGAGTTTTTCCTGAATATAGAGGATAAGTATACAGTTAATGCAAAGGAGCACTGTGAGATAGTGACAGTGACAGTGTGAGTGAGGCACACCATACAGTGTTAAGGAAGCAATTTCTGAAATCATGATTCATGATTCATGCCTCGTGATTTTGGTAATTCCTGAATGTCCAGCAGTGTCATCCTATTTCTGGTTGAGAGACCTTCTTTTACCATCTAATTTTTCTGAGAGATCACAACAAAAATTACACCTCATACTTTAGCTGGAGAGCCAGCAGTCTAGGAAACAAGCAGTGCCTTAAAGGATTATTTTGGATCTCAAAATATCATCAACGAGCATCTGGAGTTAAAAAGCACCTGTGACACTGCATTGGTGCAATCTGCCAAAAAAAGTAAAACCTCTAGTCTTCACTTTTCACTGTACTATTTTTTTCTGGGGGAAAACATTCCAAACCCAATAGTCTTAGAAAGGGGAGGCTGAAAAAAATACTAATTTTTTTCACATTGACTGTTTTTGGCTCTTTTTCTTTTCACCCACCTGTGCTGTTTCCTGGGAAAAAACAACCAGCGAGCCCACAGGTGCCCTAAATGTGTCTTTAATTGCCAGTAGCCCTGTAAGCAGATCATTTAAAGAGCAGAAATAGAGAAGAAAATGAATCTACTGAGCAAACAAGTTGAGTCTGTGCTGACTGAGTTTAGTAAAATACTTCTATTTATGTTATTTACAAGAGAAGACAATATTTTATTGTGTTAGTGCTCATGTCTCAAAAGATTCACTTTTGAGTTACCTGAATATGGTGATTGTAACCACTTAATAGAGTGGGTATTAGTAACTGTTTCATTATAACTGGCTCATAATTTTTCAAATTCAATTTATGTATGAAACTTCATTTAACTAATGGAATTCATTTAATTATAGATTATGTGAGGCATATATGTTATTCTAAAAAAATCTAATAATTTGTAACAAAGATTGATAAGATTCAAAAGATCTCACTGGATACATTTTCATTATAGTGTTCATTATAAATCATAAAAATTCTTTTAAATTCTTTCTTTTCTTGGAGTATGCACACTGTTAGGTATTGCAAAGTCAATCTTGTCTGTAAGTTTTTACCCATTGCAAAAGGGACCTATTTCTGTAGAAAACCAAGCATATTCTCAGCTTCTGAACTGTTATTTGTTTTTCAATAGCTTTGAACTCCTTTCAATGTTTAAAAATAATAATCTGGGTTGGAGTACATTAGTATTACTTTGTAAGTTTTCAGTTTTTAATAGACAAAATGGATCCCAACATAGCAAATTCATGATGTAGACTGGGTGTTGGTAATAGTTTATCAAAGCAAGTTTTACCACCTTATTTTAAATATCATGCACATTATTATTTTCTAATTTCATACTATTATTACTAACTATATACACTGGGAGAAGATTTTTCTGGGTTTGTGGGGTTTTTTTGCTTTGTAGATAATTCACCTTGACACATGAGCTGATCCCTTTGGTTATCATGAACTGCAGAAGCAATTTTTTAAGCTGGATTCCTTAGGTCTCTCCTTGTGCAGTAAAAGAAGGTGTGATGGCAGCATGAATAAGCAACTGCTGTTTATTACAGCTTTTACATGGTTAGTGTGGACATATTAAAGGGAGGAAACAAGGCTCTGTGCAAATTGTCATATAAAATGATGTTAAAAGTGTGAGGCGAGTTCCAAAGCCAGGCAGTTATGACAGGTTGTTCTTGAAAATGCTCCATTTGAAAATAACTTTCCAATATTTCTAATGCTTATAAAGAACAGAGGGAAAGTTATCTTTATCCACTGGGGTGGCTAGGAAGGAAGAAGTATTAGGTCTAACCAAGTAAGCAATAATTCAGTGGTTTACTGTGATGGCTGATTTGTGTGTGTGTATATGAGAGAGAGATATATTTCATGTTAAAATAATTGTAGAATAAAATATTCTGATGTAATATCAAATCTTCTGAAGAGCCATTTTAAAATGAAATGTTCTAACTCATGAGTATTTCAATATTTCTTTGAAAGAAATAAGTTGCCAGAATTTTTCTTGACATACTTAAATACCATTTTATAGGTGGCTCCATTTTTTTCTAATCAATTCAGTATTTTGAGGCTCCTTCTAAAGGCGTCAGTAGTTGAATTCACTTCTTTAGCTGAACAATCAAGTACCCCCTGGAGGTCCTTCTATAAATTAGGGCCTTCTTCCCACAATTAGGGTGAGAATATTTTGAATTAAATTCTGCAAAGCATGTACATGTCATCTAGGTTACAAAACTGCATCAGTTGAGCATATATAGCATAAAAGAGGGTTTATTGTTGATGGATATTAGTATATTTTTAAAAACAGAAAGTAAGCATTTTCATCAATTGCTCTTAATACAGTTTTGCTTACTGAGTGGTACTAGCTCTCTTCTGTGACTAGGATAGAAAATGTCCCAAGTGGGGAAACAAATTCTTAGTGCTCTTTTCTTCTGTGTGAAGCAATGCAAATCCATGATTGGTCGACACAAATTATTTTCAACTCTAGGAATATATGTTTTTATTTATAAAATACATTATTTGTTCAGGACAAGATGTTAGCTTCTCTGGTCTTTGAGTACACTGATATAAATCAACCATATTCCAAAAAGGTTTTATCTGCTAGTATGTGAAAATGGCAAGCTCTCTTTTTTATCTTTATTAGGATTTTACATAATTCTAATCACAATATGGTTGCTAAGTGGAAGTAAAAGGTAGGATTTTGTGTTGATATACATTAAAACTGAGACTCTTTCTCTTTTTTTGCATGAGAGAAACTGTAAAGGCTCATACAGATCCACTACATTTTCTGTCTTCCCACTGAAACATCTTTCTGAGGAAAAAATCCATACATATGTCCCTAAAAAATTGTATTGAGAAATAATTATGTTAAGTATTGAGAAATAATTATGTTAACTCTTCAGTATGGCTGTTGCTCATGTACTATATCAATTTACATTGCAAATTAAACGCTATATGATTTGGAATTAATGCCAAAATATCTTCAGCCACGGGTGAATATATTTTAAGCCATCAAAACAGGGGCTAGGGCAGAAAAAGACCCCAAATACCTTTCTTGCAAATTTCAGTATTGGTGAGATACAGGATTTCTATTGCTGGATTGGACTGTGTAGCTACTGGGGACAGAATGGATGAGGAAGAAGCCACCCAGTCCCTAAAGACACTGGCAGAGTTTTACCCAGAATGTGAAAAAGATTTCAGCTGGGGCTGCTGTAGTCAAATCTGAGAGAGTCTGAAAATTCTGTTTCCTCACCCTCACAAAGACAATAAACAGAACTTTGAAACTGTGTTGGACTGTGTGGCACCCTCCTCTCAACAGCTTATATCTCAAACAGCTAATTAGAGATGAATCTCTAATGGTGATTGTACAGTAAGAGTGATTTCTATTTAAGACATCTTCTTGTTACTACTCACCTGCTTTGGCATTTCAAACATTTCAGATTTTCTATAAGACTGAGGTTCCACCATCCATATTGTAATTATCATTTTGTCTTTGCAGAGATTACTATCCAGTAAAGATGGGTGACATGCTCAAGGGCATACCTTGTGGAAAAATTCTTTAGCTGAATATATGAAAACATAAAGCAATGGAACAGCAAATAAAGAAATAACCCAGAGAGAATCACTAATCTAACAGTTATATATGCATATAAAAAATCTAACATGATAATTGCAAAGTTAGTTTGGTGGCAGTTCTGCCTCTTTTACTGTAGCCCAGGTGTCTTTCCACCTGGGCAAGACAGTAGTAGCAGATAGTATTTGTGCTTGATTTTGGCTTAAAGAGTAAATAAGTTTTTTTATTAAATAGGAACAACCATGTTGTCAAAGGGATATATTCCAGCCTGGGAGCAGAGTTTACTTGAGAAGAGTATTCAGCTGAGGCTGTAGAGTGCCTCAAAGGATGCCTCGCTCTTGTGACAGTGACAGCAATCCTTCTGTCAGTTCCTGTTAGCCAATTGCAGAATAACGTTTCTCTTACTGTGAGTGGCAGAGATGCTAGAAACTGTACTTTTTAATTAGGAAATATCATACATGCAGACACAAGTCTGGGCAGGAGCTCTGTTCATGGCTGCTTCATTTATGCTGCTGCCCCTCATTTCCCATTCTGTTTGTGTCTACTCTCTCGTCTTGAATTGACCCTGATTTGAGGTATGGGGGAAGGTGAGGTTCTTTGTGGTGCCAAGAATAAAAGTTTAAATTAAACTGAGCTTGAAGTTTAATTTAAGTTTTCCATTAAAGAATAGTGTAAGAACTCGATTTTATGCTGAATACAATAAAATACCTTTTAGGAGCTTAGGAGAAAAACAAGGACATGAAAAGATACATTTGCAGAGAAAAGAGTCTGTCCTTTTTTGTGGTAACCTATTGATTAGGGCATACATCCAGAGTGTGAGAGATCTGGACACCAGCTCCTTCTCCCATTAATATTTAATAATTATACAGAAGGAAAAAGCAGCTAAAGAGAAATTAAGAACCTGGCACTATTGCAGCGGCAAGACAGACCCTGGGGCAATGGGAGACTGACAGTCAAATATTGCCACACAGAAGAGTGAGTTGAACCTAGGGTTCTTATACCCTGGCAGGTCCTAAATGTGAGGTTACTGAGTAAAGGAGGAGCACCTTTTCTGCTGATATATCCTACCAAAGTTTACCAACTCTCCTCTCTTTCTTCAGCCTTGTTTACTGCAAGGTAACAGGTCAGGAGAGTGCTTGAAGAATGAGACCTACACATCTGACAAAGAATTAATGAAACATAATATACAAGGTTCATAACATTGCTTATGCCATTGCTCAGTACTGCTAGGGAGCGGTTTCAGAGGTGTGTAGACATAGTATAACAAAAATAACACCATTAGGATTCAAATTATTACTGTATGTTTCATGGAAAATGAGTTGAAAAGAGTTGGAAAGCTCTCAGCTAAATTTAAATAAATCTCTTTAAAAAACCCAACTAGACAGAATACAGGCAAAATAACTAAAGGCAGTATTAATTCAGAATTTAAGAATGATAACTGTTCATCCATTCTTTTGTATAAATAGTACCTATATGTAAATATTTCTATGTATTTTATGGCATATATATGCTTTTAGCTATGCTTATTTTCCTTTTTCTGTTAAGTTTTTCACCAATAGAAAATGTTTTTAGTTAGAATGTCTTTCTGTTATATGCAGCATATTCTGTTCTGTATTATCAAGCAGAATTGTTAATGAGCAACAAATTAATGTACATATTTAGAGTTACAAACAAACAGGCATGATCAATTGGTTTGAGTGTATCCACAGCAATCCTTTTCCTACTTTCTACCTCCCTAAACTAAATTTGACTCCTTGGTCAGTTCCAGACACAGAGACTTCAAAACCAAACAGAAGAAAACTGCTCAGAACCTCACTCAGATCCTGAGGCAGAAATCACCTAGCCTTGACTTAATTGTAAGGTGCAGAGAAAGCAGTCCCCTTAAGTTAGGTAGCTGTTCCCAGCCTGTTGGAGCAGTTAGGTGCACTGTTTCCTCAGTGGAAAGCAGCGGGTGTATTGCAAGGTCTCAGAGAGAAGGAAATTATGTCCAAATTTAGGGTTCTTTCCTTTGGAATCCTTTGAAAACATCTCCACCCTTCCACTGACATTACTGAGAAATGAAGCTGCCTTGGATGTAGGATTAAGCCACTCATACTAAGGTTTCAGGCAAAGTTAAGTGTCTGTGTTAAGCAGATTATTTTTAATGTTTTGTCTCTACAGCTTCTACAGGTAGAGTCTGGGATACAAATATGCATAATTTTACTACATATTTAATTTTGATTTTGTGGGCTGACAGCTGGAGTCAAAGCTGTCTGCATTTTGCTATCACAATACCTTTCAGAGGAGACTATAAGTATGCATGAAGATGGAATGAAAATTATCTTCTTTAGGTCAAACATTCATCCAAATTACTTGATTTTGAGATTTTTTTCTCAGAAATCCGCTTTCTTGTTTATACAACTAAGGATGTCTATGCAAAAGAAAATATACGTTTTGTGTATTTAAATTTTTGGGATGATATGCCATTCTTTATAGGACTTTGCAACAGTGCTTTTACAAACTGGCAGCCTCCCCTACCTCCTCAATGAGCAGACATTTAAAAAAAACTTGGGCAAACAGCAATAAAAGTGACATTCTTCAGGAAGTACTACTTTACCTGCAAGTACTGTTTTACCTGCAGAAAACCAATATATCTGATATCCAGTATTTCTGATATCTGTAGTTTGGATTTTGCCCAAACATGGGCCAAGAGGAAGTGGACTGGAAAGCATCCCAAAAATTGGGAGCATGGAGTAGAGGATTTTACTCTTTCAGAAATACGTTCTGTATTTGGAATTACAGCTCAGAGGAGGGAACACCACCCTTATGCTGGTTGAACTCCTAATTTACCAATCTGTAGAAATTTGGATCCTGCAAACACTTGTGCTCTTGCCTGCTTGATTTTAAGCACCGCCAGCACCGCTGAAATCAGCTTACCAGCACGCCTGGGGCTCAGGTGACAGAAGTCCTTTGCAGAGCTGGGCACACTTGCTGGCTGTGCCTTTTAAGTGAGCCAGTATATAATGGTGGTGTCAAGGGGGAGGATGTGGGGCACTGGCAGCAGCAAAGGCTTCAAGTAATAAAAAGTGCTTTTCTAATTGGCTGCAATAATGTCTACATTTTCTAATAAATAACATCCACACACATCACAAATAAGCCCTAGGTGAATGTTCCAATGGAGGTATTTATTTGGAGCACTGAACAGATTACATTTACAGAGTTATACTGCACAGCAGGGAAATCACTCCACGTGGAGTGACAGGGCAATGGCCTTATAGCAGTCCCCTTCACAGTAAAGCACTAAGGCATGTGAGGATCGATTTCAGTGTCACAGCTCAAGCTTAGTATTATGGATGTCTATTGCTGAATTGGGTTGTGGAGAGGTGCAGAAACCGAGCAACCTTTAGGAAAATATTTATAGGATCCAGGTGGGGTGTGATAAGCCCAAGTTCAAGTGAGAGAGGAAGACTGATTGCTTGCTTTCTTAATTTTATACCCTTACATTACAAGTACAACTGTCTAAATAACTGAGTTTATTTTGTTAATGTGATAACAATTGCATTCTACAGAAGAGAAAATGTGCTTTGTCAAGAGAAATATACTCACAACAATTAATTCATTTTTTAATTAAGAGATGTTATACTATTTTGTACCTTAAGCCATGCAGCTGCTAGGGTTTACTGCCTCTCCCTGTGTATGTGTGTTTGGCCCTTCCATCAAAATGTTCTCCTCTGAGTATTTCTTTTTTTCCCTGTTCTGTGCTGGGATGCATGAGGGAACAAGATGAAACCTGACTAATATTGTTTGGTAATGTGGTTGTTTGCAGTTTATTTGCTCTCTGGTGGATTTTATTATAGCTGCTGAATTTTTACTCATTAGTTTAATGGTGGTTATTTTGCAGATTTCTTTTATTCTGTATTCTTTATTGAAACCTTATTCACAATACCACAGTGACTTGACTATACTCTTCATGATGCAAAATTTAATTAGATACTAACTAAGTAAGTGGTCCATTAAAATATTATTCAGATTGTTCAGGGAAATGTTTTGGTAAACATTTTCTTTGGAAGTTGACTTTTTGGTAAGGGAAATGGAAACAGACAAATGAATGCTGCTGTTTATTTTGTCTCTCAGCATGCAAAGGGTGAGATAGTGTGCATCTGAATTACATCTCCATTTGCAGTGGGAAAAAGGACCTTGCCATTAGAGGAATCATAGCATCCATTTATTATGCGGTTCAGGTCTAGACTGCCTATACTGCAGTCCATCAAAAAGTATTTTAGGGGAAAGATGCTCATAATGAAGCAGGGAGCTCCACTGTTTGAATGATGATGATGATGATGCACTGCAGTTGCCAAAGCCACATAATACGCATTGCTGGAAAATGTCCCATAAAAAAATCTGAGCTGGAAATAAAGATATACATTGTGTGTATTTAAGTATGGCTCCGTTTCACTAACAAGAGAGGCTTTAATTATACATGGGTTTTCACAAACAAGTTAGATCAGAGAGTGTTCAATTCACAAAGGTCTCTTTCTCTATACTCTGGGCTCTCTGTTCTAAGCAGTTTTGCAGCTATTGAAACAGCTGCACAATTTTTGATTTGGTCATGGATACTTTTAATGTGCACATAAAATGAAGAGGAGAGGGAGGGAACATTTCTTTGCCAGCTCTATGCAGAAGAGTGAGCCAGCTTGGTATCTGAAGAATATAGAAGGGGTCTGGGCTGACCTAATGGAGCCAGAAATCAGATCCTCCCTAAGTCACACGCACAGCTTTGATGTCAAGCAGTTTGCCAAGTGGCAGTACATCCTCCGATAGCAAAAGGGAGGGAGAGAGACTTGTTAAATAGGGAGGTAAATGGGATAAGGTCAGCTGTTGGAAGGTGAGAACAGCATGTGAAGTAAAGGAATTGGTAGAAATGTCAGAAATACAAGGGTAGAAAATTTCTCTCTCTAGACAGTGTGCTGAAACCTTTCAGACAGAGATCTGTGGTCAACACTGTCCCTTGTTAAACTACTTATAAACTACTTATTTCAGTACCACGAATCTCCATTTTGCCCTCAAGGACTCCCTAGTCTGGAGCATCAACTGCTTTCTGCTGAGAGGTGCCCACAGGAAAATGCAGTCAATGTTGTGGTGTTCATGCACATGCACAGTGTGGAAATATTGCTACTGAGCAAGCACATTTAAACCAATGCTACAGATAAAGGGGGAACTGACGTAGGAGGCAGAGTTCCAACATAGAACTTCACCAGGAGCTAATATTCTTTGATGCTACCATTCAGCAAAGTAACAACCCTGCCCCGCAAGAAGTTCATCTGGGGGTTGAACTGGAATAAGGGACAGGGTCTTGGGGGAATATGGAAGGAGTGAGCCCTTCAACATTACTAATGGGATTTTTTGTCCTATGTTAAAGGATGTGTTACTAGCTCTAAAATGAAGCCAAACCCAAGGGCCATTCAGGGTTCTGGATGGAAAAGATGGCCAGGTTCAGGAAAGACAAATGGTCTCAAGATACTTTATAGCAGAGACTTGTTTCTCAAAGAAGTTATCAACTGGTTTTCTTGTCATTCCAAAACCAGCAGAGTAGATGATGTCTCATTTGTTAAGAATTTACATCTTCAACCTCAGCTCCTGTGTGAATTACCTGTAGTGTCAGTACTTGCATTGTAGCCTTTCCTCTCAGGAAGGAATAGAACTCCTGCCAATATCTATAACCATTTCATTCTACAACACTTATAAAAATATAGCAACTTATCAAATAGCATTAAAACTGGGTAACATATTTGTAAACTATTATCATGAAGAGTGCAGACAAGCATGCATACATGCAGATAAGTATGCATACATGCCTGACAATGTGAACATACACAACTGATAACAGAACACAATCATGTGAGTTTCATATCCTTGGGAAACCAGATGAATTACATTTCATTCCAAAGAAACTAATTATGTTTGTTGATTTGAAAGGCTGAGAGTTCTAGCTGTTTGAAAAGTAGCAATAAGGTTGTAATAAATGCAGAATTTTGGAAATTAACTAGGTATTTTAATATTTTCAGACTTTCTTTTTACCCCAAAGTATTTGCAAGGCTACCTTAGTGTTGCCAACTTTGTATTCTCAGCCCATTCCAAAACTCTGGTGTAAAAATTAAATGTAAATCTGAAAAAACACACACACCCCAAACCCTCCCTACTGAAAAAAAGCAGAAAAGCAAAAGAACCCTATATATGGAAGCAGGTTTCCAGACAATATTTTCTCTCTCCCATTCCAAGCTGTGGCACTTAGAGTCTCTGGGAGATCAGGATGTCTTTCTGTCAGAGAGGAGGAATAGATGATGCAGCCTTCCAATGTCCTCTCAATTAGATGGACAAGGCAGCATCATTTCTGGAGAAAGGATTTTCCCCATTTCCCTTCCCCAAAGTGAGTGTGGAGACAAGCAGCATCTGTGGGAATTTGTGCCCGATGACTGTGGGAGCTCTTGAAACTGTTACGCTGATCCTAGAATACATTCTTCCTGTGAGAGCTAGACTGGACAGGGAAAGACAAAAAAGCATTGCAAGATATGAGGGTGGAATAGGTGACTATTAAGCCCCTGTCATACATGTCAGGGTCAGTTCCATCCTTCCTCTCTCCTCCATGGAAATATGTTTAGTCAAGTGCCACTTTCACGTGCAAAGAGAGATCATCAGTTTTCTCTTGTGTTGCACTGTTTCAGGTTTCAGCAGTGCTTGGGTTGTGTTGCTTTTAAAGGTTCATATTTTATTCACAAAGCTTAACTGGGAGTTTTTCCTATCTTACTGAACCTATAGATAGAAAAGTTCAAAAATGCTAGCAAATTGCCACTATGAAGTAATTTTTAAAGCATGAGGCAACAGAAATTGTCTTTTAAGAATCAGCAGTCAAGGACCATGATGCATGGACAGTGATATTGTATTTTCATTGCACTCATCATAACAGTGTCAGAGATAAGTGATACCTGACCTCATCTCACTCTCTTTTGATGGAGTTAATGTAGGTAATATCAGTCCTTTCATGTTTTTAAGAGAAATGGAGTAATTGATGACACTAGAGACAGCATCTATTGTAATGTGTTTTGAACAGGTCTATCCCAACACGGATCTTCATAAAGCATGTGTGATGCTGCAGGTGACATGCCTGAGATTCCTGCTCATGATTCATCAATGGCTTAGACAAAACTGTGGGATCCCAATTCCTTCCTTCTCCTTTCTGCTTCCCTCTTCCTTGCTGCCTAGCAAAATTCCTTGTTGAAGACACTGTATCCACTGTTTCTGGTATCTAGAGCTGCAAATGGGTGTTACTATGTCAAAATTTCATACACTGAACTGTATAACAAAAGTGCCTTTCCTTTGAGCTATGGCTCAAACCAAAGAGGTTCAAGAAAGGATGTAGCAATAATGATCAAATGAGAAATTGTGGAAAACTCAATGATGTCTCAATTAAAACTGGGCTCCTTTCTTAAAAGAGAGGGTCAGGTATCTTTCAAAAAAAAAAAAAAAAAAAAAAAAAAAACACAACCAAATCCACAGTGTGTGACTTGGCTTGTATCTATCCCAATACACTTCACCAGCAAAACACTGGCTGTGTGCAAACATGTTTTCTTCTAAGTCTGGAGGAGATGGTTTCTACTGCGGGTTGGCTGAAGACTCTTCCACAGCTACACAGATTATGTTGGTCCCTGCTGAGTCTGCCTGGCTCATCCTACCTGAGTAGCTTGGGATGCTATCATAAAATATGCTCCCAGTGAGGTCAGTATGAGTTACAGTTACTCCCAAGAAGTAATCTCAATGCTTCTACTGTTTCAATACTTCCCAGTAACACCTCTTCCAAAATTTCTTGTGAAATAAGCATGAATCCATTTGCAAAGTCACTGTGCTTCTTAGCCAGTTTCTTCTAAATACTTTTGATCTCAAGAGGTGGAGGCACGGGAAACTTTTTCTTACATCGATAGGTCAGTATTTTTCTGTGGAGTCAGGGAAAGTCGACCTTGGCATGTAACCATTTTGGATTATAGAGCTTTGCAAGCACACACTTGTGGCCTGCCTGTGGATCTCCTTTAACACAGTGCCACTCAGTGATAGGGATGCAGCATGGCGAGGGAGAGGAACCCAGTTTCCATGAAAGGGCAGACATCTGCCATAAACCAGCCCATTTATTTTCACTCTGCTGGGGGCGGGGGCACAGGGATTTGTTTTGGTTTCAACTGGATTTGGTTTGGTTTTTTATACAGATAGCTTGGAAATAACTTTTTGCTTCCAGTCATCAGAGTTTGTAAGGTTATTACTGGTTGAAGTCAACATGCCTTTAAGGTTAAAGCATTTCACTTGTGTATTTACACATCCTCTTCAACGTTTCAGACATCTCTCTCTCATGCTTTGCCTGCAGCCTATTTTGTGTCCAAAGTTGTCTTTGGACCTGAGATGTAGCTTGTTGAATCTGATCTAATAAAGTGAAAATTAGCCTCAGAACTAGGGCACAAGAACTGGGCTCCTAAATTTTTCTTGAGTGTATCTTGAGTCCCAAGATACATTCTCTAAATTTTACATTTTGTGAACTTTCCAAGAGCATGAATATCCCTTGTAGGAGGCACTGCTAGTGATAAGGTTTCCCCCTTGCATAATATTCCCTGACTGGTTTTATTTTCATTACAAAAATTTAGAACTCCAATTCAATATTACTGATGATGACTGGGTAGAATATATGGTCTCTGTCATGAATTTGACAAACTCTGCATTAAAACTGCTCTTTCAGGAGCATTGTCCCCATTTTTCATGTGGGAAAGCTTTCTTATTGTTGCTGTAATCAATAGAAGAAACTATTGTTATCTGTCACATACATTTATTATGAGAAAAACTTATTTTATGACATGGCTGAAACTCTCTGATTTCCCCTATAATTGGCCTGATAGGCTTCTGGACCTTGCTTTACTGCCTTAATTTCCATTCTAAATGTAGACTTAGACTGTCTAATTGTCTCTTATGACAGAAAGATTATATTATCACTTAGAAGAAGATTAATATGGAAAGTTATCTAAACTAATACTACAAGTTACATTTATTTTGTCTCACTAGTTAGTGTAATGAGATCAGCTATCAAGTTTTTGGGTAAGTTCTATCTTTTTTAATAGTTTTAGAAATGATAGCAGTTAAAAGATCTCTTCTACTGGTGATTGCTTTGTACTTTCCCACCATTTGAAGTAATAATTAAAAAAAGCAAGTGGTGGAATGTGAGGTTTTAACCCATATTTTATGGGTCACAAATGGGCTCTAAACCCACTCAGTCTTGCAATTTCATCTAGAGACAATTATTAGATAATGCCAGCAGTAAATTATTTGCTGCTCATATACTTCCTAATAGTCACTACCCACAGGTAATTATTTCACCATTTTAAAGAGAGAGTACATTCAAAACTATGAGCTATCACTTTTAGGAGCTGTACACACAATGAGCAAGCCATTGTCCCAGCATTACAATCCAGAAGAATCCTTACCTGCATGACATTGCTTCCTCATCCCTGATGCATCTCATTACATTTACTCTGAGTTCACACAGGTGTAAGAGAGGCCAGAATTTTTGTCCTAAATGCACCTATGTCTCCATCAAACATCTGTGAGGTTTTGGGTTCATAAAACCTGTTGTGGTGCAGCTGACTTCTTCAGTCAGACTGACTCTCTTACTTGCTATAGTAAGAACTCACACAAGACAAAATTTTCTGTCTTAAGGTAGAACTCAAAGGTTGAAAGACAGGTCATGAAGCCATTTTGATGGCACAAGTATAAAGAGTTTAAACTCCCTATTTTTTGGAAAATATTGTAATTGTCAACTTGATTTTTTAGAAAAACCTAACTCACTTGGTGATGGCTGGTGTTAGTAATTTTATTGGAGGATAACCAACCATGTCATCACCTAAAACTTACACGCAGAGTGGGCTGCACTTTATTTCTAATCAAATCTATATTATATTTGCTTTTCCACTCCAGAGACCTCAAATCCACCTCTTCTCTTTCAAATTATAGTCAATCCAGGCAACTCAAATTCTTTCCACACTACCACAGATCTGTCTGCCACATACGGAACTGTTCTCTTGCAGTCAAGTCATTTAAATGACAAATTTAACAGTAAATAAATTAATCCAAAACACACTCTTTACCTCCATGAAAGCAAGACTGGAAAGAAAAATACCTGGACAGCATTTTCACTGTTAATGTATTGTCCTAAAAGCTATTCAGGAAGTTGTTTTTGTCTCTGACAAAATCACTTAGAAGTAAACAATATAATTTCAAGGGTGGCCTTGACTGAAGCATTCAATATTTCTGTGAACAAAGGTCTTCTGCAGAAGTTTTTACGATATCTTATCTTGTTTAGTAATGGCATCCAAAGGAGGGATACAGAGATGGTGAAGGGCCTAGAGGGGAAGCCATATGAGGAGTGGCTGAGGTCACTTGGTCTGCTCAGCCTGGAGAAAATGAGACAGAGGGAAGACCTCATTGAAGTTACAAATACCTTATGAGAGGAAGAGGTATCCTTCCTCTCACAGTGATATCCTCTCTGTGGTGAGTGGTGACAGGACACAAAGGAATGGCCTGAAGTTGTGTCAGGAGAGGTTTAGGCTGGCTATCAGGAAAAGATTCTTTACCCAAAGAGTGGTTGGGTTCTAGAATAGCTTCTCAGGAAAGTGATCAGAGCATAAACCTGACAGAGTTCCAGAAGTGTTTGGACAATGTTTTCAGGCACATGGTGTGATTTTGGGGTGGTCATTTGCAGGGCTGGGAGCTGGACTTGGTGATCCTTGTAGATCCCTTTCCCTTTGTACTCAGGATATCTTATGAATCTATGATCCAGACATCTCTTTTAAGCTAAGTTCCTTTCTGTATATACATCCTACAACATGATGCCTCTTATATTTGTGTGTTAGGATCTGGAACCCCTCAAAAATTAAATAAAAAATCTTCTAAAAAATCTGTGGCATATGTAAATCATAAAAAAAAAAAAAACAAAAAAACAAAAAAAACCAAACAAAAAAGCCAAAAACAACCCCAAACAAACAAACAAAAAAAACCCCAAAAACAGCCTCAACCCAATGAAACAACACCTGTTTCAATTCTGATTACCAGTAACATTGGCTGAGTCACATTAATAAAACTAGACTAATTTCTCAAAACTGAGGCTTAAGGCGTTCCCCTCTACTGAAACCACCAAAGCCAGTTCACTGTTAAGTGGTTTTGGGAGTGTACTTACTTTCCGTTGCTGGACACATGAAACAAGTAAGTCCTAAATCCAGGAGAACTCTGTATCACCTTTTTGGGTTTGAATTCCCCCCCATTCGACAAGATTCACTGCTCAAGCAGACACCCCTTTCTAAAACTGCTGCTGGCAGATGGAGGGGCCTTGTCAGAGCACTGCCTGGAAGCTCACAAGGCACCCTGGCATGGTATCTGTGTTAGCATCTCTTTCATGAGTTCTTAAGTGATCCCAAATTTTTAAAAGACTTGTCATTGTTTCTCAAGTAGATTAAAGCATCATTACATTTCAGGCTACCAGTGCTGCCTTGTTCATGAGTTAGGGGATGTTAAACACCACTAAAAAAACATAATGAATCAAATCACTGCCTAATTTACAAAATACAGTCAACTGACACCACATTAGAAGGCTGATCAGCCTTCAAAATTATTGCAAAGTGTTTATTTCTAAGATCATTTTTAGTCTTTGAAATGTCAAACATAGTGATCTATCTGAGCTGCAGTTGTAGATGAACATACACAGCACTGTCATGCACCTGGAGAAGAGTTGAAAGCAATTGCACATGGATTCACCACAGAACTTATACCTGTTCTGCATAAAAGTAATGAAGAACAATGTAACTAACCAGCCCCAGTTCTGCTACTTAATTGGTTTAACTTTTGAGAAGAATACACACTTTTTAGCTAACATTCATTCAGGTGTGCAGTAAAGCCAAGTTCATTGTACCTGCCCCCTCCTGACCCTTTTGTTGCTGAAACTTTTGAGCATACTGCCCTTATTCACATTTAGAATCAGAATCATAAAAAGTTTTGCATTGGAAGGGACTCTAAAGGTCATCTAGTTCAATCCCCTTGACATAGGCAGGGACACCTTCCACTAGACCAGATTGCTCCAAGCCCCATCCAACCTGGCCTTGAACATCTCCAGGGATGGGGCATCCACAGCTTCTCTGGAAAACTTGTTTTAGTATCTCACCACCCTCACAGTAAAGAATTTCTTCCCAGTATCTAATCCAAACCTGCTCTCTTTTACTTTCCATTCCCTCTTGTCCTGACACTACATGCCCTTGTGAAAAGACCCTCTCCAGCCCTCTTGTAAGCCACATTCAGGTACTGGAATGTGCTCCAAGGTCTCCCTGGAGACTTCTCTTCTCCAGGCTGAAAAGCCACAAATCTCTCAGCCTGTCTTCATAGGTGAAGTGCTCCAGCCCTCTGATCATCTTAGCAGCCTTTTCTGGACTCATTTCAGCAGGTCAATTTCTTTGTGTTACATTTCTGAAGCTTTGCATGGTAATACATTTTTAAAGCAGGGGCCTAAACTGAGTTTCCTAGAGCCATGCTTGAGTTCCCTAAAAGAGCTGAGCTTCTGCAGCCAGAGAACCTTACAAATAAGGCAAGCATGCTCACCAGTAGTGTGTACACAAGTGCTGGGAAACCAATGAACTCTGGGAATATGCAGCCCAGCATATGAGCTCTGTAGAAACTGTTACTTCTAAATGGAATTTTTTAAACTACTGATTGTTATGGGTTTTCTTGCCCAGGCTCATGCTGTACAGAACCCATGGTTCTCCAAGAAGGTTGCAAGAAGAAAGCAAGCTTGTTATACTTGAAGCAGTGGTTGTTTGGGTTTTGTGTGCTCAGTTCTGAGAATCCTTTTCTTGCTATAGCTGCCCCAGCCAAACTTGCTTCCTTCCTGCAATGCTGAATTATGTCAGGAGCAATAGACATACAAAATGTTTAATGCTGTTAAACTAGAAAAAGGAATTTTTCCTGAATTATGGAAACAGAAGAAGCACTCACACAGAACCTTCCTCATAGCTCAGCTGAAAGTCAATCAACCACGTGACACAGTTCTATTGGAAACTAGCTTCATTAGTTCTGGTACTTATGGTACTACTTGTTTTTAATTAAATTACTAAATAAGGGATTACGTGCAGAGACTGCACTGATACTGTAATTGTTTCCAGTGATGAAATTCAAATTTCAGGGCGTGAGCTTCTGTATAGAAATGGATTCTTTATATAGCCAGAATGTAGAGTTGCAGCCAGTTGCCTTAGAGTTGCAGTTGCCTTACAAATAAGGCAATATCTTTTTTCACAACAAAAGGGTTGTTCTGGCATTAGTGCTATGATTATTGTGTGACCTTTCCAAATAAACATGCATTTAAGTATGCACTCATATCAATGCATGAGTAATAGAGAAACTAGAGCTAAACTTGTATAGTAATACCAGCCATCAGTTTTCTTCAGTTATTATTTGAGTATGAGACGTAAGTATCCATTTTTAAAAGTTTATAGAGTTTGCAAAGCTAGTAAGGAGTGGCATGAGCGTATCTATTCTGACCTCTATATTAACACCAGCTGTAGAATTTCAGTCAGTAGTTTCTGCATCATGTATAGTAATTTATGGTTGAATTAGAGTGCAGCACTTAGGAAAGAGTTGTAGGAAGAGGATGCATCGTGCCCTTTTATGTTCTCAATGCAAAACAGGCAGTGAGGCAGGTTATTCCAAAGCTGCAGGCTAAGGAGCTGAAAATGCCTGTGTGCAAGAGAGAAGCATGGACACAGACATTCACTTGACAGAGAGCTGGCTCAGCCTTGTTCTTAAGAAGACATCAAATCTTAATTTAAGAATGCCATATAACAGTGTATTATTGTCTCTATCTCCGCCTGCTTCCTTAAAAATGTCTGTTCATTAAGTATATGGCTCATCAAGGTACTAGTCTGTGCTAAGTTATGTGATAAAAATCTCATCTCTACCGGCACAAAGGTACACAAATGAGCAATGGTAAACTGGGATAACCAAACTAAAGCCCTGCCTAGCAACCTCCAGCCCCATCACAAAAGAGATGTCGGCCCCAGGGATGAAGCCCATCACAACCAGTCAAGGGAAGCAGATCTCCAGAACACCTTTTGGACTGAGGGAGATCACTTCCTAGGGACATGGGGTATGTTATGGGATGCAAAGGAAGAGCGGTTTGGGATTTCACAGGACCTGCTGTGGGATGATCAGGGTACCTGGTGAGTAGGCAAAGTGGCCCAGGAGCCAGGGGGTATCTAAGGATAACACCGTGGGAAAAGTTGGCTACTGGAAGCACCACAAGAGTCCTATCCAACTGCTGGACAGATCCAGTGGGTTGGCTGAGAGTGTGGGTGTACATGAGACACCTGGAGAAAAGAGGATCCAGGGACAATTTACTGGTATGTCCAAGCCCAGCTACTGGAGATAACCCATGTTACATACGTATCTGTATTTTTCCCACAAGCAACCCTTCAACTTGATCAGCCAGAGAACAGAATGAAGTCACAAGTGCCATTTGTATTCATATGTGTCTGCCTGTGTTGATCTGTGTGGTAGGACAGATACGTTTATTTATACACATGTATTGTACACACACATTTGTGCATCTGCCTACTGGGAATACATTCCAGCCTCATCACTGGTCAGAGCTGGGCTCCTGAAGTTGTGTCTCTTTGGGAACCTCAGATCTGGCAACCTCTATGAACCTCTATTGACATTTTGACATGTATTTTACAAATATTGAAGACTTACGGATTAACTTTGATTTAAAGATACTACACATAGAAGCATAGCAGCAGTTACCTTTGTTTTCTTCATGTTAGGGCTCCTTTTCATTTATCCCTTTACTAATGCAAGCCCTTCTGCCATATCTATGGTTTTTTACTTTGAAAAGTTATCTTACTCAACTTACTCTTTAAGAATAGAGGAACTTCTTTCTCTGTGTTGGTAAAGCTCATCCAAGTTCAGAGGTATCTTCTGCCAGACAGGTAAGAAATTCCACTGTCACTGCTGGCGTCTGTCTCTTTGCAGTACAGTGGTGGCACTGCACGTGGAAGGAAAGCTGTTGAAATCAGCTGTGTACAGCATACGCAGATCCCACCTATTTTATTATTCATAGTAACCTCAGTTCATTTTAATTTTATGTGAGAGTTTTGATTCAGGTATAGAGCAATTTTTATTATATAATATGTTTTATTGTTATTCTTCCACCTTACACCCTGAAAGGTCCCAGAGGCCTCAATTTCTACCATTTGACTATTTGCAGTGTTTCAAAGTAACCATGGGGTGCCTGTCCTTTTTAGCATCTAATTACACTTTGTAAGGGCTTGATTACCAAAATGCATTAAACAATAATTAGATAAGGATAATTTACATCCAAACAATAAAGTTGAAAAGAACAATATAACTGGTAATTGGCCTTGACCAAGGTAAATAATGTCCTCTTTTTTTATTTACATTTGGTTTTCCCCATAAACTGCCTACTGGGTTGTACAGAAGTAAGAGGCTAGCAAAAATCTGAATCCCCATCCATCAGTATTAATCTCACACTTTACTGAGGCCCCATCCATTTATCTTTCCGACACAAATTAGAAATTCAAGAGTTTTAACAAATGAGCCTGCAAATGTAAACTTATTAGGCCATATATTTTTACTACACACTGTGCAGTGCCCTCCACAAAGCTGTCCCTTCAGAGAGTGTTTTCCTATTTTGTGTTATTGATGGCAGCTAACTAATCACATTTTTAATGTTGTCTTTGGGGAGGGCTGTTTGAGTGAATGTGCAAACTAAACTACCCAGAATAAATCTACCTTATTAAATGCTTGAAATTATGTGTCTTTTACGATAAAGAAACTCTCGAGCATTGTTACATTTGCTAACCTTCTTTTTTGTAGAAATCAAAAGACTGGGATTAATTAAAATAATACATCAAAACAGGGGTTTGTACAGAATGTGTCTGCGTGTGAGAGAAAGGCCAAGAAAAATTGGTTAATTGGTCTCTTCATCCCTTCTCTCTTTCCCTCATTGAAATACATTTTAAAATTGCTTTTAAACTAACCTTTGTTAGCTAAATGTTGTCATTATGCTTTTGCAGAATTTACTAGTGAACAGATCACAATGCAAACCTTGAAAGACAGCCTTTCTGCACTTGTCACAAGAGTTTTTCCAAAGCTCCTGCATAGCAAGGAGACTCTTTGAACAAAGCATTTCAGACTTTACAAAATCTGGTTATTTTACTGATTATTTTACTGAATTTATGGAGGTTTCTGTTACATTAGATAAATTTAGTAAGCGATCTGGTTTTCTAAGGCATACTTGTTTGTATACCTTTACATTTGTATAATTTTAGAGAAGACTGGGAGAGGAAGGGACTGATCTGAATGGCATAGGCTTTTCTAGAAGATAATGTTTAAAATCCTTTAATACACACAAGATAAACATCTTTGACCAATAGCATTTAAGGTGTTTTATCTCATCATTCTCAGAACCATTTAACAAAATGATATAATTACTTTGAGAGTCTTTATTAGTTTGCTAAAAGATTGGTTAAATAATTTTAACCAATGATCAGTAGAAATGCTAATTGCTCTTTCATTACTAGCAAATACAAGTCTGCATGATATCCGGATTCTTATCTTTAAAAATAAGGCCTATTGTCTGTTTCAAAGACTTGAGCAGTGAAGACGGTTTGGTTTGTTGAGGACCTCTAGAACTGCTCAGTGTAGTACATTTCGTTACTGACTCCTATAGAAAAGGCAGAGAACATTTTCCATTTTTCAGGTAGATAGGAAATGAAACTGAGAGCTAATAATGATAGTTTTACAAAGCAAGGCAGAGAATTTAGTTCAGTTTGCTTTACATATATAACAGTGCTTACTTCTGCCCTACTCATCATTTAAAATCAGATTTCATTTGTAACAGACATTTTATAGAAGGGGTTCCATGAAAATTAAAATTATGCACTACAGTTCTTGATATCATTCCAAAGAAAAAAGAATTTCAACACAAGACAAGAGAAGCCTGGTGAAAGCTATACAGATTTAGGCCTAGTTTTCTCTATTTTTGCTAAAATACTCCTGTTGGGGCAATGGACCAGTCAGTCATTATTTTTCTTTTCTTAATGTCAGACCTCAGATTCTACAGTACTTGGCAATTAATAAATTATTTGGATTCCTTATATCAACTTTGTTTTTACATTTAATACATGGTTTTGCAGCTGTTGTCACAAGCAATTTGCTTATAGGATGATGTCACATTTTTAGCAAATTGCTTGAAATTTTGTATGATTTTTTTTGTTATTATTATGTACCAACAGAGAACCCTGTAGATAACACTACAGAAGGAAAATTATCCAGCAGAATTTCAGAGCAATGAATATTCTGCCATTTCAATACAATATATATCTATAAATAGCACTCTAATGGATATGAAATTACAAATACTGTTATGTTGTTGAAACCCTATGGCTTGTGCTATAGAGGAGGTCAGGCAAGATGATCATAATGGTCCCATTTGGCCTTACGATCTATGAATTTCCAAGAGTTATAGGTCTAGTTTAAGTGCACCCTCAGCATGAGTTGCCTTATTATTTAGCAGAAAGGGGGGAAAAGTAACCTTGTTCATGCTTATTCTGTAATGCAGTACGTCAACACACATTTTACCCATAAGGTAAATAAGTTCACTTTTTTATATAAAAAGAACAGGCAATTTAATATACGTCTTTCCTTGTATGTACCCCAGACCACAGAGATGTGTAACCTGCTAATCATGTCTGTGTGTGCTTATTCTTCTGCATTTAGCTATGGTCAAGAGCTGAGCTCATGGGAAGGAGGTCATCCTTGTATAATAAAATATATAGGGAAAGATGGACCAGTTGTTTCTCTTACATGCTGATCAAGTTACTTGCAATCTAAAGCAAAACAAAAAGCAAGTTAATGGAAGTCTGTATATTCTAACATCCAACCAAAGAGATTGAGCCAAGGAGAAACCTGTATTTACCCAAGCAGACCTGAAAAATGAGAAAATCCCCATGAATTACATGAAGGTACTTACAGAAGCAGGGAAGACTGTTTTTAATCAAGTATCAATAGATATCTAACAGAAGGATAAATGAAAAGTGCACATTTTATTACAGCTGAGGGAATATGGCAAAATATTTTTCACTAGTACTTGTTCAAAATTTTAAACACATTTATTTTCCTCACTCTTTCACATTTCTCTCACTTGTCTAGCAAAACATTATATGGATAAGGATATTGATGGATATAGAACTTAAAGAAATTCTGTAAATTAGTTTCTGAAATGGTAAATCAGACATTTACATCAAGAACCAAGTTTGGAGACCTGCATATTCCCATTTACTTTGGAGACAGATTAACTTAATGAAGGAAGTTCAGAACCTAACTTTCCTTTTCAGAAACTGCCTTTAAGCCCTACTGTCATGGTATTTTGACCATAAAATTCACCCTCAGAGCTGGTATTTTGTTTTCTGGCTGTTTCATTTGCTCCCTTTCATTCTCTGTTTCTCACACTACTTCAGAATAAATATAATAATACACACATCTAAGTTCAGAGAAAGGCAGAGGAGGTAAAAACAAGGGATGAGGATTATTTTTTTAATGAACACAAAAATTCCAGGATTTAGCAAAAAAATTTCCATGCTTCAAGAAGTTACATCAGAAACAAAGCAAGACATTATTTTGTATTATTTTCTGGTTAAAATCTGAGAAAATAGTTTTATCCATATGCATAGTTTTTTATACTTAATTCAGTTCTACCAGTTTTAACATATCTATGGGATTTTCAGATCAAATCATTGCATGGTAAGATGAGATAGCAGTTTAACAATAAACACTAGCCCTGCTGCTGAGGAATAGGGGAACAAAATTTTTTATTCTTCTTTTTATATGAAGAAAATTGATTTTGAAAACACAACCTATTCCCTTGAGTAGATAAATCTTCTTCTGCCTATTTGGTCACAAAGATATCGCAGGATATTTCAGCTATTGGGATGTATTTTGTAAATGGGAGAAGCTGTGAGGGAATATTAGATTTACTCTGGAATATCTTCTTGAAGGTTACTCAGAGTAACTTAAAAGATGTAACAACATTCTGAAAATTTGCCAGCAATCTTTCTGTTCTCGACCAGGAGCTGCTACTTCATTGATTTTCAGAATCAAACCTGCTGGCAGCATAGTTGCAGTTTTTCAAGTATAGAATAAGGTTTTCTGTTAATTAAATTAATTTCTTGAATTTTTATTGTTTCTCATTTTGATGCTGTGGGCTTGATATGCAAATGAATAGTCTCTTCCAAACATCTGTATCCCTCTTTTCCAAACATTTTATTCTTCAAATGCGATTTATGTATTTAGTGTAACTCATTGGTAAACTTGAGAAAGAGGGCAGGAAAGGAGGTCAGCTTAAAAAAGCTGTTAATGAGGAAGGAAATAAAGTAGCATGATGTGGAGAAAGGATGAGAAAAGGGAAACTGACAGTATTCTAGTGATCACAAGCCAAATGTAGGAGCACAGAGTACAGCACAAGTTACTTCTCCAGGTACATTTTTAATTACAATAGAATTCAGTCTCAAAAATGAGGAGAAGAAAAGTGTTCTCCAATATACTGACTTGTGAATGTTACAATCTGATATTGCTGCAGTTAAATACACCAGGCTTTATCAAAGGTCTTTAAGAGTTCAGTCCATTTAGCCTTGTGAAATGAAGGCTGCGACAATGTGACAGCTTTTGACGAACATATCAAGGAAGTAAACATCAGGAAGGGAGAAAAGCCATTTAAAACAAAGGACACCTAACTACAGATAACCTGGATGAAAGTCAGTTTAGGTACAAACTTAACAGAGAAACAGTTAGGAAGTTTTAAGATATATCCTTGATCAGTTATAGATTACATCCTACTACTATAACTGTTTTCAGTGAAATTCACTTGACATGAAAGTCACTGTAGGGACTCCTACCCCTTCACAGACACAATAAAATGAAATTAAAAAGGGTTTTAAGCAAAATAATTTCAATTTTATTTTCTTCACCAGTATTTCAGCCATGGCTGCTGATGAATACTTTTTTTCAATTGAAAACAATTATTTTGATATTTTAGAACTTCCAGAAAAATATAGATTTTTGTTATACATCTAAATACCAGTTTTTCTTATCAAGTTGTTTTTAGAAGCCTTCAATGGTCCTGACAGATTTATATTCTCTATGTCCATGTTATCATCCACCTTCTTAAATTATGACAGCTATGGCACATTCAGGGTATAACAATCAATGACAATACCAAAGGGATGGATGATTTGTAGATGATTCTATTTTTTTAATAGATAATTGTTTGGCTGAACCTCCTCTCCACTCACAAAAAAGCAACATGATATTCAACTGTTTTAATTGGTGATCTCTTGGTATAAATCATAAGAAGTGTTTACAGCTAAGTAAAGAGAAATTCTGAATTAGAAATACAGCAGTTGTAGGTACATTTGGAAAGCAAAGTCAAACCCCAGAATTTTGAAAAATCACTATAATTTGAACAATACTTCATCCATGATCTTTCAATGGCAGTGCAAAAATGGGTCTTAATTTCAAATGAATAAAGCACCTCTGTAATAAGCTGCCACAAAGTACCCAGAAATAAGAATGTGTTTTTATTAACTATTTCCATTTAAGGAGAAAATATTAGCTTTCATTTTGAAATAATATATCTCCCTCCTCTATACAATCAAAAGCAAAGACATTTTCTGGGTTTACAGAAGGACAAGATAAAAATGGCAAAATGCAAAGGCATATACCAGTAATAGACTGCAAAATCAATTTAAGAAGTGCAACTGCAGTTGTCTTTCCCAGGTTTTTAATTATGTGTTTGTTTGCCATGGTGGCCTAATTTAGTCAAGTAGATGAGCCAACATTAAAAGCTGGTAGGAGAGGTAAGTAATCCCCAGGGTGGGCTGCTTGTGTAGAGAGTTTAAAAGCTACACGTACAGAAGCAGAAGCCAAGGCAAATTTGAGAAGGGGGTCCACATGATAAACAGTGAAAAGCCAGCAAATCAAATTTTTCACAATTAGTTGAACAACAACTGTGACAGGTTCAGCGCTTAGCATTTTCATTTGTGTGCTCAAATTTGGTTATCCGTCCTCTTTTATGCAAATGTGATGTGACAGGAGAAGCTGGGAGCATTCAAGCAGGCCGATCACTCACAACAGGAGCTAGGTCTGTACAGCTGAGAGGTCTGGATTAAATGGACTGAGTGCTGATGGATAAATGACATAACCCAGGCTGAAAGCCTCATGAAGTGATTTAGAACTTCCACAAGATGATGGCCAGAATATAAATTGCATTTTATTCTCAAATGTAAAAATAAAGGAGAGGAAAACATCAGCTTCTGCTAGTAAATAACCATACTTATAATCTAGCTAAATTCAACATGCTTGTTGCCTACTACAATAAGGAACTTGGGAAAACTCTAATAGGTATCTCTAATAATTGCTTATACACCAACCTTGTAACTCTACAACTCACTGTGATGTTTTTGTGCTTGCATGGGAGACTTGGAAAGCTGATTAGGCAATTAAATCATTCCATCTACTTTGACAGATGAGAGCATGGCTGATGAAATACATGCATAGACACAGAAAACATTTTCACAATGTACTTTCAAGTAATTTGGCAGCAGAAATTATCAGGTCAGAGAATTCTATCCTACTGCAGAAGGTCTAATACTTAAGGTGATGTATTGTGCCAAAAACATACTTACACATGAAGGGCTGAAGGATGACTTATCTCTGTAGAGCTCCACCTCTGCCAGTATATAGGGAACTGAAATTCTAGAGGAAGGCGTGCCAGAAAAGTATTGCAGCTTGCCCCTTCAACTACACCACTGCATTACTGTTAGGTTAATTTTCAAGACTGTTGGTAATACTCAGAGATTGTTCAAGAGACCTTCAAACCTTACTAATGATAGGAAAGTTTGAATAAAATCACCTACATGAATTTCAGCTTGAAGATTACAATTAATTTTCCTTAATAAGGTTTCTTCTAACTCTGTATCTCACAAGACCACCATGTATTTTACACCTTTCATTAAATCCAGTAGTTACTATGGTCTACAAAATTTTAATTGTTAATTGCATTTGTCCATTAGCTAAAGTACTAGGATTTTTATTTTTTTAGTACCCATTCCCTCTTTCACTTAGTGACATTTGGCTCTGGAGAGGATGAATTCTTTGCAGAACATTGTTGACAATTGTCACTGCTTTTGAAAAGAACAGATTTTCCTTAAGGCCCCTTCATCTACCAGTGGAAACAAATCATATTACCTACTGTTAGACTAAGCTTGGTAACTCAATCACCCATCTGAATCTTGACACATCTGAATTACTGAATTAAACAGGTCCAGTATACATCAATGGCACCAGAACCCTATTGTGGGTTCCACAACTATTACGTTGTTAGGCCATAGCACCTCAGAGACCCAGATCAGCTATCCCAAGACAGACCATTACCAGTAGAGAATGTGGATATGGTTGTCCTGTTTTGAAGCCTAATAGTGTGTGTGAGACTTGTTTCATGCTAGTTGGCCTCAGCGTCAGAGAATGGTCCCAGCCATGTTTAATTTACTAGTATTTATGGAGACCAGGAGACTGAGTACCGGCATTCCGACAGGGAACAAGACATTGAAATAACCTATGTCTCTAGTGAGTTCTACTAAAAGCAAAAGCTATGAAGACATACTGAAATATGATAGTGCTGGATATGCAGCAACTAAACCACAGCATTACTGTATGACATGAAATTATTTGGAAGCCACCACAGTCTATTACCTTGCAAGATCTTTAGGCAAGTTGCTATAGGAAGAAGTTGGTGTTGCAAGTACATGCATGGGCTTTTCTCACCATTCATGTGGTTGTTGGGGTGGAAGAAAAATTCAGAAGGTCCTAGGATACCCACATCAATCTAAAATACCATTTAAAATTCATGCAGAGGGTTCCTAACACATTGTTCCTATAACCACTAACCAATACTAAACAGAGTGGTTAGAGAAGATTATTCATTCTTTGTTCAGACACTTGGAGGAAAACAAACAAAATGCTGAGTTCTTCAAAAGCCAATGGGTATTTTTGCAAGTAATAGTATATACAGTATTTGGGGATATTTTAGAGATTTGAATGTGGATCCATGGATATAAAAGTAGATAATTACTTTTCATAGTGATTTTTGGACTCTGATTAAGACTAAAGATTACAGTCTACCTTTCCTTTCACATAAATATTTTAATTTTGAATGGTTTTGATTATCTGATTTTAGAAAGCAGACATGAAAGCATACACAACCTCTCTCTCAGATAAGACAGTACTAGGGATGGCTCCTAACAGTTTTAAGGTTCAGAACAGTTACAAATCAGTTCAGAGAAAGACTGTCAAGAGAAGACCATTGATTCTTTGTGCAGCTGGAGAGATATCTGAAAGGAGTTAGGTACTGAAATTCTTTGCACTACAAAAGTGTCCACTTCGAAGGTTGAACTGACACAAGCTCCTGTTAATGTAACCACAAGAGTTTAGACCAGTACCTTTCATCTTACTCTGCAGCCAGGATAATGAAAGAGGATTCCCTTGTTCCATGACAATAACTCAACATCATACAATTTGTTCACTCAGCCAACAGGTTTGAACACACAAACACCCATTGACTGTAGAAGTAGTCTTTTAAATGAGAAACTGTCTGTTGACACAACATACTCCACAGGGACTCATAACAGGAACACTAAATTCTGCAATCACTATGCCATGAAGAAGTAATCACTAAAGTGAGGCTTCTCTTTACTTCTAGGTATTTTGGATGATACTCTAAACTTCCAAATGGAAGCTTCTGTGAAAGTACTAGTCAGGATCAGTATTTCCTGGTCCTGTTCTCTGGATTTAGCAGTACTTCCCAAATCTTTTACAGCATGGCTTGTCTGCAACAAACTAGGCTACCCACAGGTGTGGCAGAGAGAGGGTAGACTGCAGGAAAGGAAACCTGCACATAAACAATTGTTTGGCCAAGAACTTGAAACCTCAGCTTCCACCTGCCTCAGTACCTCCTTCTAGAATTTTAATATTGGTAGTTTATTTCACCAACACCCAACAAATTTAATCAAAGCCAACCTTTCTACCATCTAATCTAATTTCAAGTCCTACAGTGCTTAGTACATCCCTACACCTACTCTGTTTTCTTACCACCTGCTGCGTTCCCTGACTAAGGTCCCTAAATGCTGTCAGAATTGCCTTTGTTCCCTGCCAATGATTTAGCTTTTCTACACAGATCCATTAGAGAAGACGGATCCTGCTCCAACCTGCTCGAACCTCGCCTCAGGTCTGCTTCACCCAGCTGGCAAAGCTGAGTTCTAGGAAGTACAAGTGCAAGCACAAGCAAGTGGAAGCACAATGGTTCTGCTGCACAATAGTGACTAGAGGAGGAAACCCTGCTGCTGCTGCATTAGCACTGCACTAACATATGAGTCACACAGCCTTTGACACAAAGCTACCATACTCACAATAAGCTAAAAGAAGGTCCTAAAAGTCAGACAAAAATCAAGGTTTCTCACACCTCTTTTGTACGTGATGGTTGACTGATCTGAGTCTGCCCTCCCCCCATCAGAACCACTGAAGGATATATCAAAACAAGCAGAGCTTCTACAGCGAAGTCCCTGTTTGTAATGGTATTAAGAACACAAATGGGTCCAGAGAGTCAGCTCAAATGCAGGGCCACGCAGCTTTCAATTTAGTGGGTCACGGCTGAAGCACAACATGTTCTGTGCTTGTCCTGAGTCGTGTGCAAAGTTCAAAGCTTCTGTTCTCAACTGCTCTTCTGATCTTCTGTGGAAGCACTTCAGCTTCCACATTCTTCTCACTAAAGGTTTTATTAAATGTTTTGTCCTGGCTCCTGTAAATCAGGGAAGAGAAGAGACAAACCAAGAGTTGAAGCCAAACACAGGTAACCAAGAAGAGCACAGTGGTGTGTGGGTTTTTTCAGTGAATGTAGCCTGTCTTGAAACAGAATCATGGGATGAAGAGGTCTACTGATATCACCTCCTCACTCCTGTCCCAGTATTCCCCACCAGTAACATCTTTTCAGTCATCTGGTAGATTAGGAAGGTAATTCATTTGTACTATCCCATTTCTAAAGCATGTCCCAGTTCCTCAATTAATACCTTATCACTCAAATACCTGCTGTGTCAAGTGCAGGGGATAGGCAGGAGTGACCAGCCACAGTCCTCTCTGATCCTGGCACAGAAGAAGACTATTTATGAGAACATTTTTCACAACTTAGTCCTGGCCATCAAAGCATTAATACTGCTTTATCTAAAAAATGAATTCTTGAAAAACACTATAAAGTTCAACATTGGGCAGAAATTATTTCACAGAAAGATTCAAACGCTAAAACCTAGCTCAGTATTTGTTAATTCAGGGTGACTCCAGAGTGCAATTCATAAGCTTCTAAATTAATATTTTTAAGAAGGTCATAAAATGTGAACTTTAGTAACTGCTACAGCCAATCAAGGTGCCATCAATCATGACTTACAGTACTAACACACTAGTAATTACCTACTCAAATTACTTTAAAAGTTTAACAAAAGTTTATCTACAGATAGTATTGTGGCATAATATACTGCCATCTTAAAAATGGTAGTGTACTGAATTCTCCTGGTTAATCTTTTAGTTATTTCACATTCAATTTTCTGTAACTTACTCTCTATTTATTCTGTGTTTTCCTGGTAAGCTATCTTTTAAAAATCCAATGCATGGTAGATTTGCAAAGAAGAGCCAGTAAAGAGTGAAGACCTCAGTAATTTTAGTAGAGAAAGGATTACAGAAAACAAGGATGGAAAAGAACTAGTACTTACTCTAAATTCATTTGAAAGGATGTTTGCAGACAGTTCAACACAGAAACTGAAGAAATAAATATATGTTAAATTATTTTGATATTCTCGTTATTAGAACATAAATGTAGTGAAGACATGCAAATAATATTGTGGGAGTTCACCAATACAAAACTGCACAGAGAGAACTAACCTATTGAAACTTAACATGGTCTAATATGACTTACATTCCTTAATTTTTCATTATATATTGACAGCAAAATGTGCTCTATATCATTCTGTTGTGCTGCCAGCATCCATACAATACTTCTAATAGAAAACTTATTTTGTAATTCAGGTCAGGCAGTAAGTCTGCTGACCAGCACTTTGCTTATTCCACCATAAAAGGCTTACAGCTATTGCTTTTTGCTCTTTAATCTCATATTTTTCAGTAACAGAATACTCTCAAAGATAAATTTGCCTATATCACATTAATACATCTAAATACACAATACACAGGATGTCGCTTCTGGGAACAAAGAATACCAAATCCCGAACAAGAAATGGTAGTTTTGCAAAATAACTGAGGAAATTTTACCACTGGAAAAAAACCATTAAAAAACTCCAACAAACACCTTCCCCCCGCCCAAAAAAAAAATCATCTCCCCCCAAACCCGAAACCAAATCAAACAACAACAAAAAATGAACAAACAAACAAAAACCCCAATTAAACCAACAATGAAAACAAAACAAAGAAAAAATCCAACAGAAGTAACTTGTAGGACCACCAGAGTCCAAATTTCTGAATATTGGAAACAAATATTCACCAATTATTGACTTAGTATTTTAAAAAGAGGCAGATTACCCCACAGATCCTGAATATGTACTTTTGGATGTAGCTGCAAAATCAGATTCTTAATCTCTCTATAGAAAGATTAACCCATTCAAAATGTGCTCAAGTACATAAGGAGTTATGATTCCATATCCAGGTCCAATTCATTACTAGAGCAATGCATGGAAGCAAAGTTTTCAAGTATGAGCAGTTAACATTTGCCTTCAGTGTAAGAACTTGTTTGAAAGATGGTCAAGACTTCAAATACTTAGGTACAGAAAGTCCACCTTTCTGAACATCTGTACAAAATTCTATGCTGCAGGGAAGTTTTCTACACCTGCTCACTTGGTGCTTACTGGATACTTCTGTGTTCTTGATAAAAATTCTAGTTCTACTTAACCTTACACAACTTTTTTTTTTTGCCTAATATGTGAAGGATGGTACAACCAATAGGTGAGTTTTGAAAACAGCACCAATTAAAAAGTTGAAGATTGTAGAACTATGCAAATAAATAAATAGTATCCAAACACTACCACAGAGAAAGTAGATAGAAAAATATAATTAAAAACTGTATTAAAAATACTCTTTGATTTCCTGTTTAATGGGTAGAAAGATCACACAAGGGATGTATCATTTTAAACATTACCTAATACCTCTCTGACAGCAGCAGTGGATAAATGTTAATAATCTATCAGATCAGAATGTAAAGAAATAATTATGATAAATAAAACCAAGTCATTTTTACAACCAGAATTTCTCACAATGACTTCCGGCAAGTAAAGTTTCCTTCTTTAGGTGAATTCAAAGACACAGACTCCTTAGAAGTCTTGCAGCATTTTGTGATGTTTATCCACAGGTGCTGATACAGTGGCCCCCTTAAAGAAAAAAGGAGAGCATATAATAATCTCCACATAGCTGATTTTGTGAGTTAGGAGGAGTGTAAAAAAAATCTGTAGTGCCTCAGCACTTTTTGACATTGCACTAGTGATTAAAAGGGAATAGAAAACAACACAGAATGAGTTACATACATGTCCTGCATGGTGTTGGCCTATATATGATTCATGTGCATGGGCACTGCACTCTCAGAGTTCCAAGTGCTCCACTGCATACTCAGTGTTCCAATGCATGGGCTACCAGCAACTTCCTGGTCCACCCAGGCAAGACAGTAAGAGACAGTGAATGGGTATACAAGGATAAGCAAGTATTTCTACATCATAGCTGAAAAATTGTTTTGTGTAATTACAGTGCCCCAGTTGGAGGAGCTACAGTAGTAATTATTTGATGTATTTAAGATGAGTCTAAGATAAAGCAAATATAACTGGCTACAGTGGTGGAATTTATTCAAACTATGTTAGGCTGGTGATTTCTTTTGTAGTTTGTATGAAAATCCAATAATGTGTGCCATTTCTGTCCACCTCCACTTTCCAGCAATAAGTTTTAGCTTTCCCTATTCCAGACCACAAACACGTTTAAAAGATTAGTTCTTACAAAAAGCTTTGACAAACAGGACGAAGCTACCCAAAGTTTTCTCTAAGTTCAAGTGTAGTCTATCAAACCTAATTCAACTCCCAGAACAGAAAAGGCAACAGATACATGCCTCTTGCAACACAGAAACACTGTTCTGTTTTATTCAGATTTAAATACCTGCAGTCATGTTTTGTCACTGGTATCTAAATCCAGAGAGATACTTTGTTTCAATTCACACACATAGGATTTCTGCTGACATAGTAGAGATGTATACAGGTTTTTGCAAGAAATGCAAATATTAGCATGACAACTGAAATAGGAAAAATATCACTGAAGTACTAAACTGGGAGCACGTACCAGCTTTTGTTTCACTTGTGGAGCCATAGTGCCCTCTAGTAGCCTAAAGAGGAAATACAAGGCTTTTCGAGAGAAAAAAAACAACAACAAAAAACAACTCCCAAAAATCCCACACACGAAATCAGAAGTGGGTTTTGGTTTCTTTGGTTTTGTGGTTTTTTGTTTTTGTTTTTTTTTTTTTGTTTTGTTTCTTTTTTGTTTGTTTTTTTTTTTTTTTTTTAAGCAGAGAAAGGACAGTTTGCAAATGAGAGGAAGGACATTTCTTCATGTTAAAACAAGGTACTTTAATGGAAAGGACACTTCTCTTGGCTTTTATGTAGCAGAGCTCTGCAGAACTGGGAAGGCTCTATAAAAATGAGGGGTTTTACCCTAAAGGCATTTCTGTGCTTCAGAAGATCTCAGCTACACTATACATGCACTAGCAACATGCACCTGACTTTAGCAAAAGGATATAGATGATATAAATTCTTACATGCATAGACCAATACACATTTTTGTGAAATCTTTTCTCTTTGGCTCAAGTATCTTTATTGCACAAAATTTTGTGCAAGACAAAGAATAAATTATGACCTTTAAAAGCTAAGAAACTTTTGTTATTTCCCTGGAGAGCAAATTATTGGTTAGTTTATATACTGGGACATGTCCAGTTTAGAGCTGGGACATATCCTGTCTGGCTGCAGACTATCACAAAAATATTTTTGAGAAGCTAGTATTTGTTTTCCTTTTGCATTTAAAAGAACACTAGATTTAAGAAACAGAAGTCATTCTTCAGCAACTAGGAAAATAACATCTGCACTGTTGAAGTTTTGGGGCCTGTAAACATTTCTGA
This sequence comes from Vidua macroura, assembly GCF_024509145.1. Taxonomy (NCBI): domain Eukaryota; kingdom Metazoa; phylum Chordata; class Aves; order Passeriformes; family Viduidae; genus Vidua; species Vidua macroura. The sequence continues at coordinate 48,288,001 of NC_071572.1, read as the reverse complement.
TTTCCAATAATCTTCTCAACTTGTCAGGAGGAACTCTAACATAATTACTTTTCTCCCTTTTCTTTGCAGATAAAGAGTATACACTAGATGATATTAGAAGATTTGATTTTTTAAAGAAAAATTTTAACCATGAAATTACTACAAAAAATTTATGTGTATCTGCAATACAGAAAAATAAAATAGAAGTGTAAAAGGGTAAAAAGGCTATTCTACTCTCTCTGTATCCAAGAGGTCAAAATGAAACAAACAGGTGTACTGTAGATGTTTTTCAGAAAAATGAATTTTGAAGAGTATATGACTCAAACTTTTTCTTCTATTTGCTAATAAGGAAATATTAAAATCCACTTCATCAACTAGACCAGATTTTTTAAATATGGTATTCCAATCTTTGGCAGAGAAAGGTGAGAAACTAAATTAATCTGTTCTGTTAACAAAGCAGGAAGAATATTGGAATTCAAGAATTAAAACTATAATATCAAAATTACTACACTATACCAGTGTCAGATGAGATGATTTTCACAGACATCAACTGGTCTCAGGATTACAAGCTTACTGCAAGAAGAAGAAATAAATGTTAATCTTCACTCAAACCAACAACAAAGTACAATCATTCAGATATGTTTTAGCATTAACACATACAGAAGGATTTAAAAGATAACTATCTATTAGGAAAAATAGATGGTATGGGTGTTATATGTTCCTAAAATCCTTCTCATCAGAGTTCCCATTAGATTTCAAGAGAATTCAAATAAAGATTGAACTCACTGAAGTCTATTTTTGTTGTATTTTTTATATCCTCAAAGTTAAAACATGGTTCAGAATAAAACATGCAGAGGCATATTTAAATTAAAAAAAATATTTTGCAATATTGCAGTATTTAGGTACCCGTGTAACAAGCACACTAGTGCATTTATAAAGGTCTACGTTGACCTCTTTACAGAGTCCACAAAACCTAAAGACTCATCTTCCCCAAAGATAAGTTTACAACTATACTGGTTCATTTGAGAAAGATGAAGCTTTCTCCTTTTATCTTCATCAAGAACTTTTACTTTGTCTGACTTAACAGGTTCATTTTAAAGGAACCAAGTGCTGTAACACCAATACAGTAAGATACAGCTCCACTAAGGACACTATGATGAATAATATTTTTTCAAATTTCACTTCTTTTCCCAGAAAACCCTCAAATTTCTGTTGTTTGTTCCAGTTGCTCTAAATTCAAATTTTTTCATTGTAACTTACTGTCCTGGTTGTAATAAAAGATAAGTAATACAGGATTAAATCTGACTATATCTTCATTAGTTGCAACATAAAAAAACCCTAAAGCTGAATTAGAGTAAATGAGGTGTTTCAGTGAAAGTCTCTACCCCTTTATATTACTTTGTGCCTTTGTACAACTGTAGTGTAATACTGGTCTTAAGAGAAGGAAAAATATAAATAGTACTGGCCATAAGCGCTGCCTTAAAGAGACATTCTTGTTAATTTACTGTTTTGTAGAGATTGCAATATAATCTGAATTACTGATTCTTTTTACTTCAAATGTTTTGTAGTTCAACCAAATGTAGTTTTAAACAATACTGCCATTGAACAACATGTCAGCTAATGTCTTCCTCATGTCCTTTAACATCAAAGTGGAAAATAAAATACCTTCTTAAATGTTACCTTCTATTCCATGGAAATCTTGAAAAGCTGTCTTGAGGAAAACCAAGCCAGCAGGATGTTTGGTTTGTTGACTGAAACAAGGATGCTGCTCGAGGTGACAAAAGATTTCACTGTAAGCTATGTTAATAAGGATCTGACTGAACTGCAGGGACAAGCATTGGCTAAGGTAGTAGCAAAAAGATGGAGAGCAGAGCTAGACAAGGAAGACAGAGCAAGCCAAGAAATCATACAAAGAAAGTAATTTGATAATGACAGAAATCTGTATGGAATCCATTCAGACTGCAACTGGAACAGTTTTCTTATGTTGAATGGCATAAAACCACAGATTGGTTTTGACTGGGGTTGGTTTTAAAGTGAGAATAAACCAAGCCATTCTGATCCAGGTGTTTTTCAACCATTCAGAACGTCACAAGGTAATAGCAGGGAATAAATACACACCAGTAGGAAGTTTATAGAAGGAAGGTGAATAAAAAGTATTTTAAAAGGTTTCCTCCTTTGCAGGATGCAAAGTTTCAATGAAACGAATCTTGGATGGATGCATTACTAGGCTGAATTCAAAACAAGCAGGCAAACTCGGAACCCAAGTTTTCAAATTATATGATACAGCAATTTCAGATGATTTGTAATAAGCATCCATGTAAAAAGCACACTTATAGTTGCTGTTAGCTTGTGTTGAGTGACTGCAATGAAAAGGCAGGTTTGAGCAGCAAAGCATGTCACACAAACACTTTATGGAGCATGGACAGTGTTTTCCTGTCCAGTACCTGTTCTGTAAGACAACACAAAAAATCTCCACATCAACTGGGCACCCTTCAAATCTACTAAATTAATTTAAAAAGTAGGAAAGACTGTACTTAATTCAGTGAATTAGAACAGCTCATTCAGAGCACTGGATAAAAAGGTTCTTAAAATATTTTATTTTGCCTGAAATTCAGTGTAAAAGGAAACCAATTTCCCAAATACAATTCCTCACGGCAAAATTTAGAACTTAGTGTAACAAGCATGGCAGTCAATTGTGACATTTCAATGTGAAACTAGGACTGTACAAAAATTTAAGTGCATGTTTTTTGCAACAAGATATGCATACACATCAGGACAGAGGGGAAAACTAAACCAAATCAAAAGCTCAACAACAAAAAAAAAAGGATCCAGTTCTTGAAATCCCTTCAAATAACTGAAAAGCACAAACAAAAATTCTACAGCTGGAGCTCCTCTCTCTAGAATGCTACTACTTCTACTTTCCTTCATTTCTACATTGGAATTGAAAAAACAACAAAAAAAACAGGGACATGACTTATACCAGTTCTCCCCATCATTCCAGCAAAAGACAAAAACATGGACTAAAGAAAACACCCTATTAACTGAAGTACTATCACAAAATCACAGAATATTCCAAGTTGGAAGGGACCCACAAGGATCATTGAGTCCAACACTTAAGTGAATGGTGGTACAGGCTCATATCCATCTATTTGATAAGTACGACAGTCGTTTTATGATGCACTCATTAATGAATTAATGAGGGGGAAATATTAAAACAACACCCAACCCACTCCCTTCAAAACAAAAACAAAACCCAAGAATTTAATACTTAACAAATGGGTTTCCTTTTGAAACCAGGCCAGCAAAACACCACTAAGTAGAAATAAAACCAAGTCTTTCTGAGAGGTCCTTTACTGCTAAAGAGTAGGCAGTTCCCCTTCCTAAGAAGCAACTTCAGACCTCATATACCAGAAAGACCAGCTAGAAAGAGCCAATGAAGATTTTCTGTAGAGTACACTAACATTTCACGTATTTTTGAATGGCAAATATGTGCTATAGTGTGAACACAGAATTTTCCAGGTGTTACTTTTTAAATGAAAAAATGTAATCATAAAACCACAAGAATATTAAAAAAGGCATTAGTTGTGTACTCAAATTTTAGACTATTACCTGTTAAGTATTCAGATTCTCCTCACATATTTTTCTAAATTATATTTCAGTACTCCATGTTATTTTTGTGGCATCAAACTTTCTTCTAGAGTTGCACAGTGCAAAATATATTAAAAAAATTCTTATTGTTTAGAGTATTATTCTATTTAAAATTTGACTTGCATCACTTTAAATTCAGAACATCCAAAAATTTTTATGAAGAGTACACCATGTGTTAATGTAGATAAAACATGATTGAGATTGGTTTTATATATTCAGTATTATTTTAGTGTAAGTGATAGTGATTCAAGCTCCTTTTGTGAACATGGGGGTGGGGGTTGCCATCTGGAATGGTCTTTTCTCTTTTTTTTTTTTTTTTTTTCTTTTTTTTTTTTTTTTTCATCATGAAGGACCATTGCCTTAGCTTTTTTGGTTATTGCTTTTTTTTTCTTTTTCTTTTTTTTTTTTTAAGACCATTCCATTTCTTTATTTTTTTAACATCTTAAAGTCATAAGGACTTATATGCAAAGCAGTCATACACTTTATCATTAAAACCCATAGGTAAAATACGTACACAAATCCAACAAAAGGCTAGTACATAGTAAAGCCTAAGCATACTACTATGCAATATTATGAATACATAACTTTAGAGACTTCAGTTTAGTACTGTTATCTATTCATTTCTGAAAACATTCACAAAGATTTTAAATGCAAATTTTCATTCCGTATCTGGAATAGAACAAAAATTATCTATGTTATAACAACTTTTGGTCATTTGTGTTTGACCAATTCAGTAAATTACAAAGAACCCAAAGAATTCTGTAACTTTCTGTAGAACTATGTAATAAAAACATTGCATATGTTCCTAGTATGATGTCTTTAGCAATCATTTACTGAAATGTAACTCAAACATCAATCTCTCAAAATGGATAACCAACCAGCTGCTTTTTAATCTATATCAGAATCCAATTTCATCACAAAACCCCTTTTAATACAAAGATGCAGAAGAAGTACATTAGGTAATACTAATGCAACACAGGTGCAGCTCTAGCATTGTTGATCAGTTGAATCATCTTCTCCATGAACGAGATTCATTCTCTTCTTCCTCTTCATCATCATCTTGAAGCAGTGAGTCATCCACCAAAGATTCTTCCTGAAACTTAAAGAGAAAAATGTGGTAACTGTTAAATCAAAAAATGTTAAAAATCAAAAGGCAAAATACAAATTTCTGGCACTTGCACTTTAATAAAGAAGAAAATTGTGAATAGGTAAACATTAATGCTTTCAAGAAAGTACACTAGGGATGTGTATTTCTTATATACATATATTACTAAATGGCAAATGAAACTTTTTTTTTAACAGACTTCAAGATGACCATGACACATGCACCTCATCCTTAAACAGCTCTTCTGATTTTACAGCATATCATTCATGTCCAAGCTGCTATGTTCCCATGAAACTTGATATGATATACTGAAAACTAATTTTTTTTGCATGTTCACAGTATCTATGTCTATTTTCATCCAAAAGCTCAATCCATATGTTCCACAGTATCAAAAAGGCTGAATCTAGGAATTTTTGATTTTGATAGCTTAATCAAGATTGAAATCAATATAAAAATTTAAATGAGGTAGGGAGACAGGTGTTTAGAGAAATTCAGACGAACTGTATTAGTATATTTTCAATTCTGTTCCATAACAACATAGTAACTTGACAGACTTCAAAGCCTTTGAATATAAGGTGCTTTAATTTCTATCTACATATAGACACAAAACTGTATATAATAAACTATCCTATCTTGGAAATTTTTTGACAATTACACCTAACACAGCATACTCTGTCACAGCTAAAGAAAGGACTAAAACATAAGGATGTCTTTCCCTAGCAAAACTGCCCAGCTGTTAGACAGAATCTGTGTTCTTTCTTGCTTATTCTTTGTGTTGAAGGAATTGTAGGTTTTTTGCTACAGTATTTCCAAATTCAGCAAGAGGTGTGAAGGTTGATTTGCAAAATTATGAAGTCTTCTGAGAGAGAAGGGGCTCTAGGCTGAACAAAGCCTAGAACTAAGCCTTCTCTCTTTCCAGTAGGCTCTTTTACAAGAGGGAGAAATTACTATATTCATTACTCTTGCGTATGGGAAGCCGAGTTTCAAAAGAAGCTCTGCTGACACCTGACCTATCAACATATGCCTGCATAGTCTGACCCTGACTAAAACACAGAACCTTTCTGAGGACTTAGATTCTTTCCTGGTATTCCCTGATGTTCAGTGAGCTAAAATACAACAGTGCAACAGTCAAAGAGGAGGAGTTCTGGGCAGTGCACAGTGCAGAACTCTACAGAGCACAAGACTGAGTGGTAGTAGAGATGATCAAAAAGCCAGGCTTCCATACAGGGGAACAACTATAGGGAGAGAAAATAACTGAGGGGAATTATGACACTGTCCCTGCATATTAAATGTCTTAAAGAAAGTGAAGAGAGAATGTAGGTGGCAGATCCAATAGAACAATACTTATTCAGAGTAGACATAGTTGAACAGTAGCATTCCTTGTTACAAGACATTACAGATGTTATTCAGAATCCAAAGAAACCAGATAAATTAATACAATAAACACATGTCAAGGCCTTTCAGCTACAAAGACACCACAATTGCAAACCACTAATGATTAAAAGCTTATCTCTACTTACACATTTTATACTCTTCTTAGGGATCAGTTGTTGACTCAGCAGAGTCAACTCTTTTATTAGGCACCCAGGTGTAGAAGATAAGGCATCTAGAAAGACCAGATGCTTTTATAATTAGCTGCCTACTCATCAGGGATTTTCTGAAGTGCTCAAGTCCAAAACACTTGCCTCTTATTTATATAATGGACTGGGACACCCTGTTTCATTATTAAGAATCGTGCTCACTTTTTCTTTTTTTTCAAAGTACTCATTTTCATTCAAGTCTCAAGCCTGCTACCTTCTCTAGCATAGTATTCAGCTGAACTAGCATGGCATTATAGATATGGAATAATGAAGAAAACCTTTTTCATGTGCTTACAACTGCTGCTAAAAAACAAATTAAGTAAGTGGCAAGCAGACAAAACCAATGAACAGCTAAGAGTTTTGATCCAAGTTCAACTCTTAGGTATTTTCCACAATAATTATCTAAGGCAGTTAAAAGATAGATCTCTCTGTAGTTCACCTTCCAATGAATCTGTACATTCCTTCCTTTACTCTGCTGAGATGTTTGCCTATCCCTGCATGCCCTTCCTTCACTACACAGAAAATCTCAGTGAAGTGGTTACTCAAGGAGACCTCTCAAAAATGCAGATTCCTTGCATCAACATACTGCTGTTGATCTTCCAAGACAATACTTCCCTGAAGAAGATGTGACAAAAGACCTAAGATACTCTGAAGATTCCATAATATAGTCTCTTGTTCACTCACAGCTCATGACCATCTGACAATGCTTAAGGTTTGTGTACAAGAGGAAAGCAGCACTCAGTAAACTGGAATGCACAAATGTCTAATATGAGAGGTACCTATCTTCAACTGGCACACAAAAAACAAATCGGCATTTCTGAAAAAAGGAAGCCAGCAGACAAAGTGGCTTTCTTCAGGAAAAAAAACAGAAAGTGAACACCACCAATGTAAGAAAACTAACCAAATGTGGTTGTATCAAAGCAAACTTGCGAAGCTGCTTCTGTGATAGATCCATCAAAATGCCACAGGAAAAAGATGCAGACAAAATACTGTCATCGAGTAAGTCAAGGCGCACTTCCACTTCAACTTTTCTATGCCAATTATGTGCATACAGTTAACTGACAGTAAATAAATTTGGAAAAAGATTACTTGACTTTATCCCCAGGTGACATTTATTTTTCTGAATTCACAAACATAGGTATTTTGAATGTAATGAATGAGATTGCATCAATACATATTGCCCCACTATTCCTACATTAACCAATTTGGATAATTTGGACAAAGCTTTAGTATCTCTCATGGACCATGACGAAGATTAACACTCAGCAAGGGTACTTTAGATGTTTGAGTGAAGTCAGAAAATGCTCTAAATTACTCCTTCACCTGTATCCTTTGAGCCATACCTATAAAGGAAAATTAGAGTCTGAAATATGATCCTGTAAGAAATTAGTTCCAAAAGTAGATGGCACAAACCTGTGTTTTGGACAAAATCATCAATCTCTCTCATACAAGTTCAAACCTGTGCCTTCAATTTTCTAGATATATCCTCTAAAGTTTTTTGCTATGTAAGAAATTAAATATTTCTGCAAGCAAAAGCAAAGTATATAGACTTTCAACACAGTAAACCCAAGAAATATACAGAAATCTACTTTCTGATATCAAAATGTGAGTTAGATTAAAAATTACAAGTATGAATCCACATATAAATTTTCTTTTTGAAAAAGCTGTATTATTTCATTTTTAAAAAGAAAAATTAAAATAAAAAATAAAGAAAAAGCAAGCTTACTTCTTCTTCATCAGGTTCAGCTTCTTCTGTTTCAACAGCTGACATACTAGCAACAGGCTTGTTCCATGCCAGCTTTAGCTCTTGTCCTTTGAAACGAGATCCATGAATTGCAGCCTAAAACAAGTTTAACTATCTTAGTTACACATGACTTTACAAAATAAAGTTGAAGTTGCAATATGTTCATACTGAAGTACTGTTACTAGGTTAAATGAAACAACTTCATTCACTGCACATACAATTCATATATCCTTTGAGGAAAATTATGAAAATACATTTAGAAGAAAATATGCTTGGAAAACCGTAAATCATTTGGTAATGTGGGTAACATACTGAACCAACACCTTCCTGTTTTTAAGTATTATTTTGCTGGGTTCCTCACCTTTCCAAGACAGACACAAAACTGTTAATGCATAACTTACTGAAGAAGTAAGACATCCCTACAAATGATTTAACATATTTTTAAAAACCCAACAACCAAACAACTGAAAAAAAAAGCCCTTTTGTGATTACAATTTAATCTACTGGAAAACGTTCCACTTCCTGTAAAGCTGTTGTAATTGAAATGTAAAAATTTTTAACTTATGGGATATTCATGTCTTTGTAAGTAGCAGCTGCATTAAGTGGCTGCTTCGGAAATAGTATGTTCAAATTAAAGTAACATGAATGAGCATAAATCAGTGTTAGCAACATTCTGAAATAACCGTCATGGTCACAAAAGATTTATAGTACAATCTGAAAGTACAGCATAATGTGAAATGTAGAAACAATTACATGTTCAATGACATCTGAACATGAATTGTGTGATATTAAAGTCCCCAGGTATAAATTTTAAATCTGTACATATAAATTTATGATAAATTTAAAAGATTCTATGCTTATTAAAATGCAGCTCAGGAGCTTTTTGTCCATGGTCTCATCACAATGTCACACAACTAGAATTTTTAAAAGTATTTATAAGTGACATTTAGGTCTAGAAATAACTTGTAATCTTTGGAAGAAATTACTACTACACAAAAACGCAACATTTTACAACAGGGAATCTTCCTCTTCCTTCTAGGCTAGACAGTATATGATCATAAAGCCTAGGCCTATTTTCATTTAGAGAAGATAAAATATTAGCAGCATTTACTTCACAATTTGCCTCAGCAGAGGTTTTTAATTATTACCTTCTACAACTTCTCAAATTGCCAGCCTTAATGCTTTAGTTGCAAACACAGATCTTCCAATTGAAATATATTTAATATGTAAGAGTATCTTAAAGAAAATACAAATTTTTCTAGATGTGATTGAACCCAGTTTTCATAAAATCTTCATTTAAAAATGAAGGTGAAATTAGACACAAAGTCAAATCAAACACAAATTTGACAATTATATGGTTTAATGCTCACTAGAACATGGACATCGCAAACACTGATCATGAATCCTGATCCTTGCAGTGAGAATCATACTCCATGTGGGAGAAGTAAAGACTTTATTTGGATAGTCCACAAAAATGGATTATTGTTCTAGATGACCTAAATTTCTTTACAGGGAAGCAGAACTTTCTCTCCACACTTAAAGAGTATTTGTTATGTAAACTACAATGTCAAAGAATATGAAACTGCAAAAGGAAGTACCCAATACAAGGACAAGGAACCACCAGAACTAAAATCCCAACTTTAATTAAATTCATTTACGAGTATAGTAATTACAGCAGCTTTTATCTTTGAACAGAATTTTTGCTCACTGTTGAACTGTGTTCCTTCAATACAGCTGTACAATACTGTTTTTCCCTATCAGTCAGTATATACCATGTACCTCTTTTTTTACAGAATAAATACTATTTCCATACAGTTAGTGCTCATCATTGCTATAGTTAAGAGTTTAATAAATAAAACAGAATTCTGTGTTTTTGTACAACATCTTTGGCACATGGATATCAAAATATCTAACCATAAATGATACTCTAAGTGTTCAAAACTATTGTCCCCAGCGGTTAATTTGCATTGTAAATAGCAGTTTTTTCTGTCAATTACCTCACTGGTGCCTCAAGATGAACAAGAGAATAGTCTGGCCAGGTATGAAAACTGTGTTCAGGTAACTCCACAAGATAAAATTTGTGCAAAATATAAAAATAAACTGAAATCTTTCCATACAACCATATGGCAAATATGAATCCATTCTTTCTGTAGTCCCTACTATTTTCAGGAATACTCCATCCCAACAGTGACACAAGGATTTTAAAGTAAAAATCATTTGTAGAACAATTATGTTCATTAATTTGTTCAAGATCACATAATATACCTATATTATAAGTAAGGCAGGAATCCTGCTGAGCCAAATGTATTAAGTTCTAATGATCCATAAGTAATGATACTGAATTATATCGTAAGTCAACTCCAGATTTTAGTTCCTAAAAGTTACTTCTGCAACTCTATGCTTCTGTAATTCCATAAATTTTTAAAAATATGCTAAAAAGGGGGAAAAAGAGAATCAATTCCCATTTACACTACCACAGGTTTTCAGACAAAGGTAAACCAAACTGATCCCCAAGTAAATATATAGGTTGACTGCAGGATGTCAGTGAAATTCCAGGTAGACTATGAGGGTACCAAGTCTTCAGGTGAAAAAACCTGGCAATTAAATTACGATAAACGAAGACATCTAAATATCAATTCCTAAGTGTTTCTCTTAATTTCCCTCTTACATCCTGCACCTCGCTTTGCTATAAACTTAATTTCCTAAGTATTTCAGTACCATACAGTTCTGACATTTTCGTTTAATTTACACTTTTGTGTCAATGGTTTTAAAATAGTTAACAATATTACATTTAATCAAATATGAAGTGTAACGTAAACAGAAAATATTTGAATGCTGCAGTGTATTTTCAAGAAAGACTATACTCACAGCTTCAGCTTCTGCTCTTGTTTTAAAAGTAATCACCGCATGAAGAGAAGAGTCATCTATCTGGCAATCTTCAATTTCACCATATTGCTTTTGATAAATAAACAACAACAAAAAAAAAGTTTAGTAAAATAGTTCTCTCACCTCTAAAAATGCAGTCCTAAATCAAAAAGCCTCAAAAAAAAGTAGAAAACTAGAACAGTGTATACTTCACAATCTTAATGCAGAAGCACTTGTCCTAGCCAAGAATAGTTACTTGTACTTTCATTTCTAAACCATCGAAGTGCTCTCATCTCTGAATTTCCCAATTCTTACAGGTATGAAGTAAAACTATGATAGAAATAGGCTTTTCTGCTGTATTTCTCTTCTGATTAGAAAGAAGGGATCTTGAAATGATTACATTAGCCCATTACAAAATTTTTCCACAGAAGCTGTAGAAAAAGTTTGAAAACAACTGTGTTTCAGCATCTTAATAACATGACCTATCTATTCCTATAATGGCCACGATGGTACTGCTACCTTTGATGCTGCCATCACTGTAAGCTACAAAGACCAACAAAAACCACACCTGTGCAAGTGGACTGCACTGCTGATGTGCACAAAGTTGTGGTATTGCATCACAAAACCAGAAATACAGCTCAGAGTATTTCCAATGGAAACTGAAGCAAGTTTAAAACAGCAAACTTGCAACTTGCAAAATTAAATAGCTAATTTTTTTCTCAGTGTTATCCTACTAACACTGTGAATGGAATTGTATTTGTTCATGTTACTAAGGTTTTTTTTTTTAATTAATATTTGGCTTGTTAAAGATAGCAACTAAAGAGAGAAAGGTCCTTGTCTGACTTTTTTTTTTTTTTAACCTTCTTGCATGACTGCCTGACAGAAAATATTAAGTACACTAACTGGAGTAGAATTTAATGGACTAATGAGCTCCTGGACTTCTCCCTTCAGCGAGGACCAATGCAATTAAATGTTGGGGAAAAAACCCCAAACAAATAAAGAGGGTTGCACAAATGGAGATTCACATTATATTCTTAGCATTTATTCCATAAAATAAACAAATTTGCTTTTACTGTACTCTTTTTTTTTTAATTGGAGGATAAGTGGTTTTATAAATTTATGTTGATTTTTCGCTATTATATTTGCAAAGAAAATTTGCTAAAGAACTATGTATGTCAATTTATCATTTTTTAGACTGAAAATAGAAAAAAAAGTAGAAAAAGATCTGACTTCTTAAGCTTAAGTATATGATTAGACAGAAATGTTTGGATGCCTTTTCAAGATCTACATATCATTGCACAATTTTTACTCTGACTCTTAAATTCAGAAAGTTGGGCAAAAGCACTGAAAATATTTGAAGAAAATTTTCGTTAAGCACTTTTTAAGGTACTTCAACAAAGACAGACTAACTTCAGGTACTGAAAGTTTGGCAATAAATCAATCTTTGTTCTCACCATCCCTTCAGTTATTTTCTCTTTTTGTACCTAAAAAATTGTAAAATAATTACATATGTCCTGAGCAAATAAATATTACAAGCCGTTTGTCTTTGTAAGGAAAAAAAAAGCCTTGTGAATGCTATGTGATTACAGCTATAACTAGTTGAAGCAATAGCGTATTTTTCCTGTTTTACCTTTTCCTAATGTATCCTCTGCATATCATGCTAAAGATTCATTCCTACATAATATGTCCATAATTTCTCCGAATCAGGAGAAAACAAATCATTCAATGGAAGGATGTTATCCAAAGGGAAAAAAAAAAAGAGTACAATTGCGACATACCGCAAAATGAGGCAGAAGATCTTCTCTGTCACTTTCGGTGAAGGCAGATATCTCCAGTGCCCTGGGCCGATGATCCACCACTGCATGCACAGGAACTCCTCTGCCTCTGCCCCGGCCCCGTATTCCTCTGCCTCTGCTACGCGCTGCACCCCGGCCTCTCGTGTGAACCCCTCTACCACGAACTGAAGACAGAATCCCTCGCTTGGCAGCCTAAATGTTTACACATAACATATTGATAGATTAAAATTCACAGTCTACATATTTAGATAGAATTAACAAACACATATTCTGATCTTTCCTAAGAACACATCCCCAAGAAAGCCCTAGAAAGAGCAGTTTGCAGGTCTTAAAATAATAGGAGGTGAACATTTAAGTAACATTCAAAAGTTAATTATCTAAAGGTCAATTATTACCAGACCAATAATAGAACAGAAAAAGGAAACAAGAACCAGGTATCAAAAGAGCCCTAATCGGTGAAGATTAACTCCTCACAGGAAAAAACAGCTGCTGCATAACTGAAATTTCATTATCAAAATTTCTTGATATGGCGTCTAACTACTTAATTAGTTTCTTTACTTTACCCCTTTGTCTCTGAAGTTTAGGCAAGGCCTTTGTTCTGACCAGAATTCTTGCAGCTTAAGAGCTTTTGGCCACAGAATTGTGAGAGGTGAAACAAAGGCTTCTAAGGGGCACCTTCAAGGACAAAATATTTAATGAACGCTTGGCTCTAGGTACTCAAAAATTTTTTTCCACAGTACCTATGTATCCCTTCTAAAGAACTAGTATATGCTTTTCAAGAACAATCAAAAGGCCAATGACAGTGACAGTCATTTAAAAACTAATTTCAAAAAGTTACTTTAAGCTTTGAAAGACCGCTTTCAGGTATCTAATTTCAATGTTTACAGCAAGAAAAAAACCATCTTTTTGAACCCAAATAGATCTACCATAGGAATCAAATGCTAAATGAAATCACCATGCTTTTAATAAATCCTACAGTGTTTACAAACTCAAGCAGCAATGGCACTACTTTAATCCATGTCAGTGATACCACCCATGAGGAGATCATTTTCTTATGGCTTTATTCATTAAATTATTCAGATAATTTTACCATAGTATCTAATTTGCTTTTTAGTTTTTTATAAACATAATCCTGAGGCGTTTGGGTTTTTTCAGTTTTGTTCTTTGTTTGGGGTTTTTTAAACATTTTTAAATGTTCAAATGAGTAATTCAGGGCATGCTAACTCAACAAACAAGCTGTAAACTATTTGGATTTTCTTTCAGTAAAGTCAGGGTCACCTGGAACAGAAAAACAGTCGAAGAAACAACACATTAAATATTGTGGGAGTCAAAGTCACAAGCACAATGTGTGAATAAGTTTTTAGAAGAATTTTTAAGAATACTGAAGAATCAAGCAAACATCAAGGGAAATAAACCCCATATCTCTCTTGTAATCTGTGCAGGGGATATATTTCATGCTGCTCCCTGAAAGATCTAAGTGTGCATTACTGATGACCCTGTTTTTCTCCATCTACTTCTGTTGGTATGCTTCAGAAAATTCATTTAAATATTACTGTCCTGAAAGAGCTCTTTTTTACCTAACTCAAAATACAAACAGACTTAGATATGGAGTAGGATTAGTGCACTCAACTATGATGTAACTTCATCTTAAATGTGCACCTACTTTTCCTATTTGACATGTCATTTGATTCACTTATTTTCTGAGATGCAGGATTTATAAACAAGCTTTCAGCACACTTATACAGTATTACTCACCATCAGAAAATATACTGTTAACATAAGCTTTTGTACCATCTCTATTCAATTGGCTTGATTGATTAGTAAAACTCTTTTCACAATTACCAAAGCTACAGAACAACTTAGTTTTAAAGTAAGGATTTAATGCAACTTGGCCGCACATATGTGCGCTGTATTCATATGCAGTGATACGTAAGACACGACCAAGCTTCATTAAGACAAGAGCGATTTAAGTGACACAGCAGCCCTGCTTAACAGTAAAAAGAAATAAGATTATCAAGTGATTCAAGAAGATATTACACAATCATATAGGCAAGAAAGTGCTATATAACACAGAATAGCACCCACAGCATTCATAGTTTCTCAAAATTAGACACACATATGAAGAATTTTGTACAGCCATCTCAATTTTTTTTCAAATCATGTACTTGGAAGAAAAAATTGTGTTTCTACACATTGAATACTTCCTCAAACACTGTATTTGCTTTTCTTAAGTTTTCCTCTTGAAACCAACACTGTAATAATACTACTTTTGGCATCTCAGGCTTTTTGATTAATCTCACTAAAAGCATGCTAACATTTAAGAACAAAAGATTAGGCAGTATTTCTTAACTTTTCTGTGTCAAAACACAAAACAATGTTCAGGCAACAATTTAAAAACACTCCACATTCTCAAGAAAGCATTAATACCCACAAATCTATAAAACATCACATCATCTAAATAGTTACAGAATTTAAACAGATTAGCAATTGCAAATAGAGATAATACTACTTCTCAATTCCACTGCAATAGAGACAGTGTTTTTTTAAAACATTATTGCTAAATGTCTCCATCTACACACAACTTAATACTGCACTCTGGGTAAAAGTAGTTAATGATACAATATGCAAGCTAATAAACATAAAGGAAAATATTTGATTAAAAGTTAATTGCTACAAAAGACACAAACATACTTCCAGCTGCAGTTCTGTATATTTTCGTCTTAATTCAGTAACTTCCTCCCCAGCTTGCATCTTCTTGTATAAATCCAGTTCAGTATCCAGTAACTCCTTCTGCATCTAAGAAATTGTTATGGTAAATTATTAGTTCCACAGTTCACATTCTCTACAAGAAAACAATTGTTCAATAAAAAGCTGTAACTTTGCAAGTATACTGCTTATTACACTGTGTTTCCACCTCCAAAAACAAACAATGTGCAAACTTAGGAGCCTTCATGTCAAGGTAAAGCTTCCATCTAAGCTTTGTGATGTCAAGCCTTTTAGACTACCAAGCAAAGCCAAAGCTAATGGAATTTTTTCTAAATATACATACAATAAAAATTCAAGATGTTATGGTGATGAGATGAACTAAAAAAAAGATGAAAAAGGCAGTACAGCTATGAATGAATACAAAATTTATGATCAGTACTGAGAAAAAGCATCTAAGTTTATTACAAAGTCATAATGCAAAAGCCCAAATATGGTAGTTCTGTTCAGACCACAGTGAAAAAACACAGGAAGTAACAAGACCTTTACTAACAAAAGACTGGTCTCTGATGCACTCAAAGTTACCTTCCAGGACACAGAATCTTAAAAAAAATTTGAAGTTCATAAAATATATACAAAACAGAAATGTTTCTCTGAATCCCAATTAGGACATGTTCACTGCAACCACTGAGATGCAGGGAAAGATTTATGTGACCATGAAAACTTATTTGAAGTTCTGATCCAAAGTGAAACTTTTCTAATGGGAGCAGCAGGACTCAAACATTTCAGTGACATCACAAATTAAGGCTACCTATAAAAAAAACTACACAGGATTGTGAAACAGTTTACATTTACACGTGTTGATTCAAAACAACAGCATGGAATGTTTGCAAAGGCTGGATGTAATGAGATTAAGGTTTTGTGCTTGTAACAGTTCGAAATCAAGTATCACCACAGATAAAGGAAGGTGATTATTTTTGTTTTTTTCCTGGAATCTTTAAAAGAAAAAAAAAACAGATTATTCAACTGGCAACCTCAACCTCGAGTCTATTCACCCCCATTTACTGATTATCTACAGCAACCAGATGAAAAAATCCATTATCTGTATAATGTTTGTCCAAATTTTCAAAATTGGAACCAATGTCTGAAATCCCACTGTGCTGCAATACATCAATGTGCTTCTGAAATTTAATGATGACCAGCAGCTAGCACTCACAGAATAGCTAGTGACACTGGTGTAATGAAGACTTCTGAGATTTTTTGTTATTGGTCTTAATGAAGACTTCTCTGTTACAGAGCTGTGCCAAGTCTGAAGAAGAAAATACCTCCTCCAGGACACACCAAGAGGCAGCAAAGGTTTCTCACGTAAGGGGGAAGAGCCTTTTGTAATCTGAACAAACTGGAAGAAGCAAAAATAGGTGAAGATAATGGCACAGTCATGTGAGCCTCATCTTCCATATCTTCACCATCTTCCTCAGAGCTGTCCAGGTCTTAAACACTTAAAAAATATAAGAGAGCCAAGATCAAAGTCTTTTGGAAAATTTTCAAAGTTGTAAATTTTAACCAAAGGCTCTGTAAAATCCTTACTTCTACAAAAGTCAGATGGGGCTGATTGGTTTTACTATTTCAAATGTTAACAGAACTGCACACAGGTAATGGATACTTTATCCACTATTAAGTGGGTTTACTTGAAATGTTTCTTAATTTTCCATATTACAAAGGAAATGGAAAAGCAGCTCAAAAACTTAATTAAAACTTCAACATTAGCATACTGCTTCACTTTTTCTGAGTAAAAACAACTACCGCACAAGGAAGTGGTGGACCAGGTTACCAAGCAAAGGGTGATGTAGGCAGATCTCCAGATAAACAAAACTGGGTTGAAGAACCATTTCAAACATAAACTTAGCAATCATACAAATGAGGGGGGGCCTACACAACAGCATCACAAGGACAAGCTCTCCTTCTTTTTCTGGGAAATCAGTGCCTCTCTAAAGAGCCTATACACTAATACACAAAACTTGTGAAACAGAGAAGACACTGGATGTCTGTGTGCAGTTACAGGGCTACATCTCCCTGGGACTACAGAAACATCATAGAGAAACAGACAGTGGAGTGGTACAGTGGACAGACAGTCTCTTAAGGATGGATGAGCCAGGATGGCAAGGAGTAGGAGCTGCTCTGCATTAGAGAGTGCAGTATGAACACACAGAGCTCTGACTGGGGACAGATGATGAGCCAGCTGAAAGTCTGAGTCAGGACCAATGGCAGACCCATGCAGGTGATATTGCAGTGTGTGTGTACTACACACTATCTAGTCATGTAAAAGTAAATGAGGCCTTCTTGAGACAGCTGGAAAGAACCTCCTGTTTGAATACCATGGGTCTGGGTAATTGCTGGAAAGGCAGGATGATTTCTAGCCTTTGAAGAAGAATTGCATCCTAATCAAGGTGTACAAGAGTTGGAGCACAAAAGGAACACAGTGAAAATATCTGAGCATGCAGGTACTAGTTTGGAAAGCTAAAGCCCAATGAGGGCTTTGAATCTGGCAAGGGGGTGTGAGAAACAAGAAGGGTTTCAATGCGTGAATCAGCAGCAAGAGGAACACCATGCTGTGAAAAATGTGGTCTTACTGCTGGACATTAAAGAGGACCTGACAACAAAGGACATGAGAACAGTGGAGGTACTCAATACTTCCTACTCCTCAGTCCTTACTGACTTGCCTTCATCAATCCCATATCCTGAGAGTGGAAAAGCCTGGAGCAAGAACCACAGAATCATCTAGGTTGGAAGAGATCTTTAAGATCATCAAGTCCAACCAACAACCCAGCACTACCAGTGTACCCTGTAAACCACTAAACCATATCACCCAGCACCTGATGCAGACACCTGAAGCACCTTAAACACCACAGGTATGGTGACTCCACCACCCCTCTCAGCAACCTATTCTATTGTCTGACCACCCTAGCAATCTGTGCCCATTTTCAGGATAAACACATGCTGCTTCAACTTTTTCCTGACAAACTATATAAGAAGCTACAGTTGAGTATATAGAAGTAATTTCAGTATTCCTTTCTGGTATTTCTTTTCAAGGCTGTGACTTGTTTAGGAACAAATACTCGTATAAAAAGCAAAATACTGCATTTTAAAAAGGTAATATAACTGCATCTTTATGCAGCTGGGAAACTGGTAACAGCCAGGTATCAACAAGAATGGTAGCAGAGGAATAAGTACTTCACACAGGTAAAATCCAAATATGGGCACCTAGATGAAAGGAAAACCAACCAGTATAAGCTTCAATCTTAAAAGATTAATATATTGACAAATTTCCATGACACAAAGAGTCACAGGAAGTGACATACCAGTACAGTTTGTTTTGCATATAAAGCCTGACTGGAAGATATTTGTGCTGTCTAACTATAATCTTTTCACATAAGAAATTCTATTTTCATAAGTTCTATTAAAAACTTATGGAAGTGATATACTACACACAAACCACTGGACAAAGTAAAAGAAAGAATAGTAAGACTTGATTTGTTTTTTTTTTGATTGTCTAGATGAATGCAGCATCTGTGTAACAGCAGATACAGCTTTTAGACAACAGCATGGTTTTAAAATTAACTATGCTCCTTTGATAAGAAGGCAAAATAAATCTCACTTCAAAGAGGATTTAAAAACTAAACCAGTTTGGGTTTTAAATACTACTGATGGGACTACTTATTTTTATTCTTCTGAAATAAACATGTGAATTCATCTATTAAAAAGCTGACCAAAACTTGAGTACCTGAGTTTTAGTTTTCATGCTTTTTAAAGGAGTCCCTCCTCCTGGTGATACGCCTTTTAATTCATCCTTTAACTTGGTAATGCTATTAGTCAAAATTTCAAGTGTTTTCATGATTTCTGCTTTGTCTTCTGACTTCATGGCTTTATTCTTCTCCAGCTTTGAAATCAGCATCTGCCCAGTTCAGAAAAAGAAGTTTTTTTACTCAGCAACTACGAATACAGATCTGTTTTCCAGTGGTCATTATAACTAATGGAAAAAACAAATACTGCATTTCTTTTGCTTTCACCTACAAATCAACACACAGGACTTTTAACACGTACAAATTAAAATCTTTATCTGAATCTCTAATTTGTTTACAAATGAACATCTGGTATTTCCAATTCATTTGGACAGATTTGCTTAACACACTTGAATTATTTCAAAATTTTATTCAACTTAAATGACATTTTGGCTTTTTTCCTCTTCCTAAGCCTAAGTGCAGTTATGAATCATTATTCTACATCATTCTCTCCTGATCTTGTCACACAGAACTTAGGCTTTCCCTTCTCCTAAACACATGCATGCTGCTCCCAAATTAGGCAATATCAATTAAAATTGGATATAAATTGCATAAGCTCATAGGGTTTTATTTAACTGAACTAACAGGACAAGTTCGATTAAAACTATAAACTTGAAATAGTATGATAATGCCATTCTAAGAGATTGAACAACAAAAAAAAATCTATAAAATAAACATTCTTACAAATTCTGAAATATTTTGAACTGAACTGAGATTTTATAACTGAATGATGACTGTGTTTAATGCTAGCATTTTACCTTCTGTGTTTCAATATGCTTCTCCAAGATTTCTTGCTTCTTTTTCCTCACATCTTGTTGAAGTCGCAATGCTTCCTAGAAGCATAAAAAGATTACAGAAAGTTTCTAGACTTTGAAGCATTAATGCCAGAATAATATACTATACCTGACAACTACACAGTAGAAACTTAGAATAACAGGGAAAAAATTAGTAACAGGAAATGCAAGGTACTGGTATTTCCAACTATGTTCTAGAATATAATGCATCACCAAATTAAAGAAAGATCTAATTTTTTTTTTTAGTTACATCTGTGCTGGGAAGAATTTATTATTGCTCACATATCAAGTAACACCTTACACAACTCCACTGAAAGCTGAAAGGCAACATATTACACTACCTCAAGAGATACAGCATGCAAGTGTTTAAATGTGTGAACACAATTATTTTGAAACCAACTGTAAATCAAGCCCACCAATTAAAACACAGTCTCCAGAACTGTTACAAGTAAAAAGAAAACTTTTTTTTTTCCTCCTAAACATGAAGTGTCACCCAAAGAAAAGCACCTCTTTTGTGTCTGAGCGCTCTAACTGGGAACCAACACTACAGCTATTCCATCTGCCAACAAAAGAACCTTCATCAGGCAATGGGCAAATTCAAATGAACTGAAACTGATCAGTAAGTGACAATACTGCACTCCAAATGAGAAGCAGGAGGAGATGCCATCCCTGCTGTGCTCAGTGCCTACTAGTGGTGCTTGTAAGAAAGCAGTTGCTTCTTGTTCTCAAATACAGAAGTCTTAGACAGCAGAAAACCCTTAAGAACTTTGATATCAATGTATTTAATGGAGTAGTAGAGGAGAGGCAGAAGATGATCAACTGGGATCAATTTCAAGTGGAGTATCTTATACCAAGATTGTAAATGCACAGCAGCCACAGAAAAGGAAACAGTAGTCAAGTTTCTGTATGTCTTCCCAAATACCGATGAATTATTCTGCATAAAATGTTAGTTTTTCAATACAGTGTGCAGTCAATTTTTCTGAAGGGAAAAGGAAGGTAAGATAAGGGGATGAATGCGAAAAAAGCTAGGGAGAGAGGAGGAAAAGAAGGGAGTCAGTCCCACAAAATAATGTTTTTCCACAAGTACTAGTATATTGCAACAGAAATCTCTGAAGGCAGGAAGGAACACAAGATCACATGGAAAAAGAGCCAATCACTTTTGAGAGAAGACAACATCAGTGTCTTCTCTCAAAAAAACCTCTACAGCTGTTATGATGAGTCAACAATTTTATTACAAGTTTTTTGCTATGTTACAGGCATTTAGAATCTTAACTTGACAAGTAAAGGCTCTAATTCTAAAAACATGTGTTAGGGGACAAACATGAAATGAAACCTCAACATCAGAACTGCTTTCTATAAATTCTGGACCAATGGCAAAAGTCATGTGCAGCTACAAACTGCTAGTTCAAATTACATTAAACATAAATTACAGAAATTTAGCAGTACTTGACCAAAATCTTTAACAATTATACTGATTTCAGCACTTACATTTGGACATAACCTTAATATTGTATTCGTAATTTGTGGTTAAAAAACAGTAAGGCAAATAATGTCGTGTATTTAGTTTCTCTAAATGATAAGAATAAACCTGACGAAAGAGCTTTGCTGTGCTCTCCTGAAAATTCTAAGCAAGCTAAACTGAGTGACCTATTAAGTCCAAATACATTTCTGTTGCATTTCCTTTCTAACATATATAAAAAAGAGAAAGCCTAGCACTATGTAAAATATAAAAGCGGGTGCAGAAGAACTATAGCTTAGAAACAAAAAAATGCAGAGTCATAAAATTCTCAGTTCTCTTGAAGAAACCATTTTGGTCACATGTACAAAATATACTGAGAATAGTGGCCAGTTCCAGAATAGTTTAAGAGAGAAGAACAGTGACTATACTATACTCCCTTTCACTCACAACAGACAATTCATACCTCAACGTGTAGATTCTGATTCCAGGAAAAAGTGTTTCACATTTTGAATTTCTACAGTTTTAAACCTGCTTACACTGCCTGAACATACACTGAAAAATAACAAAACAATACTGAATTTTCTTGTAATATGTGGGAAAAAAGAATACATCATAGTGAATTTAATCTTGCAACAAGTTTCATCTACGTTCTTGAGATGAATATACATAGTGCTCTATCTCTAGGTCACAAGTTCCCAACCTAGGTCCATTTTAAAAAGAAGCATATTTAATTTACCTGTTTTTTCTTCTGTGCTTCATTAGAGTCTAGCACGGAAGTGGAAACAACAGGCAAAGATTTCTGTGCTGCCTTCAAAGCAGCAGGGTTGTACACAGTTTTTGTCAAGCCAGTAGAAGTAGATAAAACCTATAGGAGGAAATCATTTTATTTTTTTGCCAGTGAATTTCAATCTTTTAAAAAACCCGCATGAGTGCTTAAAAATATATAAGCGTCTTTTCTTTTGTCTCCTTTGATGATATGGAATATAAAAATTTGGTGTAGCAATTATATTTGGAGTTGTTGAAGTTAAACAATTTCTGAAGAGGCAGCACCACATCAGATATGTAAGCTATCAACATCAGCTAATAAATCCTCTCCACTGAGATTTCGTATGCACTTCCAAGTTTCAAATACATAAATATTTACGTATTTGAGCATAACTAAGGAAAAAGAAGATTGAGATTTTTGCAAGAGTAACTGTTGTTTTTGTGCTTTGAAGTCTAAAATACAGTATTTCATGGCTGCATGAATTTTCCGAGCAAAAGTTCAACATAATTTTAGAGACTAAGATCCAATGTAGAGATAACAGTTTCTTTGCGTAGGCAGTTGGTGCAAAGTAGTGCTTGCACAATCAGCGAGAAGCAACTCAAGTACAAGGAAGTCTTCAACATCATACAGCACAGGAAGAGACTCCTATGTCTCTCTCTTCTCTTTCCTAGATTTGTAATGAGGTATGAAATTTCTCCATGGCTTACTGACAACACTGAGGACTGCTTTACATTCTTCCTAAAACATACTATGCACCTCTCCACAATACCTGAATATTTTAACTATTCTGTTTTCTTAGCCTGTTCCTTAAAGAGTTATTTGGCATGCTAATATTGAAAAATCCATGGCTAAGTCCTAGAGATAATATAGGCATGATCTTGTCCACCTTGTTAGCAAATAGAAGAATTTATGTAATTGGTATGATTTCCAGGAGTTTAAAAATACTTTCTATCTATGTGGAAAATTAAAAGATGCATGCAGATTCTATTGGTCATCATGCACTCCATAAAATAGCGAAATGCCCACCAACAGGAAGGGGAAAAAAAAGAGACAGACAAGAAACAGAAAGGCAGAAAAGACCAAAAGCTTAGAAGAATTTACAGCAGGAACGGTTCATATAAACCCTTTGCACTTCAGTGTGATATTTATACTATTTCTTCCCACAGTAAAGTGTTTTCAAGAGTATGCAGTGCATAGAAAACAACAGCAAAAAGAAATCAACACATGTTATGAGGTACTATAGAAGGTGATACAAAATGCTCTAAGCAGGCCATTACAAAGATGAAGGGTTTTTTCCTAAATCTATGAAAGAACATTTAAGTATGCATATCTGAATCATACAGTTTCTATTACAAAGTAGCTTTATGACAGGCTACAAGACAAACAGAGGATCAAGCAAAGACAAAAATACTGACACATTCCTTTTGCCCTGAACTGTCTTCAGGGCAGAGTGAACCACATCTCCTTGTCTCTTTTATGTAGGAGATGTAAGGCGAGAAGCCACAGCACCAACACAGACAAGTCAAAAGCAACACTAAGGTCTTCTAAACCACTTAATACTATTCAAGAGAAGCAATAGTGTGAATAGTGCAAATCTCTTCACAAGTCCACAAATTTTAAGTCCCTATACAGTTTCTAGGAAGTCTCACAATGACTGTTTTAGCACCTTTTCCTCCTGCTGTTTGGGAAGAATAGCTACCTCCTTTCTCATTGCAAAGTTCTTGTCAAACCATGCACTCTATCAAGCGCAAAAAAACCATCTAGGACATGACATCTCTGTTTTTTGATGGATGTCTATCATTTTATTTCTAATGGTTATAGAATACAATGACTGCAAACTAAGCAAGGTATTTCCTTGCAAAGAGGCAGTAGTAGGTAAAAATAAGTCAAATCAGGTTTTAGAATCCTACTAAAAATGTCAAAGGAAACTGCTGTTTCACAACACATCCAGTGAACAGCCCAGCCATTCAGCAAAATCACATCTGTACTATAAGACAACAGAACAGAAAAACATCCTAGCATAAAATTTACCCTTTGTAGAAAAGTGTTTCAGGATAACTCAACTCTTACATAATGAGGAAAGGAAAGTATTTCCATTCAAGCTGCAAGCTGAAGCAGACTTTCTATTTCTAAAGCAAGCGCGTATTATGTGTGTAAAATGTAGATCAGGAATACACAGCAAAGTATTTATCTGCAACTAATTTAGAGTACCAAGAATGGAACTAATCAAACTAACAACAAAATACAGGCAAGATGCCTTGATCAATGCATTTATGTGGACTGCTGGGCTTGAAATGAATCAAAGACACATTAATATGACAACTATTATTATCAACTTCAAGTAATGCCTTTCTATGTTAAGTATCTCTGGAGTGAATTTTACCTGTTAGATGCCACTTAGTCCATCAACTGCCATACTGAAAAGGGGTGGGAGGGGATGTGTGTGGGGAAATACAGTGGATGCTTCATTTATTTCAGGTCAAGCTAATTCCCTATAGAAAAGATATATACCTAGACAAAAGAATCCTGTTATGAGGTAAAACTTTCTGTCTTTCTACAAGTTTTCTCAAATGAATGTTAAAAACATTGGGGAAGCCTATCCCCTGAAGTGCTAAATAGATCTGGAAACGTGCATTACAAACTTTGCTACTATAGTAAACATCAACCACTTTGTATTCTGAAAATTGGAACCACAGGCCAAAATACATAACTCATAATCACAATTCAGATGCACCTTTCCCCCCTTACCTTTCTACACTGATTAATTTCCACCATTAACTTTTCACAAGTACTGCAAATTATAAAACCAAATAAAATGGTAAATTTTTACAGCATCATCTTTTAAGGGGCACAGAAGACCAGAAACATCTTCTAGAACTGCCTTCTATAGTGTCATATGTAATGTCAAAATTTATTTATTTTTAAAATTTATTTTGTATGCATCTAAACAAGTGAGGATTATGGAACATATCAAGTTCTTTTTATGACTGAATAAAAGAAACCTGATAGATTAAACAAAATCCACAAAATAGCAACTTTTGTCCTTATAATCATTTAGCCATCTGCTGAGTTTTGACTTATTATACTTCCTAAAACTAATCCTTCACAAATTGTTTTATTCATCGTTATGAAACAATATTGACACAAGGGGTTTGATAAAAAAGTTAATTCTACTGAAAATAAATATGAGCGGAGAGAGTATGAGACATTTTCTTACCTTTTCAGTTGCAGGAGTAACTGGCTTCGACACAAAACCCAGTCTATCCTTCACAGATAATTTAGTCACATTCTGAGAAAACACAGCAAAATTACAATTCAAATGTACACTACAAGCAATAGCAATTTAGAAAAAATATTTAACTAATAAAATCATAGACTTTTAAGCAACAATAAAAGAAAAATATTCAAACAATTGATAAAATTAATTTTAGATATTTGATTTTGCAGTTAATATAAGTCTATAATTGGGTAAGACAAATATGAAGCCAAATTTGGAATCAAAGATTATCCTACGTATTTTTTGCAAGAAGTTTAAGACATGCTAGCTGGTAGAGGATTATCTGCACAGGCCCTTTTAAATACACTACAGATCTTGTGGTCTATAATCTGCTATTTGCAGATTACATCTGCATCAAATGCAGAAAGTTGTTTGAATTTAAACTACAAACGTGTTCTGATTTGTTCTAGTCTTCCTTTCCAGAGGTAAAACCAAAGCAGCAGTGTAATGCTAATAAGGAAATGTTGCAAATATAATAAAACATTAAAGATTATTTCTAATGGGAGTAACACACCAGGTTCTGTCATTATTCACATTGGTATTGTGGTTACATTCTTCCTTTTGTTAGGGGAAATGAACAAATTCTAAAAATTCTTCTAGATACAGAGCTTCATTCTCTAATGGCTTTAGATGTTTAACAGATAAAATACATACACATTTTAAAAAAATTAGCTTTTAGTTCTTTGGATAGAGACTTACTTTATTTTGAAATCTGACACCTGCAATCACAACAATCCTGAAACAGTCTGAAAGCCTTTCAGTTTTTCTTTTTCAACTATGTAAAAAGCTATGATACTAAAAAATTAAGTACCAGGCTCAGGTAAAAAACCCAAATATCATTGCACTGAGGAACACTTTAATAGGAAAGCACCACTAACAATGTAAGCAGAAGCACTTTGAAGTAGTAAATGTGTACTTACACCAAAGAAGTAACTGGTACATTCATACACTATGGAACCTATTTCAGAAAGAACAGGCAGCTGAATTTCTCGTTACAATACAAACCTGAGCGACTTCTGTGTTGGCACCCTGTGCTTCTGCAGGTTCAATATTACTTGCAGGTACTGGGCCGAGCCGCTCCTTCACCGACTGCTTCACTACAGGCAAAGTGGGCTGCTGCACTAAGGGCTGGATCACCTGCAACAGCGCCCCAGCCCCCAAAAGGCACAGAGCAAGATTAACAACAGAAGGCTGCCACATGTGTCATTTCATTGTACACAATAAAATTACAGTGGAATTTATGGTTACACTTCCCTTCTACCTTTCTACCAACTACTTCATGATATTTATTTTGTTATACTGAGTATTTGTGTAGCGCGAGTGGCAATAACATTCATTTTGCACCTACAGCTTACGGAAGTGACCAAAAAACTGATTTATTTCTATTAATTACATTTACTCAGCCTAACTTAAATTCTACCTGTTAGAACAAAATAAAACATAATAAAGAGGTCTTCTGATTCTTCTCACAACTCTTCCACCATCAGCCATTTAGTTATGAAAAGACAGAATACAAACTTGTATCACAAAGACTCGCTTTTTACAGTGATACGTCCCACTTTTCATCTCCTTTAACTTGGTCAAAATAGAAAAAAAAGGGTACAGAAACACGCAGTCATGGGACTGAAGAAAGAGAGCAGATAGTCTTTGAATCTACAATGGATATACCCTGACAGCTAACATTTTTCCTTTTTTTCCTTAGACAAAAACATTCAACAGTTAAGACCAAAAAATATGCTTCCAAGCAAGCTCATTGTCATATTTATAGCTCTCAGAAGGTCACCTAATCCATTTCTCTCCACTGTAGGGCAAAGTCAGTTATGCCATTACTGACAGTATCTATTTATCTCATTCTTAGAGATTTCAGATGAAACAGGTCCTGTCACCTCTCTAGGCGAAAGTGCTTCAGTATGCTTTGGCATTAGAAAATGTTTTTTTAGTATTTAACCTAAATCTCTTTGTGCTGCCTTTTAGGCCTGGAACCTCCTGTTTTATCTGCCTCAGATGTGGAGAGCATATTATTTTCTGCTTCTTGGCAGAAACCTTTTATTTGGTGATTTATTTCAGCTGGCTCCCACCATCTTTACCTAAGTACATCCACCGCTCTTGGAAATTCTACAGCAAAAAATTTCCGAAGTAATCCTGCTGATAAAATAGCAATGGTGAAGCAATTGTGCTGGACCAGATACTACTGAAGGGACAATTTAAAGTCAACTGACTTTACACTAAAGAAAATTCATAAGCCTGTCCTGGTGCCTGATAGACAAAATCTGCTTAGAAGCCATTACAAATACAAGTGAAATTAATTAACCCATAATTAATTAACATAACAGAAATCTTGACCAAAAAATACAAATATTTATTGTATATGAAGAAGTATAAAGTTTCCATACTACTCATAGATATGATACCAAATATTAATTTCAACAAAAAGAGAAGTAAATATTCATGTTCCTGAAAGACTTCTGAACAAAAAATACCTGTTTACTGACTCAACAATTTGTTAAATGTTATATCTTGGGGTAGAAGAACATAGAAGCATTGTACTTAAAATTTTAATTTCCTGTTAAAAGTTTTTTTTGTTACTGTGTGCCTTCTGTTGCTGATAACAGACTTCAAAAGGCAGTCTGCTGACATATGCTGAATGGCTGTTCTTGGTGAGGCAGGAACATCTGAAACTGTCCCCAGGACTAAGGGGAATTTATTCTCAAATCAGCAAAGTTAACTTGCTAAAGGTGGTGTGATTGTAAGCTGGTAACATCACTAAAAATTATGGGACTACTAAAAATATAAAATATATATATTGAATGTTTGTTTGAAAATATAGAGTTAATACTCCAATAATACTCTGAATAGCATAATCAGCAAACAAGCTGATAGCATAGTCCAAGCTATCCTTTCAGTAAGGGGGAATGCCTGCTGGAATGCAAATGATGTACTCCACTGCCCTCTTCTGGCCGAGATGAAAATCAAGCTTAGAAAATAAACACCCATTTTGAGCAGCACTACTTTAGACAAAGCATTAAGGATATTGATAAAATTTAAAGTATTTATTGATAAAATAACAGGGAAGACACTGAGATAGATGTCATTAAAACCGAATTTTTGAATATAAAGATCAGGGCATTTCTTACAAAGAAGGAGAGAAAGAAAACTTTTAAAATGCTGTACAGCAGGATTGCCATGAAAAATCAGATTCTAAATGATGACAAAACATACCATCAAGACAAAGTAGGAATTCTCAACTCGGAGCAGCAACTGAAAGAATCCTCTAACAAGTCATTCATGTATTATATCAGCATATATAATTAAATGACCATTTCTTCTACTGAGCCTGTCTCGTATTTTTGAAGTGCAGAACATGCTGCTCCACACTGATGGCAAATCCAATAGAGCAGGACACACAGGTATTTTGAAGGACTTGCTACACCAGCCACTAACTGAGAAGACTCAACTCAATAACCCAGAGAGGCACAGTGAACCCAAGGTTCCTCTTCTGCTTGAGTACAGCCACTACTGTACTGCTGACAAGTCTGATTTGGCTTGACACAGGTTACAAATCTACCCTTCACAGCAGTAATTGCTGTTTTATTTTTTAAAATGTTGCAAATACTGCTACAAACATGACAACTTCCAAATGTTCCTCTACAATTCAATAAAAAAAGGTAGATTACAGTATTTCAGTTGTAAGAGACCTGCAACAATCATCTAGTCCAACTGTCTGGTCACTTCAGGGTTGACCAAAAGATAAAGCACATTATTAAGGATACTGTCCAAAAACCTCGTAAAGAGGGACAGGCTTGGGGCCATCAGCCACCTCTCTAGAAAACTGGTTTCACTGTCTGACTACTCTCTCAGCAAAGAAATGCTTCATACCTACTATGGACCTCTTGTGATATACCTCCAATCCACTCCCAGACATTCTATCCCTGGATATCATAGAGATCAGCAACTACCTCCCTACTTAAAAACGTCCCTGATCCCTTCCTAGAAAATTAGTCTCTGTAATGCAGTTCTTCTCTTCCACTGCTGTTTGCAAGTTCTTAGAGCTACGTGCGTATACACAGAGGCACCTATGTGTAAAACAAATTCTTCTGTTACTTTGTACAATACGGGTGCTCAACAGGGAAGGTAAAGGCGAAGGGGGAGGGAAAGAGGAAAACCAGAACCTCATGGAAGAAAATGGAGATCATCTTTCACAAAAAGAAATATAACTCTGCTTCCTTTCTTACACTCACCAGAAGAAATAAAAAAAGCCTATATTAATTAAAGCAAAATAGATGTTATTCAGCAGAGAGCTGCATCAAATCTTGCTTGACATGATAATAGAGTGTAATACACCAAAAGTCATGGAAGGGCTTTCCTTAAATACCTTCGGTCTCATCTTGCTGATCAACTTCTGAACGTTGTATATGGGATCAAAGAATTTACAACTGAAGAGTGACTTTTGGAAATTAATTACATGAAGTAGTCATTATTTCAAAGGGACTTAGTTTACTTGATATAAACAGTCTCTTAAAAATGTTTTGAAGATTCTTTCTTCCATAATATGCTAAAACAGACTTAGATCCTCTACCTTCTGTGTGGTAGTCTGCATTTGCGGTGTGCTGCCTTCTCGATGCCAATAAACTTTAATAAAACGATTATTTAATACTGCTTCTGTACTTGATATAGCTTTCTTTGCTTCCTCATGTGTAGCAAACTGAATAAGGGCACCTTCTGGATCACCCTGATATGCAACCTAAGGTTTAAAACAGAAGAACAAAACTTATCACACAGAGGATTCTCATTTGTGTCTCAATTATCATTACATCATTAGCTTTTAGGCTTAGAAGCTTACAATTTACACCCAATATGTGTCATTAGATAAATACTTTCCATTTATGAGCCCCTCTGAAAGGCCTGGTGTCAAAATCAACCTTGAGTTTATGCTAATAAATTTTAAGAATAATTAAAAAAACCTCAAACAAACAAAGTAAAGCAAAACCCCCAGTCAACCAGTATTTCTGTTTGCAAATATGAGCAGTTGCTTGGAAGACAAAAGGAAACATTAACAAAATAAAGAAAATTACTATGGAAAATGCAGAGGTCAGATGGTAAATGTCCTATCTAATATTAGAGCTAGACAGCAAAGCTCATTTTGATTTTCCTCTTTTGAGCATTAACACATTATTTTAGCTTCAAAAGCCAAGACTGTATTCTTTGCAAGAAGAGCATAGCTTGCAATCTCCATGTACATATCTGTCTCTCCACACACATCAATGTTTTACTTGCCTTAATGAATAATACTGCCTGCTAATACACCCATATTCTTAGGTAAACTATAGAAAAGCTTAAGAAATATTTAATAGCAATTAAGAGAGATTTAAAATCCCTCAGGTGTTCAGACAGGCACAGAGTGTTTATTCTGTATGGTATCAGTATGTACAAAAATATTGTTGCACTTCTTCATTCCAGTCCTCAGTGCAAACAAGAAAGGGTTTAGAAAAATGCATGTCAGCATCTGAAACTTGTTGATAATGAAGCATGGTGAAAGGTCACATTGAGTAGCTTAGAGACGGGGTATGAAATACTGACATTGCACGTGCAGTCTGCAACATGTAACATCAGCCTAAGTCAGATCCTAGTTCTTTCACTGCTTTCCTCGCTCTTCAATTGCTTATTGGGCGACTCCAGCAAATCACAAAGTAATTTTAAGGGACAAATCGTCATTACCATGGAAAGTAATTGTCACAGGGACCGCTTTCTGGATGAGAGATGCATGTTTTTTGTATTTACAATTTATCTCTGAATATACAGAGTGTTTATGATAGCAGATCCAAACTTGATAAAATGGGTGAGAAAAATCCACATGCAATCAATTTTCAATGTTTTAAACAATGTCTCTTAAAAGTCTTATCTCTGAGGAACACGTTTGTTCAAAATCTAAAAGATGACTAGAACATTTTATTTCTGCTTCTTCAATGGCAATATCATTAAAAACAATGAGATCTTTTTTAAGAAACAAGTTAGGAAAATAATAAAGAGTTTAAGGGAACCAGGAAAAAAATTGGCATTCTTCTTTTAGCAACTACCACTACCTTTACATCAAAGCATACTGCTTTCTCTTTGTTGACTCTTACCTGCAAGTTGACTAAGTTTCCAAACTTACTGAAGTGCTCATTAAGTTTGCTGATGTTGTTAAGTTCTGGGGGAACTTTTCTCAATTCAAGTTTTGTATTTTCATTTCCAAACTGTACTTTCTTCTGGAAACCTGGACTATTTGTTCTGTTAAAATTTTGCCTGCAACAAATAAAAAATCAAGCCAGAAATCCATAGCAAACTAGCAAACACAATGTTAAATTGTATATGCTTACACAGAAGCATGTGTGTATGAGACACAAAGATCTGCAGACTTAAAAAAATAATGCAGTTTTAGAAAAGTGAAAGAGAGTACAGGTTACACACCCATACAAGTGCTATCTTCCCCAATTATATTCTCAGCATACCCCAGGACATAAATCTGTGAGATAATTCTAATTTATTTCCTCATGTCAGGGTAACTCCTGACTTTTACACTGCTTCTCTCCAAAAACCGTTTCTTAGCGCTATTCCATGAAACTTCCCCACTAGTGTTTCAAATAACTATTACTTCAAGGCTTTCCTCACTCCCAGCAATCTTTAAAATCCCTTCCAACCTTACACCCTCTGTTTTTTTCTCAGTAACATACCTGGCAACTCAAATCAAAATAGCAGTGATAAAATTCACATTTCACCACTAAAATCAGTCATCTCTAACAACCATCACACTGCAGCTACCCTGTTTCTTATATCACGCCACCTTTCACGGAACAGATCTTAGTATCATCCAAAGCAACTTCATCTATCTGTATACTACCTTTGATAGAAGACAGTCAAATAAATACAGCTCACACTATAGTATGATTTACTTTAGTACCATCAGTGTACTCACAGTTTCACTTGCTTGTAATTTTTATATATATATATATATATATATATATATATATATGTTTCAGATTACAGTATAGCAGTTAATGAAATTCCAGCTCTTAAGGCAATACTGCGTTAACAGTCACTCACTTGTCAAACCAAGTCTTCTTTGTAGGAACTCCACCATCCCCTGCACCAATTGTTCTTTTCCTGGATTCAGCATCTACTACTATTCTCATACTACTTTTATTAGGAGGTTTTTCTGTAAATAGATGAGAAGATTTTACTTTTTTTAAAATTTATTTTCTGTGCATTTGATTGTAAGAGTATTCTGCTCACACTGAATTTGCACTGAAAAGCACAATTGTTTATTTTGAAATTACTATGATTCTTGTTCTGACTGAATCAAACCTTGGTCACAGACTTCTTAACTATCAACAGATGTTCTGACAGATCAAAATAGCTAAAAGCACTCATTTTGTGACAGTAACATCACACATACAGAAAACAAAAGAGGTGTGACAGAAGGCATCTGCCTTGAGATGACTGCGCTCTGATTCACAATGATTCACAATGTCCCATGCAATACTCTGAGGCTCACACCACTCCAGCTAACACCTCCATTCTACTATTAGATGACATATACAAAAATGGTCATGACAGGAAATGCACAGTACTCCAGGGCAATAACACCTAGGAGCAAGATTTAAGAATGGACTGGGAAAGGAGTCACTTTTGCTGAAGAACAGGAATCACACTGGGGGACTCCTCACTGAAAATACACCAACAAAAACATAGTAAGATTAAATAGAAATACATACAAATGCAAATAAAAACCACATTAAAAATGGTTTTATCCCTCTTCCATTCTTATATTGTGTGCTGCTGTTTCTTCTCAGGACCACAGGAACTGTGAGGTTAAGATTATTCGTGCATAAAACTGCTAACAGATAAAAATGATTCCCTCCTCTCTAGCAAAAATCATCCTGAGATTCTGCTATAGAAATATTAACATTGTTCTGTACAAAAGACATACAGTGTGACCAGTTTCTACAGCTAACAGTAAACTGTGCAATATTCTAATGAGAGATTTCATTCTACCAGTAAAAATGCACACACAAAGCAATTATAGACATAGTTCCCTATTCAACTAAACATCTCTTAATTCCAGAAGATTTTAGGAAAATGCTGTATTTTCCAGTATTCTCTGGAAAGTTCTTCAACCTGCATTAATGTAAGAAAATCAGCTAAACTAACTAAGTATAGCTTTGAGAGCATACCTCTGGGTGGTAGATCCATATCACCTGATGTGAGTCCTATCAAATTTGGTCTTTGGGCATGTACTCTATGTCTATACATAGGTCTTGAAGTATTTGTTATACTTGGAGCTTCTGGATTATAGCCATCTGTATCATACGTTTCTGGTAACAAAGAAATTGTCTAATTAAAATAAATTGCAGTTAAAACCCTTAAGGTTGCAGATATAATATTTAATTTAATTACAAGATAGTTACAATAAAAGAGTTGTATAACCACTATCATAAAAAATGGTCATGCCAAGTTTTCTGCTTAAACACATTGAAACTATTTTTACTCTCCAGTAAAAATTCACACTTTATAGGCATATTTTACTTCAGTCTTGAACTAAGTCTGAAAAGAAGGATGTTAATTTACTGTCACAATCTATACGATACAAACTTATACTCCCAAAAAATGACATTATAATCTCTATAAAGTACAGTATAATATGAATCAATGTTATTCTATTTAGCAAACCTTGTGGGCAAAGCCTCAGTACTACACCTGCTGTAAAAAGAGAGGGTGGAGCAGGAGGCGGCTGGTGATGAATACCCGTGGTAACAACAGTAGGAACTGAGCTGGTTGCTGAGTTTGGGGGGGCATCCATGCCAGCAGGCTGCAATGGTGGAAGGGGAGGGGGTGGTCCTGTCAAAAACAAAGGAAAATCCTGCATTCATTTACTATCCACTACACTTTCATTACACTCCCCTCATAAGGAAACTGTTCTGAAATGCTTTTAAGGTTATTTAAGAAAAAAAAAGGGCTGAGAGCGCACATGTGCAGACTTGATGCTGTACCATAAATTCACATGAAACCACCCCCAAGAGCAAATGACTCAGAACTTGGATTAACAGAAAAGCATTTGAATCATTTAACATTTCTTCAAACACCTTCCTTATACAAGTAAAATTTAATTGCTAGATCAGTATTCATCTTTACCAAATGAAGCATTTTAAAGCTCAATAAAAGCTGATCAAAGAAACAAATTCTATTTTTGAAGTAAAAAAGTCTTTTTTAATATTACAAAAATATGCTATGATGACAATAACTAACTTGACTGAAATTATGTTCCCAAACACTCAAGAAGAAACCATCAACTCTAATGGAATGCTTCTTAAAATTTAGGGAGTTTTTTTTGTTTGGTTGGTTTGACTTTTTTTAAAACAGATCATGTGACTCTTTCAAAGCTAAGCAGTCAAGCCCAATTCAGTTTAATAGTTGACAAGAGCAGGTTTTGGAAAAAGTTACAAAGTGATGTATCTGAACTTGTGAACCAGATTTGAAAACAGCATGTAAGGCAGAACTGACCAAACCAGAGGAAGTTACATTCTATATTAACTGAAATAAATGCATTCATTCATAACTTTCTTAAATATACTGTCAACAGGAAATTAAAACAGTTTAAGAAACTTCTAAGCAATATCAAATATCAATTACGCCTAAATAATTTTAGCAAGTAGGACACCTAAGTTAGAAAAAAAGAGAGAAAGGAATAATCACATAAAACTAATCTAACACACAAGGCAACTGAGCACTAAACTTCAACTACTTTATAAATGACAGCCAAGCACGTAAGTTTTCATGTAATTTTTAGTGCTTCGGCTGAAGTACTTTCCAGTGAAACTGTAAACAAAGCCGAGACCATTTCTTAGTTACTTTACAAGTTTAGTTTTAAAATTAATCCCAAATGATATTTTCAGGTATAAATTTGATGTGGTCATGACTTATCTTTACTTCTATTATTATGAATAAAACAGTAAGGATCAGTTGTTTCCAGAATTTTCCCTTCTTTGACAGTAGTCAGTTTTGGACAACCTCTCCTGTAATAACTCAAGGAATTGAATTTTGCCATGTCATGCTTTTGCTTAAATACAATGAAGATATAATTCCATATTAAAGAGTCACATTTAGCGTGCAGCATTTTAGAACAACCAACTCTGCAACAATTATCATCAGACAGAATAATTTTGAGGTAAGCTATGCCATAGTAGAGCACAGTTCAGCTTTACATAATACAGCTGGGATTCTTCAAAACAGCTTTTTGCACTGCGTACAGTTCAAGTAAGATCCAGGCTTTTCTATTAAAAAATGGGGTTTAATCTTTTTTAATTACCTGTTACAGGTGGAAGGCTAGGTGGTAAGGGGCCTGGTGGTGGTACTGGAGGTCTAAGGTTAACAGGAGGAGGACTGAGAATTGGTGGAGGGGGAGGAAGTCCAGGAGGAGGTGGTCCTTCGACAACAGGGGGTTGTGCTGGAAAAGGCAGAATGCCAGGAAGATTCACATCTTCTACCACTACTGGATCGCTTCCATGATCAAAAGGGCACATGTCTCCTCTCATACAGAAACCCTTCTCTGAAATATCAAAAAGAATTGATGTTAGTATTCAGCTGTAGCTCGATTCAGGGTAGATACAAGACATTCAATGTGTAATAATGTGGTGGTTTGTAAATTAAGAGCTCCACATAACAGCAGAAGTTTAGATTAGAAAATGAAATTAACTGTTTAACTTTATTCTTAGCAGTCAGCACACACAGACATTGCAGAAACTTGCCAGGACAAATGTGTTTAATTATTCTTGAAGAAATAATTCTGCACTGTATTATAACAAATGGTGAAAGCAAAAAATGAACTCTAGATGTCACCATATTAACAAAACCGATTTGTTTCTAAGCAAAAAGTGCAGAGGCTAGGATTGAGAATATGAGCAAATTCACTCATTTTTTTCCTCTTTTGCAATTATTTCAGGAAACATTGTAAACATTTGCCACAGTTTAATGTTTACATATAACATATGCATTTGTAAATATTAAATATATATAAATAAAAATGAATACACATTCACCTCTTTTGTTTTACACACAAGTCAAACACAGAAGGAGGTCAGAGGAGGGCCACAAAAACTACCAGAAGCCTGAAGCACCTCTCTTATGAGGAAGGTCTGAGAGTTGGGTCTGTTCAGACTGAAGGAAAGAAGGCTCAGAGCAGTGAATTTAAGTACTCACTGCAGACTTTGTATTTCGAACTTTTTGGTAGGTTCAAAGCAAATATAAGAAAAAGAAATTATTATAATGAGGGTGATTAAACAGTGGAAGAGGTTGGCCAGAAAAGCGGTGGATGCCCCATCCTTGGAAACATTCAAGGTCATACTGGACTGGGCTCTGAGTAACAAGACCTCCTTGAAGACGACCATGCTTACTGTAGGGATGCTAGACTAGATGACTTTAATAGGGACATTCTAGCCCAGACTGTTCTATTATTATCTGTTGTTTAGCAACAGTGTCCACAGAAACAACACCAAAATACCAGTCAGTGCAATACAGGGAAAAGGCTGAAACATCCTCTGGTAAAACAGGAAGAAAGAGGAGTGCCCACTTCCTCAAAACATGATGTGGAGAAGCAGTATGTATTATGTCATCCTCAGGAAGAGTTATAGAGCATATTAAATTGAAATGTTAAACAAAAACAGAAGTTCAGTAGAGGGTAAAGTTGAAAATTTGAAAGTAAGAGCAGTATGATGGAAACATGTAGCCACTGAAGAGAGAAAACTTCAAAACAAAATGACACATTCACAATTCCACTTGCTCCATATTGCTGTGATCTACAGTGGCAAAGCTAGTCTTCCTAAGTACAACTCTGCCACCACTTGAAAGCTCAGTTTCCCATTTTTTTACTTAAAAAAAAATTCTAATCAGGGTTCTGAATGTAAACTGGCCTAGAACTTAAACTCCTCGTTGTGGTATGCAATAACAGCAACAACAAAATCCCTCAGAAGCAACTTTACAGGAAGATCTAAACTCTCCTGAGCTCACAGGTTGACCAGCTGAGTTTAGTTAAGGCACTGCCAGCTGCAGCAGCCCCTAGTGCGTAATTTGGCACAGGACATTTGAAATGAAAGCTTAAGACAGAGGTAAATGAAAACCTAGCCAGTTTAAAGAAACACCTACTCAGAATGAAATGAGCCTGGGAAGTTTCAGCTCTAGACCTTTCTAGTTAAAAATTGTCTATTAGATAGGATAGAATGAAATAGGATGAGATCAGTAACGTGCTAACCATTGTTAAAACCACCAAATACAGTATTTGATTGGAACATGACCTAAGACAAAAAACCTGGGTAAAACTGGATTTTTAAAATGATTTTTAATATACTGTTTTTAATTTATACAAAATATTCCTAGCAAGTAAAAAAAATAGACAAACACTAAAAGAGCAAGCTGTCTGAAGTCAGTAAGAAGTGGTAACATGGTAAAATCTGCAATCAAGAAATGTGCAATAGAAAAACCCCACTATAGTAGAGAAGATCAGAAAAAGAAGGGTGAATTACCTCAATCTTTTCAGAAAGGGGACAATCATAGCTGCAGGAAGCAATTAAAACATTAAAATGTCTTACCATCATAATCTCTACAGCGTTTCTTTGGCAGTGGAGGTCGTCCATAGGAGTTGTGGTCCAGCTGCTCTTCATGGAACTCTGACCAACTTTCAGTAGTGTTGTTTCCATGATGAGCAGGAGCAATAACAGTAATAGTACTGCTCAGTGTAGGGACAGGGTAGTGGCCAGATGAAATATTTGTCACAGAAGAAACTGGAGTATAGTTGTTCTCTAATGGATCTGTTCTATCCATGTCATATTTTGGCTTTCCTAAATCCCTTTCTGTAATTTAAAAAAAAAAAAAAATAAAAAATAAAAATAAAAAAAAAAAAAATCATACTGGATAATTCCTTATCCACCTTTTCACCAGAAGCAGCCACTACTCTAAATATCTTTACTCCATATCAACTCAATACATATGTACAATAATTGAAATATTTTACAGGTTGCCCAAAGTTCCTGTGGAGTCTCCAGCCTTGGAGTTATTTATAACCCAGCTGGTTCCAAGCAACCTGCTCCAGTTTATTTGTTTTGATAAAAGGTGTTAGACTGCACCACCTTCAGAGGTCTCCACTAACCTTAACTATTCCATTATTTTACATTTTGAAGGTTTAACCAGAAAAATAATAATCTGTGAAGTACATAGTCAGGCCCTGGGCTATTTAAATAACATATATCCACAGTAGAGAAGATACCCTATTTAACTTCAGGCAGAGTACATCTTCTTTAGTGATGCATGTACTGTAAGAACTTCAGATGGAAAGTTTTTTGAATAAAGGGAAGCAATAGCAAGAAAAGGGTAACCATGGCTTGAAAATACGATAAAAGTTACAAATCTTTAATGTTTCAAGAAAATGCTATTGTTGTATCTTCATTTTGTTGATCTTCATTTTCTGTTGCATTCAAATGCATGTATTTATTGCATTATAATAATAATGCTTGACAGGTGTGGAACACTCCTGGGCAGATAAAGCAAGTAAAATGACCTTTTATTCTGAATACATACAAACAATTCTCTTCGTCTTCTAGTATTACCACCAAATAAAATGTTAGTATCCCAATTAAGACAGACTAGTTATGTCATGACATAAGTTAATAGATTTAAATAACTCCACATTAAAGGAACATTATGTAATATCTTAAAGAGGGCTCATCAGTGTGGGTAAAACAGGCTTTTCTTCCTGTTCTAAGAAAAAGAAACAAAGCTTTCACTATAAAATATTGTCCATAAGGTACTGTCATTTCAGTTTGTGCAAGTAATCCTTAAATTAAGATTTAATAATGTTGTAATCTTTTAGTTAAACTGCTGTATGTTATTTAATTTGCCTCTTAGTAAGTTGTCTGGAAAATATCTATTCTCATATTTTCAGAAATATGCATTCCTAGTTTTAAGGCTGGGTTACTAAGGTGTGTTCTACAGAAAGAAAAATAATACACAGGAGAGTTCTACCAGACTGTTTTTTACCCATACATTGTCTAAGACGGGACAAAGATATAAAATTACTTTCACTGCTCTTTTCCAATTTACCATTAAAAACTATTGAGGGAAAAAGCACTCTTTTCAGTTGAAAAAGCAATCCCCTTTTCAAAGACGTTTAATTCTGCAAACTACTGTATTGAAGCCTGAAGTCCTACAGATAGGTGCACAAATTCAAGTATTTATTGTAAGGATTTCAGCCCTTCACCTATGACACTAAAGAGGGGACAAGATCAAAAGAACTGATCTGTACTGTTCTGCTTGACAAGTCATTTACTGCCTAACAGGCAATTTCTCTGCCAGTTCCACCTTTATTAATACAGTATTAATTTCTCCCTAAACCAGATTCTGAGTTTCCTAAAACTTAATGAAATGGAAATAACTTGTATTTTTCTGCCTCTGTTGCAACAATGCTTAAAAGTGGCCAGCACAGCCACCTCAACACGAAGGTATTAAAGAAGAACAGAGGGTAAGAGTGGAAAGCAGACACTGAGAACAGAATCACAGAAGCCTCATTTCCCCAGAAAACAAAGCTAAATTTGAATAAAGGAACAAGAACAATAGCTGAAATTCTAGTACATTTTGAACATAATTTTCAAGTTAAGTTTCTAAATTTTGTAGAAAACATTCACCGTATTTTAGAGACCAACTGTTGGTACCTCTGCTTCGCGTTCTGCTCCGGCTTCTGCTCCGGTCTCGATCACGGTCCCGCAACCTCTCTTTGCTCCAACTCCTACTTCGACTCCTGCTGTAGCTCCGACTCCTCCCTCTCCGTCTGTTGTATCGATCCCTATAGGAATCTCTTCTGGGAGGATTTCGGTCATAATCCCTCTTCCGAGAACGTTCATCTTTTTTCCTTTCATCACGGCTTCTAAACATGCAATATTAGAGGTTAATTACAAGATTTATGAAGCCATAATTTAAAATCTCAACTACTTAAAAACTTTAAGAAATGTCAATGGAAAACTAGAGAAGAGTTATGAATTGTATGTAACTTAAGGCTATTTCTTTCTTCTCAGAAGGATTTTAAAATTAATTTTGCTTATTCATTTTATTTTTACCATACCTAAGATTTTAAAAGATATATAAATTTCTGTTTCTGCCCAATACTACATTTCCCAAGTTGGAAATACCAAGACTTATTGAAGGGAACGCTTCTAAATCAAAATTCAAACTCAATATCAAGCAGAATAAATATTGCAATATAAACCACAAATCTAACACCAGAATTACTCCTAAAACTCCAGGGATAATAGCTCTGCACAACTCGAGAGACAGGTTACACTTACACACACTCACCACTTAACTACATATGCATAAAAGCAACAGAAGCCTTCTTTTTATGCTTACTAGATAACAACACAGAAACAAGGTATTTAATTCAGGAAAAAATCCAAATCCATCTGATTACTGATATAATACAAGGGGTTAAACAATTATTTTTACCTGGTGTCTCTGTAGCGAGAACTTGACTGAGGAGGGCTGTGATTTAATCTTCTAGAGAACTTTTTCTCTCGCTCTTCCTCTTTAACTATCTGAATTCAAAGCATATATATTAGATCAAAACGTGAGTACACTAAAATGCAGACTTCTGCATAACCAAATAAAACCAAAAACTCTGAACACTGAGCAATCAGCAGTAACACTGGAATTAAATACTTTAGTCTCTAACATAATAACAGAATCTTCATAACATGTTTATTTCTATCTCTAGGAATATTCAAAGCCCTGTTTGAGAGAAAATAAAATAATCTTTATAGTGCTGCACTGAAAATATAACTGCTTTTACTGCAGGTAGACAAAAAACCGTATTAAGGCTTTGGGAGAATTTGAGAAGGCATGGATATTAAACAACCAACACCAAAGTCTTTTTTTCATCAGCAGGTTATTTAGTTCAGTTCACACTTAAAACACTTCCATGTAGGCAAACTTGGGCTGCTATTGAAAAGCACAAAGTTACTCTTCTGGCTCAATGAACAACATAAACATTTGTGACAAAAGGATGTTATCTGGATCAAGCGGCTGAAGGAATGAGAATTGCAATTTAGAATGGCAGCCTGAATTTGTGGAGAATTAAAGTGCAGCACAGCTACAACAGCAATTTTGACCAGAGAACTAATGCAGATTGCACTGCAGCTCCTACACTACTAAATAATCTCATTTACCTTTGCCTCAGCAAAACCACCTTGGTTTACGTTTGAAACAACCACTTGCGTTAGAAAAATTGTGCCGCAGTGCTCAACATGCCAAGCACAAATCTTATTACTTATTTTAACACTGTCATGTAATTATTAATAATATTAATAACTATAAATTATTATCGATATAAACTATAATAAATTGATAATAACTATTACTAATAAACACTATGAAGTTGAACACCTAAGCAAATAACATGAATGAGGAAAAAGATGTACATGTAAATTAAAATCAATGCCCACCTCTTCCTTCTTTGTCTCTTTTTCTTGGTGCTGAAAAAATTCTACTTTCAGGCTTCCTGATGATGGCTGTTCTGGTGGAGGTAGGTAGCTTTTTGTATTCACAGCATCAAACAGTTTTTCCACAAATATCTGAGTTTCTAAAAGTAAAGAGCGTACAAATATCCATTATACAAAACCATGGTTAACATTTGCTTTAAAAAAATTAATAAATAAATAACCCCAAAAAACCCAGACAAGCAACTTTGCATTCAGCAAAACAACAAAGAGTCTTTTCTTTAAATACTGTGTTCCTAATTTATATTTTAAAAGGACATTTATAGAGTCAAAAAATATCAATAATGAACAATGTTTCACAAAAGTTTTCAATTCTCAAATTATTTAATGTCTCTTAATAAAGCATCTGGAAAAAAATTTCTGGCATATATATACAGAGGTTCAATACTTGCCCAGGGAAGCTGTGGATGCCCCAGCCCTGGAAGCATTCAAGACCAGGTCAGACAAGGCCCTGATAAACCTGGTCCAGTGCAAGATGTCCCTGCCCAGAACAGGGGGTTGGAACTACAGGACCTTTACAGTCCCTTTCAACCCAAACCATTCTATGATTCTGTGCCTCTGTGAGTACTAACAAAACATATACCTAATATATGCGTGCTAACCTATACACCTGGGCCTTTTAAAATTACTTTATGAAAATTGAATTACGTTCTACAAAGTAACAAAGCTAATAAAGAGATCAAAGCCCAATTCTATGGTAAATGATTGCTTGAATAAATTGAACAAGACAGAATTTTCATTCAATCTTAATTGTTACGACAAAGCCCATACCTTTCTGAAGAAATACATCCAGCTGATCAACACACAATGCCTTCAGTTCCTTTTCACTTTTATCCTTCTTTACCAAAGCCAGAACATATTTAGCTAGGGCAGATGGATCTGCATCACATCTGCAAATAGATTAGTTAGAAAAAAAAAGCAATTTAATTACAGAAATTAATGTCTGAAACTAGTATGACCTGTACACATTCAGGGAAAATAATTTCCTACCAAAGCAATTGAAAAATACTCAGGTGTATTTTTCAAAACAGAGTCCAGATAGATAACATTTCTAAGTATTGCTTTTCTTTTCAAGAGAACAATTGCCTAGAATATTTCCTAACAATACTGCATAGAGAACATCAGAGCTAACTAGAACAAAATGTTTCATAAGAAACAGCCTCAACTGCCTAACTGTTTCGTATTAAAAACAAAGACAATGGATACTTCCCTAACTCCTCAAAGATGGAATCAATAACTCTGAACATAACACTGAGTAACTGTTATCTGGGAAAAGTTGGTCTATCCAATTAGAAATTAATACAGCGATACAGTAGAAGTGATCTATACTACAACAACAAAAAAAAATTAGACTCTCGAGTGTTCTCTTAAATACACTTTTGAACATTCTTATTACTACTTACATATCAACACCATGGAAACTGAAACTTGATTTTTTCACTTTCAAACTAGGTTTCAAAAGCCTAAATTCATATATTGTAACAGACACTTCCATAAGAGGTACACTGAAAATGGAGGGAAATTTAGGGGATCATTATCCATTTGGCATCTGAATTCAGAATTCAACCTACAATTAAATACAGAGCACCTCAGTGTAGAAGTTTATGGTCTTATGCACATTAACAAAGAACTTAGAATGAAGAAAGCCATGTATCCACATTCAGTAGAACATTATTTAATATAAGTGGCATATTTTTTTTTACAATGTTTCACAAATAGGAATCTACAATGAACTTTGTGGTGGTGTCCTAAAGCCTGCCAAATCAAGTGAGACTACTGCATAAAACCATTCGTGTTTCAGAAAGAGTAACTATGAAATACTGAGATACTTTCCTAAACAACTTAATCTCC
Organism: Vidua macroura; assembly: GCF_024509145.1. Classification (NCBI taxonomy): domain Eukaryota; kingdom Metazoa; phylum Chordata; class Aves; order Passeriformes; family Viduidae; genus Vidua; species Vidua macroura. The sequence continues at coordinate 48,244,027 of NC_071572.1, read as the reverse complement.
TTATTTAGCATATACCAAAGGAAGACTTCAGGCCCCACAAACCCCGTAAGGTTGAATGGATGCATACTGGTCATGTGACAAAGACAACTTATTTGAGTGGTCATCAAAGTTTGTAATAATATTTGAAGAATAACAAGAAGAAAAAAAAATGCATTGATGCATCCTAACTGTACATTCTTTCTAGCAAAAATAACCAATAAGAAAAATTAATCCATGGTCAGGGAGTTGCACCAAATATGAACACTACACAAATACTGCTCTAGCATAGAGGTCCAACAGTCATAATACAGGAATAAGAAGTTTGAAATCCCTTCCACAATGAGTAAGATACAAATACTGAAGCTTAATTATTAATCTAAATGTTGATAATTGAAAATACATTATTTTGGACACTGGGCAAAAGAACCTAAGTCCCTAAACAAACATATCACACCACCTAATTCCTCTCACCAGAGAAACTTATCTCCTGCACAGCAAACAACATCCCTCATGCAAACATATCTGCTAAGCAAAAGAAGCCTATCTGTCAGCATAACTCATGGATAGCCTGGGCCCAACACAGAGAGCCCTGAAGTTAAAGGTCAGAGCTTCAAACATAACCCAGCATCCTTCAGAAAGCAGGCAATACTAGAATTTCATGCTGAAAAACGAACTTGGGCTGCTAGTGGATGTACCACTGTATTCCATGTTAGTCTGCATTATTTATGGATACAGGAAACAGAAGCTCATAATCATTGAAAAAGAACCCATGGACACTAAATGAACAAAATGAAAATACATACTGCTAATCAAAAACCAGACTGCACACTGACTTAAAATTCTTCAGAAATTTTTCACATCTAGTTTGCCCCATTCAGGTCTAACAATTCTTTGTCCAGAAGAAAATATAGTCCGAGCACCAAGTCAGTGCACAAATTAACACAACCTCCTACAGTGAGAGCAGTAGGACTCTTTAATGCTGCAAGCACCTGAGCACATCAGACAAGCAGATTATCTAAAAGCCCACTGTTGAACAGTATTCATCATAGGCTGTAATGAGGGTTCTCTCTTAGCCTTCAGCAGGCCCTAAGACCAGTATTTCATAACCTCTCAATCCTTGAATTTGAAAAGTTACTGTTTCGTCACACAACTTCAATGGCACTTCAGATTTTCAATACTTTCCCAGTTTCAAGCTGAATTGTGCCATGGAAAATTAATGTGCTGTTTTGCATCATGACAGGTGGGGAGCAGCCAATTTTCACATGATTATCCTCAGTTTTCCCTTTTTAATTTCAATTTCCATAAATTTGGTTCTCATACGATAATACAGTCAGCTGTCGTTCAAAATCCACTACAAGTTACTTAAATGACATGTGGACTCAAAATTTAGTGGGGTGGGGGGGGAGGGGGGAAGGAGAAAAAGGAGGAAAAAAATATCCCAAGTCAGTCTAGAAGGTAAAAACTTACTGCTCTTAACTATACAATGTGTTTTAATTCTCCAGCTCCTACAGCACTGACTATACAACAACCTCACATTCAGTTTAAAGCAATTCCCCTTTCAGGAGCAGGATAAAACCAGAAAATCTTCTCTGGAAAGCCACCTAGACCATAACAAAATAAACAAACCATAAACTATCCCTCCCCAAAAAAATAAATCAAAAAACCCACAAAACCACACAAAACCTCAAAACCCAAACAAACAGATGATGTTTAAAAATAATGAACAGTTAATGCTTTCATCCTCCCTGCAATGATGACTTCGGAAATCTTAGCAATCCTGTCCAACCTAGGACTTGAAGTCATCCACCCAACTCCAAGATATGCTTATGAAAATATTCTCAGTGAAAATGTACTTTCAGTTTGCAAACCATAGGATCACTTTCTGCTGTGTACTCATGCACGTTTCAACATTTGTCACCCTGTATGACCACATATGAACAATGCAAACGAATCATACTTCATTCTACTATTATTATCATTCAGTGTGTACAGGGGAATTTCTACAATAAGAATGTTCATGCTTTCCATTTTGGCTACTTAACAAATACTATTTTTTTAAAAATACTAACAGGCAAATTATTTCCAATTCACACTAATTAAGCAATAATGAATACAGTGAGTTTTGAGGCAGAGTGAGATATGAAGATGCTTTTGTAAATCAACACTAGGATTTTATGTGCTTTATTTTAATTTCTTAAAATTAAACTGCAAATTATCTCTATACAGATAGAGGCTGACATCCTTTTTTAGCTACTGACTTGAAACAGAAGTCTCGTCTATATCTGTTCTTCAAAGCTTGAAAAAAACCCCACAATTAATCTGTTTTCTCCACACTAATGTGAAGACTGTTTCTCTAGATAGTATCTTAAATAAATCTAACAAGTCTATAATCTTTTATGGCTTTTCAAACTCTTGTAAAATGCCTTTTTTAAAGATGATGCTAAAATTAAATTGCTAGCAACCTCAAGTGGTGGAAGAGAGGACTAACTGGTCTCACAAAGTTAAAAAAAATTAAAGTTTACAAAACTGTGAATAAAGGAAGTCTGCCTGAAAATTTCTTTATAGCTATCAAGACTTCTAGACATAATCTTTAATAATTTTGTTTGGGGGGAGCATTTTTAAAAAGCAATTCCTTTCCACTTTTTCACTCAAACTTAATTCTGAAATGTTCTGTATAAATTCTCCATCCACTGGTTTAGTCAAAATCTGTTGGTTTGGATTATGGGGCCTTGAGGCTTTCTGATAAACAAGATCTTATGTTCTCTAGTTTAACAGTATTTTCTTAGAGAATAGCAGCCTTTGTGTGTGAATAATAGGCAATATGCTTGCTCTGTCTCTGTTGTGCATACATGGATTTTTCACCGATTTTGAGCTAGCTTTGTCAGTTTTTCTAAACCTCTTTGTCTTGCATTTTATGCTTTTATAATTGACTTTGTTTTGTTAACAAGTAACGTGAGAATAAAGAAAACAGTAAAGGCACCCATGCTGATGTGGTAGCAAATGTACAGTGTAGCACAAGGATTTATAATACAATGTATGTATCCTGCTATATTCTTGCAGATTGAAAGATAATAGAGAAAGATCCTTAACAGGTACCACAGAAAAATGAGAATACCACCAACACATTTCAAATATTCTAAGCTGCTCGAAAACTGAATAAAAAGTTTGTATTTTGATTCTACTGCTCAATGAATTATATATATTTTCAGTTATTAAATGCAGGTTTGAAACCTTAGCTAAACTCAAATGTAGTGTGGTACATCAGTCTTCACCATAGACACAATTTGTGCATTACAAGTGTGACAGAATTTTATACATAACTTCATTCTTATGGTAACACCCAGCTACTAGAAAAATGGTCATATTCATTGATGCATGTTGAAAAACATTTCTCAACTCTGATTTCCCTATCTTTATCCCCTCAACATAATGTAGGCATGTGCTGCAAGCACTAATACACATCTGTAATCACAAATTTCTCCTCCTGTTTTCATTTTTGTGTCTTCTTTAACAAACAAACAAACACCAGCTGGCATGAGTAATCTAAATTCATTTCCACTGCTGCAAGTACATCCCAGTGTGTACTACCATTAAACACCAAACACTTTCTTAAAGGCAATTTCTGAATATAGATCATATATTCTGAACCATATATATCATTGTTCCCAACAATGTTAAATGTTTTTACCTCTAGTAATACTCTTTTGCAGTCTGTACTCTCTAAGTCAGAAAATACACAGTACGTACTCCACTCTCTTAAACAAGGGAGACTGCTCATGTAATCCTGCTTTAATAAACAGTATCGAATATACAGGCATTGATGGAAGAATTCTCGTTAGATCTCTACACGTTCTTCAGAGAATTATATGGATACCTCCAACTGCTATGCAACATATAGAACCCTCAAAAAGGAAAGCAATTCCTAAATATTTTGCTCAATCACAGAAGGAACAATTCAATAAAGCTCACAGGAAAGTTCAAAACCCCATGTTTCTGACCTCAGGTTGTTTTGCAGTCATTATTTGAAATTACTGTTTCAAATAAAAATAAACCAGAAAAGCTGAAACTGTCAGGGTAAATTTAAGTCTTAATTTTTTTTGTTGTAAATTATATTTGAAAAAGGAAAAGTAATTTGGCTGAGTCACCTCTCAGTACACTATTTTCTTCTAATTTGAATACTCTGCAATTCATTAAACACATTTTAACCTACTCACATTTTTTTTAATATAAAATATGTTCTAAGAACCCACTTCAACTTTTTAATCACCAGACAACTACAGACTTAAGCCTCAACTGAGAAATGCAGTATATATGGAATAGATATTAAAGGTGTTTGCAAGAACATATTAGTCGTGTAGCTGGATGTTCAAAAGCCCTTATTAACACATAGCTTACGCTGTATGCACACACTACTTTTTTAAGATGTAAAGGAACTACACAAGGAGATATTTTTTTTCTTCAGTTTTAAAACTAATGTACAAACCAAAAAGATGCTGCAAATCCTGAAACTAGTTCCTTGACAAATTTAAACTACCACAACGCACTGAAACCTCAGAAGCATGTCTGTAGTCCTCCAGGCAGCAAATGGTGTTGCTGTAAAGGAATTAACATGTAGGTGCATGCTATTTGTTGTACTCTAATCCTGAGAGTTAATAACCTAAATTTCAGAGTCTAGTTTTGTTGCCTGAAGACCGACTGCTAAAATACTGCTCAGCTCTTGACATTAAGCAAGGTGGACGTGGCTGTGTTTGAAGGCAGAGAGAAATGCTTTCTACTTGCAGGGCTGAGTGGGTGCAGAAAGATGTACACAGCATACTGGGCAGTGCAGCGAGCCTAATTCAGGCAGTTGCACCACTCTGTTGTTACTAAAAAGAAAAAAAAAAAAAAACCACCAAACTATAAAAAGCTATGGTGTAAACTTACTTCAGTAAGTAAAACAAATGACAAACTCATTCAGCAAGATCCAACTTTTCTCTTGAGACACTATAGTAGCTGAGAAGGACCACTCTTACTATACTCACTGTAATTAACTCTCTAACAGTACTTAAAGCAATAGAAACACACTGAGGAACGCTGCAGCCTCCAAAGCTGCTATTCAAGCTAATGATGCCATTAAATCAGTTCTAAATTACTCTGATACCCAGATCTGACATGTTCATACAGCTGTAACCAGTAATTGGCAGCCTAGAATACCACCCTTAGACTCAAGCTAGCTCTCATGAGGAAGAACAGCTGTCAGCTTGCTTGCTCTCCAACACCCATTCAATGCAGAAAGCAAAACTCATCACAGTGTCTCTGTGACTTGCAGTGCAGTCAAAGGGGTTTCACTTCACTGCTGATGTTCACTGCAAGAATAAAAAAGGTTTCCTGCAACAGAAGTAACTTTCTTCTTTTTATTTTCTGCTTTCAACTATACCTAATAATACCAATCCTTTAATACTAACATAATATTTTTGCACAGAAGCTTAGCAGTATTGGCATTCTAAGACAGGAACCTTGATTTCTCAAATACAGTAGCTCTCCATGAGTCAGGTGAACAGACTATCAAGTTTCATAGCAGATGTAGAAAAATAACTAGTGTTAAAAATTACATACCACTGATGTGCATTTGTGCTTTATTTATCCTCGTTACAAATAGCTTCACACAAGGTGTTAACAAAGTAAGTGAAATAAAGAGAAATGCTTATTGCTTCTGAACTTCTTAGGAAGTTTCATAGAAAATGAGAGCAATCTCATGGTGGCCCAGTGAGTGTTATTGGTAGGATGATGTGCCACATGAAATGAATGACAAGGTTTTTCATTTTTCATTTTAACTTATTTCTGCTTTCAATCCTGGCTTATTAGTATACTCCTTACACCACTGTTAAACCATTTTTATTTGCTACCTTTCGCCAGTAACCTGTAAAGCCAAAAAAAAAAGGGCTGAAAAGCTTGACAAACAAAGAATAGCGAGGGCATAACACCAGAGGACACAGATCACTTGCCAAAAAATATTCCAATGATAAATATACTCAAAATATTCTTCAAACAATTTTCATTTTATTCCATCTGATGCAAGTGGTTACACACCACATTCATTTACAGAATTCACCAATGCAAAATACCTTCCCATTTCAATGAGGTATGCCTAAATACTACATAAATGCTGCGGTAGGCATTTCATCTTTTTTTCAAGTTTGATTTAGTACAGGAATAAACCTTCACAAAAATGTAAATACAGTGAAGTGGAAAAAAATTAGATACGGGAGCCTTAATCAAATTGAAAGTAAAATTCAGCAGGCAGCAAATATTTCAATTTAATTTATTTTACACTAAGTAATTAAAACGAAGGAAACTTTCCAGTGTAGAGAATTAGGGCAAGGGAGAGAACATTACAATGTCTTAGAAGCGAAATTGTTCGTGTAGCATTAGTACAAAAAGCTACTTTTGCACAAGTAGAGATTCAAACAAATTCAAGAAAAAAAAAAATTATACAAATCCCTACTTGGAACTTTGCCAAGCCAGATCCTGATATTCCAGCAAGGACTATATATACAGTTTATAGAGTATCTGGAATGGGCTTGCAGGAAAGAAACCCATCACAATTGACAGGCTCAGTGAGTGCCTCACTAGTACAGAAATCAGAAGTGACAGGGAGACAGTAATATTCCAAGTTTAACATTTTCCAACACTTGACAGAAACCATGCCACGAACAAGAAAGTGTGTAATGCTAGCAACTTAGCTCATTGCTGTCTGCAAGCAACGAAGATGACTGGTAACAAATGCCTTCTTTACAGAGCTGACTAGAGTTGAATAGACAAGATAATTCTAGTCAAACACACAGTAGCCACAGCACAAAAAGCCTCTTGCCACGTTATTTGTACTGGTATTACATTTTCATGGCTGTATCTGCAATGACTCTGTGTGTGTATCTAGCAATTCTGCACGAAGAGTTATTTCCAAAACCACAAAAGCAGCCTCTTCTTGAAGAGCTGCAGAAAGCTCCTACAGACCTATTACCCCTCAAACGGAGCTGGACTGTGCAAATGCTCCAGCATGGCAGCATTTGCAGTTTCTGCCTCACTGCAAAAAGACAAAACTCATATAAGGCCTTTTTGTATGGATGATCACCAAGGCTTTGCCAAAGGCATTAGAGTAGCCCAAAACAAACAAACCAACCCAACAACCTACCACTAACAAAATTCCAAATCTTAAATTCTCCACCATCTCTCCCCTTCAAACATTCTTGTCTATGAACAGTGCTTCCCAGAGACTCCATGTGAAAGCAGTCCAACAACCAAATCTTGTCCAGTCCATATAATTATGTAACACACTTGTTTCATTATATTAAGAAGTCAGCATTTTTAGAACTGTTTAAAGATAAAATGAGACATTTTTTGTGGCTATTGCTATATTAATTCTGAAACATTATGTTTTAGAAGTACATGAATTATGGCCTTTGGAACAAGTTATACATCCTGATTAAAAAAGGATAGCTCCTTGGAAAAGGCAACTTCGAAAGTGCAGCATGTTATAACTACTCAGCTCTAGGTAACTAACACATAAATACAAATCTACACATGTCTGTATAAAATTTATTTAGGTTTCTTCTTAAATGCACTTCTCTCCTTAAAACCACCAAGACACCACCTCCATAATGACCTAATACAGTGGTGTCTTTCTTAGTGTACTTAGGAGGTTAAGCCACGTATCTTGCAGCTAAAGGTTTCTGAAAGAGCCGCTAGACAACAATTGGCACTTTTGTTTCATTAACAGGAAAAGACAGGTCAAAAATCATTTTTGGGTACAGGAAAACCAGGATCAGCAGTTAGAAGTTCACTATACTAGTAGTGCAACAGTTACTTCTTTAGTAGTAGCTGCACACTGAAATTTTCATACAGCCAGAAGCTACGGCTGTAGTCACACACTTCAGACAGCTGACACCAAAAGCACCTCCAGGAGTTTTGACTACTAGGAAAGAACAATACATCCCCACCAATTCAAACATCTATTCAACAACGCAGTTATACAGGACACTGCAGAAAACTGAATGACAGTCACTGCCGGTTTGTTTCCTCCCAAAGCTAAAAATGCATCATCCTCCAGACCAGCATCTCCCCAGCTCTCCACAGTTTTCCAAAACAACAACCACATTTGATCTGCTCACACACCACATTTAACCTAACAGGTCTTCTTAGTGGAAAAAAATCAGAAAATTGCACTGATCACAAAGGCTGAAAATCTCAATTTCACCGTTTAACTGCTGTCTATTGCTAAGAGAGCTCATGGTCTAATATTCAAATAAACGTGGAACAACCCGAGTATGTTTCAAGCCTCTTAACCAGCACACTCTAAAATACTGTCATCAAACTGCTGATTGCCATTAACAAAATATTCATACAAGAAAGTACCCAGAAACTAATAGTGAGCATTATGCAGCAGAGGACTAGGGAAGTCTTATTACCCCAGAACACAACATATTGCATTATAATGACCCAAGATAAAAAGTAATTCACCTCCCCCAAACCACAGTTTTACAATATGATGCCCTTTTTTCCCCTCAAAATTAAATTCTTAAACGTCAAACCTTTTGTAACAAAGACACTCAGTGTAATTTGTTGCTGGCCTAATTCAAAGACCACTGAAAGCAAATTCATAGTTCATCTATTTCAGTGTGGTCTGGATTAGACACTATGGAATAAAGGAGAACCACCACCTCAAAAAAAAAAGCTCCAAAGAAATACAATAACAACCCAAGTGAAGCTCTCCTAAAAATGTCCCAGCATTTTATACCTTTTTCAAGTTATTTCAGCATAAGCCCTACAAACTGTATCTGTACCTACAAATACTTGACTAATGGCTATGGAAGCAAAAAAGCAAATTTTGCTCCTCCATCTGAACTAGTCAAGAGAAAAACGTACAGTGAGCAAACACCTCAGTGCAAAAGTTAACACCACGCTGAATTAAGGAGTTCTAGTTCATTTAATCCAAACTCCAAATCCAACTCCAGCAAATTTAATTCAGTCATGGTAAAACAGTGGTTCAGAATGACAAAAAAAGTGCACGCCTTCATCTGTAGACACCATACTTCCAGAAGATAAACCTTTAGAACTAAGTTCACACTTCAGTTCCACTAAAATACCATTCAGAGAAGGAAGACGCATTTGCAGAAAAGCCCCACTTACTCACTTAGAGAGCACGCACGTATTCACAAACAGGCAAATTATTCTCTGGGGCTCCTACTCCCAAGTCCTCTACTGATGCAATTTTTATTTGGGGGAAGGGAAACCAGAGAGCGTCAAATACTCAAAATAACCAAGAATGATGTGCGAAGAGTCTGTAGCGAATGCTACTGGGAAGATCCCAGGAGCCCGCAAGACGTCCCAGCGGCACCTGAGCTCTCTCGGAGAATGTCCCTTGCACAGGGCGGCGGGCCGTGCTCATTAACGTGGCCTCTCCGGGGGCTGAGCGCGGGGCACAGCGAGCTGCACACGCACACACAGCGTCTCCCGCTCTCCCTGGGCTACAAAGGGAAGAGGAACGCGGTCGCTAGGGGGGGGAAGCTGCATCCTCCGGAGGAAAATGGTCCTACCTCCCAGCCGAGGACGGCGACGGGAGAGCGGGAGAGCGCAAGAACGATGCACGCAGCCGCTCACACACGACGGCCAGGGAAGAAGGGTGCTGAGAGGGCATCTCCCGGGATGCCCTCCCGGGACTCGCCGGCACCGCGCTTCCCGCCCCTGCGGATCCTCATCTTCTACAAGGAGGTTTATTTCGAGGGAGCAAGAGGGCGAGTAAGGGTCGCAGTTACTCACATGGGCTCCAAGGTTTTGCTGAGCCAGGATTTCAGCGCCTCGAAGTTTTCTATGATCATTTTAACCACCATCCAGAGCGGCCCGGGCCCCCCGCCTCCCCGCCAGCAGCAACACCAGAAGCCCCGGCGGCGGGGTCCGCGCCGCCCGCCGGCCGGCACCCCGGCTCCCGCCGCGCCTCCCCGCAGTCTCCGCCGCCTCCCGGTTCGGCAGAGGCCGCCCGGCAGGGGCCGGAGGCCCAGCGACACGGAGGGGGCGGAACCAGTCGAGCAGCGGCTGCTTCCCGCGGGCCCCGCTCTCGCCGCTCCTCTGCCGGGGAGCGCGTCCCGGGCACTGCGCGGGTCCCCCCTGCCGGAGGGCGGCGCGGCCGAGTGCGGCGGCGGTGCGGTCCGGGACGGGCGGCCCCCCCGCCGCCCTGAGCCGCAGCGCCCGACAGAACGAGCGCCCGAGCGAGCGGGTAAGATGGCGGCGCCCCGCTGTCGCGAGAACCCAGAGTCTCGCGAGGCCGGGCGGCGCGCGGGGGCTGCCGGGAGGCGGGGCCGGGCCGGGAGGCCGCGCTGCGGGGGCGGGGGGGGCTCTGTGGGGCCGGGGAGCGTTCGGAGCGCACGGGTGCTGCGCCGCCGTGGCTGGACGGAGCAGTGCTCTAGGGGCAAAGGAAATACCACTGTGTGTTCCCGACTGGTGTTTGAGATGCGCATGTACTTGTTTTGTTTCGTTTCTTGGAAACGCTGATAGCCTTACCTAATATGATCACAGACTGAGTGAGGTTGTAAGGGACCACATTGGGTCACCTGGCCCAGCCTCCCTGCTCTGGCAGGGTCATCCTAGAGCACATGGAACAGGGTTGCTTCCAGATCGGTCTTGAATAACTCCTTTAAGGGGCACAACCTCTCTGGACATTCTGTTCTTGTGCACAATCACCTGCACAGTCAATAAGTTCTTCCTCAGATTCAGGTGGAACTTCCTGTGCATCAGTTTCTGCCCATTGCCTCTTGTCCTGTTGCTCAGCACCACTGAACAGAACCTGGCTCCATGCTCTCGGCACCCTTCCTTCAGGTAGTTATTGATGAGATCTCCTCTCAGTTGTCTCTTCTTGAGATTGAACAGGCCCAGCTCCCTCAGCCTTTCCTTGTAAGAAAAATGCTTCAGCCCCTTAATCCACAGCATCTGGAACTGCTCCAGGAGCTCCATGTCTCATACTGGGGAGCTCAGAACTGGACTCAGCGCTTCAACTTCACTCTGGCCTCACCAGGCCTGAGTAGAGGGGCAGAATCATGTCCCACAACCTACAGGCAGTGCTTTTCCTGATGCACCCCAGGATACCATTGGCCTTCTTGGCCACCAGGGCACACTGCTGGCTCATGGACAACTTGTCATCCATCAGGAACCCCAGGTCCTCCTGAGCACAGCTGCTTTTCAGTAGGTGACCCTCAATCTCTACTGGTACTCAGGGTTATTCCTTCTAACAAGCCCACAGCTGGACACAGTTGCCTCCCGTCCACCAGCAGAGAGCAGGCCCCCAATCTCCCAGGCAGCCGGGAGTTGCTGCAATAAGGAACTGCACCCTGGACGAGCAGGAAGGGAGGCACAGTCGATAGTCCCTTGGCTCCCCACACACAAACTCCCATAAATGTTTGCAACTGACAGGAAAAGGGGTAACATCCAAATATATCTATTTTTTAAGGTTTTTTTTTTTTTTTTTCTTTAAGAAGAGGTGAGACCAAAAACAAAGTGTTTGAAAACATGGGAGTTGGCAGCAGAGGAAGACACAGGGGGTCCCAGCTCCTTAGTGTGCACCTGGCGAGAGCCCAGCCCACACTGCTGCTTGGACACCCCATGGACAGCGGCAGTGGGAGCACGTAGGATGGCCCCCTGCACACCTGTGCCCACCAGTGTGGCACCTTCCCATGGAAAGTTATGTGCTGCTTTCTGTGTACCCGGGGTTAACCAAGCACTGAAAGAAAATGCTCCCGCTCGACGTCCCTCAGTCAGATTGATCTGTGCTTTCCAAAGATCTGCATCCTGCCTGAGCTCCCGAGGCGTTCTGCACAGGCAGCGCACAATGGCAGGTGTTTAATGGAAATCATTCACTCTGCCTTTCTTGGGGTGACTCCTGAGCTGCCTGCCTGGTGTCCTCAGAGAGAGAGGAACTTCATGTAATTCACTCTCACTGAGACAGCTAAATGAGAGCTGGAGGAGGCTAAGGCTGCCTGCACACAATTATTTTTTACTTGATTATCATCCTTGAAAGTTTGTTGAAGGCTGGAGAGTGTGGCAAGCCAACCAAATAAGCTGCCAGCTTAGTAGGTACTTTGGTGAGGACTTCCCAATTACAAAATACACTTCAGTTTCCCTGCATAGTCAAAAATGAACCTCACATCCTGTCAGTAGACAGAAAATCACCAGAGCCTGAAATTTTCTGGAGACTATTCTATAAACATGTAAAAAGTCCTTGACTTACAGTCACTGACTTGTAGGTTTACTCCCCGTGAACATGTAAAAAAGGTCACTAACCTTGGGATTCTGATGGGTCTCTGAAGGGACAGGCACACAGAGATTAGATGTGATAAAAATCTTAATTTGGTTTTGGAACTGTCCCCTCAATCCTTTGCAAAAGCCAGTGTCTAGTGAAAATAATTTAGACAAGCACTGCAACTACCTTTGATCCTTGGGTATACAACAACCATCAAAAAAACACAGCTTCTAAGGCTTCCCCACATAAATCTATGGCTATAATCACAAGAGCAACTTTTCTTTTTTAGATATTTCATTTTCTAAACTTCTTTTTCAGCCATTTGAGTGCACGGTGCTGTAAGTAAATGAAATTAGTGATCACAAAAAGGTTTTCACAAATACATTTTATGCACTGGATAAGACTTGTCTGCATGTGGTAGTTTTTGAACATTTCAGTGTTTATAAAAGTGTGCTGTTGTCACACTTCTGTGGTAATATTCAGAGTAACTGTAATAAATAAATAAATAAATAAATGCTGACATTCTCAGTTCTAGAGTTTTCAGACTTGAAATCTTAAAAACCTTACAAACATTTACATCCCATATCTTCCGAAGTGACTGCAATGTTTTGTAGCATCTTTTGGGAAATGTTCATTTCATCTCACAGCTGGAATTACAGGAGTACAAAAAAAATTATTTATTAGATCTGAGGAAGTAATTTCTTTTGAAATATAAAGTGTCTTCTATATAATAAGGTGGTTTCTATTTAAGATGCAATACCTTTAGGTTCTTAATAGCAGTTTTTAAAACACATACAAAAAAGGAACAGTTTTTACTTAACTCAAACTCATTCACATGTGAAATCAGTACATTAACTAAAACAAAAATCATAAAGATCATGTTTCATTTAAGGCAACATAAGTATCTGTACAAAGGGTCAAGGTAATAATTAACTTCTACAATGTCATAATTCTGTAAGACAAATAAGTTTTTATTTCTGCTGTAGCTGTTCAATAGAAAATTGACAAACTCTTAAAGTGGAAAAAAAAATCGCCTTAATTTCATCCCTGCCTGTACAAAGAAGCCCTGAAGGGGATAACAAGGAAAAAACAGGCTGAGCAGCTATCCTTAGGTTTCAACAATTAAACGCTTTCATTTAAGAAATCCGTTTCAGCTGATACATGATAGTGATATTCCGTATCATGTATATGACCTATGGGTACCAAACATTTATTAGGAACTAAGTAACTGAATAATAATTTCAAAACTTTGAAAATTGACATATATATTCTGTGGATTAATATAAATGTTGCATTTTAACATCAATAAACCCAAAATATAAATAAACTGTCATGAAAATAAAGTAATACAAGTCTAATTCTCTTAATTCATGTATCATAGACTCCTAACAGCCCTTTTGGCTTATGAAAACTTTGCTAAGTTCTTCAGAGTAGTATAGATGCTTTCCTGTGTAATAACTCCCAAAGTTCATAGGTTTGGTGTGCACTTAGTTTGCAGTAATCTTATCTAATGCAATCTAGTGACCTTTGATGTCTAAAAACAATGGGTTGTATTTATTCACATTTTTATTGGATCACCTGCTAACGTGAGAGCTGAGTGTGGCCAGTGAAGTTGAGATCGATCCTTCCTGACATTTCTTGAGATTTCATTTTCACTGACTCCTCTCCAAAGCCATTGAAATTGTGCTCATAAGCAATCTTTGTCAATGTGTAAAGCTGCAATTTTTAAGTGTTAAAGATTTTTCTTTGAAAGTTGACATTTTCTTAACTATCCACAGATGTCTTTTAAACTCAGATTTGTCCCCTTTTTTTTTAATACAAAAAGCAGCTGTAGAAGATATTAACTTTTAGGCACATCATTCATCTTTTTGCCAAACCTATACTACCTTCATTAGTGCCTGTTTCTGTCATACAGAAAGAAAAAGTGATTAATTCTTCTTTTTTATTTGTTTGGCTATGGTTTGGTTGTTTTGGTTTGGCTTGGGTTTTTTCTTTATTAATTGAGTTTAATTTTCTTTTGAAGACAAGCCAGACTGGTCTATGTCATTAAAAAATTCCTCTATCTATGCTTCTAACACTTCCCCTTTTTATTTAGGAAAATGCAATTGCATTTGCAATTGTATTTAAACATTCATGTCTGACTGGAGGTTTTCTTCTAGTATTAAATGTGATTCTGGTTTTGCGTAGCAGGTGTAACACACCAGACTTCGGGCTCCTAGTGTCTGTTTTCTTCCAGAAAAAGCATTTATGGGAGAAAACAGGGGCTCCTGTTTTTTCCCAGAAAAAGCATTTCAGCATTATAGATCTCACGTGTGTCAGACCTGAGATCAAGGGTTTCTTGTCCCTGAAATTTATCACAACCCCTAGCATCAACACACAGGCTAAAAAGTAGGGCTGCTGAAACTGGATGGCATCAAAATGGGTTGATGGAATGAAACCATTTTGTATGTTGGTCAGATTTTTAGTTTGTACTGTCATTGAGTTTTCAGGCTTGCCATTGGTTGCTATCTAGACATGTATCTGTACATGCATTGCCTTTACTCTCTGTAAAAGGGTCGAATGATATTCCTCCTGATGCTCCTTGTCTATGGCGAGTTTCACTTTAGGAGGCATCAATATAAGTTTTGAGAATCATGTCACAGAACTGATCCAGACCTGAAGACTCCCCCTTCCATCCTTCACAAACAGAAAATGTTTCTCCTTTCTTGAGCAGCTGAAACCTGAGGTACTTTTGCCTTTCCCTATGAATATACCTACTAGTGCTTCCGCAGGTATAACAAATAAGGTCAGCTTTGTAATACTTTTACTTGATTTTGGTCCAAGATGATCAATATTTATAGGAATGTTTAGTCCTTTGCTTTTTTTCTATTGAATCCTGTGTAGTGAATTTAACCAAATAGAGCCATTGCTACTTAAAAAGCAGGGTCTGTAGAAGCTCTCAGAGCAGATGGTCTGTATGTCTTCCTCTAACCTTGAAACCAAAATTTTACTTATTAAATAAGTTCTGGACATTAGACAACTTCCTTGTCCATAATCTTTCTATACAACAACCCTAAACTTTGGGATTATTTTTCTCTCCCGTTTTCTCTTGCTGCAGAGAGCAGATAGGTGACATAAATGGAGAAAAGGGATCTACATGGCCCTACTGAGCAAGAGAGGACTCCAGAGGTGCCTTCCAACCTAAATCACCCTACAATTCTATGAAAGGCTTTGTACAGCGTGTCCCAAAGCCACAAGTGTTTGAAATATTCGTGGCTGGTGCATGTAGCATTTAACTTGAGATTGCAAGTCATAGAATAGAGAATTGCTTTTCTGAACTGACCTAACAGTTGTTTGACAGGTTTTGTTGAAAGCCAAGGTTGCAATATATTGCTACTGTCAGAAGTCAAACCTACAAATTTTGTGGTTTTAATTATTGTTTAAATACAGAGACCAGAAGTGGGACATTTAGTTGATATTTAGCAGAATACATCACACTTCTGAAGTCACACTATGCTAAATATGTATTGTATATCTCTAAATGGCCTTGTATTTTGAAACGTAGGAAGTGTTGGTTTTATAAGTCAAGATGCTGGTGTTTTAGAACCTCATTAGTTTGTACTAATGCAAGGATAACTTGTTGTGGACTTGCTCATTAACTTGTACCAGAACAGAGGCAGGATTGCTCCACTTTGCCAATGGCAGCAAAATTAACCTTAGCCCCTGCTTGTGCCTATGGGAAGGATGACTGAAAAAGGGGCTTGGGTGTAATTAATACCACCTTCATTTTCTTCCCAAGTTGCAGAGTAGCAGGAAAGGAAAGACATAGCTCATAACTCTGCCCTTATGACACCAACCAGCAGAACTTCTTCCAGAAATCTTGTTAATGGAGTCTCAAGCTACTGTGTCATTCTGGTTTGCACGAGCCACACCTGAACTTATGCCTGCATGTGGGGTAAGAGGCTGCCCACATTCCCCAGTTCCCTCGGGCAAACTGCTGTGAAGGAAGGGTTGAGACTGGAGGCAACTCTGACGCTGCTGATGGTGCTGCAGTCTCAGCTGTCATGTCACGAAGAACATACGCTGTGGTTGGGATTTACTGCTAGGGATGAGAGGCTGCCTCCCTAGTAATTAACTTGGTCCATCCCAAGTTCAAAGTCCTGTCTACAGTGTGTCAGACACCACCTAATGTTCTGCCCCATTTTTGGTCACTCTACACAGTATGTGGACAGTTGATTCCTGGAGTGGCGGATTTTCACTTTGTGCTGTCTAGTGTATTCTGCTTCCCAAATCTTGTGGGGAAAAAAAAAAAAAGGTATCATTTCCATTTCAAATGTTAATAATACGAAAAATGTAGGAGGAAGCAAGCAGGATCTTTATTTTGTCCTTCCTGCTACCCCTCATGCCCAGCTCACCTTCCTATTAAATTGAGCAAGAATAAAGGGAAATTGTTTTCCCTAGTTTTTTTTTTTGTAGGGTATACCATGCTGGAGAGAAGGCATTCCTGAGTCACAGTATGAACCTTATTGCCTCTGAGATGGCTCAGCTATCTAAGAGCATAATAAAATTGTAATAAATGAAAAAGCAATCTCAAGTGCCAGAATGTACTTTATCCATTTATTGTGAAACCACTTATTTATTTTTAATTATAAATAAATATATTTTCTTAGTTAAGACTGAAATAACCTGCTATTATTAAAGGCTGCTGAGAAGCCACATGACTAATCCAGCAAGGATGGCTTCATCCTACAGATGAAAGAGCTCTGTGTTGAATGTAGCAGAACCACTGCAAAGAATTTTAAAGGATACCTGCTGTCATATTTGAGGTGGAAGTTGTATTGTTCACACCACCTGTTCTTCTTCATAGTAGACTATATATAATCATGTATGGTGATGCAATAAAGTCTTGGTTCTATGACTTCCTGTAGAAGGAACAAATAAATTGCTCCTGAGAGGATGAAGCTGTGTTCTTTTTATTACTGGTACTGTTTGGTTTTGGGGTGCTACGGGGTTTACAATTACACAATTAAAAAGGATCTAATTTTAGCATTAAAAAGGTTATTTAAATCTTCTATGTGAACAATTTATTAGATAAGCTATTCTTTTAAAGATTTCAGATTGCCCACCATGGAGATCAGGATGTCTGTAACTAGCTATTCTTAAACATTATCTGCAGTATTACAAATACTGAGAAAATTGCTGTTGTTCCTTGTGGCATTTTTATATTTTTTAATTGTCAGTTCTTGGGAAAAACTGTCAGGAAGCTTGGAAATAAAATATTTTAAAAATAATTTTAGTTTCCATTCGAAGCAACTTTTAGTTTTTCTCATTGAGGAAGCTGAAACAGTGCAGTGCTTCAAATTTGTGTTCATTCTGTTGTGCACAGATGTTATCCTGGTTAGGACTTGCCCAGGTCAATGTTGCTGCAAAGCCAGGAGAGGGAGCACAGACATTGCCGCTTCTTGGTCATGCTTTTAAAGGTTACTTGGATTATTTCCAGAGGAAAATCACTAAACTTGCTTTAAGAGAAGGCATTGTGGTATACTCTTTTTCTGCTTTTTTATTCTCCCAAGTTTTTGAATAATATTTAATTAGAGGAAATTAAAAAAAATGATATTTTCATCCTATAAAGCAAAAAAAAAAACAAACAAAAAAAAAAAACAAAAAAAAAACAAAAAAAAAAACCAACCCAAAAAACCCCACACTACAACAACAAACCTGCAATTTTTATGAATGGCTGGTATAGTATTTTAACATTCTAGAAACTTTTAAGGAGTTCTTTTGCATTTTTTTCTGTAGACACTGAGGAGGGTGAAGTTTACCAGAATCCAAATGTAGGAGAAAAACTTGATTCACTGCATTAGAAAGTGTCTTTCAGTGTGTTTTTATAGTTTTACTCTAACTTCAGATCATATGTTTACTCAGTAATTTTCAGGTATTAAATTATTTTAAAGACACAAAGGGTACATAAATTCTCTCCAACTTTTTAATAGCAATTGTTAGAACTTCCCATATCTCACTTCTGACATAATTTCCTCGATTTCTCAGTTCTAATTTCTTGTACCACTGAGATATTTCTGACTTTAGAGAGAAAACCATCTGAAAGTGCCTTGTTTCATCCTGATACTACTACTTAATCAATTGATATAGGAGAGTTGCACTGCTTTCCTGTAGCAGGACTTGGATGAAGCTTTTCTAAGAATTCCCTGGATAAAATAAAAATGTATAATCTGTGAGATGGCTTTGTAGTACTGAACAAATATTCACTCATGTCTTTGGTTTGAGATCTGTGCCCAAAGAGCATTGACAGCATTACAAGGATGACATCTTACAAGTCAGGCATGCCTGAGTGAAGGCTGCCAGTAGTCCTGATGGCCAGCTCTGTCATTCCGGGCCACAGACTCTCTATCCCAGGTGCTCAGGGAGCAGGAGGCTGGCTTCTCACTCAGACTGCATGAGGCAACATTTCCAGTCACTTCGTAACTCTATGTGTCTCCCCATGGCTCCTTATATACTCAACAGATATGACCTTACCACCTGTGATCTGTGTATAGAGGTCTCATAGGAGAAGGCATGGTAGGTGCAATAATACAAATGATAATCACCTGGCCACACAGATCACAAAATGGTGGAGTTTAAAATTTGCAGTGAGAGAAAAGGTTAGTGAAGTCACTACTCTGGACCAGAAGAGAGCAAGCCTTTAGTTGCTGAGGGAGGCAGTTTAGAGTGCCCTGCCTTTTGAGGACATAGGGCTTTCTGTGAGAGCAGGTCAGTTTTTAAGAACCACCTTCTGTAGGCCCAGGAGCTGGGTATACCATGGTATTGTAATTCAAGCAAGTGGGACAGTAGACCATGTTAGCTGAACTGGGAACTCCTTTTGCCACTTGGGTGAAAAAGAAATTGTTCTCTGGAAGCAAGGTCAAGCTTTGTAGGAAGATCACAGAGCTGTAGTTCTCATGTGTAGGGAGAAAACACTAAAGGCAAAGAGTTGAAACTAGTCAGTGTTGTGTCAAGACAATAAAAATGGCTTTTTAAAGTATGTTCATAGCAAGAAGAGGTTTAAGGAAAATACTGAACCAATACCTGATGAAGCTGGTCACCTGACAAATGGTGATGAAGAAAAGGCACAGGCATTGAATGCTTTTTTTGAGTCAGTCTTTAATATTACTGATAAGCGTTGGGGTGCTGAGTCACTGAGTCACAGGGCTGCAGGAATAGTGGCTCTCCATTTGTGGACACCAGAATTTTAAGGAACCAGCTGTATCAGCAGACTGTTCACAAGTCCATGGGGCCTGATGGGATTCATCCTAGAGTTCTGAAGGTGCTGGTGGATGTTATGGCAGGACCTCTCTTGACCATCTACCAAAGGTCTTGAATGTCTGGGGGGGCGTCCCTTCTGACTGGAAATTGGCCAGTGCTATTCCCATCCACAAAAAGAGCAAGGGAAGACCCAGGAATTTAGAGACATTTTATTCTACCCTCAGTTTTTGTAAAAAACACTGTAGAAGATTATACCGGGTACAACTGAAAGGCATTTAAGGAATGAAGTAATCATCAGTCACAATCTATATGGGCTCACAAAGAGAAATTCCTATTTAACTATAATTTTATATTGTTCTATGACAAGGTCATCCACCTTATGGATGAAGAGAATGCAGTGGATGTAGAGTTCTGGATTTTAGTAAGGCTTTGGATACTGTCCCTCACAGCATCCTTCTGGACAAGTTGTGCAGTTGTGGGATGAGCAGTACATGGTGCACTGCGTGAAGAACTGCCTGAATGACAGAGCTCAAAGCGTTGTAGTGAAGAGGTGGTATAGCAATACAAAGTAAATGCAGGTTTCCCATTCTTAACACCTTTTCCAGAGTATGTTTACATTTTCTTCTGCAGCCTCTGAGGAAGGTAAAGCTTATCAAAATGGATGAAGCTTATCAAAATTGATGAATCATAGTGGATGGAGGGAAGACAGTTATATTAAATGCTGATACAAGAACATAGAATTTTCTCAGAAGCTACTCTGAAACTGGACTATTTCCTAGAATAATCAATTAAGTATACAAGGATTTTCTATCTGCTGTTTATGCAAAGTTCTGAAGGATTTTCAGATATATTTTTATATAAAAGATGCAGCACTTCTGATATAAGAAAACTAGTTTTGTATGGAGTTTTTTGTTTGTTTTGTTTGGGTTTTTTTTACCTTTAGGAAAGGCAGAAGATGACAATCACTATTTATACAGTTCGTGAAATGCTCCGACCTGGTCCACAACGGTTTGTTTCCTGCATCCAACTTCTGATTCTTAGCTAAATGCCTTTTTTTCTTACCTTTTCCCATATTGCAGCATCGACCCATAGTGTATGTCTCGTATATACGTCATGTGGTGTGACAGAAAAACACCTCTTCCAAAAACTCTCCTCTTATCCCGCTAGAGGGAGGCCTCTCCCTGTATACTCATGGGATCATGGGAAACAGTTCCACTGACTGAGACTCTAAACAAAAGTTTTTAGGAATGTTTAGGTCTAATGGTAAGGGTTATCCTGCAATGAAATTATATGTAATGAAATGTAAAGAAGTGAAATTTCTGTCAGGTTTTAGGAAAAAAAAAAAAAAAACAACCACCAAACCGCAAAAAACCCTGGATATTTGTATTTGCTTTTTTGCTTTTTTTTTCTTTTTTTTTTTTTTTTTTTTTTTTTTTTTTTTTTTTTTTTTTTTTTTTTTTTCCTTTTAGGTAGGTATGTATTTTCTGGGGTTTTATTAAAAAAAAACAAAACAAAAAAAAAAAAAAAAAAACAAGACCCAAAAAACAACAATCCTGAGCACATTCTGAGGAGTACAGCTGACAGAATTTTAGACATATAATTCTTGGAAATGTAAGAATAAACAGAATTTGTACACAAGTATTTGGATCTTCATTATCAGCCATATTAATATGTCCACAAAATTGTTGGCTCAATAAACCTTGACTGTGTTACAAATCTGAAGCCAAGCACTTGCACCAGCACTCAGTAAATATGTTGTTCAACTAAAAATAGAAATTACTGTCACCAGCAAAGGGTGTCCATGAGGGAATGATATATACTATAAATACACTAAGATGCATGTGGATTAGTTTAATCTAATGAAGTATATGTAAACAAACCAATGGAGGGCTTCCTTTGAATGGAGGAAGTAGGATGAAAAGAAAAGGAAGTTCAAGGGAAACTGATAGATAAACTCCTTAATATTATGCTTTGATTAAAAACAAAAAAGCAACAAAAATGTTTCTTGTATGTTGTGCAATTATTACATTAAGAACTTGCACATGACTGTCCCTACATAAGTCAATCAATTTTAGGAATAATCTGAACAGTAGTGGGATTTCTTCTGTATTTATCTTACATATACAAATATCAGCCTGTGGTTTCAAGTATTTAAATTTTCCACCTGAGATACTTGAAAAGGGACAGAAGTTCAGAGAGTGATTGCTTAGTTTTCTAAATGTGGCATTTTATATAAACCAGGCACATTTATAATTCAGGTGAGATTCCCAAAAAAACATGCAAAATAACTGATGACATTTTAAAATTTAGGCCATGGAGTTAGAGATATGAAAACATTTTAAAAAGAGTAATTTATTTGTTTTCGATATCCTTTTTATGTTTCCATGTTCATCTGTAATCAGGAAATTGTGGATAGAAATCACTTTGATATTCATGTTGAGCAATACATTCAGTGCTGGTAGCTCATGGTCATTTTGAGGTGCAGGCTGAGCTCCGGGTTTGGAGCCCCAGCCAAGAGGACATGAACTGCTGACCCTTTGCTGGACAGAGGGCACAGGGGCCTGTGGCCCAGCCAGGTGACCGGGAGCTCAGGGACACGGCAGGAGCCGAGCACTCAGCTGAAAGACCCCAGACTTTACCATGCACAGACTGTGAGGGTATGAAAGCCCAGGGATTGCTTTGTTCAGGGTCTGTCCTCAGAGGCACGAGCTTGGCCTGTTATTCTCTGATTGCACCATGATAAAATTGTTTTAGGGATCCAGATGTCTGAGATTCTGCTGTGGAAATCCAAGGGTTGAGCCAGTATGCCAGCTGTCAGCTCTCTGAAGCTGCCCACTGTGAAGGGACCTTGGTCCCAGCAGTGACAGTCTCAAGTGGTGGGAGTGTGACTGCCAGAGTAACTCCTGGATGGTCAGACACGGATAGACATGTTCAAAGAGCTTTGGCAAAACACACACATAAAATTATATCAGAAATTTTAAAAATATTGATAATAATGCAGTCACAGGTTACAACAGGACTTGTACAGAAATAATTCCTTTAAGTTTATTTGCAATGAAACATAGACACAGACACACAGAAAGGGATATCTTTCAGCTCCCGAATCTGACTTTGGTCAACGTTTATTACAATCTTGTTGGTTTAAAAAACAGTCCTCCTCACTATTTATTCAAGAGGGTGTTGAAAGCCTGTGGATAGATACCATGTCAAATTAGGAGAAGTTAAGAGGAAGACCCAGCTCTGATGACTGAGGTCTCAGCTAAGCCATGCAGGGAAAATACCAGCTGGCTTTGAAGTCCAGCCAGATTTAAGTGGATTAAATTAATTCATGTATGACCCCATTAAAGACAATTTTCATAGGGAGTCAGTGGGCAGTTTCAGCTAAGTGCGTGAAATGACTTTGGAAGAGATAATCTAATTTTTCTCTGGCAAAAGTTATAAAGTTAATAAACTATAACTTAAGTGGAGTATAGTTAATCTCCCCACACATACACACACACAGAAACTGTTTTAATAAGTGAAATTAAAGAAGTAACGTCTTAGCATTAAGAAAAACCCTGCAGACATTTTCTATTGATTTTCTCAAGGTTATAGCCCAAGATAGGCCAATATCTATGTAGCCAAAATAATCCAATATATATTGGATAATTGTTCTACTACAGGATAATGAAAAGGAAGAAAAGACAAAGGACTTTCATATAGTTAGACAATAAAAATGTTGTTGGCCATATATACTGTCTACGCTTGGCCTTTTTACAATGTGATTCTGGCATCTTCTATTTCTCTGTTATTTATTGATCCTCAAATGCATGTGTTTGTGCAAATTCATAGAAAGTAGCTGTGTTCATGCCTAAACATTATCCAAAACATTAGCTACTGATACTTTGGGGCACACACACAGTGGTAAAGTACAAGGCCATCGTGGGGGGAAGAAACACAGTGTTATAAGAGAGTTGGATGAGGAAGAAGGGTTATTTGGTTCAAAATATTGCAAGCACTTCCATGAATATCAGTAGTACAACCTATAATAAAATTATCCAGCTGCATCTCCTGGTGGTCAATATACAGCTGTGTCTGCTGCCTCCTTTACAGATAGGCTCTGTCAGGAAGCAGCAGCCCTGGGATACTCTACAAGGCCAGTGTAGCTGGCAGCTGGGAGGTATGGAGGGGCTGGCAGGACAATTCCCACCACACAAACAAGGGGAAAAGAGGAGAGGTGGTGATGGGAACCAGGTCAGCCAGCAATCCAGGCAACTAGACATGTCCATGGGGATGAGGCAGGGGTCTGGGAAGTCAAGGGAAGTGTGTGGGGATTGTGTCTGTGACAAACTATCGAGGTCAGCTACCACCCAGTGATCTCCAGGCAAGCCTGTAGTGGTGAGGAAAGTCCAAGGTCATTGTTCTGATAAAATGGACAAGTGGATCGGAAAAGGATTCTTGCAACCATTCAAAATAATGATATACTACGTGGTTGATTTTTTTTGCTTTACTCTGCATTTCATCTTGAGCATTGAAACACAGTTGTTGCCAGCAACATGGCAAAATGCTACATTGCTGTTTTTCTATTTGACTGTTCCTATTTTTTGAAATACCTAAATATTACAGCTGATGCTGAGAAGTCAGAATGTCAATGCTTAGCAAAAGCTTGTAGTAGAAAGGTTTAAAAGCTAAACAGAAAATAGCAATATTAGCCCCATTTTCCAAGTGAGAAGGAGTACTCGGCCAAAATTATACAAGAAGACCTAAACCCTTGTTTCACAAGTCTTCTGTCTGATGAGTGGTCCAGGTTCCCTGGCTGTGACTAGTAGTTCTGTATTCCTAGCTGGAAGTGGCCATGACACAGAACTGGAGTCAGTACTAGAGGATTTCTTTTCTCTGACCAAACTGGGTGAATAATTTTCACTACTTGAGCAGTGTGTGACCAGAACAATAATGTTTGCATTATCAAACCCGGGAATATTTTCATATTTCTCAGGGAAGATGCACAGCCAGCTACAAGGCACAGGCAGATTGTAGCATCAATTTCTTATTTATTTGTGAGGGAAAGAAAGAGGTACTGAGACTAGACAAAAACCAGAGACCCACAGTGCCTCCATGTCAGTTCTGTCTGGGGTTCAAGACTGCGCAGCATGACCCCAGCAGGTCAGACAGACCAGACACAGACACAGAGACTTACATGGCTGCTTCAATCTTATCCTAAGCAGAAACACTTTTTGATTTGAGATTTTTCCTGCCACCACTTAATCCTCAAGT
The DNA here is from genome assembly GCF_024509145.1 of Vidua macroura. NCBI lineage: Eukaryota > Metazoa > Chordata > Aves > Passeriformes > Viduidae > Vidua > Vidua macroura. The sequence continues at coordinate 48,219,291 of NC_071572.1, read as the reverse complement.
CCCTTGCTTTTCCCTATGTTTGGGCACTTCCTGCTGTACACACTGATTGGTGGTCTACACAGAAAATTTATGATGTCCCATCCCCAGAAGAGTTCAAAGCCAGGCTTGATGGGGCTTTGAGCAGTATGATCAGTGAAAGGTGTCCCTGACCCCAGCAGGGGGAGTTGATCCAGATGGTCTTCAAAAGTCCCTTCCAATTCAAAACATTCTATGGTTACGAAAATACTGCATTCAGCTTTGGACTGCCTGATACAGGACATAGAAGTGAGTTCAGTGGAAAACCATCAGAGTGGTTGGAGCCTGTGAGAAGGTGCTGCGGACAAGAGCTTGTTCAACTTGAAGAAATCATGGATTAGGGGACACCTAGTAGAAGCCCTCACCTAACAGTGCCTGGGGTGAGGTGAGCAATGAGATGAAGCTTTGTTCTTCCCAGTGGTGCGTGGTGAGAAGAGATGACAAGCACAAAGTGAGACAGACTGGACATAAGAAAGAATTTCCTGCAGGGAAGCGGACTGTCCAGCAAGGTTTTGCCATCTCTGGCCTTGAAGGTGGTCAGGATTTGACTGGATGCATGCTGAGCAACCTGGTCTGACTTCAGTGAACAGGAGGTTGGTCTAGAGACTTATTGAGATCCTTTGCAGCCTGAATTATGTTGTGTGTTTATGATCTGTATCTCTGTTAGTCACCTTGGTCTCCCTTTATAATTAACATTTCTAGGAAATTATTACTTGGACCTATTTATTATGAGTATTTATTTTAACTGAGAGGAATGGTGCTATACAACTGTTTCTTCACTATGAAAACAGTTCAGACAGCTAACTCAGATCTAATTATCAAGATGTTAAGTGTCCAAAACTAGGTCAGGTGTATCCCATCTGTGTGTATGTGCCCCCTGAAGGGCCCAATTAAATTCCAGCAAGGGAAGGAAGGAGTTATTTCTGTACAGCATTAGAGCAGTTAAAACACTACCTCCAAAAGAAAGATACTGGAAATCAGGACTGCATTCCTCAAATCCTTATATTTTGATCCAAACCTCTTTAATACTAAACTAATAAATGTGTAGAGCATGGAATTTTCTATCTTTCTGTTAATTCTGTCTGCTTTTTTCCCCCTTTTCCATCTCTGGCCCCTTACACCTTGCACGAGGCTGTGCTCTCTGCCACTCTCTTCCATGGATTCATGGCTTCTTCCTGAGCCAGCCACAAGGCCAGCTCTGTTCCACAGGGAATGGTATGGCTGCTGCTAAACCTAGGTTCTGTCGGCATCAGAAAAATTATAAATAGCTGATTTAGGTGCTTCTGGTGGGACTTTGATTTATGGTAAAGGGACAAAGTCTGATTTTTAAATTGAATTGTTTAATTTTTTTGTGTGTGTAATTTGTCAATAGACTAGAGAAATAACATTCATGCTACCACAGAATCTTGTCCTTTTTACCAGTGTAATAGTAACTCAGCATGAACTCTTTAATACATTTTGTAGCTTTATATATAGACATAAAAAACAGTGGCATGTTTATTTATGTTGCTAATAATGTGTTGGCAACAAACAATACAATTAAGTACATCAATAAATTATCACAGTACCCTTGCCATCCTTGCCTATTTTTATTACAAAGAGTCCATAATTCCATGGAGTGTCAATACTACTCTGATTTCTAGGCTTGTCAAAACCATGCCTTTAGCTTAATAGTACCCATGGTTTTTCATGCATTCTTAGTGTTCTGTGCTTTAAGCCCTTTGATTTTTCCTGCATATTCATTATACCAAGGCACTTTGTGTTGCTTTTCTTCTATCACTTTGCACATTATTACCATTTTCCTTTGTGATCCAAGCAACCTCATCTTTGCTTGTAATAATTCAAAGCAAGAATGTGATCCTGCATTTGAAAATCTACATCTTCCTAACACAACTCCTCCTTCTATGTGGTATATTTTGTCTTCAAACATTAGCACCCTGAGGCACATGTGTGACTGAACCTTGAGAATGTGTACTTTCTTTTGAAGTTTGTTTGCATTGCTAATTCACAACAGGGTGCAACTCAGGATTCCTGAGCACAGAAATAAGGACTGGCTACCATTCTTTTATTTTGGCATCTCACTCACAGACTTGTATGTTTTCTTCCATAATTATTGCAAACTGTAGACTCCACACATATTGATAGATTTATTTTGTACTAGTCTGTTATAGAAAACTCTAACTTAACCTAATCTTTTTTATTATTGTTACTTGACAACATTAATGCTGTTGCAAGGTCTTTGTTGAAACATCTGCTGTACACAGGAATCTTTCTTTGCTAACATGCTTCAGTTATTTGCCTGAAGGCCACTGCAGAAGAGTCACATTTTCTCTTTAGGAACTGTAGTTATCACTCAGTAAAATTAATTACCATTATGTCACCAGAATTTTTCTTTCAAATTGAGCATGAGTGGCCTAGGACAGATCTTGCTAGTCTAAGTTTACTTTATTCGTGCTGGGGTTGTTATGATTATCTATTTAGGATTAAAATACTTTTCTTCCTCCTTTGTATTTTTCTTGCAACTGTGGTAGGTTAAATTACTGAATGTATTTCCAGTAGACATTTGCAGAAAAAAAGGTCTATACTTACAGATCAGTCTTCTGTTTTTCTATTCATGATTTTTACTGAACTCAGTCCAATTATTTAGTTTGAGCAGTCTCTAGATATGGAACTCTGTAGTTCCTCTTTCCATTAAATTGAACCACCCAGAACTTTTTTATGAATATATGCTGAACAACCAACTACTTTAATGGCAGAAATTAAAATAAATGCTATTAAAATATGCTTTCATACAAGCCTTCTATGTTTTTCATTAAAAGCCTGATTGTTAAAACTGATATTCATGCCTATTTATTAAAGAAGGTATTGCTCAAATATGCAAGCAAGTATGCCTATGCCTTACACATAAAAAATATGCTATGATAAAATAGAAAGTGACCTTTGATGAAGACACTCTCACTTGAATGCCTATGACTATTTTCGAGAGAAAAGATATTTAGAAACACAGATTTCAGACTTCTAAAGACTTGATAAACAGTAAGCTGGAGTAATTAGCTAGATTTTTTGTGTGTCCATGAAGAATAAAAAATCCCATACTAGATTCTTGCTTGTTTCATTTTTTAGAAAAACAAATGCTAGTGACTGGGTTTGCCACTCAATATTCCGTTTTGTGTTTTGATGAGTCTAAATAAAAAAATAATATATTATTTATGTGTTATATGAGAATATGTAAACATTTTAGGCCCTATTTTAACAATGCCTTTCTACTTTGCTAAGTGTTGCTCTTTTTATAATTATGTTACTGATGTCAGTAGCAGTAATATGAATTTTAAGTATTGCATAATATTTCAAATGTAATTTGGAGTCTCAAAATCCATGTACAGTCCTGTGCACAGCCTGAACATGAAGATGAAAAAATAAGGAAGTTTTCAATATTATGAATATAAATTATATTAAATATATAAATTAGATCTTTATATGCTCTGGGAAAAATAATCTCTGGTTCAATTCTGCTTATTTCACTGGCATAATGAAGGGATGAATTTTACCCTGCATGTCATCTCAGGGCAAAAAAAAAAAAAGAAAAAGAAAAGAAAAGAAAAGAAAAGAAAAGAAAAGAAAAGAAAAGACCAAAAACCTCTCTGAAGAATGGAGAAAAATACAGTAAATATTTCCCAGCTCCTGTTCTATGTGTGTTCGTACAGCTGATGTATTGAGGTAACTCAGTTGGAGCATGAGCACAATAGGCAGCCACTCTAATAATTGTACCAGATGCTTAAAAGCTTCTCCTCAAAGTTTTGTTAATTTTTTTTTCCTTTCTCTGAGAGATTCTAAGCCTTTCTCAACAGGAAGCCGAGCCTTTTTACTTACTTATGGAGGAAACTGATGCTTTAATCTTAGCTTTTGTTACTATTTACCTGCTCTCTTTTACAATAGAACCCAAAAACACAGTTTCAACATTTCATGTGTAGATAATTCTCTCCTTAAATCATACCAGAAGCAGACGTTTTATACAAAATACTTTTTTAAAATAGCAAACCAGGAAGAATAGCGGCTCCTTTTATGAATCCTTGTAGTTTTCATTTAAATGGAAGATAAGAAACCTCCTTAATTAAATCTTGATTTAAAATTATTTAATTCATTTTGAATCAACTTTCAGATTGTAGTTGTCAGCTATCACATAATTAGTCATATCTTCATTGCCACTTTGGGGCTGTGGTGGACTTATGTAAGGTAGACCACTGTTCTCCTTCTCAGGCTTTCTAAATATTAAATAGAAGGAATCCCAAAGCAATCTTAGGTCTGAAAGAATATTGTTTTCTTAAAACGTGTCATTAGACTCTAATACAATTCTTTAATGCCCATTGGCTAATGGAATTTTCCTGTCTCTAAGTTTCCTTTCATATAATCCTGATGGCATTTCCCTTCTGATTAGTCCATCTGTCCTTCCGTGACACAGCCCCATCAGTACATCTCATGCCACTCACTCGTGCTGGGCAATGCCTGAAGATAATTGAGGAAATAAGGACATATTTCTGCTTATCAGTGAAACAGAGCAATTCACAAAGTAACTTTGTAAGAGTTGTCTTTGAAAAGTTCATTATGTTTTGCCTTTCAAACCAAATAACTACTTTTTTTTTTTTTTTTTTTTTCCTAGAAAGCTTAAACACGCCTGAAGAGATGCAAATACTTTTCTAATCTTTCTTCCTTTTTAAATAGCTTGGGTCTTACCATGAACATCTTAAATTTTTTACTTTTAAACCAGCATCACAATCTGGTTTTCCTTTTCTTTATTGATTTACTACCTTGTGAAAGCTCCAAGTTTCAATTACTGTGTGACAGAGATCAGGAAAAAAAATCACAAACTCATGGAAAATAAGGTGGGGATTGACTCCCAAGAGCTACATATACCAGTGTTTCTTAGTATTGTTATTTATTTCCAGCAGAGGTGATCACACTGATGCCAGTGGACTACTCAGAGTAAGGTATTTTTTAATACAAGCAAGAAGACCATAGTCTGCCTGCCTAAAAAATACAGTGCAAGGAACAAGACTGAATCCACAAAGGACTGCACAATCAAAGTCTGCCTTTCACAAGTTACTATGTTAACACCATATCTGAGAAAGTGAGGTGCTGAAAAGCTGGAAAGAACATCCTAGTCTAGTGGGAAAGATATTGTGGGAAGGATATAGTGGGAAGGTCTTTTCTCGCTGATATTAGTATAAGTGAACCAAGTGGATTAGGCTAATCTTTAGCAAACAGGAGCAGTGAAATAGTAAAAACCCCAACCAAATGAGAGGTTCTGTTTTTAGAAATCCTGAGCACCTAGGAGTGCTTAATAGCCATGACTGTCCTAGCAATTTCAAAATATTGGAGAGAATCCTCAGGCACTTTAATGTAATGCTTTGTATCATTAAACTGAAAGTATGATCTCTAGGAGAAGTCTGGGCTTTGCCCAGCTATCTAGTGATTCCTAGGCATGGTGTGGGGAGCAGCATGGGTAAGGGACCTTTCCCAACAGGCAATTTAGGTCAGGCCACCCTGTTCAGGACAGCCTAGTCACATAGCTATAGGGGTGAGGGCTGCTCCATGCCAATTGCCTTTAGTGCCAGCAAAGAGTCCTTGGTGCATTTGATTTCTTAATATAGCCCAGCCAGCTGATGTGGAAATTTCCAGGTGCCTGATAATTTAGAAAGTTCAATTGCTTAAGTTGAATGTATGGATTAGGGCCTAATTATAGACCTATTTTAAAAAATACATTGGCCTGAATAACTGGATGAGTACAGGGCAAAGAGTTCTTCCTTAATGTGGGAGGAAACTTGATGGCTAGGAGACATGCCAGATGCCATTTGCCAGCTGGATCACTCCTTCTGAGCACTGTATTGGCTGTCCCCTCCTCTGGCTGCTCAATAAATTCCCAGAAATGCTCCCTCTGTTACACATTTATTATAATTTAGGCACACAAAAAGACTTAGGTTATTGTCAGCAAATAGTTGTGAATAAAACAGCAATACTAATGACTTGACTTGATTTTCTTATATTCCTTTACCTTCTTTGCTACAGCAATGCATCTTCCAACAAGTCATGTCTAAAAACTAATTGATAAACTAACAAGTTTCAGGCTGCAAATATGTAAAATAAATCCTCATGTTAAATGCTCAAAGTTGGAAGAAAAAAACACTGCACAGACATTTCACTCTTTGAAGTGCACAGCTTCTTTTGGCTTCAATGAACCATGAAAATATCAAAGGGATAACTTACAATTCAGTATTTTGATGTTCATCAGTCCTCAGATTGCTTAACTAAGAAAAACAGTGGCATCAGTATTGTACAGCAATGCATTATACACTTCAACTTTTTTTTTTTCCTGTTGGTATGATTGTCTCAAATAATTCTGTTAAAGAACACAGAATCTTCAGTGGTCCTTGTGAGGTGATGATCCTTTAAAAACTCAAAGTGGAAAACTTTTCAGGGAAAGTGAAAAAATCAGCCTAGTTTGTATGAAAATGACACTTGAGTGTATCCTTCCTTTTGAATCTATTTATTCTTTCAATGTATTCTTGAAGAAGGGATTGAAAATTTAAAGGAAAATTATGTTCTATAAATTTATGAAAAATGAAATTCACTGACTGAAATATAAATTGGTACTTAATCTTATAATATATTGAATTGTCTTTCTTACTCAAATATTCCATCTGTAAAAGCAACAACCAGAAAAAGCCCTGTTAAGAATCTTGTATATGAGAAAGTATTTCACAATTAATTTTTGGTACTGAAGTTATCTGAAGAATAATTATAAGCATTCCATCATTGTCCCCAGGCCTTAATTTACTCTGTCCCCAAATAATTCTTAGTTGATCCTTGTAGTAATTTCAATTGCTTTAACTTACTAATGTTTATGTTTGCAGGCTGGTGGCTAATATAATTTGTCAACTTACAATAATAAGTTTCTTCTTGTTATTGATATTGATCTCAAATTATTTTGTCCAACTTCAATAACTCAATTTTTTCCCTCCACAATCTATGTATCTTATTTCATAACCAAATAATTAACATATCTAAAGAGATGGTGGAACTCTTCTGTAGTTGTGATATTCTGAAAATTTTATCTGATTATTAAAAAAAAATTTCAATACTCATTTTAAAGAAGCTACTGTATATCCTGGAGTACTCCTAAACTGATACACTGAAAAGATTTCCTTCTTTATCGATATAGTACATTTTTCAGCTTCCAGCACCTAATTTTATCATTCAAGTTCTTTGAGATTCCTAATTTTTCATCAAAACCCAAGGCTATTTTACAGAATGTCACAACATGCGTTCCCCCCTGCCACCGATTTTATAAAATCAATATATTTAACAGTATTTTTCATGTTCTTCTTGAGTTCTTCTTATATTTGTCTTCTTCTGATAGATATAAAACATTTGATCCCCTAGGAGTAGCTTTATTTTAAATCTCCTATTGATGTTGCCTTCTCATTTCCTTTGATTTTGGGTTTGTGTAGTGAAGATGGCAATAATGATAGAGATGCTAAGATAATCTTTCAAATTAATCTAATCATACTTTCTCCAAAGTTGTTATGTCTAACTGTTCATCTGTTCCACTGAGATATCTTCTGACTACTAAACCTAGCTTGTTAAGTCTTTTTGTTAACATTTGTATTTTATAATTAATCAAGAGATTTACCAGCATGTAATTTTGCTTTTCAAGCAGTCTGATTTCCTCTTGTTCATTTAAAAAAATATCTCTGCCATAATAGCTTCCAGAAAAAGCTGTTTGCTTATGAGATAATTAAGAAGCTTATGCAAACATTCTCTCAATTTTTCTGTAACTGTATTCATTGAAGCAAAAAGATATCCATTTTCATTCTCCATCAGATCTTCTCCACTTCAGTAATAGTATCTTCCATTTTCCCTCTGCCCCATTTAATCTCCTTCAGAGGTATATAGCCAGTGATTCTACCACCAGCTCTTCACTGGTTTGGAGGTCTGAAAAGGAGAAGGAAGCAGTCTACATAAGTAGGGCGAAGTGTATGGATAGAAATCAACTGCTGATTATTTTTTTTTTGAAAAAAAAAATAATAGGAGTATCAAATAAAGGTGGTGAGGGTCAGATTAAAAAAAAAGAGAAAAAATACAAACAGAAAAGGAAATACTTTTTCTCACAATGTAGAAGTTTTGGCCATGTGTCACTGGAATATTAAAATGTCACGAGAGTTCAAAAAGCAATGAACAAATGTATTGAAGGAAATTCTGTGGGGACTGTAAGATACAAAGGCACTGCATAGCTACAGGCTGGGCAATTATTCTGTGATGTGTCACTATGTGCTTGTCGTGTTCTTACTCCCCTCTCTAAGCATTTAGCAGATTTTGGGAGCCAGATTGAGGTAGTCAACTTCCCTTATTAGTAGTCTGACACATGAAAGTTAAGTTGCCACCAGCTAACATCATAATATTTCAAAGCATCTTATGAACTCATCATTTTGAATATGTAAAGCATATCTATAAATTCTACATATCTGATATAGAAAAAAAGTCATTATGAGTAATGCAAGCTACAGATATCTCTCAAATATTAAATGCTTGGGAGGTAGAGGCTATTAGGCCACTGTAATTACTATCCATAGCTTTTACTTCTCATCAATACTTAATTGCAACCCAGTCAGATTCCAGGAAGGAATATTATAGAACCAAATGCAAGATTATTATACACTAAGTACAAGGTGTTTCACCTGGATCAGGGCAACCTCTGGCATCAACACAGACTGGGGGATGAGCAGATGGAGAGCAGCCCTGTAGAGAAGGGCTTGGGGGTGCTGGTGGGTGAGAGGCTGGGCATGACCCAGCCACGGGCACTTACAGCACAGAGAGGCAAATGTGTCCTGGGCTGCAGCCAAAGCAGCGTGGCCAGCAGGGCCAGGGAGGGGATTCTGCCCCTCTGCTCTGCTCTGGTGAGAGCCCACCTGCAGTGCTGCATCCAGCTCTGGGGTCCCAGCACAGGAAGGACATGGACCTGTTGGAGTGAGTCCAGAGGAGGGCCTTCAGCATGATCATGCCTCCCATGAGGAAAGGCTGAGACAATTGAGATTGTTCAGCCTGGAGAAAAGAAGCTCTGCAGGTGCCTTATGGCAGCCTTACTGTGCCTAAAGGGGGCCTAAAAGAAGCCTCAAGAGGGTCTTCTGACAAGGACATACAGTGGCAGGACAAGGGAGAATGGCTTCAAAATGAAAGAAGGAAGGTTTAAGTAAGGTATTTGGAAGAAATGGTTTACTCTGAGGGTGTAGAGACACTGGAACATGTGCAGAGAAGCTGTGGGCACCCCATCTGTGGAAGTGTTCAAGGCCAGGTTGGATGGAGCTCTGAGCAATTTGGTCTGCTGGAAGGCATCCCTGCCCAGGCCAAGTGGGTTGGAACATTGTTATCTTTAAGATCTCTTCAAACAAAACCATTCTATGTTTCTGTGATCCAAAAAAAAAAAAAAAAAATCCATCTATTTTCCAACAGAGTCAGATGATGGCTAGAAATGAGACTGACAGCTCGAGTCCTGCCTGTTCTCAGTATTCTTGATCTCTTGTTCTGCTTTCTCTAGAGTTTACTGTTTGTTTCATTTATAAAATATGTGTAGAAATAGTGCTAAAATTTTCATGACAGTCCATCCAAGAATAGAAATTAGGTAAGACCTGTGGGAGAAAGACTTTAATTTAATAGATAACTACTAGATCTAGGAAAAAGGTGGGCATAACTGGTTATGTTTTCAACATGCTCTTCCTCCTTTATCTAATAGCTGCATAATTTTAAATCCCCATTATTTTTCTGGGCATTTTTTTAATAATAATAGCACATTATTAATGGATATAGCTGCAGATCTATATAATACTTTACTCATCTGTTGTACCTTTATTGTCAGCATGTTTCTGTTTCACTTACTAATGATTTGTTTATGTGAAAATTTAAACCACTCTGTCTAGTTTTAAACTTTGAGAACTTTAAAAAAATTATTTCAGAAAGATAATGTTATCAATTAAAAAAATGAACTGCTACTGTGAATATCTTCATTTCTTAGGATGCTGCTGTGTGGGTTTACGGAGCAGAGTGGGGAGAAGGAAAATAATCAGACAGAAAAAATACAAAAGGTTGGTTCAGTTGCTTTAAACTTTCAGTTGCTATTTCAAAGGCCCTCTGGTTTCTGAGGAAGATGCCTTCAGACACCTTTAAAAGCTGAGGTATCTCCTAGGTTTCGCCAGCACTATAACGATGTCTTGATTATCCCAGGGAATTTCAGATGAGCCTCACATAGAGCCTCAAACGATGGGAAAAGGGTGGGAATGGGAGTAGCTTGTTTGTTTGTTTGTTTGTCTGTTTTTAATCTAGTATTTCCAGTTGATTTGGTAACTTGTGCAGCACAACTAAGCAAAGAGAGACAATGAAAGGAAATAATTGCAGCCATCCAGCCTTACTTTCCCAGGAACTGGGGCAAATCTAATCACTGCCACAAATTATTTCATGGCTATGCTTTTTTAAAATCCAGTAGTCTGTGTTCTATTCAATGGGAAAGCAAATCTATTCCAGAAAATAATATTAAAAAAAAATTTTGGACCAATACAGCAGTTTGATAACACCTGAGTTTATTTGATTTGGACAGATGAATCATGTTTTTAAAGCTACTTCCTTGTTTTGAGCATATGAAAGCTGTTAAGGACATGCAAAGTATCTGGCCCTCACAGTTCAAAGATGTTTAATTTAGCTTTGCTTATTTTAAACATAGGAAGTTCTACTATTGTGGTACTAACTGTAGTGCAAAAGGCAGTATTATTTTATTCTAGACTTATTTTAAAATAAATCATAAGGATTCACTGAATCAATTATTCATATTTTGCTGAAGTGACAACATGTTATTGTACTAATATACAGGAAAATATAAAATTGTATTTGTTCCTTAGCTTTGGACACAATGGCATTTTTAAAAAAAATCAAATACCAGTGTGTACTTTGGCACAACATTGTCAGCATTTGTGCCTCCCTCTGATAAAGTGCAATGCAAGACCTTTCATCCAGCCTCTGTACAGACAAGGACACTGCTTCAGGGGAATGCCAGACAATGTAGTAGCTCTCTGAGGTAGCCAGGGAAAACACAGTTTCCCTTACAGTTAGCTGCTGTAACAAGGTTACTCCCCTTGTTTTTATCATTTTTCCTTTATAAGTAACTAGTTTTGCTCTCATTCAGGTGAATGAGTGTTTTTGCAGGAAATCTGCTTTTGTTCCATAGAAATTTACAGGAAGGAAGTGGTCCTTCAGGAAGAGGTAATTCCCATGCATTTATGAATTTTCTATAGCAAGGTTTACAGCAACAGCAATTTCACTGCATTTACCTGCAATTCAGAAATAACCTTAAACTCTCATTGCTGTCAACTACATGTGTTTATTTGTCTTTAAATCATGACAGACATTTAAGATCCTCCTGTAACCTAAGTAAACTAACTCTATATGTTTTCCTAAAACACCAAGCAACTTAAATTTATGTCTTTTTTTATCCATTGCCACCCTCTTGAGGGGATAACTGAAGCTGAGGGGCTGCACATTAGACGCTGCTTCTATTTTGCTCTCATAATGGGAAATCAGTTAGTTTGTACCATTGACCATGTCTTACTATGAAAAAAAATTAGATTGCACCTTAAACTTTGAAGTAAAAAGAAGAGGAAATTGCAGCAGATTTTAGCATCTACAAGAGATAGTGAGTCATAAAGAAACTATTCAAAAGTCACAAGCAATCATTACACTCATTCTTGCATGCTTCATTTTGTGAAAACAGTGAGTTGTTTAAGATCTGCAGCTTTTCCTGGTTATCGTGAACATAAATACATCACAGTTTGGAGGCAGGTACTCCAAATCTTGAAGTCTACATGACATTCAATACAAAGTCAATATACAGTTATTTATTTTTCTGAAGAACCAAGTTGTAGCACTTGTCTATGAATATTCCAGCTGTGGTGTACATAGTGCACATATTTAAGACATATTCCAGTTAGCAATGTCCATGGGGATTGTGTTTGTGTCCTAAGTATTAACAGATTTCTATACTGAAAATACAAAGAATGAAAGAAGCCTAATCACCACACAGTGGTTTGGTTTTTTCCCTACTCATGGTGTTGGGAAGTAAGCCAGTCACTAACTGCTGGGGCCATCCATAGACTGACTCATTGCCATTTTTGCCTTAGTCATTTGTTTCTGTACAGACAGTATTTTTTTTCCTACATAGAAGTATTTAATCTAAAATTTTCAGATTTATGAGCTCTTATAGCCAGGCTGTGAGATGATGATCACATAAGCCAATTCTAATGGAGTTTACAAATAGAAGCACTAAATATAATTATGTGCTTTTAGTGGCAACAGTAATACTAGTGAAATGAATTAGCAACTTGATCTATTTGATATATTAATTTCCCAGCCAGATTTGGACAAAATAGCCTCTTTATCTTGAAAAATAGAGGATACTGGCACTGATTTCCTGAATTGCATCACTGCAATTTACTATTCTATAATAATCACTATACTTTTCAGTAACATATGTCAGGTATAATGTTTAGAAACAGCAGTGTAACAAGTTACAGCAAAGATCCATACTGCTTTGTCATTTGTTAAATCCGAACTTTGTACCCTGGTGATAAGCAGCCTTCTCAGAACTAGAAGAGGTTAATTATGTCACAGATCCCTAAACTCTCATGAAAAAAAAATAAATTCCTATTTAAGCCGTACCTTTATTTCCAGGGGAAAAAAAAAAAGCCTGAAAAGCTGCATTTTTTTTCCCCTCTTAGCTCTGGTCTTATGGACATCTGGTTCAGATGGAATTAATGGTCTTCTGTCTTTAGACATCTGGTACTAAAAGTATTCATGACTTAGTATGATTCCATTTTTTTTTTTTTTTTTGTGTCCATTGGCTTCTCTTACTAAAAAATATATGAGGAGTTTATATGATAGGAACTTTCCTCCATGTGAGTGCTTGCTCAGAGTTACGACTATATCTCTAAAACTGCTGAAGAAGGAAGAAAATTGAGGTTGTATAAAAGCATTATAACTAGCCTGAGTCAGACAAAAAAAAAAAATAAATACAGCCACACACATTTAGACCAGCATTGTCTCCATTACACCAATCCACAATTACATATTCGACTGTGATTTTACATCGGGTTCCTTGGTGTTTCATTAATCCTTTTCTAAAGTTAGCAGAGAAGCCCTTATAGCCAACCAAGAGAGCAGAATGAATGTTTTACAGTTGAAACATTCTCCATCGTGGGAGATACCCAAAACTTGACTGGGCAAGGCCTGAGCAACCTGACCTTACTGGGCCTACTTTGTGCAGAATTGGCCTAGCTGACCTTTGCATGTTACATATAAGCTACATGATTCTGTGACAATCCTCTGTGACAAGCCTCCAATAATTGACTGCTAGCACCTGGCATCTCTTCAGTTGTACAATGAGAATGTCAAAACACACATTCAGTATCTTTTTGAAGTCACACAAGATATAGCTAAATGCCTATATTTTTGAGCTTGGCACCTCATGTCCCATTACAGTCTGAGGAAATCAAATCAATAGAGTTGGTAGCTACATCAAGTTTTAAGAATCTAGGCCCACAAACTAGGTCCTCCACAAACTTAGTGCTGATTTGTTGCATTTAAATTACAGCTTAGGGCACAAATTTGGTGCAATACAACTTATGCAGTTTATGTGGGTCACTTACATTTTATGCAGAACTGCTAGTGTAATTCATGTCTCGATACTCTAATCAAAGAATTTTAATTTATTAGTCTGAACATAATGATACTATCAATTTTAATTCCAATTATCCAAACATTATGGCTCATCCCTATAATCATAGGGTGAAAATCAAAATACTTAAACTTTATAGTAATTGTCCCTTTCTCTGGTATTATGCTCACCCCTCCAGTGTCACTCTGGTGACACAGAGATCCTGTGCTAAAGTTGATAGCTTCTGTCTGCTGAGTCTGGGTGTGTCATGGCAAGACATCATGAAAGAGGTGTGATGTAGAGGGTTTCTTACTTCTCTTTACCGAAAATATGATGTTGGTATTGATGGTTTTCTCCTCCTCACTTTTGGGTCTTCTCAGTGTCATTATTATGTACTTCCTAACACGATTTGCTTGCTCCTTACTCATTGGTTCACAGTTCCATATTTTACAGCAAAATCTACTATGTACAGCATGTTTTAACATATATCAGATACCTGGTTTTACCTATTTTTGTCACCCCTAAATTGTTTTACCCATTTACCAAGGTAGTATTCCTTTGGCAGCCAGTAACTGTCTGCTCTCAAGTTGTTTACAACCAGAGGCCTCTGTTATCAACTTGTGTCTCCATTGTTAAGGCTGCAGTTATCATCCCATGCCTGTACATCTCTACCCTGTATTTTTATTGCAGCATCATCATGGATCACTAGAGAAAGAAAATATACATGCTGTATTTACAGGTGTATTTATAAAAATATATATCATAATAAGCCTTATACCATTCAGCTGTACAAAGCTAAGCAAAGGCTGAAACAAATCAGGTAACTGTCATCTGGTTATCAGACAACAGCTGTTACAGCTAAACAAACTAACCTCAACCTTCAGGCAGGTCAAGGCAAGTCCAGATGGATCTTGCTATGTCTTAATAATTGTGTTGTCAACTTAAAACACACAGAGCCTGCAGCCTGCTACTCATATTGGTACTGTATGTGCTGGGCTGTAAGGTGAAAGAATCTGGACAGATAACTCAGCTCACTCTGAGCAAATGCCTCCATTTGAGGCACCCAGTCCTGCCTACAATGTCCTGAAAAAGTTTTGAATCCTGGTGACTCATTTCTTGATCTTCAAGGAGAGTGAATTATTAACATTTACTTTACCTAATTCTGATAGTGTTCAGATAAATTAATGTTTCTAAAAGTCATCCTGAAATGCACATGCTTGGCAAAACTGTTTTGATGTGCAAATACCATGGTCTTATCTCAGACGCTTTACCTGAGCAAGAGCTCATTAATTAGAACAACTGGTATATTCCATATTTGGAACCAAGTTTTCTATCACTCATAAGTCTGATTTCCCAATGAGCCAAACAAATGCCACACTTCCTGCATGACTGAGACATCTGTCACAGAGTGAAAGCAGTTGAGACCAGCACGTCCTGCCAAGTGGACATTTGTGTGCTGAGTTGAACAACATTCTGTGTTACATGTTGACACCTGAGTTGAAGTCCTGTTCCTGTAGCACTTCCTGAGTGCTAACTACAGCTGCTACATGCAGACTCTCTTTTATTGGGATTCTGACATAATTCCTGTTCAAAATACCAGAAAAGTTTCTGTAAAACACGATGGGTCCCATTTAGCTCACAAGTCCTGGCTTTGTTTCAATTGAAACATGGTATGTTAAATATCAAAGGCTAGGGAATTTGGTACAATGCATGCCTGAGTATGTCCCTCAAATGGAGTTGGGATATGGTCAAGGGAAACTGGACCTAGGAAAGCAGACTTAGATCTCTAAGTATTGGAAGCAGAGGACTATTTCTTAGTTCTAGTCAAACTCTCTCAAAGTATCAGCCAGCATCTTAGGCAATATGGTTTCTCCCATTCATTGGTTTTCAAGTTACCAAAGGTTTTTGCAAACTATTTTTCACCTGTTTCTCCTTCTCTGGTGCCTATCTTCTTTCTGAGACTCAATATTGCCTGCAGATTTTACAGAGGTTTCCATTTTCAGTTCCCACCCTCTTAATAGCAGTATTGTCAGCACATGACCCAGCACTTCTGGAAGATCTCACTGAAGAGCTTTCCCAATTACATGGGAATAAGCTCATTTTATTTTTTACTCAGTGTACTTATAGACTTATGGCTGGAACATGCCATGGTCCTGATCTCCAGTCACTCTATGTGACTGGTTTGTGGTCTAGTTTTTTTTGGTTTTTTTTTTAAATTTCTGCTTTGGCCACATTTCAGACTAGCATGGTGGTTGATGCCCACAAAGGTCTCACCTCCAAAAGAATATGGCTGGCATGTGAACACATTTCCAGAAGCACAGGAGACTTTTCTCCTATTCAAATTCTTGAATATCCTTTCCTTCTTTCATCTTTCCTCTCTTATTTTGTGGCGAGAAAAGAAAAGAAAAAGCTCCAAAACTGAAATAAAGTACCTTCTGCTATTTTTTTGAAAAACATACCCTTATTAAAGATACATTCTGCACACCCTGTGGGTCACCTGTCATTTCCCTCACCTCATGCACTTCTTTTTTATATCTGAATTAATTTAGGAGCTTCTTGCTCATCCATGCAGGATTCCTGCTGCCTTTGTTTGATCTCTTACTTTTTGGGATGGAGCTTTCTTAAGCTTGAAGGAAGTGATATTGGAATTTAAACCAGCTCTCCTGGAACCTTCTTCTATCTAGGGTAAAGGGTCATATCCTATGGGATTATTCCAAGAAGTTCTCTGAAGAAGTTCGAGTCTGAGCTCCCAAAATGCAGGCTTGTGGTCCTGACTTTTGCCCTTCTTCCTCCTCTCTGGATATTCTTCCTCCTGTATCCTTCTGGACCCTGTTACTCCAGTGGTCATATGCCACTGCATCCAAGACTGCTCCAACTTTCATATTCCTGACTAATTATTCCTTGATTATAACTATCAAGTCCAGAAAAGCACCTTTCATTGTTGGCTCCTTGAGGAGGCTGAAAGAGTTGGGCACAGAGAAGAGAGGCTATGGGGAATCCCATCCATGTGTATAAATACCTGCAGGGAGGGAATGAAGGTGGCCACACATTTTTCAGTGATGCCCAGTGACAAGACCAGGAGCCTGTATCTTAGAATGAGATGAATAGCATCATGAAAGTGCCTTTTTTCCTCCACTCACTGTAAAAAATACCCAGATATCTGGATCCAATGCAGATATCTGTGACAGAAATATCTAAATTTAGGTGAGCTCTGTAGTAGACTAAACCAGGGCAACACAGCTGACAAATATTTCAAGGTAAGTGCTTCTCCTTTCAATTAGCATGTGCAGGATCAAACCCTTACTGAGCTGCTTGGTTTAGAGTCCTTCTGCGTATTACCAGTAGCATTTAAGACTTTCAAGCATAGCACTGCTTTCTTTGTCTCCAAACTGACAGGGATGCTGAAATATCATGCCTGAAGTTACCTACACATAGCACACAATGGAACAAAAGCTAGCTTCAGTGGAAATCTCCACTGAATATTATTTCTCAACATTTATTTTTCCTTTCTACCACTGCAGCCTTGGGTCAAATCACATGTTGATGGACACTTCCACTCAGATTCACCGAAGGAGGCATTTTTTCCAGAGAGCTACACACTTCTCAAAACAAAAGTATGCAAAAGAGCTGAACAACTTTTATGTATTTTCATATTACTAGTTCCTGAGCAGTGACTGAATAAAATTTAGGCAACTGTATCTGAAATAGCAGAGTGTATTCTGACAATGGGACATAATGTTGTTTGACTGTTAGCATGCTGGAGCAGTAAAAAAGAACAATTTTCTCCATGTTTAAGTAATTATCTGTTGAGGCAAGTGGTCATATTCACATGCTACCTAAGCTTATGTGGCTAGCTAATAGGTAAAATCTATGTACATCAGAAATCTTCTGTAAGTCATTTGAAGAGTCATTTGAACCAAGAAACAATGCTTACTCAATAGGAAACTCGAGGCATGGGGCCTTAGCCAGAATTTAGGCTGAGTTAGCACTAGCTGGCTAGGTCTGGTTGATGATCTGGTGGTTAACAACATTTCTGTTATATTCTGCTCTATTTCTGTTTGTATTCTGCCTTATGTTCAAAGGAGAGTAAGCTGGCATTACAAGAAGCCAGTTTAACAGCTCGGCAGCTCTGAAACCACTATGTGGTTTTTAATGCAGTTGCATTACAAACAGAATAATGGGGGGGAGTCCATAATAAAAGAGGTTTATAATTTATGTGGAGCTATATTTTATGTAGAAAAAAATCAATTTGGGCAAAAAGCCTGCTCAAGAGCTGTATATATGGGGAACATATACAGTGATGAACAGACTGAAAGTTATTTAGAAAAACCCACTAGCAGTACTGTGCAGGGCAGTGTCACAGAATATCTGATTTGAATGATAAGCATCATTTGGATAATTGAAGATATCATTTTCATCTTTTTTGAATAGATCTTTATATTGTGTTGTAAGCGTTAGGAGAAATACTACCACTTCAGACTTGCTGATCTAGCATAAATTATTGTGAATATATATCCAGCTTCCTTCTGTTCCTTTAGCACAGAGAGAGACTATGCTTTGCAGTTAATACTTACAGCAATGCTGGCTCTACATAAGCATGGAGTTACTTGTGTATCTATTGCTTAGTCTTTCCTTTTCTAGTTGTATAAGAAAATTATTTTCAGATAACATCAAGGCCTTAACTGATTAGATTTTGTTTTGCATACAGCCAATTTAATATCAAAGTAGCTTTCAGATAACTAGATTAACAAATATTTGTATAATTTTTCCTAAAGAATATATGCTAAAACTGTTTTCTACTTAATCATGCCTTATTGATATTACAAAAATGACAAGTATTGCCAAGATCAGAATAGAAATATCTTGTGCAAATAAGACTTCATAACAGCATTGGATTTCTTCTTGTAGCGTGCATCTGTATTGACTTCTGATGCACTAAGCCTACAGACTTCTGTATTTTCCACAATTTTCTCCATTTTCCTCCAACAGATTTCAAGGGTTTGGGGATTGCTTTGTTGTTAATTTTTTTCCAGCTGGAGGTATCTTCTTGCATATTTCCCACATTCCTTCACAGTTTGATGTATATTTACATTCGTTATTCTGTATTTCAAATTTACTGTCATCAGTTTTATCGACTCTGACTGACTTCTGCACATTCCATTCAACTTCACTTGTTAAATGAAAACTTCAAAGCCATAGAGGGATTTTTTTTTTTGTTAAACACTGTGTATTTACATAACACATGTTGGCAACTGTCAACATCAGGTTTTTAACATCAGATCTGTAGCTGAAAACACACTGAAAAGCTAGCCCATAGAAATTTTAGAAAATTCTAGTTACTTCTCTGCTTTTGACATTTGTGGTGTGTTTAGGTAGTGTCCACCATCACTGTTCATCACACACAAAAATTTAAATTATTATATTTTATTACAAGGGATTTTTAAAAAATGGCTATAAATTCACATTTTTAAAGAGCGAATCTAGTTTTAAAGAGAACAACTTCAAACTGGCACACACTCATGTGTCTGTTCCTGTGATTCTCCTGCTTTAAACTGACTTCTCTCACGTACATGTGCCTCTCCAAAAAGGTGGGACTTGGTAGGTCCTTTTTTTCTCATCATTAGATCCTTGTCTGTCACCTGTGTGAAACACCAGCAGCCTTTGCATTTATTCTTCATTCTCAATGTGTCACATTATATAGAAATACGTCTTTTAAGAAGAATCTGCTCTGAGAGACAAGCACACACTGCTTCAGCCTTTATTTATGGACTCTGTACCATTTCCTCTAGACTCATAGCTTACTGCACAGAACTGACTAAGCAATCATCTTCCAGTGGCAGCTCATTATGCTTTTTCTTTCCCCTTGCAAAACCATTGAGCTGTACTGAAGAAGCTGTACTGCTGCCAATGTGAGCATTGGCTCCCTGAACTTGTCTGAGGCCTTTTTAAAAGGTGGTGTTCCTTCACTTCTGTGGTGTCCTGCTTTAACTGTGCTTGTAGTCAGCAAAGGTAATTAATGTAGGCTGTAAGGGATGTAGGGATCTAACCATGCTAACAGCTTAGACAAGTGAGGAGCTTGTCAGAATATATCTGAGCTAGTTCAGAACTGTCTCTGTGACTTAGCAGGAAATAGCTGCAGCAGTAAAGAGATCCATGCAGGCTGCAAAATCTGTCCTAGACCAAGGCAAATATTTGAGATATTTCCCAGCCTGATATCTGTGTTGCAGTAATGACTTTTAAACCGGGTTCAGACACATCTGCATGGTATGTGGACATATCCAAAGGCCAGGTTTGCAAGACTGTACAACTGTATATACACACTGAACACAGATGATGACAATGTAATTGAAAATCTACTTTGGGCTACAAAATCTTAAAAGTAGCCCAGTGTTCCTGCTAATAATGGCTCTGGCATTGCCTATGTTGCCCCCCCCCAAAAAAAAAAGAGAAGAAAAGATGAAGAAAACCAAGCCAAAGTCCTGCTGTTTCTTTCTAAGAAATTCAGTCCCCATGGTTTTTTTAAGCCATCTAACTTCCTGCTTAAAGTAGCTATCTAAGCCCATACAGAGATTGCAAATTTGTGCAGTTTACATAAGCAGGAACATAGAATTAAAACCAAATAGCTTATAAAAGGAGTTTGAAAATACAGAGGAAAATAAATACAGTCAATAAATTCACAGACCACTGGATTGGTCCATGAGTAAAGTACATTAATTTAATTAGATTTACATTTGGGAACAAACTATTTATTTCTCACTGACAATATTTGTATTAGAGATTTAAAACCACATGCTAAAGGTGTAAAACAGAGCTAAAACCCCTGAAATTTAGTTTTCCAGGTTTTGGATAGGTATGTACAGCTTTTATTTTTAAATTTTTAAATTATTTATATGGTACAGTAAGTAAAATACTATAGTAATTTCTATATTTACTTAAAATAGTACAAAATTATGTACTATAAATGTAATATAAATATTTGTATTTTAACCAATATAAGTATTTGTTTTTTGTAGCTTTATAAAGATAAAATTAATTTACTTTTGAAATCTACCTACTCTGTAAGTTCCACAAGAAACCTTAAAAATTTGACTAGGTTTATACAGGTGAAGAAATATAAAGATATATACTTTGCTTTCTTATTTGGCGGCCATTGATTGAATAATGAATGAAAAACAAGATTAAAATTGCTTACAGACCTTGCCTTTGTGCAATTAAGTTCAGACTTGTCTGATCCTTCAAGAAAACTTTTCACAGAACTGGGCTTGCAAGAGCTGTTGTTACCAAGAAGAATCTTTTCTTGGCTCATTTTCACGGTGGAACAAAGTTTAAACAGTTGTAAGCTTGCTGACTAACAGCAATTAGGTTTCTTTTTTCCTAAAAAAAAAAAAAGTCTGAAGCAATACTTCCTTTTAAATGTAAATTTGAGACTATTTTGATTACATGCTATTTAGAGTACTATTTCTGTTTCTTTAAATACAGTTCTTTGACAGAAAACCAATATTCTTCAGGATCCAAAATATAGTCCTAACCATTACTGTCATTGCAGGCCTGTTAAGGTTTAAGAAGGTCAAAATAAAAAAGTAAATCTTAAA
Organism: Vidua macroura; assembly: GCF_024509145.1. Taxonomy (NCBI): domain Eukaryota; kingdom Metazoa; phylum Chordata; class Aves; order Passeriformes; family Viduidae; genus Vidua; species Vidua macroura. Next base: position 48,197,937 of record NC_071572.1, on the reverse strand, counting down.
ACTAGCATTCAAGGGTTTTAGTCAAGAGGACAGTCCACATGATTTTTCATCTAAGTAATAAAGTCCTAGCACTTCTGAAAGACACATTTCCTACATTCAGTAGATATTCTGTACAAGAGACTACAGAAGGAATATGGACTCATGGGAGAGTCCAGCAAAAAGCCACCAGGGTGATGAAGGGACTGGAGCATCTTTCCTGTGAAGCAAGTCTTCGAGACCTGGGGCCCTTCAGCCTGGAGCAGAAATACCTCAGAGGGGATCCCATCAATGTATATAAATACCTGAAGGGAAGGTGCTCAGCAGATGGAGCCAGGCTCTCCTCAGCAGTGCTCTGTGACAAAACCAGGACAATGAGCCCACACAGAAACACTGGAGGCTCCCTCTGAACGTCAAGAATTTTTTTTTTTTTTACTGTGAGAGTGACTGAGCACTGACTTAAGCTGCCCCATGGACTTGTGGAGACTCCATTCTCAGAGATATTCAAAAACCATCTGGTCCTGGGCAGGCTGCTCCAGGTATTCCTGCTTGAGCAGATGGCCTCCAGAGGTCCCTTCCAACCTCAACCATTCTGTGGTTCTGTGATTTTAAGGAACCTTAGTGCTTGCCTATTGCTTTGCATTATAGATTAATATTATGCCAAAATATTATGGTCAAAACCTCTGGAATCAGACAGTTAAAATATACAGATAGCACTATTTTGAAAATACACAGATCTGAAAGAAATGCATGATTTTTTAAAATATTTTGGTGTTCTAGAAAGAATAAGAATCAAAAGAAGACATATTTAAAGCCTAAATGAGTCACATGACCTGCTGTGTTATAAGTCCAATAACTACACTTATATTCTTGAAGTAAAAGAAGTTTGCTCTCTGTATATAAGCTAGACCATCCATCGAAAATTTTGTCCCTAAATACGAAACTCCCTCTCCACACACAACTGTATTATCTCTACTGCTCCTGCCTCTACTGACTCTTTTCCCAAGCGCTATGGAGTATTTTCCAATTTTCGTATTCAATACGCTTTGGTTCCTGCCTATTGTCCTTTCTTCCCTTCATGTCTTCTAAAAGACAGGAATTGCATGAGTTCAGAACTGAAGGTTACATCTTAATAAACGCTTACTCAATTGTATTCCAGGATTTGCAGTGTCCAATTCCATTTGGCAGCTCTTAACCAGTTGGAGTTTGTAGGACAGTGTATCGCAGAGCTGAGACACAACACTTAATAAGCCATGGAGATCAGGTGACAGCTTCCTAAGCTGAGGTGCCACATGCAACACTTCAGGAGAAGTTTACTTTGGAGAAAATTGTTGCTAATGATACGGAAGATGTTAAACTGATTACACAAATGGTCCAATTTTCATGTCCCGTGAAATCTGGAAATATAATTAAGAGGTTTTGGTAACTGAAACACACTGCAATACTCTGTACAAACTTTCTTAAACTCAAGATGGCCTTTACTAATAACTGTTCATTTAAGGACAGAATAATTAAACATTTATTATGTATAATGAAGAAAAAGGAGAAAATCCTGTTAGGAAAATAATATTAATCCATTTCTAACCTATAGAAACCCATCAATTTCTAACCAGCTTTGTTTCCTAACTGCTGCTGCTTTTGATGTGCAACACAGTTGTACAAGAAACAAATGCAAAAAACAGAATAGGCCTGAACTTTCCAAACATGCTTTTCTTTTCATTTGAATAGCTTTAGTAACTGCTGCATTAGCCAGGTATGGGCTGCAAGCAAGGTCCCAGGCACACACACAACGTCTCACGCTTCCACCTCCTCCCTTATAATCCTGCCTATCTTCACTCCCACCGCCATCTAGAAACATAACTCCAATAATGGAGCTCGCTCTCCACTCCTCTGTCCTCCCACGCGCCCGTACTGGCACTTCACCCCGCTCCCGCAGGTCCTCACCCAGCTCGCCAGGGATGACTGCCCGCACAGAAACACTCACCCTGCTGCTCAGGTCAGCAAGCAGCTACGGAACTGTGATGACCTGAGCTGCAGGATAAAACTCTGCGTGCCGGCCATTAGTGATAGCGGGAAGCCAGTTTTGTGAGAGCATTGGGCTTACAGATCAGCTATAGAGCAGCACAGGCGGACACTCCACTGTAGCCAAGAGATGAATCTACGGCTATGTGAAGTTGTAGCGTGCCACAGCTACACATCTGGCAGTTCGGGAACCTAGAAATGAGTCAGCCTCATCCCATACACCTTTACGGGTGCAGGCATTTTTAACTGGTTTTACTCCAGGAGGTCATAAACATCTGAATATTTCCTTTTAGGAGGACGAGAGAAGAGGAAAAAATCACATTTCCTTGTCACAGAACGGTGCTTTGCCTTCACAGGAACAGCAAACAAACTGAAGAATCACAGGATTCTTAATCACTTTAGGCAGATGCCTATTCAAAATAGCTCTCCGGGTCCCCAGTATGTCTTCTGTGCCATACTGTACTTCTTCTTGCCCCGTGGTCATCAATAGTGATAAATATCTAGGCAAGGCCTGGGCTTGGTACGTAACAGCCTTACAGAACACTGCTGCTGAGCGAAGAGCGGGGAAAGTCGAAGAAGAGCCGCTCTCGGCAGCCGCAGTAGAGCGCCCCGAGCCGAGCGCGGCCGGGGCAGCGGCCGGGGGCGGAGGGCGCACACGCCCAGCCCCGGGCAGAGCGAGCGCGGCTCCCGGCGGGGCGGGGCCTGGGCCGCTCCGCCGCCGCGGGGGCGGGCGGGGGGCGGCCGCAGCGGGGCAGGGCAGAGCCGGGCCGGGCGGCGGCGGCGCCGGGCGAACGGGCGGGGGAAGGAAGGAAGGAAGAAAGAAAGGAAGAAAGAAGGAAGGAAGGAAGGGAAGGACGGACCGAGCGACGCGGCGCCAGGTCGGAGGAGCTGCGGCCGCGCCCGTGCGTGTCGGCGGGCGGCCAGGATGGATCACCACCAGCCCGTCAGCCGGTACCAAGTGGTGAGTGCGGCGTCCCCGGCGAGGCCCTGCTCACTTCCCCCCGCGCCTCGGGCCGGCTCGGCGGGGCACGGTGCGATCGGGGCGCCCTTCCCTCGCCCCCGCTTCTCGGCTCCTACGCGCGGGGGTCTGGCAGGGACCGGCACCGGGGCCGAGCGTGACCCGTCCCACGGAGGGACTCTGACAGCCGGGCCTTGCGCGGCCGGCGGGGGCTGCCTCCCTCGCCACCCGGGCAGCCCCAGCCTCGGAGGGGGCGGCTGCTCGGCCTGCTCGGGAAGCCGGCCGCCTTTGCCTGTCTCCCTCTCCCCTCCCGCGGCGGCCGGTCCCGGCCCGGGCTCGGCGGGTTTTCCCGGGCGGCTCCCGGGAGAGCGCGGCCGAGGAGGAGAGCGGGGCGCGCCGCGCCCGTGCGGAGCAGCCTGGGGAGGAAGGGCGAAGTACGTGCCGCGGAGCGAACCTCTCAATCCTTGTGATTTCTAAAAGCCCATAGCTGTCTGGCACGGGGACCTAGTGCAAGGCCTGTGTAAAGATTAGAGCGAGGGAGGGAAGTGTGAAATGCAGGGAGGAGATTGACCTTCAGGGTGTGTGTCTGTGTGTATGCACATGCACGAACAGACTCTTCTCAAGAACGGTCTGCAGCTTTGTGGGTCACTGAGACCAATTTTTCTTCTGTTCCTGAACTTAACCACGGAAGTAATCATTTAGAATACAAAGATTTTCATCCTGCCTGAATTGATTGTCCTGTTTGTTTCTGGCAGTCATTAGTTTAATGTCAGTTACATAAATCTTGCAGTCATTAGCTTAAGGTCATTTATACTCAAAATATGTAAGCTTTCCTGATTATTGGATGTAAAAATGACTTAGGTGCAGTCAGTCTCCTCAAAAGTTTAAATTTTATCCTTAAACTCCTTGTACTTTATAGCCTTGCTATGAATGTAAAGATAAGGAAGAAATCTTTGTTACTCTGAAATCTTTCTTACTCTCTGTGATTCAAATTTCTTCTTCAATCTTCTAGCTAAATCCTGAATTATTTATCTTAGTGTTTGTGTTTTATGGCTTGAGCAGTGAAAAGAATGTCCACAGAAGTAATCACACTTATGTCTGTGCATATGTAAATAGTGCTATTTATATTCAGATTGTTCCTAGGTTATGATTTAAGAAAAAATATAGGAAACACTTATATTATGTTTGGAATATTTATTTTGATAATCTTACAGCACTATAAATTTCTGTATGCTTTTGGGCATTTAGATAGAGGGATTGTCATAGAGTTGATGAATGCACCCTGTGACGTATTCCTTTAGGTTGGTAGATGGTCTGCTTTTTTTCTGGCACCATGCTTCCATAACTTGAAATCAGTAGAAGTCCTAAAGTCATTCCTTCCTCTCTGCAACAGAGAAGAAAAATGCTGGCAGAGCATTTTCTTGGGAGCCTACAAACACCATCTTCCTCGAGGCCTGAGGTAATCTGGGCATGTTTTAAAAGGTCTTGAAAGCATATGTTATTAGAGGTCAGACATGTAGAAGGAAAACTTTAATTTAGTTACTCAAAGGAGTTAAAAAAAAAAAAAACACATGAAGAAATAATTTGTCTCTGTAATATTTTTATCTCATGCCTGTTAGGAACTTCCAGTGATGGTGCTGATGCCCAGCTTTGAGTAAACACTATTTGGTGTGGCCTTCCAAAAGGGCTTAGCTTAATGTTTGTCTGTATGAGTTGGTCTCCTCAGTTTGCTGTGTACATTAAATTGTGTAGCCATTTGTTATAAATCAGTCTGCTGTGCTCCAGATACAGCCTTACTGATTACTGCCCCATAGGAAGGAGCATATTGTTTTAGTTTTTTTGTTATATCTGACTGCTGAAGACTAAGATTTTTGTAATGTTGTTTACTTACTGTTTTGGGTCAGAGAAAGGACGGAACAAGGCAATTGCAGATATACTTAATTAGCAGCTGATTATTCAAGCATGTGCTCTTAAGTGTTGTGATGTATTTGCTTACATAATGGCTGTGATAGGTACTGAGCAATAGATTATCGCAGACTTTATAGTTCTGTCCTAGTTTTTAAAAACAAAATGCAGGGAAAAATGACTTAATATGGCTAATACCACATTTTATTACTGTTTTATGAATTTAGTTTTTTGAAATCTGGCCAGTTCTGTTGTGTTCATTGTAATTTTTTTTGTTTTCTTTTTTCTTCTTCCCATGTTTAATAATAAATACTCTTTGACCCTGCTTGTACCCATTCTGCCTTTACTTCTAGCTAATCTGTTTGACTCCATTCAGGGCAAGTTCTCTTCTAAATAGATTTCTAGGTGTATATTATTATCAAAAGAATTACTGACTTGTGTTTCCTGGCAGTAGCACTTCAGTGAAGTTGAAGGAGCTATCTTTCTCTTTTTATTTGTGCTTTCTTTAAGTAAGTTAAATTAAAAGACTTTAGATTGGCAGGCAATTTAGTTTTGAGTTTTAGCACAAAAAGACAGTTCTATGACTTCTTATGATACAGAAAATGTCTCATCATAAAGCTAACCCTCTGCTTTTCTTATTTTTATCTCTGTTGGAAATAGCTCTAAAGCTATTCTGTATGTTGTTCTTCTTTGTGTGTCTACATTTTATTTACAAAGCAGTTTAAAAGTGTTCAAACCGGGCAGCTGTTAAAAGCTGGTACTTGGAATTGCTGCAAAGTAAGTGTTGTGAGCAAAGAGCAGGCAGTACGTCAGCATTACGTAACTCTCTGCCGCGGGCATGTGTGATTTGTATTGCTTTCTGGCCCTCCTGTTTTGTCTCTCTTCATAGGGCAAAAAGACATATAATTGATGGGTAAGAATTTGTCATGCTTCCCTGAAGGAGTATGACATTAGAAGTAAATTAGGCAACCTTTGTTGTCTTGCTTTACTTCCTTTTTTCTTTTCCTTAGTCACTTGAATGACTGCATTCCTGTTGGTGAATCTATCTTAAATTTTACATTGGACATTCCTTGCAGGTATAAGTCAGTTCAGCTGTATAATTTATTTATTGTTATATTTTTTCTATTTCTTCCCCTATTCTGCCTTTGTTGGATAAAGCATCAAGTTTAGGAAAAATATAAAAAGAATTCTTCAGTAATCATTCTTTTGATTGTTTTTACCTTCTAGTTCTTTGTCATCTGACCTTAATAGCATTGCTATCTTGTCTGCTTCTAGTCCAGCCTGTTTGCAGAAAAAGTGATTGGAATGATGCTTTGTGAATCTGTACTGAAACAAAGAGGAGGAAATTCAGCTGTTTTCTGCAGCACATAAATCTGAGAGAGCAGCTAAGCACTAAAGCTCAAGGTTGCCTTTTTTACTTAGAAATGTGGCTTTCCGGATAACTGAGTCATGAGGGAAGACTTCACGTGTGTGTGGGTGGTTTGGGCACAGAAATTGTATTGAAGGCTGCAGGACTTACAAGCTGTACTGCTCATCAATTATAATAACCAGTCTATGTTGATTAACGTTTGGGGTCAGGTAGTCTTGAGTCTTTGACTTAGGGTTTGGTCAGAGCTAAACGGGTAAATGGTAAAATGGGAAGGTAAGAAACCGATTTGGGTGGGGCCAAAGGCAGCTCTCCACAGGAATGTCAGTTCAGCTGTTACTGAACTTGCCATGCCACTGTAGCACTTGGTTTTGGTGGGGTTTGTAAGTGATGGTTGAGCTAAGACTGATGGCTGCCTGCTGTTGTATGGCACTATACAGGGATAAAGAAACTGTGTTTTTTTAAAAGAGATCTTAGTCTTATATGAGTGTAAGTTGTGTGTGCCTTTAGAAATGGGGCTAAGATGAAAATTTGTTCTGTAAACACTATAGCAAAATGCAAACTCAGATAAGGCTATATTTTCTGTATCTGTTACCTCCATTGCTGCTGACTCTTTACTCTCCCAATGTTACTTGGTTAAAAACCTTGAACAAAGTCAAGTAGTCTTTGTAACTCTCATGAAAGTCAACCTACACAGGAAATGTGAACAAAGAAAAATCTCTTCTTTCTTTTTCGGGGACTGAGCTTAATAGTGATTGGCAAATAAACTCCCAAATGTAGGTAATTCTATAGTTTTGATGTAAGACTGCTAGCTTATATATCTACTGTATTTTCTACAGTATTTATTGTCTTAGGAAAACTCTTATGTAATTGGTGTTACTGAACAGCTCAAGCTAGCTTAGGGAAATTCTGTTGCTTTCCACAGATACGGGGTAATGTTGTAACTGGAAGATAAAATTCTACATCTGGAGCACTAAGTTTATTATACTGAAAAATACTGAGGAAAGATGCATTAACTGATAAGCGTTACAGTTGTTTTCTTGTGACAGTTGCACGTTTTTAGTGATAGGAGCTTCAATCATAAGAAGATACAATTTTCCATTGCACTGACTTTTTGCACATGAAATACCTAGTTTAGACTTCTAATGGCTTAGAAAAGCAAATGAGGCTCCCCTGAAATGAGGTAAATGTTGCCTTCAGACAATGATCTATCTCTGCATCTTAGTTGTTTTTTGGACTGCAATATTAGCAATTTTAAATTTAATTATTTTTGCAGCACTTACCTGTTAAAAATTTCTCTATTAAACAGTTTCTCTCTTGAAGGAATACCTTTAATATTTTTGTAAACATTTCTTGCTATTTTTAAATGAAGAATCCTGCTACAAACAAGTAAAATTATAACTGTTGAGACATTTGCAGATACAGTAGGGATGCAGTTAATACTTAAAGGACTATATTTTACCTTTTTTTCACTTTTTATTTAAATTTCTAAGTACTTTCTCATTTTATATGAACAACGAAATAAACTTCAAATCTCTCTGTATGTTGCTCCTAAGTAAAGGTGCTGAGGTACTAGACAGATAAAATACTTTCTGTATAAATTTAAAGCAGGGTTGTTTAACTGGGTATTGCCATTACTATCTGATTTTTGAATCTCTTGGCGGTCCAGGAACATAACACGCTGCTCTGCAGCTGATTCATAGGAGGAAACCCTGCCTCACTGGTACACCAGGAATATCAGTGTTTACAGTAACTTTCTGGATTTTTATGTGGGCAGTTGCCTTTCTTTTTGGTGTGGGCACAGAATGACCTAAGCAATTTTGCACACAAATTGCCTTAGTTTCAGAAGTTTTACCATACTGAGCAAAAAAAAAAAAAAAAAAAAAAGAGTACAACCAGCAAAATGTACCTGGGTTGCTTCACTCAGGTTTTTCACTAAAGGTTTTGGTAGGCCAGAATCTAAGGTTGGGTCTGTGCAAAGGTAGTACAGGAGGAGAGGTTGGGAACAGGACTGGCCTTTCTAGTGGCAGCAAGATTTTGGTGTGGCTGAGTCTATCTTGTGAAACTGGGGGATTTTTAGGTTCTTGAAAGATGCATGTAGCCCAAAGAAAGAGGTACCTGATCTGTGCAGTGACATGAAGTCACGTCATGTAAAGGGGCAGCTTCAGCCTGTGGCATGCATGTTACATCTAAAGTCTTCTAATTGTATTAGGAAAGTTCAGTAACATTAATAAAATTACTTCAAATAGCAGGGTTCTGAGCAGGAGTTAGCTGTGTTATGGCCAAACTAGATGTTCTTTCTGTGGTACTTTAAAAAGGAGAAGCTGTAAGCCTTCTTTCAGCTTGTTTATATCTGAAGAATGTAGTAGGGACCACATCAGGATAACCTCAGAAATCAAGCACTGTGTTAATACAAAATGTTGGTAGTAGTCTTCTAGATGAGGGGAAAATGAGTTAGTTTTGACAAATGGCTAATTACAGGCATATTTTGAAACTTTCTTCTCTGTGATGGTGTTGACAAAACAAGGAAGATGTGTCAACTGGTAATGTCATCACATCTAACTTTGTGAGACCTCAGTGTTCAACTTAGACATAGATTACAGTATTTTCTGAAGTTTCATAGCTCAAATCTCCCTTTTAGATTTCTGGCTGTTTTGAAAAGGGGGAATGAACATATACCAGTACACTCAAATCAGGGAAGCCATTTTCAAATGAAGAAAAGCAATCCTAAGAGATTGAGTAAAAAAAAGAATGAAAAAAATTGGCAAATTATAAAGTTGGAGAGGCACTGCCAACTTCTCCTCCTGAAACTGAACTACTTCAGAGCCAATACTGTGGGTTCGAGCTGCCTCAGGCTTAGGTCTCCCACTTCCTGGGCAAGTACTGTCACAAGTAGCTGATTTTAGTCAATTGGGCACCCCCTTCACCAGCTGTGTTTTTTAATGAGAATGACTAACTTTTTCTGGTTTGTGCTTAAGTCTTGTCAGGCACAGCCCACACTCAGAGTATGTCTGATTTACAGTGAAAGTGAAAAATAAATTTCCATTTTAACATTTGACTCTTTATTCCGCTTAAGTATTGTTTCCATTATCATAGGCTAAGATTAGCCTAAAACTGAGATAGTCTTACTCCTCAACCACTCCATAGCCAAAACATTGGCAACATAGATATTGAGTCATGCCCCCCCAACCTCATCCATGGTTGTGCCTCCAGCTGTGTTTGGAATGCACAGAACAATTTAAAAAAAGTCCTCTGAACTTTGAGTGGTGTAGACAATATAATATCTGTAATAAGTTTTATATTGCTTCATTTTTCTTTGTAAACCCATCTTTTTCTTTGTTTACTAGGTGTTTGGCAGCATCTTCTTACTTGTACAATGTGCATTTCCTGTAAAAAGTGAAGAAAAAGTTGGTCTACCCACTAATGCAGGGTAACTTAACATATTCACAAACATGGTTTGTTCATTTTAGCTTTGACCAATATTTACCTGTTGAAAGTAATCCTATAAATGTTCACTGATTGTTCTTGTAGGGGAGGTCAGAATATGTCCTTGGTAAAGATGTGTATGTAGCTTCAGCTATTGAACATGCTTTTATTTTCCCCTGATTAATCTGAAAAGATTATGTAGGAAAGGTTACTGAAAAGTGGCTACTTAAAGTAGCAGTTGTTTCTTTCCTGCAGGAAAGAAGTTTAGGGTTCTTTTAAAGTGGTGCAAGCTTGTGGTTAAACATTGCTTTGGTAATGGTTAATGTAATTAACACTTGCCATCTTTGAGGAATAAGTGATGCCCTTTCGTAAAAAATGAAGCACTTGGGGTAGAAGTCTTGGGTGGTACTGAGGCCAGTTGTCCATTTTGATCATGGTACTTCTGAATCAATTGTTGTATCTTGAAATTTAACAGAAACAATCCTTTAGGTATTTTTCAAGGAATGTACTGAATCATTAAGGCTCTTAATTGAATCTCCAGAGTTGTGGTCATAAAACTGACTTGCATCAAATACATGGAATAAATGGTTAGGAAAAGAGACTTGCACAAGCTGTTTGCTCTTTAAAATCTGTTCCAAATTCTAGAATGAGTTCCTCATTCAAATAAAGGAGCTGGCCACTAAATCCCTGCAGTGCTGGGCCACAGCTGATGTTGAGCAGTGTGGCTTATGTTCCTTTCTTGTGTGCCTCTTATGTGCTTTTTTGTTTTGTTTAGCTGCCTTATAATCAACCAACCTTCTGGAAAGTTCCTGCTTTCAGGTGTGTGCTTTGTCTCACTGGCAATTGAGAGGTCCAGAGAATTGTCCTTTGTGCCACTTATTTTGTAGGATTGCTTTAAAATGCTCAGTCAGCACTCTTTAACAGTAGTGTTGAAAAAATTCCCAACTACCTGTTGAGACCTAAACATTCCTTTTTTAAAAGGAAGGACCCTGAATGTTTATAAGTGTTGTCTGAGTTGCAAATGAAAATGAAAGTCTTTTCAGTAGAGCCTGCTCTTGCGATTCACAGTAAGTGTGTTTGGCTGGTGTTGTGTTTTTTTAAGCTGTTGAAATTTGTCTGGATTATCTCTGTAAGTTGAGAAGCTCAACTACTCCATTTCCAGTTACTAAGAAAATGGGTTATACTGGAAAAGTTAAGCATGACTGACCTGCTAATAAGAACAGAGTTTGCTCTTATTAATAGTATCCTCTGATTTGTATTTTATTTAATTAATTATTTCATTTTGGGCTACTGAGTTATATTGTTGAGTAGGTTTGCTAGGCTGGCTTTAATTAAGTACACATGCAATAAAATTCCTGGTTTGTCAATAATCTTGAGACTTCTTAAGTTTTTCATAGGTTTTCTGAAGAATTTTCAATGACACTTATGCATGATACAAGAGACACACGCTTGAGTCCTTTTTTTCCTACTTCTTTCAAATCAGGAGCTTGAGGTGAAACTGTGTGCTGTTTCTGCAGTTCAGTTTCCATAATACATTTCCAGGAAGAAAGTCTTCTTCATCTTTATTATTCCTTCTTAAAATAAATTTATCATGTTAGCATCCTCCTGCATCGTCTTTATGAAGTTTTTGTTCTTGAGCTCTCACGTTGTACTTTAACTGAAATATGTATAGCATTTAGCATAATATTCAACATTTTCAATCAGCATTGAATTTTGCAGCCCAAATGAATGTAAGCTAAAATGGAAATGGAACTAATTGTTGAATGCTGAGTCTGTTCTTGATGATGTTCCCTGATTTTACAGACTTTCGTGTTCCCTCTACTTTTATAGTTTACATGTTGTGTATGTTCTATGTGACTTAAGCATGACCAGGATCTACTTTCTGTACTGATTCTATAAAGCTGCTGTTGAGTAAAGACATGACCTGCGACTGGTGGTTTGCTGAAACTGTTGCCACTAACGTGGCAGCTGCTAACAAATCCTAATTCAACACTGTCCATCATTAGGGAATACAGGAAGAATTAACATGTATGAGACACAAGACCTGCCTGTGTGTTGGGTACTGTCCACAGTTTTGGTTGCTCACAAGGGGAGCTACAGAAAGGAAGGGGAGGTGGACTTCTTAAAAGTGCTCTCTGAAATAGGTGGTGGGAATTGGAAGTGACCAACACCTGCAGAGTCACCAAGGCAGTGGGTAAAGCAGTTATGGAGCTGTTATTCACCAAATTGTGCAATATTAAAATTGTAGAGTGCTCACTGAGGTTTGGTTTAGAAAAGAAAGTACGTAAGGAGAAGCAAACATATGCAGTTTGTTGATACACAAGATTATACAGGCAGATTATACCAGCAGATTCAAGAAAACAAACTGACATGCATCAAATCTGTAACAGATGCAGTGGAATAGGCAGAGATGTACACTTTACCAGCTGTAATGGAACTGCTGTGCTTATTGGGGAATCTGAGGCAAATGAATGTCAAAGAAGTGATTAAGGCTTGTGTGTGATGATTGTGTTGGAGACAGAATACGCCCTTAGACTGACCTCTGGTCTCGGTAACATGCTTCTGTTTTGTTACTGAGTTTCTTCTATCTAGAAAACGTTCAAGGAGGAAAACCTCATTTTATACTTTGTTTATAGAAGTAAACCAGTTCCTCAAGCTATTCTCAAGTTACTATTTGACAAACAGAAGGCTACATGATACCTGGTAATGTTTTTAGTAGCTTCTACATTCTGGAGTAGGTCAGAGTTGCAATACTTCATTGTGTACAAGCTTTAGAGTAAGCTTTTATCAACTTCTTTTTCCTAGAATTTTTTTATATCATGTGTAAAGATTTGAAAATGTTGGTCCCAGCCATTGTTATTAATATTTAGACATAGCATTATTTTGTTGGCAAATTTCTCTATTAATTCCTATAAATATGTAATAGGAAGAACCCTAGGAAACAATGCCCAGTTTATAATTTTACAATGAGTATGAAGCATGTATCTGTTTGGATCATACCAAAATTCCAGTATTCAAAATTATTGTGACATAATTCTTTACTAGGCAAAAAACCTTCAAGAAAAGGGGAGAGAAACTGATATACTTTGAAGAATAAGACCCTACTTCTAGTATCACTAGTTTTAGAACATTTATTTTTCCAGAAGAGTTCATGCGTTCACACCAGATATGTTCTCTTATTCACTAATACCTCTACTTTTATTGTTGATGGGAGGGATTGGAATGGGAGGAATCTCAATAGAAGCCATAGGGAATGAATGCAGATGTGTATGTTGTACTGCTAAATGTGTAATTAATTGGTTAAATCTGAATTATAATACCTGTAGAATGAAAGAGCATGTAAAATGTTATATGTGAGGTAATCCTTGGGATGGACAGAGACACATCTATGTAGATCTATCTACACATACATGATAATGTTTTTCTTTTCCTTCACAAAGTCCTGATCACCATTATTTTACTTGGTTTGTGGGGTTTTTTTATCAGATTTATAAGATTCTTTTAAAAAACTTGAAAAATTCAATAGCCTAAAGATCCCTAGTTAAAAGAGAACTAAGATAATTTAAGTTTCACTTAAATACATGTGAAGCACTTTCACTTGCTACAGATTATTTTTGCACGAGGAAATTCACTGTGGTAAAAAAGCCATTCTTTTGGCAACTTATTTTTCAACAACATTCAGTATAAATCTCCGGATTCTTTTCAGTCACAGTTTGCCTCCAGAGGTTCTGGGTTTCCATGGTATCTAGGCCCTGTTTAACGGACACACTTGGTAGTTCTACACAGCTGTGGAATGGCAGCAATGGACCTCCGTCAGCTTTCCTGCTTCTAGTGCAGATTTTACACCTTTGACCTTCTGACATATTAACTATTGTTGAAAACTTTCTGCAGAGATGCCTCATGAAAAAAAACCCCAAAACAAACAATAAGCCAGCCCACTTTGTTGTCATGCTAGATCTGGTTGTTGGGTAGTTGATGCTTGCCAAGTGGTGGGATGTGAGGAAAAGAAAATTATGTGCATCTGTTCTGTGCAGCCAGGAATTCTAATCAGATTTGATCACTTAGTTTTGAATACATAAAGCAAAAAGTAGCTGAAAATTACTACACTTCTGCATTTTACTGAAATGCCTTATAAGCTTAATTGCTAAGTAGTTCAGTGTTTATTAATCTGAATGTTCACCAATCTTTAGAGGATTGGTATTTCTCTGGAGAGCTGTGACTGTGGCCAGGACTATATTGCAGCAGAGCATGCATTTGGTAGAGAATGGAAATAGTTGCCTTCCTGCTAGCTGGTCTACCTGGGGTTCATGTGAGATTGGTGTTAAAACACATATTTGAAGAAAAAATCATGTAAACTGCCTTATTTGTGGAGGAAAAAAAACTGATACTGTGGAGAAAGCTAGTAAGTTAAAATACAATGTGGTTTATTTGACATTTTTTTCAAGAATCCTTGTATTCTGGAAAACTGTGAAATATTTATTTCAAAAAGCTGTTGTGGATATGTTTGTTTTCCAAATAAACAAGAAAATGGAAACATTTATTTTGCAGAAAGATTTATTTAGCTCCTCTGCTCTTAAATTTGTTATCTAAGTGTAATTACATATTATTGGTTTTAGTTTTGATTTTTCAGTGGCTACTAGTGACCTAAATCAGCGCTGATTGATCTTAGCACTTGCCTTCAGCAAGTTTGCCGATGGCACCGAGCCATGTGGTGTGGCTGACATGCTGGAGGGAAGGGATGCCACCCAGAAGGACCTTGACAGGCTTGAAAGGTGGGTGGCTGCAAACATAATGAATTTCAACAAGGCCCAGTGTTTAAGGTCCTGTGCCTGGGTTGGAGCAATCCCAAGCACAAACACAGGCTAGGGATGAACTGATGGTGAGCAGCTCTGCTGAGAAGGACTTAGGGGTGCTGGTGGATGAGAGGCTGGACATGACCCAGCCATGGGCACTTACAGCACATAGAGCCAAATGTGTCCTGGTCTGCATCCAAACAGTGTGGCCAGCAGCACAAGGGAGGGATTCTGCTCTGTTCTGACCCAACCTGCAGTGCTGCTCTGGGGTCCCAGCACAGGAAGGACATGGAACAGTAGGAGTGAGTGCAGAGGAAGGACACCAAAATGATCAGAGGGATGGAGCACCTCTCCTATGAGGAGAAGCTGTGAGAGTTTGGATTGTTCAGCCTGGAGAAGTGAAGGCTCTGGGGAGCCCTTATGGCAGCCTTCCAGGGCCTAAAGGGGCTGTGCAAGAAAGCCAGAGAGGGTCTTCTTACAAGGATGTGCAGTGATAGGACAAGGGAGAATGGCTTCAAACTGGAGGAGGGTAGGTTTGTGTTAGATATAGGAAGATTTTTTTTCCTGTGAAGGGTGTGAGGCACTGGAGCATGTTGTGCAGAGAAGCTGTGGGCCTCCCATCTGAGGGAGTGTTCAAGGCCAGGCTGCAGGGGGCTTTGAGCAACCTGGTCTAGTGGAAGGTGTCCTTGTTTGTGGTGGGAGGATTGGAACTATGTTATGTTTAAGCTCCCTTCCAACACAGACCATTCTGTGATGCTATTCATGGTGATTATGGTTTAATGATACAGGTTTTATGTGTTTTTCTAAAAATAAAAAAATAATAGCTGATAATATGAGCTGTTGATACAATTAGGTGACATTCAGAAAACAGAAACATGAGGAAGTATTTTTCTAACAGGTTCAGAATAAAATTTTATTTCAAGATCTTTTTTTTTTAACTTGAAAATCCCAAGATTAAGATTTTGCTATTTACAGATAAATAAATCTTATTTTTAGACTAGTAAAGCTGAAAAATGCTGTATGTGGTTACAAAACAAGCATTAAATTTACAGCTTATCTTTGTTAAAGTTATTTTTATGTAGCAAGAGATCTCTGCTTTCATGCCTCATTTGTAGAGAGCAGTTTATTGTAGACATAGAAATCACTACCAGTAGGCAAGTGTTAAAGGACTTGAATTTTGCAGCAAATGAAAGCATCAGGTGAAACACAGATGTGAAAAGCTGTTAGCTTTTTGAAGAGGATAGCTTTTATTTTAACCCATTGTTTGTTGCACCTATCACATTTACAGTGTTACAATTCCTGTGGAATAAATGTGTGTACTATTATGGAAGATGTCATGAATCTAATGCAGAAATGTCAGAGTTGTTTTTGTGCACTGTGCTGGCAATCTTAAATATGTCATGCCTTTCCCTTCAATTCTAGAAGCTACAATAAATGGATATTTTTGGTTGACCTTTTGTCATAATCTGAATAAATGGTAATAGAACACCAAAGTAACTTCTACCAAGTGAAGAAGATAAATCTCAGTTGCCAAGAGTGTTGCTTTTTGTGAAGGAAGTGCATCAATGGACTGTTTTGCATACAAAGGTGGAACTTGCATGATCTACTTGGCTGTCTCTACAGTTTAACTTGAAGCAAAGTTTTAGGTCCAACATCGTGGAATTTCTGTGTGTTGTATTAGTTTTAATACAGTTTGGAAGAACCCATGAACTCGTCAGGGCAAGGTTAAAACTGTCAAGTCAAAGCTTCTTCAAGAATGTAATTTCATTTGAAATGTAGAAAGAAGGATATGTTAAAAGTACTTTGTAATTTATGGTTACTAATGAAAATTTTGTGTAGCTCTGGTGCCCCAGACAGAACCATCACTGCTAAAATTTACCTAAAAGTCACATTTTGACAAGATGAGCTGGTAATAAAGGTATTAAAAGAAACAGGAAAAGAAAACTGGCTAATTGTTTGAGATTTTTTGGTTTTAACTTGTATGGCAGTATCCTCTGTGTAATTTTGTGCTATGCTAAAGAAATTATGTAAGCAGAGTGAAAAAAAAATTATAAAAATATTTAAATGTTTAAATAAAATTGCACATTTTTAAAATATGTGCAATATGATGTTGAAATTGTGTTACAATAATTTTATAATATACTGGTTTCCATAATAGTGCTTTATGAAAGGCATAAAGAGCAGCTTTTGAAATGTAAAATAAGGTAACAGAAATTGAGTGGTGTTTGTACACTATGACTAGAATTGGTATGTGCTACTTCAATGCACTTTATCAGAGATCATCATTCTAATCTTGTCCATTTTTGGTACAGGTGATAACAGACATCTTATGGTATCCTTTTCCTGTTTTTTTTGTTTGTTTTTTTGTTTTTTTTTTTAATGGCATAATTGAATAACTTGCTTATATTGCCACTCTTGTACAATCAGTCAGTTCATCAGAAATGAAGCAAACTCTCTTTAGCCAGGAAAGCAAACATCTGTAGGTCAGATAAAGTTGCTATCTTCAGATAGATAAAAAGTGTTAAGTAGATAATGAGATCTTCCACTTTTAGTTTTTATTTTGATAAGCCTAAACATTTAAAGTATCTTCATCCATCCCCTCAGTAAAAGCTTCTGTTCTAAGCACTTTCTCATGGATCATGTTTTTTCATAAGCTGTCAGCTGACTTCAGATATTGCATCTGATAACTTCAGAAATAATTATACAAAACAACAAACTTCAGGAAATCAACTGTAGAAGGAACAATTGTATACATTGTATAAGAATAATTTATTTTAAAAAGAAATTATTAATGTAAAAGTAGAAAATAAATATAACTGTATTTTATACAATATTTCGGTGCTGAAAGATCTGGCACTGATTTTAACTTATTCTGAAATGAAATAGTGAATCACTGTTTTGTAGATCTTTTCTGGGAAGGAAACTGAAGATAGCAGAGGGTAAAAATCATATGAAGGAAACTATTATGTTTTTGTGTGCTGTTCACCCTTTTGTGGTTACCATGAGACTGAGTCATTGTTGGCAGAACAGCCATTGCTCCTCAGTTGATTTTGAATTTTACATGTCCTATCATACATAGTTTTGAGAATATGAGCCTGTAATGTACTATAGTTTGAGGGCTGCAAAAGCAGGGATTGAAATACTAGCATTAACAGTTTAAGAGTAATGTGTCCAATAGCAAAGTACTCACTTTTTCTTTTTATAGTGAAGATCCATATAGTCAGCCAGATACCCCAGATACAGAATTAAACATGAAGGAAAAAAAATTCAGTGTCACTCACATTTCAAATGTGAGGGAGGGAGTAGGGGGCTACTAATTTACAGTTGTCTGTGGTTTAATGGGTCTTGGTAATTGTTTTGACCATTATGTTCACAAAAGCAGCTATATTGCCTACTATCAAATTATGGTTCATTGGAGGCTTGAGAGGGGCTGAGATGATGAACTGCGAGTTTTCCTTAGTCCTTTCATTAAACATTAGGTGGAACATTCTCACTATTGGAAAAGGAAAATCTTGGATATTATTTATATACTTTCAATGTTATATGCTGCTTCAGGTAACATTTAAATACATAGCATAAGTAATGCCTTGAAACAGACATTTTCTGTTCCTTTCTGGGTGTTTTTAGCTTGGTTTCTATAGCAATGAAGGCTATGAAGAGTGTCAGGCCTCTTCTTCCCCTGTCTCCAAAAATAACTTCTAAATTTACCGCCAGTAGAAGCCAAAATTAAATGTTAAGGGGGAGGCTCAAACATACTCAGATTCCTACTGGTTTCAAGCAAGCTGGTGACTCCAGAGAGGAGAGTCAGTGCTCTGTGAAGACAAGGAAGAGTTGCTACAGGACAAAATGATATAATCACTGCTCTCTACCCTGCTGGTGTGGGCAAAATTTCCAAGTTTACTGGGGCAAGTTCTGCTGCAGTTGGGGGCTTTTTGTTTGGTGGTTTTGTTTTTTTTTGTTTTTTTTTTTTTTTTTTTTTTTTTTTTTTTTTTTTTGTTTGTTTTTTGTTTTTTGTTTTTTGTTTTTTTTTTTTTTTTAATCCCAGCAAAGTAGTCATCTGAAGGGAGCTGAACTTGCTGCCCTGAGGAGAGAGTAGGATACAGGACACTTGAACAAGTACTAACAAAAGCTAGTTTGTGTTCATGGAACAACTTGTGTTTATTATTCTAGCTGTAATCACTCAAGCTACTTAATCTAGTTATTGTGGGGTTTTTGTTGTTGCCTTTTTTTATTTTAAATAAAAAGGCTGAAGATTTCTCTTGAAGTTGCTGCATTAGGATAACCTCGGTGCTTTTCTGAATTTCTGAGAGTCCTCTATAATAGAAGAGAGGATAAATAGAAATATTGTTTCCTAAATGTCTTACAAAATAAAGACACTTTGAGTGGCACTGAAGGGTATAATGTGTTTCTATTTTATGGAACCCTTAGGATGGAATTTTTCCATTTCCTAATTGCCATTGCTATAACCATTGAATGACTCATTTACTTTGTCTTTGAAGGCAAGAAGTCTCATGTACATTTTTCTTGTCTGATCTGTGTGTTAACTCCATCATCTACTAAATTACTCTACTGTTAGTTTATTACAGACAATTTGGAGTAAAAAAGCTTTCAAGAAAGCATGTAGAAGCTGTAAAATTAAATTCCTGGAGAATGGCAAAGTGTTTTTTTTTTTGGTTTTTTTTGTTTTTTTTTAGGAGTAATATGCTCTTTGACCAAAGATGTGCTTGTGGATCGCTGTATCTTCAGAATAGCAACAGCATTTACTGTGATGTGATAGGGAAAAAAAGTTGCAGTGATTGAAGAGAAGGAGGGCAGGAGAGGAAAAATGGAAGTAACAGAGATCTATTTAAGTTTGCTTTACTTTTTCCCCTGCCTAAAGACCAGGTTGTTTTGGTGGGGTAGTCAGAACTACACACACATCCCAAATGAGGGTGAGTGTACCAGCCATCAGTGTAAGGACTATACCAGTAGTATTTTGTTCTTTATACCTCAGTCAATCAAATTAGTTTTTTTTAAGAATTGGCTTATTTTGGCTACATCCATTGCAGTACTAGATTTTTCTTGTGAATTACTGTACTTAATTTAGAACCATAACATTTATAGCTCTCAGCTTGCTTTTCTGATCAGCCTTTTTAGATTTGACTGGTTTGTATTCTGACTTGCTTTCTGTATCCCAGAATATGTTAGGTTATTTTGCAGTGCTTTTGTTTTCTCTAGCTTTAACTACTCGAAATGGCTAAAAATATTTCTCATATTGCTGCTACTTCTTGGATCGCTGATTAGGCATTAAATGACCTGATTGCTCAGGACCCAGAAACCCTCAAAAACACTTATAATTTCTATTGAAGGTGACCTCTGAGCATCAGGAAACTTTTTTTTCCCCATTATTTTTAGTAATGTGAAGGTGACTGAACACTGAAACAGGTTTTCCACGTAGCCTGTGTAGTCTCTATCATTGAAGGTATTCAAAAGATGTTTGGATGTGGTCTCATACATCCAGCTGTAGATGCTTCTTGAGCAGAGAGGTTGAACTTGATGGGCTCAGAGGTCCCTTTCAACATCAACCATTCTGTGAACTTTGATATAATCTGCATATTAAAACAATTTTGGTGTCAGTGTAACAGTGCCTAATAAGAAATTTAGCATTCTTCTTAGAAGGCACTTCTTCCAGTGATCCAATTGTACTTTGCCTAATAGAAAATAATTATAGTTATATTCTTAATATTTATTACTGAAATAATATTTTGCTGTAGGGTGTTTGAAGTTACAGAAATCTTCTTTTAGATATGTTTAACTTAATCTTATTTTTTGGTGTGGGTTTTACATGTGGTACTTCAGTTGTTGCCTTCTAGGAATGTTATCTTGTAGTTCACACTACAGGAAACTAGCACTTTTCTAATTCTAGTACTTTTTTTTTTTTTTTAATACATTCTAAGAACTATCAAGTCAGCTAAAATAATCAAAAATGTCTTCTCTAAGAAAAGATATTAGCTGCTGAATCTGAATTCCACAGTTTTAATCAGCATTCTTCCTTATCCAAATTCCTTTTTTTGTATATGTCCTTTACTGGACATGTCTTTTTAAAACTGCATCTTAATCAAGAAAAAAAAAAAACAAACCAAAACAGCATCTTGAAGTTTTGTAGGAAAGGATTGTTTCTAGAGTGTAAAGAAAAGTAGAGTATTTTGAGAAGTCTTAGAATTTGCATGGAGAAACTCTTTGACTAGATGCACGAGAGTGAAAGTCTCAGTTACAGAAGAAGAAATGTGTCTTAATTATTTTTCTTCTAGATACATACAATAAACAGCTGTATTTCTCTCCTGATGTGTTCTAAAATAAATTAATACATTTTATGACTGTACATAAGAATAAAAAGAGAATGGTATTTAAATATTCATATAATAATGTTTTGCTATATAGTAAACATGGAAAACTCCAGATTTTTAAGACTCCCTGAAAATCACTGAGACAAAAACCTTCCCTGGGAAAAAAAAAAAAAAAAAGCAGAGCAGTTAAGATAATCTTTTGCTGATTGCTTAAAAGAATTTAGGTGGACTACTTGAAGTGGTCACATGCTATTTTGTAAATAATTTGTTTTGTTGATGAGAGTAATCTTGTCTCTCTTTGAACATGTCTCTGCAAGTATTAGGTTGTCATGGGAAGTATTCCCTGAGTGCCTCTGAAATGTGTGTGTTTTTCTCCTAAGCTTCACAATGAGGATGACCCCCCAGAATCTTCAGCTGAGCAGCCTTCAACGTCTGCAGAGACTCCACAACCTCCACAGCCAGCAGCTTTACCTGAGGCAGATACTTCCCCTCCTCCTTACTGTAGCATAGCTGTGGAAGCAGCTGCAACCTCAGGTATTTTTCTCAAATAGCAGCTTGTCAGGGATGAGCATGTATGAATCACCTCTGGGTTCAAAGTGGTCTGATGCTCTCGTGTAATTTTTTTCCGTGCACACAGTTGCAGTAAAAAAATGTCCTTTGATGTGCAGCCCTTTGGTTTGTTCAGAAGAAGCACACTTGTAAATTATGCTGATTGTTCCAAATTGCTAGATGAAATGGATGTTCATTAATTAGTTTAATAGGTTTTATTTAAGTCTGCTTATAGTTCATTTCCACATTTTATCTGCGTCTTTGAGTAGTGCTCCATTATCAATCTCATTAGCAAGTTTCATTGCCTCTTTATAAAGAACTCCTCAG
Source organism: Vidua macroura (assembly GCF_024509145.1). NCBI lineage: Eukaryota > Metazoa > Chordata > Aves > Passeriformes > Viduidae > Vidua > Vidua macroura. The sequence continues at coordinate 48,176,289 of NC_071572.1, read as the reverse complement.
ACTTCTTTAGTGTGTGACATAGATTGGTGAAAATATTGCCATGAAAAGGTTAATTTTGCTTTAAAGGTTCTTGATTAAACTTCTCATGAAAAATGAGTAATGGGTCTCTTTATTCATTTATTCACTGCTCTCTTTCTTAGGAGATTATTACTTTTCTTGAGGTTATGGGAGACTTAACAGCAGGCAACATCGAAGTTCCTGTTTAAGTTGCATGGATTTGTGTCTCCCATGTGTCAAATAAATATTTTAGGAGTAGCTGCCAACCTAATTTTTTAAAATGTTTGTTAAAAGAACAGTTTCCTATCCCTGTTCTTTGAGAAAATGTTTGCAAGTATAATACATAGCTGTGTGGAATTTTGCCTATATATAACATCCTTGTGTTGGTGTGCTGACAAATCTGTTGACCATGTGACCTGTGCTGATAAATCTTTATCATGTAAACAGCCTTTTAACGAGCTACTGCTGGCTGTAGGAGGAAGCTTATGGCATATTTTAAGTACTTTTAATTAATGTTGTTAATAATTCTATTTTATATGGTGATGTCTTACTGTTAACACATAGAAGAATGAAGTCTGTGGTCCATTTTGATGGAAGGAACAATTTTTAAAAGAATGTGTTGAAATTGAAATCTTGGAAAAACTGATTTTCAGAGAGCAACTGGAGTTGTCAACAAGGCCACACTAATAAGAATACAGCATGGCTATTACTGGACTGAAGTAACAGATAGATGCTGATATTTAAAAACTTTTTTTTTTAAAAGATTTTTGTGTGTGTATCTTTTGTATGATTGGATAAAAAGCATTTGGTTGGAATGCCTGGGGATATAACTGACCAAATATGATTTTTTTCTTCATGAATTTATTGACTTCTTGCCAGTATCTATGTTAAGGTTTCTGCTTTGGGTAGCAGCTCAAAGTACTATCAAGCTGTTAAAAGCTTTTCTTTTAAAAATATTTTTAAGAACTTAAAATGCAAATATCCTCAGTTTTAGCCTCTGTAAAAAAATATACTTTAAAGGTAAATAATTATGTGCATGTGAAAGTTAATATTCTTGACATCTTTCTGTTTTAAAAATAAATAACTTCTTTATTTTGAACAGACACACACAATGAGTTTTATCCTGTACCACCTCCATACAGTGTAGCTACCTCTCTTCCTACGTACGATGAAGCAGAGAAGGCCAAAGCTGCAGCCATGGCAGCTGCTGCAGCTGAAGTTGCCCAGCGAGTAAGTGGTACAGTTCTGCTGTGTTTGTTTTGTGAAATATGTTAGGCTACTCACTTATAACAATTGGGCCCATATTATGATCCATTACTATAATAATGGTGGTCTGATGATTTAAATATTTTGGATGTTTAGGTTTATATAGATAGTGTAAGTTAGTTGTAAATACGATAAAAAGCACTTCATATTCAATCTTTTGAAAGACATAGCTGTCTAAATAGCTTTAAAAGCCAAATGTTGGCCTGTTTTAATAGTTCATCCAGTGTTTTGTCAACTCTTATATAGGTATCCCCTACTAATATTACTTTGTAGAGTTATCACTAATGTGTACTGTTTTGGATGGTAAAAACAAAAGAATTACCAAAGACCTTTAGAGAAGAAGGGAGAATTTCAACAGTCTAGAAGAGTTATGACCCCAAATTGTGTAGAGAGCTTTTATAAGGAAAGGTTCCTGTTGTTTGATCTATGGAAACTTAAATACTGAAGTTCAAAGAAATGTTCCAAGTACTTTAAAAAGCCCCTATGTGAGTTGTGGTAAACAATTAGTAGGCATATATTCAGTGTTTCTAGTTTTGTAAGAATTAATCTTACGAAGAATACAGTCTTCAAAATAGAAGATTGGTATCTGCAGTTAGTGGTAAATGTTCGTTTTGTAAGCAAGTTTCTTCTGTTCTGTGAAGTTTTGGAATGTGGATATACTATACCCAAAAAAGGTTTCCAGTGCTTTCACTAAAAATTTCCTCCTTGAGATCAAATGTGATTACATATGATATACATTTAAAATCTTACTGGCTGTGGTGTGCTTGTGTCTGGGGAAAAAAAACCTTTACTCACCCAGCAGGAGGCAGGTCCTTCCTTGACTGCTGCACAGTGCTTGCAGTGCACAACACTCACTTTAAGGTATGCACAGCTAATATTAACATAGGTTTGTGTAACATCACCAGTGATGGTGTCACACAAAGCTGTTTGACTGAATGTAGTAGGAAACCACAGAGATTTGACTTGCCAAGTTTTAGCAGTGAGGGGATGATCTCCAGTGTCACATTTTATCTACTTTAACAGGAGCATGGATTCTTTGTAGTCCGTCCTTCCTGCTTATCACATAAGTAAAACTTATGCTGAAAAACTCGTCTGAATGAAACCCTTATTCTGAAATTAGAAATTTGGAGCATGAAAAACCCAAACCCTAGCTTGTAGAGTACCTGTGACACTGCAGACAGGACGTGCATCTCTTGCAAGATTCTTGTTCTTACATCTAGAACCCTATGAAGCACAAATTTCCGGCACACAAGCAATACCCCTTGACAACTCAGCCTGAGGTTCAGCCAATTTCCAGAATAAAGCTAAGCAAAACAAACAAAACTCCAAAACAGAGCAAGTATTTTTTTTTCTTGTAATTTCAAACTTTTATTTACTCTTTCTTACAAGTTTAGTCACTGTAACAGAAACATCTTTTGCCCTTCCTCAAGCAGTCTGCCTGGTTTTGGTCAAACCACAAGTTTTTGAAAAATGAGTTTCCTCAGTTGATAAATACAGCTTCAGATTTTGTAAATGCATGGAGATGGTCTTGCATGAAAAAGCTTAGGCTGCTCATAGCTCTGGATGGAATGGGACTTCAGATGTGCTGTTCCCAGAGAACATTCTCAAATGTTCTGTATCAGAGTAGAATTACAGAGCTAAAAGTAGATACACCTTATGGCTGCTCTTGACTGCTTTTGGTGAAAACATTGGACCTGAGAAATGGCAATTTCTGTTGTGCCCTGAAGCAGTTTTATTATTCTAAGCCTTTGGTTAGAAGGGAAGGGGAAAGCCACTAGGTTCAGCTCTCTTCAGTGGTGGATGGGGGAAAGAAGGACAGTGGCTGAGCCACTGAACCTTTGATGTTGTGTGAAAAAAAGTCTGGTTTTGATTTAGCAGGGAGGTAACTCTAGCAGGGATCAGAGTCTAAGTAAAATAAGAAAAGGCAAGGATGAATGGAAGGCAATGGTGTGGACAGAGTAGAAAGACTTAAATGAGAGACAGCAGGGAAAAGGGTTAACTGAGATTGGTGGAGAAAGGAACCCAAGGGGGGACAAAATGTAGTACTGGTAAAGGAACAGAAGCTGCTGTGTGATAAAAGAAGACAAGGGAGGGAAAAGGCATCTCGAGGCAAGAGAGTTGGATGCAGTGATGAAGTGAAAAATAAACTTTTTCACAGTGTGCTTTGCTAGAACATACAGGAGAGCTTGAAATTCAAGAACTACATGCTGACACCACAAGAATTTCACTTATGAAAAATCAGTAGGAACACATTATCATTCCTCCAAAGCAGAGATGGACTAAAAGATTCTAGACTTATGGCAGTACTAAGTTAGTATCAGAAGTGTATCTGAAAGTCACATTCTTGCTGACTGCTGAAGAGCTCAAGTTTGTTAGTAATTCTGCTCAGTTTGCTTCTGTTTTTTTTTTTTTTTCTTTTTTTTCTTTTTTAAGCAAATGCTTGCACACACACAAGCTGTATTAGAGAAACAGTATTAAGGTTGCAAAGTTGGGATTTGGGGAAAAAGTAAGAAATGCTGAAGCTGAGTTTCAGCTTTGTGGATAATATTAAAATTATGTGCCAGTGCAGTTTTAATTACTGCTGTGTTAATTAGCTTGCTATATGATACTTCCACAAAATCCCTACCTTATTTAATACCTCTGGACTTACACTGAGATAGACTAAGACTGTGTAATAAGGCTGTCTTAATGTGGCAAATGGCTGTAATAAGAAAGAAGGCTCTTGTTACAGTTTGAGTGGTGGTTTGCCATCTTTAGGGGAAGGATTTAGCTCCGAATACTCATGGAAGAACAGATAAGTAACTTAATTATGTAACAGTAGTGCAAAGTTCAATTGTTTTCTCAATTTCACAAGCAACAGCTGCAGACATTCTGACCTGCATGTTACACACTTTGCAAAACATATACAAATGATGTAACATGTAGGTTTTTCAGTTTTTATTTTCAGGCTAATGAAATTAGTGTTCTTACAAATGTGAACTCTGCTGTGTTCTAAGCTTCTGGTTTCTTCCTTGTTTACGAGGCTATATTGCCTCTTTACTGCAATAATGTGAATAGCTGGAAAAAGTTAAATGTCCTTATATTACCTTGAGTGATGTGTGAAGCTGATCATTTTCATGGTGTGCTCCAAAGTGTGGAGTGAAGGTTCAAATCTACTCATTAACCAAAAGAGAGGAAAATGACATGGAAGGGCAGCACACTTATTGCACAGCTTTCATATTGTTCCACCAAATCATGTAGGCCACTTCAAAAGATCCTTAATGTGATCATATTAAATACTTTATCATAGGCGCTATATTAACAGATAATATGAAAAATCCAAATATAACATTTACTGAAACTTTCAATAATTTTATAATTCTTTGTGTAGCTTATCTTGCAGGAATAGGTTGTGTATCAACATGCATTCCTTTCAAATGCTCCAAGATATCTCATTTTATCCAAGAAACTGTATTAACCCTGTGTCATCAATAGTGATGGCATTAGTTATCCTGGCTTTTTCTTTTCAAATTCTCATTGCCTTTGAAAGGGCAATTTAAATGGACAAAAATGCTGCTAACAGTTTAATGACTTTGTTTGTATGTTGCAATGAATGGCTTTTACTTAATGCTTTTCAGTTGCATTTGTCTTATGTTTTTCTGTTTTTACATGCTTAGCACGCCCAGTTTAGGGAATCTAGGAGTCTGTTTGATGAAATATTCCTCAGTCGTCCAGAGGTATGGTATAGTTCTCTCTAGTTTAGACTTTGCTATGAATTTTCCTGCTGGGAAACAAATGCTTCTGTGGTTAATTGTGCTTCCCCCCCCCCCCCCCCATTATTAATTTCTCCCTATTGGTTTGTATGCTGAAGGTATAATTTATGGGGTTTATTAAGTAATTTGACCCTTTCCTCAGAAGTTTTTCTCTGTAAACATTGCACTGGGAAGAGTTAAATTAGTTTAGTGGTTCTTTACTTGATTAAGGTTGTTGTCTCCTTATATGCCATGCTAGATTTCAGTTTGAAAAAAAGCTAAAAAACATTGAGGAAAAAAAATAGTCTTCCTCTTGGAGAATACTGCAGAGAGCACTGTAGTTTATAGGGATTTAATAGATTAAACTTCAATAGATGCTCTGTACCATTTGATGTTCTTTTGTTTAGAGAAATTACTCTGTGTGACATGCCATTTATGTTGATAATATAATTTGTTGTTCAGATGTTTCTCTGGTCATAGGAGCAGTAAGTTTTCTGTTCCTACAGATCTCAACTTATTTAGAAAGCAAGAAATGCTGTCCATCTTCCTTAACTTGGCTAAATTTGTTAAAAATCTATGATATACTGAAACAGTGTTACATATCTTATAGGTTTTCTGTGTGTTGTGTTACATTCATCTCATTAAAAAGAAAAATATAAATAAAATACCTCAGTGATAAAAATGTCACTATCTAACAGAAGTATTTTGTAAAAATGTGTTTAAGCATCAGTGTAGAGGACAGTTGTTCTTCTTTGCCCATTTTCATTCCTCAATGCATGGTGGCAAACAATTATATTTTGAAGAAACTCTAGGGCAATTGACACCCACCAGATCAAGTGAGAGCAGTGAAAGACAGCCAGTATTAGTGGGGCTTGAGCAGTGATCAATTAGTGTTTTCTGCCTGCAGGACTGCTCATAAAACCTCAAAATCCTAAATGATGTGGATATAGGTTGATTTAGCTTCTTAGTATTCTAAGTATTTAATTTCTTAAACACTCGTAATTTTTGTTTGCTGGTTTTTGGAGACAGTAAAGAGAACTCAGTTTCAACTTCCTTTTTGACATGGAGTGTGATAAATTAATACGTGTTCACACTTAATACAACCATGCTTTTTGCAAATATCTGCTGTCGTATTCCTGAACTGTATTTATTGACCTATGTTTCTCACATGTGTAAGCCTCAGAGAGAGGCCTCTGCTAAATTTCTTACTGTCACTGAGCAAAATTTTCTCTTTTCCGAGGCAACTTTTACATGGAGCATAATTCACTAATTGTCTTGGAAATGCCAGTATGAAGTACAGTAGTTAGCAGACAATTTAAAAAAAGTCCAAAATTATTATGTGTGGGGTTTTGTAGACCTTGTGAAATTGAAATTCAAAATGCTTTTTTTTTTTTGTCCAACTTGAAAAAGCAAGTTTTATGGCATGCATTTCAGAGATAAACACATTCAAATGCAGCTCTTTTTTAATGCTTTTTCAGCCCTTCTTTCCTTTCCATTCCCTTCCTCTCCATCAGTCTTGTATCTGCAGAGAAGTTGAGCTAAACAAACTGATGCTTTCTTAGTCACTTAGGATTATCATTTAGGAACACCTGAAATTACATGGAGTTGAATTATAGCCCCTTAGAATTGTTGTTTAGCTGGCCTTTTGTGCTGTCATTGGAATTGTCTGTGTGAATAGCAGTGTTTTTTAAGTAAGTTATCTGATACAGTGTCTTGGTTAATTAATCTGAAATACAGAGCACAGCTGGAATTTCACGGCCGTATTACTAAGGGTATTACTGACTGCTCTGAATTGGTACAGCAGTCGTTTGAGCATGTTTTTAACATAATTGCCATACCCTGGTAAATTATTTTGCTCTATTGACAAAGGGGAACATGTGACAGAACTTTAGATCACTGTGCTTGTTTCATGCCCTTTTAGTCATAAACATTATTTCTATAGTAAGTGCTTGTGGGTGAAACAGCCAGGTGAATTTCACTTGATCTCTCTTGATTTCATTTGTTTTTATAGGAAATTTGTTATGCCAGTTCCAATACATTATGGTAATAGGAGGAAAAATTAGGAAAAGAATGTTACCTGTGCTTCTGTTTAGACCGTTTTACTGCTGCTACTGACAACATTATTTAACTTGTATCATCCTGCATTGTTTTGACGTTACTCATTTAAGTATAAAAGTGGTGTTTAACTGGTGTTAGTTTTCATCAGGCTCTTTAGGAAATGCTGTCACTGTGAAAACTTCTGTGTTTGCCAGTCTACAGCTGGAGCAATGTTCCACCTGTCTCTGGAACTGCATATATAATACATGCCAAGTTGAAAATCGAGTGCTGAGAAACAAAGCAGCTCTCACTTTCAGTATTTTAAGGTCCAACATTTTGACTCAATGGGAGAAATTTTTGGATCGTTTTGACTGATGTCTCTGTTCGCTTTTGTTTGACTTCAAGTGCTGTGCCTTTTGAGTTTAGAAGCCTTTTAAACACTTTTAATGTGCTCGCGCCCTCTAGTGACCCTGGAGGTGTTCTTTGCATTGCTTATGTTTTGCTGTGGGTTATAAAATTGGCTAGTGCAGTGCTACTGCATCAGCACTTGATTTTAAGATAGTAACCTTATTATATAACTTTTATTTTGTATTAAGGAAATTATTAGAAGACCTTTCCAGCAGGAAAAGTATAGAGCATACTGTGTGATGTCTTTTCAAAAAAATATTTAATAGTTTGGCTACATATCAAGATAGTTACATTTAAAAAAAATGTATGTTGGTTTTGATTGTCAAAGTACTAATCTGAAATAATTCTAGCTTCATTTAAGATGAATAGACAGTATGTACATATCTTCTACAGAAAATTTAGGCTATGTTAATATAAGCAACAAATAAGACTTGTTTTATAGTTATAAATATTTTTTTTAAAACTTCCTTTATGTGGACATGTTACAGAAATGTCAATTTTCTTCTAGCTTTAGAAACATGATTAATACTTTATCCTATAGATAGTTATTCTAAACTTTTCACTAAATTATCACTAACCTGTAAATCCAGGAAGAAGAGTATCCACCACGGGATGATTTCAGTGATGCAGATCAGCTTAGAGTGGGCAATGATGGCATCTTCATGTTGGCATTTTTCAGTAAGTTATCTTGTATCCCAGACCTACTGAGGTATATCTTAATTGTACCTTTTTCCTATGGAATATAAAAGAGAGCTGTTATAAATTGCATTAATGTACTGTAATGAACAGATTTGTCTGCCTGTGCTCGGATATAAACACTTCCAGATACAGCAAATATGTTGCCTTTTTTTGGTGGCATCTGTCACAGATAAGGGGACAAAGCAAAATCATCATAAATGCTTGAAGGTCTAGCACTGGAAATTCTGTCATCTTCTAGTTGGACCACCAACTTGAATTAAAAGCCAGATCACAGAAATCTGGCAATTGATTTTTAACAAGAAAAAATTTGAGAGAGATGATGTGCTGTATAAAAGTTGCTGGTGTTAGTCTAGTGAATTAAACAGCCATGGATTGATTTTTGGAACAAATCCAACCATGCTCATTTTCAGGTTGAACTAACCACTGGTTATATAAAAATGCATTGTCTTCAGGTAACCTCTGATTTCAACCAGCCCTCCTGTAGCTCTTTGTCATTTACCGTGTGTACACTGTGCATGTCTTGTAACTTGTGTACTGCATTAAGCAAAGTTAGATTTAGCAACTAGAAGCTGTTTCTACAAGGAAACTGTGTTAGTTCTACCAATTACTTGCTTCTTTGGAATTTCTGAGGGTTTTTTACCTTTCTGAAATAAATGTTTGACAACCTGGATGGAAGTTCGGTGTTGAGGATATATCTGTTCTGCTGAGAATTCATCATGATTAAAGCTGGTTGATCATCCACTGAAGTCTCCATTGTGTCTTTTAACCTAGGTTTCATAGTAGTTCTTCTGTAATCTTTTTTGCAATCTCTTCAACTGTTGCAGATGCAGGTTACAATGCTTTCAGAGAAGGCTTTTTCGTGTTGGTGTATGATGCGGTGTTTGCATCTTGGGATAAAAATATATGTGTCTGCCTCACAAAGCAAATCTGTGAAGATGTTTATAGAGTACCAAAGCGAGTTCTGTAGTCTGATCTCTTTCTGTGGTTGGAGAATAGAAAGAGTATATTCTTGGGAGCAAAGGGAAGAGTGATTTTATTTTTTTTTTGCTTTATTTTCCTCTCCCTTTTCTATCTTCTATAACTTTTTGTATTTAACCTGTTTAGATCCTTTATTTTGTGAACTTGTTCTTCCTTTTAAATTCTGCTTCAGGCCTTCATTAGTACTGCACTAGGAGGCCAAGGGATTGTTGGATTTAATATGTCTTAAGTCCTTTAAGTCACAGATGTCCAAAATTGCATGCCCAGAACCTGGTATCCACCTTCAAGCATGCAAGTATGTACTTGGATAAATTGCCAGCCTTTTCTTCAAACAGATGTTTAGCTGAGTCTGACTGCACAGAGCAGTACTCTTACACATTGGACAAAAATACTCTGTAGATCATAACTGTTCATGACTGTTCTGAGACTATTTCATTGCAAAGATTGCTTACCTGTGAAGGAAATGCATAAAATGAGTGTGTACACATTGTAAGGTATTTATGCAAATGTGTGTTTAAATGGAATGTGTTGATTATTATGGATACTGGTTACATAGGGTCATCTTTACTTGCTGTTTGTGCTGATAGTATGAGGAGTTCACAAAACCAGTTATAGATAGTAGTAGACTAATAATGTTTTTAGTAGTTTTTCTTAGGAAATTGGCAAATTAAATTAAAAATGAGCTTAACATAATGAAGGTATATTTTTAATGTAGATCATCTATTCATTTTTGTCTAATAAGGAGATAAAAGTCTCCAGAAAGTTGATGTATGTAGATTTACGAGAGCAACAATTAAAATGAAATTTACCTTAAGGCTATCTTTTGGGTTTTTTTCCAGAGTGGGATATCTTTAAATGCTGCAAGAGGTGGCAGATCACAGAAAGACTCAAATAAATTCCCTCACATAGTTAAAAAATGTAAGAGAACTGTATCAGGAACTGTTCTCCAGTGAAAGGAGAGTGAACAAATGTCTTGTTCCAGGTGTGCTCTCCTACCTCCTCCCTGTCAAGTACAGCACTGGAAGATCTTGGGGATGGAAGTGGGGGCAGTTAGCTTTGTTTTAAGTATAGGAGTAAGTTATCATTCTTTAATTTCATTTTATTCACGTGAAATGTAGCAAAATAAACTTTTTACTGAGCTTACCTGCATACTGCAGTCACTTAGCGATATGTAGCCACCATCTAGTGGTAGCTGCCCACGTTGCACAAAATTGCTGTCTCCAGGCCATCTAGTGGCCAGATCTGCTTTTTCGGGGGTTTTGGTTGTTTTAGGTGCTTTGCCAATTAGGATCTGTTTCCCATCTAAGCTATAAAGTTTAGTTCTGTTTAGCAGGACTAAACAGAATAAGACAATACACACTAAAGAAGTTCTTTGCAGGAAGAGGTGGATTTTTTGGCTTGATCCAGAAACTTGGTGAAAAAAATTGGAAAAACAGCCCATTTTATTTCCAATATATGGTAAAATCATGTTTCAGGAAATTGGTGTTGCCCTTAGTCTGTGATTATGTTGGTGAGGTAATAATCTGCTCTCCAGTGGTCGGGACTTGTGTCTGCCAGCTTCTTATTTTGAGGGAAATGAATATATATGTGAATATATTCATTTTGCTATGAATGCAACATGGAAAAAAAAAATTGCTGTCAGACCACTTCATGTGTTCTTTTCTGTTTTGTATTTTTAAGTCAGCTGTGCCTTATACAGCATGGTCAAAATTTTCTAGAATGCTAGAGAAAGTTAGTGAGTTTCTCAGAGTGCTTTTTTTTTTGTATGCACAACCAAAGAGAGGAATTTCTGAGCTGTATCTTTCCAATTTGAACACAGCTGTAATTGTGATAGAGCAAGTAACTGTCATGAACAAAGGGTTTGGTTTTCATGCTTAATCTGCCTGTAGCGGAAGTCTTTTGAATTATGTCTGATAAACTCATACTGGTACATTATCTGAAGGAGGTCCTTTTGGATGTTTTTAAAAGGCTTATATGGTTTTCCTTTATATTTAAGGAATGCTTTAGAACCAGCCTTTTTTTCTGGTGGACTCCAAGAGGAATTGTTGAGCTTATCTGAATTATTTGAAACCATGTAAGGGAGTTTTGAGTTGTCCCTACAACATAGGAAAAATGAATTTGAACTTCACAGATAGGTTAATAAGTAGATAAAAATGGAGAAAAGTGTTCAGTAGTACAACCAAAGCTTAAATTCTCATACAAAAATCTGACATTTTTGAACATCTAGTCTATTTAAGCTCTGTATGCAACTCACAGCAATAAAATCTGGTTTTACAGGGAAATATAAATGTACATAGTGTCCTGGACACTATACTGGAACAGAAAATAACCATAACAAAGTTTTGTAAATGAAGGTTCACACAGTTTTCAAAACTGTTAAGTGTCTCAAGCAGTCAATAAACTGCACACAAGCTGGGATACATACTTCAGGGTTTCAAGGGGACCCAAGCTGGGAGACAGAGTTGTAGCACAAGCTAAGGGTGAGCACAGTCTCCTTGTGTATGCATCCTGAGGAATGGTAAGCATGGTTGAAGTTCCCATGGGAGGCTTCCTCTGTGTAACTTTAAGAAACCTGACTTCTGTATGTCTATATCACAAATGTTATGCAGGTTTCCTTTAGTCATGTAAGAGAAGCTGAGGGGAAGTTACTGCATTAAAATTTTAAATGTTGGGAGATAAACTGTTTTGAGTTCTTATTTCTCTCTGGTTATTAGGGGAGGCTGACTGACCTTTATACACAGTCACCTAACTTCTTTCTTACTGTAGAAACAATTTTGCTTACATATTTTTTTCTGTATGCATTAGATATAATACAAAACAATTTGAATGAGGAAGCTTCTAGTTGGGTAGTAAGAAAAACATAGCAACAAGAGTAATGAAGAAGTAGGAATAAATTGCCAAAGAGTGTTTCTGAACATTAATCACTAAGGAAAAAAAAATATCTGTTTTCTGTGGGAGCTGACAGCCAACATTTCTGGTGATCATCATCAGTCTGTAAGTGAACCCTCAGGATGGAGCAGAGATATATATCCCAGTTAAAGAATGAAACAAATTGTATGCAGGAGTAGGAAGAACAATTCCTAGTGGCATGAAGACCTGGAGAGGATTATTTATTATTGCAGTATGCTTAGTAAGTCTAGGCCAGGTATAAAGCATTAAGCTCTTTGGTGCTTACTATATATTAAAATAGTAAGTAAATGAACGAACAAATTGTGGAGTAAAGGCTATAACTGAGCATAAGTTGCTTTTTTTTTATATGTAGTTGCCATTATAATCTTTTTACAGGCTTGAGTCATGGTTAAAATTTGGAACACAAAGCTTCAGATCAGTTTAACTGGCTTCTTTTCATGATACTTAAAAACTTAAAGCAAGTGATTAATGTGTAGTTGTGGAAAGCTAAGTAAAAAAGATCAGCAGGTGAAGTGCTGGAGCAGCTGAGGAAAAATCACAATGTAATGTGCTTGTCATTATTGTTTAATCTGATGTATTTCAATATGTACAACTCAAAAGTCTTGTACTCTGTGTTTTGGTTGGGGTTATTTTACTGAAAACCTTAAGGAGAAATACAGCATAAATGTAAGGACTGCATCGGATCACAAACACTCTTTATTAAAAAGGACCTTTAGTCCAGCCCTCCTCCTCCCAAAAACCCATTTCTTATGTGGGTCATTATGACCCATATAGTTGTTGTCATGAGTAGATAATGCTAAAGCTTATATTCTTCCTATGTGAATTACATTTATATGGACTTTTTTCCTCTTGTAATCACCTCAGTAATTATAAAATTCAAAAACCGTACTTTTATCAGTCCCACTTCTCTGAATGGTGCTAGAGTATTAAAAGTAGATACTGAAATCATTATGCCAGTGCAGTCAGCATGAGTTTAGTCTAAATGTCTGAAATGTGTTAATGAAAAGTTGACGGTAATTGAAAGTTGGGCTCAAGTAGACATGTAATCACTTTTGGGATAGAAAACAATTCTTGCACAGTGGTTTGATTGGCAGTGGAGATCTACAGGATGCACACAGAATCTGGCTGTGTGAAGAAAATGGGAAAGCAGAAGTTAAGAATTCTTTTTTAGGGTCATGATGTGGTTGTAGCAGCTCACCAGATTTTTCCCCCTCAGTTTTAGGAATGGCTTTCCTTATGATAGCACGTTATTAGTGTCATGGCAAGTACATGGTCTGTGCAGGAATGTCATGGAAGCTGATGTTGTATCATGGATGAGGTCATCTCTTGAACAGCTGAGCAGTGTCATTTACATTTCACAAAGTAAGTGGATGCAGAAAAATAGTGGAGGATAGCATTTGTATGTACAAGCAAGGACAACAACTTAGTTGTCTCTAGTAGATAGGGAAGGAAGTTTTAATTCTAGAGAAATTAGTGCATAATTCCTTTTACTGGTCACTCCCCTCACCGGTCTATTTTCTCCCTCAGCTTGATGGGGGAGCTTGTATTGTGGCTTATCTATGACAACATAGGGATGAAAATTATGAAGGACTTTCATTGCAATAATAAGTTGAGACAGGAATTATACAGGAATTAACTGCAGTAACTCTTACCAGATGCAGTGTAAGCTGTAAAGCTCAGAGCTTGCATGGCTGACAGAAGATACACATGGATGCACATGATGGAAAAAGATATACAGATGGGCAAATGAGTCTGATCTTGATGTAGAAAAGCAATTGGAAGGAATTGCAGTCTGCTCAGAAGATGCATTTCTGAAAGCAAGTATTTATTTTGTAACCAGAATGAGACAAGGAGAATGATTTTCACAGTAGTAGCAGAACATGGGATGTAAGAGAGTAGTAATGGAAAGATGGAAAACATGTAGACATTATTGTTGCCCTTCTTAATGATGCAACATCAAGGCAGTGTTGGGAGAATCTCCCTGATTACCTGTGTTTTAGAGTGGTGGAAGTAACATGTTCTTTGTGCTGCTGAAGACACAGATTTTTGATTAGGTCCTCACTGTTCAAGTTTTCTAGCAGATGGTTGCAGATAAAAAATTAAATAATGAGATTTTTCTTCTGTATGTACTTCAGTTTTATTGGAATGTGTGAACTTGCATAGTTTACAACTTTTATAAGGTTTATGACTTTCCTGCTTGTATTAGCTGCTTATGTAACTTAACAGCAGACTGATTAGAGAGAAAAAACCCTTACTGTGAATAAGATTGGAACAATACTGATGCCTTTACTTTCCAGAGTTGGTAAATACCTTGATGTTAAATATTCATCAAATACTTATGCAGTGACTTATGTATTCTATTTTGAATATTCCTTTAGTTCAAGTTGAAAGTAGGGTAAAATTGTCAGTGGTCCTCTTTAATTATAAAAGCTAATTTTTCCTCTCTTGTATTTATGATTGGGAAATCTCTAGTTTTTATAATGCATTTACAAATAAGTTGAGGTAATTAAAAAAAATATATATCTATTAAAATTGTACATATTCTGAGAATTTCTCTAGTCCTCATAGACCATTAGAAACATGTGAATCTTGTGTCCTTTGTGAGATACCTGTCTTTAGGTATACCTAACCATAATCAAAGTCACCCTTAGTAGCTTGAGTAGTGGGGAGAAAGAGCAGTGAGCTCTTACACTGAGGCAGGATCAGAGAATGCATTGAATAAGGAGGTTTTGAAATCTGTTACTGCTAAAGGATGGTGGGTTTGGAGAGCTTGTTTAAAATAGGGAAATCAAAGCAGTTTATCTAGGCTCTCTCAAATGTAAATGTGTCTGGGAAGGATGGTAAATGTTCAGGGTCACAATGTTGTTCCGTAGGGTTGTTTTTTAGTGGGGGTTGGATTGGTTTTGTTTGTTTCCTCTGCATATGCCAGTTTGGATCAGCATCTGTTCAAACTTGTGGGGATTTCTTTAATTTTGTTTTTTGGGGTCCTTTTAGATCAGTAATTTCTATAAAAGTAAGAATTCTTGTTGCCACCATCTGTTACCCATGTCTTTGACCAATGCAAGATGTTTTCCCACTTGTACTAAATGACTATTTTGATGGGAAGCCTTCCAAAACTTTTGGAACTTCAGTGTGTCTAAAGTTCATGGAATCCTGCTGCAATTTTACAGACTTAATTTTGCATTTGTGAGCATATCATTGCATCTTCATGTAGATTATTGGAAGAATTGTAAGAAGGTTTTAAAGTACAAAAATAGTGGGTTTTTATAGATAGTATTTCAAAATGTTTTAATTAAACTTTTGAGCAATTTTCTGTTCCTAGTTGTGTGTTCAAACTTTAACTGAAGAGACAGACTCATTTTTCCTCTGACAATTTAATGTCTGAATTTTATGTAGCTAAGTTTGGGATTTAAAACATTAAGGAATTGTAGGCAGGGGTTTTGTTCCCCTCTGCCCCTCTTCCATTCCTCTTTCCCTCCTCTGTGATTCTTGTGTTTACTGTGGATGTTTTCAATTTTCCACTGTCATGTTCTCTCCAGAATTCCTGGGTTACCTTCTACCAGTTTCTGCAGCTCTTCTGTTTGGTGGTTTTCATTTTGGATGCCCTCACTGATTCCCAAGCTGGGCCATTCCCCTAATTGTGAATTCTCACACTCGGATGTAATGCATGCAACCTGATGTCAATACAGATGGTGCTGATTGCCAAGTACATATGCAGATATGAAACTTTAATTTGTTAAACTGGGGGCTGTGTAAAAGTGTTAACTGAAGCAACAGTGGAAGTTATGCTTAATGTCCTTTTTGTTCATTGATATTTTAACTTCTGTATAAAGCTTCCAAGGCTTCTTTTGTCTTATAAATATAGATCTAAAAGAGACCCATGCAACATCAGCTTCTCAACTTACCTTCATATCTACACTAAGTTTTTGGAGCAAGAGTGAATGCTTTTATTCTGCTCAATCCAAACTGGATAAAGCTGAATATGCAGCCTTGATACATGCACGTATGTGTGCCTATAACTATATTTTTGGTTATAAAAGTGTAGAAAGGGTATTTGATCTTTGTTTTAATCCAAATCTTGTATGTTTTAGTCCTTTTTGTGAATTTACTTTCCTCATCCAGTATAATCTGGTTAGGTGTCTATTGCAGTATAATACTTTGTTTTATGTTGGAATTTTCTCTTGTGTAAAGTAGTAGGTTCCAGCCTGTTTACCATTTGCTTTGTCACTAAGTGACTATACCATGGGGAATGTCTGGGTTCAAAGTCAATCTCTGAAAGCCTGAATTACCGGAAGAGAATTAACTGACTGTGTAAGCGTGTCCTTAGTAGTTTAAAAGTGAAATTACTGTTAAGTCTGTTTGCTTAGCTATACAGATTAACAGAAGCTACTGTTTCTTTTATTTTATAGTGGCATTTATTTTCAACTGGATTGGATTTTGTTTATCCTTCTGTATAACAAATACCATAGCTGGAAGGTATGGTGCAATCTGTGGATTTGGTCTCTCCCTGATCAAATGGATTCTCATTGTACGGGTATGTTTCTTGATTCACACTGGACAGATTGTGTAGAACAAACGCATAACAAGTTATTCAAGGATATAATAAGGGAATTGAAAAACAGTATTTTTTTTCTTTTCTTACCTCATATAGCATTTGATGTTCACATTTCCACTAAAATAAATGCTGAATGACTCATTCCTTGTACAAGTATTTAAAAGTCTGCAGAAGTGGAGCAAGTACCTAAAATATCACTGGTATTATAGTGTCATGTATAAAAGATTTATAAATGTCTTAGCCTGTTGGGAAGGGAATATAAGAAAGCATTTATTCCTTGTATTTGATTCTTTTGTTCCTTGTAAGATACATATGGGATCAAGTCCAACTTAAACATGGAGTTAGTCACATTTTTACCATCTTAAATGCTTGATTCTTGATGTTTTCATTGCAAAACTAGATACTTTTCCAAAAGGCACATTAGCCAAATGCAAGTTACTTAGCTAAGTGGATGCTAGATGAAATATAATGCTGCTTTCTGAACTTTAATTCTGCTTATCTGTGAGACACAGCATTTAAAATCCTGTCCCTTTTAATGAAGAAAAAGATCCTGGGTAACTTAGATATCTTTCATGTTCTGCCATCAGTGACCTTTTTTAAATGTTTTTTTCCCTCTGTGTGTGTTAGTAACTTGATTTTGTCTTAGCATGATAGTAAAAAGATTGTTGAAAGATTGCATGGTCCTTTCTGGACATGTACGGTATGCTTCTTAGAGCTTTTTTTTAAATCTACTTTTTGCTCATTCAGAGCAGGAAAATGCTGCTGGACCATATGTGATTCTGGTGTATTTGTTGGAATTCAGAGGCAGAGATGGAATTTATCTCAATGGAGAGAGAAGACATACATTTTTCAACTATGCATTTGTTTGGGATATTTTCAGCTTCCCTTAAGGCATACTGAACAGAGGGCAGAAATTGCTCTTTATGTCAGTTTTATTATTCCTCTCTGCTGGAAAATGTGCTCAAAACAAATATAAAAATTAATACATGCTAAACTTCCTTGTAGAATTACTGTGTTCTAGACTATAATTAAATTATTGTATGCAATGCATTACTAATTCAAAAATATTAGAGCTGTCCAATTCCAAGACCTCAGGGGTGGGGGTTCTCATAATGAAGATCATCATGTTCCTCTATTGTCTTTCTTCCCAGAGATAAGAGCAGAAAGCTTGTGAGGTGTACGTTGACTGTCATTTTAATGGTGACACACAAGCAGGCCTGTGTGCACCAAATTGTTCTTTTCCTTTCTTTCAAGCTCTTCCAAAGGTTTGTGTCACCCTTTTTCACTCAGGGTCAGTAGTACAAAACTTTTTAGTGTCTAAACAGCCTGAATTCATGCATGCTTGATCTGTATCAGTTTTTACTAGGGAGAAGGAAGGGTAGGGGTAATAGAAGCACAATTTTACTATTGGGGAAATTCTGCAGCCATGGCTGATTCTGCCCTAGGGGAGTAGGAGAGGAGACTAATGCACATGGGCAAGTATTTGATTGTTGGTATTTGGTAAATCTTCTTTCCAATTAAATGTGATTGTAACTATTGGAAAAGTATTTTGATATATTTGTGTGTGTATATAGATATATATTTATATGCACACATGTGTAATGTTTAGAGAATTGAAAATACTGACTAACAAGTGAGATGGGATCAATATCACTGTGCTGTCAAAATCCTAGGAATTGAGTATTTATATATAGATAATGAAAATACCAATTCTTTAGTTCAACTTAGCAGTTCTGTTTCTTGCTATTTTTTTCTTTGATTGATGATAGAAATGAATATTCATTCTCTTATATAAGTATACTCTTATATACTCATATAAGATTAAACTCTCAGAGAGTTCACATAATCTGGCTTTATTTTGGAGCAAACATATGGATTAATTGAAGAAAAAAAGCCATCTTTATCTACAGTTCTTTATATGTCTTAGATTTTCATCTGGTTGCATATGTGGCCCAGTATCTTTTGTTTGGTTGGAGTTTTTTTTGTTTGGGTTTCTTTGTTTTGTTGTTTTGGGAGGGTTCTTTTGTTTGTTCAGGTTTGTTTTTTTTTTTTTTCCCCATTACTTCTTGGTTGATACACTGAAATGTCCTAGAAAGGGCAAGTAGGAAGCACTAAGCATGAAAGTCAGGATGCAGTAAACATAATGAATGATCGCAGAGTGGAAGTGTATGGAAAGTGTGCAGAGCTGCTGAGTAGATAATTTTACTCCTTCTGGCAACATTTCAGTCATCTTCCCATCTACCTACTTTTTGTGGGGGTTTTGGAGACATTTGATTAGCCTTTTTATCAGTGAAGCATGAAGTCTGGAGTCTGGTAAAGGCGCAGATACCTGTCTCCAGTACGATCACACCCTGCCCTCCAGCTGCCTCCCACATCACAGGGAGGACAAAACTGTCTGCCATGGTCACTCGAAGGAACAGTTGAAATGGCACTTCAAGGTTCATTTAGTTGGGTTCAGCTCACTAGTAGGAACTGAATGCTGGTTTGAAAATGAAAAGACTTTAATGAGTTGGAGGTCTTTATGGGGCTGGTATTCATGGCAGCGATTAACAGTAGGGGGTATACAGAAGGTCAAAAGCTCTTCTTTTGTAGGGTCAGCAGAACATCCCTGTCTGATAAGATTAAACTAATGTGGCTTTTCGTGTTAATATCTAAAGCAGCAGGCTGCTGTAATGTGTTTGGGATGGCAGGCACTGGGGGGAAAAGGGGAAAATCAACAAGTGGTGATTCGTTATAATAAAAAATGTCAGATTACTGGAAAGTAATACAAGGGTGTTTTCATATAGACATATATATTTTACATGGGTACACACACACATATTTTTTAGAGATTTATACATTAATTTTATTTTAACTTGCCTTTTCTCCATGCTTTCTCTATTTGCATAGTGCATTAAATTTGTCTTTGTCATCTATCTTACTGCAGCTAAGCCTTGTGTATGAATTTCAGTTTTCAGATTATTTTACTGGATATTTCAATGGACAGTACTGGCTTTGGTGGATATTTCTCGTACTTGGTAAGTGGCAGTTGGATTAATTTGTTTTGATGTGGAAGTACTCAACAATGAATCATAAAATTGTAAATAAGAGTTTAGTAACATGTTTAGCTATGTGCTTTTCCTTAGCTGTTGATAGTTTTGTGTGTTGTTTTTATTTCCATAATATTCACGAGGTTATTGGTTGCCATAGTGGTGTTATTGTCTGAACTGTGGACTATTCAAATACCCTTCAGCTCAAAAATTTTTGTTCTGCATAAGGGATTATGTGTAAAACTGAGACTTGTTACTTGTGCTTTTTAAGCTGCTTCTACTGATCTAGAGGTGCAGAACTGTGTAATGAAACTTTGGCCTTATGTGATAAGTAGTATCTACATGTATAAACCTATATGTCAAGTATTAAATTTTAAGAAATGTGACTGAACCCAGGAAGGTGGAGTCTGCTGTCTTGTGCACAGGTCACAAAATGTCCTTTTTGAGTCCTTTGAAATGCAAACTGCATCAGCAGTTGCTCAGTAGGATGAGAGAATGGCTTCATGCTTGCTGATCACAGTGGTCCATGATGTCAGCTTTCTCTTAAGAGCTCTGTCTGCCCTTATTTAAAGTCCTATGCACATAAATTTCTGCACTTCTGTTTGTTTTTAATGAAGGTATACCAAAGCCCAACCACTATAACTTTCCTCTAACTGTGGATTTTGTAATTTGAATATGGAATCTGGAGTGATTTTCTTTTATAGAAGTGAGTGCTGCTATGCATTTTAATTTCTGTTTCCAGCTCTGGAAGCATGGTAAACTGTTGCTGGTTCAGTAGGTGGCACTCTTCCCTTTGAGTCAATTGATTCAAGTGGCTAACAGCAAATGTTAGAATGAAGTGTTGAGTAAGTTAAGAAAAAAGATCAATTCTGAGATCTTCACTGTGACTCACTATTTATCTTGCATGTAATGCTAAAAGGCTTAAACAACATTACCTAAAATTTCTCTATCTGCCTTTTAGTAGTGTTCAAGGGCATTCATCAGACTTTTTAATGCCCACCTTGCTCTGCTATTGTGCACTTGGTTGCTTGAAATACATAAAACCTGCAAATGTTTAACAGCTCACAGCGTTGGTCCCTTGAATGTTTTCATATTGTTTGAGGTTATTGTATTGAACTAGGTGAAATGACTCTTTGCAGGCACAAGCAGACATTGAAGTGAAATCTCTTTGCAGACACAAACATCTCCAGATAAGTCTTTAATTAAAACCAAGGCCTGTGGTGCCTGAAATTGAGGTTTGACACCTTTTTTCATTAGGATGAAAACAGTGTTCTTTCCCTAGCACTCCCTTGGCCCCTGCATGTCTATGGAAATAGCTGTCACTTTTCTTTTTACTAGTCTTTTGCACATATTAAGGAAGTAGCTCACTTTAATTTGGGAAAGACTTATTTTTGGTCTGAAGTGTTTGAGGATTTTTAATTTTTTCTTTAAATCACAAGTTTATAATATGCCTTGGAATAAAAAGCACTCTGAGGCATACAGTGTGCATCTGGCAGTCAGCATTCCCTTGACTTATGTATGTTTTACATGAAGTATGCCAACAATATTTTTAAACTGATGAAGTGGCTTTATGGTATTGCTAGAACACCATAGGAGGCGTCTACCTAAAAAAGCTACTTAGCAGGACATGGAGGAGTATTATCATGTCATGGGAACACTGCCTACCAGATCTGTGTTTTGTTGTTTTGGATAACCTTTTGTTAGAGCACACAAAGTAGTATGTCCAGCATCTCTCCAGAAGTGAATAAGTTGGAGTCTTTTTTTGCATAGCCCTTTGACATCCTTCAGCCCACCTACTACCATCTCCTCTCTTCTGGTATTCATTGATCTGTGTCTGCTCACTTTCCTTCTTTCAACATCTGGAAAAATCTGCTTGTGCGTCACGGAAAAGCAAAGTGGTCTACTTCCAAAGAGCTGTCATGTATCAGTGAAAAAATTGGAGAGACACAATTCTAAATTTTAAATTTAAATGCTAGCCAGTGTTTCTTATTGAGGAACACAATGGAAAGTGGGGTGCTTTTTCTTTTTTCCCTTAACAGAGAAATGTAAAATATGGGTTGAGCTTGGACTGATTTTCCAACATGTATAATGCAGAAAATATTCAATCAAACACCTAAAAAGCTGCCTGCCCTCATTTTGCTGTTTCAGCTTCTTTTCAGTTGAAAGGGGGAGTACCTCTGGTAGCTTCTGGGTTGCAGGTTTTGTGGCAGACTTGCAGTCAAGATCTTACTGCTTTCTTCTCTATGCAGAATTAACCTTAGTCACAGAAATGTGTCCAGCTTAGGTGAAGTTCCACTGGTTAGCAGAGTTCTGTTGTAAATTTTTTTTTTTTTTTTTGATTGCATGTATGCATGTCCTAAGGAAGCTTTAGTTTGGAAAAGGAAAGTAAAAAAAAATCATAAACAAAAATTATTTAGAGAGGAATTGATAATTGGAGAAAATCATGGGCTCATCCAGGAAGGAAAAGTGCAAGAAAAGAATTAAATCCTTTACTGAACTTGTAAAACCTCAGTTTAGATTTTCATTTGAACCTTTGGAATTTTAATGCACGTGTGTATATTCACACAAGCATATATCTTCAAGGTCCCATTATTGCAAATGTGACTTCTCTGTGGCTCTTGTGTACATCTTTTTCCTCTTAGCTGAAATATTCTTTCAAATGCAGTGAAATGTAGGTAATGTACAAGATTTTGAAATTTGGAGTTGACAAAAACTGTAATATTGACATACGTTGAGTAATTTTCTTTGGCAATTGTTCTTCCTCCTCTTGACTGGTACTTTTTTATAGATGGTAAAATCTGAACTAATCTACTATAATTCATTACTGGCTTCTTGCTAGAGCAATCCCTACTTTTTTTTTCTCTCCTCTTTTGACTCACAATACATTTATTGTGCATATTGCTAAAGTTACATTTTGTGAACCAGGTACTCTTCTAACACACTAGTCATTTATTTTAAGAGTTCTATTTGAAAAGAATTTGCAAATCAGATTCTTTTATGTTTCTGTATTTTTTTCATCTTTGTAAGTATTTTCAAGCAGTCTTTTTAGCAGATGACACTTGAACCGAAAATCACTAAAATTTCTGATAAACCTTTCATAAAATTGAATCCTTGTATCACAAGATGAATGCTGACTTAGTTGTTGAATTTGTGAATGACAAATAAAGACTTCAATTTACTTTGTAGGCTAGGTTTTAAAAATTATGTTAATAAGAATAATGTGGGGTAGTTTGTATTTATATTAATATCCTTAATTTTGTGCATTTTCTACATTTTCAGGACTCCTTCTGTTCTTTCGAGGCTTTGTTAATTATCTTAAAGTCAGAAATATGTCTGAAAGCATGGCAGCTGCTCACAGAACAAGATTTTTTTTCTTGTACTGAAGGTAAGCCATTTTTAGTGATGAGGTTATCTTTCCCAGGAAAATGAAGAAGAAAAATATTAAAAATAGATAATCAAACTTCTGTCATGAAGTAGAAGTTGCATGTTTTTTGAATATCTGTCATGAATATTGTATATATATTCTTCATGGACTTGGAGATGTGTGAAGTTTCTCACTTGAAAGCAAATAATGCAACCTCATTGCCTCCAGTCTTCCCTGGAACTGAAGTTCAGCAACAGAAATTAGGATGTTGTTTTTCCTAAGGAACAGTATCTGCTGCTGTCAGGATACTGTCCTTTGTGCTGGAAAAACTGGCTTTTGTAGTCAACCTGTTGTCAGCAAGTAAGGAAGGACTAATCTGCCTGCATATTAAATCTGATTGACATGGGTCTGAACATGCAAACAATAGTTGAGTATTGTCTCTCTTTACATGACTGGCTTAAGACAGTCATGTACAAGTATGATGATTGTGTATGCAACAATGTGCTTTATATATCCTTCAGGTAGCTGAGTAATCAGTCTGGCACATAGCCACTCTTTTTTTCTAGTACTATTTATCCGTTAAGTGGATTTATTGGACTTCACTATGTAACTTAAACCAGGGGTCTTTATTTGCATTCAACTTTTTTTATTTAAATTGCATGACAAAATAAATTTAAGCTTAGAAATAAGTATTGCAGCATTTTCATTGCTCTGCACTTTACTAAAAATGCTTAAAGACTATTTTGACATACCTGAAAAGCTATGTTTGCTGTAAAAAAAAAAAAAGTATTTTATAAATGTTCTCCAGGATTGATCACAGGATCAATTTGAATTAACCTGTAACACATTTTTGAAGCCTGAAAACAGAGACATTATTTCACTGGAAAAAAAACCTGGTTCATTCTTTAATAGACAAGAATAAACATTTTAAAACAGCTAATGAAGAATGTGTGCTATACAATATACACTTGATTATGAAAAAAAATCTGTTAACGTAACTCTGGCATAATATTTCTTTTAAATGTGCTTTTTCCCCTCCGCCAAATTATGCAGTAAGTTAATTAACTGAGCTGTATAATGCCTTTTAGTGACCAATATAAATTAGCAACTACATGGCAGCATTACCTTTTTACAACAGTTAGTTATGGCTTCTTCTCTTAGTGTTGTGGTAACCTCTTCAGAATACTGAAATTTGTAGATTTGATTGAAAATATCTGTTAGCTTTCAGTACAGTAAAGTTTAAAAGTACTATTTTAAAAACAGTTGTTAGGACTAAATGGTATTTGAGAACTGTAGTTTGATGATAATAGTGAAAGTGTAGGATAATGCAGTCTGGGATTCCTTGTTCTTCTGCTGTGAGAATTCTACATTGGGACAAAACACAGTTTCACCCAGGACTTGCTGAACTTAATGAGCTGTCCTATCAGAGTTCAGTGGCTTTGAATTTTTTCTTTACCTGTAAGCACCACTGAGATGTGTGGGTTGTGGGCTCATAAGGTCTGTGGGGTGTTTAGAGAGATCAACACATAAATATTATGTTTTTGAATAGTTCTTAAGTACTGAAACAAGAAGTTCAAATTAATTGCTATCACACATTTAAATGTCCTTGTTCTTGCATAGGTAAGTGAGCTCCTCTAAAGTGACTCCTCTACACTAATTATTAGTTTTAGTAAATAAGAAATAACATCTCTACAGTTGGAAATATTCTCAAGCATTCTTTTGAAATCATAACAAACTAACAGTAAATTTTTGTGTATTTTCTCCCATCCTGACATGGGGGTAGGGAGGCTGCTGTTTTGCTTGCAGTTCAGGTTTGCTGGTCACCTAGCAACACTGCTTCTGGTGAGTCATGGCGATGAACTGAAGTACAATTTTTCTTTATCTCCAGACTGCATCGAACAGACATTCCTTTCCTATGCTGGTGTGAAACTTCCAGAGCTCTAACCCTCCAAGTTAATAAGATAGAAGACTACTAAAACCAGAAGACAAATTAATGAAAATATGGCTTCAAAAATGAATGACAGGATGGCTTATGATCAAGTACCAGTTCTGGTCATTCTAGCAAATATTTATAATTACTGCCTTTTGTTTTAGCACATTTGTATATGTGCTTGTTTAAAAGATAGTATTGAAATAAGAACAAACTATCTGTAAGTATAGATTAGGTACAGTCAGACTCAGTTAACCTGTGCTTGTTGTATCTGAAAGATTTGAGTGGTAACTTGTTTCACAGCTTGTATGTACCACTGACTTGGTGATTTGAACTTCTGAGTACAATGAAATGCATTAAATGATTCAGATTAACCAGTTCAGACAGGTTTTTTATATAATTTAGATTCATCTAATGATTGTATAGACCATTTTTATGTTTACTAAACCCCAAAATTCCTTGTCACAAACTTATATTTGCCAATATTTTATTGAATTCAATCCAATATACTGGTTTGTGCTAAAACTGGTACACTTTGAGTCCCCTGTAAATAACTCTGCATAAATGACTGTTTTAATTGCTTCTTAGGAAATATGTCAAAATATATTTTGTAACAGCATATTCTCTAAATTTTGTTTAATCTTAGAGCTATAGACATATTTTTTGTTAATTGACTATTAAAGGTTTAGTTAGTAGTAGATGTAATCTTGGAGGTCTGCATTCTTGAGGTCACTATAAATAGAACATCCACATTGAGTGCTTCTCAAAAAAATCATACAACTACTTTATAATGCTTGTTTAGAATAAATACATTGCCATTTCATAAGAACAAACAAGTTTAAATGCAAGGTAATTTGGGAAGTAATCTATGAATGGAAAAAATATTTTAAAGCTCTGAAAATAGAAAATGTGTTTTACCTCTCCCTTTATTCATTTAAGGTATACCATTATGTTCTTATAAATATCATCTCTTTAATGGGTACTGTCTACAGTTCATGCACATGTAGTTTCTTTTAAAGTTTGTGAAATTTATGCTTCTTCTTTAAATTGGAGAAGACATCTCTGTCCTTTGTACAACTGGAATCTCAGTTGCAGAAATACATTGGCTGTTGGTTGCACCTTTGAGGAAAAAAGTACAAATAGTTTCCTCCATTTTTCTTCTTAATTAGAATTCTGCTTTTTTATTACTAACATTAAAAACAGTGAGGTTTATGTTGTGTTAAGCTAGTGCTGTATTGAGTTTTGTATCTATAATTAATGTTTAAAATATACATATATAAACATTTTAATTTTCCTAATCTTTGAGACATAACTGATAGTGACTAAAACTTTAGGGGCACCTCTACTTCTCAGCTTTTTATGGAAAGAAGAAAGTTAAGTATTATGTTCAATATCCTATTGGGATTTCCTTCTAAACTTCTATTTGTTTCTGTGTTCTTTTGCATTCATTGTCCAGATGAAAAAGAAGCGAATAATAAAGCATTGCTTTGTTTTGCTAATTAAGACTTAATGCTTTTTTGGGTTTTTTTGTACTTCATGTTGAAAAATGCACTCTGCAGTACTTGTGTCAACCTGGAATTACAGACAATTTATTTGGCAAAATAAGTACTAGCCAATCCTCCCTGCTCCTTTTCATCTCATGTTTTATGGCAACAAACTGTGAGGACATTTCTTATAAGGAGTTAAGGCAACCATGAAAAGCAGGCAATATTGCTTCATTTTCTGTGCTTACCAAAATCAACTAGCACTATTTTTCAACTTTATCAATTTTCCCATATTAAGTAGCAACTTCTGGTGGAATTACTTCTGTTTGGTCCATGCATTTTATTGGAAGCTTCATACACATACTTTGCGTACTACATTAGAAAAATTCTCATTTGGTCAGAAAGAATATGCAGGGTTAAAACTGTACATATTATCTAATGCTTTATAGTTGATGTGTCAGTTTGGAAGCCTGAAATCTCATCAGTAGGAGGAAGGGAACTGGGACAGTATTTTCAAAGACTCTGCAATCTATTCCAGATGTGTCAAATGCTGCATATTTTCCTTGCTATTTCCTGTGAGCTTGGTTTGGAGCAGCTGGCTCTGTGGTTTAGAGACACCTGGCCAGCTTTGCTCTGTGTCTTAGGGGGTGTGGGGGAGAAGCTTCAGTATCGCAGGGAAGTTGACTGTAAACAGTTTTGTATGAATTCAAATAAGGCTTTGAAGCTTGGGACTAAAACAGCTGAGGAGAGGAGGTGAGGAGAGAAAGTTCTGTTTTATTTGAGTAGATGGCACTGAAATTTTTCTAGTTTTGTCATCTACTTCTATTGCTATAGACACCACAGGAAGACTGACATCTTGAATGTGATTCAGGTGGCCTGTGGGACTCTATTAGCACATTTCAGAAATGATCGGTCACTCACGCTTTCAGTCCCCTTACAGAGCAGAGATTGCCTCCAAGCTTCCTTGGCTGTCTCACCTAAGGTATGGACACAGTCCTCATCCTGCAACACCTTTCAACATGATTTCAACACCCTGTTCTTTCTGTATCTGCTTCCCTCCCTTTGAATGATGACAACAGGTGAGGAAAAGTGGCTTTATTTGTGTGTTATCATAACATCAGAAAGCTTTTAATCTCTCTTCTACTTTTGAGAATGTTTTCCCAAAATACTCTGCATTAGTCCTTCCTGTGTGGTTGCTTACATTGTTCACTTGAGCAAAAAACATTCATGTCATGAAATGACTATAGATAGCTTCCTGGACTTTTGAAGAGAAGATGAATCATTTCTGATATGGAAGTAAATATCTCTCACTAAGGTAAAACAATATTCCTGATCATGCTAAAACATGGTTAACATGTGCACAGCTACCCAGAAACAGCAGAGTCCAGGCTATTGTTTCTCCAGTGTATGTTCTTTTCCACCCTCCAGAGATCCTTATCTTTTTTCTTTATAATGTCATGGACTCAACTCTTTCAACACTGAAATTTACATTAATGAAAAAATCGGTATTTTCAACTTTGTATTTTGTCACAAATCTCATGATGCTGGCACCTTCCTTACCCTTTTGTTTAGTGTGATACCTACACAACTTTAGGGTAGAAAAAGATGTGTTCCCTCCCTGAATGCTCTTTAAAATCTCAGAGTTGGATGCGATGCATTCATTAACACTTGTTCCTGATCTTGGCAGGACCTCTCTACAACTACCTGATGCAAAGAGTCAGTGAATTTTGTGACAGGCTGCTTAGGAATTGGCATTTTAGTCATAAATCTCACACTTTTTAAAAAGAAACTGCTGCTTACTAGAAATGTTATCTTTTCACTAACCGCAGCAGCTCTAGGGGGAACATAGACCAGAGCAATAGCACTTCTTACTAATTGTGTCTAATATAATACATTTTTCAGTGGGTGAAAAATTTCCACTACCATGTTAAATTATTTATGTTGCAGTGTTATTTTACTTCAAACTTTGATTTTCACATTTAATATGAATGGAGGTAGAGCACATCTAAATGGTGAATGTTACAGTTGTCAGAGGCTCAGTCACTTTGTTCTTAGAGGGTTATGCATCTTTGAGGTGTGAACCTGAAAGTTTCAAGAGCAATGAATTACCAAGAATTTAAGAATCAAATTGATCAAGGAGGTATACCCAAGAAATAAAGCAAAAGCCATTGTGTGTTGTTCTCTCCATTCTCCCAAATAAGTAAATAAGTCTGTCAGCTATCTGTTCTATGGTAATAATTAGCTTGAAATTTTGTGCACTTGCTGTTAGTTCTGAGGAATGTCTGGGGTAAAGTGTTGTTGGGATTTTCTTTTTACCTCCATGATCAGACTCTTCAATGGGATGTCATTGAAGCCAGTACAATTCTTAAGACAGGCTGTAGATGTTAAATCTGACAAGTATGTGTGATGCAAGACATTAGCATGATTCATGCCTTCCTCAAGTCTCTTAAAAGCATATAATGCAAGACGATCCTACAGTTTTGTTAATTCTCTAATATAAAAATTAATTACTTGATAGTATGGCAAGATACATTATTCTTTATTTGGTTTTTGCTTTCAAAAAGTCAAATAACTGTAAAAGGTCCTGTACCTGGGTTAGGGCAACCCATGGTGTTAGCACAGGCTGAGAATGAGCAGATGGAGAGCAGCCCTGTAGAGAAGGGCTTGGGGGTGCTGGTGGGTGAGAGGCTGGGCATGACCCAGCCATAGGCACTCACAGCCCGGAAAGCCAAACGTGTCTTCAGCTGCATCCAAAGCAGCGTGGCCAGCAGGGCCAGGGAGGGGATTCTGCCCCTCTGCTCTGTTCTGACCCAACCTGCAGTGCTGCATGCAGCTTTGGGGTCCCAGCACAGGGAGGACATGGAACTGTTGGAGTGAGTCCAGAGGAGAGACACCAGAATGATCAAAGAGGTGGAGCAGCTTTCCTATGAGGAAAGGGTGAGAGAATTGGGATTGTTCAGCCTGTAGAAAAGAAGGCTCTGGGGACCTCTTATGGCAGCCTTCCAGTGCCTAAAGGGGACCTACAGAAAAGATGGGATATAACTATTTTAGCAATGTCTATTGTGATAGGACAAGGGGTAATGGTTTTAAATTGAAAGATACTAGATTTAGACAAGATCTAAGAAAGAATTTCTTTATTATGAGGATGGTGAACTGCAGGAAAGGTTGCCCAGGGAGGTGGTAAATGCATCATATATGGAAATGTTCAAGGCCAGGTTGGAGGATGTTCCTTCTTATTGCAGAGTGGTTGGACTAGATAACCTTCAAAGGTTTCTTACAACTAACTTCGTAAATGCTATCACAGCATTTTTGGTGTTTGTTATTTCCTTGTGGTTTTTCTAAAGACTTACTCATGATATTTGGGCTATATAAGTACTATATATAGAATTTGATCTCTGTCTGTGGTCCCTGCTTATAAAGTGACCTAATATATTTTATGTGTGGGCAGTATACGTTTAAGTTATCAAGAAAAGAGATTGTGGTGTGGGGATTTTTTTAAATAAAAAGTCTAGTAAAGTTTGCTTCTCTTTCACTTCAGAAGTTTCAGCAGACTGTTTATTACTTCTGCATCTCAGCCCTAAACTGTTAATTGTAATGGTGATTTTTGCATACTTATTTCCTTGGATTTTTTCCTCGTTCTTTTTTTGATGCCTGTGTTAATGCTTGTGCAAGTGTTTAGCTCAGTCCCACTCCACATCTTTTTTAGAGCTTCTAATTATAGACCATCTGTGTTAGAAGAGTGATTAAACAGCTCACATTACAAATCACATGTGTGATTTAATCCAGATTTGGGGCTTGTGAAATACATAGAATTCAGTCCAGTATTATTTGTACTCCTGATTAGTACAGAGTTGTTTTGCACTTCAAATAATAGATACCATACTATTAACTCTCAGCTATCCAGAGGCAGCTTATCTTCATGGTACATCCCACAGACTGACTCCTGCCCTAGTCTTGTTTGGCACTCAAGTCTGTGTATGCATCTGTTTAGTCACAGCAACCATGCGAAGAGCTTGGATTTAGGTTTGAGTTTGGAAAAGTTACCACAGCGACCCAGTCTCCCTGATCCTGAGCTAAGAAGACCTTTGCAACTGATCTAGCTGCATCCAGAGCTATCTTTAATTTCCTAAACTGTGACTAGTATCATCAGGACTACTGGAAATTATGGTGCAGAAATTTAGATGTGGAGCCAGCTTGGGTTTGACATGGCTGGTTGTAATGCAAGTAGAACAGATTTTGTGAGACTGAAACACTTGCCTTTGGGGCCAAGTTGGGCATGAGCATCACTCTCTTCAGCACATGTTGACTATGCATATTAATTAACCAGTTCTTTTTTAATGATGGTGAGAAATGAGTATCAGACTTATCTGTATTACATTTAAGTTCCTTTATGAAGCCAGGTTTAGATGTATTGCTTGGTTGTACAATGGGTTGTCCTGAATTTCTTATTTCAGGATTATTTCTACAATTAGAATAAATAAAAGTCACTTTTCCCAAGAATCCCAACTCCTATCTGAGTGCTATAGCTAATTTACAGGGTTGGGCAGCTTCTTACCTGCTTTCCTTTGGACCAGTAGTTTCCACACTCACTGCACAATCAGTTAGTCATTCAGGTGACAGGGGACCATAGGAGGAAATCCGGTGTGAGGTCCTGTTCAAAGCAGGGCTGGTGCTGAATTCAGACTATATTGCTTAAGACTTTTTCAGATGGATCTTAAAAACCCCAGAGCACAGCGATTTTCCACACGCTGTGGGTGACTTGTCCCAGTGTTTGACTATCCCCGTGTGTTGTCATCACTGACCAAGTTGATGAGGGGTGTGCTCAGTGTGTCCTTCGACAGCACCGCAGAGCTCTGAGCTCTCTCTTGACAGAGGAACCCTGCCATGAGGAGAAATGTAACCCAAGTCTCTGCGTTACTGAGCAGCCCTGAAAACTGCTCTGCTGTCAAGTGACAAAGGGCAGAAGGCATTTGGAGGGAAAGAACGTCCAAACTCTAATGAATTGCTCACATTTCCAACACTGAAAAAAGGATTGTTGGTTTCTTGCTATTTCCTGCTAGCT
Source organism: Vidua macroura (assembly GCF_024509145.1). Taxonomy (NCBI): domain Eukaryota; kingdom Metazoa; phylum Chordata; class Aves; order Passeriformes; family Viduidae; genus Vidua; species Vidua macroura. Next base: position 48,144,839 of record NC_071572.1, on the reverse strand, counting down.
TGTTTAAGCATTGTAGCACTCAGGGCACTGGATGCTGTGAATACTCTTAATTGTTCCTGAAATTATCTCCCTCATGAGGCCTCTTCCTCAATACATGGCATCTGGGTATTCTCCCATGATTCCTCTTTCCAGCTAACTGTAGGTTTAAGTGCCTGGATCACTTGCCACAGGACTCATGTACTCTAATTTCATTTGCCTAAAAGTTTGCATTCATTTGCCATCTAGTCTAAGCTACTTGTCAGGGATTACTCTGTCACCGGAACAAGAACTGCAATTTCAAATGATGCTTTTTTCCACCCAAAGCCATATGTCCAAACTGGAATCAATGGAATCAGCATTTAAAATATTGGGACTGTAAACTGCACCTTTCAATACCTTTCAAAAAATGTACTTTTCCAAAAAATGTGCCTAAGAAAACAATAGCTTTTGGTGTCACTGGGACTTGCTGAAGAGTTCCTCAGTTATAGGAAAATTGCTTTTCTTTCTGTGAAATTCAGTTGTGCAATTTTCCACAGTTTCCAGTGTTCCTGCCCTTGGGGAACATCTGTCCTGTGGCTGAGGATACCACAACTTCCAGAGTTGCCAGTCCCCTGGGTTTCTTCCAGATCCAGCCCTGTATTTGGCAATAGACTTCACTCTGTGGTGTTTCGAATGGAATGGTTTGGGCTTTTTGCAATCCTGTTTTCCTACAGACTTTGTTTCATAAGCAAATAAGGATCAGCTGTTTGCTTCCTTCTGATCCAAGAATTGTCAGGACATAATGAAGCAAATATACAGATGTCAAAATTTTTTCACAAAACGTACCATTGAGCTGTGGGACTCCTTCCCCCAGTATTTTGGTGATTTTTGTGATTAAAGTGGCTGAGTTCTTTACAAAGACCAAAGAAACCAGTTTCCATGGCTGGGCTACTTTTTTGTATGGTTTGTGGGGGCTGTATGTTTCCATAATAGAGCTGGCAAGGTGTGTTAAAAGTGCCACACAGCAAGCTGCTGGTCAAAAATTTTCATGTTCCCAGCTCATTTACTTAGTTTATGAACAATCTTTCTGGATGTTATTTTGGGATTATTTGCTACTTGAGTAATTTTGAGATTTTGAGGGGTCACCCATGTGCTCCAAGGCCTACAGCTCCATTTGATTCTTGAATCCTTCCTCTGTAACAGCAAGAACTCCCCCAGTTCTGAGTTCTACTTAAGCACTTGGCACAAAGAACAATCCTGCTGCAGGAGTGCTGCTCAGCCACTACACAACACTTTCCAAATGGAATTTAGGGACTTACACTGACATGGATTAAACTGATTTTCAGAGGCAGCCTGGGACACTCAGTGTAGCTGCAGAAAGGGATCCTTGACACCTAGGCCAGTGGTGCAGAAGAGCTTGCATTTGTGCAGGTACAGCAGACCTGCAGCAGACTGACTGCATCACTGCTGCATATATATATATATATATATATATATATATATATAAAATGCTCAATTGTCCTACGATTTATGAGATAGTGTTTGGAGGACTGAGACAGTAGAAGAGGAAAGAGAGTAAAACCTGGTGCAGTCTGGGTTGTACTACCTGTTGGGAGCCTCCTCTAGAATAATTTCATGCCTGAGCTGCATCCAAGTCCACTCAATGGGGAGAGAACTTACTCAGAGCAGTCGAAAATAGTGCCAGAGAATGACCTAACAATTCCTGTGTGCAGAAGACTGGGGCTCCAGTGCTTGCTTTCAATCTATGGCTCCTTCATTGAGCAATGTGGGCATAACCTTAAAACCTATTTTCATGGCACTGCAAATTTACTTTGCTGCAAGCTCAATCAGGTGAAGCCTGAGAAAAACCTCCATACTGTTTAAGAGGTAGTGGAGACTCTTGTCAGCTCTGGAAAACTGAGTCAGTTGCTCCTAAATAAGCAAGATTTTCTTGTGATTCGGAAGGTTAAGCCTGAATGTTTTAATCTGTTACATGACATGAGAAGTGATCCAAAATGGAGAACAGGAGAGTCTAACACCAGCTGTGAGCTCAAAGTTACCCTCACCACCACTATATAAGTTAAAATGTTGTGACTGTGTGACTTCCAGGCAGGTAGCAGAAGGAGCATGTTAATATTTAATTTTCATTCTGTGTGACATAGGAGTGCCTGCCCGCTGCCACCTCTACTCCATGTCCCATCTTCTGGCAGGGCAGTTTCCACACAAAGGAAGTAAGTTTCACAGAGCTCTGAAAATATCCTTGGGTCCAAACAATCATGAAAGGAAGGTGTGTTACTGAATACACAGGCAGGAAGACCACCCTCTGGGTAGTTTCACAAGCTCTAAGGCCTCAAATCCTGCCAGCATTAGCACATAATCTTCACTTTGCATTTTTAAGTTGTGCCCTTGTTCTTGAAGAGTGGGGGAGTTTAGAAGAGACCTTTTCTTTGTGGGACTGAGGTTTTCTCTGATTTTTTTAAAATGTCAATCAATGTTTTTGGTTAAGGAGCAAACACAGAAAATGTGACTTGTTTAATATTTTACTTGTATTTTTCCTCATTTGGTCTTCTGTAATGAGATACAGAAAGGATGGCACAGCTGTTGGCCCAAGCATAATCAGTTGCTCTCTGAGGGTCTGGACGGGTATCTGGGAGGTAATGCTTCACCTGGGCTTTGTCTTCATCCCTGATTGTTGTGCCCACCCAGAAGGCTCTATAAAAACCTGTTCTAGTGAGAAGAGGCTTCCTGAATTCAGCTATATAAAGTTTTAATGAGTGACCTATTTGTGAGACTCCTTTCCACAATGGCAAACAGTGTGGATGAGAGGCAGCTCCTTGTGCTCTCTGCCCTGCAGCCAACTCCTCCTCCCCATCCCCTCTCCATGGGGCCTGAGGCAGTGAGAGCTTGACCCGAACTCGCCACCTGAGAAATACAGCAGCTGGACAAGGCATTTCTGCACCTTGCTGTATCGACACCAAAACAAACAGGGGACTTGTGGTGAAACTGGTGGTGTGTGCTGTCTGCCCCAGCTGATGAGAAACTTCTCAGGTCCAATGCAAACATCTCTTGCTGAATGCTGGGGCCCACACTGTTGTTGACACAGCGATAAAATCGCGTTTGCACCATACAGCCTCCTTTCTTTCACTGCTTGTGAAAGGTGAGGTGCGTCCGAGCACCAAAAAAGCCGTGGGTTGAGATCTGGTGTGTCATGCTTTGCAAGGAGAGATCCCAGCCTCTGTCTGGATGAGGCATAACATGCCCTGCTTCCTCTTCCTCCTCTACCTGCTGCTCTCAGATTTGGGATTCTTCCTCCAAACACAAACTCTGGATTAATTTCTCCATAAAAAGAAAAGACAGTTCCTTGAAAAAAATACTTTTTTCATGCTGATATTATTTAGGCATAATGTATTTCTGAAAACGTGATTAAGAACTAGAACTGGGGAAGAAGCCCGAAATCCAAAGCAAAGTAATTAATAAGAGTGATTAAAAAAGTGAAGATGTAACTTCGCACATTCTTTGAAATGCAGATGAGTTCATAGTATGCAAGACAATAGGGCAGGAGTTTATAATGAATAATCCAGTTCATCATATGATATTCCAGTAAATACTGAAAAAAAAAAAGAATTATTGCTCAAGGTTACTAAGCCAGGTATTTTTTATGAAAATAGGGCTGAATTAACTTCCACAAGCAACTCTGGTCAGTGTTGTTCCACAGACAGTTAGCAAAGACTTTTTAAAGAAAATGTCACCAGTTGACTTGAAATACTTAACTTTTCCTTTAACAGAAAAGAGTTTGTAGTCTGTACTGATGACAGCTTAGTCCTCTATCTCTGAAAGACTTGAAAGTATTCATACTGCTACAGTGAAGATGAAATATGTACATTACATGTGTTGTAAAGAGACAGGATACATAAAGAGGAGAATAAGCAGGCATCAATTAACATCTGGTTTCACCTGAGGCAGATGTGGGTTTCACATCTTGGATTTGGTTCCATTTTACTGTTTATATACAGGCTTTGTGAGAGACCAGATGCATAGGTTGATTGCAAGCAGAGTCCATCTTTCATGTCTACATACCTAGGAATGCAACATTTAATGCTGTATGCAAGGAGAAGGACAAAACCATCCATGTTTGTCTTGAAGTTGTACTTGGACAGTGAAAGAAAAAAGCCCATTTCAAGTCTGCAGTGTTACTCCCTTTTCTATGGTTTTCCAGCGAGCTGCTCTGTAAGCCCATTTGCAGCTCTGTAGAAAATTGTCATTACAGTTTGCATCTCCAGTATTTCATCTGCTATTTCTCTACAGTACGTAATAAAAGCTACAAGAGTGATATCCAGTGTCCTTGAAATGCCCAAATTTGGTTGCAACAGAGTTCAAGGTTTGTGTAAATATCTTCATCCTGGAACTTGAATTCAAACACTGGTTTATTCACCATGTTGCATAGATTATTTATATGCATCTCAAAACCACTGCATAGTTTGGCATGGGAAGGGAACAGCAGCCAACTGGTGTGTCAGGAGTGAGGTCAGCTGGCAAAATGGTGAGGAAGCTGGCACAATACCTGCCTGCCAATGGTTTTGCTCCAGCTGATACTAATGCTCCATGCCATCAGGAGCTCTCAAGTCACCCACAAGTCAAACATTAATGAAACATTGTAGACGTTTATATAACACGGTAAACATGAATCGGTTTTGTTAATGGAATGTGCTTTATCAATGGAAATAGGAATTTGGATTTGGGGGAAAGGAGACTCGTGGGAGGTGGACTGTTTCTGGGGGTGGGGTGAAGAGGAGTCTTTTCTTTGAGAAGAGTGAAATTCTTTCCTCTGGAAGGTCCCCACCAGGTGTTTTAGTGAAGTCCTGTGGAGGAATGTGCAGTAATAAAAAACTGAGATTCAGTGAACAAACCAGGAGGCAAGGATAGATTTATATCCTTGGCAGCTCAGGCCAGTCTCCATATGTTGTTAAAATTAGATGATGAGAGAAATTAACTGTATCATACACTGTTGCACAGCCTGCATATTAAGCCTCTACTGTTCAAAAACAATTTAATACAACTGGAAAAGCTAAAGTGGGAATTTTTCTCAAGTGAGAACAGATGGCAAAGTTTTCAGGCTCTGGAAGTCAGAGGGAGACTTCTCCATGGCCAGGAAAGAGGTGGGACAAGGAGCTCTCCTCAGGGCACTGCGTCAGCACTTTCTACAGCAGGAGTGTTTAAATCTTCCAACAACATGCATTGTATCGCATTAGCTTACCTTTGGAGCTAGCCATCTTCCTTTTCTTTACTGTGGTTTGAAGCTGAAAATATAAAGTTCTGTGACAGACCTGGTCATTACTGTTGATGACACTTGATTAATTAAGCTGGATTTGCCAGTTCCTGCCTCAACAAGACTTGGGGAGTATGATGTGCCACTGTTGAGCATTTTGGTCATCTTCCTTTCTTATATATCAGGAAATGTAGGTGCTTATTATTAATTTTTGTGGTATCTAAGTTGCTCTCAGACTATCTGTGTGTCTCCACCTCTTCCTGGGCTGCAGTGCCAGCGAGCAAAGGAATTGTAACAGACATTGGTGGGACCCAGAGGTACCCTGCACAGAGTCCAGAGCCGGTAAATAAAGCAGGGAGGATGTGTTTAAAGCAATTAGTTCAGGATCTCTACAGTTTATTTAATTTGTTAAAGATGTGATCTGACCTAAACTCCTTAAAAATCTTAGCTGCAATTCTCTTCTTTTAAGATGTGAGCCTTTTCAAGGCTCTGAAACAAACTCCACTTCCCATTTTGTCCAAAAATTGTGTCACCAAAACACCTGCCAGGGGAAGCTGCAATTCTCATTTTACCTGCAGGGTTTTTTTTAATCCCTATCCATTCGAAACATGACAGTTATGCTATGCCAAAACAGCACCCCCAAGTGACTAGGTTTCTGGGGGCATTTTCCCAATCCCTGATGATGACTTTATTCTTACCTAATAAAAATTTATTAGGTCTCTGAAATAGCAACATCATTAATGAATTATTTACTGGTTTGCTTTACCTCCCAGCAGAGTGCCCTAACTGATAGGCCTTAAAGTAATTTCCCTCTCTCTTTGTTCAATGTATATTTAAGTAATTACTTTATACAAAGGAGTGGAACCACTCCAGGAGCAGAGCTTGGCAGAACAGAGCTGCTTTGTCAGGGCAGGCAGGATCCTCTCCCATGAGATGGCTGCTAAGGATTCCACATCCTGAACCAGTGGCTCTGAAATCCAGCATGCTAGCTGTTGAATAAAAGCACTACTGCCTTAATTTTGCAGATAATGCTGAAGCACAGCCACTTGAGCATTTTGTGTGCCCCAAAACAGTTTGGTTTTTTCCATGTCATTAAGGACACTGCTCTTCAAGTCCCATTTTGCTTTGGAAAAATTCCTTTTAATTATTTTCAGTGGTTTATTTTCAAAACTTAAGTAAAATGAAAACTAAAAAAAAAAAGGAATTTATTGACACATCTATAGCTTGCTGGGCCTTGCAGAGGAAAGGCAGTGAGAGAAGTGCAGCTGCAGGTTGATCCCTGCAGGGCAAGGAGATAACTTTTCATTTTCTGTCTGCCACAAGATGATGAATTTCAGTTCATCTGGAAAATAGTCATGGCTGCAGCATCTCAGTTCAGCTCTGACCTCCTGGGCGGTTCCTATCATCACAGAGCCCGGGGCTTTGGTTGGGTTTGGAATCACTTTTGCACTGCCTTATGCTCAGTAAACATTTTGAAAGCTGACTGCAGCTCTAACTACTAGAGACTTTATTTTTCAGTGTAATCTGAGATCTGAGGCATGTTTTGCAGAAGGGTTGAGCTACGGGCACTCATGAAATATACAGCAGAGGCTGCCATCGCTCATGCCTGTGTTCCTAATTGCTGTCAAACCTGGTAGCAACTAAATCACTTTATAGCCTCTGCAAATAAGAACAACTGAAATACCAGGCCTGCCAAATGTTGTGGTATGACTGCAAATAAACTGCAGTGTCTGGGTGATTTTGGGGTGGATTATCTGATCAAAATTTGTAAGGTATAGTCTACAGTACAGAACATGAATTTCTCAGCAGCAAGTCATCAAAAAAAGTGAATGATTGGCCAGGAAGTTCATTGTTTACACTAAAACAGCTTTCTTTCAAGACTCTGGGTGTGTATGAAGCATAATATTTATTTAAAGATGGAGATAAAACTACCATTCTCACATAATCTGGTATGTACATCTCTGATGTAAATACCTTCTTATCCCTAATGCCTCTGACTGCTGTAATTGTGTCTTGCAGTATTTATACAACCAGGAAGAGACAAGTGAAAAAGAAAGTCCTTTATGTCTTTTAGGAGTACACAAAAGCATCCAAATCAAGGAATCAGAACCTTTATTTCCATACAGATTTTGTGGGTTTTAGCAAGGAAAAAGGCTTCTAAGCATGTGTATTTTCTTCTTGCCACACAGTTTCTAGCAGTTACGATGTAGTTTATGCCTAGAGAAGATCAATCGTGACTTTTGTCCCATCTTTGTAATAGCAGTACAGCAGAGGCTTGTGGGTTTGGTGCTCCATCCTTCACCACTTTGGGCTGCAGGCAGGGGCTCTGAGCTACAGCAGCCCTGTGAGCAGTGAATGGCACAGTGATTGCTGCAGTGAGGAGGTGCTTTGCAGACCAGTCCCAACACAGCCTGTTTCTCCCTTACCAAGGATTCCAAACTTGTTGACTGGGAAAACCCTACTTGCCAGAACAAGATCTTTTTACACACAGCGAGAACAATCTCCTTTTGTCTCTGGGGATAAGATGGTGCCAATAAAAGATAAAAACCCCATGCCAACATGGTGATGCATAAAGCTATGTTAACTGCTTCACCGCTATATTTTAACTATGAGGCAAAAGCCTCTGAGAGAGGTGTTTTTTGGTCTAACAAATCAAATTAAATGGAATGTAGTAATTATGCTGAAAACCCCCAAATGTTACATTCACAACTCTGTAACTATGCAGCTATGAATATTATCATTTTTTTCTTTGTTTGTTCTTGTGCCTTGGCTGAGTGTCTGTATGGTGGGGCAGGAGTGAACATTCAGCTATCCCCTGCTGCCTTCCCAGCTTTGTGGGGCTGATGTCAGAGGTGAAGCGTTCATAATTTTGTCCTCCACATCTGGAAAGAAGATGCTGTGATGCACTTCAGTTTTTCATGGGAATGTACCATTTCTTGAGCCTGCACTCATGGTGTTTTTTCCCTCTACAGATATAGAGGCCGCCCCTTACTAGCCCAGCTCTGTATGAGCTCCCTGAGGTTACCTCATTGGTATAGCTAGGAATTTTTAGGAAATGGAAGGAGACTGGGGATGGATCTTATCTAAGACATGCAGTGACTCGAAAACTGTGGAAGCTGGTCTGTTATTTCTTCTCAGCTTTATGCCCTGACAATGAGCCTGAAGAATAGAGTTTTTTCTGCCCCCAACTCCTCTTCCTCCTCCAACTCATTCTTGATGGCCTGTCCTGCCAGGTAAAGTGCCCAGGGAGAATGGCAAGGTACTTCCAGTGGCAAGGTACTTCTTTTCACCATGGGCTCTTTATGTAAGCTTTGTAGATAAAGCCTGAATCACTTTCTCTGGAGACATTCACAGAATCACAGAATATTCTGTGTTGGAAGTGACCCATAAGGATCACCGAGACCAGCTCTTTAGTGAATGGTCCATACAGGGATTGAACCCACAGCCGTGACATTATTAGCACCATGCTGTGACCAGCTGATCTAAAATTGTGCACAAAGGGCACCAGAGGTATGCTCAGAGGGGACCCTGGATGCAGCAAGCACCTCTTACAAGATGCAGAGCATTTTAATGTTATATTCAGTAGCAGAAATAAGTCTGCAGGATGTGAAGCAGCAGCTTGCAGAGCCTGTGTGGAAGATGGGTGCCTCTTTTTGGAGAGGACTGTTCTCAAGGCAAAGGATTCTGGAAGCTCCCAGGCTCACCAGAGAGGCTCTGAGGAGAATCCTCAGGCTTTGGTGCTGCTCTCTAGTACAGGCTTTCAGGATCCTTTGGCTACTTGGATATAGGTAGCCACAAGGAGAGTTTGGTGGTCTAAATCTTGACTGAATCTTGCCTTCACCTGATTTTCCCTGCACAAAATTATAATTCTGCTGACAGTTTTGAAGCCCATCTGCTACTTATCCTTTGATCTTCCATTATTCTTCTTGTCCTGCTTAAGCCCATTTTGTAAATTAGCTAGGTCATATACTGGCATTGCCTTTGAGTAGTCTTCAGAGGTTTCCTGAGCGGGGGTTTACCTTGAACCATTCCAGCCCTTTCTTCTCTTTGCCTTCACCCAGTTCCCTGCTCCAGCTTCCCTTCTAAGTTCAATCAATGTGTCTCCTAAAAATCAGGTAGAGAAGCAGTTTGTATTGTATGAATATATGGGTACAGTACACATATATATGATATATATGCATGGGTATATATATATATATATATGCATACTTAGAGTGCTGCAGAAGAGCTCCAAATGCAGTGCAGCCTCTAGATGCTACTGCATACAACCAACCAGCCCCTCTTTGAAAATCTCTTTTTTTAAGTTTGGATGTGCTCATTGTGGAGAGCTGGCCCCATGATGGGGCTTGCCCTTTTCCATTGATTACATGGCACCAAAATGTAGAATAGAATGCAAGTCTAGGTTCATGCTGAGAAAACCCTGCTAACCTCAGGGAGAAAGAATTAGTCGGTTTTGGAATTTTAATTTGGTCCCAACTGTATTTCAGCTTTATTTCAAAAATCGGAAAGCACAACAATCAGGAAAAACATGCTGCATAGACCCATGCCATTGAATTAAAATGTTTATTTGGAATGAATAAATGGAAGTGCAAATCATTGCAAACAATCTGGTTGCAGATTGTTGTCAAAATTATATACACACGTGTATACATTTTCATTTCCTTCCTTCCCAAGATAAATTATTCTTTAAGCTTCTCCTGTGGAACACATGTGTCTCTGGAATTCCAGGGGACTAAAATGTGTGGAAATGCAACATGTGAAATCAGAATTACATCTGGTTATGTACTTTTTTGACTCCAGTATGGCACAGTCCCTTGTTTCCCAGCGATGTTTAGATTAAACCCTCCAAGATGAAAATTGATTCTCTTTGTGTCTCTAAATTTGCAGCCATGAGAAAAAAAAAAAAAAAAAAAAAAAGAGGTAAGGAAGACTTTTGCTGGTGTGGCATTTTCCTGTATTGCTCTATTTTTTTTTTCTTTAAGTGGTAAAATCTGCTGTTATGACAGAGGCAGCAGGATAAATAATAAGCAGAAAGCTGTCCAAGCAAGAGCTTCTTTCTCACGCTATTTCCTGCAGAGTCAGATTGTATGAACGCCTGCAAATATCTAAACTTGGGGCAGTATTTGAACATCCCTATTACCTTTCTGAGCTTTAGATCCAGCTCTTTAATTTGTTCTCTTGAGCCCCTTAAAGCTCCTTCTCTGCCAGTTTGGATGATGTGTAGGAGTCTGTAATGAATACACTCATTATCTAATACAAAGTGGCATAAAACACTCATGCCATGAACTCCGCCACACAGCTATGCCCCGCTGCAATTCTCTGATTCATGCTGTACGAGATTAATAGCATTTATGTTATTCATATATCTTGGTTGACCTTGATCTGTTAGAAATTCCCTTCTTTTTATCTCTGTCCCATACTGGGGAGGTTTTGTCCCACATTAACAATGGAACTTTTGTACTTCAAAGCACATTCCCCCCACGCCCAACATCCTGAGTTTTAATTTTCCTTACATATATAATATCTGTTCCCTTCTCTTTCCCTCTCATATTCTTACCTATGTTTAATGGGCTGATATTATCTCAGGAGCTGTAAGCTTTTATTTTATTTATTTTATTTTTTTACATATCACAGTAAGTTAACCCTTTGAAATCTAATTGCAGAAAAAGACCTAAATTCTACCAGAAGAAATAAAAACAGAATAAGAACAAACAATATTTGTAGCTTTTCTCTGTGGCATTTGTAGGGCAAATACTATAATTTCAGCTGTGACAACACATAAGAAGATGTGTGTATAGGGAGAAGATGATACAGAGACTTGAATCAGACAGAGTCACATAGTTATAGATGTGATTTTTCAGAATGCTTTGAGTTTCTCCTTGGGCACTTTGAAAAACTGAGGCATGATCCTGCCTCTTGCATTGCTCCTGCACTCAGAGAAATTAATTGGCCCCTGTGATCCCCCACTTCTGCTTCCCACTGCAGCACACTGCTCCCTGCTCATGGTGATGTGAGAGAGACCCTTTGTCTGTAAGAAAATCAGGGCTTTCTGGAAAAGAGATGTCCCATGGGAAGTAGATGTCTGTGGTGTAATATGTCTCAGTCAACAGGTCTCCCTTTGCTGGCTGCAGCCTCTCACCACTACTGGTGATGCACAGGGAGGTTGAGCATTGAACAGGAGCTGGGGCTGGGAGGAGCTGTCTCCTGCAGATGAGAATCCATCCTTCCCTGTCCCCTGGCACAGCAGCAGTGCCTTGGGGACAGTGTGCTGCCATACTGGTGGGGAAGGAGCTCTGGATGGGCCCAACCACTCTTGTCCAGAGCTGGAGCAAGAGCTAACAAGGCTCTGGGGTGGAAGTGCCGAGGAAGAGACAGAGGCACAAGAGCGGAGCTGGGCAGGGTCTTCTGGCATTGAATTGGGGCAGGGAGGTGCAGAGGAGCACACAAGCAGATGCAGAGAGAAGGCAAGATAACAAAAAGGTCAAAACAGGGATGTGGTGACAAGCATGAGTGACAGTCTAGTGAAAAGAAGAACAGAGCCCCTACATGTGGTGCAAGGAGAAATGCTGCTTGAAGCACAGACTCACACTTGCGAGGGGTCGTGGCTCTGCTGTGCACTGGACGTTCCATGTCCTTACTGTCCTTCCTGGCCATCTTCCACCATAGTTGGAAGTGGGATCCAGCTCTGTCTGCATTCTAGTCTGTCAGTTGCTGTGACAACCAAAACAGGCAAGCAGGGAACTCCAGCAGCTACCACCTCCCTCCTTTTTCTTTTCTTCAGCACATGCCAAGACTGAGAACTGTCAAAACAGGTGTATGCCTGAGTCCAAAAACTGCAACTGGCAAGGACCATGTGGTTCTTAGGCTTATAACAACTTTTCAGTCTATTTATTTATTTACTTCTCCCTCCAACTTGTGATTAGTGGCTTCTTAATTTTTATTTTCCTGTCAGCTTTCTGGAAGGCTAGATTAGAAATGTAAAAGCAAAAAACAGTGATCTGGAAATACTTATGAACCAAGACCTGCAGGGAGAGGCAATGTCTCTTATTTAGACACTGATACACTGAAAAAAACATTCCAGATATAATGGCTCAGCTTTAGGTCATGAAATCTCGTCTTTATTTTTTTCTCCAGTGGTTAGGCCTAATAAAAGATATTACGTCTCCTTCCAGATCCTTCCTTGCCTATGTTCCTAGACCATCATCACTCCAGCAGCACTTATCAGTAAATATTTGTGGCCGGAGCTGTGCTGCTTGGATCGGTTTCTCCCTCCAACTTCCTGCCTCCCCAGCTGTTGTCTCCTCGTGTCCCTGCTGCTGCTGGCCTACAGCCCCTGTGCTGGGCAGCAGCAGTCCCAGGGGCACAGAGGTGTCTGACTCTGCTCCACAGCCCTAGTTCTGCATTCACTCACAGGTCTGTTTTCAGGGGGTTTGCTGAAAGGGAAATAAAACTATTGCATTTAATGCAGAGTGAATAGAGCAGATCCTGTAACCTTTCTTTGTGATGTATGGTGAGTTCTATGTATTTTTTCTTTCAGTTTTACAGGTTTTTTACAGTATATGAATAACCGTGAATCAGTTTCGAAGGACAGTGCTCAGAAATACTTATGGGTTTTTCCATGTGCTGTTGCTCAGGTCTGAAGAATGTTAAGATCCATCTATGTTATAATGCATTGAGTTAGCTAGGGGAGAAAAAAGGAGCAACCAAGATAATTGTCTTCCAGTCTTTGTTTTAATCTTGCAAAGAAACTCCTGACACTTTCTAATAGAATTCCAAAGTGATAACAACCTTATTGGTATTAGGCCCATGGTTTAACTATACTGTACCTGTGTTAAAGGAAAGCTCTCTTGCCTTTGGATTTGTGGCAGTACATATACCAATTTAATGGGATTAGAAGCCTGTATACTCTGGCCTTGTTTTGCCTTCTCGACATGTTCGAACTTCTTGAGGAAGTGAAGGACTTCCTCTATGAAGGGCTGTGCTTACTTCATTTCTTTGTGCTCCAAATACTGAGACAGCAAGTTCCTCGGGACATCTGTTCTTTGTTCGCTTTGGGTTTATTTATGACATGCATCTGCCTGCCTTTTCCTCTCTGCATTCAGTACTAAGAAGAAAAAAGAAAGGTAAAAAAAAAAAGAAAGAAAGAAACTCTCGGTGCTGCTACAAAACCATATCCCCTAGTCTTTATTCAGAGATAGACTTGACACTTTAAGGCACAGTTTCACACTAAATTAAATTACAGGGTGCAGTGCCAGTAAGTGTATCTGAGCATCAGTAGGGAAAATATCCTCCTCACCACCATCCTCTTGGACTTGGAAAGAGCTGAGCTGTTTCTTTTTTTTTTTTTTTTTTTTTTTACACTATAAGAAGCGAGCCATATACCATTATAGCCAAACATTTTCTGACCTTATGGTCTTCATCAGGCCAGAGACATTTAAAAGTTTTATTTTCTGGCTATTTAAGCCTGAGTTTTTGTCTAAGTTTTTCCTGTAACTTAATGTGCCACATTTCTTGTTTCCATACAGGCCATGTGAATTCCCACAAGTGCTAAGTACTCATGTATTGCTTGCAAAATTGTGCAAAACCAGTGCTTAAACAGGATGGGGCCCCAACATACTTTGGGTAGGATCAGGCTGTATTGGTGATGTCCTGCAGCACCCCACAGGACATGGATTGAAAAGTGGCAAAAACTTCCTTATTGTGTATCGTGAAAAATCTGCACTTGAAAACCACTTTTTTTTTTTTTTTTTTTTTTCTGAAATAGACATGCCAAAGCATGATTTGTGATCCCAGAGTTGGTTGCTAGGTTTAAACTCTCTCTCACTCCAAATTAAACTTGTCCTTTAAGGTTCCTCTGTGGTCAGGGGTGATGGATTCATCCCACTCAAGAGGAATGGTCTGAAATAAGGATTGTTCTCTCTCTCCAGAGATTCTTCCCTCCTTCATTCAGAGGTAGCCCAAGCAGTATGCTGAGGCTAGCTGACTATATATTAGATGCTTATTTAGACAAGCTATATCCTAACATGAGCAAACAAAAGTTGTTCTCAGCTAAAAGTCAAGGTACCCAGACAATGACCAGGTTAATACAGAGACACTTGCAACAGTGCAACAGTTCCTCAAAACATTCCATAGCACAAAACCACATGTGGGACTTCTTAAATGTTGAATGGTGCTTCTGTGTGACAGACACTTCACTTCTGTGAAGTGACAGTTTTTACTAGTTACAACTATTTTCTGATTCTTAGTATAACATGAGAAGATGCAATGGAAGAGGGGAGAGTGATTATAGCATTTAAATGTGACCTTCAAAAGGAGGAGATTAATCTTCTTTTCAGGTCCATTGGGAAAATAAATAATTTTAATTATTTTGTTAAACTAGAGTGAAAATTATTTTGACCAAAAGCCTTGCTGACGTGAAGGGTGACTAAATGCTAAACTAGACTAGAGGCTGTGGAAATCTACCACTAGATGTATGTGAATAAGAGGTTAAACAAACTTTTGGTTTAGTTTATATAAAGAAACAAGATCAGTTGAAGAAAGATGGACTTGCTCCAAAGTTACAGAATGCGTTTCCCAACACTGATCTCTGGGCACTGAAGTCACCTTCCTACTGCTTCTGCAGAGGAAGGAGAGTCAAAGCACGAGTCTGTCTCACAAAGAACTGGGGAGTGACTGATTTGATGACTCTGGACATGGGGGAACTTTTTGCATTGTGCTGAGAATGTGTGAATAAGAGGTTATAACAGAAACCTGAACAGGCACAGCATTACTCAACAAGGGCTGATGAAAAGCCATTTGAGTTAATGAGTTACATGACACAAACCTGGAAAAAGGCAGCCAAGCCCAGTCTGACGTGAATTTGTGAACTTGGTAAAACTCCTTTTAGGATGAATGTAGAATGGCTAAAAAAATGGTAAGAAATATCAAGAAATACAAGGAAAGGAAGTAGCAGTCAGCACGAGAAAGGAGCAATTGGGTGTATAATGTTGTGTCTTGCTTGTTTGTACATCCCTGCAACTCTATCCCCCTATAACCATCTGCATTTGTTGCCTGACTTGTTTGGGATCTGGACAGGGGCTGTATTTTTAGCTTGACTTCCAACATTGTCAGTGCTTGGCTCTGAGTTGCAGAGGCTCTTGCCATTTCTAATATTCATTGTTTGGAACTGGGAAGCCTTATATAGCCTTGAGTTGGAAGATAATGTATTCATATTCTACAGTAAAAGGAACTAACTGATTTCCATCCACTTGTTGTAAAAGATTTAGGTAAAGCATTCAAAAAACTCTTCATGTTACTGAGTAGAAACTGGGAAAATTTTTAATTGGTACCATATTTCACAATTTTCTCTAACCTTGTTTCTTTTATAAGTTTATTTTAAAAGGGGATCTACCTGGCATCTGAGATGGGGCTGATGTGGTAAGGGCTGTGGCTCTGTTTGAAAACACCAATTCCTCTCTGCTTACTGTAGAGGGAGCTGAGAGGGCCAGCTTGGATTAT
The DNA here is from genome assembly GCF_024509145.1 of Vidua macroura. Taxonomy (NCBI): domain Eukaryota; kingdom Metazoa; phylum Chordata; class Aves; order Passeriformes; family Viduidae; genus Vidua; species Vidua macroura. The sequence goes on along the minus strand of NC_071572.1, from coordinate 48,129,118 downwards.
ATTTTCATCTTTCTACCTGCTGACATTAGATTAGAAGAATCTGTGTCTGTGTCAGTAGTGAAATCAAACCACGAGGAGAGAAAGTGCCAGAAAGCAGATCCACAGAAGTCAGTATAGAATGGAAAAGCTTAGCTAGCTTTAAGGAAATACCTATGAGATAGTGTGGTTTAGACACTGCTTCGGCAAGTGAAACACCGACTTCGGGGTTCCAAAGAAACGCCTACTGATGGGGGTCACATCTATGAAACAATTCCCAGAGCTGGATAAATCTTGCTGCATTTGTTCTCATAAAGGCCAGCAGAGTATTCTCTGAACATGTCAGAAATACCAGGCCTTTCTTTCCGCTTTTGACTGCCACTTGTGAGAAATGGTTGGTTTAATAGCAGTCATCCAAGAGAGAGTTCTTGGCCATGAATTCCGCATGGAGGGATGCATACTGTGATTCAGACTCATAACTTGGAGCCTAAGTGCACCAGAAATCACAAGTGTCTAGGGTTAAAAACACTGTTCCTTTGCCTGTGTGGACAATGGAAAGAGCAAGAATCACCTACAGAATGGAGATACCCCTGCTTGTTTATTGAATAGGCTGTCTGGGACACCTTGGGAGTGTTTGGGTGGGCACCTTGTCCTGTACCACTACTACAAATAGGACTTTTGCCACAGAATAAGTGGAAATAGATCCTTATCTTATGAACCTGTATTTGCACAGAGATCAGGAGCAAAGCTGTGCTTACCTATCATAAAAGCAATTTTCTTGTAGACAGTGTGAATTTGCACATGTTCTAGATATAGACAGTTTTGAAACTAATCAAGTGCTTAGTTGAGATCTGTTTCATAAATCCTTTTGTGTCATATGATACTACTATTGATCCTATGTGTTTACTTTCAGTTTATACTGTTGGCTCTGTTTATTGCAATTTATTAAAGTTCATCACATGGGCTATTTTTAAGTCTTGTTGTGAGAAGGATGAATTCCAACACATGGAGTAACCTAAATAAGTATACTGAAAAGTAACTGAAAGCTTCTATACTCAGAAGTGCCTTATTTGAATTTCTTATGTGTGAGTATTTGCTTGCAAAATACAGGATATTGATGATCAAACATGCAATTAACTGAAAGAGTTCTGTGTCATTTTACTAAACAAAAGTATATTGCATAAAAGCTCTGGCAGTTTATTTTTTACCTCTTTTTTCACTCATTTAAATGTATAAATACATATGTTTCAGTACGCTTTTACTATAAGTTGACTAAATGTAGTCACACATTTGTTAAAGGAAAAAGATCAGCTTTCAATTACTTAAAAGCTCAGAGAACTGCTGATAAAAATTGCTTCATCTGTGCAAACTGATCTGCCCATATGTTATATTATACTAGTTCATTTCTATATTGTAGTCACAGGGTCATTGAAAACATCCTATCAGATCTCCTGTGCAGTGTAGCCAATTGGTCAGCTTGCATTTAGAGTCAAGTCTGTAGTGTGTATAAGAGCTTGAAAGCATCTCAAAAGACATCTCATTCACTTATAAAGACTGATGGAAGGATATTCTGCCTTAATATCACCACCCTGTCAAATTTCAGAAATGCTTTTAGGTTATCATCATCCCTCTGTGCCAGCCATCCAGCTTTCTAGTGCACCTGTTTCTCTTTTTTTTATTTTTAATTTTTTTTCCCCCAGGCTCCTCACAAGTGTCTGCATTCACAGTTTTTGTGTGTCTGTTTGTATTTTACTCTGCCATCTGACACCCTGTTTCTTTGCTGGGATGTACCTCTGCAGTCCCAGTCTTCCACATTTCCTGTTCAGTTGTCATTTTTATCCTACCCTCTACTCCCAAACACAGAGTTACCTTTGTGCTCTTGACATCTCTAGCAGATGTCTTCATCTGACCTGAGTGCTCCCCAGCACCTGTTAGCCTTCCCCCAAATCCTGTTTGAAATAATGCCTTCCCTTTGCAATTCCATCCATTTTCTTGAGTAAATTGGCTCCACTGCACTAAGTAATCCTTTTCTTATATGATCATTTTTGTCTTTATTCCTATCTTATCCAGTATTCAGGAAGAATAATCCTCCTTTTACATATCTTTTGCAAACACTGGGCTTTCCTCACCCAATACTGCAAGGTGTAGTGATGCAGAGCAGTTCAGGATGAGACTTGTGTGGCAATTTCAGTCCTAATGACTCTGAAGTCATGCTTGCATAAAGAGCTGTATTCTGTACAATGCCTTGCAAGAATAAACTGCATTAGTACCTCACTGATGAATTACAGACATGTAAGGTTGAACTGGTATGTAGAACTGAAGTGGTTCAAGATAGGATTTAATAACACAGAAGTCTAAAATTTGAACCATATTTGTGATAATCAAAGCATCATTCCAATGATCTTTTAACTCCTCAGCCATATGTGAGATACAAGACTGTGGTCATTAGCAGAGATATGTGCATCTCTGGAAAGATACCCTTCAATCTTGTGAGGCATTGAGTTTCCCCTGGCAAGTGAGGTCTAAGGGCAGAAGATGCTGAATCAGTGATGCTGAATTGCTGCATCTGATTGGGGCAAATACTCTTTTGTAGGCACACAGGTGACACATAAAACAAGAATGTGACCTATTGTTGATTTTCCCTAGCTTTTCTAAAGCCTATATGACAGTGACCCAACCTGCTGCACCTCCTAGTGGCACACAACCCAAATTCTGACGCACAAAAATGGATTGCCATTTATTAGAGAGTGTCCTCATCTGCTGCTTTTCGCCTATTCCCACCCCAATCTGAATTAATGTCTCTACTCTGTACCGTGTACAGAGTACTCATGTACTAATGTACTCATATCTGTACCATGCTGCAGATATTTGAAGTGTTGTGCAGAAATATTCAAGCTGGTCCCATATAAAATTTGCTGAGATTCAGTTTGTTTATTTAACTGATCTTCAACCCTCACAATCTTGTGTAACATCAACAAGGCATGATTTTCTGCTTGGGAACTGGTGACATAGGCAGCAACTTAACACATGGAGCAAACTATTTGCTCTGTTTAAAAGTGAATAAAACTTTTCTCTTTGAACTGTGAGGTGTGAACATTTCTTTTAAGAAACGCCTGGTTTGTTTTTTTCTTTAAGAAGGAAGAGAATACCTCATCCAGAAACCCATCAAAAATTCTTCCCAAGATGTGCAAAATGTGGTCTCTGCTAAAATCTAGCAGGTGTATTTGAATTTAAAGATGTCAGAGTTCTCATTTTGAAACTTATTTCTTGTTAATCAGCACTGCAAAAGTACAACAAGGTGTAAAATTTAGCATGGTGGGATCCAGATGTTTTCTGGGCTATTCCCCTTTTTCTTTCTTTCATTCATTCACAGATCACCTTGCCCTGTCTATGAGTTGTGCCGTTAGGCAGTGACTATACTTGGCTTTTGATTCTTGGTAACACATTGTATGAACAATATTTTTGTTTTGCTTGCTTTACATATGGGCAGAGACCATTTAACACAGTGTAAAAGTACAGAGGGAAAGTGTAGGAAAACGCTCAGGGCAGTAGCTGAACTCCTCTCTGAGCTGTGGCCATTTTCACTGCCTGCATGGCCACCTCTCTGTACGATGGGGCAGCCTACACCACATCTGTTCAGGACCTGCAACTGCATTAACCTCGGGATTATGACATCAAGAATGGCATTTGTACAATTAAAAATGTTATCTCACAGGGCAGCCCTTGTTGCCCTCAGCCACCTTTGGGTAAATTGTGCTGTAGGAAAGGTTAAAAAAAGCTGCTGGAACTAATCCTTTTGATGAAATCTTTAACAAGTATGTCAAGCTCTTCTGATCTCGGCCCTGGCAGAGTATAGTTGTAGTTAATGTCCCCGGCTCTAACTCACCATCTAAGACCCTCTTTCCTGCCGTGTGTTTTCTTCATCAGTTTGTATTTCTGCCAGTCAGTGTCACAAAGCACTTCCTGCTTCATCCCCGCCTGACGGGGTTAAGCCACGCTGATGGTCTGCAGTTGTGTGCAGCTTCATTTTTCATAGATTCTTTCTGATAACCATAACATGAACTCTGGAGTATGTGTTAGGAACTGAAAACAGGCCAAGTGTTTTGTATTAGAGCCTGTATTCTCACATTCACCAATTCTCCAAGGGTTGCATCAGTGACATGTATGAGGAAAAAAAAGGCTGGGACTAAAATCAATTTTCTCCCCTCTTGCCTACATGAAACAAAATTAAAAGCACAATGAGCCTTATTCTTTTTTCATTTACTGCTGAAATTCCTCTGCCGTCTGTGAAGCAACTCTTGTTACACCACTGTAACTGAAAGTAGAATCAACCCCGGTATCTGCTGCAGATGTTTACACCTTCAAAAACCAGAAGCATACAGTTTCTCTATCTAATAATTTTTTAAAAAGCCAGTAAACATTTTATCTTTATGGATGGAGCTAGACCCCTGGAGAACTGATTAACCAAAACTTGTAACTTTCTCTAAATGAACAATTTGATACTCCCTTATACATGACCGCCTTTCAATATCCTGGTGTGTATTGTGACCCTAAGCTGTCAGTTTAATGCCTGTGTTAGCACAGATCAAAGGAGAACAGAAACAAAATATAAAAATACAGCAATAAATAACCTAGTGTGCTTTCTTATCTCTAGTGAACATTTTATAGTGGGCTGCTTTATTTGCTTGATATTACAGAGTCATCTTTACTTCCGCTGAAATAAACTGGGGTGAAAAGCCACAATAATCCTTCAGATAAAATGGAAAAAGTTATTTATGCTTGTGCTATTCATAGATGTCTCTTCTTAGAAACCGGCCAATTGTGGTTTTGTTTTTTTCTGCAGCATCCGCTTTTCTCCTTGAGATCTCACAACCTTTTTATTTTTAATTTAAAAAAAAATTAACCGTGATGCAGACCCATGCTAAAAATTCTGCCATCCTGACTGTCAAAGAGATTTCCTGTGGTCTGGTTTTGGCTGTGCACTCAGCCATTGCACTGTATATCAGGTATTTGTTTAAAAAGTAAATAGCTACAGTCATCATCGGCGTAAAAATTAACCCGTGACATGCAGGACTTTTCACTTTCTTAGCGTCTAGCCATGAGCCACCTGAAGACTTGCTGAAAGCTGGAGAGCCAAGAGGCTGAATGCATCTGAGGGAGGTTGTTGCCGTGAGAAAAGCAAGCCAAGTGTCATCATCTGAATGTTAAACAGGGGTAACCATGGATTTGTTCATGTGATTTGGTCCCTTTACGCTACTCAGAGAAAGGGATGAAGGAAATGCTGCTGAGGCCCTTACAGCTGGGGACAGAAGGGGACAGTCCCTCCCTCCCTGCCAGCACCAGTCTGTGTAGGTCCCACATGCATGATTGAAATAGATCAGGTTCATTTTCTAAGAACAGATCAGCTATGGACTATTTCTCAGTATTGTTTGAAGAATAATTGTAGTTTCACAAGTTATTTTTCACAGTAACATGTGAAGAAAAGGCTAAATTATCCTAAATAAGGCTAAATATAAAGGATGCAGGGGTGTGAATAAACATTTTCCAATAGTAGGTGCCTTCTGACTTAAGAACGTAAATAGTTTTTGGGTGTTTTTTTCCCTCTGCTGCAATTTTCACTTAAGGTGCCTAGTCCTGTTTTAAACATCAGATCACTGTCTGGCTCAATCTCTCAGTTCCTAAGTATTAAAAATGTTTTTGATGCTTGCCAAGAATGCTATATGAGTGAGTAATGTGATTTGACTTACTGAAAAGGTTCTAATGCAACATTAATTCAATGTAACAAACCACTTGCGGAGCAGAAATACAGCTCTTTTTAAAAGCTGGTGAGATACCATACTATAATGTTGCAACCCTAAAGATTTGCACTGCATTAATTTTAGGTTGCCTATCTAAATTTGGGCAGTATAGAGATTCATCTGAATAATTATTTGCTTTAAGAATGAATCAGAATTTATATTTCCTGCATTAGACTGTACTTTTAAAGCGAGCGCCATTGGAGATAAACACCTCTGTTTGCAGCAGCAATATATTTTAACACATCTTGCAGAAACTACCTGTTTTTTGTGATTCAGAAAACAAAATACTGATAAATTATGTAGAGGTCCACAGGGTTTTATCAAAAAACAAACCTAGGGCTATACAACTAAATTCTTTACACACAAACAAATAAACCAAGGCATGTTACAGGGTAATATGGAATAGGTCTCATCTGACTTTAGCTCCTCAAGTTAAGCCTCCAGGCACGCATGCTTCTAGCGGACTATATACCGCATCTTTAGGCTGACAGTAAATGCTGCTCTCAGAGTAGTGGCAGTGCCTGGTTCTAGAAGGGCTTGTGAAAGCACTTCATGTTTGGGGGTCCTTTATGGGATGTGACATGAAATCACTTTCTGAGCTGGAGCCATGTATTTCCAGTGCTGATAATGATGCCACTTCAAGTCCCTCATTTCTCATATGAAGTGGATCTGTTATTTGGCTCTCTGATCTTCCAGTTCCAGGAATGCCCTGGGTGTTTTTTTTTTTTTTGGGGGGGCTTTTTTGTTTTTGTTTTTGTTTTTGTTTTTGTTTTTTGTTTGTTTTTTTTTTTTTTTTGGTTTTTTGTTTGTTTGTTTGTTTGTTTTTTTTTTCTGAAGCTGTATTTCTTTTTGGGCAGACTATGAAGTGGATTCATTTCTCTAAGGAACATGAATAAAGTTTGTTTTTCTTAAATTCCTGGCAAACAAGTTGATGAAATCCATATGGATCACAAAGTCTGAAGCTTGAGTACAATGTTCCTTGGGTGAGCAAACACTTGTCTTTTAAAATAGACGACTTTTAGCTGTGGGGATTATATATACATATTTGAGATCCGTTCTGTGAGCCATCAGCTTGACTTCAAAAACATAAGACAGGAAGCTGACTGCTTCTGAAGGTGTTTTCCTTCTTCCTCCTGTTAAGCATACATGCTTTTCAGATAAAGGTTTTTTATTTGAATTTTTCATCATATCTTATAATTAAAGAAAAATTGTTTAAAAAGTGGTTTGAAGCTTTCATTTTAAACCTTACTCTTTCTCAGCCCAAATGGCTCAGAGTTTTGACCTTATTGTTACTGTTGTCAAAATGCTTTTAACATACACACACATGTACACACACACACATATCATGTGTCTCTGACCTTGGCCAAGCTGCAGATGATCCAGTCTACTGGGGTTTTGAACCAATCTCTTTTCAATATGTCCTGTGCACATCTCCATGCCCCAGCATGCCTCCAGCCACACCTTCTTGGCACCAGTCTATCTGACACATCCTCAAGTGCAGGCTAGGATAGGAAAGCATCTTTGAGGGCAAGTGCTTTTAAAGGCTGCAGGGAAGTTTCTTTCTCATATGTCCCAGGCTGCTCAAAGTAAAGGTAGACCTTCCCTCCTTTGGAAAAGAAAGGGGGCAACCAGCTTAGTTAATTAAAAAAATGCTTGTTTGTGAAACGAATAGCAGTGAAATGAATCATCAGTTAGCAGAGCTCTTCTGTATGTCCTTAAAATCTGTATGGTGCTTTCTTATCCCTGTCTGTACATGAAACGTAGCCACTTCAGATGCTAAGCCCTATGGCTATGCCACAAATGGGGGATTATGGTCTTCCACCACTGCACCCTCTTTGGTTCCCCTCAAAACCTTTCCTGGGGTCTTCCACACCAACCAGATACTTCACAATGCACAACCTTCCTTCTTTTAGGGCAGGAAGAAACTGACATGTTTAGTTGTATTCTCTACTGTCTTATCTCCTCAACTCCTCAAAAGGCAGGAGAAATAGCAACAGCCTTGGAGTTCCAGAAGTGTGAGATGAAAGCACTGGTGGGTGAGTGAGCAGTACAACTGGGAGACAACAAAGTGAGATAGCTGTATTTGGGTGTCTTGGAAGGTGAGGATAGGTTTGGTGTGTGCCTTTAAGGGGGCTGGGTAGGGTTGGGCACCTGCCCTTGCACCTGGGGGTTGGAGGTTGCTCCTGGCTACCTGTGGTGACCCTACACAGTAGTGTACAATTATCAGTTGATCTGCAAAATAAAGTATAAGCTTTTTAGTTTAAAACGTCAGAAACCTTTAAAATTCTTTGAGAGGAGAACAAAAGCAATTAGCGAAATATGTTGTTAGAACTGAGGCAGTTTCCCCTGATTTTTTTCCTAAATGTTTCTTTTGAAGTGGAGGGAACAGTGTGTAGTAAAAAAATTAATAATAGTGAAAAGTTTTCCTTGGCAAAAAGAAAGCATTTTGAAAGCAGCTGAAGATGAAATGTCAAGGCAGCTGCTGGATTGCAGTCTCCATGGCAATCATAACACAACACTTTGATTAGTTAGGCACATGGCGGAGTCTCTGGATAAGAGTCTGGGGGTGGTGGTGAAGGTCAGGTTATTGTTTTTTAAGGACTTTTTAAAAAATCAGCACAGAGAAGGACCTTTCCTTTTTAAAGAACGGAGTATATCAAGTTTTCTCTTCACATGCATTTGTACACACATTTTGGCACTTAAGAAAAATCTTAAAATTGGTAGCAGTCATAAGCTTTTTGCTAAAATAATTCTTGCAGAATAGAAGGATGATTCCCTTATTATGGAGTTGAAGCATCTTTTGTCTTTCATGTATTTATATAGAACAAGGAGGTATTTTATTCACATATTTTCTTGTGGGGCTAAGAAACCAGAAAGGCTGTGGTGTGCATTCAGGAGAAAAAGCATGTGTTTGGACACTGCATCATCCCATACAGGCACATCCAAACTACTTGCCAAGTGAGCTGGGTTCACCTGTGTCTCCATGCAGAGTTTTGACAGTGGCATGAACTGAACATGTTGGAGGCAAGGCAGAGCTTCCTCTCCTTTTGCTCCTGCTCTCCTCGACTTCCCAAAAAGCAGAATTGAGCCTTAAATACTGTGTTATTGGTTAGAAGTGGACAGTCTTTCCAGTCCATGTCTCAAAAGGAAAGAAGGAGGGTTATTCAGCTTTGAAGTAAAGATGTGGCTTCCCAGCTTCAGTAGTGGGTTTAGGAGTGGTAAAATCTCCTGGTGGAGCTGGATGAGGTTCTCATGAACATGCTGCCTCACTGCAAACAAGGACATTTCAACTCTGTAGTTGTGTGTTCTCTTCACACCTTTTGCCAGTTATGTTTGACTAGCAATGGGGAGGAGGCTTGTGTGTGTGCAGGGACACATGGGACTGGCTCCTGTGATATGTGTACACAGCATGGTTCACCTCTGAGGTGACGCTGTAAGGACACATTACCAACACAAACAGCACAAATAATATTGCATATTTCAAAGTGATGAAATATGTGAATTACATTGAATGACACATCATCTATTTATCCCTCTTTCTTTAAAAAAACCCACACAAATCAAGATCAACTTGTGTTAGTTTTTTTTCGATTTTTGTTTGGTTTTCTTTTTTCATGGGAAAGCTTGAACAGGAAGGACAGTACCAAATCTTGTAATATGTTTCCCCAGGATAGGTTTTCTTACCTCTTTTAGAGCTGCTGCTAATTCTGTGCAGTGCTGTTCTGCATTCTTACAAGTCAGGGGTGTTAAAATCAATCCCTTCTTCATTTTGCTTGTCAATTAAAAATCTCCTCTTGCCTTTTTGAATTCAAGGGTTAATCCCTTTCTTTCCCTGGCACATGTTTTTCTGTGTGGGAGCCAGCTTCCTCCACTGTCACTTGGCACCATGGCATCTTCAACACCCTCATCCTGGGGAGCCGTATCCCCAGAGCAGCCCCTTGACTGTGCAGAAACTTATCTGGTCTGACTTCATGGATCAGGTTGCAGGGCAGAGATCTCAGCACACAGCCAGAAAGTCATTTCAGGCTGAAAAGTAATGCAGCAATGTAAAGTAATGCCTAAACAAACCCACAAAATCTAGAAGGGAAGAAAGTCCTGTAATTGCCCTGAGCTTTGCTAATTGTGAGACCTCCAGCTCTGATAAAGGAAATTGATTTCATCAGTTGTCAGTCATCCTCCTTTATTTTTTTTAATGATCAGAAGTTCACATCTCCTCCAGGCGGGGCAAAGTCCTGCTTTGCTCTGCTCCTCTCTTGTCAGGCCGAAAGCCTTGGCTATGGCCAACCCTTACATGTTAGGCAGAGAATTTTCTCTCTCCCTGGTGGTTTCTCTTGCTGGGATCATGCTGAGACAGGTCCCTGTCCTGACAACATCACTTGGAAGTTTCTTGTCAAGCTTGTTCCTTCAGCCCTTCATTTATTAACTAATTAATATATCTGACTTCTAGGGCAGAATTTGTCTGTGCTGGGTTTGAACTGGTTTCTGCTAAATACAGCTGGGCACCTTGAGAGAGTGTTATTAACTATGATAGGTAGTATAAAAATGCAAGACAATGCTGACTGTTTCTTAGAAAAAAAGGGGCATGCTTATTTCAAATTTACATGAAATTCAAACAAGCCATATTGCCAGTGAAGTTGTTTTGTTTGACAACACACTAGGGAATGTTCCTTGCCACCTCTCCTTCACTCTAGTGCAAAGCTGACTCTTAAAAGAGCCATCAAAAGATGGAATTTTATCAGAAGGGAACTTGAATTTTGCTGGCTACATATCCATCAGCTCTTGCTTGTTAGAGTTTCAGTTTCAGATAGATGTGTATTGACAAGCCTTGGTACTGCTTGGTACTGAGAGAGCTCTTAAAAATAATAAAAAAAAATTGAAAACCAGAACAGGCACATCCTCCTCCCTCTTCATTCTAAGCAAATTATTCTGGCAATGCTTTTCCAGCTGACAGGATGTGTACAGAGGAAAAAGCTGTACTGGACTTTCAAACTGTCAGCACTGCAGCACTGAACTTTATTCTCAGTAGAAAATAATTATTTTAGAATTTGCTGAAGGAACATTGGTGGGGAAAATAAATTTTTTGGGGATCAGATGAGAGGTTTTCCTTAAATGCTGAGGGATTTTTTTTTCCTCTTTCTGTTTACTGTATTCAGATTTGTCCATCTAAGATTTGGACACCTGCAGTAGGGCACATGAACCCATTCCTGAGCTCTGGCAGAAAAGCTGGTACTGTGACATACAAGTGCTGCATTTAATCAGTGTTCCCAGGAAGTGACTGTTCTGAAGGGACAATACAGGAGACAGCATTGCAGTTTCTGTCAGAACTGTCTTGCCCCACAGTCACTACCTGAGCATTGCTCATGACTTGAGGCAATGTCAGCAGTGCTGGAGTCCAACTGCCATGCAGATAGTCAGAAGTCAGGGAACAGAAATGTCAGCCATTACCATTGCTGGATAACTCTGGGTTGAATTATTATTTATTAGGGTTTTTTAGATACAATTGACACAGATATAGCTTGAGTTAGATGTGCTAAAAAGTAGTAAGTGAGAAATTAACAGCCACTTCCAAACTCTTTTATTTTCATCTGCACTTTGGGATATGTGGCACAATTCCACCTCTTTATAAGGTTCATGTGGGACTTCCCTCTGTACTGTGTATGTTAAAGGTCTTTGTTCTGTTATAAAATCTTGAAGCTGTGTGAAGCAAGTGCAGTGTGTGAGTGCAGGCAGCTTGCTGTGGCTCTGCCTCTCTGGAAGCACCACCTCTGACAGGCGCAAAGCCTGCTGTCCGTTTGAGGACTGTCTGCAGGGGAAAGTAGATATTTTTAGAGGCACCCTCCAGTCGTGATTCATTCATTGCCAATTTATCTCCACGTTTAAACAATAATCAAGCTCTTCCCGTCTCAGTTGGTGATTCACAGTAATTTTGTCCTATACAGGCTCTAGATTAGATGAAGGCAGCTGCGTACATTTGATCAGACTCTCACATCAGCTGAATTCCGACAGGCTGGCACTGTCCTGCTTTAGCACCGTCCTTCATGCATACAAATGTTCTGGCATGAAGATTTCCTAAATGACATGGCTGAGGCTGGCCAGCACGGGAACCCTGCTACTGCAGAGAATGAATAAGTGCCTGCCTATGAGGTTCAGGCTATTTTGTTTCCCATTTAAGTTGCTGCACTGGAAATGTGATACATGCAGTTAATCTTCAATCAGCAATCTCAGACATTATAGATCCGCTTATACCTTGTGATGAATTACTTCAGTATCTGGAAAATATTAAATAACATTTTTTGTTGACATGGAAGTGTGACCTGAAGGCTGCAGCTGGTCCCAGTGTTTGGTGCTGTTTGTGTCCTGCTGTCTGGCTCTTCCTCCCTCTGTTCTCTCGCTATTGAGACTCAGCTGGTTTATGTCCATCACAATCAGTGGAAGGACATTTCCAAGCTGGTAATTGCTGAGAGGATCCGGTGCTGATGGCTTCTGGAGCTGCCAATCTGGGGAGCAGCCTTTGGCTCCTGCTGCATACAGTATGTCTGCAGTTTGACCATTTATCTCACTTTACATACTTGAACTGAAAGAAAGGTTTGTGCAAGCACTTGCTGCTCATTCCTTGGGATGTCTTTCTCCCCCTCATCTCCTCCCTCCTGCTCTTGTGTGTTATCAGCTATTGCAACAGCACCAAACTGTGTCAAATAAGGTGAATGCTGTTGTCAAGTTCAGAGGTAATGCTTCACAGTGACTCCATTCAGAGTCGGGTGGGGACTTTGAAATAATTACAGGTTCACCATCACGGGAAAAGAAACAATTATACTGTTTGTATACTGGCTACATTCTGAATGTTGAAGGCCCAGACTGTTTAACTGTGATCTGTAAATGCAGTTGCAGAAAATTTATTTTGGCATTTTCAAATGCATTTCTAAGCTCAAAAGCTGGTGAAAACTCTCTGTTAAGGAGACTCAGAAGGTGGAAGAACAAAGAAATCAGCCTACTGATGTAGGTGATTGAATTGTTTCATTTAAGGTGTCAGATGATAAAAATGTTGAGTGGGATTCAGTCTGCAAAACCCTGCCTATGCTGTGACTTACGTTCCTAAAAGTCATTCAATTTCCAGTTTTCCTTAATCCTGTAGACATCTAAAATTCAGTGAGCCATTAAACCTTACTACCTCTTTGAAATTGTCACTCTCCTCTTTTGATTCACCTTTGAACACTCAGATTGCTGTTGCTAGGAAATGAGTGTCTGTCTGTCATCTAAAGCAGTTTGGGATTCAAGATGAGGAGGACAGGCACTTAAACACTGCCCAAGCCCCTTGGAGAAGAAAATGAAAAATGGGATTTCGTCAAACCACTGATTACTTTCTTTTAACACAATGGCAATGCCCATGTGCTGCTGGTTAGCGCAGTGTCTCACATGCTGACAGAAGGAGGGAGATGCTGGGTGGTTAGCACACTGACAGAAAATTGACAACAGAACATAAATGCTCTTTAGCATCTTTCATCCAAACCGCCTGTGGAGCCCTTAGAGCTTTTAGTGGAACCCAGCTGGACTCAGCTAACTGCAGTGTGCATCTCCTTTCTATTAGATTATCAGTGGATAAACAACCAAAACTGACTTGGGAATCAGGATTGTAGGTGTCTATTCTTTCTCTTTTAGATTCTCAAATTTTTTACTAAGTTAGACAGAAATTGTACTGAAGAAAGCTCCTGAAATGAAAATGTTGCCCCTTCCCTTCCCTTCCCTTCCCTTCCCTTCCCTTCCCTTCCCTTCCCTTCCCTTCCCTTCCCTTCCCTTCCCTTCCCTTCCCTTCCCTTCCCTTCCCTTCCCTTCCCTTCCCTTCCCTTCCCTTCCCTTCCCTTCCCTTCCCTTCCCTTCCCTTCCCTTCCCTTCCCTTCCCTTCCCTTCCCTTCCCTTCCCTTCCCTTCCCTTCCCTCAGCTGCTCACCATGTGCAGGGAGGAATGTTGTCTTCCTGCTCTGACATTCTCTTTGTTTAACTCAGCTGTTGGTCAAGACTGCTCACATCCGTTTGATTCTCAGGCTCCATGGAGACTGAGTATAAATCCAGAGTGAGGTGACAAAGACCTCATAAAAAGGTGTGTTTGCTTCCAGACAGATATTGAGAAATATCTCATAGGTAGCCACCAGATAAGTGGAAGTAAACATCCTTCTGACTCTGTGGGATAAAGTTCACAATAATCCCTCTTGTTTCTTATCTTATGCCTTCAATGAGACATCATTGAAGACACCAGACAGAAAGAATTGAAGCAAAACCCCACATCCTATTTTTCTCCTCACCATTTTCATCATAGGTCTACTGCATCAGATCTGTACTAGGTGCAGGATGGAGAACATTACTCTCTTCTTTACAAAAGACTGGGTTTAAATAACTGTAATACTGATCTGTGGAGAAGACTTAGTCTATGTCAGACTCCTCTGTCTGTCTATGTTTGGGTCCACAAACAAATCATGTGCCATGGTATTTGGAGGAGGAAGGAAAAATGGAAGGTGTAGGTCTCTTTCCCTCCCTTGCACTCTGTGCCTGGGTTTGCAGAACTCAGCTTTGCAAGCATGGGCCCCAGAAGGAAGGAGATCAGCTCAGTGCCATGTCTGGTCTGCCTCTGGAAATCCATTTCTGATTCAGTTCCTTGCACTTGGACAAAAAGAAAAAAAAAAAAATGTTTTAGAATGGCTTTCTGGCTCAAAACCGCTCAGACATTGAAATGTGACAAACCAATATGGAAAGTTATTGGTGATTAATTTGACAAATGACAGAAATGATTGGTGGCACTATCAATTTCTAATTACTATTCAATTATATGTCTTAAAAATCTTACCTAAAGCATATTCTTAAAGGGAAAGCTTTTCAAAACAATAGGACAAAATGTGTGCAAAGCCTTTTTGTGCTGTCTTTTTAGCAGTGTCTTTTTAGGGCTGCAGGTGACTTCAAATAGAACATGACAGCAAATCAGCCAGCAAAGGATCAATGACAGCTAAACTGGTAGGCAGTAAAGCACAGAAATAGCTCACAGTTCCATTTTTAAAAAATAATGGAAATATTGTGCTTTATTCCTATTTTCAATTGGGCATGAAAGATGAGAATTCAAGGACTTCCAGTATGATCTAGGACAGCCTTGTTAGACAATTTTATTGACTTTTAATGGAAAATGTTGTTGTTAGGTTTTATAGCAGTAGGTGTTTCAGTAGAGAAAACTTCACAGAGAGAACACTGAGATAATTTCCTACCATCTAAGATTTGCCTGAAGGAGTAGACATTTTTACATTTATATGCAAAATATAAAAAATGTAAACATAAATTTTGATAAAAATTATTCTAGGATTTATTCACAAGAAAGCTGAATAAATAGATTTTTAAAAAAGAGACAAGTATCAATCAAGGTTGAAATACTTCTAAATTCAACACTTCTTCCACAGAATTTATTGTAGCCAATACTGTCCTTAGGAAAATAATTGTGCATATGTTCTTATCCCAAACCAAATAAATCATTCACACGTAAGACTGTGATATATTTGTCTGTAGGTAGAAAGAATAAACTCCTTAAATGACAACACATTCATAAAACTGCAATGACAACACATTCATAAAACTGCAGTAATGACAAAGGAACTGTAGGAATTGATCTTCCCATTTTCACCAAACAACAGCAGGTAGATTAACCTGTTTGAGCTCCTTGTGGAAACAAACAAAACATATAACATCTTCCCCCCATAAAACTTTGCATTTCATTTTCATTTCCTGGGTAAACATTGGAACTCTGTCTCAAACAGCAGGTGTCCATCGCCTTCCAGCCTTAAGGCCTAAATCCAAATATTTGACTGTTAATGAACACTGGGATGTGAATATGACTGGAACTCCTTTGACCTCAGTGAATGAACACAGAAGCTTAACTAGAGAACAGTCATCCCACAGGACTGAAGCACATGAAGATGTTCAAAATGATAAATGGCACCTTCATAACAGACCCAAATCACTAATTCTGTAGCAGGTGAAGAAAATAAAAGGCAAATAGTAACAGATGAAGGCAGACTACAGATTTGCCAAATTCAATTGACAGTAAAAATACTCCTTGGCAGTGACTTTATATGTTAACAGTTCATGCATTGCAAACCTTAGATATCAACAAATATACATACACACACACGTGCACACACATACACACAGACAAAGAAGAGTACTAAAGTTCTTTACCCAGTTTTCTCTCTACTGTGAACAAAGAAATACACTTGCTACATTGGCCTCTCCCTCAGAAATTTATAACCACCATTTCTGATGCAGTTGTATCTGGGGTGAGGATGAGGAAAGGTAAGGTCCTTCAGAATTCCATTAGCTCCTCTGCCACCCCTTGCCTCATGTCACCCTGTCATTGGGGTCTACAGGATGCTAGAGCTTCCCTCTCCATGAGAAATACTATGGCATAGATCAGCTACCTGCTACTGATTTCCCCAATACATCCCAAAGCATGATTTTGGGGCAGACCCTGTTTGATACAGTGAAAGCTGCTGTGCTCTGTCACTTGACACAGATTGTGGTCTATCCACTCCTCCAGTTCCTATCATCCCATTATCTTGTTCAGAAGTTAAATGTGCAGTAAATTTGGAGTTTCTTGGAGAGCTATCAATATTTACTTGACAGTGACTTCTCAGAGAAAGTTGGGTAGCCACAAGCTAGAAAGAAAGTTGAAGTATGTTCTCTTCAGCTTCCATATTTCTTGAGTTAGGAAATACTCTTTCTCTTCTAAACCAAACATTACTAAATTAAAAGATTCTTGGTCAAGTTCCATAAGTTTCTGCAAATAGATTTTATGTTTTGTTTGACCTGTTCGTGATTGCAGCTATGTCCCAAGTACAAAATGGCTGCTTCCCTCAAACTTCTGTTGTACAAGAAACTGAACTGTTGTGGAAGGTCATTTCTGAGCCTGTAGCAGGGATGGTTTGTCTTATATAGATAAGTTTCAGCATTAATTCACATTAATGGTTTCATAAACTTTATTGTCCACTGTCAAAACTATGTTTCTTGCATAAAATTGGTCATTAATATACAGCGTGCACTATGTTCTTCACTGGTCTTTATCATAACTCTTTACATTCCTCCTATACTACATGGATATTTTCTTCTTTAATGCATGCCACAAAAAGCTGAAAAAGTAATTTCTAGCCCATCAAAACAGGACTTTGGACTCCTACCCTAAATATAAGTGCTTAGACTTGCATCTCTAAAGTGTGAGCAGAGAAATAGAAAATGTTACCTGGAAGGTACATTTGCTTTGCTAAATTCTTTAAAATTCAACCAGTGAGAAGACTGATTCTCTGATAACTGCACTCACTGGGTACTCTTGCACTGCACTGGATTTTGATCTACAGTCTAAACCTTAATTAAATCAGAAAGACAAATCCACAATTAAAATATTTTTATTTTTAAATACAAATAACCAGAATTGAGCATCCAGAATTTCCTTTTCAAGATATTTACTGTTCACATAAACTCTATTCTCAACTCAAATTGTGAAATCTCTGACTGTTCCCTTTATCTTTTTTCACTTAGATTAGTTGGTGCAAGACACACTAAATATTTAATTTGTTTTTCCCTGAATTATAGCATCTCACCTGCTTGACTAAAATAAGTCATCAACACATGGGCTTATAAATAACTTGTAAAACATCCTGTCTGAGAGAATTTCTGATATAGTCTAGTCAGATTGAATTAAAAAACATTCCTATAGCTCTAAAAATATACATATGCATTGTTTCTTCTGTTACAGATTGTTTATTACACTTGGTACTAAAGTCTACACGCTATACACTAACAGCTCCAACATGGAATTTTCTTTATAAGAATATATAAGCATATTTATTTTCAGCTCAGTTTTAGACACAATAACATTGGTTAATAACTGCCTAGTTGTGCTTGCTCTCTAAAACATCTCAAGCATTTTCTGTCCTTTGTTATGATAACTGAAAAAATAAATAGTAATAATACTGATTAAATCTGATGCTGATGGGGTTAAATTGTACAATTCAGTAAAACCTTCATGAATACTATTCTCTACATTTTGGAGGTTTAAATCCCCCCTTTTTTTTTTATTTTTTTTTTTTTTTTTTTTACTTTTCTTATAAGGACTGTTAAGCTTCAATTTCCATTATTTCATTCTGGAAAAAAAAATCAAACTAAAACTTGTGTGAAAGTTTGTCTTGATTTTCCCCCACTCTTTCCACTACCAGTCTCTTTGAAACATCAGAATAATTTTCTTCTTGCAAACAGCATGGGCTAATAAAGTTCAAGTCTACCTCCATTCTTATAAGTGTTTTCAACTTGTTCAATGTAA
Organism: Vidua macroura; assembly: GCF_024509145.1. Taxonomy (NCBI): domain Eukaryota; kingdom Metazoa; phylum Chordata; class Aves; order Passeriformes; family Viduidae; genus Vidua; species Vidua macroura. Next base: position 48,111,002 of record NC_071572.1, on the reverse strand, counting down.
TAGCTTTACAGTGTGAGCCCTTGACTAGCTCACACTGTAAAGCTATTATACACTAGCAGGTATCATCTCATGTTTTCATCAAGATAGTACTGATTTTCTTCTAAGAGCACTGAAAATTTTGTGATCTGAGGAAAGAAAAGAAAAAAAGAAGTGCTTGTGGCTCTCTGGTCACAGGAAGAAGCCTGGGAATTTCCAATTCAGCTCCTATTGAAAGAAAAAATTCGTGAGTATGAAAGCTATAACTGGCCATTTCGTTGAAGAATAGCCCAGAATGGTGCAGTGTACTGACAGATCAATAAAACTCTGAGTCACTTGATGGAGAATAATGAACAATTTAAGCTCTTTGAAAATGAATTGGTCACTCCTTCTTGAAAAGGGTTTTTAAGCTGTTCCACTGGCAGTGGAAATGATGAATCTACTGTGTTATAAATATATTTGCTACATTCCTTCTCCTTCATAGCTGTTATTCCTAATGAAATACAAAAATAACAATAGCTAGTAATTATAATTGATTATTCAACAAATTTGTAAATGACCTGGGTTCCCTTTCTACATATCCCTCTGGAAGAAGAGGTAGCCTGTGGTGTGTGTGATTTTGGATTTTGCACACATTTGCTGGATGGCTAGGAAGTACAAACTAAATAGCCAGGTTAATAGAGGATTTCCATCATCCTCTATTGGGAAATCCAGATGGAAGATGTGTGGATAAACAGAGTAAAAGGAAGGATTTAATCACTCGTGGACTCTTCTGAATGCGCAGGGGTGACCCAATATTTCTGCAGCATACATCCTTTGCTATCATGGCTTTATCCTCATACCAGCCTCGTGGTAGAAAGAAAAATAGCAGCCATAATTAAAAAGAAGGTGACCTCTCACATCACCAGGTCTTGCAAGGGAAATTTACCAAAGGAGTTATAAAGTTACTGCAGGTAACTTTATAAAGTTAAAATATAAAGCTCCAGCAGGTCCCATGGCATAAGCAGGAAACTTTATGGCAAACATCCATCTGCCATTTAGATGTGTCTTGATGTGCCATGTGCCAGGCAGTTGTAATTGCATTAGTTCAAGTTATGTCATGTCTGGACTTGGAGCTGTTGCCTTTAGTTGCTTTTCTGGTCAACTAGCTCACTGCCATTCATGTCCTTCCTTCCTGGACTATGGAGAAAGGCTGTTTGTAAAATGGTTTCATCTACACTGCTGTGACAAAGAGAGCGATCTCAAGCACTGAGGGCCCTGTGAAACTTCTGATTGTGCACACAGCTTAACTGCTTGCTCGCTCCATTTCAAAGTGAGACAGGATCACACAAGTGGTTTAGGGTGGAAGGGAGCCCTTGAGGTCATTGTTGATGAAAAACTAAATAATAGTCAGCAGTACCCTGACAGCCAGGAGGGCCAACCCTGTCCTGGGGTGTGTCAGGCACAGCATCACCAGCCAGGCAAGGGAGGGGATTGTCCCACTCTGCCCTGCACTGGGGCGGCCTCATCTTGAGTATTGTGTGCAGTTTAGGGTGCAGCAATATAAAAAAGACATTAAATTATTAGAGAGTGCTCAAAGGATGGCCATGAGGATGGTGAAGGGCCTTGAGGGGAAGCTCTGTGAGGAGTAACTGAGGTCACTTGGTCTGTTCAGCCTGGAGAAAGGGAGACTGAGGGGAGACCTCATTGCAATTACAACTTGTGAGGGGAAGAGGAGGGGCAGACACTGATCTCCTCTCTGTGGTGCCCAGTGACAGAACTCGAGCAAATGATCTGAAGCTGTGTCAGGGGAGGTTTATGTTGGATATTAAAATATTCTTCACCCAGTGGATTGTTGGGCACTGGAACAGGCTCCCCAGAGAAGTGGTTGCAGCACCAGCCTGATAAAGTTCAAGAAGCATTTGGACAATACTCTCAGGCACATGGTGTGACTCTTGAAGATGGTGCAGGACCAGGGGTTGAACTCAATGATCATGATCAGTTCCTTCCAAATCAGCATATTCTATGATTCTATGATCTAGTCCAACCTCTCTGCTCAAATACAGTCACCTAGAGCAAACTCTAGGCCAGGAAAATGCCCAGTCAGGTTTTGAATATCTTCAAGGAAACTCCACAACCACTCTGGACCACCTGTTCCAGTGTTTGAACAACTTCAGAGTGAAAAAGTCTTTTTTCTTGCTTTCAAATGGAATTTCAGGTGTGTTAACCTCTGCCCATTGCCACATGTTCTATCACTGGGCACCACTGAGAAGAGTGGCTGCCTTTTCTTCACCAATATATCACTATATACTTTAATCACATTTGATAAGGTCCACCTCCCCCTGCCTCCGAGCTTTTTCCTCTCCAGCCTAGAGTCCCAGCTCTCTCAGACTACTCTTTTGCTCATTATCTGATTGCTAGGTGCGTGCTCTGACTGCAAAATCCATTGTAGTCCTGTACAATGTGTAATTTGTTCTGTAACCTTTATTGCGTCATTGATGTTTCTAAAGACATTCAGTTTCCAAGTCATACAGGCATAATGGACGAAAACTATTCCTATATGTATTCTTGGGACTTCTATGGCAGTTTCAGCTACATGCAACTTTATTGGGTAGAGTCATGTACATATTTATAGCAAAACACCATAAACTAAATTGTCTTTTTGAATGCTTAGTTTTCGGTAGGTCAGGCACAAACTACTGATTTGCTCTTTAGCCTCTCCTGATACCTGAGAACTATAGTAACATAGCCTGTTGAGTCACCTGTGGACAAGTAAGGATTGAGGTTCCTACACTAAATTTTGTTCCTATTCAATAATCTTTTTGTTGTATCTCAATCCCAGCTTTGAAATGGAATGGTCACTCTCTTATATCTGTTCCTTCTCTGTTCAGTCAGGCAGGCCATGATGATCCTGACCTTACTGCAGTCCATTTTCTTATCCCAATATAGTGTTCTTTTTTGATGGAATTTCTATTTTGTTTATTATGAAATGTTAATTTTGTTTAGCAGAATATTGCTGTCTCCTTCCAAAACTCTTCAGATTCCTCAATTGTCTTTCCTCAGGGAAAAAAAGCCTATTTACTTAGACCTTGGCAGTTGTCTTACCATCACAATGTTTATTTTCAGTACAAAAACTTGTTACCAGATACAACCCAGATGGTGGCTTATTTTTCCAAAAGGTAACATGTAATATAGACAAACATGCTGTGATGTCTCTGAGGATAGAAAAATATTTTACATCAATGATGTGTCTCAAAAAATTTACTTTGTGGAGACCATATTATCTTTTCTTACATTTGTGGTCTGTGTCTATACAAGTGAATACATCCATCTTTCCTCTCTACAATGGCCACCCTTTTTTTTTTTTTAACACTGAACAGGGAAGAACTTTCTCTCATAGTGTAATGAATGATATTGATCTCCAAATTTATTGCTCGCATCCATTGTATAAATTCTCCTTATGGGTATAAAGCCAGCTTTGAAGCATGTCTGACTTTTATTTTTCATTTCTTTAGCTTGGATATTGCTTATAGTATTAGTGCTGTTGTTTCTGACCTTGTATTAGCCTGTGTATCTGTTCAGTTTCAAATTAATGATATTCCCCTGGCTTTCAAGATCTACTGATGTTCTGCTGTGACATAAGCAAATACTCCACTTAAGAGAGGTCATTTAAGGTAGTCCTTTTGTTGCCATCCTTCTTGTCTAAACAATGGAAGTCCTGCTGGCATTTGGACAGTTTTGCAAAGTAATGCTCTGCATTGCAATCCTTGCTTTTCTTTAAAGTGCCAGGGATTTTCTGGGCTTATTGGTCAGTGTGCGTTTAGCATGTAGTGTTCTAGGGATATATGCTAACACAAGGTACTCAGAAGTAACTTAGTGACGTATGGAAAGTGAACATGGCCTTCTGCAGAGAGGCTAAAGCTGAACAGCATTTCTGGGTACACACTGATCACAGCATTTGTAGCCTGTGGCACCGGGCATAGGCATCAATCTCTGACAATAATGTGTTTCACAGTGTTGCTCATTTATCTACCATGTGTGCTGGTAAAAGGCTGGAAGCCTTCAGGCTCAGTTTCTCAGCAATCCACTTGGTACCTTATCAGCAAGGTGAGCGAAAAGAGAGGAACAGTCAGCTTTTGGGTGCAAACTTTCACAGTCAGCAGGTTCTGAAATCCATGTCTGCTTCTTCACAACTTTGTCAGTGTCATACAATTTCTGAGAAATGTTACTTTTGATCAATCACCTGTCTCCGTCCAAAAGAGCTCCATTAAGCGACTTGTGTCACGGCACATGTATGGTTGTAATTCAGAGTCCTACACATACAATAGGATTTTTTTTAAGGCAGGATTTTCTAGAAACATAGAGTGAAAGTCCATTTCTGTCTCACAAATATGGCAAAAGACCACTGACACTGGAGTTTAAAACAGACTACCTGTAAAGAAGATAAACAATCCCACAATATACTGTTGTAATGATAATTTGTGGGATGAACTTATCAGGACACTACCTATAGATTTTTAGGTATATTTACACTTATATTTTAATTTTTCATTTTGAAGCAATATTTTAATTTAAGAAAAACCTGAAATTAAACAAACCAAAAGAAAAAGATAGAAAAAAAGGATGTGAAATTATTTAAACTATCAAAATACCTTTCATTTGGAATTGAAATATTTTATGCTAATCAAAAAATCTGCTTTCAAAATTTTGGTTGGTTATTTTGCAAAGAAAATGTCTTAACTTGATTATTTATTTCTTTTGGAACTGTTCTCACTTTTCAATTCTCTGTTCTTTTTTATTATTCTACTAAACAAAAATATGAATATTCATATGGTTCTTTTCTGAGATGTTAATTCTCTGTGTATGTTCCAGTCCTAACCAGAAAAGGCTGAGATTGCAGCTTTCACTAGGAAAATGCTCATACTACAAAAAGTTACTAGGAAGTCCTTATTTTTTAGTTATTATGTGAAGCCATTGAAAGAAAACTGAAAGCTATTAAGACCAAAAAAAAAAAAAAATCCAGCAATTACAACCAGTTCTTCTTCTCTTTTATGTCAATATATTTTCCTAAGGATGTCTTCCTTTTCAGAACAATCCATATTGATAACTCACTCTTTTGCATACCAAAAGTGTTAACAGGGATATACTGTTCATTTTTAATTCCAGATGTCAAAGCATTTGTTGCTTCTCTTTCCAGCCTTAAGAAATGTTTCTATACCTAAAGGCTTGTCTACATCAATAATCGATATTAACTCTGCCTTAAATAATGCCATACCTGTACTTTTTTGTATTAGCATTACAACAAAATACTACTTGAGAGAGAGAGAGATTTTCTAGACAGTATTTTGGAGAGCCTCTCTAGTTTTCTCCACTGATTTTAGGGAGATGCAAAGGACACTAGTCTCTTAATTTCAGCACTTCATTATGTAACTTAAAACTCATCTGTCCAAAATATATACTTAAGTCTTGATCCTTGCTGCATCACCAGGTCTAAAGATTTGTGCATCACATGGTGAGAATATCAGTACAGAAAAATCTGCACTGTAGAAGTCACAATACAGCATTGATTTCAATCCAGTCTTTAGACATACAAATTTTAGATTACAGAATATCCTTCCACAGAAAGAATTATAAATACCCGAGCTTTATCTAAGGACTCCTTGTCACCATTGGCCCTAGTGGGAGGATGCCTCAGCCTCTGGGGACCAGCAGTCTCGTGCCATTGTGTTGCAGTTTCCAGGCAGAAGCCTGGAGAAATCAGGAATGTCATCCAACATGCACCATGTGATTAGTTACAGTCACCAAGAAATCACTTTCTTGTGATATTTTGTACAGACTCTCTTAAAAACTCCACACCCTGAAATTTCCTCTGTGGCAATTCTGGAAAAATGTGCAATCTTTCAAGAGCTCTGTGTGTTTTTGGTTTCCCTGATGCCTGTCTGAGTGCTCGGTGAAGGCAAAGCAAACTCTAAAAGGAAAGGCTGCAGAAGTTAACAGGAAAGGTGAGACAATGGCACAGATAAGAGCATCAGGTTCTCAGCTTCAAAGGAGTTCAGATAACAATGGCTAGGACACCAAATGATGGGAAGCATTTGCCTGTCTGGCTCCATCCTTTCTGGGATCAAAAGACATGGAAAAAAACTCAAAGAACCTTGAAAAGGGAAGGGGATTCAGAAGAGTGCCCAGATTGTGTCAATGAAAAAGCACTGTTGGGTTCCCTCCTCACACATTAGAGAGAGAGGTCACTTTTGACAGAGAAATTGGGAGTAAAGGAGGGCTTCCTTTTGAAAGAGTGGAGAAAACTTGGTAAATAATACATGTGTTAATATGCAACATAATTTAAAAAATCATTTCCCCAGTATTGCATTCCTTCTGGTGAAAAAACAAATATTTTGTTTTCCATTACAAATGTTTTCCTTATTACTGTAGAAGATATTCAGGCTCCAGGAAGAGACCTCCTGGAAAGACTGGTTATATCTGTCTCCTATGTATAGCTAAGAGAGGATAAAATGTTGGAGGATGTGTTTTGGATGCTTCTTTGAGAATGGGCTCAATGAAGCCAATCACTCTGAGGGTGCATTCATAAAAGGTCAGTAGTGTCTTTACACTTTGTATGTCACTCTGTGTATAATAAGATGAAGACCAGATAGACCACATCCTAACAGAATGCTTGTTTGTCCCTCAGGAGACTCCTCTGAACAAAAATATTGTGATGAGCACATCCTCCTATCCATCATACACAGCATTTCCTGCTTTCCCATAAATATCTGCAGCTCATGTGCTAGCTGATTGCAAGAAAACTATTGAACAGAAAATTATATAAGCAAGAATAAAATTATTCATAGTTCCAGGAAGCTGTTGGTCTCTGTTTGGGCCTGTGGTGGCTATTACAGGAACATGCCACAGGTGTTGTGGTTTTCAAGAATTCAGGATTTGGTGAGAGACATTTTGGCACTAACAATAATAGATCACCTTTCTTTCTTCAGCTCTTGCTTTAGCAACTCTCTGTAAATCTTTCATTAGGAATTAGTAAACCTGGACTAATTTTGTTGTCAGTGGTAAGAAATCGGTATCTTCAGAACATACACATCATATCTCAGTCAGCTGTTTTTGCATGAGATGATTCAGCCTCAGGAGCTGGGTATGTCTGTACATTGAAAACAGAGGATGAAAATTCAGTTTACTGGCTGAGTTTTCTTATGCTCTATTAGTTGTCAATACGTTGACTTAAATACTTCATCTTAGTGTGTGATGTCAGAGATCTGCCAACCATGACTGGCAAGAAACTTTAAAATAATTGAGTATTTTTAACTTTAAGAAGAAAACATTGAAACTATGAATTGTTATCCCAAATATTGAAATGGTAACTACAAAGAGAAAAGAAACATAGTCTTTCCTTAGTCCATTGGGATACGAAAATAGCTGCCTTACATGGCTGTAGGGTGTACTTAGGTCAGATTTGAATGAAACCAAGTATGATTATCAATTAAATGAGCAGCCAGTGGGGATTATGTGATCTCTGTCCATAGAGGTTTTTGACAACTGTACGGACAAACCTCTCTCAAGACCACTTAGCATTTGCCCTGCATAATCTACCCCATCTGCAAGAAGCAGCTGATCTTATAGAGCTCCCTGTATCACTGTTTTCTAAGGCTTCATCTGGACTGATAATTTAGATCTGCCAAGGCTCATTTTCTGACATGACTCCAGCTAGTACAGAGCAATATGTATTTAGAGTATTTAAGTGCCTTGGCCACCCATGATGAGGCAGCCAACTCCACCCCACTCAAGATGGACATTGGCCTGTGCCAACTGCCAAGTCATGACTACAATTTGTTCAGGAAGCTGCTAATTGTTATCATCCAAAGATGTGTGTAGTCCCTTCCAGCATTTGAACAACACCAATGATCAAGACAAATTGCTCAGGAACATTCCCTGGCCCAGTTTAACTTGCTGGTATCGCTATAATTTGTAATTCTGTAGCCAAGTCTGTCTACATGCTTATCAGAACTGTTCTCAAATTGAAAAATGAAATAAAGCTTGATGTTCTCTACCCCTGAAAACAAGCAGTCTTTTATTACTTGTACTAGCTGGTGAAGATTCTCTGTAGCTCTCCTACTTAGACTCCTATCCTTTTTTTCTCAGTAGAGGGCATCCTTAGTACAGTCACTTCAGTAGCCTGTGTCCATACAGCAAAGAGTGGGGGAAAACTTCATATTGCCTCCAAGTCAGACTAAACTGACAACAACAAATAAACACTTGGTACACGCATATATTTATGGGAAACACTGTCTTCTGGAACAATCTAGGCCAGTATTCTCTTGAACAGACTCTCTCCTCTTCACCATAATTGGTGAAAAAAAAAAAAAAAAAAAAGGGAAATGGGGACTGGAACATAAAAAAAAACATTTGTGAAAATTTCTTGCTTACTTTTTTTTGGGGTGTAGAGAAAAAGAACCAGTTTGAGCATAGAGTGAAAATAGCATATTTATGCCTTTGTCAGAAGACGGAGGGGAGATTTCCCCATTTACTTTAATTAAAGGTCTCCACAAGCTCTTTTTTCCCCCTTAGGTTTGGGATCTTGGCAGGCTTTATGTTTTTTAAATAAAAAATCCAGCATGCTCACTAGGCAAATTTTCCCATGCTTTCAAAGCTCTACTGCTTAAGCAATCAAATGTTAATCCAACCACAGTCTAGCTTTTGCTTTCTTCCCAACAGCTTGATATCTCTTGCCATTACTGTTATACCCTCAGATGTAGAGTAGACAGTGATGTCGCTGTCCAGCACATAAGTGGTAACGAACTGCAGCATAAATAATGAATTGATAACATGCATGTGTTCCTCACCCCCAGAGCATGTGCAGGGCTAAGCCAGCTGCAAATGATTTATTCAATGCACCAAAGCTATACTAAATCAAGCCAAACAATATTGCCTTTTTTTTTTTCATAAGGGTGAAGTATTTCCCACGAAGCTGGTAACTCTTATCTGTTAACTTATAATCTCTATAACTCAAATGTTTTGCTTCATAACATTCTGCCAGTAGTAAGGATCAAAACAATTAAAGGCAGCCTCTAAGGACTGTGTTAGCTTAACTGTGAGAGTGAGCATGCAAATGAAATGAAGAAGGCACCTCTAAGGAAAGAGAGAGTATAAAAGTGAAAGTCTAAAGAGTTAAGTGATCTTGGCCTTTAAACAATTTTTCACTGAAACTGATCTGCAAAGAGTTTCCACCCTAAATATTTTTAAAAGCAGGCCAATGAAAAACTTGAATTACCGCCCTTAAATCTACCTGATCTGTATTGTTCTTCATTGGTGGCCTTTACTGATAAATGTAATGTTTATTTAAGATATCTGATAACAGCAGAAAAAAAGAGAGGAAGTTTTAAAAAAAAAATTTAAAAATTTTTTCTAACAAACATCTTCATTATAAAGGAGGTTTGTAACATTTCTTTATTAGAAGCTAAATTTGAATGACAATAATTTTGCTATGATTTTTTTTTTTTATGATAAACTGGAAACAGCATACAGTGATCACTACCACATGTATTTAGACTTGGGTTGGCTAGACTTGTATTCTCCCAGGGAATCTGGGTACTTCAACTGGATTTCATTTTTTAAAATTTATATCTCACTGAGAAAGTTCCAGCTTAGCTTCCAATATATTTATTCACAAAAATTCTTAGGGTTTCCACTAACTGTTGCAGATGTTCTTTGCTAGCCTGGGTTCTGCAGTCTTGGAACAAGCTCTCGGGAGAGAAAAGGCCTATTTTACAGGATCAGACTGTTTATTTACACTGAAATCAAAAGGACTAGCTGTATCGCATTGCAAACAACAGCAAATTATCTGAACGGATAGATTCCTTTTCATTACAAGGATAAATGTGCACGTACACACACATGCACACACAGACACACAGGCACATGCACACATAGCATGAACTGTTTGGGAGTAAATCTGAAGAAAAAAATGAGGGAGGGATGAGGTTAATAAAAGTTAATGGAAGAAAAATAACCCCCTTGGGCTTAGTGCTACTCCTGTCAAAGAGTAATAAAGGAGTTTTGTTTGTTTTGTTTTGTCTTGTTTTTTCCCCCCCTCCCCGATGAAAACAGATGACTGAGGCCTGATTCTGTTCTCAGCAAAACTATTGTAAAAGCCAGAGCTGGAAGTTGAGAAAAAAGGAGCATTTGTTGGTGCTTGCCTGGAGAGAGGAGCTTGAAAGTTTAGGGCCTAAAACAGTAGTGTGACATTAATGTCAGAATGTTTGTACTTCTTTATTTATGAAAGAAGTGCCCATGTCTTTTTAGGTGCAGAAGTTAGATGGATGCAGGGGTAACAAAGGACACAGTTTCTCAGAGATTCTTAAGAGCTGCCAGATAAAATTAGGGTTTCATGAAAGGCTGAGAGAGTGCAGACGCTCATAAATAACGATGCTGTCCTCCTTCCTTCAACAGCAATGCAGTGGGCTCTTCTGGCAGCAGGCACTGTGTTAACACTTTTAATACACTTTAAAAATTAGGTTTATATTTTAATAAAACATCCATGTCTGTTTTGAAAGAGATTTTTGTTTTTAAGAAACCCAGAAGTTATTTTTGTTCAAACAATATAGCTATCTTGTCTTCCTCATCCGGAATGTGGAATTTCTCCCTCGAAAATTCATAAGGAACTGCAAAATCACATAGCTGTGAACATCGTTGGAGCCACGCTGTCTCCCAGCAGTACATCTCTGGATGTCAAATACACCCGAGGTTGCATCTTTCTCAGTGAGAAATGAAGAAGGGGGGATCACAGTTTGTCACTTGTTATATTTACAGCAGAGGCTATCCTGTATCCTGCAGGCTCTCTCCCAGTGGTCAGCAGAGAGCTGAAAGTGAAGAAAGGTGATCCAATGGATTCCCCTTTAAGCCTTCATCCCAGACCAGAAATAATCCAAATATTTTTTATAAACATGAAGGCTTCATTTCATTTAAAATCATGACAAAATGCACACTTGTTTCAAGCTGCAAAACTAACTGATATACGGCAATATCTTGTGCCTTAGAAAACAAGTGTTTGCACAGGCCTAGACATTGTTACATGAGTCAGATAATTCAAAACAGCTCAGTGTAAATGAGAGTCAGGGGAAAACCTCTCATCAGGTTTGTTTCTTAGTTCTTGTCTGTTAGAAAAATAACTATTCCACTGAACCTTTTAAAAATAGATTTAAAAATGCAAGCATGAAGACAAATCACCAACCTCCCCCTCCCCCCAAAAAAACCTACAAGCACTAAGCAAGAAAATAATATTTATCTGGAGTCACTCTTCTATTTGAAGCAAAAATTACACCAAAAAGTAGCAAGCCTTTTCTGACTCTGGATTGATGGCATCGTCCATGCCTTTTGGTTTTGCTTCAGAAGAAAATCCACCTTCCAGTCATTCAGCCCCAGAAGCTCCTTGGAACAAGTGGTCTCTAAGCTCCAGGGGGAACCAGGAGGCTGAAAGGGAAAAGGTCCCAACTGCATCCTAACACAGCCCAAGAACATACTTCATTATTTGTGTTTCTTTCTTTGAAATTCAGCCCCTTTTATAGCAAAGATGATACAGACTGCTATTCCATTTATTTCAAATGCTCCCTGTTTCTGTGGTAATCATTTAGACTTGGTAGCTGAATCTCTGAACAGAGTCTGCTTGACTTCTCAAAGAGAGATGAAAATCCAGCCTGGAGATCAATGGGAACTTTTCTGGTAGTTCTGGGTAATTGAGATACATTTTTTTATTATTCTTTTCTTTATCTCGCAGCCAGGCAGCCTTCCTGCAGGAACTGAGGAAAAATAAAAAAGCGATTTATAAAAGCCAGCCTCAAAACTAAATCTTACTGTGTAATACAATCTCTCCTTGGGAGTTTTTCCCTTGACCAAGCTATATTGCTGCCAGTTTCATGACTCCAAAGTTTGTGAACCACATCTTGATTTGTAGTGGAGCTGGGTCACGTGCATTGTCACAAATTGCACTTGCCTTTCCCATTGCTGTGGGTAAGTATTACCAGTTCCATTAGCGTGGCTCACGGTTCTAATTTGCTTCTGGTTTACATTGGCTGCAGGGAAAGCAAATACAGTAACCCTTCACTTTGGGTGGCACTAGTAGAACTAGGTTTGTCATGCCACAGAGCAGCCAAAAGAAATACAGTAATTTCTGGGAATCAGATTTATTTACATGTTATATTCTTTTTAGTGTTATCCTGTCATAGCTGTCTGTCTGTTTAACAGGCTTGGATACAAAAGATCTGGATGAGGACTATAAAAGAAGTAGGGGAAAGTGGAACAAAATTAGGGAAATACTGGAAGTAGCAGAGAATATCAACAATGGATCCTTACTGAAATGCAAATTCTCTTGATACAAGAGAATAGTGAAGATACAAACATTGGTAACATAAAAGAAGGAACTGCATGTGGTCAAATTCAGGCCCTCTACATTTAAAAAGCAAACAGCAAAAGTGTGGTGATAAGTATAAGTACTTGCATTCTGGTTTCTCCATTTGTGTGGACCATGTTCTCTGCAAACAGCCAAAGCTCTTGGCGTCTACAAAAACCATAATTGGGCCTCTCACTTTCCTTGTCACTTCTATGTCTAGGACTTTTGTCCCTGTTATACCTAAGCAATAATTATGATAACAAAAAATACCTACAATGTATACATGCTAATGTATTAACATAGTTTAATTTGTCCTGACTGGAAATGAAAAGTACCAGACAAATCTTTTACAACATTGATGAAAGAAAGTCACAGGAGGGCCAAGTGTTTCTGGAGCATTCTTGTGTGATGTCAATCAAAATGTTAATTCCCATAAGGGAGAGAGCAGGGGACTGACCTTAGGACACATAAGACATTAGAGAAGCATTGAAAGCTGCTGGGCCTTATCAATCTCAGAAGATGTCACAAAAATTGTAATCTTGAGAAAGGGGTTATGGGGAAGGCAAAAGCATTTAAAGTTTGATAAATAAGCATATATATTTTTAAAATTTGTCCCAAATACCCCCAAATTTCAACCTATACTAAATTAGTAAATCTGCAGTGTACACTGAAGAAGTGTTAAAGCAAAATTATGTTCATCATTCATTGACAAACTGGCAGAAGAAATTAATCACATATACTTTCCTTCAGTAATTTCAAGGGGTGTGGGGAAGGCTCTCAGAACAATTCAAATATCTAAATTGCAGAGCACCAAGCGAAAGGAGACAATTACAGCTGATTTTTGTGAGCTATTGCCCAATGGCAAAATATCTTTTCTCTTTGAGCAGCACATATTCCAGATATCTGCTGCTGCCACTTTGTCATCTACTTCATCGGATGCTGTGCTTCCTGTTTAGGATCCTATACTAAGCACATGTGGAAACTAACTTTTATCAAATCTTACAGCCAGTCAATGTTTGATTGACTAATTTCTAAAAAATGTGTGGAACTTTTTGGGCTTAAACACAAGGAAATTCAAACCCAGCTGGACACCCTCCACCGGCCTTTATGTGAAAAACCTCTGCTTGAGCATTCCCGTAGAAATATCTCTAAATCAGTTTTGAGACATTACAATTCCATAGCTTGTCTCATTATGGCAAAATTGTCTGGAAAGTTTGATTTCTTGAAGGCAAGTAGAGATGACTTTTCCAGCTATCAAGCAGAGGAAGCCTGACTGTGACATCTCCATAAATGCTGAGGTCACAGCTGCCAATTGAAAAGCCAAGAAATGCACTATAAAAGAGGGGTGACAAAAACTGCTGTTGGAAACTGGGATCAGTGTCTGGCTAGGAGAATATGAATCCTAAAAGATATGCCTCTGTTTCTACACAATTTCCAGCCACCAAAGAGGAACCTGGAATTTAAAGCAAACCTCCACCTTTCAATCAACTCATCAGCTTCCAAAGCAGAGATGTAGTCTGCATTAAATTTTACTGGATGGCTTACAGACTTTCAGAATGGATTTATTTCTAAATTAATTTCCACAGAATATTTCTCTACACCTATATTGGCTTCATTTCTCTTGTATTTTATGAGATCTTTCACATCGAAGAGGAAAAGTCCTTTTTTACCTGAAACAAGGGAAACTTGCCCATTTAAAAGCCATGGGCTGAGGATACGTACCTGCGGCACAGTTCACATACTGGAAGCCACTCTGGATATTCTTGCTAGGTTATGGGAAGCATTATGGCTGTATTAACACAGGACTTTATCCAGACTCATAATTTGCTTCTCAGTTGAGCTGTTAGCCTATAGAAAGTATTCTATTGATGCAAAGAGTATTTTGTTCCACACTAATCTATTTAGATTTCACTTGCCCTTTTTGGGACATCACATCCTGTTAAGCAGACTCTCTAAAAGTGGCTGGAAGGAAAAAAAACTTTTGTGTGAGAGGTGAGTCATCCGATATAAATTAAATTCACTGCATCCCCTATGGAAGGTATCAACAAATGGGAACGCCAAATGCAATTATTTACTGTTGATCCTGACTGTGGTGATTATCTTGCAAGAAGAAGGCAGATTAATGTGCAGTGAGGAGGAGAAAAGTGTTTTTAGTGTGGTTGAGCAGGTTAGCCACAGGCATAGTGATCTGATCTAAGGCACTTGAGTTGAAGTTTTCAAATGCTTCTGCCTTCCCACTTGTGCACTTTAACATAGTGAGAAGCTAGTTTTTCCAAAGCACATATGAATCTGATCCCAGGCTATGTCTGAAAATTTAAAGTAAACTTAGAACTTCCTGGAATGTACCTAGAATGAACATTGTGTACTATAATTCACTCCACTTTGTGATGATTTTTGTTATTCTGAGGGTAGTCTCCCCATATCATACAGCCTATTATTTCCAATAATAACAAAAGATTTTTTTTATTTTTGGTTACAAGTGCCCAGCTGTTTTATCCGTACAACGATAACTGCAATTTCAATTTAAAAAATTGCCCCCTTTGCAAGAGCCAGTAATTTCGTTCACCACATGTGACTGCATTCCTTTACATTATCCTAACACACACACAATTGTCAAGCTAGACTTTGACAATGAAATTAGTGTCATGGACAAAAAAAAAAAAAAAAAAAAAAAAAAGAGCTTTAGCCCTTAGGTGCACCTGTTTACAGCAACTAGGCAAGCTCAGTCAGGGTGTGTGTGTCAGTCTGCCACTGCAGCTGTTCCATTACCATAAAACCCATAGTATTTATTAAGTTTTAAGCCTTTCTGAACTCTGTAACTTTGGCTAACAAAGGGAGGCTGTAATGCTATGTCTGGACTGTGATAATAGTTCAGATAAAGATTCAGCATGTGACTCCTTAATGAAAGCATTAAGTCTATTGGAAGGAACTATATCAAACTATATGCAGTAAAGCAGACAGCAAATATGAACCATGAAGAATTAATGATTAACTATTCACTGCATGCTTCACTTGGAACAGCACTGCCATTGAAGCAGTCTGCAAAATCTGTGCAAGAAGTTAATTCACAAACTCGTATTACACAACAAGGTAAAAATCACAAATTCTTGAACTTTGGGTGGCTGTTTGTTAGTGCAAGAAAATAATTTTTTTGCAAATAAATGTTGGGTCTTGTTCATGTCCCCAGTTCTGCAGCTGATTGTACACAGACAGGACACTCTACACAGACTACCCAGACACACTGAATTTATTGGCAGTCCCAGGCACGTTCACATGGATTCAGCTAAAGCATAGAAGTCTCAGTCATGATAAATAACCAACTCTTAGAAGCTGAATTACATCCTTATTATTCTTTAAAACTGTTTGTGGTTTCTTCTTTTCCTAGGAGAAAGTTGTGTGGGATTACACTCGTTGATCTTTGTGCGTTCTGTTATTTCAGCAAACCATAACATCTGAAAGCCAAATTCAGAGATGCCATTATTTAAATGACTTCTATGTTAACATCCACAACTTCAAAGTAATGTCACTGGCAGAACTGGAGGAAAACCCTGGAGAACCCAATGCCATAGCTACTGACAGGCTGTGAGGACGACATATGTCTCCTTCTGTTCCTGGCAGCAAGGAATTGCTGTCTTGCGACTGATCTCTTACTTCTATAAAACGTACAAGTCTTGGCTCCTGGTATTCCAGTGGGAGGAAAAACTGCCCACTCCAGGAACACTGCCTACTCCAGGAGCAGTAATCCTGCAGGTCCCAGAGATTAAATCCTGCTGTCTGTTGGTGTGTTGTGGTTCACCACTGTCCATGTCAACAGCGTGAGAGCCAGCCTACTCTGCTGCCATGCAGAGTGGTGGTGTGCTGGGGATCTGCTTGGCCTGTGAGGCCCTGGGTGTGCCCCAAGGGCACATTGAGGCTGAAATCCTGACCTGACTTCCCACCCTGAGCGCCAGAGAAGCAATCTTATGCAAAGCTCTTTCTGTAATCAAAGGAGGAAAGCAGACAACCC
Source organism: Vidua macroura (assembly GCF_024509145.1). Taxonomy (NCBI): domain Eukaryota; kingdom Metazoa; phylum Chordata; class Aves; order Passeriformes; family Viduidae; genus Vidua; species Vidua macroura. The sequence goes on along the minus strand of NC_071572.1, from coordinate 48,094,653 downwards.
CAGCAGTTAATTCAGTTCTGCCTCAGATTTAAATTGCCTAACTGTAGAAGACACCATTGACAGTGTGAAATGATGAGGCTCCAAACTTAAAGCTCACTGGAAGTGCATGGTTGTTTACCTAAGTCAAGTGCCAAGTACCGAAATTATGTTTATGCCAATACAGTTCTATTTATGGCACTTCTATTTATCTTGCAAACATGAATGGGCGAAAATGAGGATGAGCAACAGCATATTGAGGAAAGTAGGTTATAATGTTCTCTTCCTAAAAGTACAGAAAATTTTCAGTGTTAAACAAGAAGTACTTAATGGTTTAGGCTAGTGTTTTGGTGCAGACTGATGCAAGTCCTGATTGCTCCACCTCCTGGCATCATATTCCCATCACTTTATAATCAGCATTGTGCATGTGAATTCCATCTATGTCCTTACAGGGGCTTTTGCATTTGTTTTCTGCTGCTAGATCAGTGGGAATTTGAAGGACTCTGAATTAGTTATGTTTTATGACAGATATGAAAACTTAACTTCCTGTGGAAGGCTGACCTACCAGACACAGATGCAGCCTCTCTCATACTCCTCCTCCTCAATAGGACAGGGGGGAGAAGATAAGATGGAAAAGTTCATGGTCTCAAATAAGGGCAGGGAGATCACTCACCAGTTACTTTTATGAACAAAACAGACTCAATACGGAGAAAATTAATTTTATTTATTGCCAGTTTGAAAGAATAGAATGGTGAGAAAGACTGAAATTAATACACCTTCCCCCTCCTCTCAGGTTCAGTTTCACTCCTCAATTCCCAGTTCCTCTATCTCCTCTCCTGGGAGTTTTACAAGGGGACGGGGGGCAGCTCCTTCCTGCCATTCTTTACTCCTCAGACCTTTTCCTTGATCCAGCATGGGTCTTTGGCAAGGGCTGCAGTTCCTTTCAGGAGCCTGTTCAAGCATGTTGCAGGGAAATACCTTCCATGCCATGGTCTCCTTGGGGAGTGAACTGCAGAGAAATCTCTGGGGGGTGTCCTCCCCTCCTCTGACCTTGTCCTTTCCTCCTCTGACTTTGTCCTTCCCTCCTCTGTTGTTTCTCACTCCTTTCATTTCCTTCTTTGCTCTTTGGAGTTCTGTGGTTTTTTCCCCATTCTTAAATATGTTTTCCATGAGGTGCCACCACTTTCATTACACAGGGCTCAGCTGTGCCCTCTTGTTGGTTGGTTGGAGCTGTCTGGAACAATCTGCATTGAGCATGGATCAGCCCTGGCCACTCCTCACCCAGTGCAGCTCCACAGAGGCCCAGATCCACAGGAATATTTGCTTCCGTCAGTCTCATCTGATCTAAACATTTCAGGCAATTTCATCACTAGACAAGTTTAATTACATGTGGGAACTCTCGCACCTCTTTTATACATCCAAAAGTCAGGTTCAGGTTTACAGTTACTGATTGGCGAGAGACAGGCATCTTGAAGGGTGTGTTCGGTACGTACTAAATTATGGATGGATGGCAGCGCTGGATATCCCTTCAGCAGACTTGTCCTTCTCCACTGATTACAGAGGTAGACTTATTTCCCTCTTCCTCTTTGCTGAAGTCTGCTTCATGTCTACCCTAAAACAACACATTTCTCTGCCTTTCAGAGAAGAAACATCCCTTCCTTTATGACAATTGGATTTTAGAGCTCTATGGATCAAATAGCTTTAGAACTTCACCATCATGACAGACCAGAATTTTATTATGGAACCTGGTACTACAGTAGGACTTCATGAAGCTTCATGCTAGTTTTGAAGTCTTTGGGTCTTTGTGTGTGTGTGTCTGTGTGTGTGTGTGTGTGTATGCTTACACTTCTCCAGTGGACAGGTTAGGGAGGGGATTTGAGTTCAGGACCTGTGATGGTCCACCCTGTTAAATGACTACCTCTTCGACTGTGCTTTGGACTGCTCCAACTACCTGTCTCCAAGACAAATTTCCTCAGGAGGGCCCAGGCTAATCAGTGTCAAATGGCTTTTGATTTATCAGCAGAGACACAGCTGTTACTTGTGCTATCATAACACTAGAATATTGTGTGCTGAATGGGCCTGAGGTACAAATAAAGTACTGGGTTTCAAGAGAGGAGTTAAGAAGTGCTTTCAAAAATAAGGATGGGGAATGATGACTCTATGGAGAGGTCCAGTTTCAAACAAAGGCATTTGGAGCTATTTGAGTTGCCCTGAGGCACCAAACATGTCCACTTGGTCCTGGGAAACACAGCCCAGGGTCCATGGGGAATTTGCTTCTGGCATGGAAGCCAGGGACCCACTGGGCTATCCTGTGGTCGCTACAACCTCAACAGCGCTGTGTGTTTAAACAAATCCATCATACACTCATTCATTAATTGCAGGTTTATACATTTTCTTTAAGGAAATTATTTCAAAATCTGTTTCTTCTTTTGCTTTGTTTTATAGGTATCTGTATAGGGAATTTTGAGATCCTTACTGAAAATGAGTAGCACTTTACATTATGAGTAGACATCTGTTTCAGTGTTATTTGCCTCACTGATAACTTTGCTGATTAATGTGAAAAAGGCAAAACCAGTCAAAAAATGAATATATGCGAAAGGGAAACTGTTACTAATAATCGCTATTAATTTGAATTCTTTTTATTTGGAAAGAAAATCCTTCCTTGTTTCTTTTTTCCCTTTTCTTTAAAATAATTTGGAATCAGCTAAATCTTTCTCCAACTCGGTTTTTAAATTAGTCATTGCTTTGGGTTCTCCAGCATTATAATTTAGAAAAAAAATCTTTCTTGCATTACAAAACCACATTTCTTTTTAATTTAGTGGCTGCTTTCCAAAGCAGGAAGTTAAGAAAATAAAGCAACTTTATACCCAGAGTAAGATAAATAGTACTGTCCTAAGAGGCAATGCTATTTATACTCTCTTTGTATTTTTATTTCCTACTCTGCCCTCTTCCCCATTCCACTGACTGTAATTAAAATCATAGCTTCTGAAGCAATTTTACATTACCTTTACAGTGCTAATGCTGTTCTATCCCCTGCAGAAATTGTAAAGGTGTGGTTGCTAGTGTAGGCAAGCTAGAAAGACGACTGGCACTTTAATCTGTTCTTTTAAACCTTCTCTTTTTAGCTGGATCATTATGATGAAATGGGGGCTGCTTTCACAAATGTTTTATTGTGAGTAGGGTCTTGATGCTGCACATGTTCTAACAATTCCATTGCTGTGCAAAACTGCCCATCTTTCTCAATGTGGGTCCTCTTGGAAGAACCAAAGATGGCCTGGGTTTCAGTAGGGGAGGAATCACACAGCATTTACAATGACTCCTTGTTCAGTCTGTACAGACTGAACGTGCCTTGGGTGTTCTCTGCCTTCTGGAGCTCTCCAAGGCACATGAGCCTCTCCACTGAGAGAAGAGGGAAGCATGTTGCATCATTTAGCAGGACTGTGTTGCTCAGGTGCCCTAGAGCTGGATGCTTAAATTAGCCACCCTAGACCTGGATATAAGCTATTATATAAAAGTGGTGTTATTGTTATCAGCAGCAGAAGCTCAGTAAAGGAAAAGATGAAAATAATTCTGGCTCACAGACTCCAAGTAGCTGGGATCGGATAAGGAACAAAGAGAGGAAATGTTTCAGGGACACCTTTGTCTTCAGGGTCTGTGTCTACATGGCAAAAGGCACTTCTTACAGCTAGTGCAAAACTGCCATGTCACTGCAGCCAGGGCTGTAGAGGTGGTGGGCTGGTGGGAGCGATGCCCGAGTCGTGTCTGCCCAGGATTGCTCACAAGTCTGATGTCACAGAGAACCTGTTGTTTTATTTCAAAAGGAAGCTAGAGATCTTATTAGTGCTTATGAATTATCTTGCTTATGGTAATTGGGAGTGTATGGGGGAGTACCAAGATTGTCTGGCAGAGCAAGAATTTTATTTTTTTCCCTAAATTATTATATATTATTTCTTAAATTGTTTCCCTATAAGAAGAATATGCTAGCTGTGGTGGAGTCCTCCTAAGACACCTGTTCTTTGCTAAGTTAACTGGATTTAACTGGATTTAACTGTAGTGCACTTCTGGCACTGTAGTCCTTCTATGAATTTGATTATAAGGACATTAAAAATGTGGTACTGGGCAGGAACTTTTTGGGACTGAAACCCATTAATACAAAAGGCACTGCTAAAAAACAGCAACAGAATTATCCTGCTATCTAAAATTCATATTGTTTGGGACTTAAGAGTTACTGTAAGCAAATGCCAAAAAAACACTAAAACAATGCAAAGTTAACAGGCAAGGCTTTTTTAGGATGCATAAATGTCCTTTCATAGAAATGCAAACAAATGCCAACCACAGTGAAGGCTGATCCCTATTTAGGATCCACGGGCAATATAGGAAAACTGCACAGTCTGAGGCTGCCTTTTCATGCTCCTTCAAATAGAGGTGGTAGAGTTAAATCACTCAGAATACCAGGGCTCCAGTAAGAAAAAGTCCTGTCCACTGTTGAGTGACATAAAGAAAAGCTGATTTAAACCAGTGAAACATACCTCTCTCCATCCCTCCTCTAAAGGCAGTGAGTGGTTTGACTAGAGCTCAGTCATACCTAGAGCTTTTCCAAATTGGAGATGTGTGGAAGGGGTGTCTGGCAGATGTGGAATAAATCCAAGATAAATGCAGGACCTGCTGGATGGGCTGTATGTGCAGCTCAGGGAGCAGTGCTCAGGCTGCCTATCGGCTGCTGCTCCATGGAAATGTCAGGGGAAAGTGGGTGGCCAGACACCTCAGAGGAGACTTGACCGACCTGTCATATGGCTGGCAACTCCAGGTATAAAGCTTTTGACCTTTGACCTGTGCCAGGGCTACCAGACATCCAGAAGTCACAAGTAAAACTATTAATGTATCAAAATACGCCTAGAGGGAGCCTCTCAGCAGGAAGGAGGAGGGGTGGTGGGGGTGCATGTTCAGAAAAATTTGGAGAAGCCTGCTACGTGCTAGATTGTGTGCATGAAACAGATCTCATCTCTTGGTGTTTTGAGGCTAGAACATTCTTTTTCAAGTATTGTTAGGGATTTTTTTTTGGGCATCTACATGTTAAAATGTGATCAAAGTAAGAGTTTGTTAATGATGTGCTCTAGAATGGAGCAGTGATTCCTAATTGCAAAATGGGTAGTACTCAGCCTGGCTTTCTGATTGGCTTCAGGGAGCTTGAATACATGGCCTTATTTCGCTGCAAAGCCCTGGCAGACTTTGCACATTAAAATTCTAAACTGTCTAAGTAGGTGTGAAACTAATTTTATGTTTATTTTTTAAAAACCACCTATGATCATTTAGAGCCATCCACTTCACTTTGGGAGGCCCTTACCTAGCTGCAGGTGGGCCCTAGGAGACAATAAAGCCCACCTCAGAGAGGATAATTTCTTGAATATCATAACCTGAATATTTATAGCTTCTGGAATCGTTGTAGCTACTTATCCATGTTTCCAGCCACAACTTTTCTTAATAAGAAGGGCTTTGAAAAACTTGCTAAATCTGGACATAAAAGGAAACAGAAATTTTCCTAGTGCAGTGGAATTTTTTAAAAGTCACATAGTAACTTTATTGATGAAACAAGGAAGAAAGCACTTTTCCACCAGACCTTGCAGAGCTTATTTACAAAACACAAAATTTTTTCATTAATGTGTAGACACGGCAGAGTCATGGTGAGGTTTCCTGCAGAGTGAGGGTGCTTATGGGTAAGTCATTTCACCAGTGAGTTATCTTATTTGTTTGCTTGTGGTGTTTTAATATGTTTATGAGAAATTAACCATGGGGGGAAAAAAAAAGGCTTTCAAAGAGAGATGAAAGAACTCAAAGATACTTTAGAGTTTTAAAGTTTTATTTTACATGTGAAAATGTGTGTTATGTCCTGTTTACACAATGGCAAAAATGTCTGCTAATCACGTTTTGCATCTGTAATCTCCATGATCACTGACTCTCCTTCTAAGCTCACTCAGTCACTGGCAGAGACAAGCTTCAAAACTGGTCAGCGAAGTCCAGTGAGGGCTGGAATAACACTGGCTGACTAGGGTTCACCCTCAACTTAAGACACATAATTTTGGGTACCTAATTAAAAGATTCTGCATGTAAACTGGAGAACTAAGCTTCTTTTTCTGTCACTGGGGAAGTGAAGAGCTAGAACGGGATACAATTACCTGAGAGTGGGTATCTATTGTCACATGAGATGCCCAAGTGTCTTCCATCAGGTTCCTTCTGATGCCTGAAAGAGGTTCAGGTGTAGCATATTAATGGTAAACGTGTAGTTAGGTCAATGTGCAAGCATAAACGCACACATACATCTGGCACATCTGCCTGGCACATATTGAAGGAAATGTGGCTAATAAGTAATTTAATTTTCAGTATTTCTTTTTACATTTCTCAGAGCACAAAGTTCTGAATGTGAAGGTACAGTTGGGATGTAGGTGCTAAGCAGTTGTGTGTCCCCTCCCCACTTGAGTGACACTAGAACTACAGGTGAGACTGCAGATAGAAGTCAGTGTCACTAACTAAACTTTCAGAAACAGAATCAATTTTCAGCAATCCTGCAGACAATACCTTCTCTGTCCTTTTCAGGGACGATGGGCTGAAAAAAGCTTCTGCAAATGTGCCCCTCTAGTTGTAAGGTGCAAAAAGATACCACCACTACCAAATGGGGTAACTAGCTGCTGAATGAGGTTTCAAACTTAGTGCTGGCCGGGTATAAATCATTTGGGGAAGCTATAAGGCCTTCTTGCAAATGATGGGAGCTAGGAAGCATTGCAGTTATGTGAAAGTGTTGTTACTATGTATGTTTAATTAGCTTTTATGTATGTTTAGGTTTATATAGCTATGCATGCTTGTGTTATTACTACGTTTATAATTGTGGGGAATAAAATCTGAAATATCATTTTCCCACTATATATAGTCTCTCTAAATCAGGACTACTCACTGTAAATGCCTTAAAACAATTAATCAGCAATGCCATTCTCTGTCTTGTGAGTAAATAATTGCTCTGGAGTTGAGCTGTTCAACAGTTTTTACCATAAGATATTAAAACCACAAGAAACTGTTCTTTCAACCATGAGGACTTCCCTCCTTTAAGACAAAGCTTGCAAATAACTGACTGTGAGTCACAACCTATTGCCTTGTATATCGAGAAGGAAAAGGATTTGGTTCTTTAATTAAGCAGTCCAAGTCCTTTTATTTTTTTTCTGCAGCGTAGGAAAAATAAAATAAAAAGCCTGATTGATTATAACAACAAGCTGAACACCAGATGTTTTATGAATATATAGCTTCCCCAGCTGACACCCTCGTGCATGTAAGAGAAAAAGAAAAAAACAAAGGACTGTTTATAATTGTCAGAATATTAAAACCTTTGCTTATTCAATGTTCTTTCTTTGCTGGCCTGTTCATCCAGCCAAAAAATTCATTTATGACATAGACCATTCATTGCTTGAGTTTTGCTTTCCAAACTTGGTAGAAGTATTTCATGGCCATAGTCAGATGTCTTTCTTTATGTAAATTTTGATAATTTGGAGGCTATCTTTAAACCAGTTCCTGAAACCGCAGGCAGCAATAACTCACTTGGTTTCATGCGCTCTGCTCAGTCCCATCAAGACAAATTGCTGGGTTCAGTGTACTTTGCCAAAAGAGAGGAACATTCCCTTCTCCTGTTACATAACACTGAGACACTTGAGAGGGAACCAAGGCTTGCTGACTAGCAGGTATTCTGCAGCTTCAGGCCTTTCTGCCACTCTTTAGAGTATCTTTTATGGACATCTAAATACTGTTCTACTGAAAATTTGTGAATGTAGCTATTACTAGTGCATCAGCCTTTTCCTAAAAGACAGGCTGTCGACCAATGCTTTCCTGCAGTACCCTTACAAAAGCTTCTGTTTGCTTTTAAAGGATTTTTTTTGTTACAGCAATGCAAGAGTTGGTTCAAGAACACCTAAAAAAATAGTTCATCATACTATTTTATAGTTTCTATAAAAATCTATGGTTATTTTTCCAGAGCTGTCAAAAGGCAAAATCCTGCTTGGATTCATTGCTATCTTTAACTCCTTGGATGACAAAATATCTGAAACTGATTTTTTTATGGCATTACTGCTTTCAAGAGCTTATTGTTTCACATCATTTGATAGAGTTCCAAAACACACTTCAGACTTCATGTGTTGGTTTGAGCCTGTTGCAGCCACGCTTTAAAGACACAGAGTAAAAATGGGTAGCAAGCCCTTCATAAGGTTACTGTTAGCTTGAGTTAGGGTCTTCAACTGCCTGAATCTATGCTTTGCAGGGGCTACACTTTGATGTAACTGAAATGAGCAGTGCCATGACTGCTTTGTTTAAACTGTGAAATAGCTAAAAAAGTATCACATAAAATCCTTTGCTTTTCTGCTTGAACTGTTCTTCAGCGGTATATTTAATATTTATAATCTGTATATTTAAAATGCGATAACTGCGTTAGTATTTTCACTAACTTAAATATATACACATATGCGCATGAGTTGAGTTTAATTTCAGAGAGGACTGAGGCTTAGGCCATCACATGGTGAAGGGCATGTCCACGTGTCTTGCTCATTCCTCCTCTGTAACAGTTTTTGAACTGGTTGCTATGTGACAACCAAAACTAACAAGCCAGAGGACCCAGAACCCCAAACTTCCTACACATTTTGCAGAAAGAGATGGCTGTGAAGGCAAGAGAGACCAAAATAAGGGCTGCTATCAAAAGAAAAGCCATTAATCCATCTCTGCAATGTTTGAAGGAATTGCAGGTGACCAGTTTGCACACACTGCTGGCTGCAGGACAACACATGCTGCTGCTTTGCTGACCAAAGAGCTCGGGCTCTCAGGGGATTGTGGAGGGATGTGTGGAGTGGAAATACATGAGGAAAAGCATCCAGTTCATCTCACTGCTCACTGAACAATTTATGTGTATATCTGTGCATATATAGTGTGATTAAAAACCAGAATAAGTTTTATGCATACTACTGAGGGCAGTGAGAACTGATCTCTCCTGCTATCAAGTTGCCAACAGCCAGCTGAGGTTCTCAGGGTTTTCTTAAGCAGTTTTTAGCCAAAGAAGGAGAAAAAGGGAAAATAAAGGATTCAAATCCCAAACTAGTTCTTTCTGGTACTCAAATATATTTTGTTAGTGTACTAGACTTCCCAGACCAGACTCCAATTCTTCATTCTAATGGATCAGCAGGTGTTTTTCTGGTGCAGATACAAAGACAATATTCTGTCAGCATATTTATTCTCACACATAAAACCATCAAATAGATTCCAAAATTTCTCTTCAGTCTATAAGTAGATATGCCTGATAATAAATCCGTTTATCACTCTTCCACTTAAAATAGAAGCAAAAGGATTGCCTTTTGCAAGTAAAATATTATAATTCCTGATAATAAATTTCTAAAAGAGGAATCAGATTATGCTATAGTCAAGAGAAAATACAGTGTATATTTAACCCTTTAGTACAGTTTTGATTTCTTGATAAAATTTTATTTCCATTCAAGAGAGGGTTACTGGAAGACTACCAAAACCAAAATTAGCACATGAATTGTAGTGAAAGGCTTGTGAGAATTTTGATTATCCCTATTAATATGTGGAAATTAATCTCCTCTGATTTTTCTTAGGTATTTGACCTGGCATGAGGTCATGGATGGAAAAAAAGACACCCTGTGAACTAATATATGGATTCATTTTGAGCCCCAGATGGCAGTGCACATTGTCTTTCTATAAAGATCTGTATTGCACAAATCTATAGATAGTTATAGTGCTCTGTAACATTGTCACTGGAAATGAGATTCAAAGATTTTAGCAGCTGACATATGCTAGGTGGTTAGCACAGGCCCAATTCTTCACTATCACCTCTGACAGAAGTTACCATATCCTCTATTCTAGTTTAAACATTCACTTAACTGTGCTCCAAAGCAAGTATCTTGCTCTAAATAGATGTATGCACACACACACACTCTTTTATATATATATATATATATATATATATATATATATATATATATAAGTTTTGGTGCTGGGGACAGAAATAAGAAAATGCCTAAGACTCAGAGCAGTTCCCTATGGGCTCACTCAGATTCTTCCCGGCTGCTTATGAAACTGTTTCTAAAATATCCACAAAATCTTTACAGGAATTCCCTCTTTTCTCAAAATCCTGAAACATATTCAGGTATCAAGCTATCAAACACTCAGTACTTAAAAGAGTATGTTCCTCATGTTCCTTTGTGCGTAGAAGTGTCTCAGAGCTCTGACACACATTGTGGGAGTTAAGGCACTGTTGCAATGGATCCCCTGTGGCTCCAGGGAGCAGGTACTTTAAATGTGTGCTACAGCCCTGCGTTTTCAGCTCGCCTGCTTCAGTCTCACATCAGAAAATCTCCTTTACAAAGAGCTACATTTCCATATTTTATACCTGATTTTGTTTGAGCTTACATTGAAATATACCAATATTCCTAAAGATTTCTTTTTGTGTATGTCACATGCTGCTCTCAGTAAATAAATGTGGATTTTGGGAAACTGTTTATGGTAAGTAGAATCTCAAAAACTGGAGCTGAATTGATCACAATCAAAAAATATTCTGTGCAGCATTTCAACTTGTAACTAGACTGAGGAGTGGACAATGCAACTTTGAATGGCTGAGATCTTTTTTCTAAGAGAAGAATGGAAAATATATGAAATATTGGACAGTTTGGTAGTTAAAACAGGCAGAAGACAGAAAGCGGATTTGTGATATGATAAATATAAAAGGGGAAGAAATAACTCTTCCTTTTTCCACTCACAGGAACACTTAGATGCAACTTCCTTTTAAAAATCCACATATGTCAAATGAGGAGCCTGATAATGACATTAATACTAACAAAAGAGGACATTTGATATCCTAAACTGTGCACAGTGTAATATCAGGTTTATTTTACACAAAACAGATAGTATCAGCCAAAGATAATCCCTGCCAGAGAACAGAGACAGTGTATCTCATTCAAATACAACTCTGCTATTTATAGCTGACTTCAGTATAAACTTTCTCCTTCAGAGATGAAATTATTTAGCTTCTTATGAGGTGTAATAGTCAAAAGCACCTTTCAAAGTGGATCACTTTCATTAAAGTGCATTTCTATTTCCTTAAAGTGTGTTTCACTAGCCTCAATTTCTAAGCTGGTAGCATAATGAGACAACTATTTTGATTTCATTCATTAAAGGAAGAGAGAAAAGCAGTAGGAGAACAACCTTTTTTGGGAGTTGGTCCTAAAATGCTCTGGTCTGGAGAGCCACACAGTGCAAAGCAGACACATCCTCTTCTATTCAGAAGCACAGCCCATGGAGGAGCCCACCTTCTGTGGAACAACCCAGAGCTCAAGGCAGCGGGGAGATCTGAGAGAAGTTGTAGGAGTCATGTCTGAATGAAGGAAACTTCTACCACTCCTATGGAAGCTGGGTTGACAATCAGTCAAAGTGGAAGAGCTTCCATAGATCAGAGGGAGAATCGTTTACTCCCCTCTAGATACAAGCGTTAGTGTTAAATGTGTTAGCTGGTGGTGAAGGAGGCACATCATGCCTCCTTCAAATCACTTTGCATCGAGCTCATTAGATCTGGGCTCTGGGTTAGGGCTTTCCACTAGGGAATTTAATTCTAATAACTAAATACTAGGAACCTTGAGAGAGGCCCTACTTTACTGTCCTACTGAAATCTGCCCTTGAAATAAATATGGATTGAGGGAAGAAAAAGACTAGAGGTTTATAGTGCAGAGAGTTGAGAGAGAAAGGTCATTGTTTGATTGCAGACCTGATGCCTCCCATTTGTCATGCAAAGCAGAACAGCTTTCCACAAAAAAAAACATGTGTTTGCTAGGCTGGTTATGTGCTCTGCTAAGTCAGAGGACACATTTTAAACTCACACACTGACTGAAGCAAAGGGAAGATTTAAGTATTAGCTTCATGTGTTGGATAATATTATCCAGACTGATAAGGCATATGCCTCATCTGATTTGTGAATTGTTGCAAATCTCCTTCATAAATGTAGCTTCTCTTTACTCTTTACTTTCAGAAAGCCTGAGATGAGATAAATTGTAATTTTTAATTTTTTTTTTTTTTGTGCCAATCCAAATTTGCCAAATCTGATTCACATTGAAGAATCACTTTCAGTTGAAATAGGTTTTTTTTGCCCCCCAAAAATGCATTATTTATTGAAAATAATTCACTTGACCACCCAATGGTACAGCATTCCTGGCTACATTATAAGAGAGCAAAATATTCTTCTCAGTGCCTGGCCCCCTTGTTTGGTGCATTTTCTGAGATAAACTTGGCAGATTAATTCCATGTTAGCAAAATTATCAGAAGGCCAAACACAGTGGAATATCAACTATCCATCTGCATAAGTCCCTGCAGTGGGAGGTGTGAGCAAGCTGGAATCTTCTAACCCTACAGGGCAAAAGTATGAAGGAAGAAATTCAGCCAGGCTGCAGCACGAGCTGCCAAGTATTTGGACAGGAATAAGAGAGGAATCTCTGTCTGCTATCAGTAATCCTCCCAGATCTAGAGTTTGCTGATGGCACTGCCAATGATTCTGACTCCTTTAGTGTACTGCTTTCACATATGCTTTTATTTATCTATTTGCCTATTATTTATTTATTTATTTCCTAGAGGATTATTTATTAATTTCATGTAGGATTTAAATAATTCTAAATTGCTTTCAAGGATATGGATCTTCCTGTCAAAGCATTGCCATGTCCAACCCTATAAAAGTGTTTGGCCCAATGTTACTGTATCACTCAGTTGAAATTTACCTAATGCCAAATAAGAATAAGAATTTTGAGACAGTTTGTTCAAAGACAGGAGATTTCACATCCCATCAGAATGAATGAGTGAGAAAAATGGTGTAACAAGTAGATATTTTTGTAGATATTTTTTCCTCCTGTGTTTTAGAGCAATGAAGAATACATGGAACCATGGAGATTCCCAGAATTTTGCTTAAAACAAAACAAAGGTAGGTCCCTGTTTCTTTTCAGCTTGAAACCACCTGATCCTCATCTAAACCTGGAGGGTTGACATTCCTTTTGTTCTCCCCTTCAATCAATCAAGCGTATGTGCACAGCTTTTTTGAATCTGCTTACTGCTTACTTCTGACACCAGAAGGATGTTCCAAGCTGGTGGTCACTGAATTCCTTTGCTTAAATCAAAACATTCTGTGGAAATCTAAATTTAACCATCTTTTCTCTCCCAAAGACTGATAATAAGCAGACTCATAAACTAAAGGGGTACAGTATCTTTCCAATACAGTGTAAAGGCAGAATAGCATCATATACTTAGGCTAGCTGACAAAGGCCAAATTCAGTCCTCTGCTACATTCTTTGGGATCATGTTGAATTCAGTGAGAACCACCTGCACACAGAATTTGACCCCAAAATGAAAGCCTGGTCAGAAATTTGATTTGAATTGCTTGACATGGAAGTGAGGTAGGCTTTTTTTTCCCCCAGTATTTTTGAGTAGTTGTCATAGTAATAGTAATAATAATGATAGGACATTTATTCATGGAATATGTCAGAAAATATTTAGAAATACTTCTGAAAAATAGTGTTGTTGTACCATATATTAAAAACTGCCATTTTCCTGTAGTGCATTGGAGCCATTATGTTTGAGATAGTATAGCTATCTGTGGTGCCAGATAACTCAAAAATTCAGCTGAACAGGAGTTTACAAATGGGTTGAGTTTTATTAACTAGCAGAGCTATCTGGACTGCTTCAATTTAAGCTGTCCTGTAAACCCACCACATATTGTGATTGACTCCCTGTACTGGAACACAGGGACAAAAACATAATGAAGCTCCCATAAATTCAAGGGGAAATGATCAGTGACTTGCTACATCACTTAGACACACACAAGTCTACAGGGCTCAGTGGGATCCACCAAATAGTACTGCAGGAGCTGGCAGAAAAGCTCACTGAACCACCTTCCATCATCATTTGCCAGCAGCTCTGCCTAACTGAAAGTCAGTGAATGTGCTACCCAATCACAAGAAATTCTGGGAGGAGAATTCTGGGAACTACAGCCCTGTGAGCCTGACCTCAGTGCTGGGGAAGGTCATGGAGCAGATCATACTGAGTACCATCACATGGCACATACAGGACAACCAGGTGACCAGGGCTGCCAGCATGGGTTTATGAAAAGTAAGTTCTCCTTGATCAACCTGATCTCCTTCTATGACCAGATGTCCCACTTAGTGGAAAGGATGTGGATGTTATCTACCTGGCCTTTAGTAAAGCTCTTGACTCCTTTTCCCACAGAATTTTCCTGAAGAGACTGGCTGCTTATGGCTTGAACAAGTACTCTCTTCACTGGGTTAAATTGGCTGGGTGTCTGGACCCAGAGCATGGAAATCTATGGTGGTGAATGGGGTTACATCCAGCTGGCAGCTGGTCACTGGTGGGGTTCCCTAAGAATCAGGACTAGAGCCTGTTTAATAACTTTATCAGTGATCTGGATGAGGGATAAGTCAGTTCATAAATGATACCAAGTTGTGAGGGAGTGTTGATCTGTGGAGGGTAGGAAGGTTCTGCAGAGGAATCTGAAAGACTGGATCAATGTGCTGAGGTCAGTTGTATGAGGTTTAACAAGGCAAAGTGCCAGGTCCTGCACTTTGGTCACAACAACTCCCTGCATCATTACAGGCTGAGGGATAAGTGACTGGAAAGTGGCTTGGTAGGAAATGACCTGGGAGTGCTGCAGCTGAACATAAGCCAGCATGTGCTGAGGTGGCCAAGAAGGCCAATGGCCTGGCCTGTATCAGCAAGAGTGTGGCCAGCAAGGCCAGGGCCATGAGTTTCCCCCCATTGATACAGTTATGCCTTGAATCCTGTGTTTAGTCTGGGGCCCCTCATTAAAATAAGGCACTGAAGTGCTTGAGCAGGTCCAGAGAAGGGAAAGGTCTGGAAAACAAGTCTTACGAGGATCAGCTGAGGGAGCTGGGGTTGTTTAGCCTGGAGGAAAGGAGGCTCAGGGGAGACCTTCTCACTCTCTACAACTCCCTGAAAGGAGGTTGTAGCAAGGTGGGGGTTGGTCTCTTCTCCTAGGGAATAAATGACAGAATGAGAGCAAATGGCCTCAAGTTGGACTAGGGTATGTAGTAGGAAAAATTTATTCACTGAAAGGGTTGTCAAGCATTGGAACAGTAGTCAACAATCCTGCAGGTATTTAAAAGTTGTGTGGATGTGACAGTTAGGGATGTGGCTTACTGGTGAACATGGCTGTTCCAGGTTAATGATTGGACTAGATGATCTTGGAGGTGTTTTATGACCTAAATGGTTCTATGATTCTAACTTGTTTTAATGCCTTTTCAAATGCCAAAACATGTTGAGCGAGGAATTTGTTTTCTACTTTGTTTACAAGTAAGAAGATAAAAATAATGTCAATCCTTTAATAAGAATTGTCTCAAAGAAAAAGAGAAAATATTTTTCAGTGACTTCACTGTAATATATTTCTGTTAGCTATACTGCAGCTAAAAGGATGACTGGAAAATTTTGGCTAGCATTTCTTGAGTTTCCCTTAATTTCCTCAATTAATCATTGCAGTGATGAAAAATAAGCATTCCATTATTTAGTAGTAGTTAAGTGTACACTTAACTACGTGCCTGTCAGTAAAGCAAACTAACTGCTGAGGTCAGAATATCTCTGGTTCATGTTCCTTCTAAATAATAGTCCAGTGGTGGCAGCAATGTCTAGTTGTTAGAAGCTAAAAGAAGTGCCCTTGAAATATTTCAAATACTGTTTCAATGTACTTGAAAATAAAACTCACTTAATAAAAGTGCAATCTTGAACAATAGAAAGTGTTAGTGATTAAAACATGTAATCTTTTGAAACATAGTTTCTCCTTCTCTTTCTTTGTACCCTTTGTAAACCAGAAAAAGCTCCACAACATGAGTGAATTGTACAGGCACCTCTGAGATCTGTACTTAAAATTCAGTGGCTGGATACCTATGGTATTTTCAGGGAGATGGGAGACATTGACTTAAACTAAGGGCTGAAACCACTAGAACAGGTTCTTAGGCATATTCTCACTCCCCTTCTTCTCTTCTGCTCCTTCAGTTTCTCCTTTTCTCTAGAAAAGTGTTTGATTAAATAGCTCTCTTGCTTTTTGAGCTGTTACCTGTTTAGGGTCAGATCAGATACCTTTTCTTAGAACAAGTAGTACCTTCCTCCACAAGAGTCCTTAAGATTGCAGTGGGAACTGATGGCAGTGTACAGTGTTCCTTGGAACTAACTGTATCCTGGTCATTTAAATGCAAAAGGGTCACCTATACAAGATGTTTCCATTATGTATTGCAAGTGTACAATTATCAAGGGCAGTCTGAACATCCAAAGCAGTGTCACTGAAATGAAAAGGAGGTAGCATGAGCTGAGCAAGCTTTTCTAGGATCCTGAACATGGGTGTGAGTAACCAGACTATGTAGAAACATGTGCTGGAGTGGTATGAGTACCAAAGAGCCTACTGGAGCTACTTCTTCTTTTCTTCGGAGCTGCTTTTAAGCTTTAGAAAAAAATTTTGGTTACAAAAGTGAGTCTAGAAATAGTCCATTAAAAAAGCTTACACAGTGTATCTTTTGAAATTTGAACAGATGAAACCCTGCTATAATATTTGTTCCCATCTCTGACCAGCTGTTGGTCAGATTCTTTGTTACCTCAATTCTGCTCTGAATATTTTGGTTTTTTTATATTCTTCACTGTGGCACAAATGGCCTTTTACTATCTGGCTCTGTAGATCAAAACACAACACAATCTGGGTATTACTATTGTAATACAAATAATAATTTTAGCATTACATTAAATAAAAACTTTCTATCTCTATGTGGATAAATTATACAGAAGTCAAAACCTAATGTCAGAAGAACAATACAGTTTAGTAAAAAATTGAACTAATACCTTCCCCGCTCTACCACATACTCACTTAAGATATAGATATACTCACTTAAGAATGCTTAAGTGATATACTTAAGTGAATTCTTAAGTGATATACTCACTTAAGAATGCACTTCGTGCATTCATACCAAATTTTTCAAATCAGTTTTCAGGGGATTTAGAATGATAGGGAAGAGCTTGGTTACTGAACTGAAGAATCTGCGACTCTGTCAGTTCTGGCAATAGTTATTAGTATCTTTTTATTTTCTGAAAACTCCTCTGCCCCTTTAGGTCCAGCAAACCTATTACTCCCCCAAGAGAAGACGATATTAGCACAACCACCACTGTCTTGCCTCTGAGGTGACAATGCTTTCTACTGTGGACAGTCTCATTTCTATATCTGAAGGTGCTACTGCCTAGATATCTTGGGTCAATACATCACCCTCTTTGTGTTTATAGCATTTGCTGACCTGATTTTGCCTGCTTGAGATATTCATTCAACAAAGAGTTCAGAATTCTTTTAAAAGTAGACTTGAAAGGTTAGTTCATGGTAAGAACCAGCCTGATTTTGGATATTTCTGAGAACATAACAGCTTCCATATATTTAAGCTACAGTTCTTAGCAAACCAGCTCGCCTATCAAGCTGTGTTTGAGTTTAAGCCCTGGGAGCTCATATGTTTCCTTTCCAAACAGGTTTTTCTTTGTTTTCATATTTCTGGAATATGAGCATGGACCCTAAAAGCCCTGTTTGGATACAAATGTGTCCAAAACTCAGCTAATGGGGGCCGGTGATGTGTTTCTTTGCTTGCTAGCCATAGTCATGTCGGTACAATTTTGCTCTTTGAAAGTTCTGCACAGGAATTCATGAGTTAATCTAAATTAGCAGAGAAAACATTGGCAGAATTGCCTACCTCTTGTTAGCCTGAGAGTTGGGAGCACATGAAGGCTCTCAAATCTGCATCCCCCACATGGCATCCCACTGCTGTGCCCACTTGAGTCAAAGGGCAAGAAGCAAGTACTCCTTTGAAGTACTACCTTAAACACGAGATAAGGAATAGTAAACTTAACTGAAGCCTAACTGATGGCAAACAATTCTATCTTCTCATACACAATAAGCAATTGCTGAAACTATCTTTCAACTTGTGTAACGTAATCATGACAGCAATCAACCAAGCCCAGTCTCTTTTTCTGCTCTTCCCATGTTATTCTTTTACTTCAGCAGATCTTCCCTATAAAGCTGAGTGATAAGACTTTGCAATTGCATCCATGTTTCCGAAGAAACAGTGCACAAGGTAATGACAGGTTTTGTCACTGGTGGTGGTGGTGGTGGCTGTAAACAGTTCCCAAGCTTCCTGTTCCTGAGTGATATTGCACTGGCTTCCTGCAATTACACAATACATTGTCATGCAGATTTGCCACGGGTCACTGAGTAGGGATAGGAAATTTCAGAGGTTTCTGTTGAACCTGTCAGGTTGGCAGATCTAACATAACGTTGGGATCCCCTCCAGAATTCTGTCCCATAGTCCACACAGCTTATTGCAGGCTCTCTCTGAGAAGGGGGTGTAAAATAAGTACTGTTCCCCTGAGGAAATGCCCCAGATGCCTGTTTTAGACCCAAGCATTCAGAGTCTTCAGTTCCTTGAGGGAATGATTAGGGCTGAAGTCTTGCAGGAGAGCAAGCTGAAGGAAACTGCAGGGATACAGAGGCGTTTATTTCAGGAATACAGGAGAGTATGAGATCCTTATGTGCTCAGTCTGTCTTTCTCTGAAACAGGGACATTACAAACATGCACGTATACAGCTACAGTCCTTAGAATGAAAGGAGAAAGACAGTGAATGTGTGTGTGCAGCCTTTTCATTAAGGTGTGGCTTTTTCATGAAGTTGCCAAGCACAAATCCTGGTAGGAGATGTGCTTCCTCATGCTCAGGAGTTGGCATTTAACAGTGGTCTTGTTATGTATCTACAGTCAGGAGAAGTATCCAATAAACCAAAGAGATGAGGAAGAAATATCAGAAACAACACTTTAGTTTAGAAAGGATAAGCTGAGAACAGGATCCAAGCTAACATAAGCAAGGACGGAACCAGTCACAGTCTGTCTTTCTGCAATTTAGAAAATCTCATGCATCCAGAGGAAATGACAATGCATTTGGAGCACAAATCTCATGCTGGTACTGTAGTATAAGCCATGTATATTCAGAAGTGCAAATACAGATTGCATTTAATATGGAAAAAGCCAGGATTTGGAGATTTTATGGCAAAGCTAAGCTTAGGAACTAAGCCTAGGTTTAGGAACAGATTTATCCTGAGTTTTATCAGAAAGCACAGTGGTGTGCTATGATAAAATTAGACTGTATTTTAGTGATGTATAAAAGCTGCTTGCCCTCACCTTCCATCTCTTACTGCGATATTTTTATATATATATATAATCAATTAAATTGTGTAGCAAATGCAAGTGATTCCAAAGGACAGTAGCCATGCTTCATGTTGTTCTTTTCAGAGAATGTTTTCTCCTGTTTAACGGGGCTGTCTCTGAAAAGAGTTTACACTCTCCCTACCTTTGCAATAGACAACCTCATTGTCTATGACAGCAGCAGCAATTATCTCTGTTAACCTTTCCCCTACTTTTCAGGGATACTGAGTTACAGGTTTGATAGTTTTGTGAAAATTTAAAAAACAGACAGAAAAAGGTAAAAAAACAGTTGACATGTCTAGGAATATTTTGGTTTCTATTTCACCTCCTTTCACTGAAATATTCTGCTGAAGTTCTGCAGGAGTTCTGGTCTAAGCAACCTAGAAGTCTCACCTGTGCGGTTACTGTGGTGGAAGAAAAAAGCATATATTTATATTCCTCCTTGTTTTAAGCACTCAGTAAAGCTGCTGATATGAAAGTCCTTCCTCCTTCCCTTACTTTTTCTCTGTTAAGTGCCTAAACCTACAGAAATTGTTTTTAAAACATGATCTCCACTATCACCCAGCAGATATCTGTCCCTCCTTTCTATGCACCCACTGCTGCAGCTATCTTCTTGAAACTATATGGGGAGCAGCATAGGCCAGACATTCACTGAATTGAGTAATTTATTAATCATTCATTATCTTGTGTAAGAATGAGCAAATTTACTGGCTTGTGTCTGAACAAGAGTTTTCTGAGCAGATTCCACAAGTCAGCATTTTCTGAGGTTGAAAAGATCCTGAAGATGAGAAAAGCGCTGTCTTCCTCCATTAACAGCACTTCTCCACTAATCTGCTGATTACCCTGAGTAGCCAGAGTAGCCAAAATGCGGATTATGCCCTGGCACAGGCTTCTTGCATGCAGAACATCTTAACTTCTGTCATAGTAGAGGACTGTGTTCTAACAAGCTGGTTGAAACTTATGCTTCAGCTTGCCATGGTATGTTTATTTAAAGGCTTAACAGCTTGCCATGGTTACGCTTGATGTTATTATTAATAGGAAGTGTTTTGTTTTGACTCTCTTTCCTGCCTGACTTAGGGTCCTTTTTTACATCATGGCCATCCCCAGACATCTAAATGCACCTTCCTTCGGTGCCTTTCCACACCTTCTGTAGTCACAGAAGTCTGCGTGACAAGGGAGGAAGCACAGGAATCACAACGGATAAAATCTAGGCCAAAATGGTCGCGGTGTCTGCGTTGGGCTGGCCTGATTTGAAATCTTCTATCTGGAACAATTTTTCACATATAAAAATATCCTTTAAGCCTCAGTAGTGTTTCTCTCCCCCAAAAGAGACAGAGTCTGGTAGAAAATCTTTTTGAGGAGTTTTACAGGGAAATTCAGATTTCATCTGTTATTTCATTTTGAAGAATGTGATAGGTGACTGCCTTAAAATGATACTTTTTACAGAAGAATATAAATTAAATGCCTACATTTCTGTGAAGAATACCAAACACACACAAATGCTTTATATTTCACTGGAATTAAATTTTAGAGTGAAAGAATATGCCTGAACCAAAATTAAGTTATGTGAAGGTGACTATCATGACTCTTCTTGAACCCAACAGAAGCTTCTGGGTCAGGGTATGCCTGACTTAGTTTACCCCAAAGAGGGCCATTTAGTAGGTAGTTGATTGGTGTAACTAAATTCCAAAAACAAGTACAGTAACTGTGGTGGGCTGATGATTATAGCTAAACTGCTGTTCTCTAAACAGTCACATAGCTAAATATCACTTAAGCAGCTTGGCTTAAATTACCTTGGAACAAGTTACTGTGAAAGGGAAATGAAAGCATATAAATGAGCCTGAGACACTTGTATTCATTTGAGGAGAAGTGAGGGAAACAATTAAGATAAACCAGAAAATGGCAGGCCTGTCGAGCCATATGGCCCTTTCCTGTTCCTAACACTTCTTTTGTTTAACTTTTCCAAAGCAATTTTGTCACTATTACTACTGTGGTTGTTTCAGTTTTAAATATGTTTTCTTAGCATTCAATCTTTTCCCCAGCTGCCCCTGCTTAAAAAAAAAAAAAAAAAAAAAAAAAAAAAAAAAAAGGAGAGAGAGAAAGAAAAAAAAAGGAAATGAAAAAAGTCTTAACTCAATTGAAAATAAGTGCTAGAAAGATCTGTAAGGTGCTCTTTGGCTCAAGTTGCCTTTAAAACTTTGCACTGTATGCTAGTTTCTTTTGTTTTTTTTTTGCTTTCTGCCTGTTTTGCCCAGCTGTTGGGCACTCCTACATTCTGCTACAGCAAAACAGATGCAGACTACAGATCACATGGACTGCTTCAGTTGAATGAAAGCAGCTTTGGTCATTAATCCCGTCTATAGGCTCTTTGGGTTTTTTTTTTAACAAGTTTTCTTTTTTTTTTTTATTATTCTAGCTTTTAATCACGGTTTTCAAAAAATTAAGAAACAGGTCTAAAAAAAGTGTGAGAGATGGAGATCAAGCAGGCTGCTGCAAGCTTTGAAGCATAAAAAAATAAAGGAAAAAAAAAAGAAGCTTTTATTGTCAGGAAATGGCAAATACCTAGCTCAGTTTAACAATTCTGTCTGGCTGTAAGATAGGGAAGTAATGCCTTTGGCAGCACATAAACTCTTGTTGTCTTGCCCTTTGTCTTCCCGTGTAAAACACTGTTGAAAAAATCACCTGTCCATAGCAAAGTTAAACTCCCGGCTTTAACACAGTTGCATGGGAACTTTGGTTTATTAATGAATACAACATACCCTCTTTGATTTGAATGCTTTCAGAGCACTGAAAGGATTCAAAAGGCATCGCTTCCTGCACCAGCGGCGTGCCTTTATACATCTCAGTGGTTCACCCCTACCCAGCTGCTATATCTCATTAACAAGCGTTTGGCCATCGCAGCGAACTTCGCAGTGTTGACACTTGAAAGGCCCAGGCAGGCGCTGGCAGGCTATCAGCTATGGCAACAGGAAACTACCCCAAGACAACACTGAGAAAACAGCAGCTGCAAAAGCCAAAAGCAAAAGAGGACAGGGAGAGCTAGGTGTTTCCAGGCTGCACTGTTTTCCATATGGGCTGTTTGTGCAGCAGAGCAATGCCAAGGGAAGGGAGGAGAAGAAAAAGAAAAGAAAGGTCTAATAAGGAGGTTGATATAAGCTCAGTAGGCACTGGGGCATTAAATACTTTTTTGTTACATTTTAATGGCTTCCTGAAGTCTATTTTCATGCAAATAAAAGCCTGTCTGTCTAGAGTTCACAAAAGCCGGGCCTGAAGCTGGTTCCCTGAACCATCTCTGGCCTGGAGTGGCTGGAACCTGGTACCCTTTCCTAAGGGACATGCTGTCCTTATCCTCTTGCTTGCAGCATGTTCCCTCTGCAGACATGCCGGACACTTAACTCCCACTACTTGGTATCATTATACCCTGAACAACTGTGGCTGCAGCCTTCAGCCCAGACAAGCTGTGTTTCCCAAGTGCCACTGGAGTGCTGAGAACCAAGCCTGTTAGCCAAAGTGGGGCACCTGCTCTGCTGCTGCCCTGCCCCAGGCAGAATGTGCTTTTCACCAGCTTTGTGTCACACAGAGAGCTACAGAGCTTAGAGGGGAGGTGGGGGGGGGGGTGGGGGGGAGTCCTACAGGAGGCAGCACGGTGGGTGCCTTTATCACTGTGCATTGGGACAGACGAAGCTTGGTGTCAACTGATGGTGAAGGGATGAATAAGTAAAGGAACACTGAAATGTGTGTGCAGCATTGAAATCAGGATCCTTACTTAACCATATTGTGGTTCCTTTTTACATATGTAAAGGAAAAGTAAACCCTGGATGCAGTTTATCCTACCTCTTACTCTGTGCTTCCACTGGCATACCAGGTTAACTACAGCTCATTTTGCAAACATTTGCAGCAAATCTTTAAGTAGCAATGGTCAAATTCATACAACATGATTGAAAGCAGCAGCAGCAGAAAGCAAACCAACATGAGCTCAAGACTCACCACCACCACCTTAACATTTTCAATGGCCTGGAAAAAACCTCTCAAATAGTTTTAAGTTTTTAATAAGGACCAGTCTTTATTTTTCCAGTGGTTCAAATGTAGCGCTAACCATTGCCATGTTTCTTCCTTCGGCTGCTTCAGGAGTTTTGCAGCTGTGAGAGGCTTAAGGGCGGATGTTTAGATAATTCAAGCTTATATTTTACATTTGCAGGTAGAAGTTGTATACACTATCACTATTACAGAAAATGGAAACTATTTTCTCAAGCCTCATGCACGTCAAGCTCTGTGGTTTATACTAAAAGTGGATTTTATAGCCTGTTGTGTACACTTCATGTTTCCTGCGCCAAGGAACCACAAGACAGAAAACCTGAAACCTGTGAAGTTTCCCTGCTTTAGACCTTGGTGTAGCATCATCACCAATGGATTCCAGCACAGCAGCACACACTTCCAGTTCTGTAATCTGTGGTTTAGCTGCAGGGTGACTCAGGTGGTGATTCAGTAGGTGGCAAGCTTCCCTCTGTCAATATTGAAGTCATATCCCACTATCCAGGTACACAGTACTGTTTAAAGGACCAACCTTCTGCTGGGACACAAGAGAAATGCAGTGACCAATGACTGTTCAAGATCCCAGAGCACAAGTGGAAATATTACCTCTTGGGCACATGCCAGCTTTCAGTTTGATGGAATATATTCTGCTTTAATTTTCCTTTCCCATCCTTATGCTGGTTTGTAATCTTGTTCTTCCTGGTTTCCTGGCTTTCTTCCTGTTCTTCCTGGCTTATTTCCACATGACAGAAGGCTGCATTCTTTATTATGGGAGATGATTTTTCTGGATCCAAAGGACAGGGGATTTTGCTGTATTCCTGAGTAAAGCAGAAATAAATCATAGCAGGAATAATGTTAATGCTCATTTTTAAAAGAGTTCACACACCCTTTGTTCAAAAGTACAAGAATGTAGAGATATTTGAGATTAATCCTGGATTCTCACATGATATCTGTTAGTAAAAGAACATGAATGTGAGAGAACAAGTGCAAACGCCAGCTTACCATGCTGCTTATTGCCTCTGTACAGGCCACTGGGAAATAGCACTTAATTCTAAGAAAGACATTTTTCTAACAAGAGTTGTATGCTGCAAGAAGTGCATAAGTTCATACTGTTTCCATTTTATCTAACTAAACTGATTATTATTTTTTTTTAATTTATTTATTTTTATTTTTATTTTTATTATTTTTATTATTTTACATTTCTGGTAAAATATTACATGTTGAAACTGATATTCCTAAAACCTCCCATACTTCAGATGTTTGCCAGTTGAGAAGTGGCTCCTGGCAATTGAAATGAGCAATGCTTGTTCTGTGGCTGGCACATTGCTGGAACAGAGCAGTCAGCTAGCACTCTTTCATGCCAGGAGGACGTGCATGTGCTTGCCTCAGTCTGTAACTCTCTCTTTTGCTCATTTGTGCAGCTTCACAGGGTTTTTCTTCCCCACTCCTGATCAGATATTTTCATTATTTGGTATGAGTTATCTCTTGTTGCATAGATACAGCCTCTGCTCTCTTCTTGAGAAAGAATTGCAGTATTCCCCCTGTGACTTGCAAAACCGTATCTAGAATATATAGGGGTGTTTAATGATTTACTTATCATATGTGCTATCCAAATAGGGAATTACTGGTCTGCTGAAAGAAAAAAATAGAGAAATTGAGGATACAGTGTTATTTCCCCTGGGTGCTAGCTAAGACTATAAAACATTTATTGATATTGGATTCCAAAGGAGTTGGTTCTTCAATGTCATGAAAAGTAAAAACAACTTCCAGCCAAAGCAGGCTTATAGAAATAAAAAAATATTTTCTGAGTCTATATTAAGAAGTACTTATTGCTGATTTTGAAAAGCAACAGAATGTATGACAGTGTGGCAGCAAACATATCCTTGCTCTAGAAGTGTAGAAAAAACATATTGTTCAGTCCTGGTAGACAAAACCAGTATTCTGGCTTGCTCTTCAAACAGCACCATTTTAAATATATGAAGACACATGAAGACAGATGCATGAGAAGCAATTACCAGGTGAGAAGATCACCAAATAACTGCTTATATATAACTACAAATAGCTACTTATGTATAACTGTGATAAACTATGGCTATGTTGGGGAAAAAAACAACAAAAAAACCCACTATAAAATACAGATCAAACCTATGCTCTTTTTAGGAAGTCAATTTTTTTCTTTAATTTAATGAATTAAAAATCCCTTCCTTTATGAAATTCTACATACCTCAGATAACGTGAAACATTATGTATGCTGTTCAGACTAAATTGATTAATTGTGATGTCCTGCAAGTATTCATACTAGTGTATCTCTTTTACCCCCTCACTGGATCTGAAAAAATGTTAATCTGACTTGGCATGTTTGAAATGAGTTTTAAATGTAAATTAGTTTTTCTGTATTACAACTTGGAAGCTTATACAGAATTATTTTTATGTATAGAAAGGCTAGGAGAGAAGAGGTTGAGAATTTCTAATTTTAAATTTTATCTCTTAAATTTTAGAAGACTTTCAGGAACATGGATTATGCAAAACAAAACTGTGTACCCATCAAATAAAACATATTAATTTATTTCTGGAATGGGATTTAAAATATGAAGTTTTGCTCCAAGGCATTTTTTTTTCTCTTTCATAAACCTAGGGTAAAATGAAACAAAATGCTAACATTTCCTTAATTCCAGGAATTCTACTGGACTTTTTTTAAGGAAACCCTCATCTCTGAAATGTCTTTTAAAGGAACTTAGTTTTGAGGTAGCATCTTGGCCATGTAGATTGTTTAGGAGTTATTTGGGTTTGTTTTTTCATGTGAGCATCTAAGATTATTTCTGGTAGACAAAGCAGCTAAGCTCCAATCTACAAAGCCCACAAACATTTACACATTTTCCAGTTCATAAAATGTGCCGTGAAAAAAGCTCATCATAGGCATATTTATTTGAAAGATTTCTTGGTGTTCTGCTTCAAGAAATGATGGCTGATTTGAAATTGAGAAAAGTGCCATAAAATGGGTTTCTTCAGCTTGATCAGGTTCAGTGAAGATCGTAAAAGACTGTAAAAGCCTGGATTCATTCAGTTTTGTGCCTTTCCAAACCTCTTGTGAATGTTTTGTATCATTGCTGTCAGATGTGATTTTCTCTGCTGCTGCAGATGTGCACAACAGATTTACTGTTACAAGTAATAGATAGTAAATTCCTGACATAGAGGCATTTAGTGCCACTGCCAGATGTCTCATTTTAATAATACATTTGTATATCCTAGTTCCAGAGGGACAATTAAGCTGTGAACAATAAAGATAAAATCATTGGAAGACAGGTATTACCACTTTATTGTTGTAGTCAATCTATGGTGCTCAATAAAATGGATGAATTTAGTTTTGATTTTGTGTGGTTACAATGGGATTACTATCTCTTAGATCTCATTCAAAAAATAGTGGGTAAGGACATGTCTTCATTATAGATGTCTGCATGGGAAGAAGATGTTCTGTTGCTCCAACTTTCCTCTGAGAGTTTGGATGCAGAATTATCTCCATCAAACTCCAGAATGCATTAGGCAAATGGAGTCTCATTTCTATCCTCAGCAAATTAGAGATGTTGAGAGATCTGTTGGCTGGGTACTGACAATTTGTTATCAGTGCAATTGAATTGCCTGGGAAACAGTGGCCAGCCTTGTGAAGGGCTTATCTATTTGCTGCAGTTACAGAAAAACTGTGCAGGCAAGTTCCAATAATTACCTACTTTCTTGTTTTGTTTAGCTGGTACAAATAACAAGGGTTATGTCCACAGCTAAAGGGTGTTTGGGAGTTAATGTAAAAGCCTCAATCACAAAGAGAAAGAGAGGGAGAGTGCAGGTCTAAGTCATATATTTACTTAAAATTATTAGACTCAAGAAGACATTGTTAAAAGAAGCAGTAAAAAGCACAAAGCATCAAATACAACATTAGGTGAGTCAAGACCTGACATTTCCAGAAATTCAGTCTTGTTTGAATTGAATGAGAAATTCTGATATTGGTACGTGTTGATCTATGTTTGCCCCTGTGCCACTCTTGAAGATACACTATATTTAGGTGTTAGTGTTAAGACTTAGATGGATTATCACAATTAGAACAGAGAAGAAATAAAGGGATTACTGGAGGAAGTCTTCTTTAAAAACTTGGTGGTTTACAGTGAATCTTATCCCACCTAACTGAGCCATAAGTCTTTCCAGTCCACTCCTACTTTGAAACTAATTGGCTTTGACTCTCGGCCTTCTTTCCTCATAATGCCTAAATGAGTGGCTACATGAGCCCAAACTGCCCCTGTCCTGGCTTGCAGGGGTCTAGAAAATGGTAATAAAACATGGCTGTGGGCAGTGAGCCCTCTAGATTGTTGTTTCCAATTATGGCTGTTGTCTGAAATTGCCAGTCACAGAATATGGCACGGTCCCTGTGTGTCTCCAATTTTTGGGGTCTTTCCATGGCTGAGTCAGTCCTTTAGAGTGGTGTCCTGTCTCTCTGGGTCACCTGGGTGATGCCCTCTGCTGAAGGCTAAGCAAGGTGGGCAGTGTGCCCCATATGCATGTACCCCAGTACCTTTGGAATGCACATTAGGGTTAGAAGGGCTGTGTTCTATTCTGACATTTTAGGGAAAAAAACATTTGCAGAGGTGAGGAATGAACCTTAAAATCTTCCAGTGCATCTGTCAAACTAGAGTCCAGGGAAAACTGGATGTAGGCCTGCATCTGCCTTCAGTTTAGATACATCCCTTGTGATGTAGAAGAGACAGGAAAGGGATATAAAAAATACACTTTTGAAAGGTTTGTTTTTGAGGATGACAGTTGGAGAATCCTCTCTTTTCACAGTCATAGGAACATCGTTTATTGTACATTATAGCTTCCCACCATAGGGTCACCATAAACTCTGGTTTGAAGGAAATATGTTTGACTACAATCAATCTGGATCACATATTTCAGTATATTCAATTTACAAGTGTCCTTCTTTAAACTACCCCTCCTTTCCTAGTAAAAATGAGACAGCTTTAGACAGACAGTTTTAAGAATCATCCCATGGGTACTGTTAAAGAGACCTATTCATAGACACTCATGTGTTAACCACATGTGCACCACTGACAGCAAGTATTCAGAACCTAATGGTGATAGGGTAATGAAAATATCCAAAATCATGGCAAATCATGAAAAAAACTGTGTAAATTTCTTTTAAGAAAAATCAATTTACAAGCCATTGGCTATCAACATGGAATATCAGATTAAGAAGAAAAGCTATTAACAGTCCTGCCAAGCCATCATTAGCAATTCTTACCTTTCTTCAGATGCATCCTATTCCCTTCCCTCCCCACCGCCTTACATTTTTCTTTTTAAGTAGTACAAATCGAGTGCCAAATTGCTTCCCTGGTTTCAGCAGTCCAGAAAGTCTCCCTGGCATAAATCAACCTGCTTTGGAGACATTGCTGTTCAGCTTGGTCTGGCAGATTAACAATGAAAAGGGAAGAGACAATGGTACAGTCAGACAGCTCTCTGAAAAAGCACATTAGTTGAGAGCTAAGAGCTTATTAGTAAAATCTTCCCATCATTTAAAGATGCATTTTCTTTAGTGATGAAAACCAGGTCTCCTTAGACCTTGAGTCAGTGTCTGGTCTTCTAGGTCAGTTCCAGGGTAGGTTTATATTGTGATTAGAATGGGGTCTGCAGTTTGAGTAGGCATATGTGCAAGTTAGCTTTTCATGTTGGAGTCTGGAGAAGATTCAGGGCTGTAGCTGCAGCAAAAGCAGAGAAGCCCACTCAAACTGAATTGTGCACTGCTATTTGGGTTCAGTCAAGCTAATGAGGCCTTGAGTGAGGTGGAAGCAGAGCACACACTTCACCACTGTCCTCTGTGGTGATTTCAGCATCACCTCTGTATAGAAAGACAAGTGATGTCACCTTCCTTGGTGCTGAAGAGTACACTGATGCTTTACCTTGCTTTTCATCTCTAAGACAAAAAGATAATCCATGTGGAATTTGCAGTATGTGAGCTATAGTTATCTCTAGTCTTCAGAAAGACAGTTATGAAATTAATTACTGGTAAATAATGCATCCAATCTACTTTAAATTCTGACAAATGATTCTGTGAGTAGCTTTCCTTTGTCTGATGTTGCATAAACCCAACTTTTAAAGATATCAGAATGCAAGGATATATGAACAAAAAGAAGTTGCAACTAGGTGAATATTCAATTAGATATGTTTCAAAGAATTTATAAATAATTTAATGATTTATAATAACAGCTTTCTGTATTTAATCCCATTTTGTCATCAGATTGTAAATCCTTTATAAAATGGAAAATAGGATTTTGCTACAGAAATACTTTTCTGTGAAAGATCTCATACAAAAAATGTTTTTTGAAACATCTATGACTTTGTGGTCTTGCTTAATTTTTTATTATTCTTGTTTCAATAATATGAAGTATTAATTATAAATAATATTTTAAACACTATCAAAATCTATAAAAATCTATGATTGTTCAAAAATGTTTTATGTTCTTTGGAGCATCTACTAAATAGATGAAGAATAAATGGATTGCAATAAGTACAGATGCAATTTAATCTAAGTTTAGCAGGACACAATATGTATCTTTACCTATCTAATCTATATCTAATCTATATCCATCTAATCTATATCTTTATCTGTATCTATATAATCTATATCTATATCTATCTATATCTATATATCTATCATCTATATTTCTATATCTATATCTACTTTATCTATATATATCTATATTCATATATATTGAAAAAAAGAAAATAGAGTTATACAAGACACATAAACACCGCTCCTTTTCCCAGAGGCACCTATACTAATGTCTGCCAGATAAAATTTTCATATAAGGTGCCTTACAACATTAACGTTTCTAAGTCTTGTGGTACCCACCTTTTTGCTTTTTTCCCCAAAGCTTTAATTGTCAGAGTAAGGGGACGAAGAAAGAACCTTGACTTTCTTTAAAATCTTAACATTGTCTCCTGTCTGACAGTTTGTGCAAATGTATTGACTAAATCTATTTGATTTTTTTAATCACCTGGACCCTGAGAGGCATATTTGCAGAAGCTGAAACGTCATCTTCTCAATATTTGGGTAACTGAATGTCTCCCCTCATTACTCAGGCATTCTCTGATTGTACAACTACCACAACAAACAGTAGAGAGGCCATGATCCTCTCCTCAAACCGTGGATCCCTGATTTTCCTTAGTGTTTAACTACTATTTCATTCCCTGACTCCGTTTTGGACTGCCCCAGTTAGCCACTGTGACAAAGCTCGGGAGTGGCTAAATAGAGTTAATTTCAGATAACATGACTCTATCAATCTGACCTCAGTCTATCCTAAACAATCCTCTGACAGCATCCAAAGCATCAAACACCCATATAGGCCTTCATGGCACTCACTTATGAAGGCAATAAATAACTTCAGTCCTCCCTGGCACGTGTGACGCACTCCCTTTGCTATTTTGCGCACTTTTAACTGGAACAAAACATGAAATGACTAATAAGAACATCTCAGGGACTCATGGCACTGAGGACCATTCTGGACAAACTGCTATATAGGGTGGGCATGGTTATCTTGCTTTAGATGGCATTTACCCTTGGATCCCAAAGCCAGGCAATCTCAGGATCAGTGCCAGTCTCTAAACAGTATGGTGCATTTTGGCAAATGAGGCTCCTGTGTTTGTATGCAAATCTAATTAGTACATAATTATTCATTATGACAATTTTCATCATCAGTGAAGCTCGTTTGCCATTTACCAGGTCATTAAT
This sequence comes from Vidua macroura, assembly GCF_024509145.1. NCBI lineage: Eukaryota > Metazoa > Chordata > Aves > Passeriformes > Viduidae > Vidua > Vidua macroura. Next base: position 48,063,561 of record NC_071572.1, on the reverse strand, counting down.
TAATTGTCTGATTATCAAATTTAAGTTGATTTTAACTGTTTGTTCTGAATCCCTGGGGATTAGAATACCTGGATGTTTTAATACTATTGGGTGCCACTGAAAATCCACCAACTAAATAAAGCTTTGTATGTTTCTTTAGTTACTCCTGACAGCTCAAGCTTGTTCCTAGTCATTTTGTACTGAGATAACTGTCTGAACTTTTCAGTGTATTCTAATAATTTTGTGTACAGGCCTTTATAAATCACTTTAAACCAGAGTAAACAGAGCAATCTGAATCCCACCTAAGTTTTAATGCTTATGTAAAATTTCTCTGGGCACTAAAAGAGAACCCTGCTTGGTTTATCCTATGCAGCAAGCGTTTATGTCTGACCTCAGCTTCAGCACATTAAGGATTGTACTGGAACTGGTGCACCTATGCTTAAAACTCAGACTATATGACTGGACTGTCTGAGTCAAACCTCAGTTTCCCCAGGGCAGGGCCCTTAGTCATTCTTTCTGGGATGCCTAAAAAGGAAACATTTACCTATTGTCCATTTTCCCTCCAAGTCTGGTTTGCAGCATGCAGAAATTGCAGCTCAGAAGTGTTTTGATAGGAGCCCCCATGTTCTCTGGGGCCTGGCCAGGTTAAGGGCAGTCCCACAGCAGAAGCAGAGACACCCAAGCTCCGCTATTTACAGGGCCATCTGGACTATCTTTTGGGCATGAGCTGTTCAATTGCCCAACTTCCAAAAAAGCTCCTCCACAACCTGTGCCCTCTCTGCCACTCTTAGGGGCTGTGGGATGCTCTGGAAGTGGTGAAGTGTAGTCATTCACAGGAGGGATGGGGGGAACTGCACCATCTTCACTGCTACCAGCCCTCATTCTGAGCCATTCTGAAACTGTGCCATTTCAAATTCACAGGCTGTTACTACAGTTGCCTGTCAGACCTTTAAGTCAAAGATTTCCTTAAGATTTCATTAGTCAATGCCAAGTATACCCAAGACTATCTGTCCCCCCTGCAGAGGATCAACTGTGTTAGCCACTCAGCACACAGTTTGCCCTGCTCCTGCTTGTCCACAGAGCCAGAAATGGTCTTAGTGATATCCTGCTCACCAGTCCCCTTTGCCAGGGAGGGAGGAAACTCCTCCAAAAGTGGTGCATGCTTCTTCAACACTGCACCTCTCAGGCAAATCACCTCATCTGCTCAAAAAGGTGTATTGGATATGCGTGACTTCACTGGCTGGCTGGTGACCTGGTGTCTGGTGATGAAGAAGCAGCTGCTGCAGGGGGGACCCTGAGCATGCAGCATGGTCTGGCAATTAAGAGGAGGCTGAGTGGAACTGCCTTGGAGGAACTATTGAACTGGGCAGTGCCATATTCATATGAAAGAGAGGCAACATGTCATACCAGAGTCAGTGATTTGGAGGGAAATACTATGTCTAGTAGTGTGAGTCTCCAGGTCATGCATGATTCTAGTCACCTGTAGAAATGTGTCAGTAGATCACCAGGACACCTGGAAAAGCCCACTGGAGGGTATTGGGAGAGGTGGGTGCACCTGAGGTATCATTTACTTTCAGAGTGCCTTGAAAAATCACACTGTAAAGTGCATAATAGGGAACTCTCCATTCACAGCAGGGGCCAATATCCTGAGACAATTTGTGCCAGCAGTGCTGAGAACAAGGAAGGTGTCCATATTCTCTCTAAGAAATAGAGGCAACTTCTAGAGGCAAAGAAGAATGAAATAGTGATCGACATGAGTGGTTGTAGGCAGTTAGCACTGACTGTGGTGGATCCCTGCTGGATCGTTCTCTCTTGCTTTCTCACCCCCGGAGCAAGAAAATAAGACAGTGTTTTTTGTTGACAGCTGTAAGAAAAACAAAAGGCCAGGGGAAAGCTCACTCCCAGCCCTCCTTACCTTCTTCACAAAGGGAGGTCTGGAGCAGCTCAGCAGGGGTGAGGCTGGTGTTTGGGCAGTGATGGTGGGGCTGGGGGGAGACAACAAGAAGCAAGAACCCACTGTCTCCCTGCCCAGTGCAAACACACACAGACTTAACCCACAGCTGAACTTTTGCCCTTGAGTGATCAGTGCCATTAGGATGCAGGTCAAAAGGTTGCAGGGTGACAGAAAATGGAACTTTATTGAATGAAAGAGAAAATGAAAAAATTCCTTTGTTTGCTTAACTCCGTGTGGTTTGTATAGCCACTGTGATCCCATAATGGAGTCCAGAGTGAAAAAGTAACTTGATTTATCACATGCAAAGAAAAAAAAAATGAGGAGGAATTTTACTAAGGGAATAACTATAAAAACGAAAAGTGAAAGACTAAAAGCCACAAATCCCTAAAACATTAGAATAAATGTGACTTTAATCAATAAAAGCCCTTTTATAGGTATGAGGCAGAGGAAGATTTTTCATTCTTTAGGAGCAAGCATATATTAAGAAGACCAGTGTATATATCAGTGTACATGAAGGATACCAGGCAGGCATGTTAAAACAACGTTCTTCCTGTATCAGTCAGGAAAAACGTGCACATATATGAGCATCTGGCTTAAAAATATTTTGTTTTGACACGTTTGAGTGCCAAACTCATAGCTCTAGATGCATAATCCACCTGCATTTATATGCAAATGCAAAACCTAGATATTTGAAATCAGCTTGAGAAAAGGAAATATCTCTGGATAAGTAGAGAGAAAAACAGTAGGACTGGTAGGACTTCATCTAAAATTGGAGATTCCAAATTAACTTAGCTAAATATAACCTGAAATTTCAGCATGCTTCACATGCTTAAAATGCATTGGATTTTTCATTTCTTGATGGAATATAGTCCATCAATAAAGATAGATCTGGTTAAAATCAGATGCTTTAAAATGTTGGATTTTTTAATGGAGTGACATATTCTGAATCAGATCCAAAGAATTCTAAGGGTTAATAAGGCTAATTTTGAGCTGTCTCAACAATGAGATAGAAATCAGTGGAGCTAGAGCACAAGAAATTGAATGAAGTCCAAAGCTATGCCAGGAAGTAATATTCAGGTTATATAGATACTCCCAGAAACACTTAAATAAAAAAAAAAAAAAAAAAAAAAAAATTAAAAAAAAAGAGTCTTGAAGTGAATTAAACATTTAATGATCTGTCTTCACGGAGGAGAAGATCTTGCCACCTGTGTGCATATGTAACTGCTGTGGATGAGATGAAGGGTACTGCACCCAGTCTGTGCATAAATACTACTTGAGAGGATGAGGCTGAAATGCTGCTTGGTATGAACAGGGTGTCAAAAGCTGCCTTCCAGGTGGGACTCTCAGCTCTCTGTTACTCTTCCCCCTTCCTTTGCATTGTCTCCTTCTCTCTCCCTGTCCTTTTCATCAGCCACTCCACAACCTGCAGGGCTACAGCAATTACACCTATATCTCCAGTGTGCTACACAGCCTCTTTTTGATCCCAGTGAACAACCAAACCTCCTGGTCTGACATTTAGCTCTAGAGAGTGACATCCTCTGTAGGGTGTGTCTCCAGGGGTCCTCATTTCCAGAATATATTTATGTCTTGCTAATTCTTTTTTTGCATTGTGTCACAAGCACAGGCCTTTTTTTCTCATCCATATAGCTGAAACTAGTTTTGGTGTTGCAGCCACGTGTCACACTTACTGCCGTATCTTCTGCTTTTGTTCCTGACAACTGCAACCATGCTTTCATCTTATCTATTTGGACCGCTGCTGTCAAGAGTGTGATCCCCATCTGTTGCCCTGAGTCTGTCATAATTCTGTTTGTCTCTTTGCACTTTCTTCTTCTCTACTATAATAAATGCACCACCTTTCCCTAGTCCCACTTAAATGACACTGTAATCTGTACTAAAAGGCTGACTGCTACCTCCATTAGGATTGTGTTATCAATTTCCATCATCTCCTTTCCAATTTTCAGCTATGCATTTTCAATTTTTCATCTTTCTCTCCACCTAGGAGTGAGAGAAAATCCTCACAAACTCATGCAAACCTACTTTGTTTCCTGACCTCAAAAAGTACTGTTGTAGTTTCCTTCAGCTCGCCCATCAGGCTATCTAATTCCATCTAGTGTAAGCATTCAGACTCCTGAAATCTTCCCTTTTTTTGTTCTCATTGGACACTACCTAAAGCAATGTGGTCCCCATTCCTGACTAAGTGTTCCAGTTTGCTTTGGTAATACAAATAATAATTATTTGTAATAACATTCTTGATCAAATAAAACTAAATAAATAGTAACTCCATTGACTCTAAGCATAGAGGACCCATGTTTATATGGCTATAGTGGATAACAAAAAATATTTCTCTCTATTTTAGTTTTTCTGTTCACCTACAGAGACTAATAATCACCATACACCTCCCCTTACACCTCCCAAGATTGTAAAAAGTGTGGCTTTAAGAAAAACAGAAACCCCAAAATATATGATGAAGTGTATTTCATGTGCAATATCTTAAATGAACTTTGAGGCTGTGAACTAAATGCCTATGAAATTCCTTAAAATGCTACTTCAACATAAACTTGTTTGTACATGAAATCTTGAAGGCACTGTAAGTTTCTACTTTCATTCCCTCTTTTTCTTCTCACAAGCATAGTTAGACATGTCATAGTGTACTGGCTTGCAACTTGTCTCTTTGAAAATATTTAAAGTTGCTTTTTAGATCATGGAAAGAACCTGAAAGAAGAATTTAATATTTTGTGAAGAAAACTTGGTTCTGGTCTAAAATCCTTTATGCCAAGTTTCAGTGAATTTTTACAGCCAAGTTATGCACTTCCCCTGACAAGTTTTAATGCTACCAGACAATTTGACTACATGGTATTGTTATCAAAATGCTAAAAGAAAAATTAAGCAAATCATTATACTGGGGAACTAGAGTCAGTAGACAGTTATTATGACTTTTTGTGTTGTTTCTGTTCAGCAGGTATTAACATGTTTGGAGAAAGGGAAAAAAGGATGGTAATAAAGGCTAGAATTTTTTTTTGTGGGTGGGTGAAAGATTATTCTTCCACACACTGCCAGAGATGGAAAGTAATTTGTGGAAGGCATTGTTTAAAGCAGAGATATTTTGGGAGAAAAAGTATTGCGCATTGTATATGTTACGTCAATCTTTTGGGAGGTCATGCAGCATGGTTGGAGAAGTTTTAGGGAAAAAAACCAGCAACAAGCCCCACCACATTTCATTATATTCAACAACTCACCAGGTATCTGGTACCTGGAAAGTATGAATATAACAATTAAACTTGTCTTTCTCAACCATAATATCTGCTAGACAATATGCATGGATCCTTAAAAACAAAGCTGATTTATTCTGTACTGTAATAGAGGGCTTCTGCAGCTATTACAGAAGAGAGTGTAAAAAATGTTTAAGATTTAAGGTGGAATTCTGAAAAAAACTAACACTTCTGCTTGGTATGAACAAAGCCTCCATGGATTTATTTTTTAAAGGAGAGATTTGGAGTACAGTCTAGATGATTCATTTAGGCCAAACAGATGACATGTAGATAAGTGAAGTTAAAGGCTATGAATCCCACTCACAGAAACTACTTACGCTTGTTTTGGCACTCCTCATTGTGCATGTAAATAATGATCTTCTGACCGCTGCCAGTAGCATCACAGCAGCAGTCGTGGTATTGAAGACAGAATGCATTTATACAAAAGCAGCAAGATGATCCCATTTAATATTTAAAAAGCTTACCATAAAAAAAAAAAATGGCTTACTTGAAAAAAACAAACACATGCCTTAAAAAAACAGAGCAAAAATAGGTTAATCACTTTTTGGATATTTTCAAGTGCCATGTGCAATCAGGCCATAGCATCTCTGTGAAAACTGCCAGCTTGTTCTGGTACTGAGAGAGAGGGGCTACCGCTGGGAAATAACTAAGATGTCTCCTCATTTAACACAGACCACAGAACAGCTGCCGGATATGAATGCCTTTCAGTCACCATTGATCAGGAATCGATTCAAATTAGTGACCTAGAAATAAAAGGCTTCATATTAAAGAACAAATTTCCTATACCGTTCTGTCTTTGGTAATGAGAAATGCAACTGTCTGCCACATTTAACATTCAGCTGTCAAATACAGAAGAAATAAATGACCTCAAAGCATGACAATATGAAAAAGAACTCTAAAACTTCAGGCATTTTCCCTTTTAAGTACTTTTTTTGTTTTGTTTGTGTTTGTTTGGCAGCTTCCTCACTGAAGTTGGCAGTTAGGTGTTTACATTATTAGGCAAACATAGGAAACAAATATTTTGTTTTCCACACTTTCTCATAAAACCTGGCTTTAGAAATGGTTTTTCAATCCTAAACTTCTTGTATTACATTAAAACCCATAGGGAGGGTGTGCTTTTAAGTGCTAGGCTAAAGCACTTACAATTTGGATTTTAGTCCTTGGCTTTGCAAGGACTACATCCATGGCCTTGGCAAGCTGCTTATATTTTCTCCATCTCAGATTCCCATTTAGAAATGGAGAAGACAAATGTTTCCCTATCTTGGGAATATTTTTAAACTAAAGTCACAGGTAACTGAAAGACACTCTGCAATGCATGTACAAATGTGACTGAAAGACACCCTGCAATGCATATACAAATGACCAATCTAACAATCTTACTTGGCTCTTTGGAATAGCTAATGTTTCCTTTGAAGGCTGAGTTGGAAATGCAAGGGTGAAATGTAAGATTTACGGATATCATTTTCATGCTTATGGTCCTTAGAGATAAAAACAAACAATATTCTCCGCTCCCCAAACACTGAAGGAAATGGGTCAATCGAAAATTATCACAGTGACAGGTTTTTCCTTTCATTAGGATTACAAAACACTCAGCGTTAGTAAGAATTGTAGAGATTTTTCTGACAGAATTAATTATTCTGAATGATTAGTTTGTTATGCTCCTTGCAGGCACCAAGTTTGGAAGAGGAAGTGCTTTGTCTTTCGATTAAAAATATCCAAACAGTTCTGTGGAGTCATGATCTGAGAAACCAAAACAAGTCCTTAACCACAGATAAATGAAGGTTGGCTGATCCCAGTTTGTAGAAAGCCAGAGGAAGCCCTCTGCTCTGACCCCGTGCCCTCTGGCATCACAGCTGGTGCATAAGCACAAAGACAACTTCGATGTAGATGCTGCTGTGGGCACTTTACACAGGCTAGATTGTAAATTTGTCCATTTATGAGTGTCCTGTGGGGGTTTCCAACTTGGAAGACAAAGCAAGAGCTGAAGCGAACAAAGCATATCCTTAAAAGTTCCTCTGATTGCCACTATTAATAAAATGGAGGCCATAAACAAATTTACTGTTTACTGTTTCTTAAGTGGAAGCAGGAAGCAGGGGATGCTTCTTGGGACTGAAGGATGTGGGTGTGCTACACAGGGTAAGAGTTCAGGTAAGGTATGTATGTGCTATGAAAAGTAAGTTTGCCTGCTGGAAATGTATTCCTTTACACTTCCTACTACTGGGCTGTGGACTGGAATTTCATACTAGCTGAAATCCAAATTGCCTTGGCAGAAGTTTGAGCAGCATACATAAAACAGATATATTTGGATTTCTGGAGCTTTTTTGTTTTGTTTTGTTTGTTCTTTATATAAATTCAGAAATGGAAGAGTAGTTTTAAACTGTCCTGGCATGTATCAACATACTCCAATGCACATCAAGGTCCACCTCTAATCTGCATATTTTTCATTTTCATTGACCTTTTCTAGCACTAAGGACAATATGCTTAGTTTTGATGCCAAAGGCTATTATGAAGCATTAGATATGGTACAAAACTAACAGCAGTTTTATACAAGTGACTCAGTTTTGAAGGAATGATTGACAGAAAAAGCTACATTTCTTCCAAAATGCCAGGCCCATTGGTCCTTTTCAGTCCTGTGTACAGAGACGGGTTCAGACAATGGCCTCACTTCTAAGCTGTAGAAGTTCTTGCCTTTTCCAGGACTCTCTTCTCTGGTTTGCTGTTCATGGTGAGGAGATCTGCAAAGCACTGCAGTAGCTGGCAAAGTGGGGGACAAAGCTTGAGTGGAGGAGATAACACAGCAGCCTTTCAGTTGTCCTGAAGGAACCAGTTTTGGTCTGACTGTGTCAGTCGGGTATCAGTTGGACACCCTTTCTGCTGCAGTCTGCCTTGCATTGCAGGTATCCATCCAGAAATCTTTGGTGCTTCCCAAAGCTGCTGCTGTGAAGTTAAATACATTGGTTTCTGGCTTGGCAGTGAAGACCCAAAGCAAAAAACTCTGCATATCCCCAATGTGTCTACAAGTCAAGCAGGTCATAAGGAACATCTTTGTAGCCCAGTAGCGGGATCTCCCGTAGGAGGCACAGCTCTTTAGCACACCTGAGGTCAGTCCCTGAAAGCTTGACCCAATGAGGTGCACAGCAAATGCTTTTCTGCATTGCACTTCCCTTTCCAGATAATAATATTTAGGACTTAGAATAATTATACTGAAGAAAACCTGATAACCAGTGTGGCACTTAAACTTCTCCACAGGGTACTAAGCATCAAACATAGCCAAGAGATCAACGTGGAATTTTTTTTTTTTTTTTTTTTTTTTTTTTTGCTTAACTAGTTAGTGCCAGGTAAGTTCTGGGCAGAAAGCAGACACCTAGCTTAGCTGGAATTCATGGTCTGGAAACCACTAAGAAAAGCCTTGTTGGCATGTTCTACATCCCAAGCCCAACATCACGTGGTCACACTGTCATGCAGTAGCACTGACAGCAGCGCAGGAAGTAGCTTGGAGAAACGCCCTCATTCTGTTTCACTTGGAGCCCATTTGTTCTGAAACTTCCAGTGGCAAAATTATGGTGCAGTTTTAATAGGAGTATGTGTCTAAACTCATACTCATGTTTTTTCTGCAAATATGGGTTAGAAGATCTCATTTTTCTCCTCCCACACATGCACTCACTGCCAACTTCACAAACAATGACCTGTATTCATCCACACTGTAACTCTGTTGACATCACCAGGCTACAACAGAGATAAATTTGGTCCAGCAAGGCAAAGTGCTGTGAAATGGTTGTATTTTTCTCTTTTACCCAAGGAAAATGTTTCTGGAAACATATCATACTTTCATGCTGACACACAGGAATGTCTTCACCATTATCAAGTGATTGATTTTCCTGTAGATTCATGAGAGGTTCTTTTTTTACCAGATGCTTAAATTGCAAATTATATGATGATATTTTATTGATATTTTATACATGATATTTTATTTTCTATTGCAATACAAACAACACACAAGTTTGTTGTTATTCTGATTATAACAACTTTTTAGAATTAGCATCTTGAATTCTTTCTTTTTTTCTTTTTCCTTTTTATTTTTCTTTTTCAAAATGTTAGGTGTTTCTGGCCTTTTTTTTTTTTTTTTTTTTTTTTTTTTTTTTTGCTTTTCAGAACATTTGATTTCACTTCCAAAGAATCCATGATCTAAAGATGATGTATGTGAGAGCACCTAAGTGTTTCTGGAGACTAGCTGGCATTTTCAAAAGTGGTTTGAATCATTATATCAACAGGATTTAGGAACATGGAGTCAGGAGGAACCCAAAAATGGTGTCACTCAGTGCAATAGTGTCACTAGTTAAATGGGAGGGGTGCACACAACCCTAAGTTAGGTACCTAAGTTTTGTGGTCCATGTAGAGGAAGCAGCAATGCCAAAGACTAGGATTTGCAGAACACAGTACCTCTGTACACTGGATAGAGGTACAGCTCAACAACACAAAAGTAAAAGCTGTGAGAAAGATATATCTGAGATTGTGACTGTAACCTAGGGAAAAAAAAAAAAAAAAAAAAGAAAAAATCAAAAATTTCTACACCTTGAAGACAGGTGCCTCTGCAATGAAGATCTAGTGCCAGAAGTTGTCTTTGGATTCAAATAACTAGATTACTGCTTGGATTACTGCTGTTTTCCTTTAAATGCAGTTGCTTAATAATAAAATGTCCTTTATTTAAAGGAATATGGACATCTTTTTCTATACGGTACAATGAAACTGGAGAAAGAGACGTTTCATTAGGATGGATTTTATTTTTTAATTTCATATTTATAGCAGAATAATCAAAGGTAACGTTCAAGAATAAAAAGCTCTGTTACATAGTCTGCCTAACACAAACAAGAAAGCATGTGGCTAATAAAATCAATTATCTAGATGATGCAAATGAAATCTGAATCACCAATCCCTGATACTGAGAGGTTTTTTCCCAGAGCTCCTGAAAATATGAAGTTCTGCTTTAAAATGTGCTGCAAGTCTGACATTTCAAATTCACCTGTAAAGTACTAATTGCAAGTGATATTTAAAAGTAACCATATCTCAGAAGTTTGAGTTTTCTTTGGCTTTGGCATAATTAAAGTCAGATTATCTTCCAAAAAAATTTCTATAACAATATTTAAACACTTAAAAGGGACTTAATTAGTTTATACAGTCATCAGAGATTCTTGTCTGTAAGTTATCACGCTAATTTTACTACAAGGAATTTCATAGAAAATTTAATTTAAATATATAGCACAAGAATTCAAATTCCTTACCATGTTTGAATTTAATGTATTTAATCTTTCTAATATTCTTTATACAATGTTTAATATCAAATTGCCTGCATCTCCCCTCAAAAAATATCAGGGAGTCAAAGGCATGAAGAGTGTGGGAGCAGCAAGATTTTGTAGTAAAAAAAGAATCATCCAATGAGTTTGGAAGGGAACCAGGTCTTTCAACTATGTCCTGTGATGCTGATTTCCATCTTCCTGTCTGGTTTAAAAATACCACAAATAAATCCCATGCAGAGGACAGTTCTGCATGATGGGAATTCAGCCCCTCATACCAATCCTTCAAAACAGCACCTAGAACACTGGAGAGAAAGGAAACCAGCTGACTCAAAGTGAAGCTATAGGCTCTTTCAGGATCACTTGCTCCCTGCCCAGATAACTTTTTGCAGCTGTTTGCTTTCTCACATGGGCAGTTGACTGTGAGGTTCATTTTGTGGCAGGACTGCCCACATTAGTGGCTAGCTAGTTTTGGGGGCAAATGAAGCACAGATGGAGCCCATGCCCTCTAGACAAACTGAGCTTCATGAAACTAAGCATGTCCTATGTAAATGGAAAATGGAAATGGGGGTGATTGCTTGGTAGGATACACTTCCTCTGTCCATTTTCAAAATGGGCCTTTGTAGTGAGAAAAAAGTACACCAGAAAAAGAATTCAAACTTTAGGAGATTAGGGAGACTAACAAATGACTTTTGTCCATATGTACTGGAGAAGATTTGAGAAGAAGCCCATTGTACCCAGGCAAGTAGAAAATGGAATCACCTAGAATCAAAGAAAGTTTGAGGCTGTTTTGAGACATTTCATAGATCTCTCTCCAGTGCAAAATAGAAGGGAAGATCACCTCCCTTGAGCTGCTGGGAATGCTCTAATGTTGCCCAGTAGACTGTTTGCCTTCTTTTTTTTTTTTTTTTTTTTTTTTTGGCAAGGGCAGATTGCTGACTCACTAGTGAAGATGATAGATTTATTACCATATTGGATGTCCCAAAAGGAGCCAGTAGATTCATACTAGTAATTGTGTGACAGTGAATATTCTCTGTTTGGATGGCAGGATAGCTTTTGTTTGAATTGTGTGATATAAGCAATCAATGAGCTGAGTTGCCTATCACAGATTTATTTCCTGAATAGGAAGCCAGTCTCAAGCAAGCTGTTGGTACTGCTCTATGCAGAATCAAATTTGCACATGATATTCAAGTCTATGCATGTGTAGAACATTCTTGGAAACACTAAATTGTAGTCCTCGCTGACAAATTCAGCCTTAAGGTGTACTTAATTCCAGTATCAAACCTTTTTAGTGACAAAGGAATCCTGGCTAGCTCCCCAAAGTCTATGCCATTTTTCTCCACAAAACAGATAATTCCCAGTGTTTCATACCTTTTAAGATCAGCTCTAAGAGCCCTGAGTTGGATGATTTGAAACCTCAATAAATCTTTCAGTTGCATAAAAAGGCCACTTAGCTCCCTGGTGCTTCCTCTATGGACTGGTTTTTCAGGAGTGGGCATGGGAATCAGACTACTGTAAGAAAACAATGGGGAAGAAGTCCTCATCATGACCAGAAGCCTTCTCTGGCAGACAGGAATTTTAGCTTGCAAGAGAGGACCATGCTCTGAAAAATAGTAAATGATGTCTTTTAAGCTGGACAAATACTACAGAAAACATAAACCTCTTATTTGAGCAATAATCAGCCTTTTCAGTAGTCTTTGTGTTGCACTTTTTGAAGGTGTTTCCGCTTCCAGTGCTTTGCATGCCATCTCAAAGGGATGCTGAGTGATGCAATATACAAATCCCACTGCTACAGAGACAGTGAATACTTGAAAGATAAATCTGCCACCTATCAATACTTTTGAGAAATGTCAGACTTGGAAGGAAAACTCCAAAGGGGAAAAAAAATTACCCACATGCTGACAGATCAGGCTTTCATTTCCCATCTGCTGATGAGAAATGAGATGAAGGTGATAACTAATTGAGAGATGGTTGTATATTGATCCCCTTCCTGAGGAAAGGAAGATGTAATGCATGATAGTTCCTTACCTTGGTTTGCACTTCTTAGGTACTGGGAGTGTTAAGCAAGGTTTCCACATGAACTGAACTGTAGTTCTAGAACCTTTCTCCTCCATGACGTTCTTCTTAGTTTATTATTCAAACGATTCCAAGAACCTCAGCTACATGACTTTGACATTGTCAAATGGCTGCCCTGTCAATAAGCCAGGAAGTTTGTCAGGCATATAAGTAAACTACATTTTTGCCAGTCTTGGTTCTGTAAAAATATTTTAATCATCTGTTCCCTAGCTCAAAATTTGCTCATAAAATTTCTTCTTGAAAACTACATTTTCATGACTCAGAAAGGAACTATTTATTTAAAAGATATTTCTTATAATGCTCTTAAGCTAGAATAGGCCAAAGTTAGAATGAAATTGTTAATCAGACTCTATTTTACTAATACATATGGTCCCATTGATTTTAATAGAATTACATGACAGTGAAATAAGCTCATTCTCTCTGAGGTAAATCTTTAGATTAAAAGTTGATGGAAATCTTGATATGGGAACTGTTGATTGAATTTGAAAGCTGTATCTCTGATTCTGGACTAATTTCTTTCTCTAATACTTTATATGCTTGTCTACATAAATTCTACCCAACAGAGGAGAAAAACTATCTCATTAGAAAAATGAAATATGAGTATATTTTTACATTTCTTCTCTTTCCTCTTTATTTGAAATAAATGATTGTTTTAATGTGTTGGGTTTTTTTTTTTTTTAATTGAAATTACTGTAGAAAGCTAAATGTTTGCTTGTCAAAATGTTTGACTTATTGTTTTGAATTCAGTTAAAGTTATATTCTTATCTGCTTTGTGTTATTTATTGTTTGATATATTTAATTTATAGGATCTGAAAGCCTGGATCAAGATGGCAATCCCACTGTGCTGTTTGCTAAATCCTGCTTTCAGTGGAGCAGAGAGTAGATTTCATGGCTCCTCCCAACATCTATTATATGCAGAAATGTAAAGAGATACATTCCACAAGTGCAGGGCTATTCCTGTGCACGTGGATGTGAGTGTGTGCGTGCGCACTTGGCCTTTCACATGTGCACTTTGCCCTCACTTTGAGAGTCTGATGTGCAGTGAGAGAATTTTAATCCCATTTATTGACCTTTCTGAGAAGTGAGGGGAAAGAGGGGAGTGGGAAGCATACACACCTGCAGTTTATTTCCTTTAAAGAGATGACTTGAAGATAATAGAGATGAGATAGAAGAAGAATACTGCCCCTTGCCAGGAGCTTTGTTCACAATGCATTCAATACACAGCCTGAGAAGCCTACTGGGAACTGCTGCCATTGGAATGAAGAACAGTATTGCCGGGGGTCATGGAGCAGGGAGTGCAATCGATTAGAGGTATAAGTCTTAAGATGCAGCAGGGAAAATATTCAGTGACCAAATCAATCTGCTAAATGACCTTTCCTCCAGATGTGTACAACGTTATTCTTTTAAAGCTGAATTTGCATTCAGGTGCTTTAGCTTTGCTGGTTTTGAAGGCACTGGAAACAGTGACTGTCTGTGGGAAGATAATTTAGAACAAAAGATTCACAAGAACGTTTATTTTGCATGAAAAATACCTGCCTGATATTTGAATATGTAACTACAAGGAAATCCAGAAAAAAGATGCAAGAAGCAGAACTTAGCTAATGTTTATTGGTGATAGGTAACTGATTGTTATTTTAAGGGCATTCCAAGTCCACTGATGTCAGTGGTAGTGTTTCAGGAGAAATTTAGCTGGGTCTTTGGTTAAAACTATCCCCACTGTGTGGAGATAATTTAGACAATGTAATTGGATACTATTTAAGGCAGTGGACTCTTAAGTAATTACACTGTTCATGACAAGTCTAATTTATGCCCACTATATAATGATAAAATATTAATATTAATATAGTAATAATCTGATATTTTGATATTCTAATATTTTGATCTTTTGATATTTTAATAATTTAATAATTTAATAATAATAATAATCTGAATATCTCTGATGAATTTCATGACAGTTTTAGTATGTGACAATTAAGACTAGCCTATTCTAACCATGTTAGAACAAGATGCCTTTTTGGCCTTACTTCCTTCGTTTTTGTTGCTCTGTAGGAAAAAGATAGTACACATTGCAGTATGCTCAAATTTAATCCATTCACTTATTCTTGTCACATATTTTTGTATACTGTCATTCAATCCTGAAAAAAAAATCAAGCAAAAACCAACTCTCTTTTAGTAATGAAATAGTTTTCAACAACAGAAATCCTTTCTTCTTTAAATTCTGCTTATACTGTTACCTGATTCCTACTAGTGTGGAGAAAATCACAGTTCTTTTGTGATCTAAAGTAGATCTGAACATAACATTCCAAAGATGAAAGCTGCATGAATAGCAGTGTGGAGTTCCTGGCAGAAATCTCTGTCCTCAATACCCTCTGTCAGGAGAAATGTTTTCAGCTACAAGACCAATTTATGCTCATCGTGAGTGAGGAGTGAAAGTGCCTGCTCCCAGATGAACTGCAACATTCACTGCAGAAAGATTCACTGGTCATGTTGGTATTGTATATTTAGTCTATAAAAGTTTTAAGCACCAAGACAAGTTACAGTGTTGAGTTTCAAATGTTCTTTGATGGATTAGTGCATATAAATGTCTTAATTCTGTCATGATTTTTGATAGAATTCACTCTGCTAAAAGCTATTAAATCAGACTGAGTGGAAAGTAGTATAAAACATATAATACAATGTTACATCACAGTTTTTGACATATTGCATGATTTCAAGATCACTTTGCAAGACAGATTTCAATTTCTTTTATGTCCAACTGCTGAGTATATTCTTCGTTATGACAAGAGCACTAATGCTCGTGTCAAAGAAAGATACAAATGTGATGGAAAATGTCAGAAAATATTTCCGTTCCTGTACTGGGAAGTAGAAAGGTTGCTCAAATGTAAAAATAGTACTTATTGAAATGCCTTGAACTTCCACATTCTTTTTTTAATCATAAGAATTCTTACACTAGAATGCCAGCTAAACTAATCTTTGAATATATTTGTTGAATATTTGATAGTTCTGATAATGATGGATTTCCGTCAGTGTGAGTACCCATATGCAAGAGAAATTTTGTTGCTCTCACATCCTGTTTTGCGGTATCCTACAGCTGATATCTGAGCAGCAGAGTAAGTAGCTGATACAAGAAATTGTCCACATTTTGCTGTCTTTAGCAGCTATTCACATGCGCTACTCTCATTTAACCTCTGAAATCAGCTATGGTATAGAGCATTAAATCTCTCTGTTGCTGCAGCCAGGAAAGAAAAATGTGTTCAACGCTTGCTTTTTTTTTTTTTTCCCCTTTGGAAGACTAACAGACTAACACACTTCAACAATCAAAGGTTGAAACCAGCTAAAAAGTCACAGAACTGTATTTAAAATCATTGATTTGGGAGTATGGGGTGTGTGAACAGGTTATGTATGGGAGAAATCCCCTTAACTAAAAGCATTAGAAAAATGGAATGAATGTAAAATTCAACAGTTTAATTGGATCCTGAGGAATTATCTTGGAACCTGCAAACTGACTTCCAAGCTGTGCTAACTAACTTACCTTAATCAAATGCTTAAAGGCTTTCCTCACATTGTCAAAAGCATTTTAAGCAAGCACAGCACTCAGCTACATACCATGACAAATTTTGCCTGTAGGCTATTAAAATGGCTTTAAACTAGTGAGGCATGCTCTTAAAAATATATATGTATACTTTGTACATATTTCATCCTGAACTGGCTCCCTCCTACCAAGCTGCTTTCTTTGTCCGTTTGTTATTTTTGTTATTTTTGTTTTGTTTTGTTAGGGTTTGGGTTTTTTTTTTTTTTTTTCTTTTAGCCTTTATATCTTCAGAGTCTAGCAGGGTTATTAATTAATGAACTTGTGTATTTTCTGTCTTTAGCTGCTGAAGAGTGAGGAACTGTCAATCAGCAGGGACCCTCCTGAATTAGGTGAATGCTAACATTTGGCAAGTGTCATCACAGTTGCTTGCCCATGCCCTTGTAATGCTCTAAGCCGGTGACCCTTCCCTCTTTGTCACACATTTCAGGTAGCACTCAGAGCTCATTGTGTGCAACTGAGGTCAACTGCCAACCAACCAAGTGCTCTGTCCTGCTCACACAAAGCTTTCCCTGAAGGCAAGAGAAAAGAATAATAAAAGGGGGAAATGGCCTGCTGAGCAAAGACTCTGAGTCTTTTATAACAGGAGGTCGTTTTTGATTATAGGAAGGAACCTTCAGTGGCCATGGAAACCAAAATGCCACACAAAAGCCAGAGGGTGCTTGGGAGGTAAACAAGATAGATGAAAGGTGATGGTGCTTTTAATCTCCACAATCAATGTGTTTAGGTGGGTGACTTTAATTTAACCCATGTCTGATTTACCCACTCCCTTTGTTTACACCATTATAGAAGTTTTTCTCCTATAAAATTTTTAAACAAATGTTAAAGGATTCCAGGAGAGGGCTGGTCGCCACAGTGTTTTCATCCTATTCACCCCACTGATGTAATCATGGATGTTCTCATTATCCACATAAATACCTAATCCTTCTTATTCCTGCTAAGCTTATCCTCAGTGCTATATTTTTGAATGAGAGAGTGAAAGTTCTTATACAAATACAAATTCTTGTGACTTTCTCTTTTAGACACCTAGCAGGATGAAGCAACTGGAAACAATGGCACCAAGTAAGGAAACCTTTTCCATCAAGAAGCCTTGGAACAGTTTTGTGAATACTGGTTTTGATTTGGGTGAGTTATGAATCCTTGAAAGCTGCCCATCGTAGGAGCTTAGATGTTTTTAAATAGCAGCAGAGGTTTTAATGACAGCTGAATGTTCGGAAGGAAGTTGTGTCGTGCATGCGTGCGCGGCTAATTTACCCACTTACTGAAAAATATACTCAGGGGTAGTGGTCTGAATGAACCCTGCCACAGTCAGTTTGGCTTGGTTTACACAACTGAAAACTCTCTCTGACGGCTGTGCAAAGTTTTCCACAATAATGAGCATTTTATGGATGAGATTTTCAAAAAGCCAGTCCCCCTTTAGGAGAATGGATCCCATTCAGACAGGGAAGGGAGGGGAATTTTAAAAAAAGGCCCAGAGGAATTTGTGTTCCTACATCCCTTGGGGTTAAGGGGTGCATTCAATAAAGGCAGGTATTTAAGGAATTATCTGAGTCTCAGTGTCATTAGAGAATGAGCTGTAAAACCTCTCTGAATTCGTCCTGGTTTCTGAATGAAAGTAAAATATTCATTCATTGAGTTAGGCTTCCTAAACAGTCTGGAGTAAGGGATAGATGCTTCAAAATAGCATTTGCAGGAAGAAATGTCTGTGCTTACTGATTTCAAGTTATCATAGCCCTTTCTATAGCTAAGATGTCTTTGCCATGGTATTCAAAATCTGCCTGTATCCAGGCAAACACTAGGTCCTTTCTTGAGGACAGCTGTCTATCTCAAGTCTTTAAAAAAGTAAAGCAGAGCTTAGTGTGTCCTTCTACAACACAGGCAGAGGAGGCACTGCAAGTGATGCTGCCCACTCTCTGTGTAATAACCCAGCAGTAAGAGTGCTTGGGAGCAAGAGACGTGGGCCCCATGCCTTCCTCAATGCTGGGGTGATTGAACCTGTTCTTCTTCTGCCCAGGCAAGCAGGTCAAACCTGGGGAGGAGGATATTTCTGGAGCTGGGATGCTCCTCAAAACAAACAGGATGATTGAGGCGCAGAAAGGAAAAAAAAAAAAAAAATCCTGTGAGCTTCTAATTCTGTAATCCTGTCAAAAAGAGATGGTCTGTCTGAGGAGATACTGCTTAGGTGAAACAGGGAACAATATGTCTGGGTGTCACAGCTGAAGTTTGACACTCTGAGGAAAAACACTCATGCTGTTAGCTGCCTTCTGCTAGCAGTGAGCGCTCACATGCCCATTGAAGTATTCAAATTCTGTTCTTCTGCTCAGTCTGGAGCTCGTTTCTTCCTCCACAGCTACCTGGTAGGGTCTCTATCCATGAAACCATAAGATATTCTGGGACAGGCATCAGAGACAGCCTAAGACAAAGCCTTCTAAGCAAAGTGAGAAACATTTTGCTTTTCATTGAATCCATGGCTATTTCTTATTGAAAAGACTGTGTCCAAGAATCTTACATGTGCTAAATTAGTGTCATTATCTCTCTCACTCAACTGACATTTAAATCCTTTCTATAGAATGGAGCAGCATAAACAAGCACGAAGTGAAAGTTGTCTACACAAGCATCTTTCAGTAACTTTCACCCTGACAATAGAAATTTTAGTTTCCTGTATCTGTGTGATATGAACTTGATAATGGATCAGGGGTACAACCAATTCCTCTTTATTCTCTTCTACTTTGATTAACCACAGTGAGAGATAACCTTCTGGACCTCCTTGTTAGCAAATCTCCACCATACAGCTATGCAGTGCCAGGAGTTTGAATACTATGTATAAAATCAAAATGACAGTAAATGGGCCTTCAAGGTGACAAATCAGCAATTATGCACTGGAGGTGCTTTTAGGATTAGCTATCAAATGATCAATTGTTTTTCAGGGCCTTTGTTAGGAAGAAGTTTTACAACTCACGCTCATGAATCTTTCCATGACTGAAGCTTTTCAGCACTTTCAAAATACCCAATAATAAATTGTTCTGTATCTAATATTTTGAAAGGCTCAAGGCCACTCTGTTGGCACAAGAATTGGTCTTGTGCATGTAACACATGTATGAATGCTGTGGGAAGCAAAGAACTTTCCTTCCTCCTTTCTTCCTTTTATTGACATAAAGGCTGCCTAGAGCTGCAATGATCCATGCTATGAGGATTTGAATCAAACTTGCTTTGACTTCACACAAGTTAGTAGGCATCTTTCAAGGAATAATAACCTCTGGTAAATATATTTTTTTTGCTTAACTATATTCAGGAAAAGTTTTTTTCGAGATTCTCTTCAGTGAGCAAAATTTGAGTTGGTCATCTAACCAACCCAAGAATTATTGTTGACGATGTATCGTGTCACACTGAAGCACTCACAGCATCATTCTCACACAGGAGCACAGAAAAACTTGCTAATGGTGCAATCCTTCCCTAATTTTGCTCAAGCAAAACTCAGTTTAGTAAGCCAGTCTATTTAATGAGGACCTTGTGATCAGTTATACCAGTTGCATTTGTATAATTCAGGCTTTTCTCAGATATTCCTACATGGCAATAGAACAGAAAGGAAAGAAAAAGTTTTTTTCAGGATTTTGGCAGGTTTAAAAGGGCCTTCCACTCATCAGTCAGATAATTACATACTCATTTTCACTCTTAAATTTTCTTTGGTCTCTTTCAGAAGGTAAAGAAT
This sequence comes from Vidua macroura, assembly GCF_024509145.1. Classification (NCBI taxonomy): domain Eukaryota; kingdom Metazoa; phylum Chordata; class Aves; order Passeriformes; family Viduidae; genus Vidua; species Vidua macroura. The sequence goes on along the minus strand of NC_071572.1, from coordinate 48,043,694 downwards.
GAACAGAAAAATCAAAGAAAGTAAGGGGTGGAAATACACCATATAATGGGAGCTGCATCTCACTCTGTAAAGATAAAGTAATGTAATATGTCATTTAGAGCAGCAGGTCATAGAACTACTCAAGAAATAGAAGTTGACTGAATAGAAGGGAAAAGACTTTTTACTGACTTGAAGGGAGTGTCAACAATACCGAGTCTGAAGACTGAGAGCACTGCTATGAGGATGAGGAACTGAAGAAAAAGGTGATTAAGTGATATTGAAGATTTTTCTTGTGGATCTGGACTTTTGGGCTATTCATAACTGTTTGCAGCTGTTTCCACTTGTCTCCTTTGACTGCTTTAGCAACAACATTCAACCTCTCCACATTTGATAATTTGAACACCTTAGAATGAATGAATTATTTATTACATGCTCCACTTTGCTGAATGAGTCCCTAAGTTGCAGTTGAAGTTGAAACCTAGAATTCTGAAAAAGACCATTTCTCTCTTCACTGTATGATTGGGTTGTGGCAGACACAGCATCTAAGACAAATTGCTAGGGTCCTAGAAATAACAATCATGCTGCTTTTTGCCCAATAAAAGAAACGTTATTTGGCCAAATTAGGCAACTCAATGGCCACCATGAAATCTGTTGAAGTTTTTCCTTAGAGTTGATGTGGATACTTACCCAAAACTCTTTGGCTGTGCAATTGAGCTTTATCATACTCTTCTTCCAGCTAAAATACCCTTATATTTATGGTAGTGCAACACCACCTACTAGGAGGCAAGGGTAAGAAAGCTGGCTCTTTTAAAAATTAATGAGCCTTGGAAGGAAATGAAGCTGAGAGAGTATGAAAGCATATGAATTTCTCTTATACAGAAGAACTAACATTCATTAAGCTGTAACTCTACACTGTTCAGAGCTCCAGTCCACTTCAGCAGTGGACTGGTATAAGTAAGGACTGTAGAGTTCAGGGTATGTATTTTTCTATTGCCTGGAAAAATATATTACTGCATCTGTGGAGAACAAGATTAGCAAAAACATTTGCTTTGTCACAGAGACATGTGCCTATCTGTACATTAGATGTAATAAAATCGATTTTGTAATAGTCTGAGAAAAGAGTCTTATATCCAATGTTAAATTTGGGGCCCTTTGAAATGGTAGCAACTGTAAACCTAATCCTATTTTTACACTGTCAGATGATGGGGATTGCATAACTGAGTATGTTAAAACTGGCAGTCTTAAGGTTTTGGTACTAGTTAATATTAGAAGTTAGAAGAGGTGAAAATGAATGTTCTTACGAATAATTCTATTAAGCAAAATACAGGTTAATTGTTCTTTTGTTTCTCTTTTTACCTAAAAGTATTCAAAATGTAACCCTTTAAAGATCTCTTTTATGTGCAAGGAAGTGGGAATTATTGGAAACATATAGATTGGATTATTCACAGATCTTTTTCTCAGCTATGACCACATGATTTTGAATTTTATATATGAAGGGGGTGTGTTACTTATTCTTTCTCATCTACCAAGAAATAGTCTCAAAGAGCTTATGTTCCAGGTCAGAAAGCTAAAGAAGGGCATATTGACCTGGATTCCTCTTGTTCTCTACATTTAATACTTTTTTCTCATATTCAGTCTTTTACCGAGGGTCCTTTCTATACAAAACATTTCTACCAATATGTCTGTATCAAACGAAAGTTCATAGTTATTGAACATACTGTATTCGTAGTTACTCACCTGTGAATGTCATTCCTTAATGCCGTCTTGGAATAAGCTATACAAAGACAACACAGATCATACAGAAATGACTGTGCCTATGCTAATGAACCATTATACCTTCATCACTGAGTGTAAATAAAGAAATACAACCTTACAACTCTGAAAGGAAATTGCTGTCAGATATGATGGATTGTATTTCCTGGCTCTGTGGTTGGTGAATTTATATTTAGTCTTCATTTGATTACTGGTCACTATATTGTGTTTATTGCATAATAAGTCACTGAGGAGCGATCAAATAATTTTCATGAAGAGACAGATTCAGCATTAGCAATGAAGATTTTTGAGGAGACACACTTTCTTTCACTTTGAAAAAGTAGCTATGCAAAGGGTGAGCTACCAAAAATGGGGAAGATTAAGTCTGTATTCTTTCCAGACATCCACTGTTGCCATTTTTAAAGAACACTGTAAGATGCAAGTAGGGTTGATCTGATGGAATCCAGTATCTGAACAGTTCTGCTTCTCTCAAGAGTGTGTGCAGGATGTGTAGTCCCAAAATCAGACTAATGTTCAGGTGCTAGTCACAAGAGGGAGCTCAGTGCTTCAGAGCTATAATAGAAATAGATCCAGACTGAGAAGAAAAATTTGAATTGTTTGTAAAAGGATATAGGGTTGGTAAATTAATAGCAATTTTCACTTCTTGGACTATGTTACTTCAACTTGGATTTTTCCTGTAACATCAATCTTTGGCATTAAAAAAGAAGAATATTTCTCACTTAATATATAGCTCACTTTCTCTGGTTCTCATCTCTCTAGATTCTCATATTTCTATTTCTTTATCAAAAGTAAGGTTAAAATGGAATGGAACCTGACAGTTTAGAGCATCATTTTAAAACCAAAAAAACCCCCCAAACTAGTAATATTTTATTTATTAGTCTTAGAAATGGACTGGACACAAACTTATTATCGTGGTTAAAAACATTCAGAACTATAAGTTTAAAGTATAATATTTGTAATTATATGATAAGTAAAATGTAAACAAATTGAAATGGCATCTTTCAAAAAATTCCAGTTGCACACCTAAGATATGCTGGTTTGATAACCACACATTGTAGAAGAACTACAGAACATCACGGAGGGGCACAGCGTTGATTTGCACCCAAATGGGCACTTACACCAACAGCCCAGGAAACAGAGAGTAGATGAGCTGTCATGGAGCCAACCTGGTTATTTAGCCAATTAACATACTTGCCTGGAATATTTTTGTTTTTAAAAATGCTATTTTTGACCAGAGGAACCATCAATTGATAAAATTGTGGCCAGATAATCCTAAAAGTAAGGGTATTAAAGCTAGAAATCATAACAATTAACATGAAATTTTCAAGAAATCCAAGGTTATTTTAATCTTTGGAGTGGAATATTTTTTAAATGATATTAATTTCCCCTCACAAGTTATATAATGGAAAAAAAAGTATGATTTGTGCATTCCAGAGTTTGTTGTTCCAGATTAAACTAGGCTGATTCTTTAATAATGGCTCATTTCTTATTTGCCTCACACACTCCTGGTGTTGCCTGGGTGATGTAGTTGTTCAGATCTTGTGGGCTTCAAGTGTTTACTTATCAGTAGTGCAAAACCTGTGGAAAGGATTGGCCTGCTGAATTAGATTTACAACATTTGTTCTTCCCCAGAACAGTGGAAAGTGACTGAAATGGTCATATTCCTCCTTCTTGCGGTAGATTCCCCTATCTTTATGTGTCTTAATGTACACTATCTTTTACAGTCTCTCCCTTTCTCATGCTCTATATTTTCTGGCTTGTTTCCCACTCCTTCTTGCAAAACTTCATCTTTTCTTGGCCATCTGCTTCGAAAACGCCTGGTGAAGTGGGTAATTTAAAAAGTAGAGTCTGCTCATATCTCACCAGAAAAAGATTTGTTATGGTTGCAAAATAGACACTGAAGAAAATAACCTGTGCTACACCCTTCCTAGGAAGTTCTGGGTCCTGTGGCGGTTATAGTGCTTAAATCAAGTTTAGGTCTAAAAGGTACACCTTCAGACTATAGTCATGGACTTCATGACAAAAGTACTTGTTAAAATTCCGTACTCTTGTTATGCAGTTGTGCAACATAAATCAGCCTAATGATCCCTTCTGGCCTTACAAAGTTTTTCTCTTTTAATTTAAAAGGGCCACTGTGTCCCTTTGGTGAGTACCAAATCAAGTACTAGGGTGTTACTAAGGTAATTTATTAGGAAAAAACCCTAAACATTAAATAGAATAGCATATTTATTCAAATGTATATTTTAAATCACAAGTGATTACTTGATGAATTAAGTTTGTTTTTAAATTTTAAGAAGTTGTTTTCTAAAGAGAAAAACTATAATTTTGGATAGCATAAGTTTGTGCTTACAAATAGTTGAATCCTTGAACTAAAAAAACCCCAGCCTCACTTTTGAATGTTATCAATGATTCCATGATAGACTTGCACAAAGTGTGATTCAAAATTTCTATTTCCATGTATAAATAATGGATATCTAATATATAAAGAAAAAAAGACTTGATTAAAATGTTCCACTTTAGTTTTCTTTGTCAGAAGACACAATGATAAGTAACCTGCTTTTTTTTTTTTTTTTTTTTTCTTTTTTTTCTTTTTTTTTTTTTAATCTGCTGTACCTTTTATCCATTAAAAGTTTTCTTCAAAAGTTTTTGGCCAGACTATGTGAATGTCTGGCTTTAGAACTATTTTCCCCCTTGTTTCCCAAAAAAGCCAAGGTGTGCATCATTACATTGTCTGAATAGCCTTCCATTTCTGTTTATTATCAGGCCCCCTAAAACTGTAAAAACTTGTTGGCCACTTTTTGATATAATTCCTATGAGTTTAACCAGCAGTAACTAACTGTTTGGGAAGGCGAGCCTGTTAGGATCCCATTTATGAAGAATGTACAGACATACAAACAGATCTCTTTTCTTTCCCTAATGAATGAGAAAAATTCAAGATGCAACTACTATCGGAGAAGCACTTGCTTCAGCAACCAGACAACCAACACATACATGGTTCAGCCATAACAAATGATGCCCCTTCCTTTCCAGCAGATCTGAAAGTCGGGTATTTGCAAAGTAAATAAGGATATTCCAGTGGATAGAACACAAGACACAAAACTGTAGGAAACCAGGCTTCACTAGTTGCTCTTTTCAGTAGCAAAGACAATTCACAAAACAGAGGAGACACCATCACATATGCCTATTAATTAAGTTCAAAAGAGGCTGAGGATTTTACCCTGAGAACAAAATTGGGAAAATCCTGCTTTTAACCACGTAGTTGCTCTTGCAATCAAGGTAACAAAGCAAGCTGTAAATTAGCCCAGGACAATTTGAGATAATTCCAATACCCCTTACAGGCAATGCCTTGGCAGCCAGGATCTGATGGCTGTGAGACTCCTCAGCCACACTTTTCACCCGGAGACCTCCCATCCCTGGAGGCTTCTAGCTGTATCCCACTGCTCTTCCCTGAGGAAACCTGAGGAGGCACAGATGGTCCAACTCTACAGCTGTAAAGGCAGCACTAAGAACATCAAAGTCAAGACTTCATTTCCCTCCAGCACAGCAGGTTTTAAAACAACAACAACAAAAACCTCCTAAACTGTCTATAGCTCAGGAAGTAATCCCAGCACAAATTGGCAAGAACTCAGATAACTTCAAATTGGAAAATGTGCAAATAATTTGCTAAATGCAAGGTGACGCATCTGAGACCATGGTCTGTATTTGAAATCAAGGACAGTTGATTCAAAATTGTGCTCTCTACTAAGAAGGAAATAGTCATCCTTAATCTATGATTTAGAGCATGATTTTATTGTACACTCATTCAAGTATGCAGTGCCTGATTGAAAAGAAAGCAAATCTAATTAATTAATATTGGCCTCTCATTATCATGTATCTGCCCTGCACTTCCTGAATGACAATCCTAAACATCAGAAAAAGACCGATCTCTTTATAATCAAGAATCTTACAAGCAACAAAATAAAAATTTAAAAAAAAAAAAATCCACAACTCCCCGAACCCTATCCTATTGCTAAGAATAATCCAACGGCATTTCAGCAGCCCGGCTGAACAGACAGGCCTTACATCGCGCTCTGAGTTTCGCCAAACCGGGGCCCTGGCAGAGGGCCAAGGGAAGCAGATTTCAGCGGCGTGAGCCCTCCGCTGAGAACACCCTACCGCCGCTCCCCCCCCCGGGCCGGGGCACCGCGCATTCATTTTATGTGTAGTGCTCCTGTGCCTCACAACTGCTATGTCTGATATTTTCTTTATGACTTCAGCTTATTTGAAGATTTGGCTGCAAGATGTATATTCACACAGTGCTTAATACAAAGTCTAAAACTTGAGCTCAGAAATGCAGTCAACAAAAGTGAGAGGAGCTAGCTTGATCTCTAAATATAAATAACTGTGGAAAGACAAGGGGATCTACGCCTATGCAGTTTTGATAATTTCTGGCATGTGTGATGACACCAAAAAATCTTATACCATAAATGCATGTAACCGTAGCTGTCATTTGGGTGAAATTTCTTCACAGATGCCCGACAGAAAAATAGAGAAGTCAGAAAAGTAACATTAAGTCAGTTGTAGTAGACAACAACCACAAATACTTACCACCACCTTTGTACTCTATACCACAGACTGGCATTCCAACCTTTCTAACTCTTCTAACTGCAATTTCCCTCTAGAAAGCTACCAATTACTAGTATATGGGTTTTTATGGATCTTTGTGTCTGAAGGACTAAAGTTGGAGTTGGGGAAGGGAGAAGAGTGGTAGAGAGGGGAGATAAGAGGAGGGGAGGGGAGGGAAAAAAAAATATTGGATGTGTAAGCAGAGTTACAAGTGCATGAACTGCAGGTACAATGTCACAGAATCACAGAAGTTTCTGCATTGTAAGGGACCTACAAGAATCTTCGAGTCCAACTCTTAGTTAGCCCTGCACAGGATGATCCCCGTGTTGTCCTGAGGGTGTCCTGCCCCTGAGGGTGTTGTTCAAAAACGTCTTCAACTCAGACAGGCTTCATGCTGTGGCCACATCCTTGTGGAGCTCATCCCAGTGGTCAACTGACCTCTGGGTAAAGAACCTGGTTTCTAATACCCAGTCTAAAACCCCAAACCTTCCCTGGTACAACTCCAGGCCATTCCATCTGGTCCTGCCACTGGTAACAAGAGAGAAGAGATTAGTGTGTGTCCCTCCTCTTCCCTTCCCAAGGAAGTTTTCTGGGGTCTTTTTAAAGTTAAGGATTGGTGAATGGAAGAAGGGATATCTGCTAGCCAGACATGGTTTTCCTTTTCCTTTCTCTTTGGATTTCCAGACTGTGTTTTGTATTGTACTCTAAAGGTTACATTCCAGTCTTTGCAAAAATAAAATAAAAGTCAGCCTGCTGACAAATATGTTGTTTCAGATGTTTATCTTCCCAATTGTTGATGAAAATCCTTTCCAATTTGTTCATAGACTTCCATTAGAATTCTTTTTCATAAATACAAAACACTTGTTTCAACAGATTTTCTCTCAGTGTTTTGAGAAGCTGAATAACATTGAATGAACAAAAATAGAGATGTCTGTTGCAGAAAAAATCTCAAGGCCATTAGGAAACTGCTGTGGCTGGATTCTTCTCTGTCCATGCTATTAGGATTTAAGGGTTAAAAAGAAAAAGTATATTTGTATTTTTCCACAGAAAAGTATGCCAGTGATCTGACCTCAATGAACTCTTAATATGGAGCACAGGTGCTAGAGATGGCTAAGAAGAGACAGTTGGAGAAACATATTGATTATTTTTATTGTACACTTCACACTGTCACTTGACTGATTAATTCAAAACATCTAACTCTCCAGCAGCTGGAAAAGAGGTTGATTTTTATCTCATCCTTAGCATTCCCGTCAAGTGACAAACTATAAAATTTTTGCCTGCATACTCAAATTGAAAAAAAAGTCAGACAGAATCAATATTTTTTCACACACTAAAACTTTAAGAAACTGTCAAACTGGATATTTTCAGGTCTGCTGTTAATATATGGAATGAGTTCCATGGATGATACTATGATTTGCCAAAATACTTAAGCACATGTTTGATTTTAAACTCTCAATAATCCCATTTGCAACAGAATTTAAGCAGGCACGCCAAACTAGGGATGGAGTTGGAGACAGATAGCAGTACTCCCATACCCCTCAATCATCACCTCTAGGAGTTTTGCTATCTGGATGCAGGTGGCCCAGCTATTTTGCAGGAATTTAGGTTTTGCAAGCATTTACCTGTAAACCAGGATAAAAATGCATGAAAAAATTAATCAGATCTTATGATGAAGAAACAGAAAAAATCTGTTATTATGGAAAATAGGCAGGAAAAACAATATTTGTGAGGTTTAGGATTTATTTATGCCTTCAGTTGCTTCAAGACCATAATGATTACAGAGAAGTCAGCAATTAATAATTCCTGTGATATTTCTCAACCAAGTTATGATATTAATTTTATATTTACCAAGTGCATAGGAACTTCTAACTGCATTCAAAAGGAGCAGTTTGGAGGCAAAATAGTTATCTCAGCATACAATGGTATCACTGAAAATTCTGCTGGACTCTTGTTTCTCATGTACAGCAGCAAGAGTAGGTCTAAATACAGTCACCACAGAGGCTGAATGCCTCATTTCTCTAATGCAGTCATTCTGCTGGCCTTAGAGCCAAATTAAAAATTATTAATGTCTCTATTGCCATGAAAATCTAAACATTCTTTGAATGTATTTTTGTATTTTTATAGTTGACCTCTCAAAATATTCAAACATGGAGTTCAATCTTCAGTATGTACGGACACAATATCTCAATATTGGAAAGCAGCAATGCAATAACAATTCCTGTAATACCAACCTCAATCTTGCAAGTTATTTTATGTGCAAAATGAAGGGACACTTAAAACAACCTTAAGTGTGGCTTTAAAGTCCTAATTTATTCAAAAGTGCTATTGTCTAGTTACATAAGAGAACAACTGGTTTGTTATGGTGTCTTAAATTCTGGAGCTTTTAAATTCGTTAGTCACAATTGTTGGTGAATCTGTCCCGAAGATTTCTGTGTCACCTGTCACTAAGCATTTTCCCCTTGCCTTCACAATGGTGGAAAAAACCTAGTCAGTCTGTGTTCATCATGCTAAAGGGTATTTGCTGAAAAATCATCACATGTGGTCAGTGTAGGTTGGTGAGTGCCAGATTTTGTTAGCAAACTCTCTCTGCTAATTTTACCACCAAAGTTGAAACTGCCAGAGAGCCCTTTCCCTGATGGCACTACTGACAGAGTCTTTGTCAAATCTGGAATGGGCAAACAAATTTAAAGAAAAGAAGAACTGACTTAAACAACTGTGCAAAACTCAAAATGTGTTTCCAATGAATCAGTACTTTGGTTTTGAAAAAAAAGCTGACATAAAATTTCTTGTCTGGTTTTTGTTCTGTAGTCACTTTTAAAATTCCTGACTCAAGCCAGGCCCCAAAAAAGCACCCAACACACACATGTGTATGTATATATATATATATATATATTATATATATATATATATAATATCTGATTTTGCAACTGACACCAAATTTTGCAAATCCAAGTTTAAGCCAATTTAAACCCAACTTCCCGCCTGCCAAATAATCCTAAACATATTTATTGGTGGTGATAGTTTATGTCAGAAATCTGATGTGACTCCAGACTGGATTTATACAAGGACACAAGTTTCCTTAATGGTTTAGGAGATAGAAATATCATCATAATTGTTTTATCATGGGAAACTTACTTTCACATAAATAATCTGAAAAATATTTGTATTTTATATTGATAGCATCCTGATATAGCTGGATTTGAAGGCTCAAACTTTTCTTTCTGAGTCACAGAAAAAACAGGAGGTAATGCTTTTATCAGTTTTGTTTTGCCACAGAGTAAAGAGATAATGGAAGTTCTAAGTGCAACAGATATCTTTGAATCCAGATATAGTTTATTTTAAATTAAATATCAGAGCAAACACATGCTAGACAGTCTCTGTTTCAAAAAAGAGTAGTCCTGGAGAACTTTATGAAAATTATTCCGTAAGATTTAGCAAAAGCAAAGTTACATGTGAGTTCTATGCACTTGCAAGATCTTGTAGATAGGACTAATGAGAAGTTGAATGTGTTAATTCATCAAGTGGTGAAGCAGCTCAATAAACTTAAAGCATAGATATGCCATGGAATCAGAACTGTAGAATTGTTTGGGTAGGAGAAGACCTCTGAGATCAAGTCCAACCATTAACCCAACACTGCAAAGTCCGCTGCTAAACCATGTACCCAAGTGCCACATCTGTGCATCCTTCAGATGACTCCAGGGATGGTGACTCCACCATTTTCTTGGTCAGTCTCTCCCAGTGCTTGGTAAGTCTGACACAACTTGAGGCCACTTCCTCTCATCCTGTCACTTGTTCCAGGGGAAAGAGACTGCCCCCCACCTGGCTACAGCCTCCTTTCAGGTAGCTGTAGAGAGGGATAAATTCCCCTCTGAGCATCCTTTTTTCCAGGCTAAACAACCTCAGCTTCCTCATAAGCTGCTCCTCATAAGACTTGTGTTCCAGACCCTTCACCAGCTTTGATGCCCTTCTCTGGACATGCTCCCCAATGTTTGTCCTGAATTTGGGGACCCAGAACTGGGTTTAAACAGAATTGGCTCCCATACTGAGCTCTGGGCAACATTACTTGTGCCCAGCCACCAGCTAGATGTTATTCCAGTCCTCCTCAACTGTTTTTAAGCCACTGAGCTGCAAGGAGTGATGAATCCACTTTAAACTCCCCAGAGTTTGGACAAAGAATGAGATTGCCCGGGAGCAAATGACTCCATAGACTTCTGATGAGGAGAGTTGGACTGTCTGAAATTCTGACTTTTGCTTTAACTTTGTGTTTTGAACATTAGTATCTTAAAGAATACTGAACACACATGGTGTAGATAAAGAGAATCTAAAATCTTTTTCTTTCCTGAAAGCACTGTGCTCATCACTAAATAAGAAAATCAACTTTCTTCTTACTTATTTTCCCAATGGCCCCATTTTGCTCTGCAGAGTGGAAAACTTTCAGCTTAAGGCTCTGTGGTTGTGAAGGTATTTTCCAAGGAGGTGGGAGCTGTGAGACTGTTATTTTCTGAAAATGAGGGAAAAGGTCTTACACATCTGGTTCTCTAACTGTTAAACAACTCTGCAGAAGCCTGAACACAACTTGTTCCTCTAGCCATGTGCTTGAAAAGAAACTTTCCAGATGCATAATGAGGAGAATCTCATTTTTACCTCCAAATCTGGTAGATTTCAAGCTGTAAATCCCAGGTGCATGTAGGCTTTTATCTCAATTGTAAAAAGATCCTTCTATGATTATGAGAGAGACAAGATTCAAACATGCTTCATTCCTAAGTAGTGCTATTACTTGGCTTGAGGCTTCCTTGAAGATATAGGCATCTCTCAAGACTAGAGTTTAATACAGGTGAGAACCTAACTCAAAATGAAAAATGTTGTTCTCACTGAACTCCAGGTTCTGTTATGCTTAGCTGGGTATTGTCTATATACTGCTGGAAAGTGTTTTATAAAGACCAAAACAAAGTAAACTTTCCATCATTATATGCCTGTCGCTCCACCTTCTCTGTAAGCAAGCTGCCTTTCTTGCTTTCTGCACATCTTGCCTTCTGCACAGATGAGAACGAAAATAACCTGTTCTATTTTACTGCACCTTAGTCCTCTAATGGTTTCTCTTTTTAAAAAAGCAATTGAATTTTCTCTGTAGGTAGGATTACAAGGAGAAGTTCAGTCTGTGTGATTCCTTTCTCAATTCTTTTGAAACTGTCAGTAATATTCCTGGTTGTTAGAGGACCTTAGGTATTTGATCCCTTAAAATTAAGCACTCATAAGTGGTTCTGTGAGGTAAAGCCCAAAACATTAGGCAATTTTAAACCTACAGATTTTGACCCATAGTTAAAAGATTAACTGAAAAATGTATTATGACATTCTTGTGAGAAAAAAAATACAAAGGGGAATTAATCCCATTTATATGTTTGGTGAAAAGCTGATTTGGAGTTTATATAGTGAGTAAATGGTGGGTTTTTTCTGTTTTGTTTTTTTTTTTTTTCCCTTTGCTATTATACTACCACCTATATTTTTGTCTTGTGCTTTAATGACCTTCTTTCAACAAATCTTATGAATGGAAAAACACAGCCTGACTATTTTTTTGGACATCTTATCGTGCATGCTAGCAAGTGTATGCTTGACACACTTTAAAATCAAGAATGAGCAACTCCTCTAACTATATCTCTGAAAAAGCAGACAATGTCCTCACAGATCACACATGAAAGTAGATTTTTATGTTTAAAGGTACAGGTTGATTATTGTAACTTTTTTCTTTTTACTCCATTGAATTCTACAGATTTTACCAGATTTACAGAGATATAAAGCTGAAATAGCACAGTGTTAAATCCAGCACATTAAAAACTGTAATTACATCTAGTGCAGTGTTCATCCAAATATCTCTACAGTTACATTCTCCTACTCCTTGCCAGACACTTTGTTTTTGTCTGCCTTCAATTTGGAAGCTTTTGGGGAAAGAAAAGATCACTCTTTCTTTTTGTAATGTTACATAAAACTGCACTCTTTACTGCAAGATAAATAATGAATTAAGTTTACTCATGCTGTTTGAACAAGTTTGAAGAGCTTTGTAAAAAGTGAGCTGACAAAGCAGACTTAATAGTTTGATCAGTCAAAGCATATTCCCAACAATAGAATCAGGTTGATTCCCAGCAGTCATTTGCCACTGAATGCTTTGTGATGTTGCATTATCACTTGGAAATTGATTGAATGGCATCCCTTGAGCTTTAATCTTTTTTCTAATTGCCTGTGATGTATTTTTTCAGGAAAGTTGACAGGTCTGGAAGGGTTTGAGTTGTTCTGTTAGCATATCTGGTTTCTCATCTTGTGGCATAGGAAATCCAGGGATAGAGGGCCTTTGTGTAACTTCCAGAGTGATTTAATTATTAGTAATTACATAGCAAAATAAACAAAAATACTTTCAAGCAGTATTTTTTGTCATACTGCTGCCCCAAAACAAAATGCAAGCATAAGCTTCTTGGAGAAAAGGAGAGACTGAGAAGGAATCAGCACAAACTCCTTGCAGCAAAGATGGATTCTCTGGAGGGTCCCATGGAGAAAAACACCTGATCTGTGGTGGACATCTACATTTGAACTAGTCACCTGAGTCCTCTTTAACATTAGGGAGGGGAAAAGAATGGTTAATCTCACTCTAATACAGACAGTTAAATTATGTGAAATTAATTATCCTTTAGGAGCATGTACTTTACTCTTTGGCTATGAAAGCAACATGGTGGCATTAGCTCAAGTAAAGGCATCTGCAGGTGTATTCTTCCTTGATAGTTTTGTGTCTAATGGCAAATTAAGTCATGCCAAGGAATGAACCTAGCTACTGGAATTCAGTCATCTGTAATATTTTTATTTAAACAGCCTATGGTGTGATTTTGGTCTATTCCACTTAGGATTACACCAAACAATTTCTTAGCATAGTTTGGGAGCAGACATAGCCATTCCTAGCAGATTATGTGAATGCAGGCACCCTGTCTTTGAAGGTAAAAGATTTTAGAAATACAAATGGCAAAAAACTCTACAAGTGATGCTTAATTTTCTAGTATAGCTGTATCTGGAACATCTAAATTTGAGACTAATGGTAGGGGATAGTAAGCCTTCAGAATGCAATATGTCACATCTTTTCATCAATTGTTTGACTGCAGCATCTTAGTTTATCTGGTAATGGCAAATGTGTAGATAAACAAAATGAGGCTGAGAAGCCTTAGAGGATTTCCACAGTACATAGTGAGAATCACAGTGAAACACCTTCCTGAATAATGATACACTGGAAAAACATATGGCCTGCTGTATCTGTGCTCCAGTACAGCTCCAGTACATCACTTGCTCCAGTACAGCTTGTGCATGAGGGTCCTGATATAAGCAAAATTATAAGAACAACCAACACATTTTTTGGTGCATTCTATTTGCTATACTCTATCTGCCTCTTTTTCTTGTCCAAATAATAATATAGAAAATTCATGAGCCCCATGGGATATATTTTAATTAAACAGCTACCATAACATCCATCCTCTACTAAGAAAAGTTGTTTGACTTAGTAGACTTTAATGACAGCCTATCATTTCCATTTTAGCAAAACGGTATTTTAGACTAGAATAAAATTTGTCCTGATATAACCAAGAATTTCATATGTAATATGGAATTATCTGCTTGGAAGCTAAATACATATGTAGACTTTGCATAGTCACCAGTACAGAGTAATCACACCGGTTCCCTCTCTATTCTAGATATTTTATATTGCTATTCTCAGCAATGTGAATAACATACTGAATGTCTTTTGAAAGACAGAATTCTAATTGTTGTTTTGAATTCTGGGTAAATTATTCCATGAAAATTACATCTGCAAAGCGTATACTTTAAAATGAAACTTATATCAAGTAAATAATTTCTTTAAATATATTAAATTCCTTATATGGAATAGATACTATGCTCTCTTATTCAAATGAAAATTTACAAAGTCAATGAGAAATGAGAACAGGCTGTTTGCAATTTTATGAGATATGAGAAACTGCTGAGCCAGTTGGTAATTTCAATTCACATGCTTATTTCCCCATTAATGCTACTGTAAAATAAAGACTAAACAGGCTTTTCTGTGCCTGTTGCTTAATTAGCCATAACAAAACTTTCTCAAGTGTGGTACCCCAGCAATTGAAGGTATCGTGGTTTTAGGCAGTGGCCTGCCAACAAAAATATAAAAGGATCCTGAAACTTGCCGAGACATCAATGCTGGGGCTTCTCCAAGTTATCTGAACCACTTCCTGTAGATGCATTGGGCTTTTTTGTTCAAACAATTTTCAGAAGTTATTTTTTTATCATATTCTGGGTGTCTTCTCTTAACAACATTGTCTTGAGGTTTTTTTTGGAAAAACTCAGATAATTTGATCTGGGTTCAATGTAGTAAGAATTTTATTTCAGGACTTCATGTTTTAGTAAATTCCTACAGTTGCACTGCACAGTATTAACCATATTCCACTGATTTTTCCATGAGCACTTAACATGAAGAAAAAGTTTGCCATGATCTCCTTCATTAACTTGATGCTGGCCAATGGTTTGGATTATACAAGGGAAAGAGTCAGGTGCAGCTGAACTGATGCTTCTCAGTCAGTGATCTGCTGAGAGCAGGTGGACAGAGAGCAGGTGGGATATGGTGGACTGCAAGGAAAGAGGGACCATGGCCTTTTCTTTCTTGCTGACTAACTAGAGCATCTGAGCTGGAGATGACAGGGAAGTAGCTCAATGCTGATGAAAGCCTGTGGTAAATTAGTAGCATTTGGGAGCAAAAAGGAAACAGGAAGGAAATTGTGCCACACCGTCCCAGAAATGCTCTGCCTCCCAAGACTTTTCTTGGATATGTGCCACTGAAGACACCATTCTTTGCTTTGGAGAGGGGCTAAGTTAAACCCTGGCTTTTGCAGGAGCTACAGGGAGACCAGGCCAAAGGCATGCATGTGTGCCTATGGTTTTCATGGAGGCCCTTTTGTGAGGAGAATTCTGAAACTGTGTCCCTTTGCAAAGCATAGATTTAGTAAATTTTTGTGTATAGATATGCAAATAACCTCCCTGCTTGGACTTCTGTGGCCTTGGCGGTACACATGTCCTTTGACAGTTGTGCTATCCTAAACACACAAAGGAACACCAAGCATAATAAAAACTTGGCTCAGAAATGCTCCCTATTTTCTTAGATTAAACACCTTTTTATAGCTGCATCTATTTCAGGATCTGAACAACTTTATACTGACTCCTATAAGGTAAATAGAATCTTGTGAGGAACACTTAATTTATGCAGCAATGAAAAAGAGCAGAAACCTTCTTGACTAAGAGATGAAGTTACTGTGGCATGCACAGTGACATCTCTATGGGCTTTTGGATGAGAATTACAAATTTTCTTAAGAAAGGGAAAGGGTAGAAAATTTTGGTGAGAAAAATTGCATATCAAGTTATGATAATGCAGTGTGAGACATCTCCAGGCAAGCACTGACTAAATGGCACTGTTCATAGAAGCTTCTAAGTATACTTTCCAAGTAGCCTAGCTTTTTCTAGTATCAGATCCCCAGGTTAGGGGACTGTTTGCTCACTTATTGAAGTCTAATATGTGTTATAAAAAACATGTCCAAGAAGCCTACCATCTGCTTTATCAACCAGCAGTCTTAGTCTTGTCCACAACTTCCATAGCAGCCATCTAAATGCAGTTCATTCTCGGCAAGTTCCATTGGCATTGTGGGACAATAGAAATGAGGATAGGAGACATTTTCCTTAGCTCTCTTTCACTGTTCATGGCCTTTGGGGAGACTGCCACTCATGAAAGCTTTCCTTTGGCTAGAGTTTTTCACTGGAAGGACAGCAGATCCCAATACAAAAGCTCTTTTACTGTAAATAGAAGTCAGCTTGTGTCCAGAGGCAGGATAGCCAGCATCAGTCTCAGTACAACCTCATTCTCCATCCCCAGAGCCAGCTGCTGCCCTTTATGCCTGTACTGGCCTCACAGGTGGTCTGGTTTGTGAGTCTGTGGGAAGAGTCCCTCGGGGAGTGGGGTGTGTTCACTCATGGCCAAAGGAGTGCTGTGCTGAAGGGAAGATGAAGACATAGGGAGAGTCTGGGAGAGACTAATGCTTGTGAAGAAAACACTTGTGAAGTTACACCTTTATTGTTTCAAATCTACAGTTCTTTGTTCCTTTGGAAAGGCGGATGCAAATTGGGTGCCAAATGGAAACCCAAAATAGCGGTGTTTGGCTCTCATCTTGCAATTCCTTTGGATAATTTTGTGTGAGCATGTATAGAAGCAAGGCAATGGATTATCAGGCTCCTCAGGTAGGCAGGTATGTATCTTCTACTTTAGAAGCCAAGAGAAAAATATGTGTGATGTTGTTGCTTTGGAGGTGTTTTATTTTTCTTTCTAGCTGCTTCTCTGAAAAATAGGAGTAGTGCTAAGTATTCTAAAACTGAGAATGAAGAAATACATCTTATTCTGGGATATTTTTACTAGGTGATGAGGACAGAAAGAAAGGATTTCAGAGGTAAAAAAAAGAATGAGAGGACACAAAAATGTATTAATCTTTCAGTTAGTTTTGTTTGGGTTTTTTTGTCATAAAAAGGAATAACTATTTAACTTTCCCTGTGCAATACATTCAATGTGTACTTTCTGCTGTGTATCTACGAAGAAAATTAACTTACAAGTTCATTTTTGGCACTTTAGCAGCAGAAATAATAAATTAACTTTAATTTTTAAAGAACATTTTGCCATTCTTAAGTGGAAAAAATTTGTTCTACTCTCACTTGCTTTAAAAAAATTCTGAAATAAAAAATTCCATTCTAATCTATAATTCTAAAATTGTAATTTTCAGATAGGCTTCACCTGGGTTAGTGCTAGCTCTCTTCTCTGTTCTTATTTTCCTTCTTTAAGAAGTCAATTTCCTCTTTTTTTTTCCTGGTTTTTATTTTTTAATCCTTTTTGCAAGAGTCATATCCAAACTTTTGTGTTATCATCATCTTGCAGCAATGTTGCATCCACAGTACCAGAGGCTGTTGAATTTGATTTTCATTATTCCTTTTACTGTCCTACTGGATATATAGCATGTGAACGTTTTAATATCACATTTCCTTCTAATCAAATTACATCTCTTTCTATCCTCCAAAACATGAGTAACACTAGTTTGCCAGGTAAATCAAATCAGCAAATCTGGATGACTTTTTCTCTTAACTCTTCCCAGCAGACACAGCCTTTTGATAAGAACTGCAGCATGGGTTGATTGTGCCTTCAAAGGAAATATGTGGGTAAACCTGGGGAGCATGTAACTAAGGCTTTATTTCTAAAAGACAGAAGTAGGAAACGGAGAATCAGGATCCCACCTCCAGGGAAAAGAATGCCTTTTGGCCAAGGAACTACAGATGCTCGTGGTAAGATGGGTCTTGATTCCTGAATTCTGCTACCAAAGCAGTCCTTCTCTGTGTTTGGGACCCAGGCCAGACCCCAGGCTGATACACCCTGTTTTGTTGCTCTTGAGTTCCTTACTAAGTTTGACACTGCTCTGCCAGTGATTAACAAAAGCTTTGGCCTAAAGCTTGAGTATGATTACCATAAGCATCTGTTACAGTAAATATTTCACTAATGTCAGTGTCTCCTGCTTAATTTGAGTCCCATATATTTTATTTCACATCTTAAAATAATTTTATGTCATCTACTGCAGCTTTCAACCAGCGATCTCAAAAAAATTGGCAGACTCCAGAAAATACATATCAGTTTCTGCAGTCCTTTGCATTTTTTTTCAGTGATATCTCATAACCAATTCAATTGGATTTTCCTTGAGAAAGTGATGACTAAGAGTTGATTCTGTTAGAGTCGATATTGTTACAGTCAAAACTAGGAGTGAGTCACCTTTGAGGAAAGGGCAAGGGCTGCATGCCAAGTGGCAGGGACAAAATGAGGAAGCAGAAGCTCTAGAGACATGTCTGAGATGTGGAGAATAGCTGAGAGCTCATTATGGAGGATGGGAAGCCTGTCATAAGCAGAAGGGCATATCTGTCTATCCACAAAGATGCCACCTGGGAATGCCCCTGGCGAAAAGCCATAAGCAGTTTTGGTAAGCAGCCTCCTGGAAGTCTGTCTCCACAACAGGCTGCCATCTCCTGACTACATCATGTGTGAAATGACTGTTCCTCACTTGGTACAAATGTGCTCCTATGATATGTTAGACCTTGCACAAATTCTCTAAATCCCAAATAGATGGGAAATTGAAGCAATTCCATGAAGTTCCACATGTTGTAAAAATAGTACTGCTTAAAAGCCTTAGTATTATTAGACTGGATTTCTCAAAAGAAGAAATATGTTCTGAATGTAAGATCACTTTATGGTTTTAGCCTCCTAAATCCATCTTCTTGTTACATATTTCCTGACTTTTTTTTGAACCTCTGTTTCTTCAATAGAGCTGAAAAGTCTGTTGTGGATATTTCTGTTAATGTTGTTACATATATTTTCTGGTCCAGGCAATCAGTACCTATCCTAATGCATATCTTTAGGAAGCTCACTAAAAATGGGGCTCAAAAATAATGTAAAATATGATATTTCTATGTGTAGGAGGATGTGAGTGCAAAGGTAGCTCTTTCCCTCAGCCCTGGTGATTTACATGGAGCAACATCATAAACCTGTCTTTATGTGGGAGGCTCCATGAACATAGCATGAATCTGTCAAATCCCAGTCTCTCTGGTATACTTGGTGCCATTTTAAAATCTTCTAGAGACTGAAAAAAGAATTCTAAAAATAATATCTCCCAGATATAAAAAATAGACACCACAAAATTCAGTGATAAGCATTTCATAAGAATATTAGTGGATATCTGTTTTCTTCTTTGGTACTGTTTCACTTCCTATAGGTTTTTCCCTGAATATAAACCTGTCTGCTTATCTACCATGGGCTCTGCATCAATATTGTCACCTGCAGACTGCTGACTCCTCATAGAACTGTCTCCACCAGAAAGAAACAATAAAACTTGTTTGATAAATAAAACATTTATCTATGCCCTTAGTCAAATACAATTTGCTGAGACTTTGAAAATCTACATCTGTTCTGTATACAATTTGTATTGCCATTTGTTCCACAGATGTGTAACGAGACAAATACCTGTCCAGGCTTACATGTGATTCAGAAATGCATATGTTAATCATGCTGGTAGAAGGACGTTAAGGAAAAGACAATAAATCAGCTTACGAATGGTTTCACTTGGAAAGGTCTAACAGAACAGGGTTATTTTTATCCTAGGATGCTTTTAATTTGAATCAAAAATGCTTTACCACATGTTCTGCCAACAGTTCAAAAGAATTGGTAACAAACATTTAATCTTTTTTATTCTGGGATTGGCACTAAGCCCTCATCAAAAAGTGTATGCAGTCAAGCAGCTTATCTCCATTGAGCTGTTTTCCTTAATGTGTTCCTAATTATAATCCTATATATTGCTCACTGTGGCCGATTGAACAATATGGCAATAATTTCTTTACAGACCTCACTGTTCTTTGAACTGCAAGTACAGAGGGCTAGGACGGAACCAGATCAATGGGATTTGAGTGCAGAGGAATCCAGCCAGATGCAATCTCTGGAGAATGCATTTCCAGCTGTTCTCCAGAAAGGGACCAGAGCAGACAGCTGGTAACTTTCATACAGCCCCAAGGATCTGTGCTGCAAGGTGTAGTCCTTATCTTTATTGCATTCTGCACCTCTGGGGAGGGATTCATGCAAATTCCACACAAAAGGTGTTTTTAACAACAGGGATTGGAGTAATAGCCTGCCCACCCCCTCCTCTCAAGATTTCATTAGACCCTTAAAAAATTGTGAAGGACTATTTGAACCAAACTTGGACAAATATTTCCATAAACTGAAAGCTGTAAAATGATTCTGAGAGGAAGTAAAAGTATTTGTGCTATAGTTTTAACTATGTTTATTTGTGGAAGGTTTTAGAATGCATTAAATCTGAAAAGTTCTGCCTTTTATTCTCAAAGGGCCTGCAGCCTAAGATGTTGCGAGACTTAGGAGTTGCGAGACTTTCTGCCTCCCTCTCCCTGTGTGAACACCTGGTTCACACACGTATTGCTGTAATGTGATAGATACCAAGTAAATGAAAATGGTTATAGCTGAAATTATGTTTATACCAAAAAAACTGTTTGTATCTGTCAGCTTCCACTTAGCTCTGATGCAGTGATAGTTAACAAGGAGAAGAAAGTAGTTGACTAAGGATTTGGTATTCCTGTGCTTTTGGTAAAGTTTCCCCTTAGAGATCATATTCCTTCTTTCCTGACTGACACACGCACTTCCTTTACTGGAATGTGTCCCCATTGCCCACAAATCCCTTACATACAGAGGATCCAAGCAAAACAGAACATAGTGCTTAATCTTTAAAACAAGGCAGATCAGAGAAGCAAACTCCTCAGACTAACCCTGCATCATTCACAGGACAAGCTGGGTATTCTGGGGCTGTATATTTGTTTTAATGGAAAAGAGGGCATTGTACAAAGTCTTTCTAGAGACTGTTCAGTTCCTCCAGAGGGTGTTTGGGCAGGTACTGCATCCCAAGTCTAGAAATCACGAAATGGAATATTTCATAAGTGTATGTTGCTGATGTTACAGGGACTGAAAGGGAGATAAACTCATTTTTGCCATCCCCAAAGGATCCAAATACATTTTTTTTTTTAATTCACTCACACAGAGTGAACACTGCTCTGAATTTCTGACTTGAAGGTTTCATAAAACCCATTTTTTCTGTACTTGGGTCTAACTGCCTTTGCCAAATAACATTGAGAACTTCACAGTACCCTACTCACATTCTTTTAAAAGCCTGATGTCTCTGAAATCAAGGTGTGGAATAAGATCAGCATTACTTAATACACCATTGCACATATGAGTAATCAGTCAAATAATTAAAATTGCTGAGGATGTTCAGCTGGTCTGTGAGGCAGTTAAGGCTCACTGAGGCTCTCCAAGTAATAGAGATCATTGCTTTCAGAAGATAGCACATGTTTTTTACTTTCATGTCTTATGCCTCAACTTTTAGGATTATTGCCTGCAAGATATTTTAATTTTCTCCTTTCAGACAGGTGGAAAACATGTCACTGTTTCTATGTGTCTCTCTTAAGGTGCCACCTTCTTAAGATTCCAGACACTGTACTTTTCACCACTTCTGTTCATTTTCCCACCAGTTACAGCATTATATTCACAAAGTGTCGCCAGACACCAAAACATATTTTGTGATACCAAATATGTGTCTTTTGCCATAATTGCCTTTTATATACTATCAAGTCACCAGTGATCTTTCAATTTCAAATGGAGATTGCACAATTTCAAATAAGGAGATGGATAAACAATTTTTTTGATGAATGTTGATCCTATTTCTTTTGTTGAGTCCTCTAGAAAGGGTGCTGGCGATTGTCAGATTATTGTGCAAGTTAGCCATTTTTAACTGAAAGAATATTTCCTTTAGGGTGGGTATTTCTGGTCTACTTTCTAGCCTTGAGAACACTTTTACAGGCAGTTTAAGCTACTAGAACACTCACATGAGCAAAAGCATGAAAATTTTTACACCATTGATCAAGGCTAAAGATTTGAGCAGATGAATAATTGCTCTTTGTTCTTTATTAGAATCTGTGATGGATACAAAACACTGGTTGCCAGTTTCAGCTGCACTGTTACATGAAGACCAAGTCAATAGCCCATTTGCAGCATCTTCTAAGAATTTACTGTTACTCCTCATGTCATGATATTTCAGGATCAGAGCTCCTTTGCTTCAGTTTCTCATGTCTGCTGAATAACTTTGCACTGTAACATTCCCAGATAGTCAGTTAAGGCTGTTAGACCAAGAGTATATATATGAATCATATTTTCAAGTAATTTTGTATCAATTTCACATCTAGTAAAACATGCCTGCTGTTGAAAGCCTCAATTCTGATGTGACCTACCACTTACTGTCTTACACACATTTATAATTGTCTTCACATATAAGCTACATTTCTGCTTGTTCAGGTTTATCTCAGCCGATCCATGTTTTCCAAAGCTTCTGGTTATGCAATACAGCTTTTTCTTCTCATAGTTAAACATCATGTTTATAATCTTTTGTATCCTCCCTACCAACAAAAATGTTATATTTTGCAGACAAACCCCTCAGGGGCTGGAAAGAACCCAAATAGTAGTCTGCAGAAACAATATTTCTCCAAGGGACTGTTGAGTGTGAACAAATACCTTCTGTTTTTCTTAGGGCACCCTGTTGAAAGATATTTGGCATTATCCATGTTCCCAAACATGTCTCCTCTCATAGGCAAAGTTGTCACATTTTATAGATAGATAGATAGATAGATAGATAGATAGATAGATAGATAGATAGATATTCTTCAGAACTTAAAACAAGAAGAGATTTGTCTCTTTTTTAATCTAAATGACAAGCAAATTAATACAAGTAGTAGTAGTTCTTTGTTACTCCCAGAGCAATAAACATCATTGTCTGTTTTAGGGAAAGAGGATCTTTCATTTGTATATGAGCTGTTGATTTTTTGGCTCATTCAGCAGTTTTCTTATTCTTACTTTCTTGTCTTACAATGGTTTGAAACTTCTCTCTAAAGAGTCAGACAATGTCTTTGGGAGATTTCATTCTTAAGTTAAAGCTTTTGTTGCCTGTTGAATGCCATCTGTTTTGCTAATAATGATTTCTAGGTTCATCATATGGATCATGCTTTTTTTATTTGCCCCCTCTTTCCTCCATGTTCCTGTGACCTGTTTTCTATCAGGGAGTTGCCATCTAATATTGCAAGCTTTTTAGTCTCAGATCAGTCACAGATTGCTCTGTTGGGTTTTCCCTCCCCCGGCATCATCTCTTAGATGAAATACATGTTTCTGTGAATCTTAGGTTTCTAATTACCTTAGCTGACTGAAAACCATTCAGAACCATCTGTTGTAAAAAAAAAAAATTGTTTTCTGGATTATATTGTCTTTCAGTGTCTGACTGTCACTCATATCTCAGAGACACAGAATGAGTGGTCTGACTCAACTTGATCCAGCTACATCCCAATTTTCCAGAGAGCTACAGGTTCTGACTGCTGCACTATGCCAACATTCACAGGGTGCATTCTGATAAGTTATTTCTTTAACATGTGATACACATATGATAATCAGTGAGCAGATTTACAAGGGATGTTAAATTGCAAGGATGCTTAAGTTACAAGTCAAGTCCAAGTCAAACACGAAATTTCCATTTACAGCTTACAGGAATTTTAGTTTCATAGTTTTATATGTAGGTAGTTAAGTCAGGTACAACTGTAGTCAGTTAAGTTAGTTATGAACCCTTTTGTTACATGTTGCTATTAAAAAAAAAAAAAGTGCAACATGTGAGCAACAATTGCAATGAATGCACAAGTCAGGACATCAGCACTTCCATTTCTACTAGAGACAGACTAATATTCCATTAAAGTCTCACTAAGTTTTAAAAAGCATAATGAGCATGGCCAGCAAGGATGAGAACTTACAACTTCCTTTATAGGTGACTGTTGTAATTATGGTGCAACACAATAACAAGATATCTCCTTATTTTCTCTTTGACTTAGAAACATTGAATTCTTCTTTGAACAATGATATAGCTTCATGAGGAATAACATATTGTGGTCTTATCCTGGCATGCCATGGCCCTTACTGCAGTGGCTGAGACCATAATCTGAGAAACAAAAGGCAGGAAATTTTGAGTCCCCTCAGGTAGAATTTTTTATTCCTGTTTTCTCATTTTCCAGGTAAATATTTAACTGTTGGTGACTGCATCATCTCTGTGCTGTTTTCATATTTTTTAGGTGATTTCATGTTGTACTGCAAACTCGGTCTTCTCCCACATTTCCTAGTGAGGCAGCTTGAAAGCAAAACAAACATTTATTTAGATTAGATTCAGTTCAGGATTGAGCTGGATTCATCCCACTGAACCTAAAAATTTAACTGTGAAAGCTACTTTGCCCTAAACTCCATCTATATTCAATAAATCTCCCAGCAGAGAGTAGGATGTCAAGGCTCCTATTTTAGGTATGTCTCTACTAAGTGGCTGAAAGTAGGTAGATAAATCCAGGCTTGAGTGGTATCCTCTTAGACCTTCAAGACACTAGTTCAATTCTGAATTTAAGCACTTGCTTAAATACAATTTTATTTGGAAAAGCACGTAAGCACACACTTGCAGTTAAACACCTAAAAGTTAGGTATAGAATCCTGCAATAAATCATTTTCATGACTACTGACTGTGACATATTTTTTAAAAGAGAAGTGGCTCCTGCAGTTCTATTTTTCTGAAGCGATTTTAAACCTCCAGCTGGTAAAAAAGATATTTCCTACCAAGCTAGACCTTATTAATTTTCTCAGATTTTGATGTTGTATTTCCATCCTGTCTTTCTGGTTGGGAAAATTCCTGAAGTTTACAATTCCATTCACTTTAGTTTGTTGGAAAGCTGACACTATGTATTGTATTCAAATTAATGGTTATAATTGAAGAGATAATCTGGCTGTACTTGAAAATATAAACTCTAACAGTGATTATAGTAATTGCAGCAATATGAAAAACTCTTTCACTTTCTGTTCTTGCAGATTGGGAAAACCAGCCTATGAATAGAAGCATATTAAATATTTGGTCTTGTTTGATCTTCTGGTGGAACTACTCAGTCATCTTATTAGTAAGCACCTAGTAAAATCCATGTTATTTGGCTAATGAAAGTCTAGCAGTCATATTTGGGATTCTCTGAAACAACTGATCTAAGCATAAAGTAAGTACAAGATATAATAACTGCTGAGATTACAGTACGTTTATAAAATGAAACCTGAGCGAAGAGCCATCTATTCCCCAAATACAGAGAAAAATTATGCACCAATTTAGCCAGAAGAAAAAACCCACTTTTGGTACTGGAAAAGCAGCCCCTTGTTTCCTAGGGTCCCTTTCATTGCCTTCCCCTGTTCTAAAAATCCAGCTTGTCTTCTCCTTGTCTTTCCTCACTCCAAAGCAATCTTCCTTCCACCCTGTATTATCATCTCTGTAAAGGGCTTCTCCAGATCCTTTTTCCAAGCCAGTTTAGGCATTTTGTTTGTACAAAGAAACCAAAGTGTTTCCCTAAGGAGAGAAATATTTAAGTGAATGTCTACTTTAGGGGTATGATCATTACATGGATTATGGTAGAAACCAAACATAGATACCTCTCTGATAGACAATGATTGAGCCTGAAATAATTTTGCATATGAGGACAATTACCTTTTAATCTCTGCTATATCTAGTCTCCACTGAAGTTTTCAAGTTCATCTTGATGGAAATGTAACTAAATAAGATCAATCTGAAGCAGCTGAAGCAGAGAGGTTTGCACCAAAGCAAATCTGGGACCAGATTTTTTCCACCTAGATTGTTTCAGTCTAAACAGACTGAAAAGTTTTTCCCCTAGTAAGAGAGAAGCGATTAAATAAGCAATTCTAATAGTTCAGTCACCCTCAATTTATTTGGTGTCCCTTTGAGATTATCGAGTGAAACAAAAATAGTACCTTTCTAGGTCTTTCTTTCTATAGTAAGTAATGAATACAGAACATACTTTCACACTTTCCAGATTCTGCTTCTTGCTGCTTATCCTCATTTCCTTATTTTTAATGATAAATAAATTAACAATGATTTTTGGTGTTCACAACACACCATACACATCAGCTGAAAAAGAAAAGCGGTTAGTAAAATTTTTTAATGGAATGCAACATGTGCTGCCCCTTCTGTGAACTCAACACTCATTCAGGAAATTGATTTGTCAAGATGTAAAAAAAATTGCATCATTTCATCGTATTTTTGGAAAATATGGGTCCAGTCTTATAAGATGCAGAGAAGGATCAGCTCTCTTAAAGCATTTCAGTGGAAGCACTTTGCACCTCACAGTAAGAGGCTGATTTTACATGTCATTTTAATGATCCCTTTAATAGTTAATTCTGAAGCCAGCAACATTGAGCATTGCAGTGCCCGATGCCTTTTGTTGGGCCTGGCTCTGAGCCAGCTTTATGCTTTGCAGCTTATTTGTACCCAACAATCTCACCTTAAAAAGCATTTGTTTTCCCAGGATGCAGGTGTTGATATAGCTGCATTGTAGGTAAGATTCTTGGATCAGGTTATAAATCAGAGCATGGTGCTGACTGGGGAACAGAGTTCAGGCCTCGGGGCGGGTCTGAACAGTCACTCCCCTCCTCCTCTGCAGTGATCCTGTGCAGCCCAAGAGTGGTCCAAGAAAAGCAGCTTGTACAGGCACTACAACATCTGGAAAACCTTGCTAATATTGATTTTCAAGCAAGAGAGGTAGATATATTAGGCACAGCTTTCAACACTTTGCACAAGTTTTATACCAGTGCAACTGAACTTTACTGAAACTTTGCTGGCATGAAACTGGTGCTACACAACTAACAATGTGTCTCACTGCTGCTGCTACCCCTTTTTTGGCCATATGAGAAACAATGATTAACTTTGCCTCATTTTAGAATATGATTGAGCATGACAGAATTGTTCATGACTCCTGATCCCTCTGGTACTGCAACCTCAAAGACACAGGGTGTAACAACCCATTATTATTGTCCAATATTAATAATTAACATTTCTGAAAATGTATCATAATGAGAAAATCCCTTGTTATCTGATCATATCTTTGATTTGTATTTATTTTGTACCTTGAGCTTCAACCTTCCTCCCTGTTGATATCTGTCCAATGATTTCCACCAATCCCTTCTGCCAGATGTAAAGGTTTTGAGTTCAAAATTTTATTCTGTAACATTAAGACAAAAGCCTTGATTTTTTTTTGTCTTCATCATCTTAATCCCCATCTCTTTGCACATCTTTCTCAGGTGACACCTGTACACCAGCCAGATGCTGGAGTCCTATCCATTACTTCCTTTAGTTATTCATCGACTGATTATTTTTCTGGAATTAATTTAAGTTAGAAAATATCAGCAAGCCAACAATTACACATATCCTCTTCAGCAAAGTGTGAGAAAAGACCAAATATACTGAATGTGGCATTGGAAGAACAAACCCCTACCTGATCCCTTTTTCCCACTGTTTCTCAAGTTGGATTTTTGTCTGGTGAGGCAAACAATGGACCTTCTAGTATGCCTAGCAAATCCTGAATTCAGTAACTGGCAGCTGCTCTTTTCTCAAGCTGCAGGTCTTGAAGGGCTGCCTGCATCTCTCTGGGTTCAAGGTATCCACACATCTACCAGAAGGTAAAGAAAACTCCACTTCCAGAAGGACTGAGATTCTGAAATCAATTTTTTTTAACTTTCTTACTGGGTGCTTTTCATCAAAACTGCATATATCTGAAAACTGCTAATCTCTTCTATGTACCTAGAGCAAAGTACCAAAGTGAGAAAGGGAAAATAAGTTAATACCTCTGGGAAAATTCCATGATTTTCATTCTGATTTAACATAAGCTGGCTAGCTCTTGTCATTTCAAGGGAAATTATCTTAGTTGTATCTGAGTAAAATCTGAGTAAGATCCTCAGAACTTGGTCCACAGTAACTGGAATTCCCTAAAAGTTATTAGCCAAATTTTTTGGGGAAAAGTAGCAGGCAGAGACAGAGTATATTCTGTGGAATAACTGTATAATTTTGAGATCAAAGATTATTAGGAATTTCTAAGGATAGGTTTTCTGGGCTTCTGTAGTGAATGCTAGATTCAGAACTTTGGGGTGATATTTTCATAAATTGCTAGTTACCCAGATGAACATGTAAAAGAAGTTAAATTAATCCTTAAAAGTATGATTTTTCCCCCTTTATTCATAGTTTTCTGCAACAGACAATCTATCCAGCAAAACAATATTGAAAAAATTAAAGGCAAACTGGGAGTGGAAATCCTGGATACAGGATGTAAAAGTGGAACTACATGAATATTTCAGAGGCATCTACAACTTGTACATTCAGAATACCTCCACTACTATTCTGTGAGGAATATGCAGAGATGACAGGTATGTTTTATTTCAGAGTAGGTGGTGGTTGGTATAGGGCATTCAGGACATGGGATGGTGATGGCTGTGGTGTGAGTTTCACTGTTAGAACAAGGCTGTGGTGTGGCGTTTGGCCAGTGGCTGAAGTGAAAATGGAAAAGCGACAACTGTATCCTGCCAAAATCTGGTATTATCCCACAGGCTTTTCATTTTATTCCAAAGGTCATAATGTACTGTATTCAGCCAAATCTCCTTCAAGAATCCTGTACTATAGGAAAAACACTTCTTGACAGAATAAGTGCTACACTGATTTTTTTTATATTTTAAAATTAATTTTCTTTGTACAGAAATAGGTCTGTACAGTGATGTTTGCATGCAAGAAGGTAAAATTCTGTGATAAATGTGGCACAGTAAATGGATAAATCTTGTAGCTCAGCAATTTTTGTCAATGTTTTACATAGGAGGAAATCCTCTGTGACATGTATCAGACAATGGAATAATTTCCTATAAGGATGCTTACTGCATGAGGGCTTTACTCTTTGCAGTGCCATACAATGGAGCACATTAGCAGCACAGCACCAGTTTAACATGGGACATTGAAGGCTGAGCCCTGCTTTTAGTTATTGCATCAGCAGGAGTTAAAGAAGCCTTGTTCTAAAAGTAAAGGCCAAAGAGGCAGGGTTGAGAATTAGCAAATACTGAAGAGAGAGGCTTTTTGCATAAGTTGGACCAGATTCCCTTTCCAGTGCTGTTTTTATATACTGAGTTACCCTTCTTATTTAGAAAAACACTCCTCGCAAACCGCTGGTTTTGAGAATCTGTTCTATTTTTCCATCTAGGTTCTTCCACTTCATTACCTAAGTCGCTCCATCACCCTAAGTACCTAATACCTCTCATTATCTTAGTGAGTCATTTAGGGGTTGACTATTTAATATCATCAATTCTTCATGAATAAATATTAGAGCTAAAATCTACATTTGCTCTGGAAGATGGAGAGCTTTTTTAATTTCTGAAGTCTAGGTTACTTAATATCATTTGAAATCACTGGAAAGGTTTTATAAAGAACCCTGAGAGTGACATAAACAGCAGCCTCCCAATGAGATATAAAATTTTGCCTAATAATAAACAATATCATTTATTGTTAAACCAAGAGGTGTTTCTGGGCAGTAGACAAATATAGCTCTTATGTGGGTTTTCTCCTACATTGAACTTTCCAGCTCAGTAAGGAAAACTTTGTCCTCAAAGGTGAGGAAGAATTCAGTCATGTTTCATCCTAGAAAGATCATTATGTGCCAGAAGAACAAGCAGGTTGGAGATATCAAAGCAAGGTGAAATGTGTTTATTTTTCAATGCCCAGACTGTTTTTTCAGCCATACAAAATGGTGTCACTTTCCACTCATTGTAATTCTGATGGCTACCACCTAATGCTATGCTATGATGAGGGAGCTCTTGTTGCCAAAATTTCTTTTGTAGGATCACAAGGGCACATTTTACCTATTCTGAGACTACAGTACCTGTGTCTACACTGCCTTAGGGCTCTTCTGATTATAATTTAACTTCTGTAATTTTTAATTGCTTACAGTTTATGCTTGCATTTCTGAGTGTGCTTTCTGCAAGACAACCTAGATGGACACTTCTGCCTGCTCTGCCTTGAAAGATGACCCAAGCCCAAGGATGTGTCCTGCATAGATAGACAGGGCATAACCACAACCAGGGTTGCTCCGCAAAGCCATTCATCCTGTACTAGGTGATGACTTATGGGGATGTCAGATGGTCAGGGTCAGGCAAGTTGTATAAGTGTCTCACTTATAGGGGCTTATATTAAATATTTTAAGAAGTGGTGGGATATGGCCAAGTGCATTTGCGGTGGCTCATGCTTCGAATTAACTCTCATTTACACTTTTATTCTTTGCAAATATGATGTAGTCCCTTCATCTTACAATTTTTTTCTAAAATTGAATCTCCTTCAGTCTGAACTAAGACTGAAACCACTGGAAATGCTGCTTTAAATTAGAGTTTGGGTGAAGAAAAGGCCAATTGCAGTTATTTAGAAAATAGTTATCTATATTGAACAAAAAAATTTGAAAGACAGAGACATCCATGGGTTTATATATTGTCTTGCTATATGTCTTGCCACTTGCTCAGAACAGTAACTAAAAGGAAAAGAAATTGTTCCCATTGGCTGTGAGAAACACTGCAGAGCTCAGACAGTGTGGTACTGTATAGGAGCATGAGGCATGCTGCATTCCAGCCTAAGCTCTCCTGATTCCCTTCTGACTGTGTAAATACCAGTCTTTCAGACGAGTCTGGTGCCTACTCTGTTCTTCCTACCAAATCTAAGCCCCCTCTCTTGATCAGGAAGGAGGAGGGAAATTCAGAAAACAATTTTTAAAAATTATCTACCTTGTTCCTCTAGCAGGCTACCTTTCAGGAAAGTTTCTCATCTGAATATTGCCATACCTTGCCTTCTCTTTCTCTTCCCCCAGAAGACTGTTGCTTTTTTTTTGCTATACGGAGGCCATTTCTTATAACTGTATTTCTGTTTTTACTTTTATGAACTTGTGATGTTTCTTCTTTTTCTTCCTCCAATATTTCTATTTCTATTTCTATTGCCCTAATTCTTTTGGGCATTATTTCCTGCAAAGTCCTGACCATCAGTATATCTGTTTTTTAGATCTCCTGATGCTCCACCCACAATACCTCTTGCAATCAGCCTCAACACAATTCAATAAAGCATTGCCTTAAAAACACAAAGTTTACTCAAGTTTTCTAGTGACCAATGGATGATTAAGGGTCAAACACTCCAGATGGTCTAATATCTTTTCCTCCCCTCAGTGCTTCCACCCATGAAAAAGCTGTGAACTCCACAGTATCTGCTCTGGCATGTCAGCTGGCCTCTCCATAGGTGTCTCTTGTCTCGCTCATCAGTGCATAAACAGAGAACAGAGGTTTGTGCTAGCATCTGGGAAGGAGGAAGGCAGGAAAAGAAAAGAGATACTGGGAAATTCTGAGATGTTCCTGACACGCAACAATAACTCAGATGGATCATGGTGTGAAAACTGATGGAAGAGGGAAAGATGCATAATCCAGCCATTTGTGCTGCTCAAGAGATAACTGGTTTTCTGTGCTTAAAAGGACTTAAAAGGTTCCTTGCATGTTGTTCAGGACTTCTTTTAGCCATTCTGTTCCTAGCACACACATTTTATGGCTTTGATCTCAATTTTGCTACACACATGTAACATGTGAATACTCTCGCCTGATTTCTAGCCATGCTGTGTGGAAGGACTAGAATTTATTTTACATGTCCTACTTAATCATCTTTGCAGGAGGGGTAAATACTCATAGGTCAAGAAAGAACCTAGACTTGAGGACTGAAGAAAATTAACTGGTGAAAACTTAGTTTAAAGTCATGGACATGGTTTTCTCTTTCAAGTTTTATTAATGTCATGGTTTTCAAATCTGTAACCCTACATCTGGGCAAGTCAACAGAGAGTTTGAGAGTTAGGCAATGCATTTTTGGTTGCTCTGTATGGAATAGAGATGCAAAAAATAAGTGCAGTGAACCTCTGTCCATATTATTTAGTAAAAACATTTTTTATATTGGTGTGGTGAGGGAGTTTCTTTTGTATAAGAGGTAAAATTGCTGTTGCGTGTTTCCAGGAAAATCCCTCAGTTTTATTTCTTAACCAGAATCCTTTAAAAATGTTCCTCTAACCCAAATAATTTTCTTTCATACAGATGCAAAGATTCAAAAGCAATAAACACAAACATGGACTCAGCATTTTGTGAGTGCACGAAATACTCCTTGTCACCTTATTTCCACAGAGTAAATGTATGTGGTTACCTACCCTTTTGTTGGAAATCTCTAGAGAGTTAGGAATCTGGCTATCTTATGATCAGGAGCATGAGCCAAAGTATTCCTCCCAGTAAATGACATCTGAAGTGTTTACTGGAAAATTACCTCCTCTTAGGTACTGCAGAGTACCACAGCCTTGCAGTACCCATGTTAGAGAAAGCAATTCATATATCAAGCAGGCAGTAAACCCAAAGAGGATGTGATATGCAAAAGGGCTCTGGGAAGACGGGATGTTTTTTTCTGCACACTGTGCCTAACAATGCTGAAATGTTTTTTCCCTGTCCTTTTGCTTTAACAATGTGCCATTCTGTACCTCATAAGCACTTAATTTATTCCAACTCTTTGGCCTGACCTGTAATCCCCCCTCTCCTTACCCATCTGACCCATCTGTGTTTCATTTCCCACTCATCAGCATCCAAAGAGCCAGGCCCAGGCCCTGTTTGGAGCCATTAGACAGAGATTGGCACTGCTCCCTCTTCCTGCACCACATCCTCCGCTGAAAAAAATGACCATCAGATCAGAGAACAGAGCCTGCTTTGTCCCCGGCAACCAAGATCTGGAAGCACTTTCAATCATTTGCACTCTATACCCACTCAAATGCATTAATGTGATCAACATTGGGCCTGTTGTGGGCATTTTTTCCAGCAAATAGCTCACTAACATTCCAGGCATGTACTTCCCTGAAAACAAGACCGAGACAGGGCCCTGAATATTCAATTGGAAAATCACCAACACCAAGAGCTTAGCTTGGCACGGCTGGTGTTGATTCTTAATAAGTGACTTCCTAAAGCTGAGGCATGGGGCTTACAGCTTCAATGACTTGTTTGAAAAATATTTTGTAGGTGCCTCATACCACTTTATTTCCTGTGGTATGCGTCATATTGTGAGCTATTCTGAGCCAGGCTGTTTAAGCACACTAACATTTTTTTCCAAGATTGCGGTGTTTAACTAAAAATGTGCTTATATAAGATGAGCTCATAGCTATTAGTGCTGATGTAGTTTTAACTACTTGGATACCAATACCCCAAGGCCTAAAACCTGCTGAAAAGAGGGGGAAACCTAAGCAAAAACCATCCTTCAAAGTCATCGAAGGCTTTTTGTAGACAAGATAACTGGAAAAATATTTGAAAAGTTGGATTTTATTTCTATAGGACATTTGGTGTGCAAAATACCTTTAGATCTCATTGTAAAAGCTAGCTATTAAAAGGCTAAGTGATGTAAATAGCTGAAGAGGTTTCAGAAATCCACTGAAAAATAATTTCTTCAGTGTTTTTTCATGTGCTACAAATATCACTTCCAGCAAAAGCAGTTTATGTGTGCTTCTCCAGTGCAGCTGGATGAACTTGGTACATCCTAATGTTTTATTCATTGGAATATGCCTTTCATTGACATGGCTACCATGACAAGGCAAGTTTTGCTGAAGGGGGTCAGCAGAGATTTTTGTCAAGGCATGCCATTGTGGAGGAGGGTGTCTGGCTGTCACAGCACTATTGTTCAGATTTGTGCCCTTGTACCAGTCCCATTCTTCAAGCTGTGAGAAGATGGCAGCATTTTGCATGACACACTTGAAAAGCCAAGGGGTGGGATTTTTGGAG
The DNA here is from genome assembly GCF_024509145.1 of Vidua macroura. Taxonomy (NCBI): domain Eukaryota; kingdom Metazoa; phylum Chordata; class Aves; order Passeriformes; family Viduidae; genus Vidua; species Vidua macroura. The sequence goes on along the minus strand of NC_071572.1, from coordinate 48,009,949 downwards.
CTTACCTTGGTGCCTAAAGAGGACTATCAACAATGGGAGGTACCTAAAGGAAGCCTTGTTTCAAGGCCCATTTTAGAGGAACAGCACTTGCCTAAATTGTATCAGGTCATGTCAGGTATAAAGGTATTAAAAAAAAAAATTAAAGTGAAGGGGATGAATGTCTAGATGAAGTTCTATGACTTTTCATTTCTAAGCCAAAAGATGCATCCTGGACATAATCTGCATCTAGAAGTTCTGTGTAGAAGAGATAAAATGGAAATGAAAACATGAAAGAAAATTGAAATAGTTTACATTTTCCCAAATATGATATGTATGGAGCAAGGGGAACGAGAAAGGCAATGATGTGCAAATGACTCATACCATGGTCACTTTCTCTAAACCAAACCTTTTAAGAGTCAGGGATTCAGCTGTAGAAGAACTTATATAAAAGGACATTTGCATGTACACAATTTATTTGCATCCAGACTCCTTTTCTGCATTTCAGTGAAAAATAACTGAGACAGGATTTACAGCTCAAGATGTCAACAAGAATGTTTTACTATTTGAATTTAAAATCTATTTAAATTTTTTGCTTTTTCTATTTATTTTTGTCACAAGTACACACATGTGAATTGAAGTTGCCCCCTTACTAACAGGGAATATAATAGTTTCTTCCTGAATCACTGAAAAAAAAAAAAAAAGAAAAAAACATTCTGTGCAATTCTAGAATCTCTGCTCATCATTTTCTGTGGATTCCGTGGTAATTTATGGCACTTTGTTAAAGTGGCAGTGCTTTTTGATAGGGTTCAAGTACGTATGTTTGTACTTGCACATCTGAGGCTTAACTATGCAGACACCTCACAGGAGACACAAACCCAGATTCTGTCAGAAATTTGGGCAAATCATTGATTATGCTAAACATCCTCGCCAGTTTTTATAAAAAACTTCCCTTCAAAGTGGGTTAAGGTCTCAGTGGAGTAAAGTATAGTTTCAGTTCCCAGCAAAGCAAATTCCAAAGCTTCAAATCCCTTTTATAACACACTATGTTTATTACAAATTGTTCTACATTATAGAAAATAGGCTTCCCAATTTAGCAAAGTAATGGGAAGAGAATGCAAGTAATAGAATGTCATAATAACAAACCCTGTGATCAATCACAGCATTTCAGAGCAAATGTAGAAGTGCTAGTGGTGTCTGCTGCAGTGGTGCTGAAGTTTTGCCCTCGTGATATTTGAATTGATTTGAGTTTTCCCCTTATTTGGCCCCATAACAGAGCTTTAATGTTTAACATGGGCATAAATTCACTGTAGCCCTCAAGTGAAGACTATATTTAAAAACTGAATAGAATGCTTGAATTTACTCTCCAGATTTTTCTTCCATGATCAAGTAAAGTTCCATGTAACTTTCCTTCCCAGCGCAGTGCACACAAAATCTCAGGAAACAGCAGGGCTTAATTAGGACCCTATTTTATAGTTTCACCTGAAAAAATACATTTTAAAAATCACATATGTTTGGCTGTGCAGATTTTTTAGCCAATAAATTCTTGTTAATTAATCACATTAACGGCACTCCTTAAAAGTTGAAACAAAATCACAAAACAAACCAAATATCCCATAAATATAACGTATAAAGAGCCATTCACCAATGCATAAACTACATTTCTAAAACATTTACAAATATTTATTCTTTTTCATCCTTTTATTTTTTTTTCTCTTTCTTTTTCCCTTTTTTTTTTTCTCTTCCCCCCTCCCCCCCTCCATTTACTTTCCCCTCTTTTTTACTTTCTATCCTTTTTTCCCCTCTCTTTTTCCCTATTACAGGCACAATGCCAAGACAACAGCTGCTATCAGAGATAAGAGTTCAATAGATAAAGACAATCACTTTTTTTGGGGGGGAAAGATATATGGTATTTGGTTAACTGATGTAACACACTTCCCCTTCTATCTTTAAAGGCCTGGTTTAGAGTTTTAAACAGAAGTGACTGCAGTCACCCTCCCTCAGACAAAAAGTAAAATGTAAAGAGAAGTCCCATTCAACCATTGTTTTGTCCCAGGATATTGAAAGCATTAATCTTCAGTGCAAACTGTGCAACTGAATACTGCATTATGATCTATGACTGTCTGATGTAGAGTTGATGACACAAAGACAGGATTATATTGGATCTAACTTATAACATAAAAAATAAACAAGCAAACAGAAACAGTCTGAGTTTCCTGGATTATCACTTATGACACAGCTACTTGTTTAAAAACAGCAGTGCAAAGCCACAAAAACTTAACATCGTGGCAACTTATGAACTGGCAGACTCCTAAATCATGGAATATGTATGTTATGACAAAGTGTTTTGGATGAAGCATGAGTGACAGTAAATACATGTCATTCTTTCCCTTACTAAGAAAATTATTCTTACTGTAAAATGATTCCCACCATGTTTTGTCTTCAGTTAAAAGGCAGTTTCTTCTTGGCATAAAGTTGCAGTTCTTTGAGATGGATTACCAGGTTCTCTTACCATAGGTTACTTGTGTACATAAATCATATTGTATTATTATTTACAAGTAAATTCACTTTTATTTTCATTGTTATATTTAGAGGATTTATAATACTTCTCTAATTATGAGCTTTGTATATAAAAATATCTCTGTGCAACTTCTAAATTAAAAACTTCTGAAAATGATTAGCCTAATCACACTGGAAAACAAGGAAGAGAACTTTTATTTTGGATAATAGTACTATTCTGACTTATCCCCCATTTTTCTTTTTCAATTACTTCTGGTTCATTATAGCTTCCTCTTCAGGTTCTCCTCAGAGTTTCTTTGCTCTCTCTTAATATTATCACTTTTCTGACAACAGCCTGGCTCCAGGAAACCTACAAGATGTTCACAGCAAGGGTTCCTTCTGTGATCTTCTGCAATGACACTTTTTTCAGACTGTATATAGGACATGACTTGAACATCCAAAGTGATTACACAAAGGCAATTCGTTTTCCTTTATAATTATTATTAAACATTTATTGTTATATTATTATTGTCTATTAGAATATTTTTAACTCACTTGAGTACTTGTTTCAGTGGAACAGGAAGAAACTCTTTTAACTTTTACCAATCAGAATGTGTCTGTTGGGAAACCAAGACAAACCGAATCACTTGAATTTCACTGACTTTGATAATGTTACTGCATATTGTGCTCCCCACAAGCAGAGAGCTTTTCCAAAGTAAGTGGGGACTGACTACAAGCAATTGGCCTAGCTGCAACCTGATGGTGTTTATGTGAAAAAATGTGTCTCTGTTGGTAACGGTTCATGGGGCACAAAGCAGAATGGCTTGGGTACAGCTACGGATATTTACTGCCTGCCCTCGAGACCAGGCCAAATTTAGAGAAACCTGATCCAAGACTGCGTCTGTGGAAGCATCTGTCTACATAATAGCTTCAGGTTGTTTGTGATTTGGTACAAATTATTTGGTATCTATGACTGATTTTTCAAGATTTGCTTGCTTACCAAAACTTTCTACTCTAATTCTTTTATTTAACTTCAACTTTCGTACACCTGTTAAAAGTGGGTCAGGACTCTGGATATAAGACAAAGCTTGAGTATGAAGTGGAACAAAGGTTTGTCTGGTCAAACACAGCAGTTTGGAAATCCTGAACAAGTGGAGATGTAGGAAAGTAAGGTAATCTGTGCTATGAAGGAAGCCACTGGAAATGGTGGAAGGTTCTAAGAGCTAGGAGTGGTTGGACTGATAGAATATATTTCCTGTCTTGTTGATAATCAAGGCATGGGACATGAATTTTATTCTTTGTTATCCTTTGTTTCTTCCCCTGGAGCAGCATTAACACGCTCTTTCAGCTTTCTTCCTCAGCATTTCTATATCCTCCTGAATAACATACTGAGAGCAATTAACTGGCACATCTATACACTGCCCCTTCTCTGGGGGTTCTGGGGGTAGGTACTAAAGATCATTATTTCTATTGCTTAATTTTTACATTTGTTGTGGTTTAACCCCAGCGAACAATCAATTACCTCTTGCTTACTCGTCCACTAGCAGGATTGAGGAGAAAATCAGGGGATAAAAGCTAGAGAACCCATGGGTTGAGATAAAGACAGTTGGAAAGCAAAAGCTGTGCATAAAAGCAAAGCAAAAGAAGGAATTAATTTAATGCTTCCCATGGGCAAGCAGGTGTTCAGCCATCTCCAGGAAAGCTGGGTGTTTGGAAGACAAGCGTTTGGAAGACATCACTCCAAAAACTCCCTCTTCTTCTCCTTCTTCCCCTCACTTTATTTACTGGGCATGATGTCGTACTGTCTGGAATATCCCTTTGGTCAGTTGAGGTCACCTATCCTGGCTGTGTTTCCTCCCAGCCTCCCATGCAACCCCAATTTCCTCATCAATGTGGCAGTAGGAAAATCTGCAACGGCCTTGGCTATGTGTAAGCCCTGCTTAGCAATAACAAAACCAGTTCTGCATTATCAACCCTGTGTTCAGCACAAATCCAAAATATGGCCACTCTATCCCAGCCAAAACCAGCACAGCATTGAAGATGTTCAGATTTCTAGGCAGTGTGTAATAGTGCATAATGTGATGATAAATATGGCCTGGGCTTTTGTTTCTGTAAAATAACTGGTTTGTATCATGGTGGACGCATAAGCAAGGCTGAACAGGGATATTTTAGTACATGGACACCTTTTCCATGTATGCTCTCAGAAAGGGGAACAGGATATACATCAGGGACCAGGCCTCCTCCTGTCAGTCCCAACTGGACAACAGTGAGGCAGAACAAAGGCTACTGTCTCCCGGGAAAGATCAAGAACAGCCATGCTATTTTTTCTCAAAATCCCAGTTTCTCCATTTGATGACTTCTAGATGGAGGCACAATATACCTCAGTATTTCTACCAATCCACTGCCATGTGCTGACCCTATTGCATTTTGAAAAGAATTAGCAGAAGGAGAAACGTTCTGATGATTAAAAATTAAGTACGCTTTACTATTTTTGAAAGAAGCAAGCACGGAACATGCTTTTTTATTTTGATGTTAGACTTTCCATCCCTGCGTTTTCCTTTATGATACCAGCTCTTCTGTTACTCAATTCATCAGAGCAGTTAACTTTCTAGAAAAAGAAGAGTGCTAGTTATTTTATCTAAGTGTGTATATGTAATTATTTTAATAATAGTAGTGGATGATTTATTGGCTTAGATCTAAAATTAGACCATTAAATGGTAGTATATGAAATTATCCTGAATAAATGTCTCATTTTCTGTTACCAAAATATTTTTTGCTGTTGTCTTTAAGTTGTGCTATAGTCATAATTGCCTTTGAATTGGTAGCACTAATAGGCCTGTTAAAATATTGAGTGTTGCAGACTGATTGGGTGTGATTCCAACAGGAAATACTATCTTGTGTAGCTTGACTGTGCTCCAAATCCTCTTGATTGCTGAAGATTTTGCAGAGTTTAGGGAAACTGAATGATGTTGGTGGCATGCCACAAGATATCATAAAGCAAAGCCAAGAGGAATTATCAAAGATTATGCAAACTTGGTTTTTTTTAACTGCATTTTCTCAAAAATTAAATGTCATTATATTGGTCCTGGAATAGAAGCAACATTACTAACCCAAAATTTAAGATATTCCCCTGATCTACAGGTCCCAGAGTTTTATTAATAATTATGGTCTTGGAAAAATATTCCTGAAATTGTAAAGAATATTCTTTCTTGTCCTCTGTTTTCCTTTCTCCATTGTCCACTTATAACCTGCAGAGTAACAAAACTACGAGTCGAGAGAATTTGCAGGTGAGAAGCTGTATGCAGTTGGCAGCTGTGAAGATGTTAATTTCTCCTTTTTTTTAATCATGACTGTGGAAGTACTTAGAAGGCTGTGTCATTATTAAAAAGGAAAAGAAACTTGAAATTATCAGGAAAATAGGTTTCAAAATACTTAGACTTCTTTTTGTTTTTCCACATGATCATGCGAGCAAGGCTTTCAGCATTGTGGTATCCGGGACAGAACAGAGATGTAAACTGCACATTGGCAGTATTTGGAAATTGAGTGCTTTTGGCAACAGCTTGCTTCCAGATGCATGATATTATGGGCTCCAGAAAACTAACAAGGGTCATCACACTAAGGAAAGGTAGAATATATCAGTAATCTTTCAGTAATCCTGTTTCATGCACTACTGTGTACTCCTCATCATCAGTGATGGGCAAAGAAGGGGGTGACAGCTAAGGAATTTTCTCTTTAGGATCCCTGAGGACAGGTTGGACAAACATTTATCAGGAATGACACTTGTGATCTCTTCCAGTTCTGGGATACTGAAATTTACAATAATTTGAGGGAATAAACCCCCGCAGAACAGCCTATAGATATATATAACTAATGCCTTGAAGTTTAGGCATATTAGTGTAGTGAAAACAGAGCATGGCTCAGACCCGTCTTTCATTTTGACAGTTGTAAAGTGTAACTTGTAAAAATAAATTACTAGAGGGTAACATAAAGTAAGATTCATTAATAAGTTTATGTGTTATTTATTTTGGGGAGGAGAATTTAATAGTAATATTGATGAAATTAAGTAGCATTAGTAATTAAGAGCCACAAATTATAAGTTTCATAATTGCAAGTGATGAATTCTGTTGAAGGTTTATCTTAAAAGTACATATCAAACTGGACATTGCAAAATGTAAAAAAGATAGATGTTTTTGAACTTTTAATCCCTATTATGAATTTAATAACTGTATTTTCCCAAGGCAATAAAATATCTTTGCCATACAAAAGCAGTTCCAATGGAAAGCCTAAATTTTCTTGGGGTCAGATCTCATTCCTTTAGTAGCAAAAGACATCCCATTCCTGAGTTAATACACAATACGCATTTGGAATTATAGTTAGCTTATTGAAGCAGAATCAGAAACTCCCAACTATTCTTTTCACCCAGGTATATATATGAAATGTGTGAATATATAATATAATATAATATATTATAATATATATAATATAATATATTATAATATAATATAATATAATATAATATAATATAATATAATATAATATAATATAATATAATATAATATAATATAATATAATATAATATAATATAATATAATATAATATATATAATAGTCAAATCCTCCTTAGAGGAAACAACCAGAAAAAAATAAAATATAATGTTATATATTAACCCTTGAGACAAAGTGAGGGCATATCCTTGCTAAAGTAACTGTCCAAGTGATCTTTGTATGCTTTGGATACATAGCATAGCCCGTGGATGGTTTTATACAAATGCATAGTTTAAGTTAAATGAATGAACAGATAAATGTTATATGTGGATATATAAATAGAAATTTGAAATAAAATGTTTTCTTTACAAAGCTTCAGCTTTGTAATCAGGCATCTCAAGAAATTAAAAAGAATTCAGTTTATTTTGATGAGACCTTTAAAAATTTTTAACAAAGCAGCTTTTATGAAATTAGGAATTTTGAAACAAGTAAAAAGCAGAAAAAATAAACACATAAAAGTTTCAATTTTCTATTTTGAACAAGTGCTTTTTAAGAAGTGTAACTAGATTATTTTAGGATGAAATATGTAATGGTTGTAAAATATTTATTATACGAGCAAATAAATTACAATTCAAGCTATTATACTATCACTGATAGATTAAAGCTGAGATCTGAACATCAGACTGAGAGGTGGTAATTGAGACATCTTTCCATAATTTGCTCCCTTCAAATTTTAAGAATATAAAAAGCTTCTTCTCTTACTCCTGTTTATCTATTTGGTTTTAAGATAAATTCTACTGTGATGTAGTTGTTATTAGGTGTTTGACATTTCTAATGTCTTTAATATAGCCATTTTTATTAATTATTCATCTGATAAAATGTATTTTATCAGCTTGTGTCTGCAAGCTTAACAAATTTGAGACCTATAAAACAGTTTCAATAAATTTGTTGACATATTTTCACTTCCCATGTAAACAATCACCTACAATCATTTCTTTAAAAATACCTGTCCTAAAAAAATTTCCATAGCTGAGCCTTTTTGCTCCAAGAGTTGTGACAGTTGGTCTCTTGTCAAATACCCAAAGACATTGGCCAGAACAATGCCCAGGGGTGTAACATGTAAAGTAACTCATTCTTCATCTACATGAGAGTATGAGAGGCTTGCACAAGGCTTGCAAAAGAATGGTTTAAACTGTGATATAAGATACTATAAAAATTACATTCAAGCTATTTTAAGAAAAAATTATTATCTTTGTATCTTCATATTATTCAAGTATTATTTTTACAGCATGGACTGCAGCTGTGAAAAACAATTACAAAAAAAAAATAGAGATCTGGGTAAATTTAAGTTGATAAATGGCCAGATTCTGACAGGTGTAAACTGGCATAGCTTTGTGGAAGATTGGCTCAGAAGGAGTCTCTGGCTTGGGCTATGCATAATTAAACATACAGACATCATGACTATTTGATTTAACTTTGCTTAATGCATCTGAGCCTGCAGTATTGCTTAGGGGAACAAAATAAATGGCTTTGGATATAACCATTAGCTTTTTCTTTCTGATTACTCCATTATATTTGAGCTCATTTTTTTCTGCCCAGAAGCTTCAAACCATGAATTGGGAATGACATTTCACTAAGGAAAGTAGCACAGATAAGTAAAAGGCACATGGATATATCAACCTGTCATAACTTTCTTTGATAAAAAGACAATAAAATGCTGGGGGATAATAACACATTATCTGTTCAGAAATATCTAGAATATCTAGAATAACTGAAGAAAATACCCTGGTTAATCACTGCACAGAGGTGCCATAGTGGCACAGTATTATACTGACAGAATCTGTATTACTTTTTTATAGCAGAGATGCCAGTCTGAGCTCCGACTTGCATTTTTGTAACCTTGGGGAAAATAATCTGGGATCTGCTGATACAGAGAGTGGAAAAAATGCATTTTCCAACATAGGAAATACTATGAATGGCTTTTGAAGGATTCATCTTTTTTTTTTTTTTTTTTTTTTTTTTTTTTTTTTTTTTTTCCCCTTAGGAGAGTTATGGCAGAAGTTGGGATATGCCTCAGATTCATTTGACAAAGCACATTGTCAATCTTTGACTACTAAAATATACATGAGTTTGAAGGAACACACATTCCACACAAGGCTTCTTCTAGTCTCCTATTTTTTGGAGGGGAGGGAAGGGAAGGCAAAAAGAAAGAAATACATCATTCAGAAAAATTTATTTTTGAGATTGACATATATAACATCAAAGTTTTCCTTCGTGTCCTTTACTTTTTGTCCTGGAAAAAAAAGTTCTTGTATTTATGAAATATAAAATTATATTCTGTAGAATGTGGGCAATTGGCCTTGGACAGGCTCAAGAGGCAAAGAATCACAGAAGAATTAAAAGCAGAAGAGAAAAATTAATCTTTTACTTATCATAAATGGAAGCTTGTGTTTCGTTTGTATTACATACGAACTAACAACTTCCATATTTTCTTATGTAGAAATTTTCTTAAGTAGAGAGATGATGGGTTAAGCTAGTTGAAATTTTATAGTTGTCAGCTGAGAAAGATGACTCCTTCATCTAATCTTTTGATGACAGCTTTTGTTCCTCCTAACAAATAGGAAATTTGAAGTCTCAGTTTTCAATGCCAAATTCCTTGTTTTCCTCTTTTTACTGATGAATTTAAGAAAAAAAAAAAAGAGAAAACCTCCAAAAGTAATAGGTTATCTCCCATTCTTCTTTGTTATAATCATGTTTACTAGACAATGGTGTAATCACAAGCACCTTCCCCAGGGAATATGATGGAACATACGCTGAGTTTTATTAATCCAAAGTGGTGATAAAATTAGCACAAATAATCAACTATTCACACAGCAAATTAAGAATGGGAAAAAGCTAACGTAGAAAGTCCTCATTACATCAAACATGTATCAGGAATAAATGCAAGCATATATTTTCCCAAAACAAAATGTGCCTTTTTCCCATCTCCCTACAATTAACATACACATATTATAAATACATTTTTCTCTAAAATTTTCCCTGGATTGATCTTTGGACCTATACCAAACTGGACATAAACCAGAGCAATAGTACATGGCAAGAAAATAACAGATGTACTTAACTAAGGTCAACTTGTAGTTCTATCTTTCCCTTTTAATAGAGGATAGGCAATCAAGAAGGAAGATATAATACTTCCTGATTTCCTTTTTTTTTTTTTTTTTTTTTTTTTTTTGAAATAGATGAATTTACTGGGAATTCAATAAAAATAATGTTAAGAATAACTGTCATTTTTTGCTCGCTGCACACAAAATAATACATTAGAGGTAAAATGCTCCATTTACTGTGGCAGCAGTTTGGAGATTTTTGGCACAGCCAGGAAACTCTGACTCGAGTTTCTCCTGGAACACTTGTTTTGGCTTTTTGTGATTAATGTTATTAAAGGGCCCTTCAAAATGGCTATTTTGCACCTTAGTTGAAATGATGCCTGATTCTTAAGACTTTTCAAGACTCAAAGGAAGAGGACAAATGGTAGATATCAGTCATACAGATTGACCTTACAAATATTGATAGCAAGGACCAGGGTGCGAGGATGACCACAGAAAAGAAAGAGAAAATTACATAGATGGACAGACATCTGGGTGAGACAGGTGAAAAAGGGAAGAGTGGGTGAACTTATTCTTTGCATATTTTGTCCTCATCAATTTATGCTGCATCTACATTGTTTTTAAGGCATTAATGTTCTCCACCAGAAGCCAGAAGATTTTTCTTCCTCAAGAGTCTTCTAAGAAATTACAGTGTTCTTGAAGCCAGCTCCCCCTTCAGTCACTGGGCATTTACTTGATTCACCTGAGGCCTCATCCAACCTCCTGAAACTCCCATAAATTATTTCTCTCTCATGCTGATCATAATAATGGAAACTTGCAGCTGTAGTTGTTAGCCAACAAGAATAACATCAAAATGGTGGATTTGCTGCACATTTGCATCCACATGTGTCCCAGTCGCTCTTCTTTTTCTAGACATTTTTTCTCCTTAGACTTCTAAGTATCCCCTTGAAGTGGGTTCCTTTCTGCAAATTTCTTGTAATTATGGCTCATCTTTCTGTGGGTTGTGAAAAGATAGAAGAGACTTTTTGTTGCATAATCCTTTAAGGCTCTGTCCACACTTAACTCATGGAGAGTCCTATGTGAAGGGTCTGGCCTCTCTAGTGATTTAAGTGGAACTTGGAAATTCCTGTTCATATGCGCTAAACACAACCAAATGAGAATTGAACCTGACTTGGACGTTGAATGCAATTGCTCTGGGTTGTTTTGTTTTTTTTTTTTTTTTGCAATTGTTCTGGATTTTTTTTCAACTATCACAGCAGACATCCTGTCAAGGTAAATTTTTTTCAAACTAGATCTGTATCATGCGGGTGGAGTATAGGGGCAGAGTGCAAAATCCTGCACTTTGCAGGACAGGGCCTAGCCCTAATTTCCTGGTTTCATTGGCTGAGTTGTGGGTACTGGAACTTAGTTATGAGTTTTCTTTAATTAAATCCCTCATTCACATATTCCTGGCATCTAATGACCTGTGGGGAAGAACGAGTTCTATTATTTGAAGCCACATCAATGGTTCTGTCACTAGGATTAGACTACCAGCTATTACTTTCCAAGAGTAGGTGTCCAAAATTAAAATCTATTAAAGACGTTTTGGAAGGCAAGTATGGCCTCATACTTAAGGACAGTAGTCAACCTGTAACTATGGGATATTAAAATAAAACTTTCCCAGGACAAAGAATAACTTGTAACAGGGCATTCTGAGGCTTTTTGCTTCTACCACTGAAGCAACTGGTACCAAATATTGATGGTGGAGAGCTCGAATACCTGTCTGCTCATCCAGTGTGAGACATTTTTATCTCTGGGAAGGAAAAACTGCATAGCCACATATGTCTACAAATTGCTTAATCTTTATCTAGAATTGAATATTCCAGACTTTGTTGGGATTCACTTAAATGCTTTTTGGTGGTTAGCATGGATTGGTTTAGCCTCTGTCAGGCAATAAACTGGTATCATTATAACCCAGATGGTAAAGACAAGTTATTACTCAGTCTGCAATGGCAAACAGCATCAATCATTATATTAAATTCTACATAGAAATATCACTGGATAGATCAGTACTTATGGTCCTGCATCATTCTGTGTAAATATTTTCAGTGAGCTGTTGAAAGTAGTTTCTACGTAGTATGGAGAATTCAGCAGGTGTGCTGGACACACGGTTGAGTGTTCCTTGCAAGAGCTTTGAACTTGCACAAGGAAGGGCTGATTGTTGATTGGGAGGGCTGAGCTGAAGAGAAAAGCAATGAATTTGTCAGTAACTGAAATGTTGTAAGATCTATTTGTTTCAGGAGTTTGGAGCCCAAGGAATATCCTGGTTCAGCTCTGCTAAAATAGAGGAATGGGTGGGAAAACATTGTGAAGCCGTGACCAGAAGGTTTTGTTTTCCTGTGAATTTGCCAACACATGGCCCCTGATAGGAAAAAAAAAAAAAAAAAAAAAAAAAGCTGATGTAATTTGCCTCTATATTTGATTACTAATTGGCTTACATAGAATTGCATGTTATACCATCTCAGGTTATGTCTCTTCCTGGCTGAATGTGTGCCCTCACTAGCCTAAGCTACATTCAGCGGTGCGTTCCAGGTGTGCACCAGCACAATATAAATACACATACACAATACTCACATCAAACACACATGCACATCTTCATGCACATGCACAGACAGATATATATAAACTATCTATACACCAAATAAATACCCCACCACTCTTACATGTGTGTGTGAGGTCCTGTACAGAGCAAATTCAAGCACATGCCTCCAGTGGGAGCAAAGACACACTCCATGAAGGTTGGCAATAAAGATGGACTGAGGGAAAAAACGAAAAATATGCTGTGATAAGTATCAAAAGATAAGGTTTCCATATAGCTACAAAAACTGATTGCAGACCAATACATGAATGCATTTGTGAAGGACTAGGTCGCAATTCTTACTGTATGTATGACACCAATAATCTGATGCACACTGTCTGGTTATTGAATTATGAGTAATGCCTAAGAAATTGTTTCTGAGAGTTAAAGCCCTTTGTGACACTCACTTGGCTCAAACACTGTTGACATACTCTAACAGTGGATCAGATCTTCTCTCTGAGTGCAGTCATTCACCTGAATATGAGTGGGCTACCAGGTGTGTTCTTTCAGCAAGAAAATTTTGTTCTTAAACAAAGAAATTCACTTCCATAGAGTTCATCTAAATATCAGAGTAATTTCCTGCCTGTCTTGGATCTATGCTTCCAGAACTTCTTCCAATTTATATTTGGGAAGAAGAAAATAGATATATTTGCCAGAGTAGTTAACTCACTTCTCTGTTGTATCTATGAGGTGAAAAACTCAATACTTTCCATATAAGAGTTAGGTAATTCCTATTCTTCTATGTTTCTTCTCATAATAGAGAGAATAATGTTTCTTAACAGTATTGGTCCTTTTATTTTCTAGGAGGTGAATTAAAATTTTCTTTTTCATTTCATATGCATTTTCTGATTAGAAAACCTGATATGCCCTGATATAATTTTATTTTCAACATATAAACGGACCAAATTGAGAAAGTTTACATAATAAATGAATTCTTGTGCTCTGTATGTAGTTTAGCACTTTTTCTATATGATTTCAAGTCTGAGAACACACTGCACACCCTGTTTGTCAGAGTCAGGTACATCTGATCAATATTATTTGTAAAAAAGCCTTTATAATAATTTTCCACTGAATTTTGTGTAAAGATAAATGACTATGGTGTGCAAGCCAATAATTAACATATCTTCTCTACTAATCTGAGCACCTGATATTAAAATATTTTGCATTAAGGACCATCAGTGAGAGATTTTTCTTTTTTTTTTTTTTTTCCCTTCATCATCATGTAAATTCCATTGTGCATCACTCATTTTGAAATTTCCCACCTATACAACAATTTTCTTACACAATCTGGACATGAAAAGGGATAAAAGAAAGACAATTACTACTTGTTTACAAGTTGAGGTTGGATATTTGACATCTAAACTCAGAGCACAAGCAGAAGTACTTGTCTAGGTCCACTGACATCAATGAGAACTTCAACAGGACCTGATTTGGAAAGAAAATATTAGGCCCAGGAATGAACTGTTAAAACTAGGGTGAGTTCTAAAACGTGTAACTTTGAGAAAGAAGGTGGAAAGAAAAAAAATTAGCTAGCAGAGGTAAGCGTGTAAAGAAATGAAACAGAAAATGCATGGTGTCATCCAAGTCACATTGTTTCAGTTCAGTAAGATTTCACAAAGCTGCCTGAATAACTCTAAAACTGAAACAAGAACATTTTCATGAAGCGACTTCAATATTACAGAACAACCCAGGAGGTCTGTAAACCTGCTAAAATATTAAGAAATACATAGCTCTTAAAAGAGCAGTTCTTAAATCAGCTTCCAGGTGGAATATGAAAAAAACGTTCCCAAGGTTTCAAAATAACACTGTTGCATTGAGAGCTGATGCTGCTCAGTTCATTTAGAAAATACTATAAACTACTTTACTATGGGAAATTGGTAAAGGAATCTTTCATTAACAGGAAAGATTGGCCTGTGCACTGCAAATAAAGAGATGCTTACATAATTTTGAGAGATCTTTCAAAGAGTCAATATCCTTCTGCTGTGGCTTACTGTGAGCACCATAATAAACTTGCCATTTTTAATAACATTAAAATGCCATAATTAAGTAATTGCATTGTGGGGGAAATGCTTGCACTTTGGACAGATACACAATTAGATTTTTAGTAATTCCTGAGGCTTTTTGTTATAAACAAAAGCTTTCACACTTAAACACAGCTTCAAGAGGCACTTGTCAGCCTGTGTCAAATTTAGTCTGAGACCAAGTTCTGTGAGGTTTATAAAACCTAAAATTTTAGGCTAGCTAAATAATTTGTTTAATTGCAAAAATACTCCTCATGTTCATTTAAGCCTGACTAATTTCATACTAGGACACAATATGAATACTCCTTTTCAAGGTTCAGTTGTTAAAAGAAATAAAATAAAACAAATTATATTTACCTTTGTCACAACCCATTCAAGAATAGGCCAAATAGATTTCCTCACCATTTCCTCCATTGTCTGATTGGTTGTTGTGTTCTTTGCATGAACACTGCTGAATTGACTACCATTGTTCCATGGCTAGGACAGCAGGTGAGACACACAGACTTCAGTGCCCACCTTGGTTTTGTTCTGAGCCCAATATTTCAGAGGGTTTGGCTCTCAGTTACATCTTTCAAGTTAAATTTGAGATGAGAGTGGAAATAACTCAAACCTTCATGAAGCATACAAAGGGAAACACAGATCCTTGAAGATCTTAATTTTGTCAGAGATCCTGCATAGAAGTGGGTATGATAAGGTGTGGGCTTTTTGAATGTAGCCACTGCTTGGACAACTAGTTCAGCCCATCTGACTCAACTAGAAATAATATCAGTTTATATGTAAGGCTGTAGAAATGCAGAGGTGTGTGTTTTATATCAGACTTTGTTAAAATTAAATATTTAAGTTTGGATATGTAATGCAAATATAAGGTATGTACAAGTATTTCCAGATAAGGTTGGTAGTTTGGATTTTGTAGAGGTTTCTGGTTTATTTTAAATGCATGAAAATGAAGAGTTTACATGATGAAATTATGTGAATTTCTAATGAAATGAAAATTATTATTTTTATCTAGCTGTAGTAGCTGGTCTGGATTGGCAACAGTAAAACAGAACTCTGGAAATGGCAAAACAAATCTGGTTGGGAGAGAGGAGAGAGAAAATTTCAGAGATGAAAGATGAAGGAGGTATGTGTACCAGAATGTGAACAGTAATGGCCCTTATATTTAAGCTTCATTAAGGGACATTTAAGAATCATTACAACTATTTTTCATAAAGCTTTTAAGAGAACATCCTTTGTGCACCATCACATAACAGTGTAATGAATAAATAAATTAACAAGATACATCAGAAATTGATTTAAAACAACCTTATGGCCAGTCCAAACTGTTTTTCGTGCCGTAATTTGATCTAATGTATCAGACTTTCTATATATTTAGGAAAATACACAGAGGAGCCTTGTTCACTTGTCTTGAGCAGAAAAACAATTACAAAAGGTTTTTCTAACTCGAATGAATAAACATCTAAGGTTTCTTGCTTTTAAGCTTTTGTGCTGTTTACCAAAATCAAGAGAACAGAATTTGTCATGAAATTTTGATATACACCTCACAATACAAGGGCTGCAGCTCATGAAGAAATCCTGATTGAAAGATTTATCTTCTGGAAGAAATCCATGTGGATAAAGTGGCTAGATAAGAGAAGATGGAATAGCATACAGTAGAAATAGGTTCTTATGCTTTTTGCAAATGGCATTCTTTTGTTCATTGTGTAAAATATTCCAATAGAAAGGTTCAGTGTGCATATTAAGTGATGAGATTTAGAAGCACCAGATATGAAGCCCACACACACTACCTCTGTCTCAGAAATCAAGTTTAATGGAGTATAACATAATAATAATATTAAGCTTGCTTTCTGGGTCATCTGAGAAACACCTGGACAGCAATCAATTGCGAATATGTGCAGAAAAATAACAAGCTTTCCTCTGTGGGTTGCTGTCCCAACAGAAAGCACAGTACAAAGTAAGACTGCTGTATAAGAAAAACAGCATTGGGTCCCCTTTCCCTTTTTTATTCCTGCAGCAATAGCTTGTTTGCTATTAATTAAAGAGCAGTTTGGCTTTTGGGCAAAGAAGCCCAAATAATCTAATAATATTATTTCTTCCTACAAATCTTATTCACAGTCATGAAAACATTTCTTTTGTTAAAACATAGACTGGAGTTGTTTCAGGAAAATGCTGAGGTTTGCACTGAAATCTGCAGAAAGATGCTTTGGAGTGGAGCAATAATAATCACAATTAGATCAAGCTGAATATGGCTATCTTACACATAAATTCCTTTATTATTTCATCTCTCTTATTACCAATAGTCCTAAAATGTTTTGCCACTTTTTTCAGTTTGAGCTGTATTTCGCACATAGTTAAAGCTTGCCACGGAAGTCTTGATAATTTATTTTACAGTCTGTGACAGATTTCTCTTTTGAAAGTTGGAGTAAGCATAAATTTGGTTAGCACAGGAAGGATAGGAAGAGTTTGCATGGTCTATAATTGTGGTCATCTGTATCCAGCCAAAGGGAAACCTCTAATTTTCTAGCTTATGTAATTGAATTTTTAACCGGTGCACAGTGAAAAGTCTTTTTTTTTTTTTTTTTTTCCTTTCTTATTATGAGAGAAACAAATTAGAATTATAACATATGAAGACTCCAACATTTAAATAAGGAAATATTGGTCTATTCTTGACATTTCCTCTTCTGAAAACAAACAAACGCCAAAAATACTGAACAAAACCAGACATACATATACACAACGAAACCTGGAGGAAAGACTTGAATGTTTTACAAACAAATCACTTCTGATAATCAAAATTGCCTTGCTATTTAGTCAAGGAATTTGGGTTTAGCAGGAATACTAAGGATTTTAAAAGACAACCATATACATGTTTCATTTTATACTTTCTATTTTTTTCTCCTTTCAGTGATAGCATATGAACAGTTAGTGACTAGCAAGTATCTGAGAAACTGAAAAGTGATAGCAGTCTTGGCTTAGGATACTGCCATGGGAAAGAAGTGACCCAGGTACACTGTCTTGTCTTAAACTGCACTTTGTTTATGAGTCTCATTTTAAACAAAGGAGAAAGAAAAGCTATTTGTGGTAACATCTATAACGTATTAGGATCTCTATGGATACTCACACAGCTGTGAATTATGCTTCAAGAATTCTGAAAACTGAAGTCAATCAGAGTTAAAGAAAAATGGTAGTTTTGGGGGTTAGCTCTTGTTCAGAGCTGCATATAAACAAATGCTCTAGAGCAAGCAACTTCAGTAAGAAATTATATTTTATTTCTAATGTTAAGAATGAAACAACAATTGCCAAACCTCATTCTTTGAAGAAAATATAGTCACTGTAATGTAAATTAAAGGATAGGAGGCATTTTTCTCAGGCTTTATGTGTTTGCATAGGGTGCTTTATTATAAACTAATTTTACAGTACCCAGACCTACTGTCTCTTAAACTGTGTGTAATGGGTCTCGTGAAAAGCAAAGAGCCCTCCCAGGACTCCTAAGGACCTTCTCCATTGATCTTTCAGGTCTCTGTCTTTTCAGAGAGTCAGGCTGTTATGACATGCTGTCTGTTGCAGCAGTAATGTACAGAATGAGCCTCATGAGCATCAGTTAAAGTGTGATTTAGGCATTGGGATGTAAAATATGTCTGTAAATATGTCTGTACTCTACTTCAAGCACAGTCTGGTTCAATATGAACTTTTGCAATTAGTAAACCTCAGTCAACCTGACTGGAGAGGCATGGCACAGATGTGCTGCTTCCCCCCTCTCTGTGTCCTGCCATTCCAGTGTGTACTCCAGCTTACCCTTTGACATCAGTGGAGAAGACCACTGGGATCTTTTTTTGGTCCATAAGTGTTTGGTCTTGTGCAGAAAGAAAAGGACCATTTTGTTTGTACTCTCTCTTTATATGATTTTGCAAATTTTTGTAGTGAAGCTACATTCAATGAAGCCAGAAGACTTCTTTCCAACAACCCACGGAATGATGCCATGAGGAGTGAATGAGATTATCTAGTGCGTAGACCCATGAACTAGTCTCTCATAAATGGTGTAGGGAGCAAAAGAACAATAACCATCTAGACCAAACTTACAGTAGAGAAACTCTGATAAGAGAAAATTATTTGAACCATAGAGTATAAAATGTCACAGTATTCAATTTCAATACGTCAAACATAGGCGTATTATCTTCCTGCAAATAAGGTGAATGTATCCGGACGCTTATCTCTATTTTGTTATGCACTGATATGATGTCTCCTGCAATTCACATGGGGGTTGATCTGAAGTCTGCTAAAATCAAAATGAGTCTTTGTATAGCATTCACTGATTCATGAATCAGACCTCCAAATAATAATAGTGAGCTGAATTTCTTAAACTCTGAAGTGTGTCTCATTTTGGACAAGCATTTAAAAGCAAGAATGTTTCTCCCAATTGGACCAAAGCCTGCTTACTTGTGATTTCTAGAAATCATTCTAAGCTCCTGCAAGGGATGGTTTGGGATTCAGCTCATTTTCATTCTGCCTGAACTGATCTGTATCACAGAGTCTGTCATTATTCTGCCTTTTATAGCATTTCTGTTTACGGTTTATCAAAAGTCCAATTCAAATTATCCTGGGTTCACTGGAAAATTTCTCAAGCATTTGATAAGCCTGACCCTGTGAGAATATCTGTC
This sequence comes from Vidua macroura, assembly GCF_024509145.1. Classification (NCBI taxonomy): domain Eukaryota; kingdom Metazoa; phylum Chordata; class Aves; order Passeriformes; family Viduidae; genus Vidua; species Vidua macroura. Next base: position 47,990,593 of record NC_071572.1, on the reverse strand, counting down.
AAGTCTTTTGAATAATTAACTGAAAAATTACCAGTACCATTTGCATCCTCAGGCTAATTTGCCTGCTATTATAGATGAGAAAGTTTCTGCCATGTGTTGATCAGGAAACAAAGGAGCTAGGAAGAGTAAATGCATAAAAAGGAATAGAAATAACAAGGTAATTATTAAAATATAGAAATGGAAAATAGTATGCTTTGACCTAGAGAACTAAAATAATTCAAAGACATTCTTAAAGGCAAAATATGATTTACAACAATAAATGGGAACAGTGCTTTAGGTCTTCAGAGATACTTTAGCATCTAATTCAACTGCCCTGTAGTCTTTACCTATATATTTGCCTAAGATATGTAATTTTTCCACTGATGTGCAGGTCTAGTGGGGTAATTGGGCTCCCCAAAGCCCAGAACTCTACCTTAAGCAAAGTCTCACTGATTCTGAGGCAACCCTCCTACAAAAAATGAAGTTTAATTAGCTGCAACCGTTCCAAATTCCCCTAAAAAGCTTACAGATCTATATAGTTTGGGTTCATTGTGTGCTTCCTAAGCTTTCTTCTGTGATGAAGAAGGAAGGAAGGAAGGCTGAGGATCAGATCCATGCCGCTCCTCAAGGCTTTGATATGATCTCCATCTCATATCACACAGACCATCCTAGGTGCTGCACAGTTGCCCAAGGTTGGATTAAATATTTTACCTTGTGTACATTTCAAAATACACATTGACACCTATTTCTCATCAATCAGCTGCTAAAACCCACATCCCTTTCTTCTTTTCCATTTCATCCAGCTTAGCTGCTATTGGGCTATTTAGCAGATATCTAACCTCCACTACTACTGTTAGAGGGGATCCTGGAAATATAATAAGGTCCAAGATCTGACAGCAGAACCCTTGAGACTTAGCTAGTGGAATGTCTATATGCTTTGAAAGAGCTCATCTGTGTGCATCTGTTACTTGAGATAATCATTTGGGAAAAAAAAAAAACACCAACAAACATACTAGAAAACTTTCTCTCTTCAAAAATTGAAATTGTTCAGCCATAAGGAAGGCAAGCACTGAGAATTTACAAAACTCATAGCTGCAATCTCTGCTGCAGAAAGACAAGACAAATGAAATATAGTCTGAAAAAGACTGAATAAATGCTACTTGTTCTAACAGAAATTAATTATACATTTAGTGGCATTAACACACAGAAATTAGATCATGAAGGTCCTTGTTAGTTTATCACTTGGGTTAGTAGGGTTAAATCCAGCAGGAAGTAATTTGGAAATTTCCTGAGCAAAAGCTGAGTGAGAAATGAATAAACCTGCAGAACAACTTTATAAAAGCAGACTATAACTTACAAGTGGAGATCGCTGTGACTTAAGGTGGAAGAAATCTATTTAACACAGGAAGGCCTAATTTGTGTATCAAGATATAGAAGAATGTACAGCTGGAGACCAGAAAGAACTTGCATCTGCACATGAACCACCTTGTATGAATGATAGATCTGTGGAAGCCATCCTCATTACCCTCCTGCTTGGTCTCACACTGGCTACTGCCAGAGGCAAGATGTTAAAGGAGAGTTCACTTCCCTAGCACATGACCTAATGGCTGTTGGGTTTGGTTGTTCCATGGGAGAAGCAGAAGAGACAGTTTAACATACTAAGAAAGTGACTCCTTGTGTGCCTAAGGCATACTTTTATTCCCTATCTTCTAAGCTGAAGTGTTATGTCAGTTAGTAGCACATTTCTGTGGTAAACAATTCTAATGAGTATGATAAATTCAGTGGTAAAATTGGAAGTAGAAGGGAAAAAAAAGCTGGTGATATTGAAAGGCCATTTCCACTTTATATCTTAGAATTCAACATCAAAAGCCATGGATGGCCTCAGATTTAGTAGTGTATGTCTTGTGAACACCATTTAGGAAACATTTGGCTAGAGGGTTTAACCCATTGCACTATTACACAGAGATATTTTTTTGATTGAGTGCTTGCTTATTAGGGAAAAACTGCTCTTGAAATGAAAACCTATTATCAAATTTTCATTGAAGGAATTGGCTATTCAGGAAAAAAAAAAAAAAGGGGGAACATTAATGCTATGTTTTATCCAGGCAGCAGCAAAAGGAAGTTGTTTTAAAGGCATAACTGTAAAACTCACCTAATGTTTGATCTGACTGAATGCAGAAGGGTTGCACCAGGTCAGGTTCTGTCTTCCTAAGCCTCTGACAAATGTCTCTGTGTTTGAGATTGTGCTGCTTCTGCTGACTGTGATTACTGATGAGACTCCAGCAATATTATATGTTATACCCCAAATGTGGGACCTTTTCCACTGCTCTGTTGGAATTTCTCTTATTTCCAGTGTCTATTATAAAATAAGCTGCATTGATCAGCACTGTATACCTGTTGCTTATTTTAGTGTCCTGAAGGAGATTTAAAAAAAATAAACAGAAGGAAAGAAAAAAAATCTGCTACTTTATCATTGAAGTGGCGAGGCTGCAAGGGGAAGTAGTTAATTCCCCATGGGTAGGCACAAACATTCCTTCACTTGTGACATGTGTAAAGGTTGCTGTTTGGAGCAAACTCTTTTCAGGACCCATTTCTTCTGGGCACTTACATTTCTAAACCCCTCAAGAGGGTTGTACTTCTCAAAAAGAGAGTGGAAGCTCTGGTGTTCTGGGCTAAGATTACACCAGCATTTTTGTGAACAAACTTTGGATCAATCCAGAGTTGGAAGTGAACATGAAAAGTGTCAGTAACTCTTTTATAAGTCTTTTTGTGGTGCATCTGATTGACCCGCATTACGATGTACAATAGCATGAAAGAGTGTTAGTAATCAGTGCTAATGAATACATGTACCTACCTGATTCATATCCTGGGCATTACTCCTCACTAATGCTTTTGTTTTGCATTCATTAAAATTCCCATCATGACAGAAAATGCTGAACATTTACTATAACAAAAACAAAAGCAAACAAAAAATGAGACACATTTATTGTAAATTTCAGTCAAAAAAGATACAAATAAGGAAATACCACAGCACTGGGACATTGTCCCAGTCCTACTTTACTTTAGTTCATTAATTGTTTGTAGAAAAGATATTTACAGTGAGACCTCAGGCAAATATTCAGAGCAAGCTTGCAGCATAATCCTTCTCTGTCATTCCCCCCGCCCCTTCCCCCACCTGCAAAGGAGACTGGTTATTCCTTTTTTTTTCACTTTAGAGTCCAGGAAGGACTTAGAGAAATTGTCTTCACAGTTTAGATTTATGTTAGCTTTTCATCAACCTCCTATAACATTTTTACTGAGAAGGAAGGGAGAAAAAGGGTTCATTTGGGGAAGGCACTGTGATATCACAAAAAAGATTGGGGAATGTGAAATAGGCTTGTGCAGTGACAAGACAAAAAGGCTTCTTTGCATGTAAGCATGTCAGACACCATCACAAAGAAGGCTAATAAACCGTTTTTCTGCACTTTTCTTTTTCTTTGCCACTTACTACCAAGAAGATGTGCTTGATGTGATTATTTGTAGGAGGTCAGGAATGGAGAAACCCAGTATATAAAGAAAGGTGGAAGGGCCAGCTGTGCTCAGAAGGATGATTGTGCAGCTACAAGTCTCTCACAAGCCTGGATGTCCAACTACAGGTATACTTTTCCAACCTGCTAGGGAAAAACAGGGATTTTTTTTTCTCACTGAAAAAAGAAAAGAGAGGAACATACATTCTACTCTTCTGTTCAGTGCTGTGAAAACACTAGCACTAGGATAACATGTTCAGGGTAAAGTCAAACATAGAGGAGTTTTTTGTTCAGATATCATGAGGTTTATTTGCTGATGTGAAGTCTATCATACTGAGCCCTCCAGGGCTGTAGATAAAAAAAAAAAATATTATTTTGAGGGTTAATCTGAGGATTCCTCAGGGACATAAGTATAGAAACCCTCACCTTCCAAGGCAGCAGCTATTGCAGAGGTGCATAAAAGCAGGTATAAATTTACTAAAGAAGACAAAAATATTAAACATAAAGAGTCTTAAAGCATGAAGGAGCAGTTTCTTGAGCATAGACTCAAAATTGGACTTACATGTCCCTTCAGGAAATTAGATGGTGGTGTCCTCCAGGGATCACTTCTACTTCATATCTTCAGTACTGACATAGACAAAGGGATTGAGGGCACCCTCAGAAAATTTGCAGGTGACACCAAGCTGAGTGGTTCAGATGACACACCTGAAGGGTGGGATGCTATCCAGGAGGACCTGGACAAGCTTGAGAAGGCTGGAAATGTCATGAGGTTTAACAAGACCAAGTGCAAGGTTCTGCACTTGGACTGGGGCAATCCCCACTATCAATACAAGCTGGGGAAGTAACAGTTCTTCCAAGAATGACTTGGAGGTGCTGGTGGGTGAGAGGCTGGACATGACCCAGCCATGAGCACTCACAGCCCAGAAAGCCAAACGTGTCCTGGGCTGCATGCAAAGCAGCATGTGCAGCAGGGACAGGGAAGGGATTCTGCCCCTCTGCTCTGCTCTGCTCTGCTCTGCTCTGCTCAGCTCTCCTCTGCTCTGCTCTGCTCTGCTCTGCTCTGCTCTGCTCTGGTGAGAGCCCGCCTGCAGTGCTGCATCAAGCTCTGTTGTCCCAGAAGAGGGAGGACAAGGACCTGTTGGAGACAGTATGGAGTACCTCTCCTGTGAGGAAAGGCTGAGAGAATTGGGATTGTTCAATTTGGAAAAGAGGCGACTCTGGGGTGACCTAATTGCAGCCTTCGAGTACCTGAAGGCAGCCTACAGAAGAGATGGAGAGAGAACATTTACAGGCACGTAATGACAGGACATGGGGGAATGGATCCAAACTGAAAGAGCATGGCTTTAGATTAGATATAAGGAAAAAATTATTTTCTGTGAGGGTGGTAAGGCATTGCAACAAGTTGCCCGGAGAAGCTGTGGATGCCCTGCACTTATAAGTGTTCAAGGCCAGGTTGGATGGGGCCCTGAGCAACCTGGTCTAGTGGAAGGTGGCCACTTATGGCAGGGAGTTTAGAACTACGTGATCTTTAAGGTCTCTTACAATATACACCATTCTGTGATGATTCTGTGAGGTAAATGTGGTTTCCTTTGCAGATTACAGATGTGAAATCCAAAAATTCTGCTTTACATATAGAATGTTTCACAGTTTAACTAAAACCAGAGTGTTTTTCATCCAGGCTATACTGGAATCTCCTCCATGACTTATCTGTATGCATTTTCTTAGCTCATGAGATGAGAGTCCTCTGACTGGGACTTTTTTTCTATAGTGATTATTTCCATTCAGTCAACACAATTAATTCTATTCAAATCTTCCAGACAGTTCACTACCATTAAATCAGCTTGTGTTTGTTTCTTTGGAGGGAGGGGGGGGTTTAGATTTTCTCTGTAATTCATATAATCAACCCTCTGATTCTAGCAATACATGAGGTTTGTGCAGCCCAGTAAGACATTCTAGTTTGTATAATTCAGCTGCAATCCTATTCGGTTGTGTCATTACATGTTGCTCAGTATTTCAGCTGTGCTTTTATGCTTCTCTGATGATGGTATGAATATTTGCCACTCATTGTAGTCCTTCAGATTGCCCCATTTCATAGATGGGGAAAGCAAAGTGTAGAAAGCAAAGCTTTCATTTATTGAGAGAAGGGAAATGCATAGAAGATTTGTGTCAGATTTCTAAAACAGAGTAGTGGAGTAATCACCTACTACTGAATGCAACCTAATTTCAGATAAACACCTAACAATATATGTTGTTATATACATTTTCTAGAGGTACAAATATTGGATTCTGTTGTTTCAACAGTCGTCAGATGGAGTATTAGCGTCAAACCATGGCTGTCCTTCAGGCTTTGCCATCATTCTGTACAACTGGAGTTTCTTTGATGCTGCAAAAGAAGGAAATCAAACAGAAACTCCAAACCAAGAAACCCCAAACAAATAAACAAAAAGTTTCTTTCCTGCAGAAGAGCAAAAATAGACTTCAGCCCATCCCCACTAATTACCCATGTTGAAAGCTTGGCTTTTTAAAGATGCTTAAAAAAATAACTTTGCTGAGGGCAAACACTATCACACTCCTGAATGACGATGGGGAAGCCCAGATTTAGGCATTCTGTCCTTTGGACCTCACCCAAATGATCTGTTTCTCATCCTTACTTCACTTCATGATATGACTCAACTCATTAAACATTTCAGACTCAACTTAGGTCCAAGAGAAAGTGTTTCCATCCTGCCAAAGAGTTCTGAGATGGGGTTCTAGAATCCATCACACTACTAAACAGGGACTTCCTCCTACTCAATTCTGAGTAATAATTTGGAAGTGAGACTTTAGTATTCCTTCTGAATGACTGCACTGTGGTTCAGGATGAATCACTTGTGCAGTAGGTAGATTATGGAGAGGGCAAACTCTGCTGCAATTGATTCTCATTTTGTAGCTGGGGTGGATATTTTTCACTCAGTTCATTAGCTTCACCAGCATCAATTCAGCCTTCCAAAAAAACACACCCTTTTAAAAAATTATTGCAGGAAGAGGAGGCTGAGCAAGCATGGCCACTCATTTCCCTCTGGGCCTCATATCATCCTTCAGGGGGTGCTCTCATAAAGAAAACTAGAGATCTTATAATTTTTTATTCCTTAGTGATAAAGCCACTGCACCTGCTCTGTGATGGCAATCACACCAGTTCCTGTAGTTTCTAACATCCTCCATGCAATGTTTTTACAGACCTTCTTTGGAACTCTTCCACTTGCCTCTCCTGGATTCTCTCTGTTTCCAGATGGAAGATTAGTAACTCATGAGATCAATAAGCTGGAAAAAACCAGTAGCTCAGTAGGCTTCATTTCAAAATTAAGTTGTTCAAATTGAACTAGCTCAGAGCTGGTTGACATTCCCTCTGAACACAGTTTCTCCTATAAAGGCTGAACTGACCTCTTTGGAACGTACCTTCAAAGGCTGCATTACAAAATCTTATTATATCCTTTTGGTATTGCAAGGGCCATAGAGCAAGGATTTGGGCCAAAATCTATACTCATAAAATTTTCTTTAAATATTGTATCTGGTAACAAATAATTATAACAAGACTGGGTCTGGAAAGAAATCAATCACCATTGTCAAAAACCAGACACCTTTTCCCCTGTGAACAATCTGATTTTGCATATTTCGCACATTTATTGGCTTACACAAACAAAAAAAATGATGGCCACAATATTTACAAGTAGACTAGAACAGTTGAAAGCTGCTTCATGAAAGAATCAAGACTTTTAAAGGTTTAAACCTTGGGAAGCTGTCACAAATGGAATTTTTAAAAAAGAGAAAAAAACCAAGAAACAGCTCATATTTAAATGTATGTATTTAAGGCCAGAAACAAACAGGGATTTACAAATTGGGATGTTGAACATAGTGATGCCTACAAAATTCAAGGACAGAACTGAAATCACTGAACTAAGAACACGATGAGCAGAGAGTGAGACTCCTAGGACTGTGATGGTTTTGCATGGGAGGCAACCAAAAACCAAAACCATGACATGGAGCTAGACTGATTATCTCTTCAAATAGTAAGATATCTTAGCAGCAACAGGTAATAGGGTGTATCTCAAACTGTAGAAGGAAATTTTAAGAACTCATGGAATTTACACTGACCAAAAATAAAGATTCTACAAGAGGTAATTCAGAGCATCTAAATTTGGATTTTCAGGGAATTGGCTCCCTATTTTTCTATGAACATATGTCTGAAAGAGGCAAAACCCTGTCTTGCAGAGCCATGAAGTGAGCCCTAGGAACACAAATTATGAACACACTGAGTGTATCTGCATTGCTAAATGAGAGAGGGTCAGGGAAAAGGTTGATCATTGAAACTCTGATTTTGCAATGTTTAATTACTCACTGTCTCTCTCTGGCTTTGTGCCAGACCTCCATCTAGATTTTTTTCAATATCTATCTGCCTTAAGGAGTCTAGCTCTTGGTGGAAAGCCAGCACCTTGGCATTCTCTTTTATTTACCAGTAGAGATGATGTGATAAGTGGAAGCTGTTGTTTTAAGTGAAGTAGATCACCTCTGAAACATTTTTGTATATGTTCCACTAACCTTTATCAGAGCTCAGGTGAGCATCTGGCTTCAAAAATCTCTTCATCATCAGGGCTAGATACCTAAAATATTTAAATATGCCTGCATTCTATTTTGTCACACTGGATGCTAGATTTAAGCTTTTTTTTTCTATTTTACATGCTGAGCACACATGAGTGGAGACAAAATACCAGTAGGAAAAAGGGTAGGATCACCAAAGGTAGGACAGTAAGAAACTGGAGAAAGGGGAAGATATATCAGTGTTCTAGATCTATGAAGGGAAAAATTTCCAGAGAGGTCCCTGTACCCGGGATCCACTACGATAGATGTGAAATTGAGCAGTGAAACAAAACTGAAGCACTGAGACAATCCTGCCCTGGGAGGCCTGAGGCCAGCTTTGTTCCAGCTCAGCAGACTGGCTACAGGGAAGTATATTCACAGATCAGTTCCTCTCCTGCATAGAGGAGGTGATAATGTCACCTTTATCTGCTCTGCACATTTTTTTGGAGCAGAGTCTCATGCCTGGGAACCAAAATGCAGAGATGAATGCACCATGTTTCAGGTTCTCTAAAGAAAATCAGTTTTCCCGCAAAAACTTGTCAACACAGCAGCACATATATTTATTCATTCAGAGTCTATATCTGCAAGGAAAGTGAGGATCATCCTCTTTTCCCCTCTGCCTGCTACCAGGAATGGAAAACTTGAGGATGTGCAGAGCTTTGAGGCAACATCAGATAATTTGCAAGTTACAACTTGTACCCTTTTTGCAGAAGACTTTTCATGGCGAATGCAACTGTAGCTACCAAACTCACAGTGTCCACATATCCTTGCTAAGGATATGTAGTAACAAGTGTCAGCAGAGTTCCTGGTTCTCATGCTGAAGCCAGCGGAAGCTGAAGGCTGCCATATTCAACAAAAATGTCTGCAAAGCTACACAGAAAACTTCCCTAGACTGTGGTACCTCTTATTCATAGGAATCTTTTCAGGGCAAACAGGGAAACATTTTTCTACTTTATCTTAGTTTGCTCAAGGAACTGAAATCATCCAGTACTGAGTCACATGCCATTTGCAGAGCCCCTGACTACAGCAGAGCAAATTCTAAGAAATCCTTTATTCAGAGTGTCCTCCGGTTCGGCAAGGCCCTGGAATTTGGGTGACCACAGGAAGCAGTTGAGAGGTTTTCCAGCCTGACCATATCAGCCGTCTCACCACAAGAACTTCCTATTTTGGCTGAATCCCTTCAATCAATTTGAGGCTGCTCTGTATGATCAATAGGAGGTGGTTTAAGGATGGATTGTTTTCCTTATGTTTGTGAAATGGTTCTTGTTCCCTGGTTTCTCTATCATACAGCACAGCTACTACTGTTTGCTTTAAGGCTTTAAATCATTGCTAATTTTTACAAAGAAATGCCAAGAATAAAAGGCATATATTTCATACTAAATCTCTTTAAAAGTTAGCAGTAAAATAAACAACATGAAAGAAAAGTAGAAAAGACTTGGGATAAATTACATAGTAAGTATAAGGTAGAGGATGACTTTACAGGTAAACTACACCTAAATACTAACATAACATATAATATCCAAAATACATATATTAAAAGTATTTAAGTAAACTCCATTGAAATTGAAATGAAAAATTCAATTCTAAAACTTATTACTCAGATGGTTAATATAAATATGATAGAATAAAATGTAGAAGTGAAATAACAAACCACTAAGTACTCTTTGCTTTCATGCAACCCTTAAAAAGTTTCATAATCTTAGGGAGAAAACAACAGTCACAATACAAAGCCATTAGTGTTTCATGAAAATAAGCTAGTGAAAGCTGCTTCAGTATGTGAAAGAGATTTGCATTCAGGGTTTTCTAGAGGTGTGGGTAAATGAATGATTTCAGTTACTGGAAAATAATATTTGCATTAGATAGCTTAACATTTGAATAGGGCAAAAAGGAGTGCATCTTATCAGTATCAGATCACTGCATCCTATCTCAAAAAGAACCATGAATTTGTTGTTTTTCTTTCACAGAGAAGCTCTTCTTTTTCAAGAAGGGATATAGTAGAACAAATGTTTAATTGTTTTCATAGTCCCTGATCTTTTAATCTCAAACTCGGCACAGACATATAACACTGCTTAGTGGGGGAAAACAGAGATTTATTTGATTGAAATAAATGTTTGATCCCTAACAGCACATACAGACTACCAGGACTACAGTGACTATCTTGTTCAAAAGTTATGTAAATTATAGTATAAGGCAATTTAGTTGATTTGCAAGGCTTTTCAGAAAGAAAAGAAAGTTCAAGAACTTTTTATCATTAACTGCTCTTTAGGAAATCAAGCACTAAAAAACTTAAATACAAAACTGGTGAAAACTAAATTTTGTTTAGTTATTTCACATATATTCACATTAGAGAAGGCCATTAAACCGTGACAGCTTCCTTCAGGCACAGAGGAAGGATAACATGGAGGACCAATGTTGGTTTAGTTCTGTTAATATACCCACCCACATGTACAGCACTGGAAATAAAAATAAATTCCTTTGCTTGGTGACTGGTTTCCAAAATCTGGAATGAAGATTACTGTCTATGAAAGGATATTTGTTCAGAGGATGTTCAGCTGATTATGGTGTACAAACCAAAGCTTGCTTTGTGAGACACATCTAATTCCTGATAAGGCCCAGAGGCAAAATCTATAGCTAAGGGAATCCCAGTATGTTTGTTACTTGAGGTAAAAAAAAAAGAGACTTTCCAAATCTAAGAAGAGTGGAAAGCAGAAGCAACCATCAAGCTTAGCTTCCTGGTTTCATATTCACCAGATTATGGGCCTGAAAAAAAACAATTTCAGCCAGTACCATAAAACATAATATGTCATAGATCATAAGAATTACTCTGAAAAATAGAATTTCATCTTAAAAGCAACAGTGATGAACAGTGGATACTGCTTTAGTGATTAAGGTTCCAAAGCAGTTCAAGCCTCTTCCACTACTATACTTGTACAAAGTACAGCTGTGAAATTTCACATGTACTCAAATTAAATATGCAGGAGCAAAGAGAATTTGCAAGGAGTGGTAAAGCGCCTAAAAAGTGTTTTAATGTTTTTTTTTTCTTCTGTTTGACTCTCAGATGTGCTACTATCCCTTTGCTCAGTGTTCATTTTATTCAGAATCTTTGAAATATATATGTGAATAGTCCCATGATAATAATTCCAAAAGGAGATCCTCCTTGTACAACAAATAACTACATTAAGAGGTATTTTCTTGTTCTGCTTCTCTCACAGAGCTTCCAAAACTGGTGGAACAAGAGTTGTTTTCTGTTATTCTGAGGGCATGCCTGCTAGACAGCTTACTGATCTCTCATGTGGCTCCCAGTGTCCACTTTTCCTCCAGGCCAGCCCCCAGCACAACCCTTTTGACTCTGCTACTTTTGTCCAATAAAATTAAACTGATTTGCAGATTTCAGGCAAAACCATTTTGCAGCTTTGGCAAGTGAAAAGAGAGAAAACAGAAAAAAAAAAAAACCCTAATGTTAGATCACTTCAGTTTGAACCGTCACATCAACAAAAAAGCTTTGCTTAATTTGCCTCAAACTTGACCAGATAATTTTTATTCTGGCATATGACCTGTGGCATTTCAGAAGGATTTGCTTAGGTTTTATGATGTTACCACAGGTCAAAATCTGGTTTATAAAAGGAAGCTGAAAGAGAAAACAATGGAGTGGCTATTCTGTTTCCCACAACTATGGAGAAAAGTTATTGTCCAAACCCAGTTTTTTTGCTGGAAATACAGTTTTTCATCAAGAAAATAGCTGATAAGAAATGCAGCATTAACATCTGAGTCACTGGCATTTGCCATATGCCCTCAGTTAATTCTTTACAAAATCATTGAGGCAGAGTCATAGCTAAAGCTGAAAGTTATAGAAAGAGATAAATCCAAAACTTCCCTACAGTGGGAAGAGGAAAAGAAATTCTGGAGACCCCGCTAACATAACACACATTGTTTATTTGTCAACCTTTAGAGTAGGGAAAGTATAGAAAATGTGAAACCAGAACAAAGAAAACATTAGATTTCAAAAAAATTAGTTGGACATGACTTTTTAAATTATACTGACAGAAATTTGTTGCACTATTGAAATGGGCCCTGGATTGGTATTTTGCCTATGATGAAGTTGCAAAATTTATTCTTCAAATGTTTGTATTAATCTGTTATCAAATTTTATTGAAGTTCACAATTTCCTTACACATCATGGCTTCCTAGGGCTCCCTGAAACAAGGTCATTACGTCTTAGCTGTTTAACACACCCTTCCTCCTAAATATGTGCACTCACTTTTCCAGGGAAATACTTGGCTGTGCCTTGCAGCTTTGCAGAGTTGTCTTTCCTTACAGTTTAATCACACTTTTCTCACTTAGACTTCAAGACTTCCACATGCTACAATCAGACATATAAAATCATCTCATCTCCTGGACAGACCATAAGCCTCTTCCAGGGTGTTTCTGGTATTATGACTGCATTCCATTATTTTAATGTTGAGGCAAAGTGTACCACAGCCAAGAAACAAAATTATACCCAAGTCCCTGCATTGCTGCCAGATCATCTAAGCCAATGACTGAAATACAATTAAAGTTAATTCTCCTTCTTTCTGTGGAACTGCAGTGGACATGGAGTGCAGCTGTTGTGATCTGGTTTATGTACTATCATTCCCACCTCACTTAACTCTTGCTGATGCATTTTCAAAGTGAAATAGTAGATGTTCTTCCTGCCCCTTTGATGAAAGATGCAGTGCTCCAGATTTCACATAATAATTTTCCTTCTTTATAGAGTGCCTCAATTATTCAGAGTTCTTTTCAAAATAAGTAAAAAATAAAGTGTCTGACTTCTGCACACCATTATAGTGGTGTGAATGGGTAATTTTTCTACTGATTTCACAGGGAGGAGACTGGGTATGAATCAAAATAACAAAACAAAATCTGAACTAAAATCCAATTGCTATTCACACTTTGTCAGACTCTGTCTCAGAGGTCTGATTACACATATACTCAGTCCTACATAAATACTTCCTGAAGATCCTACACATTTGTGCTTCATGGATTTTCTGTTGGTGTTTCTGTGGGCCCTCTTATAGGTGCACTGCACTTATTTTGCCAAGGTGCTGTTATGGTGTGACAAATGAGGGCAGAATATATTCTCTGGTTTTCAAATTACACCTGTATAATACCTGAACAAAAGTTGATAGAAAAATAAACAATTCCAGCCAAAATTCTGTCCTCTAGTAGTGATATATGGAGAACTGGATACAGCATTTCTTCAATGATTACTTCTTATGGTAAAAAAATCTGCATCAGTTGAGTAATGTAGCAAAACACAAAATCATTTGATTACATAGAATACAATTAAAAACATTTTCTGATAGGAGTGTTAAAATTCAAATTAATTTAGATAATGAAGTATTTCTTCTGGCTTGGACACTCAGTGACTTTGAAAGTATCTGCATATCCACTATATTATGTTTGTTACATATGTTCCATGTAAATCTCTATGTCAATATAGAACCTATAAATTGTGCATGTATGAATAGATGACACAATGAGTTCTGCCTTCAGTTAAGGATATGTATTATGGAAGGAACATTAGTGGGTATATTAATGCACATTGATATTTCAAACAATGCTTTTGATTTAGTATTTTTCTTTAAATGAGGTTCCAGATCTGTTTTTATCTTGATGAATATCTTATTTATTCAATATAAACCTCACAGGTTGGTTATGATTATATATTGGGTCCTAGGTCTCAGTCATGTGCAAGTGTGTCATGCTTGTTGATCATCTGAATTTTGAGAACACTTCCAAAATAAGAAACTAGGTACTTAAGCAGAGACACATAAAATGCATTCTGTTCTGTATTCTGCCACACACAACACTGGATGAACACAAAAAATTAGTGTTGTATATGTATAATTCTGCAAAATAATATTCCAGCGACTAAGCATAAATTGAAATTATTATCCCATGTAAGCTTCCAAACTTGGGGTTTTTTGTCATTTTGTTTACTCTAATGGAAAAATAGAAAAAAAATTATAAATATTTGTCAACAGTTTGGAATTTCATACTTTTCTAGGTTTTTTTCCTGTGAGTAATTTTGAGGATAAAATTTTATTAATATGCATGCGGAAGGACACTGTTTTTTATGGAAGAATCTACCTTTACAAGTCTCTTAAAACAGGTAATTCATTATGTATTTTGGAGTTGCAAATCTCAGTTTTGTTCAGCAAGACAGGCACCTCTGAATTCTCTCCATTTGTTAATATTAATGCCCTAACTAGAAAAGATCCAGGTAGTCAATTTAGACTTCTATTATGCTTGCCTTTAAAAAACTCTGTGAAGTTGTTATCAAACAGTAAAGGCCTTGCTACAATATCTGTAGGACTTGACAAGGTGTCTACAAGGACAGCTGTCCATTGCCAAAGGACTTGCTTCTCTCCACACTTTGTATGAGTTTTGTAGTCAAATCCTTGTCCATACTTGCTTACATGCACTAGAAAGTATTCCCAGGCTCTGAAAATCATTCATGTTGTTAAATATTTGAAGACTGGGTTGTGCTGAGAGAAGTCTCCCATATTCTGCACATTGTGTGGGAGTTAATATAGCATAAACACTCCTCCACTGAGAAGTCTACAGACATGGCACAGTGAATCACAGGATTACAGGATTGGTCAAGTTGGAAGGGATCACAGTGGGTCATCTGGTCTACTCTCCCTGCTCAAGCAGGGTCATCCTAGAGCACAAGGCACAGGATTGTGTCCAGACAGTTCTGGAATATCTCCAGTGAGGGAGATTCTACAACCTTTCTGGGCAATCTGTTGCAATGCTCGGTCACCTGCACAGTAAAGAAAGTCTTCCTCAGATTCAAGTGGAACTTCCTGTGCATCAGTTTCTGCCCATTGCTTCTTGTCCTATTGCTTGGCACCACTGAGAAGGGCCTGGATTCACCCTCTTGGCCCCATTTTAGATACTTATATACAAAAGTGAAGTCAGGTTCTAGATTCAAAATACAATTCAAATAACTCCTGATATGAGCAAAAAAAAGTTTTTCCAACAATATTAAATGTTTACCTGCATGAAACCTACATCTTCTGTCGTTCAGAACTAAATAATATGAATTCCAGAAATACAGGAGTTAAACATGGTCTTGATTAATTCTGGAGTTAAAGTATATTTGTAGTTGTCATTTCAGTGATTGGATGCTGTCTCAATAAAATATATGGCTTTTTTGATAGTTTTGAGAGAGTAGAAAAGGTTACAGTCATGCAGCCGTAGAAGCAGAAAGTAATTTAGCATAGTTAGTAAAACTGGATAGGTTAATGAATCTACGTGGAACTCTGCTAACTTAATGTAACTGTTTTAAGTTCTGTAGGAAGTTAGTCCTGCTCCAACACCTTGACTAAGACTGTAAAAATATCTTTGTCAGGAAAGGGTATCAACATTTTAATCTACTTTGTGCTGATAAAGAGAGGGAAAGGGAAGGAGTTCATTTTCATGGAATAAGATGGAGGTGGAACAAGAAAACTCTTTGTCTTGAGAAATATTGCACCTGCATTAAGTTCCCTGCTAATTCCTTAGTCGAAGTTTTATTTTTTTTTTTGCTCTCCTCCCTCCCTTCATTATTTTCAGCTCTGAGGAATGTGAGGCATGTAAGCCATCCTTCTTGTCACTGACAAAATTCTTCCTTCAACTGTGAAAAATAGATCTTCCTCCTCTAAGTTCCCATCAGCGAGTCATCTCAGCAACACACCTGTACTGTGTAACACTATATTATACTTTCCAGGGCTTCATATTTGTGTGACAGACTTGAGAGATCCATTTCCTGGTCATCTAAAACCTATGGTTAGGATTTCTATGCTGACTAGGAAGGTCTTTTAGGAATGTATTCTGATTTGCAAACAATAGAGAAATTATTGTTTCTTTTATTTGATATAAAACTTTTTTTTCAATAAAGGTGCAACTTCCATTGTACCCTCTTTCCCCAGATAAACCTATTGCATCTTCAACACATTGCTTAGAAACTAGATTTTCTTGGATGTACTCTTCTCATTAACTTTACACTTTAATGCTCAAGACTCATAGAGGGTATGGTCAGCTCAAAGAGAGATCTGAGGTTTTCCCAGATGCTTTGGTCGCTGTGGAAACCTACAAAAATAGAGGTTGTGTCTAGGCTGGTCTGATAGCCCTAAAATCATTACAAATTATGTAGGCAGATAAGCACACAAAGAAAGTCTCTATACAGGCTGTGTAATTATGAGGATTCGGTAGATTACACAACCTTGTAATAGATAATATGTACTCCAACATTCCCCAGTTTTTTTCAGACCCATTGAACAGGCCTTCACTGAGCAATCCCTAGGCTGGTAACAGCCTTGGAAGATTGATCTCCCTGTACCACCCTCTAATGATGTACCAACCTGATATTGAAGGAAGCACAGCAATGTAAGCGAGGGTACCTTGTTTCCAAATTGAATCTAGTCCAGTCAACCAGGAGAGGGAGAATCTGTGTATCTTGCTTCAAAGAATGGTTATCAACATATTAATCTCGTATTTGCAACCTATTCCAAATAAGTTTACCTAAAAGTCTACCCCGAGCCTGGTTTAATTAATTCTGTGCCACAACAACTTCAGTTACAGGATTGAATTCATATTGATAGCATTACAGATAATAGCAAGGCCACAGAGGCTGTATGTGGCTCTGCATTGTTTCTCCTGGCTCTGGGCAGCTCCGGCACCTGGTGCGGTGCTGCCTTCCTCCAGAGACCGGGTTCGCCGCTTGTTCCTGGGTGCCGCATGCTCCGGGAAGGTGGGCTGGCCAAGCTTTCCACCGCCACATGTGAGGGACATTGGTAAAGAGCGAAGGAATGTCCAATTCACCCACGAGGCAGGCAGGAAGGCTTTAATGGCCGCAGTGAGCTGTGGCAGAGAGGCTGCGACCCACGCTTCCAGTGCCCACGTAGAAGAAATGGCCGCGGGACCGGGAAGGTGCGGGGTTTTATCAGAGGCAGGGCGAGGGGAGCAGGAGCCCCCCCCCGCCCAATGGGGACAGGCGCCGTGGCGATGATGTGGACCACAGCACCCAACAGGGACACGACGGGGGTGGACCCCAGGCTCCAGGGTGTACGGGATTGTGGGATTGGGGTGACAGACACCGAATTCTCCGGACGGGACAGGGAGTGGTTACAGGAGTGGCGGGGGGAAGCTCCAATAGCAGGCAGCCTGGAGCGAACCACCGCGGGGAGGGGGAAACATGGGGGGTGAATGGGGATACACAGAACTCGGCTAGCTAACATAGATAAGAACCCCTAATCTGAACCCAAACCCAGGATGCAACAGCTGTATAAATTTAAGATTCTGTGATTAGAATTTAAAATAAATTAGTGAACACTGAGAAAATGTTCAACTTGAACAAGATGGAATATTGAAAAGACCAGTGCCATATGTAGGAATCAGAAAGCAAATTCTTTATTTTGGGAAGCAAAAAATCTCAGAACACTGCCTGGCAGGTCATACCAGTAAAAGAAAAGGAAGTCCTTAAGATGAAAAACAAGCTCATTGTGCACCAAAATAATTTATGAACGTTGCATAAAATGTTAGAAATTCCTGTTCTACTTTGCCCTAAATATCCAGAGGAGATTCCTGTGACTTTCAACCTCCTTCTTAAAAGAAAGGTATTACTGGCCTGAATAGAGACCAGAAGAAAACAATCCAGACTACAGCAACATCAAATATGAGAAAAATTAATTAAAAATTACATAGTGTCAAAGGCCCTTGTATTTTTTAACATAGGAAGGACAAGTACAAAGAGGAACTTTGTCTCAACATGTTGTAAGACAGACATTGATCAGTTCAGCAAATCCACTGGCATAATGATAGACAAAATCCATTTGACTGCTAACAAGATTTGAGCCACTTATTTGAGAACTGTCATGTGGTTCTACAGGATTATAGTATCTCTAAAATCTAAAGTTGGTGGAGAAACTTTATAGATAGATTGTATTTGGTCCTGCAGCAATCTAGAGTCCAATGAGGTTGGTTTCATGCTTTCTCAAATTTGTTTCCTCAAATTAAATAGCATGGCATAAGTCTAATATTTTATTCCCCATAACTCTGTTACAATTGCTGTGACTGGTGGTAGTCTCTTAATATTTTTGTTGGTAAAATCCTGTATCTACTCTCCCCTATATTGACAAATTAGCTATTAAGATCTAATATTTTCCCTTTTTTTGCATTTTTAAAAAATAATAGATTTCTGCAGACCTTTATTATTTCCAATTTTCCAAGATTTCTTTGAAATTAAGAACTTCTCATGGAAATTCTGATGAGATACCTTCTACCAGACGTTTTAAATATCTAGGGTGTGAGATCTCATTGTTATAGGAAGAGCTTCACAGGCACTTCTAAGGATCATTTGTACCAAAACTGACTGAAATTGTGCACCAGGTACTGATTTATAGAAAAGATCATTAAATGTATTTGTGTATAAATATTTTCAAATATTCCATTCAGCATAGAATTATTCTTAGACATGAACAAGAAATTTTTATCTCTGGGACACAGACTGTATTGTCAAGTCATTGGGGGCATTCTAATATATTTTATATATACTCTGAAGATGTAACAATGTATGCTGATAAATAATCCATTTTTGTAAAATTAATAAGTTTTTCACAGTGCTATCTTTTAATTACAGCCATGAGTTTTTTCATGCACTGGACTTAAATGAAAATGTCAGCAAAATCAGTTTTTTCTCTGGTATATAATATAACATAATCAGTTTTTTCACTGGTATACACCTTCTATCTGGATATTTTTCCTTCTGAATGTTGTAACTAGAATGCTTGTGGATCACCAAAGTTGTAACAAACAGGAAAGGACAGACATATGCACATTTAATAAATGTATATGCACCTGTATAACATTTTGCAATTTTTTTTCATGTCAATTGATACCACACAGCAGTAGCATTATCCTAGAATCTCTAGGCATTATACATCCTATGTTCTTCCTCATTCCTTAGTATATAATTTGATTATGCTCTATTTTGTAATTTCCAACATTTCCCTTCTTATTGTATATAGTTTTGTCATTATATTCACATCAGCATCACTCATTATTTTTGTTTTTGGATAAAGAAACCAGTAGATGAAATTTCCTAGCTGAGATCAAACTGACTCAACACTTACAGCAAATCCCATATGTTTAGTAAGCAGTCAGTATTAAAGTGAAAAAAAAAGAAAAAAAGGATGTGCTTTTAAAAACATGACACTCAATTCTTTTCTGAAGTGCAGATGAAAAAAGAATTTGTGACCACAGTAAACAACAATATCTTCGAAAGTTAGCTACTTGTGTGAAGAGCTAACAGAACCCTGAGTCTTAGCTAGTGGCAAAGGTATGTATTCTGCACAGAGCTACAGAGTAATTATTCCTTTAATCCTAGGAAATTAATAAAGCTTGATGGATTATGAGATTCTGTCCCAATGAATGCAGACCAATTGACGACATTGTTGGCACTTTAAAGACCTCTATTAAGGGCAGGGTCACCGAACCTGCATCATTTGTTATTGCATTACAGCTCCATGTACTCAGCTATGAAAGGCACAAACACACAGCCTTTCCCTTGCTCCTGGATACAGATAACAAAGGTGAAAAATATATTTCCCATCACTTCCCCTTGATCATTTATTCCTCCCTCTGTTCTTCTTTCTATGGGAATTGAAAAAAGTCCAGGAAATTGTGTAAATGCCCTTCATTGCAACCACTGAGCTCTTAAGAAATGCAGAACAAGTCCTAGCCTGTCCTTTCTTTGAGCAGAAGGGCAGAATAATGGCTTCCTGTAGTCCCTTCCCACATGAAATTTTCTGTGATACTACAATTTTTACAAATCTGCCAACAATTAAAGACTTAAAGACCTGAACGTTCTTATCTAACAGTACTAAATCTCAAGCATGAAAGATCTTTGTTTTCTTGCCACATGTGCTATCTCTCTTAGCATTTTAGACAATTCAATAAGAGTTAAAGAAGTATACAATTCAAACACACAGTCTTCATAAAAATCTGAAACTGCCTGATTAAACACCCCTGGAATCTGTTCCTCTTTCACAGAAATCAACACAATCCGGCTTCCCTTCAGCTTCAGTGATTTGGCATTCTAGCAAAAATAATAGGTTAAATATGACACATATTAACCTTGTGGTTGACCTTAATGTAATTATGTGAAATTGTCTAAATCTATCCTATACTCCTTAATTAGAGTAGCAGTTATGATCTTCATCCTTTGAATAGCATTTTGTGGGATGCTCCTGGATGAGAGGCCTCAAATAACTGGAGTAATGTGACATTTTCCACAGTCCATTTCACCTGCAATTACATCAAACTTTATGTAACTAGGATGCATGAGGAAATAAGCTGTTCTGATAGAGAGGTTTGACTCAGCTACAGCTCTTTCAATTACTTAGTATTGGCCACTATAAATATGCAAGCAATAGCATTTAATACTGAAATCTGGAAAAAAATAAACAAATAGTTCAAACACATGCTTAAAGCTCTAATTTCTGTCCACTAGCATTATCTAAAATATTCACCAATCTCTGTGAATAATATTTGACACTTGTTTCTAACGTCTCATTACAAAAAAAAAAAAAAAAAAAAAAAAAAAAAGTAATGCTATTAAATTTCTTACCTCACCTTCCTTTTTTTCTTTTTTTTTTGAGGTGCAGCATCTCCATATCCATGTGTATTTCAATTACATTCTCTCTTACATAAAATGTTGATGTTCTCTCTCTACCTAAATACACTACATACATACTCTACAAAGACAATTCCTACTGTGTTTGCTCCTGGAAACAGGATTTTTGGTGCCTGGTTGTCCATCAGTATTAATTCAAGAGAAAAGGTGTAGTCTACTCAGGAGAAAGGCTTGCATCTCAGGAAGATGGCATCCTTCTCTTTCACATCTCACCTTTACTTGGAAGAACAGAGAGAAGTACCTATTTACATTAAACTGGATGGTTGGGATTATGCCACTAAAGTCAACATACAAAAAGTCAGTGAGGATCATATGACAAACCTTATGTACTCTGACTATCTGACCTGTTATATTCAAAATATACCAAGCGTGTGCAAAATATGTCCTGAAAGTCTCACAACTTTATTTAATCCAAACCAGTGTGCTCTTTGGCCCAAATTTCAGCTTTGTCTCCCTAGTCTTCTTTGTTTCAAAGAAATTAAGGTTTTGAATTTTGGGAATGTATAAGAAGCTTTATAAGTACAAGTAGAAGAATCATTTTGAACAGAATGCCTGTAATGTGGACAGAGACTAAATTACTTCTGTATGCATTTCTAGACTGCAGAAACAGAATTTATAATTTTTTTGTCTTTGTACAAAGTTACCTTAAAACCAATATACCAGTACCATTTTCTGAGGAAAAAAAAAAAAAAAACAAAAGAGAACAGGAAAAAAAACCATAAACCCAAAATGTACCTTTCAATTTTGCTTTGTTCCATTATCATAGGTTTTTATATGCTTCATTAGGTTTCTTCTGCCTCTGTGAGTTTCCTTTTCTGTACAAGGAGACCTAGAAAATATGACTTAATTTTTATGCTCTCCAGTAAGATGTTAAGCAGTCTTCAGGAGCATCTGCTTTTCATGGATTGTCTCCATAGTTGGTGCTTTTCCTTACTTTTTCATTAGCACTTCAAAATGAGTTACATTCAATTCCAAGTCATAAAAACATAAAAGTAGACACATCTGTCTTGCAAGAACCATACAAGATTGTCGCAGCACATTTCTCTCTCTCTCTCAGGATTTTTCAAAGAGGTGCACAGAGAGAAAGAAAGAGAAAACAATTTCTATTTCTTCTCCTTGTTTTTCTCATGTGGAATGTGCTTGGAGAATTGTTTACCTGAGGTGATTGCTTGAATGGGTGGTGGTGAGGATTGTTTGAGCCTGATGGCCAATCAGATCCACCTGTGTCTGGACTCTCGCGAACAGGGTCACGAGTTGTGAGTTAGTTAGATATGATAGTTAGAGAAAGTAGGTATGTATTTTTAGTATCTTCCTTTATATAGTATATTAATGTATTATAGCATAGTTATAATAAAGAAATCATTCAGCCTTCTGAACTGATGTTGGACATCATCATTTCTTCCCATTGGGTTCGCCTGCATTTTACAATACAAGATAAGTTTTCTGAGGTTAATATTATTCACAGACAATAAATTCTCATGAGTTTTACATAATTGACATATCCAGATTCTTAGAGGTTTTGGTAATTTGATGCTAGGCTATGGTGATCCCAAATAGCAATGCCAGAGTAAACGAAATGATTTCAGGTTTACAGGTTTTCTGCTTCATCCATCATGTTAGGACTAAGTCCGCAGACTTATCCCACATAGCACTGGTCCCTGCTCTAAGGCTTGAGACCAATAAGTCTAGCTGAAGAATTAGGTTTCCAATTAGATCTTTTTCAGAAGCTGCAATTTGAGCTGGCTCCAAACCACAATTGATTCACAGATTTCTTCCACGTTGCTACCATCTTGGAAACATCATGATTTGTTGGCGATAATAAAAAGTGTGTGAAGTACATAGTCTACAGATTAAGTACACACTTACAAAGATAATACTTCTAGGGTACACCCTGTCCTTATTTGCAACATTTACTATCTGGTTATTGCTTGCTTTCTCTATTTAGATGGAATGGTTTCAGTTTTGCAATGAAAATGCTCTGTTTAAAAACACTCTGAGAAAGCAATGTGTATTTTTCTGTGTGCCACAAAGTATAAAAATACTAATATCAAGTCCTTTACATTCAGAAGTGCTAACAGTGGATACTCAGAAGGTTTCTCAAATCTGTTTAAGATTAGGCCTAAAAATAAATTGGAGTAAAAGGAATGTTTTTATGTGCTCAGATATTAGGACCAGCTTGAGCTGCAGATCATCTTGGCAGACATTGCTGGACCTCCCTGGTGTCTAAGGAATTGCAAACTCCTTTCCAAATCCTTTCGGAAATTGCCAGTTTGATAGAATAACATTGCAGGAAACCACTCAAATTTAACTTATTTGCTGTTTCATGTTCTGCCAAAACAATGACAGGACACCAGATTAGGTCATACTTTGAAAAATAAAACCTCAGACAATAGATCTGAATGCTGCATTATATTATTTAAAAGATACCTTATTTTTGAAAATGTAGAGTTGTTGTAGGTTGGGTTGGTTTAGTCAAGGATTTTATTAATGTTAGTTAGGTTTGTTCTCTGTACCCCTATTTTCCCTCAAGTTGTTTACCACGGGAGCTCTTGTCACACAGACCTGTCAATCTTCTCACCTCACACAGTTTTCTCCTTAAATGGTTCTGTTAGTCAGGGGTTGTCACGCCTTGTTGGAGTGTCAGTCTTGTAACCACTCCCTGCTTCTTCATGAAGGTTCTGCATCAATCACCCCACCTATGCACTGCTATTTGTCCCAGAATGCTGTACCCACCTCTGTTATGTCACCACAGGTTGTTATAATCCATGTCACTCCCCTGTTGTCTGTCCCCATAGGGCGAGGCAGGTTTCCACTCCTGTCTGCCCACCCCCTACTTAATCTGTTGCAAGTTCTTTGTTCCTGGCCATTTTGCCTTGCATTGCGCTGTGGGCGATTTGCTCAGACCATGCCTAGGGGAATAAAAGTTCTCAGGCTCGCAAGCAAAGTGTCCTTCTCTCGTCCCTTTGCTTCCTCTCAGCGTTACCCACGCCGGGGCACTCCACAACCCTGGAGTGCCCACTCATGTGGCGGCTATGGCCTCTCCAAGGCAGCGCTAGCTGGCGCTTTTCAACTGCTTGAGGTCATAACAGGTAACTGCCGCGTAGAGTTACAAGAATGTGTACAGTTCCCTATATCATTCTTTTGTGGCTAGTTTCATAAAATATAGCATGAAAATTTTTTTCAAGGAATAATGCTTCTTTATGGAAAAATGTTATCATGTAGCTGAAAAAGATATTATTTATGTTTTGTATTCCTGGCAGTATATAGAGAATACATTGAGAGAGGTCATTAGAGAAAAAATCTTGGTTTAAACCCTAAGGGATTTAAAATTTTAGTAAGGTACACCTAAATAGTTCAGATTTTAAAAATACTACATTTGGTTAATAAAGAAAATTAGAAATTATTGTCTACTTTCCTAACTTTTATTGTAACTTGGATTAGAGTGCAAATTCAGAGATTAACAAATAAGTTATAATTTTAAAAAAAAGTATCTGAAAGTGGTGCAAGTGACAGACTTCCCCTACTCCAAGTTGCAATGAAATGACGTATAGAAGCTAAATGTCAAGAGCAGGTTTTATAGGAGCTATAATCATGATGAGACAGAGACAGGTAGCTAAATGATATCCTTAGAGATACAAAATATGTGTACTTTATATGTAGATATAGCATGATGGGAACTCTTAGTAAAGGAATTATTTTTTCTCTTTCTGGCTTTTTAAAGATGAGTTGGCAAGGTCAAACTTAACTCATCACAGATCTGGAAGGGTTATGGGGAGGGATATGACACGTTTTGAAAGCCACTGAGTGTTGTTTTAAAATACACTGAGACCATCTGTATTAATTCCTCAGACACAAGCTGTCTATAGCTCGAGTTGTGTTATTAGCATGAGTAACTCAAGTTATGCTCCCATGGAAATGTTTTGGCAAATATTGATCCTAAATCTAGCAGTTGATGGAAGATTAGGTAACTCTGCTGTTCTATGTCAGCAAAGAGTTCTTCAGCAGAAGATGGAACTTCCTATTAAAATTCTTGTCCTGCATCCTTCTGTGAGATATGGACCTGTGACTGATTTTGTTCCCAGCCAAGAATGCTCAACTCTGGATTTTGAGCGTCCCACTGAACATCTTTCCACTAATAAATTATGATTCAACAAAAGCAAAATATTTCCTAAAACTACATTTTCAACACTTTCCATGAAAATTATAAATATCTTTCTTCAAAAGATTTTTTTTTTGAAGATGAGTTTATTTAGAGTGGCATAAATTAGAGTGCTTTGGCTTTTACACCATTTTATGGTCAATATCAATAATAATGCTATTAAAAATAAATATTTTGAAAGAATTTTTTTTAAATTTGCATGAACAGTTTTTCACTTTAATGATTTTTTCAAAATATTGAACTTTATTTCTAATGGAAATATTAAGGATCCACCAGGACTCATCAACACTATTTTTATTTTTCTTTGTCTGATAGCTGCTGAACAGAAATTATATTGTGTAATGGGAGTGTTGAACTCTTTGGAAGCACTCCCATCTTCTGCAGTTTTCAGTTCCTTGTAACCTTGATACATAAAATTGCTTTAATATAAGAAAATATTTTCGCCAAATGAGTTTCAGTATTATTCACAGAGGCTGATATCTTTTTCAAGTGTTGGATTTTCTATGTCATTAAATGCATTTGAGATACACTAAAAATGAATGGAAGGATCAGTCTATTTTTCCTCCACAGCAGATAAGAGGCCCTTGTTTCCCTTTCAAAAATTGAAATGGCAGCTGTTTTGGCAGCTGCATAGCCATGTAAACAAGATACGGTTTTCAAGTTTCCACATATTTATCATATTACAGACATTGGGAGACTGAATCAATGAAACAAAAAACTCTAAGTAGAGATTGGATGAGTTAGACTACCAAGAAGGAGATGTGTTGTTACCCTAACTCAAAAAGCTCTAGGACAATGAGGAAATAAAATGTTAAAGTACGGTTTCCTTCCCAACAAGAAGATTGATATTTACACAGAATATAACAAAAATACAACTAACTGCATGCATAAACAAAAATATAAATAATTCATATTTTTTTACTTAAAAAAAAACAGTAAAAATATTTAATAAGCAAAATCGCTTATAAGATGTACTCAGCTTCAAAATACTCCTAACAGACTTAAAATGTAAACCAGAGTAATAGCTATCTACATTTTCTTCCATAGAAGTAATGAATTCCTTTTCTTCTTGTCACCATAGAAAACAAGTCTAAGCAAAAATGATAATATTCATCTGGAAACGTGGAAGGTAGAATATAAACTTGTTTAGAATAGATATGAAGATATCATTGGCTTGCACTTTGTAGGTTTTTGTATTTATTTTCAAGCCTTCTACATCTGAATCTGTGATGCAGATTTTGAATGCAGAGACAGCCATAAAATTTGGAAAAAGTCAAATATATAAATTATGCATTTAAAATAGCTGGATCTTGGAACTCAATAAAGTGGCTAAGCTTTTTTTTTTTTTAATTTAAAAAGCCTTACTGACTCTCCTAGAGCTCACTTTTGCTTGTGTCTGTGATAGTAATCATGTTCCCAATGTTTTGCAAATTTCTAGCTCCTTTGCTGGATAGGTAACTCTGGTTTATCCTTCGGTCATATTAGACAGTTTGATGTCCTCCAGATTTTGCAGAAAACTCTTCCTCAGACACCCTTTACAGATTCCAAATTTTACTTCATCTCCATCTTTGAAAGTTATTTAAAACCTGACTGAGGAGGGCTTTCAGAAAGTTTTAAAATCAGAAAAAATTGATCACAGGGAGTTTGGTGTAGAGCATAATGTTGTTTTTCTTTATTTACAGAATAAACACAGTTAGGAAACATTCAGACCATATGCAGACTGTCTTATTTTATACTCAGTGAAAATGCAGTTTGCTGTAAACCAAGAAAGTAATCCAGAAATCCTATTCCCAGCATGCCCTTTACTATATGTAGTCAGGTGTGATGAATTGGACTATGAAGTTACATAAGTGTAGGTATATATACACACAGACAAAGTTATAGCTACTTAACTCTCTGATGTGCTTGGAAAATCTGGCCTTATGGCCCTTGTGAAAATGGGAACATATCCTTTCTAGAAGGACAAACTAGATACTTTTGATTCTGCAGGGCTGGAAAATAATAGTGGGGTTTTTTTAACTAATGAAGTATAAGTAATAATGTGTAGCTGTGTAGCTGCATATTAGACCCAGTTTTTCAGACAGTGTTGTGTTCTGTCTCTGGGGAAGAAAGACAAAAATATTTTTTATGGTCACAAAAAAAAAAAAAAAAAAAAAAAAAAAAAAAAAAAAAAAAAAGTGGCTGCTTTGCTTATATGTATGTATAATTTCCAAGACCTGTTCAAAGGGATCTAGGAATATGGAGCAAACACTAATTCAATACAGCATGGGTAAAAGCATGTACCTCAGTTATAATGTAGCTGTCTCAGACAATCAAATATATCTCATTATGTGTGTGTTTGCATGTATGTGCATAACACTTGTAAACAATCACATACCAATACATGCACGTACGTGTGTATTTATATTTATATATCAGTTTTTTAAATATATTAACTGGGCATGTGAAAAGAAAACTTAAAAAAAACCTCAACAAATCTATCTCGCCTAAAGCACTGAACTTCTAAGGCCAGGTAAAGTTGACTGGTAAGTTAGCATCAAATCATGGCTCCTTGTGCAAGAACTGGACCACAGCATGTTTAATGTTCATTGGCAGCTTTCCC
Source organism: Vidua macroura (assembly GCF_024509145.1). Classification (NCBI taxonomy): domain Eukaryota; kingdom Metazoa; phylum Chordata; class Aves; order Passeriformes; family Viduidae; genus Vidua; species Vidua macroura. Next base: position 47,963,015 of record NC_071572.1, on the reverse strand, counting down.
TCCCTTAAGGAAATAATAAAATACCTTCTTTCACACTCAAACAACAAAACCTAATCAGGATTCATGCAAAATAATGTGATTTAGGAGAGAAAAAATAATAAATTAATGGAGTGGGCTTTTAGTCTTGCTGGAGGAAAGAAATATTGTATTCTGCTCTTAAATGTAGGGCAGAGAAATTGAAACAGGTGTCAGAGACAAGCCAGATCTGCATCCCATAGGTATGGCTGGAAGGTTCAAGTGCCAATGCTGTGGTAAGCCACTGGTGACAGGATCTCTGCCTGGGTGGCCAGGCAGATACCTATCACTGCAGAGCTGAAACGTGGCCAAAACATCAATTTTGAGTGCATCTAAATTGAACTGCAGGTGTGCACAGCCCTAAATCAGAAATCTGGTGGAAGCATGTGATGGCTCTCATCCAGACAGCACTCCTAGGTAACCATCCCATAGAAAATAGATAAGAGAGAGAAAGCTTGCTCTGACTGGGAGGCAGGGCTCTTCTCCAGGCCCATCAGCTCTGAAGTGTTCCCAGTTCACCTCCCAGTTCAGATTGCAGCCTCCAAGTTTTCAAGCACCCACCATACTTCTTGTATATCTGCCAATTTGTGTAATAATAATCATACCAATTTTCAGGGTGCAGTAATAGGACAGTAAAACTCCTATAGCAAAAAAAAAAAAAAAAAAAAAAGCCTTTTTGCTTTTCTAGAAAAGAAGTCATATCTTAAGACAGCAATTCAGTAAATTATTTTGGCCCTAAATATGGCATTTGGAACCCTAAATTTTAGGAAAATCTAATCCATTTTGCACTTGCTATATGCTAAGCACCTTAAAGGCCAGACAAAATCCTGTCTATATGCTCTGTGTAAAGAGATAAATGTTACTTAGGGTCCAAACTCTATGACGTGAAAGTTTGAAAACTATTTTCTGTGGCAAAGAGCATCTATTTCCTCTACATGGTTTGCTGAAGTAATAGGAGAAGGGGATCTAGATTTAGCCACTGCCTTGCATCTCTCCAGTTATAACAGAGTATATCAATGAGACATGTAGTTTTCCTAATCAAGATCTGCAATGCATGTTTCAGACTATAGGAATAGGTCAAAATCACTATTATGGTAGCAATCAGTAAATGTGATTTATACATACCTGCCTGCATGGCTAAAGTTTCTAATAAGACCACAAGATCAAGCAGTCCCACAAAGAAAGAAAAGAGCTTGGGAAAAGTTTCTAATTGTTACAGCTCATTCCTGAAAAATTTATTGGTGTCAATACACAGTGCTTCCTGCTTTAAACTTATCTGCTAAGTTTGATAAGCCAGCAGTGCAAACCTACTGGTTTGAACCTGGCTAAATTTTAAGTGGCTTAAAATTCTGGAAGAGGGATTTGCACCTACTCAGAAGTTTCAGTTTGTGACTAAATGGCTGCCACATCAGCAGCTAAAAATAAGAACTGTAATTTTCATAGATTTAAGGCAACTCTAATTTAAGCCTGTGACAGGTATCTGGTCTCCTCTTCATGTGGTTATCTCTCCATCTGTCAATCAAGCCAGGAGTTTTCTGAGGACAGAGAGAAGCAGCTGCAGATTCAATAGCAGCTCTGAGTAGCTCATCAGCACAGCTGTTCCCCTACATTTGTTTCCAAAGCAAAAAGTCTTTTGTGTTTATATTAGGTAAGGAAATGTACTATTTGTGCATATGAGACTTTTCATTAAAGCTTCTGAAAGGCAAAGAAGGAAAAAAAAAATGCTTTAGTAACAGCTTTTGATGGGAACTTAGAGTTAATTTACTTGGAAATAAAATGCTTGTTAATATTAATGAAGATTTTGTGCTGTAGTGCTTGTAAAGTGAATCATGGCCTGGCTGTCAGTCAAACTACCTTTTATGGATCTCTTTTCTTCTTCTTCTCTTTTCTTTCTTTCTTTTATTTTCTTTTTTTTTGTTTGTTTTCTTTCTTTCTTTCTTTCTTTCTTTCTTTCTTTCTTTCTTTCTTTCTTTCTTTCTTTCTTTTCTTTTCTTTTCTTTTCTTTTCTTTTCTTTTCTTTTCTTTTCTTTTCTTTTCTTTTCTTTTCTTTTCTTTCTCTTCCTTCCTACTCTTTTCCACCCTTCTTTTCTTCTCTTTAAAATGAAATGGTATAAAGTAACTACATTTAGCAAGATTATATTAATATTCATTAATTAATCTATAAATTCTGGAAAGTCAGAATTGAATTCTCTCCATTGCACATGAAAATACTATACTTGCCTTAAAAAAAAAAAACAAACAGAATAATTGGACAGTATCCCAAAATTCTGAGGCATCCTGCCTCTGAAGTTGATGGACAACTGACACTAGACCTTCATCTTCATGAGAAGATCTGTATTTGTAAGTAGAGGGATATTGTTGCTGCAGTAGAGAAATTTATCCAATGGTGCAACAGAGATTATTCTCTGATTCCAAACTGGTTTTAAGAGATTGCAATTTGTCTTGATTTTTTAATGCTTTTGCTCACATAAATTCTTCATTGCCTGTCTAATAAGCATATCTAAAGTGATTTTTGATTTGTGTTATTTTCTAGTAAGATTTTGAAGCAGCAAAACTTGTGAACAGAAGTTCCAAATCAAAGAAGACAAAGTGATTTCTTATTAAAATAAATTTAAAATCACTGGTTTTGTAAAAAAAAAAAAACAAACCTCATCAGCTTTCTTTTTGCCTTTGTACATTTAGATGCAGTGGTTCATAAAAGGACAGACTCAAACCCATTGAAATCGATGAAAGTTTCTGTTGACTTCCAAAGGCTTTGGACCAAATCCAGAGTACACATTCATGACTTCAAAGTAGGAGACCCATTAAAAAAATGCAGCTATTGGTGTGTAATGCTACAGTCTTTTGTGTTTTCATTATAACAATTACAACAGAAGACCTTTGTGCCAGATGTTGGGTCACTCACAAGAAACATCTGTTAGTAGCACGCAAAACCTGGCTGGATCAGGGCCATTAGGAAAAATAAACAAAAATACATTCTTTGTTTTCATTACAAGAATTATTGTAATTCTCCCAAGAACATGATCTTTCCCCACAAGAGGAAGATTTTGTAAGCCATATACACTAAAACCTGAAGATATGCCAGCAAGAGCTTTCCTGGAAACTTCTAAATTAATTTGGATCTGGCCTGAATCAAAGCAGACAACCAGCTTCTATTTTCTCTGACATAATAGATTTGTTTTCTTCCTGCTGTCTGAGGGTAGGAAACCAGCTTCAACACAAATCATGCATAGGACATACAAAATTTCTTTTTTCTTCTCCATTTTTTCTCAGTTTTTTTTTCCTCTTATTTGGTAAACCCTTTGGACTGGGTTCTATTTCAAGCTATTTGGATCATTAAATGTTTAGCAAGAAGTTAGGTCAGATTTTTAGGTAAAAGCTGCATGTCAAGTCAATTTTCAAAGGCTGGTAGCCAAAGTTCACACAAGGTAGTCTTGTACCCCAGCAGAGGATGGGAATCAGTCCCAGCAGATTTGCTCTTGGCAGAGCATATTTGTACCGGTTTTTGCTAGCAGGAGATATGTGGCCTGGGACACAGGCTGGAGGTCTTCTCTCTGGGAAGGGTCATATGCTGAGCTGAAAACTTGGGGCCATGCCCAGCCATTCTTAGTAGCTGAGCTCACATCTGCAGAAGATCTCTGAGAGGAACTCCCAAAAGTATCCAGACCGACCGAAGGAGACAGCCTGGTTTTCCTGCAAAGGAGCATAGCTATTAAAATATCTTTAGAGTGAGGAGGGAAAGTGGAAAGTTCAAAAATAATGTCAATTGCACAGATATTGTGCTTTCAGCAATGAGACTGTTGACTTAAATAAACTTCTGGGGTCAGTGGTGATGGTGGAATGTGGCCAAGGGGTCCAGGGTAAAGATTAGGCCTATTTGAAGATGATGGAAGGAAGATCTCATCAAGATTTTTTGTATAAAGTATTGGGGAGACAGAGGAGTTTGCTGAGGATGTAAATGTCTGAAAATACATGGGTTTTAGCTCTTTTTTTTTTTTTTTTCTGTGGAGCATGGAGATTTGCAGATCAATAATTACTCTTAGATCAAAGGTGGAATTTCTCATGATACAATCAAGGAAATGTTAAAACTCAGGAGAATCGATAGTTTAATGACAACCACTTCTTTTTCACCCTTATTTTACCTAACTTGTGTTTGGTTGATATTTTTCTTAGCTGTTCCCTCATCCCCCCTTCCTGTTTTTAATAAAAAACTTGGGTTTTTTCTGGCACAAAAAAAGGAAAACTGGCCTCATGGATACCAATTGCCTGTTATAGTCTTGGGTTGGTCCTGTACAGACAGGCAAGAGATGGATAGAAGTGCAATTGCTGTTTAATACTGCAGAAGAGAGGAGGTTTAGGGGAATATTAGCCTGTTCCTCTTCATATATGAATTTGCCTGTGGAACACATAGCATGCACTGCTCATGTGGAATGCTGCAGATGTCAGGCCAATATTTTTCATGACCTGTCTCAGCATTATTATCTGCAAAGACCTTGGGGGTGATACTGTGAATCCCCTTAGTGAATTTTGCTTTTGCTGGCTGACACTGGCGCAGGACAACTTTTCTGCCTGGAAGGTCCTGCTCATATAAGGGAAGGAAATGCAGACGGTCACAAACCTCATCCTCTTGGAATGAAACAAAAACATGCCTCTCTGGGAACACCTGTTACTGGTTTAAATGTCTGTTTACACTGACCCTTAAAGCAAGCTGAAACTAAGAGAAGGGTGGGGCTTGGAAAGGAAAGGACAGCTGAGAAAGATCTGTTCTGCATGCAGTGAAGATTTTTAATTTGCAAAAAACCAGAACTCAGACAACACTGTCTAGTGGTGTCTTGATGGGGCAATAGGAAGCCAGGTCATAGAATATAACTTTTGTCTAATGTCAAGCCAAATGCCCAACAGGTGTAAATTCCTATAAATCACTGGAGCTTTCCTTCTGTATGTTGTACTGCTCTGTATTGTGGGGCACACAGACAAGCCTCTGTTTGGGCTTTCTATAGGGCATTAGAAATTTTTGTATGACCTGCCTCCTGTTTTTGATGTTTTGTCAAAACCTGACTGGTCCAAATTGCATTCTTTAACCTCTTTTAGTCACTTGTTACCTCCTGCATGCTCATGCTATTTGCTGGCCTCTGTTGTGCTCATCCCTCCTGTTCATGGTCAAGCACTCAAGATACATCTCCTAAAAGAGAAGCTGAGAAATGGATTTGAAGTCAGCTGGACAATGTGATGACTTGACAGCTTCATGACCAAAAATGTCCCTTGTTTTCTGTACTTCCAATGGCAATCCTACATAACGTCCGTGAAAGCTGGCGCAGATGTGCTGACCATAGCCAGCACATGTGCCCTGTTAGAGGACAAGCTATCCGGAATTACTCATTCTGATTTGGAAGCAGAATCATTGATTATTCTGACAAAATTATAACATTACTTTTTTAATTAAGTGAGCTTGCAGGAACATGTGCAAGACCCCCTGATGCTGGAGTGTGTTGTTTTGGAAGGCTCACCTACAAGTGATGATGTAAATATTTAATTAATTTTTCTATCACTGCTCATCTCTGCTAGCCTATTTTTTTATTTTTCTCCTTTGCATAAACTGTTCTCTCTAGAATATATTTTAAGAATTAAGAATTGAAAAATAACCACTGCCTTTGCTCCACCATATGATAGTTTATTGGAACACCTTAACAGCCTGTATTTATGTATTTCTAATACTGGTTAACTGGCTGAGCAGAAATTATCTTTTTTTTTTTTTTCTCCTTACCTATGGAGTACATTTTTTTTCCCTGAAGCAGTTCAGAGTTCAGGTAATGAAGGTGATTTTCTGTGCCCAGTGGATGAAAAAGAGAGAAGTTAACTTTTACTGGACTGTGGTCCTGTCTTTAAAAAGGACTATCTGTTATCCAGTGTGGCTGAATGTAATACAGAAAGCAAAACTTTAAAACAGAGCACTTCACCATGATAATTTCTAGAATGGAAAATGGACCTCAGAGCTTTACTTTTCCTTGTAGGTCTTCAAATTTGTTTATATAATATTACACAGCCCAAAAAATTACTAAACTTTTCATTGCCCTATATTTTAAATATGTGTACAGAAAGCAGAGGGGGGAAAAGGAGAAATTCACATTGTTGACTGACACAGTCAAATTTGCATTGATTTTTCCATTGACTTTCCATCCATGTAATACAGGAAAACTGACATAATACAGAAGAGTGTTGCTGTTCAGATACTGGGAATGCAAATACCGATTGCTCTATCAACACCCTCCAGGGCAATTCATTACCCACAGTGTCTAGCATGTCATGCATGATTTTAGCTGCAATCAACAGACAATATCTGGGCTTTCTGCATCTGACATTTGAGGAACAAATATTGTATGGATCTGTGGTCTAGAGAGCATACATACAGCTGGTTAATAGGATAATGTAGGTTAGGGCTTCAATAGAAGGTAAAACTCATTTTCCTTACCTGAAAAGAATGCTTATCCTGGCACCAGAGAATTGTTTCTGTTCAGCTTTCACTTGTTGCTGTGATTTCAGAGCATTCATAACTACAGGCACATTGCTATGGCATGCACAGCACAGGTTGAGAAAAAGGACAAAGCTCCATAATCGCAGCTGTCCATTACGCTTGCCCAGATTATTATAGATCTCATGAAAATACCTGAGCAAATCTTATAGAAATTAAGAGAAATGCTCATCCTGAATTTCATTAATTCAATGCAGTGGTAGATAATGTTCAAAACCTATTTCCCAAGCTATGGTCTTGAAGTTTGACTAGCGGTATAATAACATTGATATATAAATGGAATACTAGAAAGTTGAGGTTTTATCAAATCAATCTCCAACTGAATGAATAAGTGCTTTTCTGACAGGCAGGCAGCACCTCAGCAGTTTCAGAAGCTTTTTCAACAGAAGCATTTCAAAACCTGGCAGAAAAATTAGTTTAGTTAATATTGGAGATCTACTTTAGACAAAGGAAAAATTTGCTAAATGCTGCAGAAGATTTTGTTTCAGCATAAGCAAAATAAGCAAAATAATAGCCGTACTGATCACCATTGTGGTACAGAAAGCAAGGCAGTACTCATGGAAATGTATAGATGCAATGTGAGAAATAGATATTACTCAGTGTATAAATGTACTCAATAATAATAGAAATGAAATGTGAAAAGCTGAAATGCCAAGTCTTTCAGATAAGAGCTTGTCCCATAGAAATCGTGGTAGCCAGTATTTCTCTCATATATATTACTTTCCCTTTTGGTATTCCTGTTCCTGTTAGAAGGGTCAGTGAAACCACCACTGTAATACTTTGTTTACTTCCAGATGCACCCCAAATCTCAAGTTCATTACACAGACTATGAAATCATTATGATTTTCACCTAAGAAATGAAGGGGCACGTATTTAAGAACAGAAGATTTGGATGGTAGATGATGCTATTTTGTTACCTGAAATGTTTATATATCCTCTTATCCAATCTTGTCTTATAAGACAAGCTACTTATCTTACAGAATCCCCAAGTTCAAGTCATGGATGATTCTAAGCATCTGATTAAACAGGCAGTGAAAAATTGAAAGAGACTTTTATGCACAAAGTTGTGTCACATCAGTAATTATATAGCCACATTGCCACAACAGTCTGTGAATTGTGAACATTATAAGGCAATGAATTATTTCAATTTCTCTTTTAAACCCTAGTGCATGCAGGAAAGCATTTGAACAGTTGAAATCTAGTTTATTGCACAATGAACTCTGATAAGTAAGTCCTTTAATATAGGGGGTGTTTGTCACCAACCAGCCCATAGTGAACAAACAAATGATTACTCAAGACTTCACCTCCATCAGGATACAGAAATTAGATTTCAGACAGATGTTTTAAGCAGGTGGATTACAAATTTAGTGTTGAAGAATCAACAATTTGCTGTATGTATATGTCTCAAACACTGATAAGCTGGAGCCCAACAAGGATCAGTGGCAATAAGACACTGTGACAAAGAAGAGGATGTGGCTGAAGAGGGAGGCCATCACTTTTCTGGGATAAATATTCTTGGTCTAGTTACTGGAGATAAAGACAACATAGTGCAGGACGGTAGGAGGAGATCAAGACCACCAAAGTCCCCTGAAAAGAAAGCAAGAGAATTATGTCCAGACTGGGGAAAACTTATCTGTAAAAAGGTGACCCACAAAGCCCAGGTATATGAGTGCCAAAGGACCATGAACACCCAGCTGGACTGACACTGGAGCCAGGACTGTTCATCTCTCCCTTTCTTCCACCCTTTCACGATCTCTCTGTCTGTCTCCTTGTCTCTCTGTCTCTCTGTCTCTCTCTCTCTCATTCATCTCTCTCTTTCTCTCTTCCTGTTCATTTTACCCCTTTATCCAAAACCCACTGCCGCATGCTTATCCCAGAAGGTCAGGGGCTAACACACCAATTTCCATGTCAAGTGTAACATTTGCTAATAAAACTTTGTAAGCCCTTGTAGTCTGTCTGACTTTTGTCATTCTTTCCGACCACAAGCATCTATGAATCTTGCGTTCCCCTTAAGGCTGGGAGGCCACAGCTGCTGTGACATGTTTTGGGATACATAACGACAGACTCAGATGCAAGAAGCAAATGCCTTTTCCCTTTGGCCTGACCAGATGCTTGCTGAAGTCAGGAGAAAATCTCCCACTAATTTCAAATCATTATCAGTACCCATAAGGAATTTTTGCATTTTGATCAACTGTATTTAATTATTGCATATTAATTATTACTGTTGTTGCTACTCCATGCTAAAGTCAAGAAACTTATACATAGAACTTTTCAATGGCCAGTCACTAAAAACTGGAAGAAACACATTCACATTGCTGACTAAGTAGCATATTTTGGCAATGCTGATGAGATAAATAATATAATTGAAAGTGTAACAGGTTTACTAGCAGCAAAAAGGTTGAAAGAGGCTTTACATTAATTGAGGTATTAAATATTGCAGAGGTGATGACTCATTACACCATTTCTGGCACAAAATATGTATCAGAAAAACACATGGCTATGTTTTGAAAGTCTTCAAAAGCCTTGTGGGAATGTCAGACCTCTTTTGATGAGGTCATTTTCTGCATGTTTAGTACACAGAAGTACTAAATGCAAATGAAAGGAACACATACCAGTCCTATAGAGCACTTAGCCACAGCACAGCTGGCAAAAAAAAAAAAAAAACCTATTTAGTGTAGTTTGGCTAAACTTTGGTTTTAATCTCAAGATGAGGAGTTCAAAAACAGCTCTATAAAATATTGTGAAGGAAAACCATATGGAGTTCTGAGCTGCTGAAAAGCACAGATAAACATGCTGGCCTACAAAAAACTGATTAGCCTTTAATTTTCTACAACAACAGTGCCTTAAAAGTGGTTTTCAAAGTCAAGAGCTGCATTCAGATTTATGGCAGCTAAGAGAACTCTTTTGGTTTGAGATGATGAAAAAATGGAGTCCCAAGCAAAAAGGGTGCTATTAGTAGAGCTCTTTTTTAACATCTGCGAAAGCATAAAAGCATACAGAGAAAAGCTAATATCAACACAGGAAAAAAGGTTTTTTAACTACTTGTGTAGTTAAAAATTAAGCCATTTATCTTAATATTGAAAAAATACAGCAAAATCTCCACTTACCAAAAATCATCTCTTGTCTCCCCATATAGCTTCCCGTGTACTGAAAACCCATTATAATAAGAGCTGTTAAATCTGCAGTATTTAACAACTTCTAATTGGCATGTATAAGCATAGACAGAGTTTTATTATATGAGTTCAGAGTCGGGTTCCATTGTATCCCGTTGTCTCTAGTTTTGGTGATCCTGATTGTCTGTTGCACATTAAAACAACTCTGTGATTGAGAAGCTGGAATTTTGTTCTAAGCATTGCTCAGAGCATGACAGAATAAGAATGGAAAGTTGTGTTTCAGATCAACACTGATGAGTAGTTTATTAAAGTATGAACAACTGACTACTAATAAGAACACAGCCATGGTTTCCTGATGAATATGAACCAGTTAAATGAGTAACTCTTCTGTAAGTTTATCCTTGGCATGGTTTATTCATTAGTCTGCAAGCAACTTTTCTGCATTCAATATAAAAGGTCTGGGGAGTTCATAAAATGAGGGAAAATAAAAATACCACAGAGCAATTCAAGCAGTGAATGCTAAATTATACTCTTGCACATTTAGAGACTAAGTGTTTTACCTGGTTGGTTGCACTCCAATCCCATTGACATCAATTGACATAGCTACAATATGTGTGGAAAATAGCACTGGAAGTGAAATTATGATATGCTACATTGATTTTGTAGAACTGCTGATAAAATGCTACAAATTATGTATTAAAATATTGCATTTAAATAGCAAACGAGGCCAGAAGCTGCAAATATGTTATTGGAACCATGAAATATTATAAATAATGTGAATTTCTTAGCAAAATCTTTTGTGGATCGTGAGAGGTGTTTAAGATCTTATTATACATTTGAGACAATGTCATATTTAGTCTTTTATCAAGACCAGTACAAATCCTAGCCCCACTGAAGATTCTAGAAGATTTTGCACCAAATGAAGTTGAGAATTTACTCAAGAATTACTGAGCTTGAAAGGGGTTATATGCCACTGGGGTATTTGACTTGTCACGAAAACCTTATTCTGATTAGTTTGCAGTCACATTCTCCAAAAACCAGTGGCAGGAAGGATCCATTTTCCAGTCACATAGCTGTAATGAAAAGCCCGTTTCATAGAGTGCAAACCCTGATCTAAAGTCATTGTAAAAGGGAACTGGAGATTAGGATGTAGATCCATACACTGGGATAGATATAGTGCTCAGAATGATACAGTAAGCACCAAGACACAACCATCAGTGACAGCTCCCAGATAGAAAATATTAAGGTGGATGCTCTGACTCTAAAATGATATGAGCAACAAGAGAAACCTAAGCCTTCAGAAGGATGTAGTTAGGTCAATATAGCAATAGTAGCAATAGTGTCAATATAGCAATAGTGTCTTACAAAGATTGTTTTCCTCTAAAAGAGGAGTGAGATTTTTCTCCCATTTGTTTAAGTTACTTTTAAAATGGAATACATTGAACTGGAAAAACATGCACTTCATCCATAATACAACACTGAGATTTTTGAAACAATAGTGGTTCCTATTCACAGCTCATCTTTTGTGATTTGGCTTTTACAGGCAGAAAATTCTTACATCATTAGACTTTGTCTAACATGGATATGTAGCTGAAAAGATAACCATGAAAGACCTCATCTACCTCATCTATTAAAACTGACCATTCATGTTTAAAAGAGGTTTCAAAATGTTCTAAGATTCACTTGCTAATTCAGAATGTCTCTTTAGGTGTCATGAGATGCATGAACAGTGCTTGTGCGCCAAATGTGGGACAATCTATAAATAAGATCTCCAAAGTACAGCCAAAATATTATAGAAAAAGAAAAATCCCTCAACTTGTAAAATATTTCTCTTGCATTTTCACTGTTCACTCTGCTTCTCTTTTCACGGATCTCATTTTCTTAACAGTTATCTCTGCCAACACATGAAGCTCGTTTTTTCCTTAAAAAAGCAACAGTACAGATTATGTTAAATGAAAGTGATGTATTTTAAAATTAGCTGAAAGAACAGAACAATGCCTGTGTAACAGTTTGCATACAAACTTCCACCTTGGTGCAAAAGGACACAATATCATCACCTTCCCTGACTGGCACCTAAGTGATACAACCTGTTCAAATACTACCACTGACAGAGTTCTGAAAAAGAAGTATGAATGTGTTTCTCTATTGGACAGGCATTGCTGACAGAAAGGGAACATTCCTTCATAGTTTTTAATAGTTAAATTAAAAGAGCATCTAACTGGTATATGAGCATGAAACTGGTAATAACACCTCATGATCTTTGCAATTCTACATGAATTATTCTTCCCATGTGAGAGAATCTTACTCAAGAGCAAAACCATTAATTGATCACTTAGCGCTGATTAGTCATACCAGCAGTAAAGACAACTACCCAGGATAAGGAATTTCTGTTTTCTGAACAATTAATTTAGATGTGAAAAGAAAGTGAAAGGGATCTGGAAAACATATCTCTAGCATGGGGAATGACAACATTTCAGATTCTTACCACTTTTCTGAGTAAAATGTTAGAGAATGTCAGGGGTATAGGTCAGCAGAGCCTAATTTATATCTCTGTTTCTTCATGGGAATTCTGTTCTCTCTCACTTTAAATCACAGTAGTAGTTACACACACACACACAAACACACATACACGCACAGAGACAAAAAAACGTTTGGTTTTTTTATACAGTGAGATTTCATTAGCCAAGATTAATGACCTAAATCACAAAAAATCCAAACTTATTTTTGGAAAATGAACTTCTATTCCACTTTCTTAACTCTGGGCTTACTGACATAAGGAATGTTAGGGATCTTCAATTTTCTGTCTCCCCATCTTTATCCACCTAAATTTTATTTCTAGTTATTTCTGATCCTCTGATCAGCTTTATAAAAGCTTTGCAGTCTTGTGCTGGCTTTCCAACTTCCTAGTTGTGTCACTGCTCTTTGTGAAGAAATTTCTGCAGTTGCTTTCTACTGTGTGAGTGATCAACATGCTCAGACTTTCCCATGAGCTGTACTACTTCTTGGTCATTGCTGATCTACCAACAAAAACATCTCATCTTTTAAATTCAGCTCATAAAATTTTACTCAGCTGGTGTGGTAGCTGTGAAGAACAGTACTTTGCGGCTATTCTTTGATCCATTAATAGCTTTCTTCAAGTTTTAGTAAATGAATCATGGGGTGTTCTAGTAGTGACTCAGAAGTCATCCCACATCATTACACAATTCATTGATATTTGATGTTTAATCTATATATGATTTTTTAAATGAAAAAGATGGACTAAATAAGCAGGCAAATGTCTACTCTAAATCACTTGACAGAAATCTTCCATTCTTGACCTTAAAAAAGTTTTTTCAAATCTTTTCTTATACCTTCCCTGACTGAAGTTATATTAACAACATTTAAATCCAGAAGTGATAAATGTGATTCAGAAGAATGTTAAAAAGAGAATGAAATACATGTGGGGTGAAATATTAACAACTCAGCAAGGAGCTTTCATATGCAAAACAAAGAGAAATCTTTTTTGTTCCCTGTTTTGTAAGAAGACAGGCCAGAAGGTAATAGTCCAAAAGTTGCTTTTGTAGAACACTATAATAGGTACCTTAAAGTTTTATATATTCTCTAATTATAGTTGCCCATTAAAAACAGAACCTACAAACGTGATACTTATTGTTTGCTGGCAATATTGTACAACTGTCCATGTAGGTCTAGATTTAGACAAGATGTCTCTCTGAGGGTCAAGGTATCTGGAGAACCATTTGGACCACTTGGTGATCAAGACTTCAGTCTAATAGGTCATTCTAAAAGACTTACAGGAGGTTCTTTGTTTTATACTTGTGGAAAGGCTGAGGTTGCATAGGCATGGTGTTTTCCTAAATTGTATAGGTTTCCCCTAAGTTATGCAATAAGGGACTTTTCATGCCACAGCTCAAAACATAGGAAAATAAGGGACAGCATGAAGAATCAGGTAGCGTTACAATGATCACTGAGTTACATCCACTGCAGCATTGAGACACACTGTGTGCTGGGGAAGGCTGGGCACTTTTCTTCGGAACACTTTCATTTAAGAAAAACGCTTCCCTATAATTCTGTGCCTTTAACTTCTACGTAGTACCTGCAGTGTGAGTCCATTTTCCTCAAACTGCATGAGACAGAGACTCCAAAACTACCTCTGACGTGAGCTAAGATCTCCGCAATGAAGAATTGTTTGGAGATGCTTATTTGTGCCTCTGTGTAGTATAGCTGTGTTAGCATAACTCTGAACCCCAAATAATAAGCTCTGCTTTTCAAAAATGTGGATTTAGGCTCAACTATATGTTGACAAAACTGTACAATTTTCAGTTTGGATAAGTCCCAGCTAAAGCCAACTTGGAGGTCTATGGATCATTGTATAGTCCACACTGCAAACAAACAGAAACATGACTAGGACTGCTGAATGGAGTATTAGAGTTGGAAATAGTAATAAGTGGACACCAACTATAACAACAAAGCCAAAATTTTTTGGACTAAAAAAACAAAACCAGTCTAGGAGCAGCCAAATATTTATTCCATGTCTTAGGTACAGTGTATATTCTAAGAATTAAGTAGTATGCTGCAATTATTTAAGTATTGCCATGAAGAAATGACATGGTAAAAAGAAAGTGATAGGTGAAAAAATGCTAATGTCCCTTTTTTGGTAAATCATAAATATAGTAGTAAATGAATAGAAGTAAACGTGTAGACGGCAACAACAGAGGTACTCTGCAACCTTGCCTTTTCCTCCCAACAAGAGGGACTGCACACAGATCATAAAAGATTAGACCGTCCACTCTTCACAGGTTAAGAAAGAAGAAAAAACCTTTACTGGAGTTTAGTAGGATGGCTGAATAAAATCTCTGTATAGCTGTTTTAGGATTTTGACTTTGCAATTTTACAGTCCTCTGAACTCAAATCGGAGATAATTTTCTGACTACTACTTAGCTTATAAAAGTCATAACTTGCTCCAATCCTAACAATTTACAGGTGTGTAGGTTCCTGGAAATTATTATCCTTCTTTTCATAGGAAGTACAAAACAAGAGCAGAAATAAAGCTAATGGTTTAAAGAAACAAGTAAGGAAACATCCGTTTCTCACATATCAAATTGTGGTGAAAGTCCACAGGCGAGTTTACAATCTTTGCAGCACATAAAGGATGAAACAGTTGTACTGGTTTCTTTCTTTCCAAAAAGAAGATACCCTGTATGGGCAGGCAAATGTGACACATGGCCAATGAGAGACCCAAGATATTTAAAAGGAGCATTTGAAGATTAGTCTGGATGTTTTGAAATGCAAAAATAGACTGACAATAGATGCACGCTTTGCTAATTGAATCCCAATCCTAGTTTCAGTGACAGTAGAACAAAAAAACTCAAGTGACTATCTAATTTAGAACAGGAAAAATAAGGGGACCAGTCAGGCTGCACAGTTGACAATATTTTTCTTCTCTATGTTCAGTTCAGGATCTATGAGACCAGTTGTTGTCTAAACGTGAAATGAGGGGGGTTTTGTTGTTATTTTTCTGCATAAAAATGTTATAATGAGCTATCAAAAAGACTTGTTCACTTATTTCTGCTCAGAAAGATAATTTTTGCTGTCAATCTGTATTTTGGAACTATAAAACTCATTAAAAGCAAAAGAATAAACAGAGCAATAGTAGATTTGCTATGAACTCTTATCAACAGAAAAGTTTATATCCTCTATAAGGAAGATGATATTTCATAAAGATTGTCTCTGGCCGTAGAAACCATAATAAATATTTACAATATGTATAAGTACTGTTAAAAATCTGTTTTAGATGGCTGCAATGTACAGTGATACAATGGTACTTGTGAAAACCTACTCATTCATATTCATAAATTTTTGTAAAGAAATCTGTAATAATGATCACTCTGAGAGCTGTGAGTATAGGAAAAACATACCCTTTATATCCTGCATTACTTTGATAAATAAGGAGGAAATGTTTCAGGCTAATATTGCCAGGGTGATCCTACCTGGATAACCTTAAATGATCCTTCTTCATCTGTAACTGAGGTATCTGTTTAGCAACAATAAAGGTGACCACACTGAGGTTAGGCTTTCTTTAAGCAAAATTAGCATGAAGACAGAAAGAGAGAGAAAAACCACTTCCATTTAAATCATAACAGCATATGGTCTTATATTAGTTATATTGAATATTTAAAATAATAATTATAACTAAATACATCAGCTTGGACATTAAACTAGGATATCAGTTTTGAGTTAAAACCTTCAGAAGAGCTTGTACTGAATACAGATTTCATTTGTTGTTAAATTAGTTCAAATCATTTGATGTGAACTATGCGCACTCTGAGCTTAAGCAGTGCAATCAAGCCCTGAAAGAATCCAGTTTTGCAGTCCTTTCTCTCATGTAAGCAATGTGAGAGAAAGCTACCCATATATATTCCTCTTAAGTAAACTTAAGTTTCTCACTGGACCTCTAAATAAAGTTCAAAGAATCAGGACCCCCTGCACTAATACAATATGAGCACAGAAATGTAAAAAAATTATATTGGAGTTGAGAGACATTACAGTACCAAATGGACAAAATTATCAGAACAGAAATATGATGTCATTTTATCAAAACTACTGCCAGCTCTAATTGCAGATCCCTGTTAGGGAGTTGGTTTAAAAGCATACACTTAATTATAGATGGCTATCCATGCAGACATGTATCAGCACTTTTAGCTGGTCTTTTGTATACCAAAACTGATTTGTTTATGTAAACACCAGCCTTATTACACAGTACTCTATTGACACAGTTAGCCAGTAATACACATTTATTTTTTGACTATCAGAGAAAGGATGTTTGTTGCTTATTCTGAATAATAGCATTTATGGCATTTAAAATAGGTAGATCAGCGGCATATATATATGTATATACATATATATACCCCAGAACAACATAATTTTTCCAAATATTATACTACATTAATGTGAGAGAAAAGTGAGACAAATTAAGCATCATGTATCACTCATTTTGTAGAAGTGCTCATAAGATATCCTATACATGTGGGTTTTTCTAGATACATAGTTTATGAGCAGATATATGTATATGCTCATATATGAGATATATGAGATATATGCTCAACAAGACGCAGTTATTGTACAGAGTCAGCATTGAAAAGTTAATTTTTGGCGCACTTTGGACTTTGAAGCAACTGTAACGGTGGATGAAGAATGGATCTAAATGAAATAGATTAGTCAGAACCTGATTTACATTTTCATTTATATCAATGGGAATTGAGCATATTAAGTGTTTCTAGAATTGATTTCCAGCTGTAGTCATTGCCTTTCACAATAAATACCTCATTTTCTGCAAAGCTTTCAATGAATTCCAAGTTCAATAAAACTTTGGCTCCCAAGGTGGAGCCCCTCTCTCATTTTGGTCCTGGGTTAAGCATTTTCAGTTTAGGCTTTTCTGCCGCCTGTTAATGTTTCCTCATGTTTTCATATATTCTCCTAATACTAAGTTTGATTGTTTTCCAAATAATCTTTAACAAGCACAAGTCAACTGTACTCATATTGGTTTTTATCAGATACAAAGAAATGAAGAGCACCATATTTCCTATAAAGAAGGAGTTGCCAGATATTTTGCAGGCAATTCTACTTCTGTCACCCAGTTCTTTTAAAAGTTTCAAAGTTCTTTAAAAAGTTTTCTATGCCTTCTGATGTTTACATATTTCTACTAGAGTTTTTCACACACTGTCATGTAAATAATGATTGGTTTGCATTCTTCTTTGTGGGAGGAGAGAATTGATGGACTGTTGGTTTGATCAGTGTGGTTGGAGAGGTGGCAATTCCATCCTCCAATCCACTGTCACTTTCGGAATACTATATATTGCAGGGTCAGAAATAAACTTCCTCTCTTTTCCCTCTTTTGCATCTAGCGTGAATGTGTGAGTTATTTCGTGTCATCGTGCGACATACTTCTGCTACTTTCTTCCTCTCTTTCTCCTGCTTTCCATGAATCAACCCCAACACACTGCCCCTTTCTTCTGCTCTGATGCTGCTCATTAAATTCCTTGCGTCTTTATCCTTGTGACAGTTTCAACTCTTGAATAAAAAACATAAGCTAATAAACCCAGGAGAAAACCTGGGCTGCTCCCATCCCATATGTTTAAAGTTGGATTGTCTTGCTAGTAAGAAATTGGTCTTCATGGTTCACAACTCTGTTTCACACCATGCTTGAAGCCTCACCAATGTGTGCTTTTCCAGGCTCAAACTTGAGGCCTGAGACAAATTCTTTTAGACATGTTTGCCACTAGTGGGGAGAATGGGCATGATTCATTTACTTTCTCCACATATATGGCACCTTACACAAAACATCATTTTATGAAAGCTAGCATAACAGAGTAGTCCATATAATCCACTCAACTCAAAGGATACAAATTCAAGAGAGACTGCATTGATTTCTCATGATGTTGGTGTGCATGCACTTAGCTTCTTATAGGTGGAGATCTTATGCACCTCTCTACAGAACTGCAGGAGAAAACAGCCCTTGTTGTATCTCTCACCGCAGGAAAAAGGACATCCACTATTTATTTAGAAAGAGATGGGACTAATATGTTATATCTTCATTCTATTTTATTAAATGCAGGCAGAAAGGTATCTATCCTTTCTTCTTTCTGTCCTAGAGACTGGGCTTGCCTTATTTTGTGCTGCTAAGCTGGAAAAATTTTACCTGTGTTTACATTTTGGACATGCAGTCAATATCAGGTTTCACAGAAAAGTCAATAATACTTACACAGGACAGTGCATAGCTAGCGGGTAAGAAATGTCATTATGTAATATTAAGGAAATGTCACCTTTACTAACTAATGTATCTGTAGTTGTAATGAGAAGAGGGCCCTGCAGTTGCAACTGTGTTTAATTAGTATTTATTCCTATCTTTTCCAATGACTGATTTAACCAGTTAGAATGATATTATCTTCCCAGAAATGAATATCAGGAATTAACTGGGTTGGAATGCACTGTGAATGGTTGCTGATCAAGATTTCTTGAGGTTTCTGTTTACAGAGTTACTGAGGTTAAGTGGGGCATAACTCCTGCCACAAAGTTATGTCCTTTAATATGGAGTATCATAAAGGAAAGGAATCTGGCCCTGCATATTCTGATGACACCTCAACACTCTTCACTTCACTAGCCTTTTTTTTTGGTACTTGTGGATATTATTTCTTTTCCATACTATAAAATATTTCTAAATACAATGGAGTGGAAAAAAAAAACCCTGTTTATCTTGCAGAAGTTCAATTTATTTTATTTTATTTTTAACACAGTTAAAATGAGGAGCTTTTGATTCTCCTTGAATAAGTGCATAATTCTTGAATCCCATATCTCAAACTAGCTTCACCTGAAACAGGCTGAAAAAATTATTTTGTACAGGTCCATTTGGAACTGGTTTAACCACTAGGTTTTTTTCTGCAAATTGCGAGGAACCTTTCAATGATCATTGACCAGACAGAGAACAGCAAAGTAAGTGAATCAGGTATGCGTGCGTGTTTTTTAAGTTTTAATGCAAATATTTTCCACTCTCCTTGGTGGGCCAACATCATCCCAAATGTAAATTTACCAAGGGCAATGAAGTTCTACCGAAGAATAAATTGGCTTATTAATTTTTGACAGAGTGCTAAAGGAAACACTGATTGCATTTTTAAACTCCACCTCTTTTCTTTCTAAAAAAAAAAAAAAAAAAAAAGCCAAACAAGAAATATTTATATGGAAAGAATACTGAAGCATCACCTAGTCAGTAAACTGCACACTGGTGTGACACTGGGTATGTTTGCTAGTGGAGTTTTAAAGTGTTTGGAGAGTGTATACATATTACTGAAGGGGGTTTTGGCACTGTCACTTGATGTCTAGATTGCAACAAGCATTTCTTTTATTGCTGACAAATAGAAAGCATGTGTTTGGCATTATTTATTGTTTTCTGTGAAGCATATGTCAAGGTCTGAAAGTGTGTATTTCCTTAGGCACATTCTAAGTTTAGTTGCCATAATTAAGTTGCTAATACCTGGCACAGTAACTAATCAGTGGGGTTTGATTTGACAGTATGGGAAATGAGCTTGACACCTCTGGAAGCTGAGGAGGAGACACTCATCAGTAGACTGAAATAAATACTGACCCTTTCTTAATGATACAGATCACACTTTCTAAAGTAGTCACTAGTTCTAGTCTCCTCATTACTTGATGAAAAAAACAGAAAATGTCCATCAGTAACTACACTTGGCTACAGCTGCAAAAAATGTTTCTTGGTTAGAGACCAGAAAATTAAGGGATTTTTTTAATTATAATTTTAGGAATAAAATCAAGGTTTGAAACGTTGCTATACAATTTTCCCCAAAAACGGAAATTTCAAAATTTTCCCCTCTGATTCTGAAATTCCTAGAATGGCTGGTCAAATCTAAACAAGTCTATCCCATGAGAAAATATCAGAATTCAAAATTACTCCAACTTTACATTGGAATGAAAACAAATTAATTTGTATCTTTGAAGCAAATATTTCCAAGTGAATTATATTTTACTGCATTTTTATTTTATTATTATTATTATTAATATTAGCACTTTTGCATATGAATATGTGTATGAATTATAGAGAATATTCTAAAATGCAAAATCAAAATCATTATTTCTAACATTCAAAATAGCATATGACATATACTTGAAATTTCCAGTAGGTAAGAGTGCTTTTACAAAACCGTTATGTTGGGAATTTTCTTTCAATGAAAATAGCATTACACAGAAATTTGGACTTCTGGAAGTACTTTGCTACAAAAATGAATGTGGACTACATATTCAGTGTTACGGTAATTAGCAGGTTATAAATGTTATACACACAATGAAATGTGGAGCTAAATGCTACAGTTTAAGATTTTTTTTTTGTCTGTTTGTTTCTTTATAATGTTCCTAGGAATTCAAAATATTCAAAATACATAGATATGCAAACGGAAAATTTCATTAGCTTGAAAAATAATCATAGTGGTTGAGAAGATCAGAAAGCCCCTATTCAGACTCTGGTTTTCATACACAAATGATAAACATTTCATGTAAATCAAAAGACAAAAATGAAGGATGTAGTCCTAGGCTGCAACTATACTACTACGTAAAACAGACCAGCGAACAAGTCTCTGGCCTTGGAGCAAGTAGCGTGGCACATCTTGCTTCTGTACAGCTGCACTGCTCACTGTCAGGAGCCAGATCATCCAAGGGACATGGTAAGCAGCATGGATGATTGCAAATCAGTGCTCCAGCCTGGGACCAAGATCTCATTGGAATATAGAATGGGTTGGAAGCGACCTTAAAGATAATCAGGATCTATCTTCCCAGCCATGGTCAAGGACACCTTCCTTTGGACCATGTTGACGAAAGCCCTATCCAAGCTGGCCTTGACTCTGTACTATTGACTAGCAGAGACATTGCTTCAGTGACTCTTGAAAATTTACCTCTACGAATAAGTACATTGGTATAGGTAGCTATGCAGGGTCAGATAGAATGTTTGATAGTTTACATTAAAAACAGCAGCAACAGCAATATTATTTAAAGGATGGGAACTCTATTAGTATCAAGATGTTAAGAGAAAGAAAATATTAAAACTGTCTCTGTAACTTATGCTTCACTAGGAAAGAGTTTTGGGGATATAAATAAACTACACTCTACTATTGTGCAATAAGTAACCGGTGATGGTTTTCAAAATTGGAATATGGAGTTATGTTCCCAGAAGAGAAGTAAGGGACCACAGGACAGAAATCAAAAATGTGACCAAAACCTCTTACCTCCTGTTTCCAGCTACAACATGTTTTGAAGTGCAGGTGAGTTTGCCTCATCATGCCAGTTTCTGTCCATTGATAGTCATAGCATTGCTCCCTATTTTGTATGATCCTCAATTTTGTCATTCTTTAGTCCTGGTTTTCTAGGAAAGAATCTTTCTAGTTTTTCTAGTCTTTCTTAGCCTTTCTAGGGAAAATAAATAGATTGGAGGGAATATGACAGTAGAAAATTATCTGGTTAATTGTTCTCAGCAAAAAATCTCCTGGATTACTTAAGCAGAATTAAGTTAGAGGATGGACATCCTTCCATCATGCTGTTAATCAGCAGAAACCATTTCATACACAGGTCTAGGGTCATGAGAAGCTTAGGTACTACTTCAAGACAGGTCAGAAAAAGCAGTCCACATGTAAACAGGTGAAGCCTTACCAGTGAGCAGTCAGTAGAAATGACCTGAGGACATTATGTACAGCCAGCACTACAAATTACTATGGGGTAAACTCAGAACGGGGTATAGGACTTGGTCTCTATTTCATCAAGAGATATGCTCCCTTCATCTTAGAGTGAAGTGAATTGGGCATAACTATTTTTTCACATTATATAGGTAACTGGGTTTTGCACATTAGGAAAAAATTCTACACTGAAAAGGTGGTCAGACATTGCAACAGGGCAGGAGTGGAATCACCATCCCTCAAAGTGTCCAAAACATGTGTCTTGGTAACACACCTTAGAGATGAACATGGTGCTGGGTTAAAGCTTGGACTTGGTGATCTTAGAGTTTTTTCAGCCTTAACATTTCCTTGAATTTAAATAAATCCCATTTATAAATAATAATTCCATTACCATTAATGACCATAGATTTTTTTGTTTTTTTTTGTTTTAGCAATTGTAATTATGACCAGCATCTGCCAGACTCTGTCAAAAGGAAGCTGAAAGAGCTTAAAATAATTGAGCACTCCAAACAAGAGTTTTTTTTCCTTTAAATATTTGTAGTGTTATCAGTCTCATTAACATTTTCTATCCACTCTCACTCCTGGTGCCCCTGGGTTAATGTGCTGTTGTCTGAATTAGCAGGGCTCTCACAGGTGTGACCGAGGGCAATAAGTAGCCCATTCATTCCACATTCTGAGCTTCTTTGAGGATCCCCAGGGAGCATATTACTGGTAAGGGGTATTTGTGGCACTTAGTAGTTTCATGTTCAAAGCTGAATACAATATCTTACTGTGTAACTCTCCTAGGATTAACACTTTGATTAAATCTGAGACTGGACATACTTGCCTAGGAAGAAGAGGGAAGAGTTTGCTTTGTGTGCCTGTGCTTCATAAACTTAGAGGGAGGCAGAGTGATTTTCCTGGGCTACTGATTGATCTCACAGGTACACACTGTTTGCCCCTTTCTTAGCAACATGTGAACTGTTTTCATCTGAAAGCTATAAACTCTGAAAATGCAAGCTCTGCCCAAAATGCATTGAAAAGTGGACTGACAATTTATATCTCATTTCTGCTGCTCCAGGTGGGGCAGTGCCTGAGAAAAGACAGTTGAATTTCACCCGCTGCACCCTGCTAGGCTGGAGGTGCTGGTCAGAAATATTTTGGCAAGTGTGCTACTTACCACCATCCAGAAGGCATTACAACACAGTAAAACTGCGCCTGTGAAAACAAGAGTCCAGCTCTGCAGAGTGACATTGTGAGGCCAGCATTCCAGTATTTAAAAATTCCTGTCACATATAGACTTATCAGATGGCCTTATTTACATTCAGCTACATGTATCTTTACTCATACTGCATGACTAAGGTGGGTGGAGATACCTACAGAAAAGAACTTTTCTTCATTCATTTCCAAGAGCTGCAACATACAACTTGGGCAAAGCAGTCTGGCTTAGGGGTTCAGAAGCATTTCACACTGGCTCCTTAACTGCAGCTGATACGAATTTTTTAATTTTGTTGAGCTCCTGAAGCAAACCCCAATATGTCAGGGTTTGTGTTTTTTAAATTCAACCCTTAAATCTGTTTGCTGTGTCCAGAGTTCTTCTACTTCAGCTAATCTCCAGATTTCATGAGCATAAAAACTGAGGAAGCCTCCTTTCTTAGGAATTCACATCTTGTCCTTTGATACTTCTACAGTAAGGTGTGAGGCTTCATACATCTGTATTCACATAGCTTTCATATGGACAGACTTTATTGCATCAAATAAAGATTGTACTGTAAGTTCTAATGTCCTCAAGAAATTTAAGAGAGTAACATATCTCAGTCAAATGTCCTTAAAAGTGAGAGGCACTGGACCCACCTCAGACAGTGAGGGCAGCGTGCCTTCCGTTACTTAGGAAGTCAGACTAAGGGAAAGCATTTAGGAAACATGCGACTCAGTTAACTTGTTGACCATCATTTAAGAGCTAAAGCAAGGCTTTTTAATTCCATGTGTGTCTAATGAGTGCTTGTGAGTTCTTCAGGTGTATGTAGTGTTGGACAACTGCATAGAAGAATAGTAGGAGAGGGATCCAAGACATTGTATATAAATAAAGTGATGTTTTCTGTCCAGCTAATGAGTCATTTTTCCTCCAGACCCCATCCTGCAGGTTTCTATAGAAGGGTATTGTTCGTGTTTTCCATAGCTGACTCAGCACGTGATTTTGTGAACCCTGAATGTTTCTTTTCACAGAAGCAGAACTATAGAAAATTTCAGAATAAAATAATTTTCTGTAAGGGAGGTGGGGAAGGGGAAGAAGAAGAAAAAGAAAAAAAAAAATTGAAGTTTCATTTTAAGTTAAGCACTGCTTGTGCATCGAGTTTGAAGCAATCAATGTCATATACAGATCCTTGGTTTTGGTGCCCTCCCTGCTCCCTATCTCAGCTCCCCAGGCATGCTCAGAGCCAGCATCTCACATTTCCTGTAATCGGCTTTGGGGATCATGCTCATGGCTTGCAATGCCACTGACAGTTTGCTGATTTTTTTGGGATAGCATGTGAGATATTACTCATCAATATGACTAGTCAAATGATTTAACAAATGAAGCATCATCCAATGAACACACGCTGCTGCTTCAGCCTGACTAAGCCAGCTGTCAGGGATGGCAACAGCTGCTAATTCTTGAAAGGAATGGAAATACTTCTTTGTTAAATCAGAACACATCCAGCAAAATCTGTCTTAAATGGAAATGAGTGACTATAGCTGTGCATCAAATAATCCCAAGTGGAAGTCTGAGGGTGGGGAGGAATTTTGCAATTGTAGAAATCTGTTTTAAACAAAAAGTTGTAAAGAAAGGGAGCATTGATTTTTTTTTATTTCATTTCCCAAGATCTACTCAAAGTCCAATGAATTTGACATAAATCCCAATATAGGCAGCTGATTCTGCTAGGAGAAAAATTCTGCATACAGGTACCCATTGTCTTCTGTATCTGTCAGTTTTTCAACTTAGTCTTTTTAGGTTTTGAGGTTCTGCTGTTCATTCCTTTCTTAAAAGGATAATCATCACACCCTCACATGCCCTCACTTTCACAGGCCTAATTACAGTATACACAGGTATAGGATCCTGCTAAATGCTGTTTTTTTCAAATCCCTCTTTGTTTTCAAACAGACCTAAACCCTGCAATTCACATCAGCAACAAACAGCGTAGGCCAATAACTGCCATGTGAGAGACTTGCTAACACCTCTGTGATCCACGTGGCAAAGGCTTTCAATACCAGACCCATCTATATTCTTGGACCATCTACAAAATCTTCTCATAATGAAAAATATTTCTTCCATGTCCATAAATACTCCTATACAAATTCTAAAGACAAAACAAACTAATCATCATAAGTCTGAGTCTCAAGCACTCAGTGAAGAATAAGGACATTCAGACCCCATTCACTTTCCCAGATGAAAAATATCTTCCATCACTAATGTCTCAGCCCTGAATTTCAGAGCATATCTATAAAATAATTTTGTGAGTCTAGACATTAAAATCACAGACTCTATGCATATATTTGTTTCATTATATAGATTGATTTCTCCAATTAACAACTTCAAAGGTGTTATTTCATGGCTTGAAATCATCTGTTTTTTGCACTAAGGAAGCCAAGCACTTTTTTTCCTCATATAATAATATTAATTAGAACAGTAGCATTTTATTATTATTGTTATTTTTATTATTCATGCTGAAACTGTATTTAACCCTGAAATTTGCTTCTTGAACTGCAGACTTGTCTGAAAGTTAGTGTTTCTTTTCCAGTCAGTTTTATAAAAGGTAAATAATCTACCACAATATTATTTTCCTATGCCATGCCAAAAATCATCATGACTGCTGGTATAGTAATACTACTTTATGCATTTCTTTTCCACACAGTAAAAATATAAAAGAACTTAATAATATTTAATTCAGAAATGTCCACCCCTAGACACAATCATTAATGAGGATCCATATAAAAACTTCATTTGAAAAACTGAAGGTTCCAGAGAAAAGCAGTAATTTAAAAATTTAGTTCAATTAGCTATGTTTATTCTATGTTGTCATACAGGAACATAGGTACATGCAACAAAATTGAAAGAACCTCATGTTTTCTGAAACTGTAAAGCTTTTCAAAGCTAACCTAATTTTGCAGTTGCTGAACAGAGTAGATCCAGTCCTTTTATCTCTTTCTGTTGATAACATACTTCCTCATACATCAGCATTCTCTATAGATTGGATAATGGCTCTCCAATGACTTCTCCTGGGAAGATTCCTTCTACAAATTGAAAAGAAGTGTTTTCCTGTTTATACATTTTTTTATCTTCCCAAACAATATTTTATAGTGTCAGAGGTGTGGCAGTGTTTACACAGAAGGATGTAAAAACCACTGAATGAAAACTCTGGGTTGTAAATCTTCATTTCTGCTTGCTGGAAGAATTGCATTCCATGCTGTTGGGCTATTTTTTTTTTTTTTTTTGAAAACTAAAAAATCCTATTTCATGACAACACTGTGAAGAAATTGGGGGTGTTTCATGCAGAGAGATATCATTCTCTACCAGGAGATATATTTGAACTTGATATTTTTAGGTCTGTTTTGATTTTGTAAGGCATTCCCCTAAGAAGGTTGGTTAATCTTTCCTACAGAAATTGTATGTGTTGCCAAGTTTCTGTTTAAACAGAATATGAGTTTACTTTCTGAAAAGTAAATGCGAGGAACAGCCTTTCGTAAGGGGAGTGACAGATAAAACTGTTGGTTCTTAAATTCTGTCCAGTAAATGAAAATTATAAATTGTTCTAAAGAAGATAAATACCTTTTAAAAAGAAGAGTAATATATTAATAACATATTTCTATTTTCTACTCAACATGTATCTGCCCGTTATGATGGCGTCTTTATTGTTCAGTTATTGAAATTCAGCTGGCAGATAAAAAATGTATCACTCAATAAATCAGCTCTGGGGTAATAAACCTTTATCATAATGAGCGGACTAGTTGCTTGGGTAATTCTTTTATATAGATTATTAGTAGAATAATTGTAATAATAGCATTTGAAGAGGCTTAAAGATTTCATTATCTCTCTGAAGAGTCATTTCATGTTTCAACTGTTCTTCAGTAGGAGGAATTGCAGTCTTTTAAATATATCAATGATATGGATCTGGTATTATTTCTATAACATGAACAAAATAAGCTCTAAATAATAATGAAAACTAGATATTGTATATAACAGATCAGTTTCCTTTTAAGATGATAGAGGAAATAACATCCCAAGGACTTGATCTTGCTATGTGTTGTCAATAAGCAATTTCTCATTGAGTTCTAAGAACATAATGTCAAGACTTCAATAAACAAAAACCAGTACTAAATAAACCCATTGGTATACTCAAGTTATTTATTAACCAACATAGAAAAGAGGGTGTACCCCTATAGGGTAGGGTACAGCAGAAAAGTAATAGATACTAAATGAAAGACTCACCTTCTCTGTGACACAGATGCTTCAAGCATGAAGAGATATGTAGTGCTCAGCCCTACTTGCTATCTGACTTATATCATGTTTTCTTTCCTCAAGACCCCTTGGTGGTGGGCAGGAAAAGACAGTTCTCCACATCTCTACATTCACCCTTCTTAAAATTCAAGCATATTTTAATTTTTACTCACCTTTCTTTCCTTCTTTCTCTCTTTCTTTTCTTTCTCTTTCTCTTTCTCTTTCTCTTTCTCTTTCTCTTTCTCTTTCTCTTTCTCTTTCTCTTTCTCTCTCTTTCTTTCTCTTTCTCTTTCTCTTTCTCTTTCTCTTTCTCTTTCTCCTTGGTAATCTCCCTTTCTAATCTACAGCAGTCTCTTCTGTTCAAAATTGATGGTACAGGCTTCAATTCTGTTTTATGACATGTAGAAACCATGAGGTGCCTTAATTAGGAATATGGTTGTGTCAGATGACCTCCATAATCAATAGTGGGAGGGAGACAGCAATCTCAATACAGAGACCTCGATTAGCTTCTAGAGGTCACAATCTTTCTCCAGCCATGACAGGGGAAGCCATGGATGACTCCACATCATCAGAAGCTGAAAGCTGGGCTGAGGAGAATGAGCTCTGGTGCCATAGTGTTCTCTGAAATGATGGGGAACCAAAGTTTGGTCACCTCTCCTTGGTGTGACCAGATTTGTTTACGAGTATCCTCATGTGAGGATTCGCAACAGTCTTCCCACTTTAGTAAGGTCTCAAGAGCAGCTGAATAGTTCAAGTATTGCACATTAGTTATCAGCTTCAAGTGTTTTGAAAAAAATAAAATTGTTGAAAGTAAATAATATAGCTTTCATTTTTGTTGGTATCTCATTCTTTCCCTTTTCATTTCCCACTATTCTTTTTTGAGACTTTTTTCTCCACTGTCTGTTTTAGAGCAATTTCAGCAAATACAGGTCTTTTTTAAATGCTGCGGGGGAAAATAAACTTGCCACAGTGGCATAAACAATCTTTTCCAATTTTATCCAGAATAAACTTTGACTCTATCTGTGTTTTAGCAGAATTACAGTGACAGACATTAGAGAAAGAAAAATAAATCCTCCTCCTTAGATTGACATTTATTATACCCCTGGTCTTCTAAAATCATTGCATACTAAGAAGTAGAAGATCATTAGTATCATATCATTTAATATGTATCACACTTCTACCAAAATTATTTTAAACACTAAATTTATAACCAAAACTATTTTAAATACTAATTCAGTGCCTCTAGGAAAAGAAAGAAAAAAACCATCCTCGTCATGAATTGAGAAAATGACAAGGAGACATTAAGAAAGAGATTGAAAAAACCATTTGATTCTTAAGGCTGAAATAATCCAGACAGACATACATCCAATACTTCCTCCACTGTGCAACAAAGTTTTCAGATACTGTGAAAGACATCCTCATATTTTGGAAGTCCTTTTTGTTAGTTTAATGCTGGGTGTTTATTTCTTTCTGCAAGACACACTCAATAACAGTCCAAAATACCTTAACCAAATGGAAAGAGTCTGTGACTCTAAGAAATGCCATAAGAAAGACCAAAAGACTAACAGGCAAACACCCTTTTTCATCCAAAAAATATTAAAGTTGTACAAAAATATTAGGAGATGACATTTTATCTGACTGTTCATTGCAGAGGAACTGTTTTTTTCATCTGATATTTATACTGGCTTTTTTAAGTAATCCCTTCCTTACCACTGCAGAGTGGCTACATGCAGCATTTTTAACATTGTCAAATATTCTATTTGTAAGATAAAATAATTATAAAGCATAAAATTATGCTTAAGCATAATATGCTTATTTTACCAATAATTATAGATTTATTTTAATTAGGAAAGTATTTTTTATATATCCACTATGAAAATATTTTTCAAAACAGTTTTTTGATAAACAAAAACTCATTCTATGAACTACTTAGATGGCCAAAACCAACACAGCTTCCTAAAAGTGTTTCCCAATATATGGCTTCCTGGATACCATAAAAAGGGTAAGAAATATAAATTAAAGATAAGAAACCTTAATTTTTTTTTTTCTAAACCTGTAATTTATTTTGTGGAGTTAAATATTTCTTTGTTGTCACTATACCAAAATGACATGCTTTTTCATTGTTGGTATGAGTGTCTTCTAGCCACTCCAATCAGTTAAATAAAAATTTCATGGAAAAATACAGGTTTTGCAACATTAGACATTTACCAGCCTTGTGTCAATGTTTTGGATCCACTTCAGTTTCTGATATGGTGATACATATTTGAATTTCAGTGCTGAAGCTGTTTAAACAACCTTTATGGACAAAAGAGATGTAATCCAGTCAGCAGATTCTGAAGACCCCTTTATTTTCCTTTTTTCCTTTTTTTCTTTTTTCCTTTTTTTTTTTTTTTTTTTTTTTGGATCAGCATCAATTTAATGCAATATAACAACTCTCTTTACTTTAAAAGTCATCTTGATTTTCCCAGGCAAAGACAGTATAAAAGGCAATGTAGACATCAGTTATCTTCTAGCACTAATCTGTCATTCTCAGAGCAAGCCATGCATCATCTTCATTTATTTATTTACAGGACTACACACAAATGAATCTAGCCAAAGAAAATACACTATTTTCACATAGGGGAAAAAATGAAGAAAGCTGAATTTTTTTTGCTTAGAAAATTCTGTTCTAAGAAGAAAATGTGCTCTAAGATGTCATGCATTATGCCCATCTTTTCAACATCCTACTACATTTTTTTGTCTTATGGAAATCAATAAGAAAGAGCAATTTTTCTATATATAGAGGTCACTATGGACTTAAACCAGAGAGTTTTGAGAAAAATTACAAACAAAGGGGAAAACTGTGGCTTTTGAGAAGCAACAATTGATGCAAGCTTATTTTTCTACAATTATGCTCTTTTGCAGCATTTATTCTTCTTACAATCATTTGCAAAATAAAAGTATTTTGCTGCAAAATTGATTGAACTTGGCTGAAAAAAACAAATCTTGTGGGTTCAAATGCTATGAACTTTCAGGGATCAGAGTGAATGTTAGCAAAAATTGTGGTAGTTACTTTGTATACTTTGTATACTTTTTGTATAAAACATTTATATTACATGTTAGAATCATTACTTTTCCTTGGACAAATGGCTGGAGCATGTATTCTACAAGAACGTGCTGGTGATGCTTTATACAGTTTGGTGCTGACAATTTTGGCCATTTTTATACTTGTGCTGGAAGGATCTAGCTACCAGAATTCCAGGTCAAGTTTCTCAGGTCAACAGCGCTATTCTGTAAAATCATTTATAACACAGACCATCTCTGTATATGCTGGCCAGAGATACATCCTGCTAGCAAGAACACTTTTTAAAAGACTTCCTTTTAAAGTGTTTCCAGGACAAGGAATCAAAATAGGGCAATATTCTTCAGCACTGGATCATTATGCTCTGAGAGGAGAGGTTAATGGGTTGAACTCTACCTGAAGGACAGTTACAAGCATTTTGAGACCTGTCCTTTTTAATGTCACTCTCAGAGGCATGGAAGAAATGAAAGACTATATCTTAATCCATCTTGCAGATGGCAACAAACTGAGGGTATCAGTCAGTATGCTGAAGGGCAGGGACATCTCAAAGGAAGCTAGGCATGCTGAAATATTGGGCCAACAGGAACCAGGCTCTTCACAGTGGTCTGTTGTGGAAGAATGTGGGCAACAGTCACACACTGAAACAAACAGCATATATGGAGAAACTGGATATAGGCACAACAGCTGGAGAGTTGAACAGGTGGAACAGGTTGCCAGGAGAATCTGTGCTCTCTCGGAGATTTCCAAGAGCCAACTGAAAAAAATACAGCATTCACTGATCTGACCTCTGAGTTTCTCCTGGTTTGGGCAAGAGTTGGACTGGGGACATTCTCACCCAAATTACCCTGTGATTATGATTGCAGCTCTTGTCATTGCCATCTGTTTGTTCATACTCTGCATTTCCATATGAACAGCATTTGTGGGAAAACTTCTCCCAAAGGCATTTTGTAGTATTGTTCTTCTGCCTCGAATAAGGAAGATGCCTGAAGAAAAAAGCAAAACAAAAATACAGTTATGCAGAAAGTATTTTGTTCTAATAAAACTATTTCAGACTGAAACAACTGCTTTAATTATTAAAGTGGAAAATTAGGCCAATTATTACCTGACATTGAATGATATTGTGTTAGTTTTTTAGGGCCTTTGACATTAGTTGAATGTCAATGTGTAGTAGCAGTTTTAGACACTTGAGTTTTCATTTTGGCAAACTTTATTTTTCAACTTTTGAAGAAAATATCATATTTATTTGATCAGCTGTCTCTCAGTATATCCAAGCCATTTCATATCCCAACAGCATATCAAATTATTTTTCTTTTGGACTGGTACATTTATCTTTGCTCTTTCAATACATTACTCTGTTCAAATTCCTCTGCTAATTTTCATGTTTTACCAAACTGATTGGACTAATTTACTGCATCCTTTCTTTTTTAGCTAAAACAAAAATGGAGGATAAAAAAACCCCAAAACAGACCCACAGAGACAAAAAGTTGCATCTCATGTTTTCATTGCATGGAGTGTATTAACTTACATTTTTCCAAGTTAGATTTTTTTTTTTCCACTCATATTTCAATTATCTTAGTTACTATCTTTAAAAAAAAAAATCTCACTAGTATTTTGGCAACTACTAACAGCAGTTGGCACATCTGCTTTTCTTTGGTGGTAAAACTGTTCAATTTATATGTATCATATCCTTTTGTCCAAAGCCTTTGGCCTTGAAGATGCACTCTAAGTGCAGAAGTGCTGAGTTTCATCTGGAAAGGCAGCTCCAGGGAGGAAAAAGCAAAGGAAGAAAACAGGGACAGACTCTATAGCTAGTCAGTAAGGGTATTAACCTGAGAAGTAAAAGAGGACTATTACAGTTCTCATTTTTCTGTATTTGAAGTGAATGAATTTGCCCCACCACTGTCAATTTATTATCAAATTCTTACTTGAGGTTGGAAAATGTGACCCTATAACAGTAAAACAATGCAGTGTCACATCAATATGACGCTAACACTGAAATATCTTTTACAAAAATGAGGAAGAAGCATGTTTGATTGACAAACTACTGAATGACTATTCAAGTTGCTACTACCAGAGAACGAACAAGTAGGAAAACACCAGCATTGGATCCATCAACTACTAATGTGAGGTCTTGAGGGATGTAAAAGGATGGAAAGCCAATCAAAATAGGTTAAGGCAGCCAAATAGCCTAGTTTCAAATAAATGTAGGCTCATGATAGTCCAGTTACTGTCAGACAGTGGCTGCCATGGAGAATTCCATATGAATCCCAGAAAATGGCATTTGTACTGCCTGGAACTATAAATGTGAAGCTACTCATTTTGAAACAAGACTTTGCTACACTTGAAAATCAGCTACATTTCTATTCACACTCTCTCAGTAGCTATAAGACAAAGTCTTATTCCACAGATATCAATTAAAGTGGCCAGTACTGTACCATTGCTTAAGGGTATTTGTGCAATTTGTGCAACTGAGCTAGAGGAGATGTAAGCTACTCAAGGGTGGGAATAACTGAGCTATGTTTGCCAGCATGTGCCACGTTTGTTGTATTTTCACTACTTAGAGGATTTGAGACCTCATCTTAGTCTTTTTTCCTTAATTATTACTTCTGGATGTCCTTCATGTAGATTTGTAATGTTTGCCTATCACAGAAACATGCTGCTATAAAACCTGGGTAAATACCTTCACTTTTTATGCATTTGCTATGTCCATCAATACAAATTTAGCTATTAAAATTTCCTGTCAAATATGAGTGAATAGTTCTACTAGGAAATTCCATTCCATTTCATAGTTGGTCCTGGCATTCTTGCTGGCTTTGTAAACTATATTTAGTCCTAGTTTCTCTAACATCTGAAGAAATGCAGACAATACTCTACAGCAAACAAAAGTTCACAGCAGTTGGAATAAATAGATACACATCTCGAAACCTCTGAAGTGAGTGATATTGATCTCTCCCTTAGTGTACCAGTCAATACTCCTCTGTACTTTCCAGTTGCCCTAGCTTACAGGAAAGAGGAAACAATGAGTGTTTTGCAAGTAGAGGAAGAAGCATTATTGCCTCATCCATCTGAGCCCACTTTGCACGTTTATCTAAGCTGGAAGGTCTTCCAGTTGGGCTATTCTCTCCTGGTTAGCTGCTTCAAGTTCGTGGTTTTTTTTTTTTTTTTTTGTTGTTGTTGTTGTTGTTGGTTTTTTTTTTTTTGGGTTGGTTTTTTTTTTTTTTGTTTTGTTTTGTTTTGTTTTGTTTTTTGTTTTTTTTTTTTTTCAAACAAATGGACAACACCAAGAGGAAAGACATCCCAGTAATCTGAAAATCTGAAACAAGCTAAGGTTTTTTCTGCATCTTGTTTTTTGTCAGACTCTGTTTTAACTATTTAAGCAACTTTACACGACCATAAACCACAACAGTCTCAGGTCTAGAGTATACATTTAGAGCTGCAGTTTTCTGGAGTCAGCTGGAGAATAGAGGTTTACCTTTCTTCTATCTCTATCATCTGACAGCATCAGTCCTCCTTTACAAGTGCAAATCTGCACCTTTGTTGAAGTTAACGGCTCAGCCCAGCACATTGTTAACCCACAAGAGAGAATAAGATTCTGGATATCTACAGCAGTAAAACTTACAGGGCAATGGAGACCCTAATTACCACTTCAGACTCCTTCTGCCTTCTAGAATGCAAATTGGGTGAACCACTGGCATTTGGTATGCCAGGTAAGGCCGGAGTAAAAAAGAGCAGACAACAGCAGAAATCCCTGGTCAGCCTGGTAACCAGCAGCTTGGCCACATGCTAGTTCATACTATTTAAGGGGATTCAGATGTTACAGATCTGGTTTTCATTAGCAATATAGAGATAAATGCTGGGCAGTAATAAGTGTATGTTTTCTTAATTTCTAATGGTAACCCGCCAGTAAATGCCATACAAAGATGATGATGACATCCGATCCAAGATAAGGCACAGATGCACTTTTATAGAACAGTGGTACATGTGTAGCACTACAGATACAGAACACATGCATTTGATTTCGTAAATACTGTACTGCCAGAGGCAATCACTATTTATTTTAACCTTAGAGAGTCAGAGAAGTTCTGTCTATGTTGCAGGATTCTGGCAAAACTGTAATTAATGTACTAGATGCTATATGCAAGTATGCAACCACTGTTGTGTGGGCATCTATACTACCACTGAGACTCCTTTTGCACTCAGCAAAGCTAACCACTACATTCTCCACCATCCATAAATCTACCTCTCTTCAGTGCAAGTCTAGGCAGCAAAACTGGGTATAAAACTGGAGTCATTCAGAAGATTGTCCTCTTGCTCTCCCACGTGATACTCTGCTTTAAGGTCATGAGTTAATCTACTTGAAATTGTTCAAATGTCATCCCAAAAGAAAACGGGAATTTAAACAGGACTATATTGAGCGATTCTGCTTCTTCTCAACAATAAACAAGAGGCATCAAAGGACCCCTTCTGATCAACATCAAAAGCCCAAGATTTTACCATGAGAACTCAAAAGAGTTTCCATTTGTGGTCAGTGGGAAAAACTTTTTGAAAAGCATTTAAGAAGTTTTCTCTACTTTTAAAAACCCAAACATTTTACACTATAGCACCTGTTTTAATTCAGTGCTGCAGTAATCTTTATTCATCTTAAAAAATGGAAAAATAATAACCACAGCAAAGAAAAAGCAAGAGAAAACCCTTCAAAGTCCTGAAACTGTGGCCTGTGCTCTCTGCTTTTTTCTGGTTTGAGTTGTAGATAAAGCAGAGAATTATTTCTTGGCTAACAGTAATCGAGAAGAAAACATAAATAAGTATCAGATATAGAGCAAGTTAAGAATGTTTTCTATGGTAACTTGCCTGCCAGGAAGAAGCAACTCAGTGAAAAAGAAAAAGGGAGTGGGGGAGGGGAATGGTCTTTAAAGACAAAGCACCAAAGGACTGTGAAGTAGAACCCAACCCTGCAAGTTTCAGTGAGTGCAGTCCATGCCTCAGAGAGTAACCACCTGATAACTGGTGCTCACAGGGCTATTTTCAGCTGAAAAAAAAAAAAAAAAAATTGTGGTAGGAACTAAGCAGGAGGATTTCAGCCTCGGAAGATTCATTGCTCATTCTAATTGGGCATTACATTGGAGTAAAAGAGAAGGAAAAGTACGTGGAGAGGGCTTGAGGAGGTTTCTGCTATATCCAGGCAGCTATTAGTGGGAAAATGTGTTATTTATGGCAGTCCTGTCCAGGTGCTTTGACTCCCTAAGAACCCCTAATTTACCAGACCACCACTGATCACTCACGGTACAGTCCACAGGGCACCAGAGCCACAAAAGAGGTGGGTGAAAAGCAGGGACACAAATCCTGCTGCAGGGAGCTTCTGGAAATACCACCTCAGCTCTCACTCTGGCCCTCAAGCAGTCTGTCTTTCCACCCTAAAGAGGTAATAAGCAGATAGCCTGGAAGCACTGTACATTACTAAAATCCTTTTGCACAAGGTGGGAAGAATGGATAGGGCCAGTAATGGGTACCACAGCAGGGATCCTGTGATGGGCCCCTCAGGCTCCTGGCAGGGGATGGAGGGGGGTGGGGGAAGGTGGCTGGAACCCACACCTCCACTCTTCCCCAGGGACAGTATAGTGCAAAAGGCCTTTCTCTAATAAACAGGCTTAGAGGCCCTTGGCAACACTCCCTAGTGTAAACCATTGGGTCTGGTAGGGGAGAGAAATGGGATTACAGGCAAAATAAACAAAGGGAAGTTATAGCTATATAAGAGAAACAATAAGAGACTGAAATTATTGATTCTGAAGATGGAAGCGGGGAAAACAGGAGGCTTGGTCAGGCTGCCAGGAAAGCCAGTGTTCTCTCATGGACCTTCAGAAGTCTCCTGTACCCAAATAAGCAATGGGTACTGCCCCACAACTGCCTGCAATGTGTCTGGAAGGTCTCGTCCCAGCCAGCAAGCTTACTGATAACATAGGGCAAGCCAGCATGGAGGAAAGCAATGGGAGAAAAATAAACCCATGTCTTTATCTTTTGTAGGTTGTGGCCAGGTCTGACAGCAGTTCATCATGGGTAGTGCCTTCTAGAAAGAAATGGAATTTCCCAGGGTTTCCCAGCTACATTTCTAAGGAGCATGCTGTGAGCTTTTGAGGCAGCTCATCTGGAATTAGAAATGACTGTTCCTTCATGACTTCATCAGATTTCTGGATGTGAAAGTGAACCTATGGGGTTCTACCTCTGTAATCCTTTGGCACCTGTAAGATGAGGTTGTTGCCTGCTCTCACAGTCAGAGCCATGGTTGTTAGCATTGAACCAGAAGCTGTTCTCCACTGGTGAGCTTTGAACTCTGAAAATACTTCACTGTGAACAGTGTTTCCTTTCAGACCCACAAATATTTCCAGAAAAGGCACCTGATCTGGGGGGGGGGAGAGGGTAGCAGCCAGTTTCTCTGTGACATGAACTCTGAAGAGTTCATAAACTTTATTTATATTAATAAAGTATTGCAGCTACTGTGCCAAGCTGTTCTTAAATACTGTAATGCTGCCCTTGACAACAAGGTAGCTTGTACCTATGCAGTCCTGTGTATTTGTTTGTGCAGATAAAGCCAGAGGTGCTCTTGTTTGCTAGCACCTCTCTGCTACTGCAGCCTTAGGTCTTGAGCAACAATTGCTGTGCTAAAACCATCCTGTGATGCTAAAATCCCAGTTTTTCAACATGAAACATTTTAAGTGTTTTCTTTAAATGATGGTTGCATGATGGGAAAAAACAGAAGGTAGGTAAACTGAGGTATAAAAGTGCAAACCCACAATCCATTGTCATGCAGGGTCACAAAGCTAGAAATAGAATAAATACTTCTGGAGTCCTGGCTAGAGAAGCAATCTCCTTTGCAAGCAGGTACCTCATGGTTACCCTCCAGCTATTGCTTGGTTTTAACTCCTCCTTCAGATAGGTCATGAGAAGGAGTGACTTGGATTTGCCAAGACCTGAAATGGGAGACTGGTGCAAATGGCAGATAGCCAGCAGTGAGGAGACATCTGGTATAAGACAAGGTGCTAAGGTGTGTTGTACATAGTTATGAAACTATTCTACCTTTGTTTTCTGTGTAACATTATATTTTTAAGAACTGTGCCTGACTGAGGAGACAGTAGTTGTTTTGTTCTTTGAATTGCTGTAGCCTCGGGGTGTCCAAGTCATTTAAGCACAGAGGGTTGAATTCCATGTTAAATTATGGTTCGTGGGTCACAGTATAAATACACAAATTGCATACTTTCCAGCACAACAGTATCCCAGTGATGTCAGTGGAAGTTCACAGAGAGATCGGCATCACTCAGCTGAACAATTTACTCCCTTTTAAGATCACAATTCTCAAGCTCCATATTACCCTCATTCCACCAACTCTTCATTTCAGTTCTTCGAGACATGCATTTCTGCCTCTTCCCTGCTGCTTGTTGAAAGCAACCAGCAGTGATGCAGAAATGTGTTTGGGGATATTCAGCAGCCTGGGAGCACTTCAGGATGCCAGTGATCATGGATACGTACATGTGTATGTATCAGCTACATGCAGTCACACTTGGGAGCTTTCCTTTCTAACCAACAAGTTGAGAAAAAGGAAGCAGGATTTTATTTCCAGCGTCCCCAGATATGACCTACAGGCTGTGTTTTCATCTTCTTAGTGCAGACTGAACAGAAACAAACCCACAGTTCTGTGTAACTGGATGTTTTAGCTTTAGATGTATTTGAACTATGGACACATATATGGAAATAAAATACTGCCAACTTTCCCAAGCCTCTCTCACATGGACCCTCTGGTGTCTGATAGTGCGATGGACCATACTCAGACTCAGCCTTTATCTGTCTGGTTGCATATTTCTATAAAATTTTAACATATTTTTTTTCTTTGTTTGTAGTCATTCAATACATGTAATGAAATAAAGTTGGTTTGTTTGGAAAGGATGTAAGAATGTGAGCAGGAAGGAAGGAAACAAAAAGAAGGACGTAAAACTCTTTGACATGACTAGTTACTGTTCGTGCTTCTCTTAAGATGTTCTAAATGCTGACATTAAGGTTGGGCTGCTGCTCCCCAGCACAGAGCATGAGTTGCCTTGCACATAAAAGAATGGCTGACTTTCCACATGGGGATGGGTGTTTGCATAAATCTCTGTATAATCACGTCCTTAAATCTCAGTTTCAGCCCTCTTGCCTTGCTCATCCCATCCCCTCCTCCCTTTCCTCAGTATGGGATGCGGATGTTGTGAGAAGATTGGAGATTGGAACATTGATTTTCTCTTCTCCCTCACAAAGGAACAGGAGATTGCTTTTAAAGGTATTAAATGGACACAGGTGGGACTGTAAACTTAAGTGCCTCCACATGGAACATCTGCTGCATGTTCACCAGTTCCTGTTATCTTTATAGCAGAACTTGATCTTTTAACCCCTTCACAACTGCCTCCCTCAGTACTTGTGCAAAGATGTGCAATGGCTTTTCTTTGATGTATGGAGAAGTCACAATGGATCTCTGTGATGTGACTGGTGTATGGTGCACTGCTTTGAGCTTCAGTGTGCTTAACAATTTGCACAGGTGGGTGGGGGAGGAAGACAAGTGTTGTCCAGGTGTTCTCAGTCTTGTTACAGATAAGAGGATTCCAGACATACCGCAATACATCGAATATCCCCATTCTCCCGCCTTCTGCCCTCCCTCCTGCACTCCCCCAGCCCCAGGAAATGTCTTTCTTGGGGGAAGAACATATTTGTGGGGATACTCCAAGCCAGTTAATATAATCTGAGACATTTGGGGTGTAAAAGAAATTCTTTCTAAATGTTTGCCATGGACCTAAGGAAAAAAATTTTCCCTTTAATCTCCAGAATCCATCTCTTCTCCCTAGTGCATCTTCAAAGCCTTCTTACTCACAAATTCATGTACAAAATAGAAACCTGGACCATGTTAGTGTATCTTTAACCTCTTCACTGCTGTCTCTCACCAGCCCACAGCATTTGTGCAACAGAGCTGTGTGATGTTTTCCTTTGAAGTCCTAATGAAGTCGGAGTGGGTCCTTGAGCTGGGCCTGCAAGCTGGTTGCCAGGTGAAGCATTCATACTTTTTTCATGTGCTCAACCTGAAGAAAAAATGAATGCTGCACAAAACACATAGTTCCAAACTAATTTTAATGTAAAATGAGATTGAAAGCTGTAGACTCAGAATAAGATCTAATATCAGTTGCTGGGTGCACCTAAATGTTACAACTCTCAATGCCGTATCCAAGAGTTCATTTGCAGCTGGAATGGGGAAGAGAGATAACATGGCATAGAACAGGGAAGAGCTGTATCAGTGGAAACTATAGTTTCTTTTAAAGCTTGGTAGTTGTACCATGTGGGAGGTGTCCCAACAATCCAGCTTTGCTCAGACAAGGTCCAGCATTATTCCATGGGAGCAATAATGAGACACAATTCTCAACTATCTGCTTGAATGCTAAGTACATGGAAAATATTACTATTTTGTTTAGCAGGATGCACCCAGTTATGCATTGTTCATACTGAAGCAACTGGACTAGGAAGTGAGCAATCAGGAACAAACAAGTATTACCAAACAAAATGAAAAATATTGAAATTGTCTTTGAAAACCCATGTCAGTGCCCCCTTATTCTGCTCTTCCTTTGCCAGGACTTAGGCATCTGTGTTACTGTACTCAAATCAGAAGATTTGATTTGTGGTAAGCACACCTTTTTCTTCTAGTTTTTAGGAATAGATATGCTTTCTAAAATAGGGATTGGGAAAGCAATTAGTGGTGTCAGGTCCCTAAAAATGTGTCTTTCTGTGTTCCTTCACCATTCAACTTAAATAAGAGTAGATAAAACTCTTCTATAAAGTAGTAGTGGTTTTGGCATTTAGCCATGCAAATTCTAACTGATCTGCCAGTTACCCTCACAATCTGATGGTGACCTTTTCCAGGGTGGTTCCTACAAAAGCTATGGAATAAAAATGCTTGCATTTTCAAAATATTATTGCTGCTTCTACAAGAGCTACTGGGAGAGGACCAGGGTCTGATATCAAAATAGTCTACTCCATCCTATCTTCTCCCCCTGAACTGCTATTAGATCTCTTTAGCCACACCCTAAGCATCTTGAGATACTTTGCATTGGTGGTCAGGATATGCACAAGCCTCCTGTAGCGTTTTCCTGCATGCTGTCTTTGCCTTGGATTCATTCCACTACTGTTCCAAGCTTCTTCATCTTGTGTCATTTCCCTTCTTTCCTTTGTCTTTCAGCTTAGTAAACACCATCTCACAAAACCCCACTCCAGTAATTTAAGAAATTGCCGCTTCATCTCAAACTAAAATGTACAAGCAAACAACCAGGAAGTCTCATGCAAATCCCGTTGCTCAGTATGTATTCCATCAGCTCTCTCCAGCCCATTGTCCAGTTTGTTTACTTAGATCACAGCTCTCTTTCAGATAATAAATCTCTTGCAATGCCCATAGTTACTGGCAAGGACATATCACGGCCCTCTTCAGGTCTCCACAACACTCACACCTGATGCTCCTTAGAGCAGTATTCATCTGGAGCAGGTGGCTGGGCTGAGGTCCCCTGGGATCAAGGACTTAGCAAGAGCCTGCTCCTGGGGTGGGGACTTGGAATGGCTCCTAGGCTCTGCAGTGTAGATGTCTCCTCTGTTACTCTCTGTGCCCAGAACAATGACATTTTTCTTAATTGTTCTCAGTTGGCCCCTTGGCAGTCTTGTAATTTAAAGAAATAATTCTGCAAGAACATATGCCTGGCTTTAATTCGCAGGATAAGCACTGCTTAATATTACACTTAATATTTTTTAAAACTATGTCTGTGCTTTTGGTTTGATACTAAAAAAAAATATCATTATTTAAACAACAGTTATGCCTGAAAAAACCTGCAGTTTCTGAGGTAACAAATGGGACAATGTTTCCACAATTGTACTTAAAACCAAGAGAAATTATTATGGCTGGCATGAGAGACAGTGTTCCCAGAGAAAGTTAATTCAGTATAATTTCGAAGGTTATCTTGTAATGAAACAAGTCTTAGTGGGACATAAAAAGTACCTCCCTTACTGTAAGCCCTGTGAGAAGTGATGAAGACTCCAGTTCTTTGTAGTAAATGCCTTAGGTCAAAAAGGGCTTAATATGTACAGGAGGCATAATTTCAGTTATCCTCCTGTCCTGAATCCTGGCCCTTTTAGCTGTAACAGAAATTCTAAGCCAACCCATACTTTTTGGATTACTTTAAACTCCATCACAGTGCTTTTCTTAAAGCACTTTATTTTGAATAGGATCCATGAAAGGATTCTGATATGGGCTGAAACTAAATCACTTTCAAGGAAATGCAGCTGGAAGCACACTAATCTGAAAGCTTCCCAGGGAAAGCAGCACAGGCCTCCATTCTGCTGCATCTCCGCCCCCAGCTAAAGTGCACCATGGCTCTCTGAGAGCCCTTAACCCTTGCGCTGCAGCATTGCCTCACCAGCAATATTCAGGGGACAAAAATAAAACAGAAACAGTGTTTTCTTTCAACACCACCTCTGTGTTGCATTCAATTTTCATCTAGTTGTCTGGGTACAGGATAGAGGGGTTTCTTTCAGCTTTCACAGACCTTATGTGTTGAATTGCAATAGTGGTTCTAACCCTGGGATACAAGTTAAGACTGTTTCTGTTGTGGACTCTTCCTTTGAATCCCAGTAGGGATGACACTGTTCATGTTACATTTTATAAGGCCTCTCATTCCCGCCTGCCCCACCTTGTGCGAGTGTGCAGCTGAGGCTGACGTGCATCGGGACAAGTCGTGACGGAATTTTTAAAACGTATTTCAGCTGTTTATTAAAGGATTAGAAAAGCTGTAACTAACAAAAGGTATGTTTTAGTTGGAAACAAAGCCAGGCAATTGTGTGGAGATTGGAAGGGGGGAAACACCAATATGTATACATACATACATACATATATATATATATATATATATATATATATATATTTGGCAATACATATAGAGCAGTTCATCCCTCCCACACCCTTTACATAGGAATTCTTAGTTTAAAATAAGGGGGGCAAGGGAGATGATCTGTGTAGGTGAATCTGGGCCTAGCCAGCCT
This sequence comes from Vidua macroura, assembly GCF_024509145.1. NCBI lineage: Eukaryota > Metazoa > Chordata > Aves > Passeriformes > Viduidae > Vidua > Vidua macroura. The sequence continues at coordinate 47,920,528 of NC_071572.1, read as the reverse complement.
GTGGAGTGGCAGGGATTTGTTTTGCTTTTCCTACATATGACTTTCTTTTTAATTTTCTCTTATTACCACCTTCAAACCAGTTACAGCCTACACAGCTATCAAGCCTACTGCTCTCCATGGACTCTTTCAGGATTCAAGTTAGCCACATGTCTATCCAAAAGGTAGATTCAGAGTTTCCTTTTGATCATGTGAATGTAAGGCTTTAAGATTGCAGGAGGGTTTATTTTCCACAGCTAAAGAAACTCGTCCCCCCACCTCCATTCCAGGCAGCTGAATTTTTTGTTATGGAGAAATGATCACTTGTAATGGGACAGATAAGCTTCTACTTCTTCAGTTCCTAGCCTGGTATATTAAAATTATCCAGGGTTCCTGAAGACTTACTGAATCCCCTATTGAGCAGTTACTGCTGAGAGCGGCAACCTTGGGCAAGGGGGTGGGAGAAGTGGATCAGGGGATGCCCTGTGATTCAGCTGCCCCAGGAAACAACAAGAGGGAGCCTTCCAACCCCACTGTAGTTCTGGCAGCTGAGACAGTTCTGCATACCTTTCAGCTGCTTTTGCTCGTGGAAATCACAGATTACATTTATGAGCTCACTAAAGTCAATCTCTGCTACCATTCAAGACTATTTTAAAAGGCACTAAAGTCTGTTTTGCCCTAGAAACAGCAAAAGTAGCAAAAACAGTAGCTGACCAGGTGATTTCATGCTGATCAGGTGATGCACTTACATTTACTTTGAGAAGTGTTTTTATATTGTTTGACTTTTAGCCAGCAAAGATAAGCCCACATTCAGGAGTGAACATCAAGGTGCTAATGGATTTTTCCAGTGTTATAATTAATAGATTCAACAAAATGGGCAGGAATTGGGAAAAAGTTTACTTCAAACACTAAAGCAGTTACATGACCTGTTTTGAATCTGCTTTTATACTCACATATTTTAATTCATATATCTATGCAAAATTCTACCCAAATGTATAAATATAGAAAAAGATTCACTGATATAAGATATATGTGCATGAATAATGCCATATTATATTCTCAAATACCAGAATGTCTGATTTTCTGTATTACTTCATATATTATAATCCTTTTTAAGTTTTCATTTTATTCTGAAATGAGGCTATCAGTCTCTGTTACCTTTTGTAAATGTGTTTCACAAGTTTACATAGAAGCATGTGGACTTAAAAAATCCAAAAGTTTGCTTAATTAGTGTACTATGAATTATGTAGCAAATAAGAAAACAAAAGGGCAAAAAATAAATTTTGTTACTGATACTTACTGTTTAGTCAGAGGAAGAAAATGAATTTATTTGATGTATGAAAGGTTTTCCTGCATGCTTACATTGAGGTCACATTCTCCCATCACAACAAAAATAGGAGTCCACCCTAGAACCAACACTACAGGTACACTGCCATCAGGAGAATAATTCTCCCATCCTTCCCCAATCAGCATTGTGCTTCCATTGATTCTTGTGCAGACATGGGGTCATGTCCCTTGAGAAGAAGCTGCTGGGGAGGGCTTGGGATCTTGTGGAGAGATAGGAGTGTGGCTCAGTCCTGCTGGCAGCACCACGGGGCTTGGCTGGTGTTAACCTGGTGGCCAAAGCACACTGCAGCTCCCAGCATAGCCGTGGGCGTGGTGCAACTCCTTCTCCTTCAGATCCCCTCCTTTTCCTTCAGCTGCCCTGTGTTTTAACTGCTCGTGTTCTTACATAATTTTTGGAAGGAAGGTCTGTTACAGTTTGCCAAAGTTGCTGTTTTTTCGCTCTGGGTTGTTTAGATGCCTCGAAGATGAGAAGGAGCATCCAGTTCCTTCCCGTTGAAGCCGTCCTTTGAAAGGCCTTTGCTGCCCTTGCCTCAGCGCAGATGCTCCCTCCAGAGCGAGCGCTGTGGCTTTAAGGCCCTCGTCCCCGCTCCACAGCACACCCACATATTTGTCCTCTCTTTGCATAGCCAGTGCCAAGCGGTGACATCTACTATAGTCTCTGGGACACGCTGGTCTCTGCGGTGGAGAAAAACGGGGGCGAGGGGGAGGGGGCGGCCGAGGGAGAGCACAAACCCCGCTGTGTTCCAGGAGGATGAGTCACTTCCTCGCACCAGCTCTGTGATGCTTTATTTATTGCCGCTCCACTGATACGAAGGCCGGCTCCCTTGTCCCTCTTCGGCATCCCGGGACTCGGCCACCCCATTAATCAGGCGGGGCCATTGGGGAGTGCACGGGGAGCAGGAGTCCTGCCCGCTGGTGGCCTTTAGCTGTCTCCAGTTCAATGAAATTACCTTGTGTGAAGATTTGTTTTATGAGAGATTGGTTTATTTGTAACTAAACTACTTCCTCCATTATTTGATAAGCTCAAATATTTGCTACTGATAGTCAGAGAGTGTCACATTTATTATCCCGTTTCAGGCATTGCTTAACTCCTTTGTGTTAGGCTTTTTTAACCCCTTTGAGGACAGCAGAAAGCAGACAGGAAAAGTCTTATTCCTATTACTCATGCTTCAAAAAAAAATTGGGGTTTATTCTGTAAGGAATGCAGCTTGACTAAGTTAAAATGCTTTGCAGTAGTTCTTTGTATGTTTAACACAACACTTAGCAGGGCTGACTCATGCACTTTGTTAGAAATCCAAAGTTATAGAAAAAGTGAGCAATGTCTTTTTCTTCCCTCATCTATTGTAACACTTCAAAGTCTAGACAAATGTGGACATGATGCACTATGGTCTCAAGGATGGGGCATGAATATCAATACTAAGTCCTGTTTACTATCTTGCTCCAGTGGCTTTGACACATCTGGCCCATTTGTACCTCGACTTGTGTTTTATTAACCCTGGTTGAAAAACAGGTTTGCTTAGCTTTTTAAGACATTTGATGTCTTTGGAAAATTAAAAACCCTGTAGCCCTAAAAAATAATACTTTTACAATAACTTACTGCCATACACTCTCAAGTTTTTCTTTTAGAATAAAAATTTTTCTTTTAGAATATATTTATATTCCTTTTAGGATATGTCTAGAATATTTTTTCTTTTAGAAGCCTTTCATACTTTTTTAAAATTTTTGTCTATAGGAGGTCAAGGGGTTATAATCTATTTGCTTCTGAGGATTCTAGCAGTAGATCACAAACCCAGTACAAATAGATGTTTGTATATGTTAGGATGAAAAAAGTTACTTAATCATAAGAGTGATCTTTAAGAAACCCATCTGACTTCCCAGTACTTCTTACAAAATTTTTGTGGGTACTTGATGTTCCAGTAGTATACATGCTTTAATCAGCACTATCTTGCCTAATCTGAACATTTCTGCCAAGACCACAGACTTCTATATCACTATCCCCCATACACATATGCTGAAACGGAGATGGGGCAGGGAGACAACCACTCTTTGTCTAATAAAGAAAAATAGGAGCTTGGGATTTGGGGTTGTGAAATGGAGAGGCTCTTGAATCCCATTTGGTACCTTCATAGCATGCCAGGTACAAGACCTTGAGATGCTTGAGACCAGAGGAAAAATCTTTAAGAGAAAGGCCATGCTTGCCACACTCCATAGGGAGTGTGGTTATATATCTGTAATGAAAATTAGAGAATAGTCATTATTCTTTAATGGGAATGCTGTCATTCCAGGACTGCTGACAGATTTTGCATAGAGAATTTTCAAGGCATTTCTGTTGGAGCCAGCAGGCTCTGGGGAGAAGTTTTGGGCTAGGAAAACAGTACTATGCCCAGAGTCAGCAGTGTGTTTGAACACAGGAGCAAATTTATCTATTTGTGCTTATCAAGGGCTCCAGTGAGCAAGTCCTGCTGCTTATATTCCAGTACACTAAATCCCGTCTGAAACTAATGGGACTGCTTTTATTTGAAAAAAAAAAAAAAAAAAAAAAAAAAAAAAAAAAAAAAAAAAAAAAAAAGATGAAAAGGCTGATCTACTGAGAAGAGGATGAGACTCGTAGAAAATCTCCCTCCTGTGGAGGAACTAGGAGTTTTGAGAAAAATATATTTAAATCAGATTAGATAAAAATATACATATTTTTTCTCAATATATTTTCTCAATCATTCTGAAGTGCATACATGAGTGAATTTATAAAAAATTGAAAACATGAATCTTCAAGTGGAGCTTTTAACCTTGCTGAAACTTTATAGTCCCTCCAAGTTCAGAAAAGTTAGTTCTGTTTCTCTCTGAGTTAAAAATTATGGAGGGGAAATACATGTTCATTGTGCTAACTAAGAAGGAAGTAACGGTTCATTCCATCTCTGAGAGATGAGCAGAGATGTACGCAATCACTTGTGCACTTACAGTCAGATACAGCAGGCTCACTGCATGTGGCTCGGTGTCTGTTGGTAAGCCTATCTGAAATGGTAAGGATACATAATGCTGCCTTAGGACTGTAGCCTTCCAGAATCTCCTCAGGGAAGATCAGGCCTTTTGCAGGTGGCTGAGTTGATTTCTAACAAAGAGCCTGCTGGTGAGAGTCCAAATTGGTTGTTTCAGCTGTGGTCTACCCTGAAAGTCAGGGAGTGAGAGCTGACCCTAAGGAGGTTGAAGGTTCATTAAATGTGTTTGTCTTGGACTTTGACATGAAGATGTTGCTATTCCAGATGCAGCTGAACTCTTAAGGCTTTGGACTTCCTGTTACAGGAGGAGCAAAGCTTTAGCTGTGATTTCTGTACCACAACAGGCACTCACAGAGACAGCACTCTTCTTTGACATACCAGTTTAAAATAAATGCCTTGTAAAATCACAAAAAGGTGGAAGAATATGTTATTTAGCTAACTACAATTTTTAAAACAGATGTGCATTCTACATTTTACCATGAGCTCCCTAGAACACAGTTAAGCCCAGGTAATTGGTGAATTTATTTTTCATACAATTTTCAAGGCACAAACTTATAATTCTTGGTATGAAGGACTCGCATATTATCAGCAATTGCAAACCAAAATAATTTCCACAACTTACATGCAAGCTAAAGTACATATCCTTTTGTGTTTTGCTATTGCTCAGACAAATGTTCCTCTCTTAAAAGGCTTATATTCCTGAGGCAGTACCTGCTGTCTGTACTGCTTATTAATTCAGTCAAAACACCAGCTTGGTAGCTTGGTAGTTTCTTGAAAGAATTAGGTTCTCTCAAAGAAATTATTTTTTCTTTGATTATAACCAAAAACTCCTCTAAGTACTTCATTTATTCATAAGTGTGAATTATATTGTTACAAGTACTAAAATAATTCTCAGCATGCTTCTTCCAGATACCTATATCTATATTTGGAACTTATTGAATGGGAACTGACTTACACCTTCAAAATATGAAAATTTGCTTTGTTGAGCAGAAAAAAAAATCATGTCCAGGCCTGTGTCCACATTACTAACTCATTCTCTTCCAAAAAATAGAGCGGGTAAGTCCTACTTAGATACAACCCTAAGTGTTTGCTGTTTGTGCTCATCCCTGTTTTTTTTTTCTCTTCACCCATGAATACTATTGAAAATTTATTACTTTAATCCTCAGATAATTAGAAATCTCCTGGTTTTTTTTTCTTCTTGTTCAAAAGTAATTTTTACAAATTATAACTTGGGCCATCATTATCTGTTAGGTTTTAAAAAGTGTTTTTCTATTTATGGTGTTTATCTGCTTGTCTGTTTCTAAATAATGTCTGGGTCTTCACAGGCTTAGGCTTTGTTTTGGGAATCTGAGTGTTCTTCCATCTGGATCTGATTCTCAGGGAGATATTTATTTGACTGACCCTCTCTCTTCAGCAGACCTGCATCCTTGCAGGCATAAATACCTGTTTGCACTTGTTCTTCTTCACTGATTGTGTTGGAACTATTGTTTCACAATAGAAAAATATGATAGGCAGTAGTACACAGCCTTTTCTGCAAATGGTAGAGACGAAAAGCCTACAGACAAGAAGACACAGCCTAACTTATTAACTACTCATATCGAGCATCTGTCCGGAAGACAACTGGTTGAACTGAAATATTTCGTTACCCCAGATTCAGATGCCTCGAGCACCTGTTTTTACACAGCTTTGAATTGTGAACCATACCGATATTTTACGCTGCTGTTCCTACCACTCAGGTCTTTACCATGATTTTTATCTCTTTCACGGTAGACACTGCCTGACAAGACTTGATTCCTAAGAGTTCTAATATGTGTTCTGCTTCCTTTCACCCTGATGGGATAATGGCTGGAGGGCTGTTCATTGGCACTTAGCTCTGCCTAGATCTAAAATTCTTTCTGTTTTTAGTACTTGAGCCTTCTCACACCAGAACTGTGACCTATCATTCCTGTTTACAAAAAGAGTTATGTTTGTCACTAGACCACATGGCAGGTTCATATTGTTAGCAACTGTTAGTCTAGCTACCATCTGAGTTTAACTAGGAAAAGAGGAGAGTTTAGAGTCCACAAGGAGGCCACATGTTCTGTTTACTTTTATTTCAGCTAAAAATGTTTTAAGTAGCGTTGGGAGAAATTTTTAGCAATTTGATACTCTAAGTGTCCTGCCAAGAAAGCAGGAGTCACAATCTACAAGTCCTACTTTGCAAAAAATACATAGGCAGCCCAAGACAAATATCATAAACCAAATGGAAAGAAAAAGTATGATGAGCTCATGGTCTCTGCTTGGAATTATGGAAGAAAAGATGATAAAACAGGGGGAAAGAAGGTGTGATTTGACTTGGGATATTAAATAAGTAGCATCTAAATAAATGAACTCTAGATATAGCTTCATTAGCAAAACATATTTAAAGACTACTTGGATAAACTTGCCTAAGAGAAAGTAATAAAATGAAATTAATATGTTCCAAATTTTGTTCAGAGATGCAAGGCAGAATAATGTCAATAGAAATAATTTATTCAAGGACAGCATTTTATCAGTGATTCATCTAGGGTCTATTTAAATATTTTGTTTTGTTTGTTTTGGGGTTTTTCTCTTCTGTATGAACCATGGTAAAATGTGAAGCATTTTAGATTATATTTGGATTTATGACATATAGCACGACATACTGGAACATGCTTTACTGACCACTTTCCATACTGGAAATCCTTCTTGATCCCTTTAACACTGCCTTGGGAGACCTGTTTTCCTGAATTAATTTAGATTTTATTACATCTTTGTACACCATCAGCACAGTAATAAAATTGATTTCATCTTCATTATTTTAAAATTATGTATGGAGACACTGTTTCTCATCCACTATTCTGGGGCTGCAAATTGCACATGAATTGATCTGCCAGAAATTTAAGGAAATAAAAAAGCACTGGTTCCTTTAGGGCTGGCTTCTTCCATTGCAATCAGTGGGAATTTTGCCATTGACTTAAGTGGGAGTAGGATCAGGCCCTTAATGCTGAGTATTTACTTTCTTTAGGCCAAAAGACACACAGACACAGAGAAGACACTGTTCAATGGTTGCAATTTTAGTCAGTAATTTTGTTGCTTGTTGGCAGTATGGCACCTCTCAAGGAGCAAAATATTACCGCATTAAGGAGTGCTTTTGGCAGTATGCACATTATAGCATGAGGCAAAACAGCTATGGTTATGTTTTCAAAGATGTAATGAAACTTTAGCTACTAGGTTGAGAAGTTAGTCGGAAATGCTAGACTGGAAGCCTGTATAAGTCTTGTTGGGAAGTGGCACTTTCTTAATTTCTTTTTTAAAATATTTTTTATTACTATTCTTTATGAATTTAGCCTGTCCAGGTGACAGACAGGAAGGTGCACCTTGAGATGTAAATTCATTTCCAGGGGTCTGCCCTGGACATCCTGTGTGACCTCGAGCCAAGCATTTAATCTCTCTGCATTGCTGTGCTCTGTTTGTAAATGTGGATAACAATTCTTCTTTTCTTCTGTCCCCAGCCTTGCCTGCATAGCCTGTAAGCCCCTCAGGGGACAGCCTGTTGCTTACCCTGAGTGCCCTTCCTCCCATGTCAGGGCCTTGGCTTTGGCTACGACCCAAATGTTTAAAATACCAAAATAATACTTACTGTTCCTTACTTTTACATGCAGATATTGAGCTTTAACACAGGTTAATGTCAACTGTTTTTTTTTTTCTTTGAGTGAGTCTGTTGATGTTTGTCTGACTGACTCACCTATCTACCAAGAGAGCTGGCATGACTTCAAGCCTACGTCATCAGTCTTTCACAGCTCTTGCTTTCTCCTCTGGCCTTTTTGTCTGATAGAGTTGCTGACAAACTTCCATTACCCTCACATAACAATGACTTTGCATATATAAATAATCTGAGTATGTGCAATAGCTCTTTTTTATCTAGAACACATGAGACCTGCTGTACATCTGTGAACTAAATTATACTTGTCTGGAGAGACCAGATTGTGCTGAACATTGGAGGGACCATATGTGAACTTATCAATGGCAGGGCATACACCACAGGATCTGACACTGCACCAGACCTGCTTCTCAGGCACTGTTAATTCACGGAGAAGTGTGAATCCAGTGTGCCCAGGATGCATTGAATTTCCTGCATCTGCTTAACTCAGCTGTGTTTGAGCAGTAAACCAGAGTCTGGTCACCGGTGAGTTTATAGAAGCATTTAACAGCTCTAAATCTGATCTCTGATGTACCTTCACACTTCACTTCATATGTGTATATGAAACACCTCAGTAAAATCAGTGAGCCATACTCACACATAAAGTTTCACTTGTGGATTGAGGTCAATAGGAACATGTGGGTGTGTTACATTTACTCTGAAAATGTTTCTTGGGTAAGCTCTCCAAGGATTTTTAGGAAGGATGAACTATCTTTATTTTCTGGATCCCAGCCTAGGATCTTGACAAGATGGGTGGTGACATACTTTGCCATGCCATGAATGGTGGTTTTCTGGGTAGATGGTAAGGCATTGTTCTGTGTGCCGGAGAAAGGAGTACGAAAATTTGAAGTGCTCTTATTCAATTGAAGTGTTTCCATGACTTAGGTAATTTGGTTTCACTTTAGTCTTTTGAGAATCCTTTTTTTTTTTTTTTTTTTGACTATGGCCCTAAATAATGTCATTTAACATAGGGGTCACTAAAAGAATCAGGTCTAATATCACTGAAACAAAAATCCACTTTCTACTAGAGCCTTTCTGGAATACCGAGGTCATACTGGATATGCTTTGATTCATAGAAGAATGAGACAGTCATTTTTACATACCCCCTCCATATCTCATGTGGATGTTACATCTGTTGGAAGTACTGGAAGGTCCAATTGTTTATTTCCAGGTTATGCAGTTCGTGAATTTACAAAATGAGGATCCTTTTTTTTTGAGAGTCTATCTGCCTATGAACCAGGCATCACAGTTCTTAGGAGAGATGCCAGCTGGGAATAATGGGGAGAGCTCATACAGGTTCCAATTCAACCCAGGAGATTGGTACCAGAAAGAGAGGCAGCACAATATCCACAGGCTGAAGCACAATGATTTCATTGATGTCTTTGAGCACTGTTTCTTCCATGGATTACAGACTTGATACAGTGCAAAAGCCAATTTGCTTAATGTATTTTATAGGCAGAACAGAACCAGCCTTTCTTAAGGAAGAAAAAAATCGATTCTTCCTATCCTTGGTGGTTTCCTCATCTTTGCATGCCCACCAAGTGGGGACAGGATGAACCATTGCCTTACAAGTCACAGGTTAACACTAAACAGAATGGACTTGGTACACAGAGATATTTCTATTTACTGTAAATTATTTTAGAGGATTGAGGGTGGCTTTGGCTGTGCAAAGACTACTTGTATGCCCAGGTGCTACTCTGTGATGAGGCCATGGGTATACATACATGCAGCAGAGCTCAGTAACATACACATCAAGTGCCTTACCAAGATTTCCTGAGTCTCCAGAACTATGCAAAAGACAGAAATAGAAGTGTAATGATGGTGTTAGGTTTTTTTGACTGAGAAAATAACAGTTTTTCAACCCTAACAGAGCAGTGTTAAATGATCATATGTCTCTGTTTCATTACATAGACATTAGTGTAAAAATACAGAACCCATAGTTACAAATGGATGTCTGGATAAGGTGATTTTCCCCTGCATTAGTCTTGAAAAGAAAATTTTTTTATTGATTTTTTCACATAACAGCATTCAACATTGTTGGTATGTTCAGGAAAAAGAAGCACTAAAAATCTCAGAGCATTAGATTGTTCCTTAGGGCAAGAAGTTGTTATTGTTATCTAGTGTGTAACACAAACCTACAAACCTACTTTATTCTCCTGTTTGTGGAGTTACAGTTCATGTTGCTTTTTTCCCAGCAAAATGGGCTTGGTGACCTTCAGTTCTAGTATCTGAGGCTGTCAGCTTTGTCAGAAAACAAGATTTGTACTCAAATTGTGATAAGATCTGGACTCTCATAGATTCCCTTGCAAAATCTTTGTCAGAAATATTCTTCTCTCAGTAAGAACTAAAAGTCAAGCTACCATGCACACTGCAAAGAGAAATTAAGTTTCCCATGCTGAGACTTGATGAGTGACTGACTATATAATCATTAGTACAGAAATTCACCAAAAACACCTAATATTGCATTTAACTTGTAACAATTACCAGTTCATGGTAGGAGTCTTGTGAGCAGCCTTCATTTATTCTAGTCAAGCTCACTAACAGTGCAGTCAATGTGCATCACCAAAATTTTACAAAAAATTTGGTGTCTTTTCTGGAGTGAAAAGCATGTTGCTCTAAAATACTTTACATTAAGCCCATTTTCCCTGTCCTCGTTTTATTCTTCTGTATTCAAAGATATGTCTGTATTCCTAAATAATTATTTTCACTCTACAGTGTTTGCACCTTTCAGGCATTATGTGTATGTCTCTGTGTTTCAGAGTCCTGGCCCTACAGGCAAGATTTTCTGGCTTTGCTGCAGAAGTTCAGTGAAGCAAAGCCTGGCAGCTTTTCACAGTTCTGTACACATACAGTACTGTAGGTCTTCTGTAGGGTAGTTGTAGGTTTTACCTTGTACAATATCATAGCTTTCACAGTAACTTTCATTGTTTTTGGCATCTTCATGTTCAATATTCTTCATAAACTATTTATCTAACTTACGAAGGACTACTATGTGTTACAAACTACATTTTAGTCTGTATTTTTTCTTGTAAACTTCTCAAATATGCTGCTTGTTTCTTATTTAGGTACTGTCTGTCTCTAAAGTAATAAAACAAAACATGGTTATCAGTTTTCCTGGTTTGTTTTTAGTCTCTTTAAAGATAAAATTAAGAGGGGAAGAAAAAAATTCCTTCTTTTCATCGATTAAAACATTTTCCCAAATTGCATTTAACAGCTCACTTGTAAAAGAACCCTTTGCTTCTGGAAGGAAGCTTCCAGAAAGTGCAGGAGAGCTTCACAGCCCTACAGTCCACCCATCTCAACACACATGGATTTCTGTCTGCATTTCCACTTGTCATCACTGATCTACATCTCCACCATTTCTAGGTCTGAACTCAAGTTAATCCTGAGGTGCACTTCTGTAATTTTGTCACATATTCATTAAAAGAAAAACAAAAAAAAAAAAAAAAAAAACACAACAATAAAAACAACAACAACAAAAAAAAAGGGTAGAAAAAAAGATTAGACGATTCTGATATTAAGAAAAGTTCTAAAGAAAAAATCTGTAGATGTAATTAGTTCAGCAAACGCTGAAATGCTGTCCAGTAAAAGTATACTCCATTTACTTTCAATATGAATACTGCAGCATTAGCACCTCTGGCATACTAAGCCAATTTGTATCCTTTATAATCTAATGCTTCATCAGATTTGTATTACACGCAGGTAAGTCTAGTGTTCAACTCCTTAGAAATTTGCCAGAGTTAATTAAACAAATCAGTCTCGTCCAGATTCCTGTATTAAAATGTATTGTTATTATCCCTAAATGAATGCGCAAGAGACTCCACTGAAAATAGCTATGGAAGAACTTGCCTGTAGAGACAAGATATTCTGAGTCCTTCTTCAATGTAGCAGGTATGTTTTATGCTTTTTAATAGGACAGTCTAAACTGCATAGTGTATGGTCATTTTATACATAATCTGAGCTTCTGCTCTCTACAATATCATATGTCAATAAAGTTCATAGCAAAATTATACATAAATTGAAAAGAAATTTCCTTTTCTCAATTTTTGGTTTGGTGGTTTTGTTTGTTTTTTTTTTTTTTTTTTTTTTTAATGTAATGACTCCTTCTGCTGTGTTATCAAAAAGAATGAAAATAAGTGTTTGGTATAATTTCCCTCTGAAGTTAATCTTCATATTTTTATCATATACTTCTGTTTATTATAACTGCAGTTCAATTCTGAAGCTCATTATTCCAATCTTTTCATTGAGTCTGCTTTTGCTGTCTATAATCTTGATGATACATTTTGTTTTTTCTGGATTATGAAAAGTCACCTTTAAATAATTTGTTTTCAGTCAAGAATGTTTGAATTAGATTGTTACTTTTACATTTTTTGCAAGCAAATATAAATTAAAATTTTATTTACTACTTTGAATAACGAGGATTAGCCAGACATCTGTACAAAATCTATAGCATTCAAAGTTTGTTTTTTTATCAGTGGCATAAACTTAGCAACTTTCATGCCTAAAACTTTGATACTTGCTGAAGATTTTTCAGGTAACAATGTAAAATAAGAAGTGCACGTGCAATGCTCTCTCAGACAGCTGAAGGTTGAAACTTCTGTGCTGTCTCTCCTGAAGTTCATGATGCTTTTGAGGTGAGTCAGATTAGCTTTCTTTTTTGAGTACCTAAGCATGTATATATAAAAAAAATTAAAATAAAATAAGTGTTATTTTTATCGAGTCTATATATCATTCTGTCATTGTGATTATCATACTTAATTATTCACTGATAAAGTCCAAGGCACTGGTAAGAAATTCCAAAGTTTTATTGGTGTGTGAAGTCAGCTCTTCCTATGGGTACTGTGTGCCCACCCACATGTGCACATTTGGATGAGGGTCACAGGAATACTAGTGTGTGATGCAAAAACATCATCTGGGGTTCAACCACAGCACACTGACTCTGTGTACCCACCTTTGGAGTACTCCCTACTCTTTGACATGAACATTTATACCAAGAACACCGATATTTTTGTTTCCTTAATGTCTACAAGAACTGGCTGTTACGGTGGTCTGAGACTGTTTTCAACTAGTACAAATTTTTTTTTCCACATCAATGTTGCTCTTGTGTTCAAGTTAAATCATACTTTCCTTTTTGTAAATAATAAGAAGAATATGTTAATGAAGTGGAAAATGGGAAAAAACCACTGCTCATCATGTCATTTTCTATGCTACAAAGGAACATTTTGCTTAATACATTGAATGGAAGTGTTCTGCATCCTGGCCCCCATGGTGCTGCAGCAGTTTAGTCAGAGAGTTTAGAAGTCCAGCATTCTCAAAACCATGATTATGGCATTCCTGTAGCATGTACATCATGACAGAGGGTAAGAGCAAGGAACCTGAATTTCTCAGTATAAATCTCTGACTTCCAGCAGGTTGGCAATAAGAAAACCTGTACTACCACTTGCGTGTGTGCAGCTACAACTTCAACCCTCAACCTTTTGCTGGTTTCCTGAATCATCATCTTGATGCATGAATATACAGCTTTTTCTCCCTCTGTATGAGAAAATATCAGCTGTGTGTCAGGGGTTTGCCAAATACACTCTTCTTCCTGGGCTTTTTCTCAGGATGAGGTGCACGTGGAACCATAGCTCTGCAAGAGGATATAACAGCTTCAGACAGGGAGATTCATGTGCGGAGGAGTGAAGCATGGGAGGGAAGGCTTGAGAACTTCAATCACTGTGGTATCATTGGAACCATAACCTGCAGGGGCACACCATAATTAGGCTGGAAAGAGTTTAAATTTCCTCACCCAGACTTCCTTTAATACCTATTTTCTTTGCCTCCATCTGCCTTTTTCTGGGGTTTGTTTTTCTTATTTCTTATGGCTATATTTCCCACTCTGTGTTGGATTTCAGCCAAAATATGCTTTTATAAGCTAGGAAGAACTTTTCCCACATTACAGACTGTCATCTAGTGGGTGCATATTAACTGTCTTCCTAGGAGCACATAGGAAACCTGTCTAAAGAGGGGATGTTACTTTATTGGAGGTTCTTTATTGCAATCATAGAGTTGATGATCCTAAGAAGCTAATTGAGGTAGTTATAATTAATGATGCTTCCCGTTCCTCATAAATATTTTGCCTCTCTTTATGCATAATGTCTGTGGTTTTAATATTTTTAATTGCTTTCTGACAGTTCCTGGCTATCAACTTTTATTTCATTTAAGTGTTTCAACATTAGAGCTGTCCATTTCTTCATTGCCTTATGGCTTTTGTTGCTGAAGCCAGCATTATACTGTTCCAGAAATGTCCTGTTATAGTTTCTATCATCATCTCTATAAAGATGCTTTTAAAATCTTGGGTTTTGGATGGCTTTTGGACAGCCTTTTCTAAGGCCTCTCTTATTTCTACCAAAACTGAGTTTGTCACCTTGGCTTGCTGGGTTTCTCTTTACTTTTATTGAGCTCAAGCTTTTGTGCTATTTGTAAAACACCAAAGTGAAGTGAAAGTGGACTTCGCATTCAATCACCATTCTTTCACCCTTTTGGCTTAAGCAATCTTACAAGAAGTTAAAATTTTGTAGCAGCACAACTCCTGAGAACAGTAGCACACAAAAACTGTCTACGGCATCCAAGTATCTTTCTCATACAGGAGTATCAGTAAAAGCTCTTGTGCTGTTCCTCTGCTGTGGAGGGCTACCCACTGAGAGTACATTTCAGAGATTTTTAGAAATAATTAGAGATCTTTAGATGTTTATTGATGTCTTTTGCTGTTGCCACTGTTTTTATGTCCCAGGTTAAAAGGAAATATGAAGAAAAGCAGCAAAATCAGATGCATGTGTTGGACACATGAAAGCTATTGGATTAACTTTCTTTTACCAAAGTTGATGGCAGGAAAATTATTAAAAATTCTGTTGTCTACACAGTAGATTTTTTTTTTTTTATATTGGCGGCTTAACTGGGAATTTTTTTAATACTGCAATAAAAGACATGGGCATAGATTTCTTCCACTGACAGTTTTTTAGTGAGGAACTATGTTGTGTGAGCAATAAGCTACAATATTTACAACTCCAGCTTGCACAACTTGATGGATATTCATAACTTGAAGGTTCTGTAAGAATTTTGCTTTTGTTTTTTATAACCCTTAGTTTTATGTCACTGAGATCATTAAATTTATAACATTAATTCCATATGTTGAAAATGTTGGCAGAAAATACACTACCTTAAATCCTATAGAAAAAATGGATACAGTTAATCCATAAACTTCTTTAGCTTTCATCTTCTAAACCAAGGAAAAGTCCAATAGTCCTCAAGTGATTTTACCAGACCCTATTTTTATTGCTATTCACACTGCAGTTCCAGGGAAATAGTACATATTTCTAGGAAGTACTTATTACCAGTTTCAAATATTTTTTCTTTTTTTAAACCTTGAAGGATTTGAATATTGACTCTATAAAGACAAGAAAAATCACCAGGATACCAAATGCAATCAATGAAGTGTTTCTGACAACTGATAATTTGTTTGCTGATGAAAATGTCTAACTTACCACAGCATCTTTCCATATGTAAATGACTTTGTGCTACTAAGTACTGCTTTCTTTAAAGAACATTTTTTAACTGTTTCCCAGGTACACATCTTAATGATGGAAACTGTTGGCACTTCTTGCATCTAACATTTATGTGGAAGAGTTGGTAAAAACTTGGCCTTGTCTGTATCTTGGGTATTGCTTGTGTCTGTATCTTGGATATTGCTTGTGACTTGGTCTGTATGTATGTTGATTCACACGCTGCTGGTACTATTGGCATGTCAAATCAGAGGAAAGGGATGCCATGGGCTTTCAAACTCGTGCTGCTGAAATGAGCATCTAGAAGGTTATACTGAAGAAAATACAGGCTACAATGTCCAGAAAATGTAGTCTGACTCACTGGTGAACGTGTTGCTTTTTTTTTCAGATCCTTGAGGTGGGAAGTGGAGGACAAACTTCCACATATCTTTTGCCAGAGAAGGGCTTCCAAACCTTATCCAGAGATAATGTCTGGTCTGAGCTAGGAAGATGTCCCCACATTCATTAGAGCTCCTTACCTTCCTTTCTTCTTTGCCTACATATAAAATAGAGCTTTCCCCAAACATATGGGATAGACCTGTACATAAGACTGTACATGATTTTTGTTTTTGTTCTGGGCTAAGAGGTATGATGCCTACATTTTTCCTTGGCCTTTTAAAACACACATTTTTCATCTGTATTTTTTCTAGATAGGTCAAATTTATACAAGAATAACAATTCAAACAGCACAGGTTTCTAAAAAATGTAAAGGTTTTGCATTATATTAGGTCCATCTGTAAGCAGAAAATACATTGGTTTGTACTTTTTCAATGAATGAGTTTTCTGAAGTAAAAAAACAAAGTGCAGATTTGGAGGTTTTTGAAACTTGTGAAAATTCTGAACAGCCCTGTGTAACAGTAACTTCAACTTGACACAGGCCAGTTGTTCTGGTTCTTTATTTCAGGCTTCTTTATTGCATGCACCTGTTTCAACTAACTTGTAGCTGTTTCTGAAACTCCTGACTGGCCTGCAGCCAGGATGCTCTCTCTGCATGTTGCCACAGTTAATATGATCTAGGTCTTTAGAGGGTTCTTGGAGATGTAGGTAATATGAAAGTCCAGATCCAGATGGAAAAAAGCTTTCACCTTACCTCTGCTCAACAGTAGGTTTGCCTGTTTACTTCTGGTCTCTCTACCAAAAATTTTGGGAGGTTATTCTTTGAAACTGTCTTCTGCACAGGTTGCACTTAAAGTTCACAAGTCCAGAGGAGTTTTGATCAGTTTTGGATTTCATTACCACCAGTTCATGCAATTTTGGACTAATCCTGTCTGTCCAGTTCCACAGTAAAAAAATGTGGGTATCTAATGACATCAACAAATAAAAATTACCAACTAATTTAAGAATAAGTGCCTTAAGCAGTTGAATATTAATGTAAAGATACATTTTCTATTTGCAGTTTCTATTTGGTTCTGGGTGAGGTTAGGTCAAGTGAAGCTTTAATAAGAAAATATTATATGGTCACCTTATTTCTGGGAAGAATTAGGCTTTTGTGAGAGTGCTTTGTGGCTGTGAAGTGACGAATAGCTTAACAAGCTCTCTGTAGAAGGGTTTGCCCACTGAGTTGCATTCTCCACAACTGGTTACCATACTCTTGTTTGCAATAGCCTCAGGCAAAAGCATGATTCCTTCTCTAGCACCAACCTATAGTTTCAGCATCTCCTCAAAAATTAAAATTGGGACAAACCTAAATTAAATTAATTATTAAACTTTCTTCACATAAATTAATTTTAACAGAAAAACATTATTAATTGGTTTCACCATTTCCTGGACCTTTTTTTTTTTCCAAAAGGCACAAAGGACATACATTTTCATGTGTCTCAGGATTTTTTTTCAGAAAACTCAGCACACTAGAAAGTAGCTGCACACATTTTATATGATTTTTTAAAATAGGATTTGCTCTTTGATAGCAATGGAGATATCAATCAAAAGGAACAGACAGACTTTAACTGCAGGCATGAAGGGAAGCACTTAGCAGGATATTTTTCCATTCTGCGGCTCTGTGGTTGCATGAAAGCAAAATGTGATACTTGGTGAGATCAGAAAATCAGAACCTGAATCAATAACACTGCAGTTGTTTCGGGGAGGGTCAGTTTAAAGAAGCAGTACTAAATTGAGATTTAATGGAGTTAAAGGAGAAAAATTGCATTGTAGCTATAAGAAAAGGTTATTTTAATGTTAGCAAGCATCCTTTACTAATCATTTGGGAGAAAACAAATAGATTATATCTAAGTGTAAATGCAGCAACATTTCTAAATGCTATAAAATAGTTACTTAAGAAAAAATAGATTTCTATAAAGATTACTCTAAAGTAAAGTAAGTTTCCTTACTGAACTCTACAAGTAATGAGGAATGCACATCGCTGGAAAAAAGAGGGAGTAAAAATTTCTAGAATTGAAATTCAATTTGACTTTTGCATTAAAAGCCTTATTATCTGATTCTTTGACCACCTCTGTGCAGAAATCAGGCTAGTGGGGGGGAAAAGGGCTGTATTTTTAACTTCACAAGCAGCCAACCTGAGATATGTCTGCCTAGGCTAGTGGGAATACGTCATTCGCTCAAGGTACAAATGGTCCTTGACAGAAGAAGGCCCACTCTTTGCTGTTGGTCACCCTCTGCCAGACAAGCTGGTGGAACAGGGCTTTGCTTTGCTTCCTGTTCTGATCGCCAATTAAAAGGTTTTATATGGGAAGGTATCATCTTTGATATTAAGATGATGAGAAGTGGAGCAAGAGTGGTGTCCTCTGTTACCAGCTCTGGCTGTGGGAGACCAATAACCAACAGCTTCAGGCCAGAGCAACTTCTCAGTGAGTCACTGCTGGAGAGCATTGGTAAGACCAGACAAACCAGCCAGAGAGTTGTTTCTTGTGGTCAGTGGTTTCTGCCAAAGATTCACTGACATCCTGGGACCTTAACCTCTGTTTCAGTCTGCAGACAAGTGTGTGCAGAGGATGGAATTGTCTGCCCCATCTCTCCCAGCTATCTTCCTAGCCCTGTGATCTTTTCACATTTTGTTACCTTCTGCTTCACCTAAACACCTAATCCTTCCTCCCACAGTCTCCACATCCCCTTTGTTACAGTATTTCCCCACTGGTCCCCTCACCTGCCCCTCCCTCTTCAGTTTTTCTTTTTTTTTTTTCTCCCCAAGCAATTTCCATTTTTCTCTAATGAGACCTTTTTTTGTAAACCTATCCTGATTCTCATAATAATGGAAGGTAAAGCATTAAAGGCCTATTTATCACTTGCAGACCTTTAGCATTTGGCTTAGCATATTCAAAATCATCCTTAAAAACTTAATTGTGCTTTTCTCTATATTTTAGGAGCAGGTACTCAGAGTGGGATGCTGAAGAAATGCAAGAGCTGTAGGCTCTTTCTTTACTTCTTTGTTTGTGAACCACTTCTATTTATTTGCAAAAGATAACATGAGGTGACTAGATTGAAAACTATATAAAATAGTATTTATGTAAAAGGAAAAATGTTTCTGTCTATAATAGGATATCATAATTAGAGAAAAACAATTTGAATGATAATATTATCTTTTTCCTGCACTTTCTGGTGAGTGTTTTGTTTTAATACGTTTTGATAATGATGAGGCACTATCAGGTTTTAAAATGTGAAAAAATAGGAGTTATCTGAACAAAGTGATCAATAATATAGTACTAAGCTGTATTTCAAATGAGCTGAAATATTAAATAACTGGTGGACTAGAATTAGTAGCAATTTGCATTTAGAAAGCTGTTTCAGAAAATGGGGCAAAAGTTTAGATACCAAATCTCTAGTGAACTATCAGCATAGGTTTTCATTCAACCATTAGGGTTTAAGCTTTCCCATACACTTTTAACATCTTTGTCCTCTCCAGTTTTTTATGGTCATTTCTCTTGCTCCCCCTCACATTTTCAGTGAAACCAAGAAAACAACAAAATTTGCTAGTAACTCAGTGTTATTTAAGTTACCTAGGACAGGTAGAATTCTGTGCAGAAATATGGGGAGCTTTAATCACACCAGGAGAAGCAACAGTTGCAAATTATGTTTCATGGTTAAAAAAAAAAAACTCTAACAATGCACTTTCTGGAGAAGTAATCCATTGCTAAGACCTTCAAGTCTGCACGTTTCCAGAAGAATTGGTGGTGTCCTAGTAGGCAGCACGTGAGCACAGTGCACAATGTCTGATTCTTTTAAGCAAAGATGGGGGACGAAACTCGGTTGAGGGTCTGAAAAATTGAAATGGAAAGACCAAAGCAAATATAATATGACATACTGCTGAATAGAGTACTAGTCTATAAATTCAATTAATTCTAGATAACCAAAAGGGGTTCTGTCTATAGGAAACTATTTCTGTGGTCCAGTCACTGCTTCACAATGTAGGGCAGTGAGATGATGGTTCAGGGTAGTGTTCTTGGTTGGGTTTTCTAATATATAGGTGGTTTTATGTTTTATATCCAGTAGAAATTTAAGGTAAAATAAAACAGAAACATTTTTATTAAGAGGAACTTGACAACACAGGTCTTCCTTAAAATTTTGTTTCCCCCCAAAAAGGGATATTCCAGAGCCAAGCTCTTCCTTAACTGCTGCTCTTCTGGTCCCGTGACTTGTACATTCCTGGGAGTACAGACCAGATTTAGGAGAGCATGATGCTCTCACAAAAAACCTTCCTAGTTCAGTTTCTCAGGGTACCTGAGAAACAGCTCTGTGCAAACACCCCTGGCTGCAGATCTTTCGTCTTAAACAGTTATTTGAACAACTAGGATATTATATATATTCATATATATATATATATATATATATATATATATATATATATATATATGTATACATTCTTTCCTTCACCTTTAGAATACCTTGTCCACCCGTGGGTGGTAGTCAGGAGATGTTAGGGTGTCTAATTCACTGGTTTGATTTCACATAAGATTTTTGAGTTTTTCATCTATAAGCATATAATCTGCTAGTTTTGTTAAAAACAGCAAGGTGCATTGACCCTTCTGTTTGTGCAAACTGAGGATGTTATGTAGTAGAGAAAATCAGAAACAATACACCTCCTTCTGTCTCCAGCCCTCTGATATGCTCAGAGATCTCAGTGACATGAAGTATGCATAATTAATCAACAACCACTCTCTGATTACACTTTCAGCATGTTTGCCAATGTGAGTCTGCAACCTACAACTACACAATTCCTCATGGCAAGGTCAAGGATCAAATAACAGGTGGCTTAAATGGTACAGCAATCAAATCAGAAGACTTGCTCCAAAAGGACATGTTACCTTTTCTCCCTGTATCTCTATCTCTGTTGATAAAACACCTTCTTATTTGATGAAGAAAAACTCATAAAGCTGGTCTGATGAAAACTTTGTTGAGACAATCGTCTTTAGGGCAAGAGTTTTATCTGAAAATATTATCCTATTTTATTTATAGATAATAAATTTGATATATATATCTTTATATATCTGTTGATATAGATGATAGATATAGATATATATATAGATAGATAGATATAGATATAGATATAGATATAGATATAGATATAGATATAGATATAGATATAGATATGATTTGGTCATATTTTTCTTTCAATCATATATATAGTCTGTTTTCTAACAAAACATAGTCTTAGAAAATGAGAGTTCTGTATCTATGTCATATCCATATTAGTAAGGTTATTTACTGAGATTTAAAGTATGTTTAGTCTAACATCATATCTTTAACAGTAACTGGTAGATGGGACCATCTAGTGACCTCCCAAAAGTTCCTTCACCAGACAACCCAGTCGTGCCTTTCTCTGAGCTCGAAGATGACAGAAGAACGTGCCTCATTCACCCTAGCCCATGGACAGCCCACACTGGTGCAGGAAAATATGTGAGTGGCCAGGAGCAGAAGAGAAAGACTGCTATGTACTGACCATACCCACCTCTGCCCTGAGACTGTGACACCTGTGGAGGATAGAGGAGAATTCAGTGGAAGATTGATGCTGAGTCTGGGTGCAGGATAAAGAAGAGAGTTTTAATCTTTGTTTCTCACTACTCAAATCCATCTTTGTTACATCCTTTCCACTGAGTGGCTGAGCCTGTATTCAGCTGAAATAGCACTCTTAGTAAAGGAAAATAAAGAAGGCCTTCAACTCCCTGCAGATCTGGTGTCCAGGATCTGCTCAGCTTGGAAGAAGAGAGCATTGGAAAGACAGTCTTGTGATAATGGGGTATGTGTTGGAGACAGCCTATGCAATCCTTAGCCAAACATTTCAACAATTTCTAGAAGGTCCATATTTCCCTCACTTGGCTCAAATAAACAGTCAGGCACTGGCCTGGAGCAATGAAGCTCTTATATGCAAATTCGGAATCAATGGGAACAAGTGCCTAGTAAAGGTTGCTTGAGTGAGGAAGTACAAGGAAACAGAAAATATACAGTAACAGTATTCCCTTTCTGCAGTTAAGGGATTTCCTGAGTCAGAGGACAAGCATCTGTCCTCCACAACTTTTTTTAACAGTTGTATTCAATTGCACATTTGCCTTCTTGTCTTCCTGTGGGGACAGATAAAAAGGGAAGGGATGGGGAGGCAAGGCAAGGCAAGGCAAGGCAAGGAAACAAAAATAATTTTATTCTTTGATTTTACTGATTTTAATTTTCTGGCTGCTATTTTTTGCTGTGGTGTTTATGAGGCAGGTGACCAGATTCAGAAAAAAAATGTCCAAATGGAACTATGGTGTTGATTTATAACATAGGAGAAGGATATAATAAAAAAATTTTTTTCTTGTATTTTATAACATTAAAATTGCATTTCTATAGCTGTTAATACTTAAAGATTTGTTAAATCTGTCTGTAATGACTCCAGTGTCTTCCTGGGTGATAATATGTAGTTGGAAGTGTATATTTAATTAGGTTTATTTTTCTTCTCCTATGTTTCTTTCTGCTTATTCAGATTGAATTTCACCTGATTGTTTTGTTCCTGAGAAACCCTATTACCCTGTGATCCTGCTACATTTCTACTCAGTCAGCTTTGACTGTCCTCAATTATTTTGTGTCATTGGCAGCAGACTCTTTTACCTGAGTGTTCCACTTTTTCTGTCAGTCCTGAACACACAGAACACAATACACCACTGAGTTGGTCATGTATTTACACCAAGTGTTTCCAAGTTCCTGAGTGGTTAGGGATCTATCTGGTAGAGGTCAGAGGCATATGAAAGGTCTTTCAATTTTGCCACTGTCAGACTCCAAAAACTTTAGAGGCTTCTCATCTTTTGTCTGGAATTAATGACAATCTTGGAAGCATTTTCTACGCCCTTGATCATGTGAATACTAATTTTATAGCAAACACTGCCTTCACTTACAGCTCTTGAGCAGAAAACTCCAGAAGGTATTCTGGTTGACATGAGAAGCAGTTCTCTTGTGTAGTTTGCCAAAAGTCTAAAGAAGAGAAGAAATCTAAGAAGTTTAATGTACATTTATGCACATGCACCTTTATTTTTAGCTATTGGGTTTTTCTTTCAAAACATATGGTTTATCTTTTTAAGGCACTAAGTGACTGCGTCCCAACATCCCAGAAGAATAGAGTTTGCATTCTTTTCTCTTTTAGATGTCTAAAAACAATGGAAAAGCAATGTACCTTAAGATCTTCACTGGGGACAGCTTTATTCTCTAGTATAGGCAGTATAATAGAAACAGGAGAAAAGGGCTTTAGTGCTGGCTGAACAACGTCTAAGAAAATTATAGTGACTTTTTTCCAAGATACTGCAGCTTAGTGTATTGCTAAAGTAGGAGTCTTTAATTTGTGGAAGCTGGCATATGTAAGAATCTATCCCAGGAATTGTGGCATTCACCCGCACATAATTGGTCCTGTAAGTGTTAGTGAAAGATTTATTTTTGAACATTTAAAATTAAAGGTTCTATCTTCCCAGAAAATTATCAGAGTAAACTATATTCTTCCGAGAACATGCACATTGTAGATACAGACTTTCCTGAAAGGAAATATTTTATAATAATTATTACCAAAACTGTAATTTTGTTATTTCATGGAACAAGAGAGTGCTGGAAAGGAACCAGTTTATGTATTTAGATATTTTGCACACTCAGAAAGGCTGAATATTTTATTTATTTTAAATGCTTATATTTTTATTAATTGTGAGCATTAAGTTGTGAGAAGGTAAGTATCTTCACTGCCTTTTATAAATTAAGGAAATTTGGAGATGCTCAGCAATTTGCAGATTTGGATTACAGTTATGTGGGGTATTACATAGCCAGCTACTGAGCTGAAAAGGCTTGTTTAGCGGAAAGATCAAGCTGAAAGAAAAGACTTATTTAGAGGATACCAAAGAGATAAAATGAGGAGGGGGTTTGAGGAAGAGATTTTGGATGGGTATAATTAGGTGAAATATCAGGAAAACACTTTCTAATAGTGAGGATTATTAACCTACAGAACAGTGTCTCAAGGGAACCAATTCAGAGACAAAGGAATATATTAGCTGAAATATAAGCCTTAGTCTTTACTTTCCCTATGATTTGTTCTCCTTACCCTTTAAAAATGTGAGATTTGCATAAACTGTGTTTCTATTTATAATAGATAGATAGATAGATAGATAGATAGATAGATAGATAGATAGATAGGTAGATAGAGAGATATTTGTATACGTACCTTTAGTTTTGTACTCCTCCGGTCCCCCCCTACTCTTTCCACAGAAATAGAAGCTACAGCATTTAATTTCTGCTCACTGTGCCTGGGACAAGCTCAGTGCTGCATGGTCTTCACCATGCAAACATAATCACATAGTTTAGGTTACTCTTACACCCAACCCAATCACTCCTTGTAGAAACCATCGGGGTGTGTGGAAGTAACAACTGCTGTGGTAGTGATAGTTAAGAGCACTGAGCTCTAATACTGCATTTTATACTGATTAATTAAAGTACCTGTGGGCTTGGAACTGCTGTCGGCCATACTGTGGCTTTGCTAGAACTGCTCCGGTCATATTTTTTCCTGTGACAGAATCCTCCAACAGCTTCTGGGCCTGGTTGGAGAATTAGCAACTCCCAACAGGTGAGGGACTGAGTTTTAAAGAATAAGAGAGTTAGATAATATAGTTGCGGGCTCTTACATATCAGGTGGCCTCAGAGTATAAGGATGATCCTGATGCTTCCAATTTACAGTCAGTCTTTAGTTTTGAAATGCATATAATCAGTTAGATTATAGAGCTTCTTAGTTTACAGAAATGCTTATTTGCTATCAATCATCTCAAAGATGTTTTCTTTGCTGCTGAGTTTAATATTTCAGAAAAAAGTTTATTCACTAATATTCAGTCCTCTTTTTCAGGACTAAGTAAATTTTCAGGGTGGAATGTTTTCATAGTGCTCATCTGTTTTCTCAAAATTCACTTGATGAGTTTCTAAACTAAGTTTTTGTGTAAGACCAGATCATGAAATTGCTAATAAACATCAAATAAAGTGTATGACAAATTGAATGAATCTGACAGTTTCAAGAGAAAAGCAGCAATTTTCTGTTTATCTCTGCCTCCTGGTTTTGCCAATTACATGGTTTTATTTTCAGCACCATTTCTTTAAAATTTTTAACTAATTTTCCTTCTTCATGTAATTCAGGGCTCAATGCCAATTCCTAGCAATTGGTCAGAACATGGTGATAATAGCACCAAGGTTATGAGCTCAGTCCCTGCATGGGTCCTTTACTTAAAATATGGACTTGGTGATCCTTGTGGATCCCTTCCTAATCAGAATATTCTGTGAAACCACCAAGCAGACTCATCTTGGGAAAACTGAGACTGTCTAAATATACTCTTATACATACCCAAGGTACTGTCAGCAACTATTTTTTAGCAAATAGATTGGCTCTTTCTCGACATTGATGCATTTTCCAAGATAATTCTGCTGACTTTGTAGTGTTCGGTTGCAAATGCACACTAAGATATTATTGTCATTTTTATTGCTATTGTTATTTTATTTTGCAGGTAAATATAACTCTGAATTTATAGATATAAATCTCACATGCTGAGGAAAAGATGCTTTTATAATTGCAGTTAACAGAAGAAAGATGCACTTCAGTCTTCACAGACAGTGCTAGCCATAAAACATGTCAGAAAAGCTATAGTGTTATTGATCCACTTACTGCTTGTGATACAAGCTTCTTGTGGGTGAATTTTGAATTCAAAATCTGATCATATTCTCTATTCCTTGAATTACTTCCCTCTGTTCTTTTCTTCTCTAAGTATCCAGACATAGTATACACTGCATTCTGGAACTTTTACACTCTTCACATTCCCCTTGAATGGATATTATATTTCTGTAACTATTCTGAGACAAATTTATCTTTTTCAAAATTATTTTATTCAATTCCCAGATTGATCTACATATCTTGTATGAATCATCCAAAAAATGGAATGGCTAATTTTAGTGTTCATAGCATAATTCTCCAAGAATGCAAACAAAACAACACAGAAAACAAGTTCCATAAACAGAACATTAAAAAATATTACTTCTTGCTGGAAACTCAAATGAACGATTCACTTGGATTCTTAGGGATTTTCATCGTATAAATAGCATGAGTTTAATCTAAACTTTTTTAAAGTGAGAAATCCCATTGGTGCCAAATGTGACTACAAAAGCTCTATTCTTTATGGAGAAATAATTATTCACATTTACTATCTCCCTTCTCAAAAGAGGAAGAAAATAAAGAAAAAATACCACAAAAAAAGCCTTGTGAGAAGTCCAAGGCAGAATGCCAAAGACAGCATTCAAAATTAGAGTTAGTTAAAATGAGAGGGACTGAAGTTGCATAAGTAGACACTTAGCAGCATGACAGGTCACCCTACAGGCACATGTGTCACTATTTTTTTTCCCTCCTAAATATAGAAAAGAAATAAGGAGAGTAATTATGGTTTTGTGGCTTGAGCATTGACCTGGGTTTGGTTCCTGTTCTGCTTCCAGTCTTTGAAGAAATAACTGAGGGTCAAACCACATTTGATGTTAATGCAGCACAGTCAATAAAGTCATGCTGCTTTAAACGTTCTGAAAATCCTGTTGGTAATTTCTCTGTGCCTCAGCTCCTTACTTGTGGCATTATAGCCAATACTATTTCCTATCTCCATCCGTTTGTGAATCTTGCCTATTTACACACATCAGAAAAAAAAAAAAAAAAAAAAAAAAAAAAAAAAAAAAGGAAGAAAAAAACCCCTATACAGGAATACACTACACTTTCATTAGCAGCTGAGCAGTCTAAACCCCAAAAAGCATGGAAGCTTTGTAGGTATTTTCTTTCTTTCATGTATCCCATGGTGCAGGCTGAGCATCCAGCTGATCACTGCAGTCATGATTTGCAGTCTTTAGGAGGTTCGAGGTACCTTGCACTTTCCTTGACCTCTACAGAGCCAGATCCAGGTTTATAGACAACCACTGTGCAGTTCTGAACATCTGTTTCTCAAGTTCCATTGTGATTCAGCATCCAGTTTTTGAATTCTGTGTGAATATACCAAGGAAAGAGCCACCTCACAGGTGGTTGTGGTTGGTGACTTTGTTTTATAGGGAGGTTGTTAAATTTTTGTTTTTAATTTGGTTTTGGGTTGGTTTGAATTGGGGGGGGGGGGGGGTTTGCTTGTTTGTTTTTTGAGTTTGTTTTTTTTTTTTTTTTTTTGTCCAATGTCTAGGAAGTAGATACACAAAGGCAATGGAAATGAGATGGAGTTTTGTTCAGTTTCATTAATGTATCTCACTTCTAAAATAAGGAATACCACTCTCACTAGGCAGAACGAATGACAACAAAAGGTATAGAAATGTATTCAGAGCACTTACATAGAACCTGCCTATTCTTCCCCAGCTAAAATTCTTTGAATTCTTTGCACTTTTAGTAAAATGCAAAGGAACTGATAAACTGCTTTCTTTGGATCAAATTGTATTGGCTACCAGAAGATTATCTTTTATGAAAAGTAAAGATTTCACAGTAGCTGTTTTTTAAATTTTATGACTAATTTTAATACAATGACAGAAATTGTTTGTTTTAGTACAATGTTTGTTTTAATACAATAACAGAAATTCATTGTCTAGAGAATGCAAAATTAATTTTCTAACAAGTGACAAGTAAATACATGGAGAAAAGCCGGTCTCCATTCATTAGAAAGACTATAGACTGTACTGCACCACAGTAGTCAGCTGTGCCAGTAATTTTGACATTCCTTTGCAAATTAGCCAGGCTTTGTGAGTACAGGTCTACTTTACTGCACAGGGGGGCTTTCAGCTCTTGGAATCTGGCAGGGGTTCAAGATCAAAGTGTTGCTTTGAACCCAATTGTTAGCCATGCAAAATAAACACAATTTACCCTGCAATAAAAAGCATCAGTGAGGGAAAAAAGAAGAAAAAAAGAAAAGAACATTTCTGAAAAACCTTCAAATGCAAATTCAATACTTAGACTATTGTTACTAAATTAGAATAGGAGAAAATTACTAAAATATTGTAAAAAAAAATATCTATAGGTAAAAGTCTTATACAAGGAAGGAGAAGTGAGTTTGTTTTCTTTCCTGATCACAATTGTAGACAATGCTTTAAAGCACAGAGAGCATCCTGATGTTGCCATAAAAACTTCCATGGCTAATTATTTGCCAGTACAACTGTTCACTTCCCGTGGTGGATTTATGCTAAATCCTGTTATTAGTCTTGCTCTGCAATTGCCATTGTCTGTGACTGGAAGCAAGGCTCAAAGGCTACAGTCAGCCTTTTATTGCAAAACATGTGAATGGAGATTTGACCCAATGTTCAACTACTTCCCCTTTTGGTTTTATGTAAGCTGCTGAGCCTTTCCCTATAAATCAAAATGTTGAAATGAACTTTTACTCTTGTTCTTCTCTTGCAACCCTGTTGAGTTTGGGTTTTTAGTTTGGGTGTGGGTTTTTTGGTTTTTGGATTTTTTTGTTTGGTTGCTTCTTTTTTCAAAAGTCATCCTCTTTCTTTCATTTTTATCTTTTCTTTTGTTTTCTTTTATCTTTTAAAACTTAAGTTAGAATTGTTTAATTGCTATCAATCACCAAGGTTTCCTACATCATGGGAAACAAAACAAATGCTTCAAATCTAGAGAACAATGCAATTCTTGAATCCTTTTGAATTTAAAAAATGGGCAAAGGCCTTCCCTTAAAAGCATACATTGTTAAATGCAAAATTGAAAAAATAGTTTACTGTACAAATGAAAAACTCCTTATCATAATACTGGCTACGTATTTCTCTGCAGTATTTTATACTTTATGTGTTCAGGCAAAATTTGGCATACTTTTTTATTGGGCAATAAAAGCTTGCTAATGTAAATATATAGAGATGCAGGGATGAAAACTAGCTGTAAGACTGAAACATATCTGAGACATTCAGTCATTAGAGATGGAGGACCTAGTCCAGCAGTCATCACTCAGAATAAAATTCTCATTAAACTGATAGAGCCAAGCACTCAGTAAAGGCAAAAGTAGATTTACTTGTGTAATTATGTGCAAGGTAACTGTTTTTCTTGGCACTAGAGTCACAAACCTGTTGTTCTTTTTCATTTAAATTAAAATTAAATGATTTAAATTAAATAATCCCTTGGAACTAAAACTTTTGTTGAAGTATTATTTGGAATCTTTTTTCTCCTCATAGTGATATAAATTGGAAAACTTGCACTTACATTAATGTGTTTGAAATCCTTTTTTCTCTAGTTATATTCATGGAGATTTTCCACTGACTGCAAGAAAAGCAAACCCAAACTTGCAAACAACTGAAATAGAGGTGGATTCAGGGAATTGTCAGACTAATTCACATTTCTAAAGAAGTAAAGGAAATATTCCAATTATATTAAAAATACTTTTTACTGATTTGATAACCAGTTGCTAACAAATAATAGGGTAATTGTTTGTGGGGCTTTAAAAAAATCTAGGAAAAGAGGAAAAACATTAATAGCTAGTGGCTATTATGCCAACATGGATAAAGTGGCAGGCTGTGAGCACTTCCCTCCAACTCATTTCCCCTGCCAAAATAGCTTCTTTCTTTCTGATCCAAAGTCTGACATACCGTGTCCATGTTCTTACAGAATGCAGCACCTTTATGAAAGCTGTGGGATGGATTTATCTCTATTTGTTCACCTAGATGACCACTACGTGTGCCTCTGACAGGGGACTAGTTCATATTCACCCTCCAAACTCAAAACACCCCAGGAGCTGAGAGTTCAAATCGCTAAGGTAGTGTTCATGAGGAGTTTATTAATAGTTGGCTACTACTCGGATTAACAGTTAATTTGTCATGTTAATCCACTCATGCATCCTGTTGAGCCAAATCCTGTCTTCCCTGACCCAAGCCTAAAGAGCTGGGTTTTGCTCAGGAGCATGCCTCAGGCAGCAGGAGGGTTTGATTGCTTTTTTTTCCTAACCCCCACACCCCCACACCCCCCCGCCTCCGCTCTTTGCCACAAAGAAGTGTTGCAAATAATGCTGTGCCTATTGCCACCACTATAATATCCCCACTAACTTTTCTCCCAGCAGAAAGAGGAGCAGGACTTTGCCGTTACTTTTTTTGTGATTTTAAGTTGTTTAAGTTCTTATTATTTTCTTTTTTTTTTCTGTTGCTTTGACTTCTGTTTTCTTTCTAAATCATCTTTTACAGATTTTTTTCAGTTATTTGTTAAGAAGCAATGTCTAAAATAAATTATATTGTGTAAACTGCTGATCTAATTTGAGGAGAATGTATTTAAGGAGAATGTTTTACATATGACCTTTCTGAGAAAGTCACAATTTCTTCATGTAATCTGAAACGCCCATCATAATTTCTATAGACTTTGTTGACATCTCCTGCTGAGCGTAGAGCTGATCAGCTCCTGACTTCCTGGGAAAGAGCCCCGCTAACAAGGCTGCCCCTATTCCTTCACATTAGCCAATGTTTCTGCCTTCTGGGCTGAAACCTCCTCGCGCTGAGGACAGCAGCAACTGGCTCTGTTGTTGTCAGTGCGTTGAGGATCACCGTGCCTTTGTCTGTGAGAAACTCACAAAGAGTCTGTACCTCCTCAATCCAAAAGTAATCTGACCATTTGGTAAATCTGGCAAATCAGACAAATTTGTTTTGCTACTGTGTCCACAAAACTCCAGATTTATTTACACAAAATATTAGTTTGCAAATTTTATGTAAAAGGAGGATTTCAATCCTTTGTGTAAAGTGACATTTAGTTCCTAATTAACAATCTATGTCCTGTAATTGTAATCAACATTTTAAATGCACAGTAAGCTGAATTTTAGTGTGTGCAGAGAGTGAGGAAAAGAAACCATTCCCAAGTCAATTAATTCTACATGGTTTATTCCTTCCTGGATTTAGAGTTTTGTTTTGCAAGTTTAATGTAACTATTTACAATCCTGTTAAAAATAAAATGAGTTGTGATTTAGCATGAAATTATTCTTAAAGTTCATCATGTTTTCACCACTAACAAGACCACATATAAGAAAAGCTATTAACAATCAACATTTGCCCATAGTTAGTGCACAGTAGGTATCTCCAAATATTTTTAAAGAAGTGCTATGTTGCACCAAGTGGTAATTGTTGACAAATGTTCGTTTTTATAGAAAACTTGGAAGATGGAATTTACAATAGATGCATAGAAAATATACATTTAAATTAACATTGATTATGGATTCTATGAAAGGAAACATTATTTTTTAGATTTTTTTTTCCCCCTCTACTTATTTTAAAATTTTGTTGACAAAAAAACCCCACAAAACTAACAAAATATGTAACGTGCCTAATTTTATTCTGGAAACTGCAAATGGTAAAAAATTATATAGATCTTTCTGTTGCATCTTGTCGGGCAGAGGAGAAAGGAATCTACCAATAACAGCTATGCAGAAAAAGATTATGGAATCAGTTCTCATTCACTGGAGGGCAATACTCAGAATGAGATTTTCACTTCTAAAGATCAAGATATTTGCCATGCTGCTATGTACCCTGATGTGAAAAAGAAAGCTAAAAATAAATGGGCTGCTCCATACTGTGCAGTTCTACATTTTTCATGGGACTCTTTGTTTCTGCCAGAGGAGAAGGCTATCAAGTCTAAGCTGGAGAGTTGGCCCTATTAAGACAACAAGAGTCAATCAGACCAGATAGCTGCTCTGGGCACTGTTGAGACAAGATTTCAGGCACTTCTCAAAACAGAGACCGGTCTGTGGGGAACATGCTTGAAAAAGAAGAAAAAATTGCTCAAGTTAGTACTGAAGGTGGGACAGATTCGCTGCTGAAGTGAATCATCCTTACAGTGTTTTTACCTCAAAAAAAAAAAAAAAAAGTGCTAGAGATGGCAAAACAAAATATTCCCTAAATAATATATTTTTCTTTTCTGAAAGAGTAAGGAGCATAAGAAAACATTTTGCAAAAATATTGAAGTTAAATCAGGATACAGCTGACATTAAATTTGAGACTTCAAAATGGTTAGAGTGATTTCATGTACTTGATGAAACTACTACTGCAGTAAGAGATCACAGAAGAATTTTACTACAGAAAGACCAATAACAGCAGTTGAAATACGTTCATTTTATGGGGATCTTGTCAAAGCAAAACAAACTTTAAAAGAAACAGAAAATATTAACAGAAATTATTAGCATTTGGAAGGACCATATTTTCCACAAATTTATTCATTATTGTATGAGACTATTTCCATCTATAGAACAGTTTGCACTGTATTTGCAGGGTATCTCCTGTATCACTTTGCTAGACTATGTCCCACAAGCCTTACAATTTAGTCCTTGGTATAGCTTCACAACTTCTATGATGCTGCAGGTGTAAAAAATTAAAGGCCTGCATCTCTTCATTGTTCCCTTTGAGCTTTCAAGTTCACGTTGCCTGTACTGTGTTATACACGAGGCTGATGGGTCTTAGGCTGAAATTTAAATTACTGAAGTGCAGACATCCTTATCCTGACACCTAAAAGTCCTGGTCTCCCTTTTGGGTCAATGGAAAAACAATAGGTACTTCTAAGGTATGATTCATCTTATCCCAAAGCAGGTATCTAAAATAAGTCAGATGAACTACATCTTAAAACTGCTTGTTCCTGCCTGCTTACTATAAGGGGAGCCTGGTGCAGATAAATTCAGATGTACACAAGTCAATATCTGCTTCAGTGAATGCCACTCCTGAGAAAACAAGCTAAATATACAGATACCATGTTTTCAAAAGCATAAGGGTTTCAAAAGCTGCCATTGTTTTCCATATTTCATTGGGAAATATTAAAAACTCTACATCGTAAGATATGCTTACAGTCTATAGCACAAGCACATATGAGTAGAGCTCATATGTGTATGAGTAGAGCTCACAAGTACAGCTTGTGAAAAAGCCACATGACAAAGGCAGCATATTGCCAAACCCCAACTAATACACGCTGGAAAGGTTTCCTAATTTAATTCCCAAGCTGTATGAATGTACACTATATGTACTTGAAAATCAGGATGGCATTTGGTAGTATCTTTCCATTTCTATTTTGCAACAATGTTCTCGTTCTTAGTAGCTCAATTAGGATACTTACATTGTTTCATAATTGATTTAATGAGGAGGATAATTGAAATGCAATATGTTAAGACAAATAATTAACTACTGTGGGTTTTTTTGGAACAATGACTAATGATGCTGTCCTAGATCCAAATGCATATTCACAATGATGCATTCATAGGGATATGACAGGTGATAATAAATGTGTTAACATTCAACTATTGTACTCCAGAATGATCCAAACAGGATTTCCTCTTATTATGTCATTTACAGTAAACTTTACTACAAAGCTGAAATAGGAAAGACTGCTCCAGTGACTTGTAGACCGTTGTAATTTTTGCTGTCTTGAAACCCATCATTTTATAAATTCCATCTTCCACCAAAATGAGCTTGGAGCTAATGTAGTTTAAGGGAACTAAAGGGAGATTTGCCCTGAAGGTCTTTAGCCTCGTGAATGGCACATTATGCATTTTTTAGGCTAACTTTAGGTGCATTTAGTGTACCTTGTCACGCAACATGCATAATAACCAATACTGTACTCAGTGGAGCCTCTTCCTGTCTTCTGCATAAAGCTTAAGGTGTTTTCAAGCTTTGAATGGGAGATTTGGAACTACAAGAGAGCCATCTTGGTTGGATCAGGGGCTCTCACTTGTCTTAAGAATAAACTCAAATTCATTTGAGAATGACACAGTGATCCAACAGTAATAAAATCCTCCAAGAAGCCGTTGGGAGTTTTCTTGTTTCAGAGCTGCAACAGCAGATCCAGGACAACGTTTCCAGGCTAAGTGCTGATTTGCATAGAAGGAGATGGGACATGAGGGTGGTTGTGTTGGCTAGAGAAGACAAAAAATATGAAGAATAAAATACAGATACAGAAGCATCTATTTAATGTCCAGTTGCCATAAACAAGTGGATGAGTCTGTTGTTTGGTAAGTAATTACACTGATTAACAAAATGTGAGGTTTATGAAGCTGCAAACTGTTGATAATTTTCCTTAGAATACAAAAGAGGACATAAAAATGTTTTGGTTAATTAGTGTGTGATGATTTTTCTGGCTCTGTGGAGCCTTGGTTGTCACAATGAAATTAATTTACCCTTTCCATTTATTAACATATTTACACTCTATTTAATTACATATATTCACAAAAATTTGGTGCATATCTCTGAGCAAGCTCAAGGCCCAGCTTTTGAAAGAATGCTTGATACCCATATGAATGCAGTTGAGTTGTGTAATAATGCTTATATACTTTAAAGACGTGCACTGTAGCCAAAACATGTCTGCTTGCATTCCTCATTTCACTTAAGTGCCTTTTTTCATGAAAAGGTTTTGTTTGTATTCCTGCAGTGGGCAAAAAAGGAGCTGCATGCCAAAAAATGCCCCCAAAACACAGTGGAAAAGGTCTTGAAAAGACCTCTGACACCTGTTTTAGTTCAGATAGTAAACTAATGTTTAAAATACTTAACAAGCCTCTAGAATTTAACATCACCAGTTTACAGCTCAGGATCTTGTGATTCTGAGGTGTGAAGCCTCTTTGCACACGCAAGGAAATGCCAGAAAAGTAACTGCACAGAGTAACCATTTAAAGAACAAATGTACAAAAGTGACATTTTATCTCTTCATTCAGGAATTCTGTAGACTCAAACTGAAGCAATATGGTCCACCACAATTTACTTGGTTTATTTACTCACTACTGTAAAATTCCTGGTGCAGTTCTCGTTGGATTTCCTCAGGAATGTAGAGTTCAAATATACTAGAGAAGAACAAACGTAGTCATAAGGAACTTCAGTCAGTTGCTCAAGATTTTTTAAAGGAACTTTAGTCAGTTGATCTTTCTCTGCAACTCTAATACCTGTTGATTTCAGCTTAACTCTTTAAAATTTTTGCATTCCTCTGCAATCTCACAAACACATCACAATCACTGTAAATGTTTTCACATTGAAATTAAAGATGTAAATGAAGTGCTTCAGTTTCTGTCTGGTTTTAGTTACAATGTCTGTTTGTTGACATCTCACATGAAGGCCTGCTGTGTCTCTGGCTCTGTCTACTTCATTTCCCCTCTAATTAGGCTTTGCCCTCAATTAAGTTAATGATGCAACTTTTCCTATAGATCATTTGCCCCTTCAATCAATTAGTGGAATATGAAGGGTGCATCCCTCTTTGGCTTTGGATTTGCTTGCCTCAGGGCAGAGTGTTCAGTTCACAGAAGTACTTAGGCAAAGCAAGCTGTTTGCTCTGAAATATATAACCTGACTAAATTAGGGCCCACAGAAGTATGATCTCGATTAAATCAGAGGAACCAACCAACCAAAAAAAACCCCAAACCCCAAAACTAGACAAAGCTCAATTATTTATGACAGTATTTAAATAGTTACAGCAATTTGGACCACCAGAGAAATTATAGCAATTCTCCAGATACTAAATGGCAAACATTTTTGAGTGCATGCTTTCATAGCTAAAAGAAGAGCAAGACTAAGCAGTGGGTCCCCACATGCTCTTTCTTCTAAATTCCTGCCTTCCTTAGGTTCCATCACTGAGTCTTTTGATGAATTCTTCCCTTTCTTGAGTATTTTTTGGCCTCCTTCTCAGTGAAAAAACTCAGTTTGCAAAACTTATCAGGAGAAAGTAGTCCTCAATGTCCTGTGCTACCATCTCCTGCTCCCCTCTGAGCTTGGTTCATGATCACATTCCACTGCGTTTCCCATGGTCAAAATCAGTCCACCCCTGGTGTGGTGTAGTCCCATCTTGCTATCCTAACACAGTCACGGGCTCTTTGCTCATGCTTGCTCTTTTAGCTTCACCATCCAGGGCACTTCCAAATGCAGCCCATCTTATGTTTTTCCTTAAAGAGTCTTATTTTTTAAGTCCCACCAAAGAATGTTTGTCTCTGCATTGGTTGGCTCCACATCATTATGCTTAATTTCCTTGCTTTCCAACCTCATTTCTCCTCTTTGCTTGTTTTTTTTTTTCCTTTTTTTTTTTTTTTTTGGTTTTGTTTTGTTTTGTTTTGTCTAAAACATTACTATGAAGTAGTTGAATGTATTATTCAATCATACTTACAATTTCTGCAATATATTCTGTCTGTTATGGTATTTCTAAATTTCCTTTTTCCTCCCAAGGAAACAAAATAAGCCCTGCATCCCCTCCTTTGATGTCTATATGCCATATATCAGCTCTCATTTCTTCTTATTTCCAATCTGTTTGCTTCACAGACTTAGCTTTGGTGATAAAAGAAGGTGTGATTTTTACCTTCAGGTAACTAACAAGCAGGAGCTGTCCTGAGGTGAAAACAAAGTAAAGATCAAAGCCTGTTAGTTTTACCACAAGGTAAACTTGCTGAGGTCAGACATACACTTTGGCCAGGAGCTGACCTCAGCAAGTTTACCTGATGGTAAAATGACAGAGGTTGCTCTTCGCTGTGTTTTCATACAGAAATCTAATCTGCCTTTTAATTATTAAATTTGGGGTAAAAAATATTCCGTCTTTTAATTAAGCAAAGGAAACCCTTCTTCTCTTTTTCACTTTTTCTTAGTCATATCTTTTAAACTGCGTATGACATAGTTCTCTTTACTCATAAAGAATATTCACTTAGAAATAACCCTCTTTCTAAAACCAGATAACTCCTAACTAGCCTTGGCTTTTTTTTTTCCTCAGTTGATGACCTCCAGTTTGTTTGGATTCATTGTCAGGTTTAGAAGATAATCTTTGGATGAAGTGATCTGACTTGGTCTGTGCCTGTTCACAACTATGCACACAATCCCCCTTATACACAAATGATCCTTAGGACAACAGAGAAAAGAAGTCCTTGCTTAATGGCCTCCCTTTTAGCACCAGATAAAAGTAAGATGTTAACATTGTCTAATGCCTGTTATAAATTATTTTTCTTCAAAAAAGAACCCAATAACTCATAGCTACAGTGGGAATGTGCACTGAAGAATCTTGAAATATGAAGATTGTAGAGGCCTCAAAGGCAGCTCTAGCAAGGCAAAGCCAGCAGCAAACAGGGAAGATTCTTACCTTGCAGATGCTGGGATGCATTCCAACCAGAACTTTATAACCCTGAGGAAAAACTTCCTGAGTCTTAATTTAGCCATAGTGAATTCAACCCAGGTATCAGAATATGCTAGCATCAAGCCTAGCAGCGCAGCACACCAGAGCAGGAAGTTCTCTTCACCTACCCAACAGCCCTTGGCAAGATGCTTCATCAGCTAGAAAGCATCAGGATTTCCACTGGACAGAAATATTTTATACTGATAAATGGCAGAGTCATGTTTTATGTTTGATTGTATAGCCAGAAGAAGAAAAGAAAAAAAAAAAAAAAAAAGAAGAAAAAAAAAAAGCCTTGGACTGTATTTCAGAACAGAAAATCAAAAGAAGCAGTTTTACAGTATCCTTATTGTCCAGCCTCCCTCACACCTTTATACCTGCCCTAGACATAAACATGTCCATCTTCAAAACTGAGCACTGTGTAAGTGGCTTACTTTGCCTTTTAGCACTCAAACAACATTCTGACCCTGCAGAATTACCCTACAGAAATAGGCAAAGCTAAATTATACCCATTTTACTAAGAGGGGAGAATAAAAATAGGTCACAGAAGATAGCTTGTCTGAGACCACAGAGCAGGTTGTTTTCAGCACTGGCATGAGCCCAGAACTACTTGTTGCCTGTCTGTATCCAATCCCCTGTGCAACATATACCTTAGGATCCTTTATGGTTTCAGTTGAAAGGGACCTTAAAGACCATCTAGTTCCAAGACTTCCACCAGGACACCATGGCAGGGACACCACATGAGTGCTCCAATTACCTTCTGTTTAGAAATGCAATAGAACTGGGGCTTGGTTTGTTGTTTTTGTTTTGTTTTGTTTTGTTGTTTTTTTGTTTTTTTTTTTTGTTTGTTTGTTTGTTTTGTTTTGTTTTGTTTTTTCTTTTTTTTTGGGTTTTTTTTTGTGGATTTGTTTGTTTGTTTGTTTGTTTTTTGTTGTTTGTTTTTTTGTTTTGTTTTGGGTTGGTTTTCTTTTTTTGTGAAAAATATTGTAAGCGTTCTTGAGTGTTTGTATTTACTGTTTCAAGTTGTGCATAGTATGATGTCTGACTCCCCTAAACTGCTTGGTTGTATTCATTTGCCACCTTTGCAGCACATATTTCAGTACACTCCTAAGCATACAATGTATATGCAAAGTTCACTTTGATATAGCACATCATTCTTCCAGTGGTAAGAGTGTTATCTCTATGTTGGTTTAAATCTAATTTGCATGTCAGGAGACAATCAAAAGAAGACAATGTTTTACCATATTTTGAATAAGCAGATAGCCAAAGGCTCTTTTTTCCAGATAAATAGGCAAAAAGCCATGTATTTATTTAATATACATAGTCAAATAAGGTCATTTCTATAAAGCAAGTATGTCTTTAAATTATACTAAACATATACTAAACATTTGTTCATGATATAGCCTTACAAAGAATGACACGGGCATGTTCTTAACACTTAGACATTGCCCACAAATTTCTTAAGAGAAATTGAATAAAATCCAGGGCAGCATATAACACTGGATGCCTTGAATCAGTGATTCAAGAGGAACCAGTAGCATGCAACATGTATTTGAACATGTATTTGACATACCATGTCCATGGAAACACAGCATTTTAATGAACAGGTGTTTACCTCCTCAACCATCAGCTGTCTTAACGAGCTGGGTAAGCAATAAAGATAATGCAATCACAGTAACTGTTAAACATTTAAAACAACAGGGTCAGAATGGCAGAGGATAGTATTCATGTCAACCAAAATAAGGAATCAAGTCTTAGCTGGATTTTTTTAGGCTCTTTATGGCTGCAAAGGGAAGTGATAGACATCTCCAAAGGGCAGATCATGCCTTTGTAAGACCAATGACTAAGAGTAGTGGAAAGAATTGCCCAGTGAAGGTGGCTTTTTTTACTTAATTGATTACTGAGGACCCCTGAGTGACTAGACCAAGATCCTTCTTTCCACATGCCTTTCAGCAGCAGAAATTCAGCTCTGATCCTGCAAGTGCTAAACACATACACAAATTTAAGCACTTGGCTAATCCTAGCAAAGTGGAGGAACCTCTTGGAGCATTTACTGTCAAACATGTATGACTGATTGTACATTTAGAGACTAAAATAAGCCTTCATCAACATGTTCTGAAGTCTAGCTTGCCATACCTATCTAGAAACTCAAATATGTCTATGATTTTCTAATTTATGATGTAGAGTGTAACTGGAAAAAAATTATAATCAGTTGCATGGACACAATGTTTTTAATTTCTAGGAGCATAGAAACCTTTGGTGTGAGTAAGAATTTGTTTGAAATAACTTGACAACTGGATTTATTTTTTATCCAATCTACTCTGGAAAAGCAATGAATTTGAGTTCCCTCAAGCACACACTTGAATGTAAATTTTGCTTACTATATGATACAGCTCTCTTCAGAAAATAACTATGTGGACACAATGGGATGGACCAAAAGTAATCTTTTGCATTAGTTACATTGCATCAAAAGAAAAAAACAATCTACAACATGGCAAAAGTTCAACCAGGTACACAATGGTCAACTCACTGCTTCTATCAGTGCTGTGATGTAGGGAACTATGTGTCAATGACAGAGCATATGCTTCTTGGAGGTGTAAATTTTATTGATTATTCTTGATGATATTTTTATGTCATTGCATCGCACTGGTTTCAACTTACATTGAGAAATTCAAAAATTTGTTGAGTTACAGCTATCATCTGTAAATGGCAAGAAAATTCCACTAACAAAATTAAATGAGAAGTAATATTGAAAGTTTTTTTTTAAAAAAACCTATTTCAGCAATTTTCATATTTCTTTATATTTGAATGTTTCTTTCCTCTTACAGAAAGGAAACAGAAAGAAGAAGAGT
Source organism: Vidua macroura (assembly GCF_024509145.1). NCBI lineage: Eukaryota > Metazoa > Chordata > Aves > Passeriformes > Viduidae > Vidua > Vidua macroura. Next base: position 47,880,581 of record NC_071572.1, on the reverse strand, counting down.
GAAAGGGTATGTATAAAGAAAAGGAAGTGTATAAATAGTGAGGAAAACCTCCACCATATGACTGTCTGTATGAAAGCTTTTGTAAGTGAGAGAAAAAAGTGCATTTCCTTCCTCAAAATAAACAAACGATCTGACATGGAAAATTAATAAATAAATAAACAACAAGAATCTGTTTTGATCAAGCAAAATTTGAAAATTTTAATGATTCAAATGAATTCAAAGCATTTGATGAGTAAGGAATGTGTCCCAGGACAAAGGCTCTAAGGTTGAAATAGCTTTCCTCCTCCTGAGTTATTCTCTCATCTGTGTAAGGAGTACTTCATTTCAACTACACTGCTTTGTTTTATTCTCCCAATAATCAAAAAAAATCCTCTGTTTTTCCCTTTGCCTTCCTATTCAAGAGGAGAGATGTGCTTTCTCTCTTAGCTAGACAAGTCAGAGTTCTCTACCTGTTTTTCTTCTTTCCTAACACCTCAAAGAATAATCACTTTCCTGTGGAGCAGGGAGTTGGGAGAAAGAATAAAAGGAATTTTTGAAAATTGAGCTGTAATATATTTGAGATTATTTCTTTGTTTTCTATTGCTTTATCTATGGAGAACTAACTCTTTGTGTATCATTTAGGTCAATGAAACTTTCTTTCCAGAGTCTGAGACATGTTCTGTGCTGTCTGGACATGGGACCCTGAGCACTGAACACCTGCATCACTGGTGAAGAAGGCTATCACTGTGCTTTGTGCTGTTGTGTGCTACACCACACATCAGGAAGCCTAAGAATTGTCAGTGTCACTTCACCTTCCCAGGTAGATTCCACCTGAGGAAAATATGCAGAGGTGACAGAGTGTACAGATCACAGTAGTTCGGAAAGACTCTTTGTAGAAGAACAGATACTAATAATGGGTGTCTGGAAACAATAATGAATGCAAAAAGAAACAAAAGTTGAGACAGTGACTTTGATGTTACAAAGAGGTAATGTTTGTGATTTGGGTTTTTTCCCTTTTTTTTTTTTTTAACATTTTCTTCCCACCATATCCACATGTGTCTTTTCTGGATTTTGTTTCAGGAAGCTATTTGGCACCTATCTGCACATTTCAGCAACATACAGTACATACATTCCTTTCTGCAGCCTTGCTCTGTGGGACTGATGCCCAAGTTTTGAACTCTCTAAGGACTCTTGTGTCAGTAATTCTGGACTAATGCCTAGGATGCAGGTAGCAGGCTACACTTTTCCTTATAGCCCCCCAAAACCACAAAGGCATTATTTAAAATGAAAAATAATAACTATTTGCCAACAGCTACAAGTAGACAATAAAAAACTATTTTCTTCTATATGCTTGAACTTTAAGAAAAGATTGGTTGCAATGGGGCAAAAGTGAGGAAAAACTGGAACAGCCTCAGTGCCCAGAGCCTCAGTGGGGCATTTGTCACCAAACACTGAAAATGGTGCTTTCTAAAGGTTTTCTGTTCCAACCAATGTAATCCTTAGCCACCACACTTCCTTTTTAAAAAGATTGAAAAGTTTGTATGCCTGCAAATTATGGAATTTGCAGGAATTATTCACTTTTTTCAGGCTGTCTGGCTGAGAAGAAAGGACAATTCCCTTGAACAGTGGTCATTGAGTTTATGAATTATCTGTGGGCAGATTCAAAACAATAATTTTATATAGCTGTTTAAGAGAGAAAAGACCACTTACAAGGGAAAAAATAGTATTCATTTAGAAGTTTTTATTGTCAAGCTTATTTAAAGTACTTTATTTAGTATTGGCCAGGTACATTCATTCTGAAACATACATAAAGATTTTTCTCATGAACCAGAAAAAAAATGGGGGGGGGGTTTCTTTTTATTATTGTTGGGTTCCTATGACCCCAGTTCTACTTACATAATTTTTGTTGCATATCAGAAAGGCATAATGATGTTTCAATGTAAAAACAACAGTAAAAGAACTTTTTGAACAGTTTTGTTTCACCTCCAGACCTCTCTGCTTTTACCAAAATGTCACCAGGAAAGACTAAATACACAGCTTTGAAGAAAATATATGCAAACTTGATAGTGGGATTGAAAGAAGGAATCAGCCACAAACTACATGGAGAATATTGAAAATTTTAGGCACTTGTTGAACGAAACTATTTTACTTAAGTTTGTACAGAACTACGAAAGAGAAAACAATGTCAGTATAAATATAATCTTAAGTATTGTTCATGACATTTTCAGGACAGTTGAGGTATCTCTGTGAAGCAAAGCATGCATTTGGTTCAGGAAGAGTCATGATGGTAACCTTTGATCTTTATTTCCTACAGTTAATACCATAATAATTCCTTTTATCTCATCATGTACGTACACATTCCTAGGACTTGAAGCCAGTGGTTGTGCAAGAAGTTATTTGTAGTTGAAATGAAGTACTTGAATGATAAATCAAGAGGTTTTATACAATACTAACTTGTGATAAATCATTTTAATGCTGTTTTGCTCTCTCTAGTACTGCACCAACTCCAGTTCACACCAGCATATAAAAGACAATGTATGAACTATTGTCTGCTCATTTATTTAAATAAATTGCAACCTTTTGGGTAAATAAGGCCATTTCTTGTGTGTCTGTATGGCACTAATCACAATCTGAGTATTGTAGTAGTAAGTAAATGGAAATAAACAAAAGTGAAATGAAGGAAAGACTGACCAGTTTTAGTTGGAAAAAAACCCCCACTTTTTGCTAAACTGGAAAACTAAAAGTGGGATCAACCTCATCTAACTTTCATCTTGCCTTAAAATAATTATATCTAAAATAGATCAGCAGAATCGTTGTCTGGGAATGTTTCCTTGTTGACAATAAAAGGAGGCTAAAATGGAGAGGTTGGATGTAGACATCAATATTAAGGAAATGTTTCCTAACCTAAATTATTCTTTACAGACCACATAGGAGTTTTAATGTTATCATGCTGAAATTAAAATAGTTTCTGCAGGGTACTTCTGGTCCATAAAGCTTGGTTATGCATAAATGCCAAATGTTCATGATTCTTGCATATTTCAGAACTTAACTGTGTAAAGTCAGGGTAAAAATCAGTCTCATTAAGGCCCTTTTAAAATGAGACGTACACACCTGCTCAAGGGCAGCCTGAAGCCCAAGACTGTAACCAGGAGCGATTTGGCTACGCTGACAGCTGTTTGCTGCAACACGGATCAGGAAGAGGAAAGGGAGGTGGAAAGAGTCTGTGTAACCACCTGGCCACCTTGCCATCATGAGACATGGACAATTCTTCAACATTATAGGGGCACAGTGCAGTTACAATGGGGTCTTTCCTCTCCTTCTACTCTTCACACTTTCCTCCCAGCTGGCAAATTTTCCCCCTGCACAGGTCAGTATCAGTAATCTCGTTTACAACAGCGGGTTTTAGATAGTTTCCATCATTACTCATTTAAATAGGTTTAAAACTACAGAGGAAAGTAAAATTAAACATATCTATCAACAAGGCTGTCTCTAGAATGCGTTCACTCTCATGAAAAAGGGTAAGCACATAGAAATAGTCCTTAGAATATGAGAAATATAATCACAGTTCAGGCACATAGTTGTGCCTCTGTTACATTTTGATAACTTATTGTAGTCAATAAAGCCATTTTGCCTTTCTGTGAATACAAGCCTGATGTTTATCTGTGAATTATCCTTCCAGAATATCCTTCTAGAATAAGAATGCAATTGAAATCAATGTAATGCCTGATTAATAACACAGAAAGTTGTCCAGCAGCCAAAATAGTCTCAGTGAGTCCATATACTACATGTATATATAGACATATGTAGATACACATACTCACCTATTACTCTTAATTTGTTCCTGTTAAAAAATTTATGAGTCAGTACAGGAACAAATAGACAAGCAGAAGAGGTAAATCAAATAAAAACATGAAATGTGTTTCTTGTACAGCTAACCATGCACAGTTAGAAATTACACATTTCTCAGAAAGGGCCATACACAATTCATATCATATATAGCATTGATACCTATGCAAGTTTTGAACAAAAAATAGGAGTAGATGACAACTACTATGAAGCACGTTTGTTCTTGATTATATTTGCAGTGCCATTTTGATTCAATCTTGAAAATAAAATAAATGTAAAGAATTGTTTTAACTAAATATGGACAAAAGGTTAAATCTTGCAAACTTTCAAAGCAGAATAGTGCTACTGATAGGCATCTGATCCTGGTTAACTCGAAGTTCAAGGCAAGCTCCATGTCCACAGTAGTTTCCTTAGGAGTAGGTTTAGGCACCCTAAATTTAAATTAAAAGTGAAAAGGTACTTTGGAAAAATTCTTCCCCTGATGTATTTCTCTCTCATGTCAAAGTACTGTTAAATCCAGGACTAATTTGTTGCGATATTATGCTGTAATATTTCCCTTGGCTTGTGTCCCTTTTTATTTAATTAAATGTCATCAAAGATTTCACTGTCAGACTAAAACATTTGTATTCTATTTTTTTTATATCTTAATGGAGTCAGTGAAGAAATAAAAAGTGGAAGTGCCATAAGGAGTGCTTTCTTCTAAACAATTTATGACTGTGGACTGTCTATAGGTAATTTAATATACTCTTTGCCTTTCTTGGTGTATTGTGTACTAAAAGATCACCAAGATTAATTTAGATTCAAATGAAATATTGGATCCAAAACCATTTTTGTTGTTCTATTTCCATGCCTTGCATTATATGATTACCTTGTGCATTACTGATTTGCATGTAGGTCAATCTATTTAAAGTGAACTCCACTGTCTTAATGCAGGCTGAAAGGGAGGAGGCTTTCACTTAGCTGCTCTGCTGGTTTTCTTTTATCCTCTCCAGGATTCACAGAAGGAATGCATTTGCAGCTAGAACAAGCTTTGCAGAGTTACAGCATAAAGCAAACAGCATGTGCTTCCTCACATCACCCTGCTGGCATGTTTTTACTCAGGACTAACATTACCAGCATTGAGGAGATCATTGTTTTACTCCTGGGGCTGCCAGTTGAGACCATTGGAATGACTGCCAAGTAACATCCACTGCCCCCCACACACACCTTTCCACTGAGATCAGTGTGTCCCCACCTCCTTCCATCACTTCATAAACCCAGCCTTACAAGATTCATATTCTGGATTTGAACTGGCTACCAAGGACTAAAATGGTTTTTTGTTACCATTACTGATTTCACAGGTAATACTGCATGTTGGAAAAGGGCTTTAAATTGGCCATTTGAGAATCATGGCAGGAAGAGTTTTAGCTGTTGCATGCAGCTGTGACAAAACAATCATCTGGGGCATTTAATTGGGTGACTGTGCCCTTGTGATAAAAAGACTTGCAAGTATTGAGGAAAACAGGGAAAATTTGCCTTCACAAATCTAGCACTACTCTTAGCCCACATTCCTGTTGATGAGATCAGATGCCTTCACATGAGCTGTTCTTAAGTGAAGTGAGTGCTGCAAAAATGAGGGCTGCTGGGAGTAACAAGAAAAACCCACACAATGTCATTTGTACTTGGGGACAAACAAGGTAAGATCAACTGATTCCCAGGGAATAAAATGTTCATGTTCATGGTCCCCCTTCCCTGCACTTCTTTCTATTGTCATCTCACAGGCTCCATTGCCTCATTTTCAAGTCATGTACCTGCAGCTCACTTGCTAAAGGAAACAATTGAGTTGCTTGGTGATGGGTAAGGAAGCAAACCATGAGACTGGCAGTTGTGGCAACCTCAGGTAGGGTAAAGGAGTAGATATGGCGGCCGAGAAAGAGAAGTAGAATGAGAAAGAGGCAGTACTGACCACAAAGAAAACTGTAAAATCGGCAAGGAAGAGTGTTGGCATGCTTTATTTTCCAAAATGAAAAGCAAAAAGAAAGATAAGTAAAAATATTTAAATGTCATCAGACAGATTAGATGTCAGTGGCATAGGTGAAAGCTGCCCTAGCATTTATGTTTTGAATATCTGTGGATTCAATTTTCCCTTTTTTAACAGATCTTGAAATCATCTACAAGGAGAAATAAATTCACATGAATATTGCTTAGAGACTCAACATTCTGAAAACATGAAAATGAACTAAGGCACAGACTGTTGTTTTATTTTGCATTAAATGTTCAATGTCCCTTTCAATGACAGAACATGAAGTGACATTAAATCTAATGTGAGAAACACCAAAATTTATCTACCTCTTAACAACAGATTTCAAGACATTAAGGTTTTTGTAAACACTAAATGAGTCAGACAGGCCTATACTTTGTTGTATCTGTCACATTATTCATGGACACTGTCTCATGGACTGTTTACTTGAGCAAATGTACATATGTGCGTAAGCATTTAGAGAACAGAAGTCATTACCAATCAAAGTTTCCAGCAAGAGGATTTTTATACTTCTGGAAAAATTAACTTGAACACAACAGCACACTTTGATGGTTTGGTTCAGACAGATGGGTGATTCAGAGCATCTTTTATTTATTTATTTTCCTCCTGGTATTCAGTAAATATAGCTGGGCAATTAGCAACAGTTAAATAGCTACAACATTACCAGCACTGAATAATTTACTAATTGGCAGAACAATTCCCATCTCTTCCATTTGACTGTATATTTATTTTATGTCTGTTGATATGCAATATTTATTCCTGATAAACTGGGGGAGGCAAGCGTATTTGCTTTTGTTAAATCAGGAGCAGCGAAACTTGTGGTTGAAGGTATGATTATTATGAATATGACATTGAAAATGCAAATAGAAAAGCAGTTCCATACTTTTTTTGGTGTCAAATGTAACATGTCATTTGTGCTCTGCACTTTTTAATCATAATTATTAGCTATTCAGTGAAAAAGGATTAAATGTTATAGGTCTCAAAAAGTTCTTCAAAGACTTTTTTATCCATCTGTTAACTTTTATTGTAGCTATTGTAGCTTTTCTGCTTAGGTAATTTAAAACATTTTGGAACGTTTTCTTCTTACCTTTTTTTCTCTTAAAGATAAGAATTTAAAAGTGATATTCTAAAAAAGGTCTAGAATTATGAGCTTTTTGTAAGAATAAGTTGTATTTGTAATACAACTTCTCCTGTTTTTATAGCATGGGTAACATATATTCTGTTCATGTGGTTTTCTAAGAGGAAACCTTTATTTTTCTCATTTGGTATGAAAACAGTATCAAAGTGAACATGGTTTGCTCTCAATTTCTTTGCATTATCTGATCTTTGGAAGTAATCTATAAAGACTTAAGCCATAGGACATGCAGGATACTCAAGTTACAAGTGCCCCAGGGTCTTAAGAGATTTTGTCTGTGTCTTAGAGTTGAAACAGGGAACATGTGAAGTTTAGTGATTTAAGTCTTTCAGATCTGGCATTTTAAAGGTAGCAGTGTCATTATGAGTAAGAACAACATTTTATCTGCCTTCTTACATTAAGATTTATTTGCCATCATTATCTATGTCCCCAGCTGCTGGCCACACTGATAATACCCCAAATAGAAAGAATTCCAAGTAATTCAATGCCTGATGGACTCCTATCGAAATAAATGGATTGATCTTCTTTTTTTAACATTAAAATGTGATGCCAGCAATCAGGAGCAATTTAAAAATATTTTTTAAAATATTAAATAAAAAAATAATTCAGCAGTGATAGAATTCTGTTTGAAAAACTAGCAAGCAAAACTTTATTTTAAAATAATACCTCAGAAGTATGTTTATTGGTTTCAATGCAAGAAAAGCAGAAGTTTGATTGTTTCTTCAGTTGTAGATGTATATACCTGCAAGGCTTGAAAACTTAAGTCACAGATAGAAGCTCAGCTGGTACAAATCAGCAAGGTTATTGAAGCTGGTGGAATGATAGGAGGGTTTCACCTCCTCAGCATCTGGTACTCCTACAAAGTGAACAGCTGATGATTCAAAAGGTACAGAACATTTGTACAAGCAAGGGAGACACCTTCCGTGTGCATCTTGTTAAAAGTTTGTGGCTTTGATTAAAGTGAATTCAATGTCTGCCTGACAGGCATGATTGACAGAACAAGAAACTGATGTCTTCCATTAGCCCCAGAGTAAATAAAAGCAAAGGCAGGAAGATGCAGCTCCCCCCACTCAGGAAGCATTTCCTTTAGGACAGAACAAGCCATTAACTGTCAAAGGTTTTCATTCCTGGTGATGAGAATGCTGCACATCAGACCAGTCATACATTAATGTATGCGTATCCAAGTATGCTTTTTTGTTGTTGATGTTGGTAGGAGATGTTTAAAAAAAGAGGCAAGGAATGCAGATAGAAAGAAAGCCATCCCCTTGTGCCCTTCCTGGCTTCTGGCAACAAGCACTTTACAGACTTTCTTTGCTAGATGCAGCATCTACACTGCCAATAATGTATGGGACTATCCCACTGTCCATCTTGTAAACTAGTGAATTTAGGATATTTCAGAGTTTAAAGAAACACAACTGAACCAACCATGACTTCATAGCATATAAATGACTCAGCTTTTTTAGCATGGTTCTATTTCCTGATGATTGTTACTCAAATCTGAACCCAGTGGGGTCTCCTGCAAAGCCTATTCTTGTCAGCAATCTGGGTATCTAGAAGATTTGGGGACATAGAAGTTCTCAATAAATATAAACTTTATTGGTCTCCACATGAGGAGAAGATCAAGCTCTGTCTGGTTTCTTATATCCAGCTTTCTACAGCACATACAAGATACTACAAGATACTAGAGGTAAGCCAAACTGCTCTGAAAATTTTGGTATACTTACCAAAAGAAAGTATAAGAAAGAGAAGATTTTTCATTTTGAAATGCTGTTTACCTTTATATCTGGATTTTTATGCATAACAAGAATTCTGCAACCACTTAGGGGAAAAATGCAAGACCTTGTTAACAACAATCAAAGCCTGCTATTACTTCTTTAGCATTTAGAACCTAATTTTAATCAGGTGTTTTCTACAGAGGGTTTTGCGTTTTTTTTCACGTGCCTAGTAGGTTAAAGGATAACGCATGCCATTCTAAGAAGGCACCATGAATGTGAAAGCTAATAGATTTTAAAAAGGACATTTAGACAGTCATTTTATTTGCTATCTTCTGAGTCTTTCAGCCAATTTTTGTGTGTTTACTATTGCTTTCATCTGGAGTGTTCTCCATGTTTTTTCCCCTTTCTTTGTTATCATATGCAGCACTAGCACAAACAACCACAGCAAAGCAGCAAGGACTTTTGCCCATGAAATGCAGTCCAAGTAAGAAGTATCATAAATAAATAGAGCAGGACCAGTAACTGAGGAACTGAGGAAATCAATGACAGAAAAGGGAAAACAGCCATTTTCTTCTTGCATGTACACTGTAAATATTTATTTTGGTCTTTTTTTCTCCTGATACAATCACAGGTGCGAGGAGAAGTGGTTGGTGCCAACCTAGAGCATATTGACAGAAAGGTAGCTGCTGAAAGTGGGGCTTTAAGGAGGGATCTTAAGGAGGCAAGGCAACACTGAGACACACTTGAGTTACAATATTAACCACAGGAGTTAAAGTAATGATTGTGTCATGGCAGTGGAAGCTGTGCTGAAACCACTGGGCCAGGGAGAGAAGGTTTGTGCCACTGAACTGCCTGATGCCATGGACAAACCATCGAACTGCCCAGCACACAGACACCAGCACCATCAGTGCCTTGCAGGAGGAAACAGTGTAGGTATGAGAAGGGAAAAGCCTCCTCTGTGGCTCTTAGTGATGACACCCAGAGGGGTAGGGGAAGAGAGAGACTGAAACAGAGGCAGGTAGGTAATTGTTCAGAGCCTACCAATGGAGTCCCTTTCACAAAAAGTGAAATTTGACTTCTGCCAGGGTGGTTGCAAATGAGCTCACTTTTGGACACATTTGGATGCTACTTCTCACTGCACACCAGAGGGTATTCCTGAGGGAAGGAAGGAGCTTCCTTCCTTCCTTGTCTGGCCTTGCACTTCTATAATACTTGGACGTCTCAGACATGCATGCATTTTTAGGAAGTTAATGTTAATAGCAATACAATGTTGCTAATACAGTATTACTCAAAAAAACCCTCAAACAAAAACAAAAAATCCATGAAAAAATCCCACCTACAAAAACCTCCACAGCTGAAAAAAACCTTTGGAAGTTTTATATTCTCAATATACATGAGGGTTATAGAAGATATAAATTTAAGTTATAGGTGTAAATCCCAAGATACAAATCTGGAAGACTGCAAAGTATGGATGTGGGAAATTTTCCAAGGCCTTCACATGTTGAAAATGGAGTGGGCAAGAAGAGTAAGTTAACTGTACTCAGTGTCTTCTGAAGAACATTGTATAAAATAAACATAATAAAAGTATTGCTCCTACCAAAGCATTAAATAAATAGCATTTACAGCCATATGAATTTTAAACTGATCACCAGCAAAGTGAAACATCATTGTTTATTTTTTATATGGCAGATGACATGTCCTTTTTTATTTTCATGAAACACATACACCACCACCACATACATATGTTCTTAAAATAGAAATGCTGTCCATGAACAGTATTCACCTGTTTCTCAAAACAGAATTTCTCAAGAAAAGAATGGAAACTGGATCTCTCCGTATCCTGTTTGATCTTTCTTGCTTGTTTCATAAACATATTTATATTATATATTGTTACATAGTCCAAAATACAACTCATATACCACACAAGTGTCAGGCTTCCTCTGTTTACTGTAATTATTTACTGTAATACCAGTGTAAGAAATAGATTCCCTTTCAGTCATCAACTAATTTATGTTTTGACATTGGATTTTATCAATAAGGCTAGAAGTCTGCATTCTTCCTTTTAACAAATCCCAAATTACATCCCATGTTATGCTTTTGCTTTTATAAACAATTAAATCATATGTTCATGTATATTTGTAGGTCTCTGTCAGAGGAAAATTTCTCACTGATGGAAGAATTTGCCATCAGACTTGTTTCTAGTATTTCAGGCCCATTACTAATCCAACCAGTTACTCTGCACATAAACTATAACAGGCACCTGATTAGATCTTAGTCTTTCTTATTTGTTATTTTTCCCAGTTTCTTTTGCATATGATGTAAGACATTCTCCTAAATAAACCTTGTTATTGTGCTTAATTGAAAACCAACATAGGTGGATGTGATTGGAAATAATTTCACAGAATATAGACATCAGTATCTCAATCACCATAAATCCTAGTATAGATGTAGTTAAGGTCCGAAGTAGTCTCTCTATGCTCTCATTTATGTTCAGTGAAATAAAATAAGCAGTTCTAGAATATGATTCACCCCATCCTAAAACAGATGGTGAAAATAGGTCAAATGACTCTTATCCTTAATGCACCTTTTTCTCTCTTTCCCCTATAAAGGGAATCTTAGGTGACTGCCTCACACAGATACCTGAATTCTGTGAATTCCACCTTGTCTAGCTTAGCAGCGATGTTTATGGGCCGAAATAAGGCTTATTTATTTAAATCCTGAAAATTCTGGAGATTCTTCAGGAGCTCTAGGTACTAATATATGTGGGTGTCTCAGAATAATTTATTTATGATCTTCATATCATACCTTTGTTCCTTTGAGCTCACCATGATTGCAGCTTTTCTGTTAAAACAGCTGTCTAGAAAGTAAGGAAAGAAACAGGCCAGTGGTGAATCTCCTATTACATCTTAAACTGAGTATTTCAGAAGGGAATTCATGTAAAATTAAGCTGAGGTACAATCCTTTTCTTTTTTCTTTCACCTGACAGTTGTACAACATTCCCCCAAACTCTATGACCCATGAACTGTTTTGCACTTTCAGGGGCAAAGAATCAAGATCTTTAAAAATGTTGTGATGTGTTTTTACAACAATACCAGTGAGTTTACACAAATGTTTTACATGGCTTTAGCAAAGGATTTGCTCTTTTAATATTGTTCAATGCCTGATTACCTCTGCCCTCCCAAACCACATCCTTAATTATATGTAAATGTTAGAATCCTTGTCCAGCCAGGGGCTGATACTTTTATTTCATACTGTGTTTTGCCCCAGTATGTCACTGGGACAAGTCTCAGGAAAATGCCCTATGTCTTCTGCAACAGATAAACCCGAATTCCTCTGCAAAACTGAGGTTCAGCCCCTTCTTGTGTTCAGAAGGGAGGCCATCTGGAAGTGCTTTACAGCTTTCATTAACAGAGAGATTTATTGAATGCAATAATATAAAATGCAAATAAGTGAATCAGAGAAGCATTCTCCATGTTGCATACATTGATTTTAAACTCAAACCACTGTATATTTTCATGCTTTACATCTGACTTTCCACATTTTTGCAGTGACAACACATCACTCTGTTTTGTATGATGCATGAAGCTCCATATAATGGCCTGTGTGAAAGGAAAGGATTGGCATCCTTGCAGGATGCCAAAGAAGGTGGGTATCCCCACTGGAATTGACTGTGGAGGGACACCGCCATTGGACAAAGCTGTTTTTCAACTCACTCTACATGCAGTGGCTGATGCAATCCTTCTCTGAAATGCTTCTCAGAGAGAAAATGAGTGTGTCTCAGGAGAAGAAGGGAAAACATATAATCCCTAGCAAGGAATTGCACACAACTCTGTAGGGTACCCATGTTTTCAAGCCTGGCATTTGACAAGATTGACAATCACAGGATCATAGAATGGCTTGGGTTGGAAGGGACCTTAAAGACTATCTACTTCCAACCCCCCTGCCCTGGGCAGGGACACCTGCCACTAGACTAGGTTGCTCAGCTCTCCATCGAACCTGGCCTTGAGCAGCTCTAGGGATGGGGCATCCATAACTTCTCTGAGAAACCTGTTCTGGTGCTTTACCACCCTCAGTCTAAAGAATTTCTCCCTATTACCCAATCTAACCCTACTCTCTTTCAGTTTGAAGCCATTCCCCCTTGTCCTGTAACTACATGCCTTTGTAAAAAGTCTCTCTCCATTTTTTCCCATAGGCTCCATTCAGGTACTGAGAGGCTGTAATTAAGTCACCACAAGGCCTTTCCTTTTCCTGGCTGAACAATCCCAGTTGTCTCAGCCTTTCTTCACAGGAGAGATGTTCCACCCCTCTACTCTTAGTGACTCTTTTCTCAACTCACACCAACATGTCCATGTCCTTCCCATGCTGAGGACCCCAGAGCTGAATGGGGGTGGGGTCTTACAAGAGTAGATGGGATTATTCACCTCCACAGTAACCACCCTAAAGAGGTTGTTGAAGGAATCTGTTGTTGAACAGTTGGCACTTGGAACTTTTACCATCTTTGAAAAAGATTTTATTTTTCTGTCACCTAGATTTTATTTTTTTCTGTCACCTATGGGTGGGAAGGACTTCAAACAACTTGAATATCTATACAGCCCTTTGCATCAACATCCTTGACAAAACAAATTCCTTGCTAGATCTTTTTTACCTCATTATTTGCTGCTTTATGCAGCTATGATTGATAAGGACTGCATTTTTTTAATCTTGCCAAAATGAAAAGTGATATGAGATCTCATTCACAAAACTGGGTGACCTAGTTTGAACCAAAAATTAACTCTTGCAGGGACAGATTGCCCCTAACACCCATGTTCCCTCTATCAGAAAGAGTCACTGCAATGTAAAAGGGCTTTGAAGATGCTTAAATAGTAAGTATAAATTTGGAGAAAAAAATTGGGTGGGTTGAACTGTAGCCTGTAATTGACATTTATACTGGTGTCTTTATAACTCTGTTAAAATTGTTAGAACCCCATCAGCAAGAGACTATATCTGCTTGGCTGTAATTCATACCTCAGATGTGGGAAAGCAAAACCATAGTGGTTTATATACATTTTCATTTGAAAGCTTTTCCCTGTTGTAAGATTACGTGTCCAAATGATGTTAATGTTGTTTACAAAGTAACACATGAATATAATTGAATTTATTTTGATGTACAGTGTAATTATCTCACAGATCAATAACTGAGCTAAAAGAAATATGCCTCCTATTTTAGCACTGTTGTATAGTTCATTCTTTTGTCTATTGATCTATAGTAGATACAAACTTTTTTTCTCCTTTTAATTCTCTTGGACATTGTTATAATATTGCATACTCTGAAACACATTTTCTAAGACATGATTGCTAATGTATCTTATCATTAACAACAGTAATTAGATGAAAATTTTTGTAATTATTTTTACTCCATTAATTCTCAATCAAATCCTTCAGTTCCTTATGTAAGACATTTCTCATTCCACTTGCACATACTGCATCAAATCTCTAGTGTCCTTCTTCACCTTATTCTAAATCCTTTGCCTTTCAAAAATGAGTACTATGAAGAAATAAAACTGTTAAAGAGTCATGAGGATCAGACCGAAACTTTCATTTTTTTTCACATTTGCTCATTTCTTCTGGGTAGTCTGTCCTACAGTTAGGTTTCATGGAGTTCAACTCATAATATTATTTGTGGAAAACTTGAACTTCCTGTAATCTACCTAAAGTTACAAAAGTCCAGCTTTTGGTATTTGATATGTCCTTGCTGTGTTCACTACAGCTGCTGTTGAAGCCAGGAGAAAGCCAGTATTTGTATTGTCCACATCCACCCTATTTTGGATCCCGTGTTTGGAGAGTCATAAACACAATGCCTTTGCAAGGCACATCTAACAGGTCAACTGAATGTGATACACTTAGGCTTGACCCAAATCAGGGCATAACAAGGCAGTGCATAGTGTAAGCCAGTTAGCCTGTTCTGTCTGTGACGTAAAGCAAAGGCACTGCTCTGGAGGAGAAAAATCTCTGCCTCTGAATTGGGTTACATTCAATTCCACATTCTTGTAGCATGCTGTCATTCCTAAGAAAAAAAGTGTCACTCCAAGTTTGTGCTAAAATAGGGAGTGTCTGTCTGTGAACTCACACCAAGCATAGTTTTAACCAGTGTCACCACTGCCTGAACATCCTTTCCTTGTGATCATGCAGCACCAAGTGCCCAAATATAATTTTCCTGCAAATGTCTGAGATTTTTATGTTGTGGGCCATGAGCAAATGTTGTTGATATGTTGAAATGTTGTTGAAGCAAAATTGGGTTGATACCATGCATGAGTGTCTGGCCCTGTAAGCTGGACATGGTAGATGTTTTCTTTAGCATTGCTTTTGTTTATGGTAACACTCCACATTTTACTTGCAATTCGAGTGTAAGCTAAATTCACAAGCTAAAGAAATGCAGAAAGGATCTAACTACTGAAACTGAAATAAAGAAGAAAAGAAACTGTCATAGCCACGTTTTTAAATGCAAACACAGTAGTTTATTTAGAGACACACATGTACTAGTGTGCACCAAAATGGGTTAGGAAAACAGAAGAGTGTGTGCCCCTTTCAATCTGATTTCAGTGGTACTGTCTGACCTTGTGTTTTGGCCACACATCTCCATAGTGATGCTTTTTGTGGGAATATTTTGTGTATCTCAACTTGGTAAAGCTTTCTATATTATATGTGGAGTCAGTTGTGTAGAGTTATAAGCTGAATTTTTATTTAAGCCACCTAGCCACCTTTTGCTTACCCATTTACAGGAGAAAAAGAAAATTTGTGTATTTCTACACTCATGACCCCTTTACCAGAATTAAACAAAAAATTACTTGCAATGTCATTGTGAAAACTTGTCTAGCTCAGGAGAGGTTCAGTTCATCTAATGCAAGCACAAAACAGATAATTTCAGCTATCTGCTGGAGCAGACAGCATACTCCAAAAGGTAAGTGCTAAAATATCTAATATGTTTGAAGATAACCAGACTGAGCCTGTCTGCTCCTACATCAAATTCCCCTAAGCCTCAAAAATTAAAATCTTTCATTAGTGCTCAAAGCCACCCATTCCATTCTGTTGACCGTGTCCTTACATAGTACATATTATCTTTGGTGCTACTCCTTCATTAGTTACCTAAAGCAGAGAGACAAAGTAGGTGTCCCATTAGATAGAGTGTCACCATGTACTTCTAGCCTGGGAATTCTGACATATTTTATGACTGGATTTTAATATAGACTTTATATTGCACACATGCACAAATATATTGTTTTTTTTAAATAATGCAGGCTGATGCTTACAAATGAGCTGGTGAGTTTGGGCTGCACTTGGTCTTTGATGCACAATTCTGATGGACTTTAAAGGAGACAAACTTTCCCAGGGTGGATTTTCATTTCTAGACTCAAATCTTTACAGGTTCTCAAGCTTAACACTGTGGTGCTAACATCCTCTGAAAGCGAAGGCCAAAATCATTGTCTATTCTTGTCTGGTCTTGACTTGTTTCATATGAACATCTTAATCAATATTAATCATATTTTATTAAGGCAAAAGTAGGATTTTGTTTCTGTGTATATTATAGGGAATTGATGAGTTCAGCATAATTTACTAAATGTACAGAAACAGGCTTGTTCACTTATGCGTCATAAATACAATATTCTTTGCGAGCCCAAAGTTTTCTCTTTTCTTTCATGGAGAGTCAAGCTCTCAATGTTTTTAAAAGTTTCTGCTGTTAATAATGATTATTATTAAGCAATGCAGAGTACATTAAGTTAATGAGATGGTAACCTGGTACAGAATCTTTGACTTAGGATTCTGTTATATACTTTAATAAAAGATGTTTCCTGAATATACTTACTTTAGCAAAGAATGTTTCCTGAAAGATTCCCTTAGCATGGAATCTTTTTGTAAATTCTCAGTATTTCTTTGTTGATATAGCAATATTTTTACTAGCTCATTTTCTTACTCTATCATTAAAAAAAAGAGTATGCTCTCTATTTATTTCCCCCTTGTACTGATTTTTCCATATCTTTCTTCGAATGAATTTGCAATGTAGTTTGGTGAAGTCATGCTTTGTGTTCAGAAACAAAAATGCATCCTGCAGGAGAAACAGGACATTCCAAAGTGTCCTGTCCCTCAAGTGCTTGCAGAGATGCTGGTTCCTAAATACAAGCAGACAGGAAACAAAAATAGGTAGCTATTCATAGCATTAATTTATAAGATTTGTCTGTACCTCAAATGCAGTTTTTCCTACCATCTAGATTAGATTCCTTAGCAGCCAATCTAAATGTCTAATTGAAGAGTAGCTTTCTGAAGAGTCTGTAACTGTCGCTTGGCTTCATCCTTCTCTGTTTGTTCCTAAGATTTCTTTCCTCTCTTGTTTTCCTTCTGAAACAACAATGCACTCTATTTTGGGGTTGCTAGTCATGATTCCAGGAATGGGAATCCAACTCTTGAGTACAACAGGCTTTACATAGTAACTTCTTGGCAGAAATTCAGAAATGCTTTGGCCAAAGGGAATTAAAAAAAGACCCAGAACAAGGGTAACTTGAAATGAAAGACATTCACAAAAAAAAAAAAAAAAAAAAAAAAAGTGTGAAAAATCTCACAAAACCTCACATAAAAAAATACCTTCAGCACATAAAAGACTGAAGAATTGAGATAAATTGTGATATTTGTTCTTCATGCTTTATGGAAAGCTTTTTGCTACTCTATCACCAAGTATCATGAATACTAAGACACTTCTAAATGTGTATGTGTATATGGGAATGTTCTAACCCCAAGCTTGCCAAACATGAAGTCCTTCTGTTTGCTCTCTTTTTAAAATTAACTCTTGATGGAAGATTGGTTCCATTCAGTAAGGGAAGGAATTTATAATTTCCCTAAGTCTGGGGAATTAGCATAAGAATGATCCTGGAAATGATGAACTGTCTGTAACACTATTCTGCTCACAAAGAAATGGTTCACAGTTCCAGGGTACCTGTCTAGATGCTGCTTCTCTCTCTACCCCCCACCTATGCCCCCAGAAACACAGGAGAGATGTCTTTGGGGTCAGAGCCACAACAGAAGCTTTGAGATTTTGCACCTGAATATGTCTCTTTATATGTTTTTCCTCAAAAGTTCCTTTCCCTCTTTGTGGTTACTTCTGACTTCTCGTTTGCCCCACTAATCATGTCTTCCTCTTGAAATGACTGTCCAAGCTGGCAGGATGTGGACACCTAATACAGCTTTTCTCTCATACCTCAGAAGACTGCAAAAAGTAGGTGTTCTGTTCAGTTCTGGCTTTAACAGTTCTTTTAGGATTTTAAAACCCATAAATTCCCATATTATTTTTACTTTACTTTACTTTTTTGCTTTTATAGTTATCTTGCCTCCCTCCATCCTCAAATCATTTAAGATTAAGAAAAGGAGTGCACAGGTAACAACCAAATACACTTTTCCAAAGAAATAACACACCTAGATATTGCCAAGGGGAACCACCTCTCTTCTTTCAACATTTATTTATCTATTGCTAAACACACCAAAGCATCTATCATATTTTAAACACTGTCTTTTTCAAGCTATTTAATAAACTGTACTGTGTACTTATGACTCCTTAACCAGAAAACCATACCCTAATGGATAGATTTCAAGTTCCTAACCCAAAACCCTTAATTAACTGTAAACCAAACATTCTTATTCTTCTTCAGAGGAGTATTATGTTAGCAGATTTGGAAGTTAGTTCTGAAGGGACCTGTTTTTATAGTACCACAGATCCTGAGCGGGGGAAGTAATTTTCTATTCCAAGAAAACATCTACCACTAGTACCACTGAGAAGAAGATCTCCAGTTGTTTGGGGTTTTTTTGACCCTAATGACTAGTTTTTATTCCATAATCACAGAGAGCCCCTTTCACCTGATGATTTCTGTTCAGTCTTCAGCACACTTCCTTTCCTTCATTGGCTGCTTCATCCTTCATTGGCTATGAGGTCATTAATTTTAAAAGGGAGATTCTCAGTAACCAACAGAGAATTTCAATGTAAATCAAAACTTCTCCAGCTGATAAGTTAATTTGTCAGTAAGGCAGCTCAGCAGCCCTTTTGTTTTGTATGGAATTTTCCAGACAGTCCCTTAGGCTGACTCCAGAGAAATCAGGATCACTATTTACCATGGGCCTTCAGTCTTGATGGAGGTCCTCAAAGAAAATAGAGATGACATAATTTTCTTTGTGTTCCCAAGGTCTCTATACCTACAACTATCTCTGCTCTACTGTCTACTGGGATATGTTTGATCATACTGCCAGTGTATGGATGCATGCCAAAAAATTGTGTACGGCCATTAAGGAACACTTGTTCTCTGGCTGAAAGGGCCCCTTTACACATGTCTGTCCTAAAAAAAAAAAAAACCAAAAAAAAAAAAAACAAAAACAAACAAACAAACAAAAAAACCAAAAAAAAAAACCAAAAAAACCACACACACAAAAAAAAAAAAAACAAAAAAAAACAAAAAAAAAAAAAACAAAAAAAAAAAACAAACAAAAAAAACAAAAAAAAAAAAAAAAAAACAAAAAAAAAAAACTTGCACAAAAGCTTAATCTCCAAGATATGACAGCTTAACAAACTCTTTACAATCCATATGGGGGAAGGGACAAGTGGGACAAGAAACCGAAGTACCTCAGATGTCCACTATGTTTTCACATCAAAACAGCAACCAGAAAAAAGCTTTGGAGCCAGCAATAGAACCAGGTTTTTATCAAACAAGGTGTAGATTAGCTGTGCTGAGGAAACTCCACAGCACAATGCAGGATCTAGTATGTGGGGATTCTGTTAAAAATCATGTTCAGCCTGGTGGAGCTCAGCAAATTTAAACATGCTGAATTAGCATTAACTTCTCTGTCCAAAGAAATTTTACAGGCCAGATCATTGCCTCTCTTATGACCTGGGTTTGCCCTACGCAAATTGTTAGGTCAAGGAAAGGGAGAGGAGCAAGCACGTACTTGCTTTGTCAGTGTTCTGACTGCATATAAGCTGTGCTGGCTAGGGCAGCTAAGCTCCAGTATATGCTGGCCAGAGAAATCAAGAACATAATGTTTTCTCATTCCTCCAGGACTATACAGAGCTTTGGTACAGAGATGTGTTTCACCTGGCATGTATGCTCCAGAAGCATGATTTTTAAAAAAAATAAGCTCTAAAACCCAGTGTATATGGACAGGTGAAATAATGACAAGTCACTCTTCTAGTTGAGACAGTGTGTTATGACAGTTGTCCAGTGTTATCCAGTGTTGCTCTATCATCCTTAGAAACAGCTCTTGCTCTATTTCACATTGCTTTATATGCAGAAGGGACTAACAGGACTTGCCAGGAGGAAAAATGGATGGAGACAGAACTTTGGAAACCTTCTGCATGTTTGGGTTTGTCTTCTGAATTTCCAGTGAGAAGTAGAAGTAACTGCAGAGTATGTTCCTGTGCAGTTATTCCCAGGAAAGGTCACTGGTAATGGCAATATCCTTGGAACACCAGCAGTGGTTATTCTGCAAATGAGCATTGGTTCCTTTACTGCTGTGCTGTCTCTTTAGTTTTGATCATGGCATCTTCACAGCTGTCTTCACAGCTGTCCATTCTCTTTTTCACCTTCAAAACAATTCAGTTCCCTTTTCCACGTGACTTTTGAGGTCACCTCTTTGATTCTGATGAGCTATAACAATGATGAGCTATAAAAGCTCTATTCTGACTGTCCTGTCCCTACTTCCTCTTGGCCTGGACCACTGGGATCACAGCCAAAGCAGCCAAGGATTAATTACAGAGCTGTGCAGGAAAGAAGACCCTTCATACAGGGATTATTGATGAAAACCCAAAATATTTTGACTGCTTATAGCACCAGGGCCTGATCCTGTCAGCAAGTCACATGCAGACCTCCCGTTAGCTCTGTGGATGTTCTACAGGCAGGCAGCTGGGGACAACCAGCCCCTCTCAGAAACATCTAACAGATCTGCACAGGACTATGAATGACGTATACTGATATGTGATTTTCCACATGTAACACAAACGCAGCCTCACTGCTGAAGCATTGCAGTAGTTGAAGGAACACATTTCTCAGATCCTTTCCCAGACTTTTATGATTCAGGGTAGTTAACTGGAAATGTAAAAGCCAGCCAAGTCGCTGGGTGGCTGCTCATATGGAATTCTGATGCATCAGAAAAGGAGAGAGAAGTAATCTTGTAGCACACTGTGTGCTATCAAAGGCGTGCTGGGCAGTAACACTAATTGCATTATGCTGTGTTCAAATACAAATGTTTGAAAGCAGTTCTGATGAGATTTGTAAATATGTGCACAGAGCTTGTGACTGTTGCAGTAAAGTGAAAATGTCTCTCAACAACAACAACAAAAAAAAAAAAAAAAAGAAAAAGAAGAAGAAAAAAAAATATCATTAGTATCTCACGGGAAATTTTCCCTCCAGTTTGTAACCAGTAATATCCTCCACTCACTTCCCCTGTAAGACATTTTCAAAGAGGTGGTATCTTGATCATAAAACAAATCATGACACCAAAAAAAAACCCAACCAGAACAAGACACTCCACTGCACATGCTGCATCTCAAGGGAAAGGATGAGACAATAAACAGCATGTAACAGATGTTATTCATGTTGCTTCATGCACTGTTGGAAGACTCAGACACATGTTCTGAGCATGGTGAAAGAGCCCATAGACACAGAGTAGGGTCACTAACAACATCTTTTATTTAGGAAGAGAGGAAAAAAATAATTGATTATTTATACATCCATAGACAAGGTCTTAACAAAAGTAATATTTTTGAATCTTTCCACTCCACTGCAGCTCTTACAATAAGATCTTTCAAGAATAAAGAACTTAGTAAAGACTTCAGAGCATTTAAAGTTTCTGAAATAAGAAATATATATGCTAAATGTAGCATCATAAGGACTATCTGGATCTGTGCTCACTTTGAATCATGGGGTTTCAAGGGAATTTTTTATTATAGTTTTGGCTCCAATGTACTAACACCATGTGGGTTTTTGTTTTAAGTTCTGGGTTGAATGGACCAAGTACATCAAAGCAAGACTCTAAATCAGGAAAATGCGGTGAGTTTCATATGCTTTCCACTCAAAACCATACCTTGGCCCAGATTCCTGTACATAGGAGCCCAGCCTCACTTGAAACTCAGCCCACATTTGTTGAAAGCGTTTACAAATCCCATCAAAACTGGCCCAAGTTTCAAGTTTGTAATAAAATCCAAATTCAAAAGTCCTTCTTGGCTACAAATTACTCTCTGTTCTAGTAATTCCTACTTGTTTCCATTAAAAGGAAAAAAAATGGTCTCATTCATGCTGATTTCTTCCTGTTGCACAGACAAACCTGGAATAATTCCATTAACTCATCAAGGTGGTTTGAGATTTGCACCAGGATAGGTGCAAGCAGGTTGAGCAGAGGTCTGATTAAGACAAAAGTGGGAAGTTGGGTATACTCCAAGGCCACAATTCCTAAAAGCAATCCATGCCTTTCTGTTGAAGTTAACAACTTGCAACTGCAACCTGTAGGCTTCCTTGGGTATAAGGAAATATTTCTGGCTATGCCAGAAATGCATGGCACTTGAAGTGTCTCAGCATGGTGCCATGCCAAAAGGCAATATCCATCTTTCTGAACCCAGGCTGTGGCAGCTCCCAACCTATGCTGCCTGCCCCCCCCCCCCCACCCTTTCTGCCAACACCAACCTCTGTATGATGACCAGGGGATCAGGCTTGAGGACTGTCATTTGTTTCTACCTGTGCCCATGCCTTGCAACCAAGCAAGACTTGAAGCAATAACATTGACTAATAGGATGGTTCTGGGACACGCAGCTGGGGACACCAGCAAGGGTGGGAGCACTAGAGTCTGGATTTAGTCACTTAAGCCACCATGAAACCATCCCTGGGCTTGCAGAAATAGGATTGTGTAAGCACTATGCATCTGCATTTGCCAGGCTCTACTATCTCACTGTACATCACAGATTTGCAGGGCGATAATATAATCTATTAATGTTATTATCTATCATGCAACATTAAGAATTATATCACTGACACACCTATTACCCAGCCCACCACTGGATTTTATTGTCTGAGAAAAGCCCACCACAAACAAAAAAAGAGCCTGCAGCTATTGCTGTCCAGCCACCAAACCATAGTAGGGGGCTATCCCATGGTCACATTTCATTAAGAACAAGACAGGCTTCATAGCAAAATCCACACTGCAACGTTGTGGCTGCCACCTGATTTGAGACTGAAGTGCTGCAAGGGCCGTCCCCCTTGCAGGGATGTAATAGGGCAGGTAAAATGCAGTGGCAGACAGATTTTTGCTCTGGATGCTTAGACCAGTTACTCTCTTTGCACTTCCTCTGTCAGGAATCCTCAGCAGAACTCACCCTGTCCCCATGGCATTACTACAAGCCGAGGCCAGGCTTGCAGCATTCTGCCTCGCAAAACCAGTCCCTTTGGCTCTGCTTCTCATTCTTTCCTGTTCTCTGGGGAGAAGAGGGAGCTGAGACACAGACTGGGGAATTAGAAATCTACATTTTTGAATGAACCTCTTTCAAAATGCAGCTTTGCTCCTTTGCAACCTTTCCCATTTCACCCTTTGTCACCCAGAGCCATCCATGTGTTGTTAAAAAGCCTTCAGCCCCAAGCAGTGCCTTCTGATCTTGACAGAAATATGTCCTAGCCCCGGAAGGACTCCTCATAGGCTCCTGCAGTTTGCTCCCACACTTTCTTATCATCCAGTGGCAGTCCAGAGGCAGCTTTGAGCAGCTCCACCCCACCTGCGGCTGCTCTCACCCCTCCCCTTCCCTAGCCCTCTTCCCCGGGAGAAACGCGGAGGGCTAGGAAAGGACTACCTGAGGCCCTGAGCCGTGAAAAGATGTGATGGAGTGCAGGGAAAACAAAGTAAGCACCATGAGAAGGCCGTCCCCCGCTTGCCCCCCTTCCCCAGGCGGGCCCACCAGAAGCGGCCGGCGCGGGAGCCGCAGCCGGGCCACAGGGCTGTTTGATTGCCTAAGCCTGGTGGCCAGACAATAGGACCAGAAAGAATGGCTGCTTCCTTCCTTCCTGTCGAGTGTTCTGCCTGAGTGAGCAAATTCAATAGCACTTCGCTTCGCAGCAACACCAGGCTCTCTCGCACAGGCGAAAATCAACAAAGAGCCATTCTCGGGCATTTCCAACTGCACCTAAGCCAAGGCACTGAGCTGTGGAGCCATCCGGCCTGGGGAGGGGAGCCACGCAGACGTTGCTCTTGGGTGTGCGGCCAGGCACAGTAAACATCCAGGTTATTCTTTATGGTGAAGGACTGCCTTTTTTTTTTTTTTTTTTTTTTTTTAACCCCCCCTAATGTCAGACACCAGGCAGTTTGGTTCGCCATCCTAGCCCCAACTCTGTTGGCTTGGGGAGGTGGTTTTTTTTTTTTTTTTTTTTTTTTTTGGTACTTTCCTGATGAATTCGCTGCTTTAAACCCCTCCAACACAGGCTGGTTGAAGGGTGCTACGAGGTATTCAGGCATAACTAAACTAGGTGAAGGTGACACAAGACTCGCCGTGTAGAAAACCTAAGCCTGCTGCTTTCTGCAGACTCAAGTGGTCGCACGTTTAAATCACAGACTGGCTAAAAATAAAACAGGTGTCAGTGAATGAAATTATTTGACAAAAGCGAGCAAGCAGATGACCAAGACTACGCTCAGGTGGGTATAAACTGAAACACCAGTCCCTATAAATTTCATAAATAAGAAAGATAATAATTATGTGTTGCAGTTTTTATTAGTATAAGTCTCTTTTCTGTCTTCCAGATCCCCTTCTTTGGTTCAGTGCTGTGCCAAAATAAGAAGGAACATTGTGTTGCTAAAAAGACAAGGACCCAGGATGTGCACACCCAAAGCTGACAGTCAGAAGCCACGGTTTTTGTAAGCACAGATTTTCTAGATCTTAGGGGCTTCTGAAGTAGGTTCAGTCCATGAAGCTTTTCCCATACAGAAGTAAAACGTGCACTCTGTACATCACTTTGCAGCAAAACAACGAGCACTGAGGAATTCCTGAGCATCTGCAGTAAGGCATCTCCCCTTGCACTTGCATGGCATAGGATGGGATACCAAGGGGACGTATTCTTGTGAACATCTGGGTTTGTTGATTCAGTGTGTGTGGGAAGAGGAAGGGGGGAGTGCAGAAAGAATCTCAAAAAAATAAAAGTTCACATGGAATTTTTGGAGTGATCTGTCTCTCTGTGGGTTAAGAAGCTAGTTTTTTGCTTTTGAAACAAGCAGAGTAAGATTTTGCACTTGTCTGCTGCATCTGTTTTCTCAAGCAAAGACCTGTTTGTTTTTCCCATTGTGTGTGAACCATATTTGAAACAGACCACTGAGCCAAGTTACATCAAGTCTGTTTCTTTTCTTTTCTACTTCTGAACTATGACAGATTATCTTAACCCATCTGCAGGCATGATTAAAAATATGAAAATAATTTTTACTTTTCTTTTGAACTGCCTTTGATATAGTATTTGCAGTCAGATAATCTATAGAGTTTTAACATCTGGTAATGCAAAATGGTATGTTATTGCAGCTGAAGAAAGAACTATTTAGAAATTTTTATAGCAATTTTTTTTTGTGGCATCCAAGATTGCAATTGTGGCTTCAGTTTACAATAAACTTGTGGTGGTACAATTATGACTAAATTATTCATTTTTATGCATCAGAAGATAGTCCATTACACAAAGGAAAGAAAACCCAAACCCAGCACAGAGGATTTTTATTAAGATACAGATCCTGCTTACATGATTGGGATAAGTGATGTTCAGATATGTCATCACCCAATCTTAGGAAACTAGCTCAGACAACTTTCTATTAAGCAATTACCTCTAAGTGACAAAACAATATATATTTCAGTCATTGCACAGTGAAGTCTAGATTACTGTAGTTGAAAGATTTTTCTCTTTCTCCAAGAGCATTCAGAAGAAGCATGCAGAGAAAAAAACAGCAATCAAAACAGGACAGCTATGCAGACTTTCATCTTCTAGAACTTGAAATCAATGGGAACTCATACAATTTTTAGATATAGCTGATCTAGTTGTAGGCATTAATATTCATGGTCTCTTTCCCCACAGAAAAATAGTCAGTGACTCATAGTCACTCCTGGCTTGACTTGCTTGGGTTTCTTTTGGTTGTTTTAACCCCTGAAAAAGCTCATGACATTGTGCAGTTGGTTTACTCCTAACAAAAGTAACCTAAGAGGATGATGTATGCAATGTATATTTTTTAACCTAATTCAGGCAAAGTTTCCCTAAGAAAGCAGTCTACTCTTGCTTGTCTTGTTGAAAAGAATTTGCAACTAAGGATGAAGAAACTGATTTAGATCAAAGAACACCACCACCAGACTGTATTCTGATTGCCCCAAATCTGGTATTTTTACAAATTTCATTTATGCTACTCCTTACTTGATATCCTCTGGAAGTGATATGCAGGTAGGTACCTTCCCCACTCCCTTCAACTGGAAGTGTGCATTACCATAAGATTTCAGAGACAAGCCTGAAGATTTAGGTATGTCACATTAATTCTGAGGATAAAGCCAAACAAGCTATCTTATTCTAGCATCTGTGAAGGTAGTTGCTGGCCATGGGGCACTCATTATAACACGACCTCTTTTCTTATAACATCTTCTGTTCTTTTAAAATGGTCTGGTACTTTTTTGTTTTTCTAAATTTCTGTTGTAGTCAAGCTAGAGAGAGGTCAGACTGATCAGATATTGGTTAAACCAACAGAACTGAGATAATTTTTAACAGTTATATAATGTAATATATAATAATACATAATATAAATTGCTATTTTATTTATTATTGCATAATAATTATAATATATATGTAATAATCCCACCTTCATTTTAGGAGATTGTTCATACCTCTAGCCCATAAGGCTTCCCACTAGCTCCTATGGAAAGTTGAGAAGATAACTACTTAGTGTGTTTTAGACTACATATAAAATACTCTCATTAACCCTAAGCATCTGCATTCCTCACAGTCTTTTGATATGTTTATGTTCAGATTGTGAGTCTACCTGTGAGGAAGACTGATCCTGTTACAGGTGAGGAGCTGAGGCCCTGTCTTCACTGCCATGGAGAAGTGTGGCATTAGCAAGGACAAGCATGGCAGTGTTGGTGGCAGTGACCAGCTCAGGCACTCAGGCACTCATGGAAGTATAGACAAAGCAGCCTGGGATGCTCAAATCTGCCAGGGACCGTCAGCATTTAGTCCACATTGAAGCCATGACATTGGAGTGATTCCCATCTGCAATTCCCAATTTATAGTAAGTGGTTTGCTGAACTGTATAAAACAAAATTGTCACAATGGTACTTTGGATTAAAATTTTTATAGGGGGCCACAGTGTTCTTTGAAAACAGTGGCGGTTGACAGTGGTCTAGTGGTGCTGCTAAAAAGTTCAGGTATGCTGAACTTTAAGGTTAGGTTGTCTGGCTGCAGTGCAGATATATGCTAAGTGACTTGCCCAAGGTCATTTGTATTATGATATTGGTAGTAGAGCAGGCACTGAACACTGATTTGCCATAGCTGTGGTTAGTGCTCTAATCTCTGCTATGAAAAGAAAAAAATATTTTCTAATCTGACTAAGTATGTTCAATTGTATCTTAGGCAAACTTTAACTGCCTATACAATATACATAAGTAGACTAATAAGCATATCAGGAATCTCCGTCTTTACTTCTTCCCTATGTGACCACTTGAATTGAAACAGCAGTTCATTTTAATTTACGCCTTCTAATATTTTTGATGCAGAGTCCAAGAGAGGAATTGAAATGGGACACACTTGTTCCCAAGTGAGAGGAATCACAAACAGGTTTGGACAGAAACAATGAATGACCTGACTTGAAATCACTTTTATTTCTCCCTACTGGAGAAAGTTGCAGTGGTTAACTAAAGGGACAGTTTAAATTAATCTAGTTAAACTACTTTAAACGGTGGATGGAAGTGTGTCATGTATATTCAGAATAAACAGTTTACAGCAGTTTAACTGGGTCATTCTTGAAAAACTGTGCATGTCTTAGTTCTTTAGACAAAGTCTGCCATTACTGCGGTGAACATTTCTTTATAACCCAAATTTCAGAACTTGGAGGGAGCTTTTCTCCTCCAGGTTTATTTGCTGCTGTACCTCATGCAATTGTCACTGCCCTGCTTTCCTGAGACTAATAAATCATGGGGCAGACTGTCCTTCTCAAAGAGTTTAATGGCTCATCCATATTGCTGATATGCTAATCAAGGTTACAAATTGCAAAATTACTTATAATTACTGTAAACAGTGTTCAGTGTCTTTTCCAAACAAGTTGACTGTGCTGATTCCAAATGATTTAGAGTATTTGAGAAACTGAAAATGCATGTAAATATATATATTAATTTTTTCCAAATGGAAGAAAACCCTTTGTCTAGATGGTTGTATTTTCATTGGGTCTTATTGAATGAGAATTAGATCATTTAGAATAAGTAATAATTTTGGAAATTGTCACTAAAGAAAACAAAAAGTAATAAGAGCAGAAACAGCACTGGTGTGTGGAATTTCACACAGAGTATATAAGAGTGTAAAGGGGCTGCCTTTTTCATACCCCAGAACTGTTGTGCAGACACCTGTGGAAGCCTAGGCAGGGAGAATAGATGCTATAGAGACTGCAGTAGTTCTGTAAAAGTATGTCACAAGCTCAGAGAGACAGGGAGACATAAGCGGGTAGGCTCCCTTTTGTTTTTATGCAGAAAATTAATCATGGGCACAGATCTGAAGATCTAATATGTCTGTGCTTAATTGTATTGCAAGCAACTTACACCTGCAAAAGAAAAATGCCCCTTTTGCAAATCCACCTTTTGGGTGTGGAGTTGGGGTAAGAACTACTGTCATACAAGAATTCATGAAATGGAAAATGACTGCCTACACGCTTTGTTGCATCAGGTGCTTTGCATAGTTGTCTGGTTTACAGTGTGACGAAGTGCAACAAGCTGATGAACCCAGCAGCGTGAAGTGAAAGTGCTTTGCATTAAAAACTGTGAACAACCAAACCATTTTTAAATATAGGCAGAATCTATAATAAGCAGCAAAACGCCCATGCCTCTCATGGCTAATGAGAATTCCCATCTGTAATGGTCTGCCACATCCCTGGTTAATTAGAAACTAAATTACTAACATCGCTAATTATTCATAATGACATTCTTTTACGTCTGTTAAATTCGTTATAAAAATGATTAGCATAAGAAATGCTAGGCTTTGAAATACTAGTCAATAAGTCAAAAAGCCTCTGTTTGCCTATTTAATCTAATGAAAGGTATTTTATCTCACACGGCATCTAAGCACACAGGCAAAATTAACCCTGTGAAAATAAAAGGCTTTATCAAACAAAGCAGAGCAGGGTTGCACTGCTATCATTTACATGTACAGACTGTTTCCACTAATAAATGTATTTTAGAATACTATACATACTTTGCATAAGTTGCATAATTTTCAAGGGCATATGTAAAAAACAAAAGCTTTGAGAAAATGTATGTCATGATTTAATGTATTAATAAAAAGATGACCCAACTGTCTCCCAGGCTTTCCAGATACTTGACTAACCTATTTGTTTAAAAGGTGTATATGAACAGGCAAGTTTTCACAGGGTGTCATTTTCCATATAGTCGGGAGGGCTTTGTGCAAAATTGTATAAGAAAGCATTCAGGGTTAAAATTCAGCATGACTCTCCCCCAAACAACCCTTCCTGCACCTTCACCCCCACTCCCACTTAAACCCTTTTGGAGGTTCCTGCCCTCCCCTCCCTGTTCTCCTCTTAGAAGCAAACTCAGCACCATTAGCACACAAATGCAAAATAACTAGCCTAGGCCTCTTCCCAGGAATACAAATTAGGGGCAGGTAGTTGAAGAGCTTAGAAAGCTGAAATAGCGAAGTTCACAATGAAAAGGATGAATAGATGAGAGACTGAAAGTGGGGTAAAGTGTTCAGCTTTTGTCATTTAAAGTGACGTCTTTAACTCTTTGCCTTCATAAGGCTGCTCTTCACAAAAATAATAATGAATTGCAATTAAGACCTGAAGGACAAAAGGGAATTATATGGGAGGAAAAAAAGAAAAGGAAAAGAAAAAAGGAAAAAAATATGATGACATGAAGATTATTTTTCCCTCTTATGCAGCATATGAATATCTGTCAGGAAAGCAGAGAGGATAGTTTTAGAACTGTCATTGTTTAATCTGACAATGGTGCCGCTGTAGATAGTGAAACCAATGAT
The DNA here is from genome assembly GCF_024509145.1 of Vidua macroura. Classification (NCBI taxonomy): domain Eukaryota; kingdom Metazoa; phylum Chordata; class Aves; order Passeriformes; family Viduidae; genus Vidua; species Vidua macroura. The sequence goes on along the minus strand of NC_071572.1, from coordinate 47,850,638 downwards.
GTCATCAAAGCAGCTGGAGAAAAGTTTGAGATGGCTCATCAGATCTGAATTTATATCCACACATGAAGCCCTGTAGCTACTTCATGTTCTGTTCTGCTTTTGAGGACATAGTACTGCTTCTTACTGAAATAGGAGATATTTTAGTTAGAGTAGAGTGCTGCTATGATTAAAGTTATTTGTCATTCAGTTAATGCAAAGCCTTTAATTCAGCTGCACCTCTGGACTTGACTGTCACCTGTTTGTCCCCTGCTAGAACAAAGTTCCGTTTTGTGGCATAGACCTATGACTAAAGTCATGGTGAGAGTTACAGCTTTAAAAGACTTCTTTAAAATGTGTTATTTGTGAATACAGTGTCCTGCTGCAAAATGGAATGGCTCTTTGATCATGCTGAGGACAAGCAGTTCTTTAAACCAGTTGTCTGATCCATCTGAATTTGGGGAATGGATAGGGACCCAAGTCAGGTGCAAAAGCTTGTCCCGATTTTCTCTTAAGTTATTAGAGCATCTCAGAAAACTTGGGAAAGGTGTCTGGAAGAGTCCCATAAACCCCTCTCCCATTTATAACAATGTTTCCAAACAATATGTGATCATTGGTCCTTCATATTCACCCACAAAAGCACAAACCCAAAAATAAGCCATCACTGTGGCAACTTGCAGCAGGCCACATAGGATGAATTCCCAGACTAGGGACTGTAATATTTGGCAGAAGGCTGCATCAGTACTTAAACAGCAAAGTAACCAGTAGAATCTCAAAAAGACAGCTTTTGAAGATGGAAAAGGAAAAACTGAACTGGCAAGGTAAAAGTAAATAATAAACCTGAAAATATTTATGATAACAAGTTAAGTAAATAGTATTAGACAACATTGCTCTAAATGACCAGTGATGATTATAGATCCTTCTTCTATTTTTACCAGGAATGTTCTTTCTAATTACTGAAGATGTAAATGTTTTTTCAGACCTATAATGGACATTTTACATTGTTACATTGCTGAATTTAATTGGAGTATACTTTGGGAAAATTTTGACAACAGACCCATTCATGAAACACTTAAAACTTCAACATATGGAATATTATTCAACGTTTACCAGGACCTTTAATTTTATGAAAGAAAACTGAACATTTTACAGGTTCTCCTGTAATTCCTGTACCAATAGCTAGTATTTCTGGATCAGATTTTGGAAATACCAAAATTCTTCTTAAAATAAGAAGAAACATTAAAATAAGAGAATAATGAACAAATTAAAGGTGACTGCTCATTACTAAATTAGCTTTTCAAAAAGGGTTTACGTCAATTCCAGCTGTTGCACTTGCATGACAGTTTATGGGTGTGGGAGGAAAGAAAATCTCATTTTATTTGCATTGTTTTACCTGTTTTCTTTGTTGAGGATATTTCAGCTCTGTGATGATTACTTGACATTCCATATTCATTGTTTACTGTGACATTAAAAAAAAAAAAAAATCAGCTATTTAGCAGCTTTAGGGTATGTCTACAGCGACAGGTACAGACAGATGCAAGCTTGTCTGTCTGCTCTTCAGATGGCCAGACATGAGCCAGCTCTGATCCAAAGTCATATAGACATTCACATGGCACTTGTGTTTTGAAGTAACCAGCAGGGTTGAGCAACCTGAGTGCAATTACTTGATTTTGGACAGGATCTGGCTGTGTCTGTCCAGGTCAGGTCACAGCCAGAGGACCTTGGGCTTGTGCTTGTCCAAGTAGTCAGGCTTCAAAAACCTTCCAGAACAAAATGATGGACAACAGTGACAGATGAAAACAGCCTTTTCAATGTCATTGTATTGTAAAAGGAAAAAAATGGTTTTAGGACCAATTTTCTTTACGGTAACATGAATTTGGATGCTTTTCAACAATCTCACCACAGTAAGAAATGAGTTACAGCTTTATGTTTAATTACATCTTAGAGATCATACATCTATTGTGAGATGTTGTGATTAACTAGTTCTTAAAAAGACCCTCCAGACAAGAAGTCTTTGTGGCTTTCTTCATTTCACAATTTCTTTGACTTCTTAAGCATATTTTAATGATTTGTCTCTTTCTTTTATTAAAAAAATGAAATTAATGTGCTTAAATTCTGTTGTAGTTGATGGAAGTACTAAAAATTATTCAGAACTACTCATTTTCCTTAGCATGCCTAAGTAACTATTTCCAACACTGTGGTTTATTCCGGCTTGAAATTCCCCAATGAAGTCAATAGGAACTGAACACGTGTATCAGAAGTCAAACTTTGCCTCTTTATGATTTCTAGAGCATTTTTAAAAGTCTCTGAAAGAACAACTATATAAAATACTTTCTGAGGTAAGCCCCATAAGGAGAACAAAAGCAGGTATTATTTAACAGCCTCACCAAAATGCAGACTATCTGGAATAAATCAGGAAGAGTTTGGAATGGGTTTATTGGAAGGGTGATGCTTCTGTTTAGCTTTCCATTTTTTACGGGAAGAATTAGAAATGTCATTTGGCAGATGCCTATAATGTTTTTGGAACTGGAAGGAAATTTGGCTTTTCCATTTGGTGTGGGTGTATGTTCCTCTAGGCCACATTTAACATGTAAAATGAGAGAGGTGGGTTTGAAACCCTTCCTAAACAGAGACCTGTAGCTGCATGTTTTGCAGACTTACCTTAGAAAATCCTCTGCCAGCAACCTGCATACCTGATCCATATATTACCCCCAGGGAGATGGCCCTAAGCATCAGTTTCACCCTTTTTGCAGCATAAAGATTCGAGCCAAAAAAATCAAAGTATCAGGATTCAGAGCAACAAAAAAATCAATAGACCAGATAAACTGGTTTATCCTCCTTGCTGCTGTGCAAAGGAGTTATAAACATGACCTAACCAGCCAGATTCCACCAGTGCATCTAACCTTATCTGTATTTCATGCCACTAAGTACGTTTTGGGTTTATGCTTGACATTATATATAAGGGGTGTCCTCTCTATCCCTCCCAGAGCAGGGTAATTCTAATCTTTCTGGATTTAGGGGGGGTGGGTGGGAAGGCTACTGCTGATAATAATAATCTTGATAATAACTGACACAGAAACAGTGAAAGCCCTTATACATTGCAAGAGACTACAGGAAGCTCCAAAGACTACCACACTCTTAGTGCTAGATGAAAAAATCTGAAAAGATACAAACTTGAATACGATACAGAAGGACTTGAACATTTTACCAAATATAGATAGAAAAATCTAAAGTTATTTATGCCCCAATACTGAGGTATGTTTCCCTCCTCATGAGAAGAAACTCCCAAGGTATAACTCAGCTGCTATTCATACATTTGCCTTACAAAAAAACAACGACATTGTCATGATTTTTGTACCCTGCATCTTTCTTGATAATTGTGGCAGGAATTTGAGCTGTGAAGATAAAGGAAGCCATCTGGTAATATTTCTTTTCTGTGACTTAACAAAAATATTAGCAACCTAATAAATGTCTACAGAAAACAGTGAAGCTTGGTGCAGGGGCCCTAGAAACATATGCGCACAATTAGATGAATTAGCTTTGTGCTGCACCTGAAGGTTCATACTACAGGTAAAATGCTACAAAACAATCAAGAAATTATAGATCAAAGTACAGATCGGTCAGTGTACCTTCAATCCTTATAAAGGTAGTGAAGTACATCTACAAAAATCAGTTTGCAAGTCTTTGGAGTGAAATAAATCTTACCTTCTTTGGTCAGCTAAAAGCTAGATTTAGAGTACAGCAGTGGAACTCCTTGCTCAAGGATATTGCAGACAACCATGTTAGAATGGCTTGAGATAGGAGGCTTTAGAAACTAACAGAAAGGTTATTAAAAGCCATTAAAACACTAGATTGGATGCGGGAAGTTTCTTGGTTGAAGAAGTACTTTATTATTCCTTTAAATACTGATGTATCCGTGGTTATATCTTTTTCTGGATGTTCCAGTGCTGATCTCCTGGGCATGAATTTTTGCTAGCATCACCCAGCCAACTTGCTAACTTTGCAGAACCATCCATAAGGTTGGAGGTTCTCATCTGTGTTGGGCTTCCTGTGGGATACCAGATGCAGTGTCTTGTTGACTTAAATGTTTGAAAAGCTGAATTTTAGTGAAAAATCTTCCCGAAGGTCACTGTAGAAAATTACTATATCAACATATTTAGCAGAAGAATTTTTATCTTTGCCCAGTGTCAGCTATATCCATTCAATTGGAAAAAAAAAATTCTTAGATCTAGCACCACTCTATGAGTTTTGTTTTTTTGGTTTTTTTCTTCTACACATTTTCTAGGAGAATCCAGATGGAGATGCTGGCAGCCACCTAAGCCTTGATAGGCTGTAGTGGATAGCAGCTGACACACTATAATTCCCCTACGCCTACTTCAGGAAAACCCAAGATAGTTCTGTCTTGGTATGGATTTCTGTTTCTCAAAAATGTCTTAAGAACACAGGGACTTTCTATAGCCTCAGAAGAGTGGTTCATATAGCCCAGGATGTATTTTCTGATGGTGACAGGAAAGATGCTCTTTAGAGACAATGTGCAGACATGGCCACTGTCTGCAGTCCGTTTCCTTCCTATCCCACTCACGTCCACCACTGTTGCACTGGGATAGTAGACAGTACACCCAAGCTCCCCATTCATTTTACTTTGTGTTCAAGGAGCTATGGTTCATAAAGCAAACAGTTCACAGGTACACTCAAAGTGCATGTCTTACTTTTAACATTGAATGTAGAGAAGTGAAAGAGATTAAGGCTGCCCAGAAGCAGATTGCAGTTGGGCTGTGGAAGCTGGTTATCATTACAGGTGTTGATAAGACTGTGTCTAATTGTGAAGGTTGTTTGTGCCTGAAGATTGCCTTACACATCTTCTCAACCAGTTCCTGATTATGGATGCATCTCAGCCTGGTTACCACTTCTCAAAAGTCTCTTATGAGGTACCTAAATTAACCTATCAGCAGGCTCTTCCTTTACTGCATGTTCTGCTCTTTCTAGTGTTTATCAAGCAAGGGAATACAAAATATTAGTTTATTACTGTAGCCCTTACAAATTTATAACTCCTGAAAAACCTGTTGTTATAGTTCCTGTAAATTGGCAGGAGTTGAATCCAGGTTTTAACCTTGGTCAAGATTCCATTCTGTGCAGGGCAAACAGGAATCTGAAAGCAAAGACGGCTCTTTCACAATCACACTAAAAAGTAAGATTAAAAAAATGTAATTACCAAAAATATTTACAGTCCTGTGGTAAGACTGCTCGCTTACCAAAAGGATGTTTACTCGTCACATCATTTAGGATGCATACTGATATAGGCTCCCACTATTTCTTCCTCTCTGCAACCAGGAGGGGGGATCTCCTGAAATGCTCTGCCTGTCCTTTCTGCTTCTAGACCAAAAATCAAACAGATCCTGCTTGGGCAATGAAGTGGTGAGTACCTGTAAAAACTCCTTGCAGCTGGTCAGGAAGGAGGAGAAGAAATATTTAGATTTATAAAAGCAAGACCTCTTGCATTTTGAGACACAGATGTGAAATGCAAGGTGGTCAGTAACATATTTGAAGGTGTTAACCAGAAGCTCAGATCTTATCTTCTCTAGAGAAAATTGGTTGGGCAATGATACTTAGTTGCTCATGTCTTTTAAACAAATATTTTCTACTTATCAAATGTTAAAATCACAGTGCTAAGACCATGACTGTAGCTTTTGACATATATTGGTAGAGATGGTAAACATTTTCTTGGTAGCATGAATGACCAAACCACATGCACTGAAATTCCAGCAGTTGTAACCACATGGACATTTTATCTTGTGCTAATGATCATGTGTGAGCAAGCAGTTGGTAAGAAACATAAGTTTTTTTTTTTCCCTTAAAAGTGTGGACACAAAGACAACAGTTGTCTTCACCTAAGATAGATGAATTGAGTTGACAGAATTAAACCATGGACTACTTCTTCCCTTTGGCCTCTTAAGAAAGTGAAGAAAATGAGAACTTCTGAGGCATCACAAATATGAAGGAAGAACTAATTTCCCTCCGTCAAAGAAGTCCACAAATTATTTTGAAATCTTTTTAAAGCTGTGGAAATATGGTGACAATCTAAGCAGGGAAGGTCAGTAGCCTCTCTGACTGAAACAGCAAAAACTTGGTGGTGAACAGCAACCAAAGCCCATGAATTACCTAAAAGCCCTATATTCTGTGGAAGCCATGCTCTCAGTCAAGTCTCAGGAGCTATTTCTTGTCCTTTAGCTTTGGGTATGAGCTATGAACTCTTCTGGTTTTTAAACTGTTCTATATCCTTTTTTCCATTTTATTTTATTGCTTTTAACTGCACTCTAGATTAGGCTTGTTTGCAAAATTATAAATGAAGTATAAAGGAACCAGGATATTGATTGTCATTTCTTCATCTAATCTCTAATGTAATTCAAATGTTTTACATAAAAAAATAGGAAGTTTGTGTATAGGCCAATGGCTTTACATAGGTCTCAGATTCTCATTCTTCTGCAATGTAGCCCATGGTGGGTAAAGCTTTCATAACTCTACATATAACTACAGGCTTCACATGCCCAAGAGTTGTAGGTAGCTTTCTAGCACAATTAATCCATTGACTCTTACCAATCAGAGCTGATATTGCCCGAAATTACAGACCATTTCTGATTCTGAATCTTGCAGAAATGGCAGAATCAGCCCCAAATAGCCCAGCTCAACAAACAAAGGAGGACCACATCAGGCCAAAATGAAGGTTTCCGTAGCAGCAGGGCAGTCGCAGTGGTTTTGCAGTTGTAAGCTGTAAGTTGTAAGTTGTTACTGAAAGTAACAGCCCCCAGAGACGCTGCCTCTCACAGATCACAGCTATGTGAGCCTGCCCACTAACCTCCTTCCAAAGGCCCAGGTTTTTCTGCCTCCTTATTTTTCATTTTACATTTGTCAACATCCCACTATCCCTATCTAGGAGGTAGAGGAGCTCCCTTTTGTTTGATGTGAGCTGAACGCCTGGGGGCACTGAAGGGGTTAAGTGGAGGAAATTCTTGTCAACTTCAATAGAGAAGAAGGCATTTTAGAGGATTTTCTGTAAGAAGAACCCAGTATGTCTGACATCAGAGCCACAGCACATCACAGTGAAGGAGTAAAATTTCTACTTAAAGGGTTTTTTATACTTTCAGAGTGGAAAATATTCATATTGTGGTTTCACACTAAAAATAAGTTCTTCCATTCACAGCCAGCAACAGGTAGCTGAGGTTAGATCAAACCACTAGCTTAGTAATGACTATGAATTGCAGTATCTATAGAAATGACCAGAAATCAAGGCAGTCTCTAAAATAACCCAGATGAATCATTCTTGAAAAATATTATTCACTCCATAATAAATAGACCCAGCATAAATGCCCACCACACAAAGCATGCTTTAAGTATTTTTTAAAAACTTAAAACACTGTTGCATGTAAATTGAAATTATTGGTTTTCTACCTTTTGCAGGAGTGCTTTTTTCACAACAAGTCTGGGAACACTGAAGTGATCCCAGGATCCTAAAGTTGTGACTGAATTAAAGGAATTCCTTTTGCATAAGCATCTTGAATGTAATAAAAAATAGCTCTTAAAGTATTATAAATAAGGAATCTTAACTGTCTTAAGTTATAGTGAAAACTATTGTTCAACAATGATGCAGAAAGAAACAAAAGCTGATCAAATCTTAAGATTATTACTCTACTGTGGGGAGTACCATGGGGTACCATGGTACCATGGGTCTTTTGGTAGTAAGTTATTGGTCAAACACTCTGCTCATGGAAATCAGCAGGACATTGCTGTCAGTAGTGATGCCAGGTTGATTTACCCAACTTGTGAATCTGGGCCCCAGTTAAACTATTAAAAACCAAAACCTAAAAATCACAAACTCCCCACAATGCTAGCAACCACTGTCCTGCAATGCTGTTACATAGTTTTAGACAGGGTTATATTTTCATATTTAATATCCAATATTTTTTCATTAAGGCAAATGCATTATCTATGACCATAGAACTGGCAGACCCTAAGAGGCCTGAAGAAGACAAGAACTGTTAGGAAAGAAAGACTAAAACAAACAGTGGATAAAAATCAGTAACACCACAACAACATACGCACCCTGGCAAAGAAGTAAACACATTAGAAGTAAAGAAACACATTAGAACACAAAGAAGTAAAACATTAACTTCAACATTTTTTTGGTCTCTGGCATTTCCTTGTCCCAGTAAACCTTATTGTACATCTCTGAAATTGTTACCAAGGATGACAGGTTTGGTTTTTTGTTCTTTTTTTTTTTTTTTCATTGCCATGAATGCTGTATCCTATATCCTATATCCATATACTCACCAGGGAAAAAAAAAATCAACAAAAAATCATTGAAGAAAACAATACCTTTCATGCCCTCAACATGAGATGTCTAAATCACATGTGGACAATAGGGACAATTAGGGTTTAAGTCCCTAAATTTAGAAATTTAGAAATGAATTTTCTTTGTATCTACTTAGTGTCTATACTACTGTGGGACTGAATCTCTCAGTAAAGTCCCACCAACAGTAAACCCATAATTCATTATTTCATGGCCACTGCTGCTCATGGGTGGTTTCTATAGCACATCACATCTGTGCACTCATCCTTCTCTTTATCACTCATCCTGTGATGATATCTCCTCCCAAAGTAGTAGTTCTGCATATTTGTGCATCTGCACAAGAGCTGCCTCTCAGCTGCTTTGGGAACTGACAAAGGCTTTGAAGGTTGCCATATTTGTATGATTAGCAATAAGAAAACTTGTATTTTCATCACTCATTTGTCACTGAAAGTACAAAGTGGAAAAAGGCTGTTCTGTTTACTGGACCATCATGCCAGAGTATGGGGTAGGTGCAATCCAATCTGCAGATGCTCTCTCTCAGGGGTAGGAGAAAGGAGCATTTTTCACCGTATTGTTTAAAAACCATGGGACAATATTACAGCAAAAGCTGATACTCTGGAAGAAGAGCATCTTTAACAGTGAAATATGGTAATTCAATTCCTCATTCCCCCTAAGAAAGATGTAATTGTGATGTGCATATATCTATTTATCTATCTCTCTATATATCTATATCTACAGGTGATAGAAAGTGCAATGTAGATATGTAACTGTATCAATATTTTGCCCATCTTAATGTGCATCTCAGATGAAAACAATGCTAGTACACACAGACACTTCTGTCTGACAGCAGCTTACTGTGCTTTACTTGAAGCATATTTTCACTCACGTAACTTCAGGTAGTGCTTAGAGCTGATTTAGTAAGTCACAAAACACTGTGCAGATACTATTAGTATGAATGAGCCTATTCCAATTAACCAGACTGTCAGCTAAACCAAATAAATACTCTCCCTAGACTTTTTTGCAAGAGCTGAGCTAAACTGAATTCAGACGGTTGCAGCTTCAGTATACAAGAATGGTTTGATAACAGTAAGGTGAAATAAAGGGAGAAAGTCTACACACAAGCTTTTATCAGCACAAGTCTGTCAGCAAAAAGCCTAACAGGAATCTACAGCACCCTTAATGGAATTAACCCCTCAAAACAGAATCTCTCAGCAAAATATAAAAGATGCCTAAAGGAAGCAACTACATACATCCTACAGCAGTGGTAGGAATAAATTATCTTAGTAGTAAAGTAAGTTAAGTAGGATCAGAACGAAGGTTAAAAATCCTAAACTAAGATAGCTACTCCTTCATTCAAAAGTGTGTGTCATGCAATTGTAAACTTTTTTTATTCCCCCTAGGCAGCTGGGATTTTCCCAGGATATCCATTCAAGTGTATGTTCAATCAGTACATATTCAGGAATTCACCTCTTGTCTACACAAAGTTTCAAGGAGGTCAAGGAGAATTTTGTCATTGCCTCCAGTGTGGCTAGGCATTTCACCCACCAATCTTGCAGCTGAAGTGAGGTCTTTGGATAAAAACTATGTGAAATGTAAACAGCACAAATCCTGGACACATTTAATAAACTGAACAAGATATCTTTCCTTCTAATATTTCACTTAGCTTAATTTATCAACTTAAAAAAAAAAAAAAGTTGACATTGATTCCTTTTTCTAAAGCAGAGGCCTTAAGGGGTGAATTGTGACAGTTCTTTTCTCTCCAACCACATCCCTCAGACTGCATGTATGCAGAAATATATTTTGCACACACTTGAAATATTTTAATAAGATTTGTCCTCTCAGAGGCTAAGCTCAAGTGCAATACTTTACACACCAGTTTTTCTCTATGAAAGTGTGCAAAATCACTTAGCAACTGCAACGTTCCATAAGTCACCCACTGTATAACCTGGGGGCTAAGAGAGCACAGGGCTGAAAGCAATAAAGAGAGAACACTTTCCATATCTTGGGAAAAGATGAAGTAATGATTACCATGAAAGGAAACTATCTTTTATGGCTCTTTTCTTCAGAGATATATGTAATTTCCAAAAGCAAGAAACACCATCTCAATTCATTGTTAAAAATCACGTGCTGTGACATACTAAATCATACTTTTTAGTGAAAGAAAGTATAGGAAAAAGTCTGTTTTCATGATTTGGCAATATATACTTAAGAAACAATTTTGGAAAAAAAAAAAAAAAGCCATTCCCCTAAACAAACAAACAAACAAAAACTAGTTCAGGTTAGATACAAAATATCAATAAATAATTTTATGTAACTACACTGGAGCAAGCTTTGCAAAATTCTAAAAAATTACCTTGCCAATTGCCTTACTCCTTCGAGTTAAAAAAATTAAATAGGTTGCTTCTGTGCAATTAAGTTTCTACTTGAGGATTAGATTGTGTTATCTGAACTCATGAGAATGTCTGTCTTTGTGAGTGAATTTCTCTTGAGATGACATTTGTGGGAGGGATGTCTTTCCTCCTGGACTGCAAATAAATTTGTCCAAGAATGTTCCTGGGCACTGTGTTCCAGCTGGCCCCAAAAGGACAGTGTCCATGCTGGGCAACTCCTTTAACCTCTAAAAGAAGGACCTGCTGGCAAACTGACTTTTGGGAATAGCTCCTGAAATGTAGTAAGGAATAGCTTGGGAGAGTACTTTTTGGCACATGCTTAACTCACACCAGGCAAAGTCTTAACACTTCAGTAGTGTGGGCAATTGCAATCCATTGTCCAGGAACATTTCCACCTACTGTCTGATTTAGAGTAGAGAGGTGGCCAGAAACACTTGAACACTTTCAGACTTTGTATTGCAGTTGTGCGTGTGCAGGAAAGAAAAGGTCAGGCACAGCCCTGATGGAAAGTTCATCTTTTATACCATAACCTATGCCTCCCCACAGCCACATTTATTTCAGAATAACTCACAGAGTCTTTTTCTTCCACGTGGGATGAAGGGATCTGAGGAAAGCCTTCCTCCCCAAGAACAGTATTGAGAGTAGTAGGCAGTGGGCAGTTAAGATAACCTTCACATGTGGCTAGTTTGAGGTTTTTTTTAATAACAGTATTATGGTATCCTCATGCAATAGTTTTAAAGAATGAACACAATGTTTCTCAAAAAAAAGAAAAGACACTGAGGCATAAAAACATATACATGATAAACAACTGCATAATCTCCATCTGCAGAGCAGCAGAGATAGGAGAGTAAACCTACTGGTGAAAGGTACAATGCATTCAGTAAGTTCTGCAAGAAGGCATTGATGCTCCTGCTTCGCCTTACTATTTAATGCAGCTGCACTTAGGTTAAGTTCACAAAGTGAATTCTTGGTCCCTTAACTGTGCTACTTACATACTTCATACTGCCATATACTTCAGGGGAATGACTGTGAGGGGGGTGGGGAGAGAGGGAAGGGAATCACAAAACAGCAATCCATCAAATTAGCACTCTGTCTACAATAATTAAACAAAATTCATAAATAAAATGACCCAAAGTAAATAAAAGTATTTCACAACTTCCTCCTCTTTGCAATACTTTATGAAAGAGAAATGAGAGGGAAGAAAAACTGTTCACTTCATGCATTTGACAGTTTGTGATACACCAACTTTTATATGTGTCTTACAAGAAACAACAACATGTTAAGTAAATCAGTAATTAATAAAACTGCACTACAGAGGAAGCTGGCAAAAGTCTGAGTTGATTTTGAGACCTAAAGCGGAACTGTGTCTAATTATAGTAACAGTTTTAGCATAACCAATTAGTGCAATTTACTTACAGTGCAACTAATTTTGAAACACAGCTTGCTATAGCCCTGATGTTTGTATTCATTTCTGAACTTGACAGTGGTAAATTTGGTCATTTAAAGATTTTCCATCCTGATGTGGTTTTTTGAGGCACACTATGAGAGCATCAATACATTCTTTCATCAGTAAACAGAGGAACAACAACATGACTTATGACTCATTCATATGCACCACTTCTAGATCAAAATAAAGTGATGGTAAAAAAGTAAAAAACTCCCTTTGTTCAAGGGGCTCTCTATGTCTGTAAGTTGGTGATTCTTCGTAGTACACCCTTGTGTACTGGCTCAGACTCTCCAAATGAAACTTGTGCCTGCAACTCCTAAATGGCACCAAGTGCTATCGCTTGTAACCTATCTCAGGTGCACTAAGTGGCTTGGTAATTATACAGCAGTCTTTCGTGAAAGCAGAGCTCCTCTGATTATACAGTTCTTTACCTTTTAGAAACAGATTGTCTCCCTTGGCAAGACCATTTTAAAATGTAACTTAAACCCCCAAGTATTAAAATATCCATAAATAATCCTACATAATAACAGACTACATTGTCAAAGCTTCTGATTATTGGTAACTTCTACCAAAATGGGAACCGACCCATTTTAGTCTAGCAGTTTGAACATTTTAGCCATAAGCTTCTGCAATCAGCATGCACAGTTAAGTCAGAGAAAAAAAAAATGCTTCTTACACCACATGTAAAGAGAAACTTCAGATATGTAGCAATATGTAGCACAGCCTCTGTTGCCTTCTCCCAAGGCTGAAAACACTGAACTCCCACTCTGTTTCAAACAAAATCATTGCTACTCATGTCCAAAAGCAACTACATTGGCTCTGTACTGAACAACCCCTGTGGCAGAAGAACAGCAGCAGTTCATGCTTTTATGGTAGTAAAACCTCTGCCTCTTTCATCTGAAACACAGTGCCAATGGGTTAAAACAAAAACACATAAAACCTTCTTGAGTAATAAAATTCATACCAAAACAATGAAAATAAGATCTTTCTGAAATAGTGGATTCAATGTCACATGAATAGAAAAAACCTTTTATATTTCTGAAAATGCAGGAAAAATTACATGCAGCAAGGTAATCAGTTTTTTGACCTTGTCCTAAACTTTCAGGCACAGAATACTAATGAAAAATGCATGTTTCATCCTCCTCTTTCCCCTTTCATCCTATAAGTGGAAATAATGTATTACATATTATGGCTAGGATAGGTCAAGGAAAGGGATAAGGACCAGAAAGAATAAGTATGAAGAGAAATAACACATAGGAGTCTCCACAGATTGAAAAGTGTAATCTTTTTGAAATCAAAAGTACTATACATATCTGCACTTTATATGCACGTGTTTTTTGAGTCAAACTGTCCTGACTTCAACAAGACATTGTTTTTTATTTCTAAGATTCCAGTTTAAAATCATATTGCATAAAGAGGAAAACACCCAAGTATTTTAATTGGTAAAGATTTGGTGTGCTTTGTCCCATGTCTGGTGTGCTGTCTACCTGCAATCCCAATCTGTAACTGATTTATTTAAGATGACCCAACATGACAAATGATGACATTTTCAGCAAGACATCTATTCAACACTATTCTTACAGACACTACTCAATCAAGCGTGCTCTTGCATTCAGCCAATTTCTTTCTGGCACTCAGCTCCAGTGACTGATTGAGAAATTAGTCTCAGCAGATGAAATCATTATTACTTGCTGTACCTGCACCCATCTAGGAACATCTGAGACAAGACAGACTGTTCAAATCCATCTTTCCCAACCATTAATTCCTAAAAATATTTAAATGTTCCACTGTAGAACAGAAATGCATTCTGCTCTCTTCCTGCCACCTGAGGAAAAGACCTAAGATTTCACTCATTACAAAAATTAATTCTTTTGTGTTTTACCAAAAGTGAAAAGGGCAATACAGGTAATACTGTACATTTAAATGCTCGGAGTTTAGTAAGAAAGTGTAAAAAATCTATTGTGCTAATCATCACAACAACTTAACTACCGCACTTCCACATTTGGAGAATTTTTGGCTTTTGAAGACTGATTTGGTAAATCTGTTGAATGTAAATACTCACCTGAACATAATCTCAAATCCTTTAGGAACACATTTTATTTCTATCCAAAGCACTATTTATTCTCTACTTGAATCCAAGTATCTTTTCCTTTATTTTCCTTTTTTTTTTTACTGCTATGACCCTGATCTCAAAAAAGAAATTTTAATCAAGTTTCAAACCATTAAAGAGCAAAGTAAGAAAAAAAAATCCTGAGGCTATTAATAGAGGAATTTCTAAATTTGTCTAAATTCAATTTATTTATTTGTAGCTTACATCATACAGAAAAATAATTTGGAAAAATGTTATTTATTTCCATTGTTACTAGGATCAACTGTCAGTCCAATCCTGAAGTCTCTATACCTTAATCAAACCTTACAGAATCTGTAAGCTAACAGATCAAAACTCTGAAGCAACAACACAACAAATGGAGCAATAATAAGGGTTTTGCTCTCTCTCATGACTTCCTAGCAGTCTAAAATTAAAGTCCTATATGATGTATATCAAGCATGACTTTCATGGTTATCCTCAAAACCTGTGTATGGAAAATTTTCCTTACTTGGACCTCCACTTTCCTATCTCAAAGGATAAAGTAGGCATGCTTTAATAACATTATCTCAATCCACTTGAAAAGCCTTCTTAATTCTTATTAAAACAATCTAATCTGCCTGAGGCAAGATTTTGGTTTTATTTAGAATGCTAAACCTTATCTAATTAAGTGCAATATTAGGATGTTAGCTAATATATATAAGCCAGCTTTTAAGAGTCCAGTGGGCACAAACATCAATCCATACTGACCCCAGTGCTATAGTTAGCCCAAGAGGCCACACTTCCCTACATCCCTGCTCCCAAGAGTCATGCGTCCTACCCAATTTCTGGTAATCAGCTTACCTGGGGTGGGGGGGACCCACTATTTTATCCTTTATTAAGAACCAAGTGGAAGGTCACAACCATTGCTCAATGTTGAAACCAGCTCCAAATTTCACTGCCAATAAGAAGATGGTTTTCCTTTTCCCTTAGAACCTAACTAGGCAGACAGAGAACTTACTATACTACAAAAAGAAAACACATCCATAATTTTAGTATTGGACTTAAGCTAATAGGACTTTTGAGTTGCACCCACTTTGGCTGTTGTGCTGCTCAGCCATCCCAGTTTTCCAGTTTCATCTTCAGCTTTCTGTAGCGTTATCTTCAACTGAAACATTAATCACTGAAAAGACAGGGTTTGCCTTCAGTTTTGTCAAGTTCATCAATCCAGTGAAAACGCTGGATTTACTGTCTACTGAAATCGGGGGGACTTGTATTTCCAAGATAGAGCCTAAAGGTTAAAGATTCCCCTAATGTTTGTTTTCATCAGCAAGACTAGCCCAGGACAATTTAAGCATAAGCACTTAACCTAGTTGAAGAGCTACATTCAGTGAATGGAAACATATGATGGTTATTAACCCCTTCAAGAACAAAATTGCTAAAAAACCCATAATTAAATAAAAATCTTTGTTTACAGCAGCCAAGAACAATCTCACATATACACTCCATTACTCAGTTACAGTACACTGATGCCCTTTAAATATGGACAAATTACTCATGTAACATAAGCTACCCTCTTTCTGGCAAATTCCACTCAGAAAGCTAAATATATACTGTTCGTCTTTGTATACCAAAGTATCCAGCCAGCTGGTGCAGAAAGTAAACCAGCTTACATTTTTCACCAGAGAGGTAAGGAAAAAAAAAAGAGAGAAAGAGAACAAGAACTTTTTAATTTCACTTGATGATTGATAACCAATATGCACAAACACACAGTGTAAGATTTCTGAGTTCTACAGACCTATGTAAAATCATCCAAATACCAGACCTGAGATGAAAATTATGGGGCAAAAAGACAGAACATTTACTCAATGCTCTGGTTTTCAACTTTTAGTGAGTTCTTAATTTATTAGCAATAACTTGTTTATCTTGGAGGGGCTTCAGAAAAGGCTGGGAGACTTTTTTAAGCGTCAGCTTAAAAATACTTACAACTATTCTTAAATGCCAGCTTAAGAAATGTATAAATAAAATTAAACATTAAGACCTCTAAACTTGGAGAGACATGCTCAGAACAGGAAATGATAGTTTGTTAATAAAGAAAGGTAAATCATTCTCTAGGCTTCCGGTGGGAAACTTGGCAGGGAAAGGATTTTGACCTCAGTGGAAGGTAACTGCCACAAATGACAAATCAAGCAACTTTCTTCTTACAAGTGAGGCAAATGTTTGACATAAGGCTGAACTGCATTCAGATCTATCATTCCCTGTGGCATATTCTTCTAACTTTAACAAATAATCCTGCAAGCTTTTTACATTGACGGTATTAATTACATTTTTTCCCTGCTCTCTCTTACTGATTAAAGCCATGCAAGCCTAACATTTTTTGTGAATGATTACTTATTTCCTATTTGAAGCACAAAAGCTCATCACTTATAGAATAGGTCAAGCTTTCAGTGCTTATTAGTCCTAGTCTGGAATGAATTCATGCATTTTCCTATGGTCATTTTCCTTTTCTCTTGTAGGAACAGTCTATGGGACATTTGTGCAAAGGAAGGGAGCAAAAATTCTGCACTGTTTTCAGGTGAAGAAGTAAACAAGAACAAAAGAATACACTTAAAAAATCTCTTTTCGGTTTCACATTAGGCTCACTGTGACTATAGCACCGTGAAGTTTGCAATTAGAAGTATTGATTCTCCCAACTCAGAACAATAAATGGGAAAAAATGACAAGTAGCCCAGTTTAATTTCAAACGTTAATATATTTTCTATTTTATAGTGAACATATGCATCATTCACCCCTTATTTGCAGCAACTATGACGTCCTCATAAAAAGGGGTGACATTTGTAAGATGCCTCTTAAAATAAATATTTCTTTTTATAAAATAATAAAACTTCAAATAAATATTCTTTACACTAAACAATATGTTGAAAAAATTAGAAAATAAAGGCTGGATTTTACTGTAACTGTACAATATACATGAAGTCCAAAGGGAAATCAAAGTCTTGTAATAGAAGGTTTCCGTAAGACAAAATACAATCTAAAAACATACTGATTGATTCACATTCTTCCGAATGTACAACATATTAGTATAATATTTTGTGACTGTGCCATGTCTTACGACAGCACTTATTTTTCACAGTTGAAAATATTATTGTATATACAAAAATATAGCACATTATCTCTGGCAGAAAACAATGAAAAAAAAAGGAGTCATTTGCTAATTTACAAATTTTGCAAGTACTATTCACGAACAATAGAGTTGCCTAGGAGTGTCTGTGTTGCTTTAGCTTATGCAATATGTGGGTCACAATGTACTGCATCCCTTTTTTTCCCCCTGTATGCCACTAGCTGGATTCTAACAAGCGTATCAGTTAAGATGGCACACACACAGAAAAGCATTTCACTGCAAACAGCAAAGTACATCCCCAACCCTTCTACTACAGTGCCAAGACCATAGCTGCTTAGTTGGTTGCATATGTACGTTAAAATAATAATCCTTATTACTTTAGTATTTCTGGCTAGTGATGCTATGTTGGCTTTTCAAAGTTCCTGGGGGGTACGCTGGGAACTTTGCAGCAAACGGTGTTGGAGTGTTTGCAGCGGCACCCAGGCCGATTTACCCGGTCGTAACAGCCCTGGCACAACTTAAGACAACCCTTGGCTGGTAGGTAACACCACAAGCAAGGCAGAAAGAGGGACACTACACCCATGGCGGACCACCTAGTGCAGCAATGTGACTGACTGCAGGAGCAGGGGTTGTCAGCACAGTTGTCCTCGTCATCATTAGAGCAGTGATAGAAGAGGCCCTTCACACAGCAAACACAAGTCCCGTAATCAACCACGTTCTGGGCTGAGCAAAGACACTGCTTGTCACAGATCCAACATGAGGGGAGGGTCCTTGGATAAGTGCACTCCTTACACTTACACTTTCCACAGTCCTCACACCTGTAGCTGTGTGCTCCCAAATCTTCTTTGCTCAGTGGCTTCAGCTCACTCGACTTGAGCTCAGACTTGGGCTGCATTCGGACTATCCCATCAGCAACTGGCCCCGAAGATGATCCCAGAAGTCTTTGTTCTGACGAATTACTGCTTGTACTCGTCCTCGTACTGCTCCGTGAGCCTGTGCTGACTGTGCTGATGGACCGGGACAGAGGCGCTCGAGGAGATGCGTGCGTTTGTGTGTGCTGGATCCGGCTGAAATGACGATGCTCAGGCAACCCATGGGGCCTTTCATTTTTGGGTTGGGTTGTTACCCGAGGAGAAGACTTGACCCCCGGCCGTGGAGCCACCGTAGGTCCCTCTGTGTATTCATTTGTGTTTCGGATGGCTCTGATCTGGTCCAACGACAAGACATGAACCTGCTGCATCAGGACATCCCGCAGGTCGGGCTCCCCATGCGGTCTCCCACTGTCACGCCGAGCCTGTAGTAAGGGCTGTGACCCACTGCCGTGCTGAGTCTCCATCAGTGCCCAGAAGCTTGGTCACCCCGCCAGGCTTAGAACACATCTGAAATCCTGGAGCAAAAAAGAGAGGATTCACTATTGCAACATATCTCACGCTCTCTCCAGCAGCTTTTCAAGTCTGGAGGACCCCACAGCACTGCAGACAATCAAGTAATGCATCAGCCATTAAAAAAAGGAGTCAAGTCTGGGACAAGCACTGGCACTGGTCAGCTGAGTGACCAAATTCCCTTGGCCTGTCTGCCTGCTGCTGTGGAGAGCTTAAGGACCTTTAAGAATCCCTAGGATTCTTCCCTAGGACCATGCAACTTAACTTGTGGCTCTGGAAAGTCTAGGTATTACTCCTGCTAACTGAGGCTTCTCAGGTCATCTTCTGGTTAGATCACGGCCTTTAAAGTGATTACAGTTCAGCCACTTGAAGTGACACTTCTTTTCACATCAGGCTACTGAAAACCTTATACTAAAAAAAAACCAAAAAAACCCAACCAAACAAAAAAAAAAAAAAAAAAAAAAAAAAAAAAAAACCCCAAAAACTATCCTGCAAGTATTTAGCAAGTGTAATGTGACCTGCTGATGACAGACATATAATTCTCCAATTTTGTTTAAAACTGGATAATATTTTGGTAGGCTAGTCTCTTTACACATTAAACTTTACATGATGTAAATAGGAAATTTTAGTTTAATACCAATGGTCCCAAGAAAAACACTAAATAGCAATAAAATGTTTGAGGTTAGACATTAAATGAGTTAGTGCTACCAAAAACTTCAACAGCACAAGTAAAAATATCTCTCTCCAGTATTTTAGTGTGTGTCATACTGGTGCACACCACTGTGATTGTTATTTTAAGGCTCAAAACTACAAAAGCAATGTTTCCACAATTGTTTGGTTTTTTTTTTTATGTGTAAAAAATTCCATAGACTACATTTCAAATTGTAAATATTATCGAGAGTGGCTTGTGGGATAGAGGCATGCATAATATAATCAAATAATGCCAGCATCCAAGAAGTCTACTTGACTATGAATATTACTTGAAATGATCGTTAACTACAAAGTAGAAGTGCAGACTTTAGAATTTAAATGAAAAGCCAGTAAAAGATGAGAACTTGTAAATAGTTTCCACACTCAAACATGTGCAAGTTTCAAGTACTGCCCTCTAAATTAGTTAATATTTGTTTTGCCTTTATCATATCTTAAAGTGGCTCCAAAATCCAATTACCTATACAAAAATCCAGAACAATATTCTACAATTAAAACCCAAGTAGGAACCAAACTTCTTACAAGGACCACACAATGTCTTCAATTATACCTAGAAAGAGCACCATACTTTACTCTGTACACATCAGTTACCAACAATAATACTGTACTGCAGTATAGTAAAATATAGCCAAACAGTTTAACAAAGAGTATCTCAAGACACTGTCTTTATTCTAACATCAATGCAAAACATTTAACCTTTTAACTCCTGTCTCCCCTCCTTCAAGTGTTTTTTTCTTTAAAAAAAAAAATACATATAGACAAATCTCTAACTTTTAAGAGTGATCACTTATTTTAAATATTGCCAAATCCTGGTTTTGGACACGGGATGTATGTTACGGTGCTCATTCCCGTGAGCCTACACCCCCCCCCCCCCCAAAAAAAAAAGTCTTGCAAACTTGGCTTGAAGCATTGTTTATGCCTTTTTTTTTTTTTTCCAATTAAAACCTCTGCCATACCAAAAGTTTCAACCAACACCCTAAGTAGATGTTCACCTCCTCTGAAACTATCTGGAGATAAAAAATAATAGAAAATAAAATGATTTCCCCATTCTTGAGAGGAATTGGCAGCCCTATCTCTCCTCAACGTCCAGGTTTCCACCAGCCCCAGCCAGCCTGGAAGGGTACGCCGGATCAGCCCCCGCTTCTCCAGAAATGACAACCCACTGCAAAAGCAAAGCTGACCCTGACCTGAAGGCGCTTCAGACGACCCCAGGATCGGTGGCGGAGCCCCCCTCAGACGCCAAGGTGGGAGCTGGAAAAGCAGCCTCCGCTCTCCGCTTCCCTCCCCGCCTCCAGCTCCGTCTCGGGCGGGGGGCGCGCAGCAGGTGGGAGGCGACAGCCCCTCGCCCGCCGGAGAGTGCAGACAACCTGGAGATAACCAGGAGACATCCTCTGGGCTGGGAGGTGGGAGGGGGCTGCTTCAGCCTCCTTATCAGAAAGTCAAACCCATGTTTCCTTTTAACTCTATCCCCCTGCCCTCCCCCAGGAGATGCTAAAGGAGCTTCCCCTCCCGGGAAGTGCCAGGCGCCCTGCAGACGGTTCAGACAACACCTCCGGGACAGCTGGGCAAAAGGCAGATTACCCCCTCTCGCCTTGCCCTAAACACCCATTCAACTTCACAAAGCCAGCCGCTGGAAAAGCTCCTCTTATTTTACGCATATTCTGCAAATTGCCTGACCTTCAGCCCGCCCCGCTCCGCCCTAGCCCGGAGGGACCCAGGAGGCATTTCCAGTGGGGCATCAGGCCGAGCCGGGTGCTCCCCGTTTTTTATCCCCGTCATAGATCCGCTAACAGGACAGGATGCAAAGAACCAGCACATTTATTTGCAAACCTACATTTGCCTGAAAATCCTGACAGGAGGGCACACCTCTCCCTCCTCCGACCTAGTACTTCTCCCCTTTGCATCCGCCAAGAGCAAGAGAAGCAGATTTGCCTTTTTGTGTGTGCATGTGCGTGATAACACGATTCTCCACTTCTAAGAGCCAAAGTCCACTCTCACCGAGCTCAAGTGCCAGGATTGCTAACTTTTCTTTCAAGCTGGGCTTGGCAACAGGGTGAGCGAGGGGGACGGGTTTCGCGTTCGGCACATTTGGGGAGGTTTAAAACGCGAGGGGCTTCTTGCGTGCTGTGGAAAAATCCCGTGTACCGCTGGCCGGGGAAGGGCGAAGCCTAAGCGAGAGAAGTCCTCAGCCCGTGAATTTCTGTTCTGTGGCCGGAGCCTGTGCAAGGCACCCCCACCCCCATTCCCACCACACACACCAACCACCTCCTCTTCTTTCAAAGTGCTTTGAAACCCCCATTAAGGGCCGAGTGTGTGATCAGACTATGGATTAGGGCAAAAGGGACTTTACCATCGGGGTGGGGCAAAGTGACACACAAACAGCTTGCTGAAAACACCAGCAGCTTTTTTTGTCTTTTTTTTTTTTTCTATTTTTAATGGGGTAAGGAGGCTGTCACGAAGTAAGCCCACAAAAAAAAAAAAAAAAAAAAAAAAAAAAAAAAAAAAAAAAAAAAGCAAAAATTATGGCTTTTGCTTCCCGTCCACACACGCCCTCTGCATAGAAGAACCTAGGGAAGGAGGACTTTCCTCGTCTTACAGATAGAATTAATTTCATCACAGGAGAAATATCTACGCTTACACACACGCATACACACACACGTATATATTTGTACCAGACGTGCACTCACTTCCGAATCGTACGGATCTCCTGACGCCAATACAGACAGGCGTAAATCACGCACTGAAAGGCGGGTTGCCCCTTCTCCCCCAAGACCGGGGGACAAACAGCCTCGACGCTCGCCACCCCCGCTGCGCCCTCCCTTCACCTCCCCCGGGGCTTGTCGGAAACCCACGCGTGCCCAGCGAGGCAGGAGCGCGCAGGACCTCCCGTGCCCGGCCCCCCGCAGGAGCGAGAACACGCCGGAGTTGTGGCTCCTTCAAGCGCACCCCCCGCCCCACTCGTAGCCCCCGCAGGCATTCCGGGGCGCCCGCGCAGCCCTCCGCCCCCCGCGCAGCCTTCCGCACCCCCGGGGCACCCCGGCGGGGCACAAACGCGGCGCAGTCCGCAAACCCCACGGAGCTCCCCCCACCCCTCTCCGGAGAGAAACCGCTCCGAAATCCCACCTCCAGCTCCTCTCTGAGAAAGGAAGGAGAAGGGAAGGGGGGGGGAGAGGGAGAACCTGTACGAATGGAAAAGAAGGGATCGGCCTCAAACATTTCCACGAGTTTTCTTGGAGCAACCAAAGCGGGGGGGGGGGGGGGGGGGGAAGGAGGTTACTGAAAAGCTTGTTTTGCAAAGAAGGAAAAGGCTCTCACCGTGATCGCGGCGCTGCACCAAACCCCTCTCTCTTGTATTTTCTTCTTCCTGCGGTTTGCAAATAAATCCAGCCCTAAAGCAAAAAAAAAATTCTTTTCCAAACTCTGGTTTAGTCCAATTTGCAAATTAGAGTAAGAATGATCACCATGTAGAAAAAAAAAAAAAGTCCATAGCAAAGTTAGGTGCCTCTCCCCAGATCGATTATAAATACGTGTGTGCGTGTATATACTATAATACTAATCAAAACACCTCTCCGGATCGGGGTGGGTTTCCTTTGCTCCTAAAAAATCACTCAGTCTCACACACACACACACACTTTTCTTTTTTTTCCTCAATGAACAGGAGACCGAATCGCCAATACCAAGTCACTTTTTTTTTTGTTGCTGTTGCAAATTGATCAAGAGGAAAGGGAAAAGCCAAAGAAAACAAAACAAAGTGGATGTAAAATAAAATCCCAGAGTTTTCTTCCACTGAGCTCCTCCAAAAAAGCAGTTTGTGCAATGTAGCCGTTCTGCTAAGAATCTGCTTGCTGCAGGCTCCTCTCCCTTCTCTCCCTGTTAGCTTTCTCGCTCCCTCTGCGAGCGTGTGTGTTGCAGGCAGTTCTGTGGTTTGCAATCGGGGGGGGTGTTTTGGGAGCGCAGCGGATTTGTGGTGGTGGTTGTTGTTGTGTGTTTGGAGGAGGTGGAGGAGGAGAAGGAGGAGGAGGAGGAGGAGGAAGAGGAAGATTTGAGATCTGAGCTGTAGGGACTCGGCGTTTTTCTGCTCGCTCGCTCTCTCCCTCTCTCTCTTTTTCTTTCCGGAGGAGGTAGGGTGATCTCTCTGCAAAAGCAGCAGTAAATGGCGTCATGTGGATCTGAGGAGGAACAGAGCAGTTGTTGTCCCAGAGGATATATCGCATCCGGTCCCAGCTCATTGGCTCTGCGGGGCTACATTCACTGGCGCTCCCAGCGCCCTGCCAGCACTCAGAGCTGTAGGAGGCATTCAAAAGGGCAGCGCTGCTGCCACCGAGCCAGCCCGGCTGCCCCGGCCCCGGCCCCGGCCCCGGCTCCGGCCCCGGCCCCGGCCCCGGCCCCGGCCCCGGCCCCGGCCCGTCCGCGGCGCTCCCCGCGCTGCGCGGGGCGAGCTGCAGCCACGCTCTCGGGGCCTCGCCGCAGCCTGTGCTCACGGGAGGCTGCTCCGTGCGCGGTCTCACGCCGCTCGGGGTTGCTTTTGTGCTCGTGTATTTACTCAGAGGCAGGCGGCGATAGGTTTGCAGGGAAACAGAAAGGAACTCGCTTGTCGCGGGGAGGAAGGCGCGCTCTCCCCGCCGCTGCGGGCGTTCGGGAGATCTGTATCCAAGTGCTCCCCGTTGCTTCCCACCCGTTTTTCGTAACCGAGTGGGATAAAAGTTTACACTTTCTGCCCCTCCCCCGCTTCGCCCTTTCCAGCCGCCGGTCGCCGGCCGCGCAGGGAGCAGGAAGGGTGATTACTTGCGGCATTGTCCCGCGGATTAATGCGATTAGGCGGCGCGGAGGGCGCCCCCGTGCCCCCGGCAGGAGCGCGGAGCGGGGCCCGCGGGGCGCGGAGCGGGGCGGAATGGGCGGCAGGTCCCCGCGCCTCGGGCGCCTGCCCGCGGGGTGCGCCGCGTCCCCGGCACCAGCGGGGTCCCCTCGCCTGAACGGGGGGGGGGGGGGGGGGGGGGCGGGCTGGATGTGTGGAGTTTTTTTCTAATAAGTTAAAAAACCCTGCAAACCTCCCCCCCCCCCCCCAACTTTATTTTAGTCAGCTGCCATTCGCGCGGAGGACACGGTCTGCGAGCAGCTCGCAAACGTGACTGTTTGTCTTCTGGGCGTTTCCTGACACGACCACAGCTCGGTCCCTTTGGTACGAGCTGGAAGCACTGACGGGGCCACTGTGGCTGGTTGAACGCGGGCATCTTGCGCCGGCACGTATCTGTACGCGCACCCCTGTCCCCAGGCAGGCACGCACCGAGCACGAATATTCCCGTGTCACATGTGGCACTGCTTAAAATACACACCGGGTGTAAGGCAGTAATCACTGCGCTACTCACATGGACAACCCTCGGTGCAAAGCCTCAGCCAGCCCTCTACTACTCGAGGCGATTTCGCAGGCACTTCCTCTCCTACACCTGCTGGTCACCGCTCTGTGGAGGGGGTGGACATTCCCCACGAAAACGTGTAAATGAGGGCTGTGTCTCGCATGGACGGCATTCGAGTTTTCGTGGTTTTATGATCAAGTATCCGTTCTTCCACAGTAATATTCTGAACCTGCAAACTATTTTCCATACTTGGGTGACATTAAGGTCAGACAGAATTAAACGGGGCTCGCATTTTTTCCTTTCAAGCTCCATCGCTCCGTAGCCTGCACAGAACTGCTGCAGCCCGGCCATCGGTCCCCTCTCCACCCTGTTCGACCCCCGGCCCCGCAGACGGAGCGCTCTCCCGCCGGGGTGGGGGCTGCCCCTCGGCTGGAGCCGCAGCCCGCTGTGGCTGGGTTACCCCTCGGGGCTCCGGGGAGCGACGGCGGCGCGGCCGCTCTCCCCGCCAGAGGGAGCGCGGCGCCGGGGCGGGGGGCAGCGGGTCAGGGCGGCTCCGCGGGGGCACCAGCCCTGGCGCCGGGCAGCGCCGGTGGGAGCCGTGGGCCTGCCCTGAGTTTCCCCGAGGAAGGGGACACCCAGCGGCCTGCCGTCTCCATGAGGATGCGCCGGGCAGCGACATGAGCATCCTCGGAGATGTGCCCTGTGTTTAGGCTGTACGCTCTGTGTCAGCAAGACAATCCACGGTGTTCAGCTGTGAGAGCCAAGTACGGGTTAAAATATCTGGGAAACAGAAAACACAATATTCCCCTCACTGTAGAAAGACAAAAAATTACTTACTCCCACATAGCAAAGTCAAAAATAGGTTAAGAACTTTTTGTGCAAACCTATACACATGGGAAAGGTCTGTTAAATTATTTATCATAGTTTATATTGAGTACATAAATACTGTTTCAAACTGGAAAGTTCATAACACTATTTTTAAATCTGTCGGTCAGTAGTGGAATCATCAATTCCCACTCTAGTTCTCAACTACAGGTGTATACACTTAATACAGAGAGTAGTCTCAAAGACAGATCTTAAAACAGGGAAGCTATTTTTATTCACAGAGCCAGTCATGTGTGCAAAATGGTGAAGCATCAATGTGTTATAGCTCAAAAAAAAAACCAAAAAACAACAACAACAAAAAAAAAACAAAACAAAACAAAAAAAAAAAAAAAAAAAAAAAAAAACAACAAAACAAAACACAAAACCGCCAAAAATAAAGCCAGCAAAACCCCCAAGAATACGGCATCCTGGTACTGATGAATTTGAAAGAGAAGCCATAAACTTGCAAAGATTTGTGCACTAACTGGCACAAAGGTAAATAACAAATAGTGCACAAATCTGCAAAAAATTAAGTGTGCTCTTTTTTGTGCGTGTACTTGTGTGTGGGAACCTCGACGCTGTTTTCTCAGAGTTTTAATCTGATGGTACCTTGGAACCAGCTTTTGGAAGATTACACGTATTGCTCACGTTTCTTGTCGTGGAGAGTGGCTTAATGCACGTGATTATGTTTCCCCTAGTGGTTTGCTCTAATTACTGCATGGTTTTGTTGTGTTTTTTAGGGTTTTCGGGGGTTTTTTGGTCTTTTTTTTTAACCTTTAACCCAAGCAGACCTTGTTTTTTGAGATGAGTTTTGAGTTTATTCTCAGCAGGGAAATGTGACTGTTGTGTATCTATATATTTGTGTACACACCAACATACACATATATTTATATGTGTATAAGTGTTGTATGTTCATGATATATTTGAATAGCAGCAATTCCAGTGGCTTCAGGTGAAAAATGGTGTTACATAAATTTGAAAAGTGTATGACATGACAGACACCCATATGAAATAGCTAAAACTTTTCTGCTTTATCCTGAAATTGTCCCACAAGTTTTTGCTTGATTCGATATTCAGACCAGGATTGAAATCGTCCCACAAGTTTTTGCTTGATTCGATACTCAGACCAGGACTGAAATTGTCCCACAAGTTTTTGCTTGATTCGATTTTCAGACCAGCACTGGAAAACAAGTGTTTTCCCCCTTTACTTTGAAAAGGAAGGACAGCTCATTCATAAGGAATTCTTCCTGCAAGGGAATGAAAGTGCAGTACTTTGCTGACTTTGAGAACATTTCATGCATTATCTCATGAGCTAATGCAATGATATGGGAATATTGATTCTGCACATCCTAAAAGGACTAAGTTTGGCTGCACATTGCTTCTAATGCCCAGAAGTTCCATCGAAACTTAAACCTTTAATTGATTATCTTCTGGTTTTGTGACTCTGAATAAGCTAAAGTACATAAAGGAGTTATAGAGCTTTTTAAAAGTGTAAAGCTTTTTTTGCCTACTGATATTTCATTGAGGTTCTTCAGGGCAGATAAGGCCATTTAGATAAATCATAGAGAGAAACAGAGAAGTGAAACACGTTGCACTGAAAACAGCTGGATGTACTTATAAAGAAAATTAGGTCCTTGACTCGGTAGTGTTAGTTTTTCTTTTGCAATTTTTGTTGTAGTTTACCTGAAGGAAATCCTGGAATTCTCTTCCCTGAGAAAAGGGGGAAAATGAACATTGAGTTCTAGGAACACAATCTGGTAGGACAAGGGTCAGCACTGTTACATGCGGAAGAACTCATACCTGCCACTCTGGCTGGGAATGCACAAGCTCCTCAGCTGCTCAGAGATTTAGTCTTCTGCTTTTAGTGATACTCAAATCTTCTCTGATTAAACTATTATTTTCCGATTTAGCTCATAATAGACATCTTTCTTAAAGATTATATAGGCCAGATCCTGTGTAACTTTATCCCATCTGGTGGTTGCCCCAGTATATAGAGGGACAGTTGCCAGAAGGATATTTTCTTGTTGAATACCAAATATACTTATGTAAACTTAAAGAATAAACAAATTCCTTTCCTGTACCTTCTGAAATTATACTGAAGGATACATACATTTAGTACGAGTAATAGAATGTGGAGCTTTTGCATGTAAATTGTTCTAATAAAGCTAGTATGCTCTTTGATGTGTCATTCAATGTTATTTGGTTATATTTGTGTCCTTGATAAAAGCAGCACTGTTTTTTTTAATTCAACTTTATAAACCTTTCTAGCTTATACAATGCATTTTATAATTTCTTCTCAAATACCTTGACACCAAATGTTCGTAAGTGGGACAATTTGGCATGGATTGGGACTAAGTGAAGGTTATTTGCTAAACTGGTATTATAGCAGGCTTTTTATTTGCTTTTGGTAGGGTATTCCTCCTAATATTTTTGATTTCTTTGGTAGAAGTAATCATGAGAATGACAGCACAGACAGGCCTTGTCTGTTAGTGTTTGGAACACTTCACTTTCTAGATTCATTCAGTTAGAGGCTAGAATAACACTGGGCTTGACTCTACTAGAATTTTATGCAAAATCAACCGATTGGCTATTAAAATGTTAATAAGCAATAGTTTGGGAATTCCCAAAATACTTTGTAGCAGGATGCAGACATTTATATGTTGACTTGGGATTAAAGTGACTCAGAAGAAATGGAAGAGGTCAATGTTAGCTGTTATGGGAAATTTGAAAAAAGGTTTTATGAAGAGACTTATCACATCTCTGCTGTGATTTGCAGCAGTAGTTTTCAAATTTCTTCAGTCTGTAGACTTTTTCTATGCTCTAGAAGAGAAAAACAAAACAAAACAAAACAAAACATAAGGGAAGCACAGACTTTTTTAGAAAATTGTAAATTACAAGACCCCTATTTAGAAGTGGTCAATAGGAATTCACAGATCACAGTTAGAAAACCACTGATGTAGAGATCCCTGAACTAGCTCTAAACTGCACTGTAGTAGAAAGGTAAATTAATATCTTGGGTACCGTGAGCAGTGGAGTTGGAAGAAGCCTGCTCTTCTCAGAAGTGCAAGGTAGCCTGTGGACCTCCATGCTGTGACGGCCACTCTGCTCCCAGAACATAAGGTGTTTTTCTGCATTGGAGGCTGGAGTTCAAAAAATACTCCTAAAGATTAGCAATTTGTAACATAAATCTTGAATGTCAGTCAAGGCATATGTACAAGTCAGACTTACAGATTTTGCTGGAAACAAAAGGAAGCAGAATGAGCAAATGTTTAAAAAGAAGTATAATGTTTATCCTATTTACTGAGATTATTTTTCTTTTCCTCAGTTGTGAAAGGCTTGTGTTCCTCTGAATACAAGCATACAAGTACATCCTGGAAGCAGAGGTGATATATGCAGGACAGAATATTTTACTGGAGATTAATGAATTTTGCACAAAAGGAAAATAAAAACTAGTGTTTCCCTATCACTTGTCTGAAAATCAGAACACAATCAAAATGAAATACTGTTTATATGGTTACACCAATTAAAAAAAAAAAAAATTGAAAAATACCCTGACCCAGATCTGTACTTTCTTTTTTTTTTTCCTGATTATAATAGCAATATCAATGACAATAATTAAACTGCTAGATATTCTATCACAGTTTTCTCCACAGATCTCAACTAGTTTTCAGGAGATGTCACTGCCCATTTTAGAGGTGATAAAAAACAGGGAAGAAAGAAAGAGGTAACTTATCTCAAAAGCAAGACTAGGACTCTCAGGTCCCAGTTCAGCTCCTCTGTGCTGTGTACATACTGCTCCCCATGAAGGCCCAAGGTGTTAATTTCTTTCTGACCTCCAGAGTCTTTCTGCACAAGCAAAATTTCAGAAGCTGTGTCTGATAGAATCGTAACACTTTAAAAAAGTATGAACTGTTAGACAATTATCTTACTTTAAGAGGGAAGAGGACGAAATGTTTGGTTACCTAAACAAGGTTATCTCTTCGGGAGCATCTACTCCCACCCCTTGATTAAAGAGTTCCTCTAAACTTCCATCTCTGCATCTGGTGTAGTTACTCCTACCTCATTTGTGGTTTTGTAATTATCTTTTCCTGTGTTTTAAGCAGATCTATTACTTACAAAAGTCCCATAGATACAAAGGCAGAAATTAACAGAGAAACTGTATCTTGGAGCTGTTCCTCCTAAATAAGCCCCTGACTCCTTCTGGAGGCTGAGTGAAAGTCTTATGTTCTCCAGGCCAAGGAAGGAATCCAGCTGTCCAGTGCAGCTCTAGGATGGTCTTCTAATTAGTGAAAGTTAAAGGAAGCACTGGAAATTGTGTTACAAACATAGACAATAAATCCACTGCATCTGACAGAACAAGCTTGCAAAATAAGCCCACTGGAAAACTTCCTTCATTCTTGAGGTTAAGTGTTTAAACCGTTTAAACATATTTTAAGTTTTCTTATTGTTGCTTACTCACAATGTAATTCAAATTGGCATAAATTATATCCATTTCTGATGGTTTATGTTGTGTCAAAGCAGTTGTGTTTTCGAAAGTATGTGCGGTTCAATTTCCATTTTCTTTCTTAGCTCCGTAGATTTGTTTTCTCCACAGGGACACCAAATTATGGCTCTATAAAATCCATTTTAGCTAAGGAAATTTCTGTTAGCACCTTATTCAAAATCCCAATGTAGACAATAGAAATAAAGGCAACAGCCTTTATTTAGTTGAATAGCTTTTGCATCAGGTAAAGTTTTTCCGTGAGGGCAAATTCTTTGCAGAGTTAGAGAATATATGTAAATATATGTCTAAATTAGACGGTCAATATGTAACATTATATGTACAGATGGTAGATGCTGGGCCACAGACCGGGCTAGTAGTTGTACTTTCAAGTTTGGTCGAAGCTGGAGCTTAAGCTGCAAAGGCAAAATCTTCATTCAGCCCAACTTCAAACCCAAGGATTTTTTTCTGCAGTAAAAAGGACTAGGAGAGGGAAAGCATTTTATCTGTGGTGAGAGGGAGGCAGGAGGGAAAAGGGCTGCCTTTTGCTGAGACCCTCTCGGATTCAGCATTGCAGAGCCTGGTTCTGAAGGCAAGTCAGTGAAATAGAAACGGGAATTTCCTCCGCTCTCCTTCCTGCTTCTGTCTTTGCCTGTCTCACCTTTTGAGAACCTGATTTGTATTTGTATACATGCGTGTGATCCCGATTTCATTGTTTGCCTTTTCACACAAGCACTTTCACCTACATCCCCCTTCCCTCCCCTCCCTTCCTCTCATTTGGCAGCCAGTTGGGCTTCTTCCTGCCTTGAATACCGCATTCCCTGGTTATTCAAGCTCAGTCATTAGCACCCTGTCCCCCCACTGAAATTATGAATGAAAAGCCTTGTTGTTCTTTACAAATAACTCGGGCTTCCTCAGTCAGTCAAATTCAAATGGCAGTGACTGCCAGACAAAGCGCCTGTATGATGGACAGTCCTCTCAGCAAGCCATCAAGGCACACAGGAAGTTTTTAAAGGCACAATCTAGGTAGCGCAGCCTGGGCGTTCCCCCGCGGGCGCGGGATGGGGAGCGGGGATGGGGACGGGGACGTGGGGCAGCCCCTGCCCTCCAGCGCCGGGGGCGGCGGCGGCTCCGCGGCGGCAGCTCGGGGCTGGCCGGGCGGCACCTCCGGCACCCTGTCCCGGCGGGGCCGGGGCCGAGCGCGGCGGGGGCGGCGGGCTCGGAGCGGCGGCACAGCCCCCCGCCGCCCGCACATTGTTCGCCGGCCCCTTTCACAACGGGGGAAAAGGTAATTGACAGCCCCATTGTCCGCCCCGGCCCCCCGCGGCTTTAAAACACTCCGGGGCCCCAGTCACACGTTGTCAATGGGAGCTGTCGGAGGTGACGAGTGAAGAAGGGCTGTTCAGGAAACAGTTTGAGCCCTTCAAGTGGACAGGCCTCAGTGACTTCTCCGGCACTCCGGCTGCCACAGGCAGCCCCTTCAAAAATAACCTTAAAGCAATAAATCATACATGTTTCCTGCACTATACAAGGAACAGCTGGGTATTTTTCTGCACTTCCCCTCCCTTCCCACCCCCCGCCCCCCCCGGCTTGTTTTTTTTTAAGCCTAAAAATTATTTAAGCACAGGAAATCAAGCATGTCAAAGTTTGGCAAAGCAGTTTGGGTGATTTAGCAATTACAACACTTCTTTCTCTATTAGTCAATCCTTGGGCTTTGACTTTTTATCTCCTCATTTCCACTGGTTTCTGCATCTGCTCCAATGTCTGGGGTAACTCATCCCTTGTCTTCCATACAGCATGGGAAGTGATCTGCATGGTTTGCAAGGAAAAGCTATTCACTCTGATTCTTCTCTTTCACAGGAACTCTGTATCCTGGAGTTCAAAAAGATGTCATGGACTTAGCCCATCGATTTATTTAGGGAACGAAAACCCTGAACCAGAGAATTAATGATGTGTCTTATTGTAGGCAAGTCTGTACCTCTGTACTTAGTGCCCTTAAGTATCTGATGCAGGCAATATTGATGCATTACCACGTGTAATGCTTCGTATATTTTTTGTGCACACAATAACGTGTTGGATACATTAAATTTTAAACACAAGTACAGGTTTTTCTCCTAAGGCCTCTGCAACCTAAGGTTCTGTTGCTGCAGCTGGATCCACATGGGCCAACATTTGTGTTTGCACCAACCTCCTTTAGGAGCCCACCTGCCTGGATCTGATTTCAGCCTTGGAGCTGTCATTTCCTGCCATCACATGAGGTAGTTGGTGTGTGCTAACTAACTACAATCCAGTAGTTGTTAGTGTTGACATTTAGCGATGCCCAATTCTGCCAATATATTCAGTGCTTGGAACTGATGATACACTTAGGAAATAAAAAGCAGGGGTCAAATATTCTTTGCAATGTTCTGCAATGTCCATGCATTGTGACTAAAACATTGTATACTAGCCAGAAATGTAACTCTTAAAAAAAACTTACAGAAAAGCCAGAGGATGAAGTAAGGAGAAAATCAAACTTTTGTGAAGGTTTGGGGTTTGTGAAAATCAAGGCAAAAAATGAAGAACTAACTAATGTGCAGTAGCAATAAATTCTCCTTACAAAACATAGGATATATGTTCTTATTTCTTTATTATGACACCTATTACCAAGATATAAAGAATATCGCTGTTGGCTTAAGGGTGGTCAGAGGGTATTTGATTGAAAAAAATGGTCGTGAGAAAGGAGGTCTGTGGCAGCAGGTTTAAGTCTGTGACCTACACAGTTCACTCCATGACATTAACCCATCCATTTAACAGCATTGCGCTGGTAAGTCAGGCCATGGGAAGGAGGATTTGCATATTTTTAAATTTTTTTGAGTATTGTTACTGTCTGTCTTTCACTTGCAATATTATATGTTTGTATGTCTGTTAATATAATTTCGTCTCCTTGTGGGTGTAGTTTCAGTTCATCTATCCACATCCCATTTCTGCTCTAGTTTAAAGGCTAAGGTAACATAGACTTGCTAAGTGCCTGAGACTAGTTTACAGGCAATTTTAGCCAAACCTTACAGCATGCTGTAAGACATGGCCCTCCTAACTATCTTTTGAAATCTTATGGGAGTAAAAGCTGTTCAAAACCTCAGACCAGATGCTTTGGTAGGATCCAGCCTTTAGCTTGCAAATTACTCCAGGCAAGGATCTCCTTCCTGTTTGGCAACTTCCTAGAACACTTTTGCAGCCGGATACATAAACTGCTTATTATGTTGAGGAGGAGATACTCATCTGGGGTGATTTACCATTGCTCACTTTCATCCTCTGAGAATCCAGCACCATATAGAAGTTAGAGGTTATCCATGTCCTGCAAAGGGAACCCATGATGGAAAGTTTTTGCTGTAAAATCCTGTTTTCTTGCTTTCCTTTACTGTGACCAAGACTTACACATTCTCATGTGTCATGTTATACCAACTAACCTAAAGTCTGCTTACACAGTGAATATGGCAATATCTTGCTGTTAAAATGAATGGCATTTTAGAACCCGCCACCCTAGGGGCTTTGAGGTGTGTCTCTTGTGCTGGGGAGCAGTATAAAAATGCTTAGTAAATAAGTTTACTATTGCCTTTGCCCAGAAGTGCAAAATGATTACTTAGTCACCATTAGATCAGTGGAGAAAAAGAATCCCACAACCAAACAATAACTAGGACCAAAACCTCTGCTGTTCACTGACCTACATGTAAAAGAGCACTTGAAAAGCCATTATAGCATATGTATGCTTATTCCTTAGCAGAGCTGAATCCTTCACTTCTCAATTCTTCTCATCTCTTTGGCTAGGCAGAAGAAAAAATCCAGTGTTTTGGAACGCTTTGGCAGAGAAACTCAATGTCAGTACTTTCCTGACAGGCTTTTCCTACTTAGCTAAGCTCTTTTTTAATGGGGGATGGGAAGCAAGTATGACAAGTATTTTTCTTCTGATGTACAAACAGGTCCCTGAGCTAAAGCTGTGAATCCTGCTGTATGAAAAAGTGACATCAAGATGGCAGGAAAGCTGACATCATGTGCTGAAAGAGGAGTGACAGCAAGGCTGACAGAGAAGCTTAACTGGGCAGTCAAGTGTGAAGAAAGTGCAGCTGGACAGGTGTCTGTAGATAACAAGATGAGAGAAAAAAGTGCCAAGAACTAGTAACTGTCAGAAGAGGCAATCAATTTAATTTATTTATGTATTTATTTATATTTTTTTTGCTTGTCTTATTGCCCTGGAGACCCATGCATTTCTCTGGATTGCAGTGAAGAAACTGTTCTTGCTTTTACTTTGCCTTTGCCTCAGTCTTGCAGTCACACTCCCTTAACACTTGTTGTGAAATCTAGACTCTAATAAAGTCAAAGGGATTTTTGCCATCAAGTTTAGTGTGGCCAGGATTTTTACTCAGTTCGTAGGTCTGGAAGTGTCAGCAATGTTGGAGTTGCATAGACCAAGGTTAAATTTGACAACAGGAAGGGAACTTTCCCCACATTTCCCCCCAGTCCTCTTCCCACAAGAAAGATGTAAGCCACTGTTGAAAGACAGTTAATGGTCCTTAGTCAGATCAGTGTAAACAGTGTGAACTTGGAGGAAAAACACCAATTCTGCAAGGTATAGGCTAGATTCAGCCTGCAAACTCAATTTCTCCAGCTTGTAACCTACTCCCTGGAGTAGCTGCAGGAGCAGCTTGGGAATGAATTACATAGTAAATTCACAGTTTCTGGGAAACATGGTGCTAGTTTGCATGCCAGCTCAATGGAGAACTCCATGAACACTCTAGCTTGGCTATGTAAGTCGTAAGTGCTGGGGTAGAAGGCTCTCACTGGCTCTTAAAAGGAGGTATTTGCCCAGACAGCCAGAAAAAATTGGGAACTACTGATTTAGATCACAGTAAAAATTTCTTTTGAGATTCTTGTCTGTGCTTCCACCATTCAACCAGGAAGAAGTTGGGCTGCCAAATGAATTGAGGTTGAAACCTGTTTCTGAGCACATCTCTGGGTTCAGTAGGACATAAATGTAACAGATGAAGTTTTGACTCTTTTGAAGTCTATAGGAAAACTACCCTTGACTTTGATGAGGTCTGAATTTCATCTTTTTCCCATCACCTTCTTCTTCCCCCTTCATTTAATTCACCTCATAAAACAAAAACTGAGACGCATGTGTGTTTTTGTATAGCTGTCTAGATTCCTTTGAGCCATGCACTAGTGTACTGGCTCCATTTGAATGTACAAAAGCCAGCTATACATATACAATTGTAACTGTGCATGAGAAGATCCTCTACAACCTTAGGCTTCAACTTATGAAAATCTGATTCTGGAAGCTTTATGGTTCCAGGCTCTTTTAGGGAGAGTCAGGGAGCCAAAGGATGTGTCTGTGTGCTACATTTTGCAATGAGCTTTTTACTTGTGAATAAAACCTGCAAGATGCTGAGTGCTGCTGTTTGAAGGTAAAGTGGGATCCAATTTTGTGAGAATCCAATAATGAGAATCATGAGGATAAGAAAAGGCCTTAATTGACTCTGTCCTTAAGTTTTCTGGGGTCCTTTGAATAGATCTTCTAATGCATAAAAGAGCTTAACACACATTTTTCCTCTGTCTGGAGTCAGGGGGTGAATAGGCCCTGCTGCTGTCAGCCACGCAAGTAGCACAGACATCCTCAGAAGTTCTGCAGTTACTTGGCTTCAGACACGCGGAAGTTTTACCTGAGTAATTCCAGGGAGATAAGGCTCATTAGCTAATTATTTCTCACAACACCCAGGTCACACCCCTTCTGTAGCCAGTTGGGCACAGGTGTGTTGGACATGCAGATATGCACAAACATGCCTTTGTAGAGCAGCATCTCCCCCTCTGTGCCGTGGCTGCTGTGCCTGAGCACGTGTTGTGCTGCTATGCTAAGTGGGGATGATTTGAAGATACATTTTTGTTACACAATATAGCCACCATGCCCTGGGATATTTTATGATCACATCTTGAAATTCCCTACCTGTGTATACCTTGGTGTTCCAGATACTATGAGTTTATTATCCTACAGTAATCTGACACCTGTGTTACCTCACAGCTGTATTTGTGATGCATAAAAAGGAGCTTTTAGCACGGAATGTGCAATAATTAAGCTTTAAAAACATTTAATTGGGGGGAAAAATTGGAACAAGAAGGGACAAAGCTCCCCTTGCAGGTTTGAAGCCCACAAAAAGCAATGCTCTATGCTCCCTCTGCTGGCACAGGGGCAGCCAGTCCTTCCTTTCCTAGACAGACACTATTTCAGCATGAAAAAGACTTATACATTTAGTGGCACTGCTTTTGTTAAGTGTAATAAATAATAAGCCATTTAAGATTTTTCCCCGTCAGTCTGTTTTTCGGAAAAAAAGGGTTTGAGAAAGAAGCAAAAAGCATAGCTAGGCTGCATGATTCTGCATTTATACTTATAGCTAGTCTGAATACACTGCTTCTTGTTACATAAGCTACAGACAAATAGGGAAAAAGATATACCTAGAGTATCACTGATAGAGAACAGAGCAATAGCACTATATTATTCCTATTTTCAGTTTTTTTCTTTATTTGTTTGTTTGTTTCCCATGAGACTCATACCTAGGCTGAGTATTGCTATTCTATGACTTCTGTTTTTCATTCTTGCTGTTTTGGAGGTTCTTATGTTATTAATATAAGTAACCTATTTATTTAATTATTCAGTGAATATTAAGTAAGACTTTGCTTTTCCTTTAACAAATGGTAACACATGTTAATATTTCCTTTAGTAAATGACCATTTGCACTGGTTTAATGAACTGCAATTTGTCACAGATAATTTATTTTTTTAACTGTTGTGACTTTTAAAATCTCTCATTTGTGAAATTCTATTTATCTATTTTAACTGTCAAATTGAAGAGAAAAATTCTTTTCCAACTAGTTTTTTATGAAATACTTTTTGATGATTCTGACAAAAAATAATGCCAACACACTATTATTTTATTTATTACTTTTCTTATCTGGATATGCTTTTGTTTGCAGTCAAGCATTTGTGTTAGTGAACAAGAATGATAGTTTTTTCTAACTTTAGCTAAGAAACAGTGCAGAACCTTTGGCTAAACGACTTAACCATCACTGGTCAAGTACCTCTTGAGGAAGAAGTGCAAAGCTCCCTTTGAGGAATGGAGCAGAAGTGAGAGAGATGGGCAGACATTGGCTCTATAATGATGCTTCTGTGCTGTCCTTGCTGGAGAGAAGTGATTAAGATGCTGCCCATCAGCTGCAGTCCATTGTTCCTATTTTCTAACTCTTTTTTATCCACTTTGCTTCCTGCAAAGCAAGGATATAGCTGGAAGAAGAGCGTATTTTCAGACGGGAGATCTTTAACAACTTTGCTTCGGGAAAAAAAAGAATGCAGTAGGGGTTACTTCAGTATTATATAGAGGCTTTGGTGTAGTGCAGATGGGGAAAGCACATCTTATGCAGACAGGCATGGCTGAAGCCAACCTCAAGATTGGCCAAGGTCAAATTATCAATGTATACATACAGTACAGATCAAAAAACTCTTGGAAAAATTTGGGACACTCAGCTTCAAACAACGTTCTCGGCTACAGTCCCAGAATACTATGACTAATTTTGAAGGTTTGTCTTACTCTTCTCTCTCCAAAATCAATGACAGTGGTTGACACTATGACCAAACAAATTTCTTGAAACAGAATCTTTATTTAGTACAGAGACACTTCAAAGAAAACACATTTGAAACCAATTAAAGAAATATATGCATATCTAGCTTTTCCCTGAGGCTTATCTTTCCTTAGATCTGAAGGGTCTAACAAATTTCAGCAGTCTCCACAAACTCTCTTTCTCTCTTTCTCTTTCTCTTTCTCTTTCTCTTTCTCTTTCTCTTTCTCTTTCTCTTTCTCTTTCTCTTTCTCTTTCTCTTTCTCTTTCTCTTTCTCTTTCTCTT
The DNA here is from genome assembly GCF_024509145.1 of Vidua macroura. NCBI lineage: Eukaryota > Metazoa > Chordata > Aves > Passeriformes > Viduidae > Vidua > Vidua macroura. Next base: position 47,812,584 of record NC_071572.1, on the reverse strand, counting down.
TCTCTTTCTCTCTCTTTCTCTTTCTCTTTCTCTTTCTCTTTCTCTTTCTCTTTTCTCTTTCTCTTTCTCTTTCTCTTTCTCTTCCTCTTCCTCTTCCTCTTTCTCTTCCCCTTTCTCTCTCTGTTTCCTTAACAGCTCCTGATAAGTAACTACAGCACAATAAGAAATGTGTTTCCTGTTCCACAGTGGGACAAGACATTTAAACTTATATTCACAATTCACACAAAAATACCCCTCCCCCTTCCCAAAGATTATTGCTGAATAAATAAAAATAAATAAGATTTTGCACTTAAAAGAAGATGTAGTCATTCATACTAAGCAAAATATTTTCAATAGGCAAGCATATAGTGCTGGGATTCTTCAAAATGCTGCTCCAGTAGCTCATGTTGAATCAGCCCTGGTATTGCTCTGGCAGCTTCCCCATTACTGTCTGCTCAGGGGATTAGCTAGGACCTAGAAGGACTGAAGGGAAGAACTGCACATCAGTTAAGCAGAAGAAGACAAGGGAAGAGAACATGGGTGGAAGACCTTTTTTGAAGTTAAGCAGTTAAACAAAGAATAGTAAAATGAAGAAAAATGCAGTCTGAACTCAGATTGAGGCTGGTAGGTTATATAGCGTAAAACAAAACCTCATAGTATGAGCTTCTATTTAATTTGGAGGATGCAGGCTGATGAAGAAATTGGAACAGGGCTGGAAAAAAGTTTGTCTGAATTTAAGCCAAATGATGGACCAAAATACACAATTTCCTTTAGCAACCACAGGTTTAACGAAATGTGATTGAGGGCCCTGTTCTGAATGCAAAATGCAAAGGGAAAGACTATGTGAGAGTTCTCTGTTGATAAAGCCTATTGCACAGTCTCAGAGAAGACTGTAGTTCAGCTTCTGATATATTGAGTTGGGATCTGACAACTGTTCACAGTAGTGGTTTGAGTTAAGTGAGGTGAGTGGATGTTTGTACTTTCTCATGTACTGGGAGACTGTTGGTCTCTCTGGGAAAGAAGCAGCTGACGTTTCTTTCACTTAAATGCAAGTAGTTTTTTGTTTAAAGCTGAGAGAACTACTTGTGAATAATTTGATCAGAAATGTTACAATCCCACAAAAGATTTTCTGATAGGAAAAAGCTCCTTCTCCATTTCTCTCTAGCTTTAACAATATGATTATATTTTCTCTGCCCTGTCCAGTTGTGGAGGGGAGTGATAGAGCTGCTTTGGTGGGTGCCTAGCATTCAGCCAGGGTCAGCCCATTGCATATGGTAATTTCATTTCAATGACTAAATTGCAAACATAACTCCCCAGATCATTACTCCAATAATTTTATTTAGCAGCCTGATCAGTTGTACAATTTCCACAGGTACCATTCTGCTGGATCAAATATCAGTCTGTTATTGCATCCTGGGTTTGGGTTCAGATTAGGGGTTCTGATATATGTTAGTTAGCCGAGTTCTGTGTACCCCTATGCACCGCTGTGTTCTCCCCCCCGCGGTGGTCCGCTCTGCGTCTCTTACCATTGGAGCTCACCATGCCAGTCTGTGACCACTCCCCTGTCCACTCTGGAGAGTTCAGTGTCTGTTACCCCGTCCCCGCATCCCCGTTCGTCCCGGAGCCCCGTGTCTGCTCCTGTCGTGTCCCCATTGGTTACCCCAGTCCACGTCACTCCCCTGTAGCCTGCCCCCATTGGGCGAGGGGGGCTTCCACCCCCCTCGGCCCGCCCCCTATAAAATCCTGCGCTCCCCCCAGTCCCGGGGACATTTTGTCCACGCAGCGCCAGGGAGTGAGTCGCGGCTCTCTACCGCAGCTCCCTGTGGCAAATAAAAGCTCTTCAGCCAACCACGCGGACAGAGTGGACAATTCCTTCCCTCTTTGTCTCGCCCCTTGCGCATGGCAGCAGAACGCGGCCGGCCCACCCCAGTGCGTGGAACGCAGAAGCGCCCGGGAAGAGCGGCGCCCCGGTCCCACTGAGAAGCAGCGCCCTTGCCAAGCACTCCGGAGCTGCTCAGGACTGGGGAAAACAATGCAAAGCCACAGTCAGTCTCACAGGTTTGTGCCAAATTTTGGAGGAAACATGATCATACACTGGTTTCAAAGTCAGATAGTACTACATCTCACAAAATTAGACCAAAACCAAAAAATTACCTTTATACATGCACATTCAGAAGGCAAATCTTCCTCTACTGGTAACTGGATTTTGAAGTCATTCTGCAGTTTGCTGTAGCTGCTCAAGCATAATCTCAAATAAAATGTTTTGCATTCACTAAGCCCAGAGGGTCATGCAAATGGATTTTATAGACAATACATTATTTTGTTATGATACTTAATTTAGCATTATTTTTGAGTGCTCATTAGTAGCACACGCTTCATGGAACAAAGCCATCCAACTGATTACCTAAGGAATACTGTGGCCTATGGGCCAGTTGTAGTCCTCAGGACAACTACAACATCAGGTAAGAATTATTTTCCTTGAGAAAACATCTGTGATATAACCCATCCCACAGTAGTCAGGAAGTTGGGTAGCATGAAGGTGAATCAGTGTTGGGAGTCTGAACAGCTCAAATTATATGCATTGGATATGCACACCAGAAAAAATAATGGGTTTATCATGGGTAGAATGGATGAAGGATGATTCCAATCTTGCTGAAAATTGCCCCCCTAGCTACACCTATGAGAACCCTTGTACAAACATTTACCCAGGTACTGGATTTACACAGTGGTATGCCCAAAAATGAGATTTGAATGCTTGCACACATAAGAAGGGAGTCGCTGCTGTGCTAAGGCAGATGGACTATGACAGCACTTTTTCCTTTCCAAGAACAAGCTTAAGGTTAGTAATGATGAATCAGTGAAATCAGAATTACTAAGGAATCAGAAAAAGGCTAATGGGTTAAATTAATGTTTGCATACTGCAAAAAATTTTTCTATCTTCCTGTCTTTTTTCCATTTTTTCTCCAATTTCAATAGCATAAATAATCTCCCAGACACTTAACCTTATCTGTAGCTACACTGGAAAGGTGGAATTTATCTTCAGAAACTTATGGTTATTGTTAATGGAATATGGTTAATGGACAGAAGCCTGCACTTTTAGAGTATTTCAAATGGCTGCTACAGGTTAAGATGAGAGATATCATGCAAGTGCTCTCCAGTTGCTATAAAAGAAACCAGGATGACTAATTTGGAGGTAGATGTTTTTAAATACTGTGATAGCTTCATTGCAGAGCTCTCTTTATTAGTTCAGATGTAAATCATTGTCATTCAACTCCTGTCTCTAAGTTTCTTTGTAGCCTTGGATTGGGAAGCCTGATGATAAACTGGCATTTCATATAAGCACATTGGATTGCTGTATGTATGCAATATGTGTGCGTAAAACAGAAAAGACAAAAGGTATTTCTTTAAGTTCTGTCCCAGAGATACATACTGGAGCAATTAATATAATCTAGGATAATATTAGAGGGAATAATAATGCAACTGGGGTCATTAACCTCTTCTTTACACCTGCAGATGGGGAAACTGATTATTCCTTTGGACACTTTTGCTAGATTTAACCTCTGTTCTGCAGGGAGGTTTATCTTTTCTGTATGAGAAACAATATTGACTTGTGTTGCAGCGTGCTCGCTGCTGGATCAGCTGTCACCAGATAACAATGTAAAATTGCATACTGCTTACATGAGAACATCCTGTCGCCTGGTCTCCAAGAATAACTTTACTGCAGAGTTCATTGTTCTGCAGGGTCACTGCCAGTGAAGTCATGTGCTGCAGACCTCCAAGAAGAGGAACAGTTACACTGGTCCAAAAAAATCCACATTTAAGATTAAAAAAAAAACAAAAAACAACTAAACAAACAAAAGGGAAAAAAAAGTCCCCCCTAACTTCTCCTTCTCCCCCAAACCCAACCAAAAATACCCAAGCCAACAAAGCCCAGCAAAATAGCCCCAGTGGTGAAAATTGCACAGAGCAAAAATTAAGCCTGCTAAAGTAAAGAAACTTTCTTTTCTTGACAGCCTTAACACTCCCTTTATACTACAACTTGTAATCATATGATTACAAGTCATCTTTTTTTACTGGAGCCTCTGACATATTTAATATGCAGCATAGATTATGTTCTTTGATTTTCTTCTTGCTTGACATTTCCTAGGTGTTATTTCACACTACTGATTATGAATTGTTTGCAAACGGTGGCAGTTGTAGGTGTCACAGCTGTAGGGGTTAAGGTCTTGCCTGACTGTAAAGAAATTCAGTATATATTTATGAGGGGGAAGACACTGTAATTCATTTTTCTTTCCTCTCACCCACAGTGCTGTAACACTGAGATACTTGCTGCTTTAAATATTCTTTTAGCGTTGCTGTAACTACAAAAATAAGGAGCAAAGAAATAAAATGGCATTTTCTGTGTATTAGGAAAGAAGTGAGTGTTTATTTGTAATGGAAAGCACAGATATAAAAGTATAAAAGCACAGATATCTATTTTCTCATAATGGTAGTTAATTTTAATTTTTCTCTGTTTTTCATGGGCTCACATTGCTAATGAAATATATAATTGCCATAGTAGTATTTTATAAACATAGGCATATAGAAATGGACTATTTCTATAGTCTATATTTCTATTCTTTTTCTGAATCCATCATGAAATAGTTAATTTTAGATTACTGGTTACTAGTGAATAGTACTCATCATGCAGGTGTTACCTGAGTTGCAAGGTGAATACTATATGGTTTATATTATAAATTATCTAATAAAATAGTATTTTCCTTAAGAAACAGAATTTTACAAAGCTTAGATTTTTTTTACATTCATAGTGCTGAGTAATGCAGCGTTCTAATAAATTCATTTCAAATTGAGCAAAATGCATGAAATTAAAATTTGTAAATTTAGACTGGGTTTCTAAAAGTTTGATGTTACCAATTTTTCTGTCAGATCTACTAGTAAATGGATTATGTTGTCCTTTTCATTAGAAGAACATGATTCCTGGGAAGATAAAGCAGTTTGGTGTGGCATCAGAAAAAAGCATGGCGTACACACACACACACACACACACACACACACACACCACAGCCTTAGTCAACCTGAGACACAGGTCTCCTGCACATTTCTTCCTGCAGCTTCTAGCCAATATATTTGCTCCATTTTGGAGATGACAGGGCCCACCATGGTGACAGTGCATTGGCAGCAGTTATATCTTCCAGTAAAATTGTACCACATTTTCATTTATATTGATGGCTCCCTCATGTTCCTATGGTGGTGCCATTAAAGGTGTTAAGTAATTTATTTTCTTCCTGCTAAACAATACTTCTCAAAATGTACTCTCAATAGCTCACATCACTGTGATACAATCCAAAACTTCTGAGAGCAATTAGGATTATGTTTTCCCATTTCATCCCCTCTGATTGAAGAGAATAGACAATGACAATACCTCCTAGATCTTTTATTTTCTTACTTTGCCAATATTAACTTTTTCTACCAATATTGCTATTTTTTCTGTTGTCATAACCAGGCAGCATCAGGCATTTCTAGTAAGATATTTATTTCATTTACATTTCAGAGGGTATTAAAACTCAGTATTTTATGTTTTCCTAATGGTGGACCTAACATTCATCTTTGTTGATATTGTCCTTAAAGAGGATATGCTATTTTTACCATTCACGAAAAACAGACCTAAAATATTGTCATCTGAATTTTTGAATTTTCTTTTATTTTAGAATCAACTTCATGAATCACATGCATGCATTAATTCATCCTTCTAGATTTTGTAATATTTAGAAAACAAGGGTGACATTTGTTTCATATGACTTGAAGCATGCCCAAGTTAGATCTCTAAATCTAAATTAGGCTGCTTTTTATCCCCCAGGAGAAAAGTAGGTATCTCAGAAACCAACATTATAATGCAGAGTTTATGTCATGGTTTAACCCCAGCTGGAATTGAAGCCTCACAGAGCCTCTCAGTCACACAGCATTCCAGTGGGATGGGGCGCAGAGTTGGAAGGGTAAAAGGGAAAACTCATGTGCTGGGATAAAGACAGTTAGATAGGAAAAGGGAAAGTTGTGCACACAAGCAAAGCAAAACAAAGAATTCATTCATCACTTCCCATGGGCAGGCAGGTGTTCAGCCATCTCCAGGAAAACAGGACTCCCTCATGTGTAACAGTGACTTGGTGTTGTGGTTTAACCCCAGCCAGAAACTGATTACCAGGCAGCTGCTCTATCACTCACCCACCATTGGGTAAGCAAGAGAATCAGAAGGGTAAAAGATAGAAAACTTGTTGATTGGGATAAAGGCAGTTTAACAGGTAAAGCAAAAGCTATGCATGCAAGCAAAGCAAAACAAGGAATTCATTCACTGTTTCCCATTGACAGGTGTTCAGTCTTCTCCAGGACAGCAAGGCTCCATCACACATAACAGTGACTTGGGAAGGCAAACACCATCACTCCAAACATCCCCCCTTCCTTCTTCTAACCCCCTCACTTTATATACTGAGCATGATGCCATATGGCCTGGAATATCCCTTTGGTCATTTGGGGTTGCCTGTCCCAGCTGTGTTTTCTCCCAACCTCTCATGCACCCCCAACTCCCTCACAAGTGTGGCAGTATGAAAAGCAGAAAAGGCCTTGGCTCTGTGTAAGCCCTGCTCAGCAATAACAAAAACATCTCTATATTATCAACCCTGTGTTTAGCACAGATTCAAAGCATAGGCCCATACAGCCATTGTGGAGAAAATGAGCTCTACTCCAGCCAAAACCAGCACACTTGGAAAGACAAAAGCCATCACTCTGAGCATCCTCCTTTTCTTTCTCCTTACCCTAGCTTTTTATGCTGAGCATGACAGCATATGTATTGTAGATGTATGCTATGGGATATCCCTGTGATCATTTGGGGTCAGCTGTATCCCCTGAAAACTGCTTGTGCACCCCCAGACTACATGCTGGTGGGGCAGTGTTAGTAGCAGAACAGGTCTTGAGTCTGTGTAAGCACTGCTCAGCAATGATGAAAACATGTATGTATTATTAACATTATTTACAGCACAAATCCAAATCACAGCTACTGGAGGAAAAAATAAACAAAAACAAAAAGCAAACCTCTATGCCAGCTAAAATCAGGACAGGTAATTCCATGTTTGTCTATTGTGAAAAACCTAGAGGGACTGGCTCAGAGATATTGGTGCCTTTATTGCCTAAGATAGAACCTGTGAACTACACCCTAAATTTCCTACATTCTATGCCAAAGATAAGTCTCTTGATTACTCTTGATTCTTGAATACTTCAAAAGTACATAATGGGTCTCATCATTGGAACATGGTCCTTTTCTGGACCTGTTCCAAGCAATTGAGGATGAGTTTGGAGGGGTTGGCTCTAAATTGCTTGTAATATTTCTTTTCATGCTAAAAAAGATACACAGTTCAGGTTGGTATCTTCTTTTATTTTTCCACTTTAAATTTAATTTTCTTTCATTTTCCTTTCATTTGTAGAGTCTCTTTTGATCTTTGTACTTCTTTTCCCCCTTTGGTAGCTATATAAGTCCTTTTATTCTCCTTTTTCCTTTTTGGCCTATTCAGATTTAAGAGTCCTTGGATTCCTTTCCTACCACTCCTTCCTGTATATGTACTTTGAACTCTGAATAGCCCTTTTGAAGACACTCTGACCATCGCTTTGCCTTGTATCTCCTTTTTTTCCCCCTACAGATGAGTTTAATTTCTTTTGCAGTTTCCCCAAAAGTCCCTAATGTTTTTCTCATTTTTTCATTTTCTTTTTAAAGATAAGCATTTATTCATATCCCATATTCAGTATTTTATGTTCCCTAAAATGTTTCTGAAAGTGGAGTTCATTCCCTTACACAGTTTTTCTCGCTGAATTATTTTCTTCCTGTATTGGATTCAAGTGCTCTGATTTCATAGTTTCAGCTGAAACTTTGACCCAACTCTTCATCTTTAGCTTTTGGAATTCACGATATGTGCTTGACAATTTTGCATCTGTATGCACTATCTAGAGACTTGATCAACTAAAATGCAATCAGAGGTTTGTGCCTTCCTTGGCTCTGTTCCAGAGTACTGGCCTAAGGGATATGCATGAAATTATTGCTGTAGGAGTTTTTTGGTGTTTTTTTTTTTTTTTTTTTTTTTTTTTGTTTGTTTGTTTGTTTTTTGTTTTGTTTTGTTTTGTTTTGTTTTTGGTTGTTCTTGTTTTATTTCTTGTATACTTACCTGAGATTTTTACCATTTACTGTTGTCACTGTCAAAATGATAAAATATGTACTTTGAAAGCATTATATAGCATATTTTACACCTAGTGATTTTCTCTTCTCTGCCTTTCCCATACATACTACATCCTGTCTTTTCAACACAAGGGAATTATCCCACTAAGTTTCAGTTAGTCTTTCCAGATCATAATCTCCTTTATTTAGTACCTTCCAGTTGTTGCTTGCTTCCCCACACATTTGAGTCAAGCATTATGTTCATGTTATCCTTCATCTTTTGCTTCAGAATAATTTTAGTTTCTTGCCTAATTTGTATGTTGGAAGTACAAGCTGGATTATCCAAATTAAGTGAAAGCTTTCCCTTCCCTCCTTCTCCTGAAGGTTTGCAGCCTGCCTAACAGGCTCTGCCAGTTCTGAGCCCAAGAGGCTGGCAACCTGTCTGCATAAGGGGAGACAGTGTAATCCAAACAGTTGGCTGTGGCAGCAGGAGGCATTCCAGTGATCTGTGCAGTCAAACCCCTCCAACCCCATCAGATCTTTCCTTGGTTGGCTTACAGCGTTTTATTTTCTTCAGTTCCTCACTGTGCAGATAAGATTTTCTTTTCCTTACTGTCTGAAGAAACAGTTTCTTGTATTTTATATAAATATACTTTATTGGTGTCATTTGTTTCCTTAAGGAATACGATGATTAGAACTTCTGGAGCATTGCTCAATAAATTTAGCAACACCTTTGTTATGACAGTCCTTTTCATCCTGGCTCTCTATCATGTTTTGCTTATGTAATATTTTGAACTACTTTTCTTGTATGCAAATTAATCAGTTGGGACTGCTTATACTTTCTGTCTTTCTGACAGGTCTCTTTCAGTGCTTATGCTGCAGTCATATGTGGTTGGAACTCTTTTCTTCATATTGAAAAAATAACACACCTGTTGCAGGTGTTAGCACTGTTTCCACACATATTTCCCATCTGCTTTTCCTATGGGCTTTCTTAGGATTTTTGGCACAAGGCTTTGCTTTTCTCCTCTTCTATATGTGGGGTCTTAATTGACTCTTCATTTTATTTTTTTCTGGTAATTTCTTCTCTTGGTCTTTGTCCAGTCCCTGTTTCAGTCTGTCTTTCCCATTTGCACTTCATTTGGCTGTTCCCTTATCATTCATAGAATACATCTATTCCCCACTGGGTTTGTCCATGGAAAGGTCATGGACATAGTTTTGAGCAGCTGTTTCTTCCTGTTCTTCAGTCTGGTTTGCAATGTTGCAGCCTTTTACAACCCTTTCTACATTAGCTGCACCCATCCTATAGCTGATTCCTGACACTGCCCAGTTTTCTACCTTGGTTTGCCATGCCACCCTTTGCCTGAGGTGATCCTAGCTACATACACACATATGGCTGAAAACGTGAGAGGGGGAAAAGTGGAGGGGGGAAAACTAGACCTGTATTTTCCTGAAGATGCAGCACAGTCAGAGACTCATCTTCCTGCTGCAGCTATCTGGGAGGCTGGTCACAGCTTTCTCTTAGTTTGGGCAGATTTTGCTGCCAAATGCTGGGAGATTTGTTATAGCCATGGGTAATCAAAGTAAAAGAAAAGATAAAGATCCTTTAGCAATGTGTGCGTAATCCATACAACAGTCATCATAATACTTTGCTTTAAAATATTTTTTTCTGGACAGAAAACATGGTCTTGTGGAAGAGGTACAGCCATTTGGTTTGAGGACAGAACACCCCATGCAATGTCATAGTTACAGAATCATAGGATGGCTTGAGTTTAAAGGGGCCTTCAAAGGTCGTTTAGTCCAACCCCTCTGCAATGAATATGGTTCCCTCATGCATCTGTGAAGAAACAGTGGGTTTTCTTGGGTCAGTAAATGAAAAAGTAAGGAAAAAACCCCAGGCACTATTATTCCAGAGCCAGAAGGTTCCTTCTCTATATCATGTCCTGAGACATACCTCAACTGCTTTGTACCCCTGAAGGTGTTCAGGTAAGAGGGAAGAGCTGCTGCCTGCCTCCCTCTGGAATGGGTCCAGTCCTCTCTGCATCCTTCTTGTACCCATGTATAAATTACCTTGCTTAGGTAATATTCTCCATATGGCCATACTACTGCCACATGTAGCAGAGAATGGTAGAAATATAAAGAACTTCTCCCTTGTTCAAGGCTAATTAGGCTTGAGCAAGCTTTATAGGAAGTAGGTTTGGGGTCCCTGGGGTAGCTCTTTACATAGGTGGGTTATGGGGCCTTCCATAGAAAGTGCATATAGGTCACAGAGGCTCTGAATTCTGCTTTTTGCCCTTCAGATTCTTTGATGTGAATTGCTGGGATTGACTCCCTTCAGGCATGAATTCCTCACTAGAAGTCATGACGTGGGTTAAAAGTACTTTGTTTAAGCGAGATCTGAGCCCATTTCCATGCAAAGCAGGTTCCCTAAGGAGACAAAGGTATTCAGCCTTGTTCTCTGTATAGGGTGTTAATCAGAATATAATTTTCTAAAAACACTATCTAATTTTGCTATCTTGTATTGTTGACTTCTGTTGATACTCTGCTTTTTGGATGATATGCATTTTTATTTTTATTCATCATATTTTTTTCCCCATCTTATGGAATGGCTATGTGTATTTTACAGGCCTCTCTAAGATCAGGTTGCTGAGTAAGAGTTACAAAAAAGAATATAGCAAACATTTTAGAAGAGATTGTTGTCATTTTGTCAAAATAAGCCACAATCAAACATATTTATATTAGGTCAAAAATAGCATTAAAATTGGGGAGAAGGTAATTTTGCATTCTGATAGTAATTTTCCATTCTCAAGAAACAGAGTTGTTCAAAACAACTCAATCTCTACTCTCCTCACTAATGTACATAGAGTGTTTGATATTGCATTTCATTATGTAAACTTTGCTTTAATGCTTCTCATGACTTCTGCTCAAGTAACCCTGAATAAATGTAGTGTCTGGCACAAGATGCTATTCCTATGGCAATGTTTCAAAACTAGGGCCTTTGTGTTGCACAAGATGGATTTCTCAGTGACATGGCAGAGCCTCCACTTTAAATCTTCAATTTAGGAAAGCTGGTCCATCTAACAAAAGCCCAACATCCTACATGAACTTCTAGATGCCTACCCCAGGGCATCAAGCCAGCAATAAAGGATTAAGATCTAGTTATGAAAAGGTCTTGAATTGTTTTAGGGACTATATATGGAGAGCATTAGGGAAAGGTCTTTAGTCTTGTCTGTTTGTAATCTAAAATCATTGTGAAAATGCTTTCTTTACTTTGCTGGCATGGGCAATCAGAGAAGCAGGAGAGAAGGAAGGAAATGAGAGACTAATTATGCTTCTATAAATGTACTCCAATACCTTGCTAATGTGGCTGGTGGAACTTTTTCAAAACTGAAGTAGACAAATGTGGTGCTTGTCCAGCTGAAATTGGAAACTAACATGCACAAGGTTTGGTTAGAAGGCTCCAGGAAAGCTTGACTTTAAATGCATAGCTATACTGCATCATTTGCTGTGTCAACAGCAGCCAACAGAAGTGACAGCTGAAGCTGTCTATAAAATAGCACTGTCTTATAGGTTCTAAAATCTCAAAGAAATCCTTCATTCAACTCCATTGTATCTGTCCTAGGGATGATATGATATTCCCACCATTAGCAATATTTAGGTAGATGGTACAAATTGTCATTTAATACTAAATAAAAGAAGGGAGGGAAGAGAAGTAGAGTTTTGGATACTTTATTGTAGGCACTGCTTAACTGTTGTCTCAGTCCCAGGGTCTGGGAGGATCTCTCCCAACAACTGTTTCTGAGTCAATATGTGGCAGAGTTCTGGGTCTAATTTGTTCCAGGGACCACCTCCAAAAACAGTCACATTTTGTTTTGGTCTCTGGTGCTCTTTTATTTATCAGTATAGACATAGCCATTGGGTTTGGGTTGGCATGTGATATTATGAGACTTTTCATGACAATTCTGTTTCTCAGTGACTTCACCTCATCAAACATCAGCTTCAAAATCTAGCCTGTCCAAAACTCCATCTGCCCTGTTATATTTCCTCCATCCGGCACATCCAAAGTTCCAAATGTCTGTGATCTTCTGTTTTATAGAAATGATCATCTTGTGGTTTGTGTTTTCTGTTCTTGTTTTGTTTTGTTGGGTTTTTGGGGTTTTATTATTACCTATGCTTTGATTTTGTTTGTTTTTGTCATTGTTTGAAATTTTGATCTGAACTCAATACAAAAAAAACCCCAACAGAGTCAAGTTCCTTTTCATACATCTTTTTCATGTCTGTTTGATTTTTTCCACTAGCATGGCTTAGCCAGCACAAGTATACGCAGAAAAAAAAAGTTTAAAATACATTTCAATACCTTGCCTTATACTAATTTCTATTAGAAACATAAAATGCAGTAATTAAGGTTTTCAAGTTAAGATGTAGGAGTTTTACAGCATCCAGTTATTTTTAATCAAGTAAAATTGATTTAGGGGGAGGTCATACATCTCAAAGTTTAAGAGTATTTTATTTCCTTTTAAAGAAAGTTGAGAAACACATCTTTGATGGATGCAATTGTGCTTTGTAAAGGCCTGGAAAGTGGCCCAGTAAGCTCTTGCAATCAATGACCTTAAAATTATGTATTGGCATAAGAAAATTATGTATTAATGTGAGAAACATAAATATTGATAGGGATTCTATGTAATGGACAGGATGGTTTCCGTAGTTCTTTTGGGAAGGGAAAAGTGCACATGGTAGCACTACCTGTCCTCACCAATTTCCTGTTTGTGTAGTCGTTCATGGCACTGGGATATACAGTGGAAAGTATTCACAGGCATTGCCACCCTTAGGTATTTTAGGAAAATACCTTTCTTCAGAATTTCACAATTTCTTTGTTTGAAATGACACATATTTTTCTTCAGAAAGGAAGGAATATTTGTCCACTACAGAGAGGATAAGGCTACTCAGTCCATTCAAACCGGTCTTTGAGCTATATCTGTTTATTTTTGGCATCCTATGGCTGTAAGACTTAACCTGTCTCTTACAGTCCTACTTTGTCTAAGGTTCAGCTGCTTTTTTTTGCAGTCTACCATTCTTTGTATTTTCTACTGACCTTTTAAAATGTTACGTTATGTTATCTAATGTGCATAGTTCCTTTTCATTTTTGTACTTAGATGGTAATCAGGAATTAATTTGTACCTGTGATATCAGAAAAAGTTTTCTTACTGACACTTACGAGCACATGCTGGACAGTAAATATTATGAGGAACATTTTGGAGCTGCAAATGCTCTTCAGTAGCAAGCACACAGCAATCACAAATATATTCACCAACAATCCACCAAAGCTCTTTTGAATGTCATGGCAAATCTCTAGCTTTAGTGTAAGTGGGAGGAGTGATCTATTCTTATGTGCGAAAGAGTTACACTTTGGTCAAATTATCTATTATTTTGGTTTTGAGTTTTTTGATTTCAGAAAATATTTAGGGCATGTTGAGAAATAAACCCTTTGTTTGACAAAGGTGCTACACAGCAAATCATATCCTTCAGGATTTCACACTTGAGAATTTTTTTCTATCTGAATTTTACTAAATTAATCAACTATGTCAAACAATTACCTACCTACTGAGAAGTATATGGAGGGATGTGATAGGTTCAAGAGTAATTAATTAAAATATGTAAGAAGATCTCAAAATTATAGCCTTCGGATTAATAATTGATACAAATTCATGTATTTCACACATTTGTATTCATAGTACCTCCAACCCCGGAATCAGTGTTTCTGCAAGCCATCAACCTTATAATGTAATGCAAAGGCTCCAATTCAGTTGATATCAATAGATATCAATTGCTCTGAAAGTCTGAACTTTTTTCTGCATAAAGTTTATATTTTAAAAAGGGCTGGCATTGTGCAGTGTTGACAACACAACATGAAAAGTCCTGCTGAGCTTGTCTATACACGTTTTGCTGTGGCTGAGCATAAAATTCTTTGCTGTGCAACTGAATGAATATCAAAAGACAATATGAATACATGTAGCAGAGAAATGAAGTGCTTTTGAAAGGACTTTCCTCCGAATGAAAGAAAAACAAAGCAAGATTAGCTAAGAATCAGCAAGCTGGTTGTTTTTTTCCCTACCTTGGGTGGCTCTGAGGTTTGACTGGGTGCCAGTTAACAAATTAGGTCATTGTTATGTTACTTCTGCATATGGAATAATTCTTGATAATTGTATGGTCTGTCCACACATGTGAGACTGATCTTAATTTCCATCATCCTTCTTTCTCATTTGGGGAAAGAGTTTTTACTGTCAAAACAAAATCTACTGATGCAGATTTCACCCCCCCCCCACCTCCCTCACCCTCACCAAATAAGAACAAATGAAAAGGAAAGAGCTTGTCAGAAGTTATTTCATTTCAAACCACTTCTCGTCAAAAAGAATAATAAATAAACCTGAAAACCAAGTCTCAATCCTCTTAGGCCTGTTATGTTTCAATTAGAGGAAAAGGACACAGTGTAATTTTCAGTGACAGGTAGGTAAAAAACTTTTTAGAAATTTAAAGAGCTAACCACAATGTATTAAAGTAAACGTATATATATATTATTAAAAGAATATGCTTATTTCATGGGCCTGGGTTCTCTTGGAGTATGGAGAACCAAATGCAAAGCTCCAAAATGCTACTGTTAGGATCAGGTAGTGATTTAGGGTCAGGCAGTGATTGACACATATTTTGCACAAGATGATTTAGCAGGAACTCAGCTTCCTCCCCCTGCTTTTCAATTTTTAGCATCTATGAGTTTGCCAAATGGTGTGCATTGATGATGTCTATATTTGGTCCCCTTCTGGATCTCCTCCTTTCTCAAGTGCTCCCAGCTTCTCATGTGTTCAGCAGATTTTCAGCCCCCACCACCGGCACTGCACAGCCCTATGCTTCCACATGGCCACCTGGCAGGGAGACAGGCTATCTCCCATTTTCATCCCCTGCTCCTCCTCTCCCACCCAGATAGACCAGCAAAAGAGGCAGAGGAGGAGAGGGAAGGGGAAGTGGTGGCTGGCAACAGTTCCTATAGGAAGGTCAATTAAAGGCTGAGAGTTGGGAAAGAAGGGATTAAAGAGCTGACTGGGCTGTGATGGTGTGTAGGGAGGAGGGAGCTGGTGGCGGCTTGGAGAAGTGTAAGAGAGGAGGGGGATGTGAATTTGGCCACAGGAAGATTGAGTGTGCAGTAGGGAGGATGAACCACAGGAATGGGGACTTTGGAAACATAGTGAAGGCAAGATGATTGATGATAATAACTGATAATTTAAGGAGAAGTATACACAGGAATAGGAGAGCAAAATAAGACAAAGTATTAGGGTTTTTTTGTATCCCCTCATATGAGACAGCCCCTGCCACACTAATCAATAATTTCAATATAGTAATTTTTGTCTGATTGTCATATAAGATGTTAATAAGTATGTTTTCTGTAAATTATAAGTTAGTTATGTCAAATGGGGAGAGAAGGTACCTTGCAACAGAAAAACTCAAGATGTACACTGCAATACACATGATAGTGTGTACAAACCACATATTTCCATATGCTTTTTTTTTAATTGTCCCTTCAAATCTTTTTCTCATGTATGTCTTCTCAGTTTTTGTACCATATCTTATCTTTTGCATGCACTCTCAGAAGAACAAACATTATTTCTATACAGCCAAAGAAAGGATTACCAAAGACAAAGCTGAAGATCTGAATCCTTTGTTACAAGTCAATACATGTATCTATATATTTATGTATAAATATTTATATTTCAGTGTTATAGGCTGCTGTGAGAGGGTTGTATAGATGATAAATCAGGCTTGTTTTAGCCTTTGAAACATGACTTTATTGGATTGGTATTTATAGACAAAGCACATTTCAAATGATTAATTCCTTTTTTGTTTGTAAACATTATTATTACATTTTCAGAGCAGTTATTCCTTAACAATCCTATCTTAACTTAAGCCCTGATAGTCTGCAGTAGTTCTTTGGCTCTTTTCCTAACTATGCCAACCTTTCCAAGGTACATGTGCTATAGAAAGGACGACACTCTAGCAATCTGAATGCCAATAAAACCGGAGATCTCTCCTTGTTTTGACACAGTAGACAGAGAATGGGTGAGCTTGGAGAAGTCACAGTGAGTTTTTCTGGTTTGGCTGTACTGTGTTGGATTAAGAAACTGCCACCCCTAAAAGCTCATTCCTAGTCTCCCTATTGTATTTATTTGTCTAGAGAATTTGAGATTTATTGATCTAGAACAAAAAAAAAATTGCATGATGATTTAGTGTACTCACCAGAGGATGGGTGTGCTCACATCCTGTCCCTCTTTAAGGCTTGTTTATACAAAGAGTAAAAAAATGTATACTCACAGCAATAGCAATTTCCGTTTCTACATATTGGGGCTGGACTGCAGTTTATTCTCAGAAATAGTAATGGTTTTGTCATCCGGTTTAGTTTCACTAAATCTTCCCATTTTTGGAAAATCAGGAAGAGATACTCATCAGCCTTGCTTTTTTTGGTTTATTTATTGTTGTTTTGTCCTATAAGAATATTCTTTAATACAGTTGTAGATGTTTTCTGAAGGGACTGCAAGTTACTCAGAATTTATTGTCCAGTATGTCTGCATGAAAGAGCATCTTTACCTTCATTAATGAAGTCACAATGCAAGCTTGTGGTGTTAATGTACAAGGAAAAGAAGCATTTCTTCTGACACGAAATAAATGCATTTAGGCCAAAAGATCTGTTCTGGAAATCCATACAAAATTACACACATGCTGTGCAAGGTTTTTGTAAATGAATAGCGAAGGTATTTTTTGCCATGACATTTGTGCAAATGAAACGGAACAAACCATGGAGATGCTTCATCCTCCACGTACACTGTCTCAGAAGGGTGTGTTACTCTTCTCACTACAGCTCTGCATTGTCTCGTCCCTCCAGGGACACAGCTGATACTAATCTCTCACCTTGTGCTGCAGTCAGACAGAAGCTTTATTAATAATGACAATGGCACATCCTTTGCAGCGTCTTCCTGCTTCACTTGGAGCCTTCTCAGATGTTATCTTCATTGTTTCATAGTAGCTATAAATACAAAACTATTTGCAATGAATTGTTTCCAAACAATTAATTACTGAACTATGAACTAAGTTTATATTGGCTTTGTTACTCCCAAACTCAAAACTGAGAGCCGAATCAGTTAGATAAATGCAATTCTTCTTATTTAGGACAGGAAAGATAGCTGATCTATCATCATGGAGTCATTTTCATGTGCAAAATGTGAGGTAGCATCTTGGACAAATGTGCCCCTGGATAATTTCAGGTTGGAATACAAGCACTAACTAGAAAAACCAAAAGACTTGAATTTTTCATTTGGTGATTTTATTTAAATTAGATTAATAACAATTAACATACATCCTACACCTTTTGTTGTTTGTAAGTCTCAAAGGAGCCTAGAAGTGGATAACACTAAACATATCAAAAAATGGAGATGACAGAGATTAGTTTACATGCCCAAGTCACATTGCTCTTCAGTAATGGACTGTCAAAATTAGGTCTTTAACTGCTGAGACAGGAAATTTCCACCTCTTTGGTTATGTTTAAGGGAGGTTGGGGTTTTTTGGTCATAGGCCTCAACAAAAAGACTAAGTATCTTAATAACAGATATGAATGAATGCAATTAGGTAAAAGATATGTTTAACCTAATAAGGTCTTCTCTTTAATTGGGAAAGGATCAAGTTTAATGTATTGATTTTTAATTCTGTAACCCAGAGTTCATAAATTTGACTAGCATTTAACTAACTACCAAAATTGTTAGTGGTATATTCCTTTCTGTAGCTCAGATAGAAATTAGAAACCTTGGTCTGTGAAAATTGTATATAATTCTGGTTACCCAAAAAAATGTAAGAAATATGGTATTCTACAAAATACGGTATACTGCAAAACATGGTATACTACAAAGTAGTAACTCAGGCTTTTCAGATGAATTTGAACAGCAAAAGGGTTTACTGGAAAGGATATTTGTGTGTAAAATCATGTGCAAGGGGGTGAAATTCCTAGTTCTCTGCCAAAGTAAGTTTTCATGTGATGCCCATGCCATCTAAAAAAAAGTTATTTTTGATGTGTGACGTAATAGAGACTGAAGTGATGTTTCTTCTTCTGGCATGGTTGTGCTACTGATCTACTTTGGTTAATCTGAGAAGCATTTTATTCACCATTAAAACGGGAATGCAAACATAGGGAGGAAAAACCTGAAGTTAAGCACTGCAGCAGAGTCAGACTGGCACAGAAAATGAAGTGCTGAGGCAATGGTGATCCCTGACACTATGCGCAAACCTAGAAACCTTTCATTGCTAGTCGTAATAGGATTTTTTTTTCCCCTCCTTAATTCCTGTTTAGCACATTCATATAAACAAGTGGTTGAGGAGGAAGGAGATTCAGGAGATGGAGCCATCCCAGAGGAGCTATCAGGAGGACAAAAGAGATGATGGAATTCCCCAGAACTCCACCCCTCATTCCTTTCACAGACATGCAGTTTTCTGTCTCTCTTTTCTTTTGGGAGGCAGGTTGCCAGGGATAAGGCAATAGTAATCCTACTGCCACTGTGGATGCAAAGTGTTGTGTTTCTTAACTTTCACCATGGGAAGGTAAAACTAACCTTCAGTCAAACACTGTGGTTCAATATTTGGTATTTTAAGCAAAAGGGTTTTAGCAGGGTCCAGTGATTTTGAGACTGAGAAATATCATATCCCAAAGTACCAAGCAGCCTTTCATGAAGACAGTACAAAATGTTACTCAGAGCTTCAGTAAGAGGCACAGAAAACCCTTCAGAAAACATCCTTTCTTTCAGCCCCAAACCTTTGGGATCATGAGCCAGGGCATCTTAAAGAAGCTGCTAACCTCAAACTGCTGAGGGATGAAGGCAGGCAACAGTTAGAGTATACACATGAGGAAATGATGTCATGCAGCACAGGAGATATATCCTAACCATGATTGTCTGCATCAGACCCTTCTCTTGAAGACATCAGCATCACCAGCACTTCTTTTAGTTCCCTGAGAAATATTACTGACTCCACAGTGTCAGCCAGAGAGAAACAGAAATCCAATTTCCTGTTCCAAGATGAGGAACAGTGGTTCAAATGCATTAAGCTCCTGCCTAGATTGTATCTTGCCAAAAACTTAAGATTAATTATTAATTCTTCCTCATTAAGTGCAGAATATGTGCTTGGTGGTCTGGAAAGCCAGAACCTACAACTAATTGCTTTCAATTTCCATACCAAACCCTTCAACCCCCATGCTTTCCTATCCCATTGAAACTATGTTTGAATGAACAAGGTAATTTCAAAGACAAACAATTTACATAAAAAGATTCTGGTGGATATAAATATTTAAATTAGAGTTGTCTCAACTGGATATAGAGAGGAGAACTGACATGAATATACCTGCAAAAAACAGTAAATGGAAACAAAGGAAGGTAAAATTCTATAGTTGTATATTCATTGTGTTCATAAAGTCAGTTCCTGGTTATAATCATTATACTTTGATTGTTATTTCTGGTTTGTGAGAATAAAGAGAAACTAAATTTTAACAATAGAGTTTGGAAAGAAAGTGAGACATCTGTGGTCTCATTGGGATCTGAGTAAAGCCAGAGTGCGCTTTCCATTAGCTTGAATTTAATAGGATCTAAATTTGATTTAATTTAATTCTCAGTTTTGCATTTTATAATGTAGTTAAAAGAGGCTCCAAATTTGAGATGATAAAACATTTCCAAATATGATGCAGCTAATATTCAAATAATGCCTATCCCTAGAGGTATGTTACAGTGGTTGACAGAGATGTCAACAGAAACAGCTCTCAAAGCTTTCTGATATTTAGAATGGCTTGTTGGTGTGGTTGCTGCAGCTATTCTGGAGTTGCAGCTAAACAGGTCTTTCATTGGCAAAGTGTTGTATTGTGTTTTTATATCTCTGTAACAGTTCTGTAATGGTTTGCCCCTTCACCCCCCATTTTCTCCCAGTGGTTCCACCCTGAGCTTTCCCGCCTTTCCCTCAATGCCAATCTCCCTGAAAATGCTCAGTCATTCCCCTGTCCCCTCCCTGGTACCCTGTCCATCACTCGGCTCCTCGTCCCACTCTCCCAGAATCTTCCACATCGGGCGTTGAGTGAGTGGACGAGGGCCAGGGGTCCCTCCCTTAAACTTCCCCCATTGGTTTGTGTGTCTGTCTGTTTTTCCACCTTCCATTCTCCCAGATCCCCCCACTGGTGAATGGGCGTTCCTTCCCCCTGGTTACCGCCCCAGTATTTGAGCTGTTGCGAAAGCCTCGAGGGCGCTTTCGGCTGTCAGATAAAATGGCATTAGGGGCTCCTCGGAATTCGGATTAAACCTGAGACTTTTTCCCCAGCCTTGAGTCGATTCCCTTATTGCCTCCTCGGATGTCACCTCTCCTCCATACAAGGCAGACTGTAGCGCTCTGTCTTAGCCGCTCCCTGAATCTTCTTGAGAAACAGATGAGTGTCCCCTGCAGCTGACCATGCCTCGGCTGGGCAGGCGAAGCCAGGGAGCTTCAGGGTGGGCATGGTGGCAGCAAAGCTTATACTCATTTTCCAGACACAGGAAGTCATGCCAGAAGATTTTTTGGCATTGTAAGTCAATAACCATTAAGCATTTCTGTGATTTGTTTTGTGTAACTCATTCAGTGAAGTCCCTGTCTCACCTACCACTCTGCAGTGTCTGTAGCACAGGTATCACTGTTTTGGACAATGGAAAGTAGGGCCCCATACCAGCTGTGCCAGGCACAGGGTGTCCCCAGAACATGGAAGTGTGTGACCTGGGAGCAGAGTGTTAATGCTTTCTACAAATATCAGAGAATCCCAGATGTCCATCTAGAAAAATGCTGTCTCTGACTGCAGCCTCTTACCATGTTCCTACTTTAATTGTAATTTGTAATCATTCAGTGCAGAAAAAAAAAAAAAAAGAAGAAATAAATCTGTTTATTTTCATTGGTATAATAAGGTTTCATAGAGATTTAGCTATTTAACTAATAAGGAATTAATAGCTATAGAAAGTTCACCTCAGTAACACAATTGCAAGACAATTTGAAAGAAATAGTCTGAGAGTGTGAGAGACAAGCCTGAGTGCTGGTAGTTACATGGAAAGAGAGTCTGATGGAGTTTTGCAGTAGGTTGCAAGAGGAGAAGTGCAGCTGCTGTGGCCTGCAATGTCTTTTCTGACTGAAATAGAATATTCAGAAAAGTGTGCTGAATATACTCATGTCACTGCTCATATGTGCTGCAGTTACTTCTTGGTTGTGATGTCATAAAAATAGCAGGGAAGTGTGATCCATATCCCTGTCATTCTGCATACATACATTTTGCAATATGGTAAGAAGGAGAATGCAAGCACACTGAACCTGGCATATTAAGCTTGTTTCAATTTTTTGCTATATAGAGAGTGTAAATTTGGGAAAAAAAGTGCCTAAAACCTGTTTTTAAGCTGTAATAACGTGGTAGTGGTAAAACTATTTTGCCTGCTCCTTTTAAAGGAATGCTTTGTTTTAGAACATCGTCAACTGAGGACATGTTTCTAATGCAATTTTTTTATCCGCTTATTTTTTGGGGGACTGCAACATATGTTTTTCCTCTTCCACTTTTTAATATTTTGGTCTCTGGTGAATACACATACAAAAACTTCCTTCCTTTAGTTAGAGTCCACAAATGAAGAGCTTTTCTTTCTCTGATTGCAGATTAGCCTGCCAAGAAACAAACTCTAACTGGAGAACATCACTTTAATTTATTTATGGGATACAGATGACAAGGAAGTCTGTCCTCTTCTCAGGCTTTTTGGAAAGCTTTCGGCTGACCCAGCCCAACAGAGTTCATATGGCAAAGGCAAACTATGCCAGGAACCAAAGCCAATAGTCACTGCAAACCTCTGAACCAAAACATTCCTTTAGTGCTTGAATTTCACTATAATTTGTGTAGATTCCCTTTTTGTCAATGAGGCTTGCAGTGTATAACTAGCTTAGTGCAATCAGACTAAACAACTGCACTATTCATTCAGCAATTAGATGATAGCAGTAATGCATGCTTTATGGTTTCCGTTCTTCATTCTTTCATTTCTTTTAAAGTCCTTGGAGACAAACCCCGAGATGTTTGGCAAAGAGGAGGCTCTTGTTGAAAGATATCTTTTTTTTTTTTTTTTTCCCTTTAATGTTGTTAATAAGTTATATTCTCAGAAGCAGAACATCAGATCTACATAGGAAGAAATGATCAGCTGGAGAAAAAACAACTCTACAGTCATTTATATAAATGAACATTAACTTTCATCTATTTCAATGCTGGAGGAAGAACTTTTTCTTAATCACCATCAGCATATGGCTTAATTTAGAATAAAATAAGTATATTTTGAATGCAAATAGTTTCAGCAGAAATATAGTAAGGTATGTTTACTCTAGAAATTACTTGGGGAGGGAGTAGTGCTAGAAGTGGAGAATTTTGCTTTTGTTGCAGAAGATAAATCTTTGTGAAAGGGTAGGTTTCAGTGCTTCAGCTTTCAGTTAGAAGTTTAAGCTTTGGCCAAAATCAACTGTGATTTTTACCCTTTCCTTTCTGCACATAACTTCTCTGTGATTGAAAAATAGGGATATATATGTGTGGTCAATGACATTGTTAGTGATCCTATTAACAAAGGGGCAAAGTTTATCTTTGTCTGTATTAAAAAAAACCAAAAAAAAGTTTAGCCATGTCAGCAGAAATACTATACTGCTTAGGAAATGTTTTCTTCATATAGTTGGAAAGTAAATGGTCACTTAACTACTACCTTTGCAACTTCTTATTCTGGCAATTCTTCCTTTGTTTTGTATCAGCTTCTGTGTGACCTCAGACAGATCAAATAAATTCCCTGTGCTGTAGCTTCCTTATTTAAGGGCTAATCCAAACCCCATCAAACTCAATATTGACACTGAGAGATTAAGTACTGGCAGATTTAGCTGTTGTAGCTTAAAACATTACAGCACCCAGATGTCTTTGCTATCTCTTTTCAAAGGATTACTTCCCCAACAGGAGGCAAGGAAGGATAGGATATGAGCCATATGTCAGTCACTATGATTTGCCATACAGAATACTGGATTAAATTGCAATGAAGGTATGTGCTCCTTAATAAACTGAGCTATAAATGTGACAGTTGAGGCACAGATTCATATCCTGTTCTGTTGTTCTGCAATATTGGTGATGACCTAAGACAGATGACCAAGTCAAAAACATAGATTTTTGACTTGGTCATCTCCTCTAGTGATAAACATGAAAGATATCTGCCAGAGTTCTGAAAATCCTACCTGCATACTTTAAGAATGTTGGAAAATACTGATTTCTTTAAACAGCTTGAAGATCCTGATAAAAGGCAATGAATAACATTAAAGAATCATTGTACATCTCAAGGGAAAAATGGTTACATTTAATTTTGAAATGATGAAAGGAAAATACATGGAAAAAAGAAATCTCCAGCTGCCTCCAAGTACATTGGATTTCTCTTCATACCACTTAAACTGGTTTCCAAATATGCTGTTGTGAAACACCTTTCAGCATAAGGATAGTCAGTTTTCTCACAAAGACAATCAGTCATGACAGTATGAATGTTTTTGACGACTTGAAATGGAAATAGAGAAAGATAGAGAAATGAAAAGCTAATGGGGAGCTGGCATTCAACCACAGAGTTGAAATACCTTCTTAATGTTGGGACACTCCTCAGAAGCTGCTCTAGTTCCTCTCTAATCACCCACTTGAGTTCAGTGAGCTCAAGGTCACTTCTTTTAGATATTTATTTATTTATAAAAGGTCACCTTTTTTAGATATTTAGCTGAAGTGCTCATGATTAGAATCTTGTTGCCCTGGGTTTCCTGTCTTGTCAGTAGTAAAGGACAGATGTTCAGAATTAACTGGCTTTCTCTCTATGGTAAATGTGTGAAGAAGGAGAAAGAAGTGACAAGAAAAGAGGAAATGGCCTCAAACTGTGTCAGGGGAAGTTTAGACTGGATATTAGAAGAAGTTTCTTCAGTGAAAGGTGGTTAGGCATTTGAACAGCATACTCAGGAAAGTGGTGGAAGTGTTAAAAAAATGTGTGGCTGTGGCATTTGGTAACATGGCTTAGAGGTGAACATGGTGGTGCTGGTTTATGGTGGGATTTGATGGTCTTAGAGAGCTTTTTAAACTTTAATACTTCTATGCATTATGGGGAACTGGGCTGTGGTCTGCCTTTTCTCTACTGAAACCTTAGAGCAGCCTTATTGTTACAACAGACAAATTTAAGCACTGTCTTGCCAAAGGCTGAATAGTTCAGAGTTTTTGTTTTCAAGCCTGAAGCTGCAATCTTTATGCAAATTCTTCATATTACTTTTACTTTATTTGCACCAAATGTAATATGATATTGGTAAAAGTAGCAGGGCATAATGTAAATGGTACCAAATCATAATAGATGGCTAACAGTATGGGATCAACACAACATTGGTTTAGATTTTACCAAAAAAAGAGAGAAATTTAATGCCCACTGCACAGAAAATCAATAGAACTAGTGACATCTGCATGTTAATTATTTAGGCCTGCCTTGCAGTAGTGGATGGAAATTAAAAATTTCAGAAAACTGTAACTAGTGACTAGATCATGCACCCTACTTAACCTGAGAGAAAAGAGCAGTTCCAGAACAGAAATAAGTATACAAATTCTCCCACATGATGACTGTATTTGTTCAGTAAGTACAGTTCTTTAAACACAGGAAAACACAAATGGGACAGATGTTTCTGCAGCTTAAGGCTAAGGAAAAAAAAGAATAAATTTATGCGAAATTATCTTGTGGGAGAAAAATTAAATGCAAAATGCACACACACAAAAAAAATCCCCAGTGATATGGAAAATATACTGTTTATTTTACAATAGAAACATTCTTACTGGTAAGAATATGGCATTGGTTGGGTTACGGCTGTAGTCAAGTTTTGGAAATAAATGTGTGGTTTTAGAGGATATAGGCTATCATGCTGCCTTTGAGCTTGATGTTTTTCACTTCTGGGACATAAACAGTTACCAGTAATACATCATGAATAAATTTACTTTATTTGTGCTTCTTAGAGAACAAATTTTTAGTGTGTCATTATTTGAAGTTTGGTGTAAGTCTCAGTTGAAACATTAAACTTCTTATGAACTGGAAATCTTGGAAATCCTTCAGAGGAAGGCTTTTATTTATGATATTGTAGTCAGTGTTTCCATTATTTCCCCTTGTTTTCAGGGATTTATAACTTAGTTGTAAAAAAATCATTCTGGTCTGAAATTTGGCATATGGGATTGAACTCAAAGAATTACGTTTCTGCCCAGTTTGAAAATAAGTCTGATCACACATAAATTGAAGGATATGGAAATGATTAAATGTATTCTTTAGGGGTTGTTTTGCTTTATTATTATGTTGCATTGCATTGTACCATTTTCTACAATTAATCCTGTATTAATAACTGTATTTCATTCCACATTCCTGTTTCTTAGATAAAGAAAAGAGTGATTACAGCTGTGTTTCCCACTGAAATGTAGTACAGTTGAGTGTTTCTGTAGCTGCTAGAAAAAATGGTGGTTACATTTCCTGAGTAGCATAGCTTGCTGGTTTGTTGCATAGATGAAATCTAAGCAGATGAAATGCCAATAGAAGGAGAACTTTTGCCAGCTAGACATTGCCAAAAGCCAAACAGCCAACAATAAATAAATATGTAAATAAATAAATCCCCAAATTAGAAAAGAAAAAAAAAAAAAAACAACCCCAAACCCAAAACAAAGCTCTAGATGCTACTGAATAGCTTGGAGGCAGCATAGCTAAGGCATTCTAATTTCTGCAGTCAAGTATGGGATAGAGTTATACCATACATTTTTCATTATTTTCACGATCTCCAGTTCTGTTCCTAACTCAGAAAATTACAACCTTTTCACATTCCTGTTACTGTCCCATTGTAACATCACAGTAATGATGATCAAGGGGAAAAAAGGCTAGTTTTTGAGATTAGACGGTGTTCACATCTGTGCAGAGAAAATTCATGTGGCCAGAGCTCAATTAAAGTTGAAGCTGCCCAATACTGTGGGGGACAATAAAAATAACTTTAAAAAAATATGTTAATAGCAAAAGACAGTCCAGAGATTGCATTGGCCAGTTTCTTGATGAGGATGGTCACCTCACAAACAGTAACACAGACAAAGATATTAACCTATTAGAGATCATTGAAAGAAGATCCATTAAGATGGTGAAGGAGAAGCTGTATGAAGAGCAGCTGACGTCACTTGGTTTGTTCAGCTTGGAGAAGAGGGGGCTGTGGGAGGAATCTCATGGTGGTCAGGGGAGACATCTATCCCTTCTTCCTGGTGACCAGTGATAGGATCCATGTGAATGGCACAAAGCTGTGTCAGGGGTGGTTTAGGTTGGATATCAGAAAAATGTTCTTCACCCAGAGAGTGGGTGAGCTCTGGAACAGGCTCCCCAGGGAAGTGGTCACAGCATCAAACCTGACAGCATGCAGAAGTGTTTGAACAATACTGTCAAAAACATGGTGTGGTTCTTGGGACTGTCCCATGCAAGTCCAGGAGATGGACTTTGATGATCCTTGTGGGTCCCTTCCAATTCAGGGTGTTCTGTGACTCTGTGACTGTTCAGTATTAATAATTTGGGGTAAAATATCTGAATCGATAACTAGATATTGCAAAATGATAAGAAAAGGCTGAAATAGAATTGCAGAAAATCAACACCTAATTTTGGTACATGTCTATGGATAAAGGAATACAAGAGAATAGAAATGTGCACATATAGAAAGAGGGAAGAGGAATGAGAACAGTAGTATGTGGACTAAGTTATGGAGGATGTGGTTAAACTGTCAGAG
Organism: Vidua macroura; assembly: GCF_024509145.1. Taxonomy (NCBI): domain Eukaryota; kingdom Metazoa; phylum Chordata; class Aves; order Passeriformes; family Viduidae; genus Vidua; species Vidua macroura. The sequence goes on along the minus strand of NC_071572.1, from coordinate 47,785,535 downwards.
ATTAAGAAGTAAAATTAAGAATTTGGGGAGAGATCAGTTAAGGAAATTAAACCTGTAGTGTTGAAAAGGGAAAAAATGTATTTACAAAGATACCTCAAGAAGTATAAGAAATATGCTTGAGAGCAGTTTTATTTAATCTTTTAATTTATGCTTTGTTGAAAAAGTGTGCATGATACAAAATGAGCCATTGGCAACACAGTTAAATGATACAGGCAGAGCTAACAGACTGACAAACCTGAAGGAAAAGGATTCTAATAATTCCTGCTATCATCAGCAAGATGTCTTCCCGAGAGGGAAGGCAGGATGTGCTAACTAAGGAAAAGTACTGGAAAAGGCATATGACACATAGAATATATCAGAGATACAGACTCAGATGGAGTTTTGGTGGGGCCTCCTTCACATTACTTACAATTTTGACCATCCATATGTTTAGAAATGTGTTAAGCTGAAAGAAGGAGGCAGGAAAGACAAGATAGCTGGGGAAATGCAGTTTCTGAGAGGAAACTGAATAGACATGGTATTTAACTTACTGAAATGAAGACTGGGATGAGGGTTTTATTACTGTCTCTAAATGTGTTAAGGGCTTAATGCCAGAAAGGCAAAAAGCTATGATGAAGGCCTATGGTCATATGAAAACTATATGCATGTAAAATAACCAGAAATATGTGCAAATCAGAATAAAGTTTTTAACTGCTAGAATACTGAAGCTCCAGAACTGAATAAAAAGCCAAAGAGCCCCACATTCTCTAAATGCAACTTCATAAGTTCATGAAGGATATCCTATGATATGGATGTCTGCAAAAGCAGGAAAGCAAACCTGATGAACCACAAGGTCCTTTTTCTCTTTGGTAAATGGTCTGATTTTTAAAAGTTCGTATTTCTTGAAACTTTCATTGTTTTGCTTTTCTTGAGAATATTCATAATTTTCCTTTGAAAGTCTTAGCAGCCAGGACCTGGTGACTGGAAATATTTAGTAAATTATAGATTTAGTCTATTATGAAGAATCCATTTTAGGGCTATGGCAAAGTAAACTTTCAAACACTTATATTATTACCATGATATATGTGTTTAATTTAGTGCTGTGGTTGTTGGCCTGCTTATCTTCCTAGTGCAAGCCATGGAAAGCAAGTGAGCAACCAGCTGACTCTTTTGCATATCATCTAAACAACACTTATGTATTTATTTTCTGAACCTCCATGACTTTCCTTTTACTCTGCCACCTGCCAGTATATATTCCCCTCCTGGGACAACCAGTGGGGAGCTTTAGCTTGCACCAAATTTTAAATAGATACATATACGTTTCAGAGGTTATTCCAAGTTTGGTGTGGCTTTCATGAATCACAATGTGTATAGCTTTGTACTTACATATATGAATGACTGATCTTGGCTGGTAGCTGCATTAAATGTAGCATTATTTTTTTGAGCATTGCTGAAATCTTCAAAAGGTTGTGCATTTTGTCTATTATCCTTATGGTATAAGGTGAGGCTTCATGATGACAACTCAGAATGAGGATAAAGTTATGTAGGCTAACTGTGGCTTAAAGGAATAGTGGAAACAAAGAAGAAGAGAAGCTCAGCAGAGAGTGACTGAATTCTCTGTTTTATTGCTTATTCCATTTCTGTTGGTGGGATTTGCAGTCTGGCAAGATACCACCAAATTAATGAAGTTCATGGACTGGAATTTCACCCAGAGTGATAGTTATTTGTATTGACATGTATCATTTCCTCTATGCCCTCCAGCATTTTTTTGGGTACCTGTGCTTTCAGGAACACAGTATATATTTTTGCCAGGTCTGTGAGATCCAATCTACTAAAAAAACCCCCTTGGTATTCATCCCCTAATACTAGCTTTGATCTGCCAAACATACTTCATATCAGTGGGCAAAAAGAGGAGTGTGGGCTGAACATTTTCCACACTGATTTAATATGCCATAAAAACTTGCACAGGCCACTCCTCAGTTCCTGCATAGGCCTGCCTACACTGCAATGAAGTTCTGACAGCTTCTACCTGGATTTAATACAAGATCAGCTAAGCAGATGTTGATATCCTTAGCTATAATTTAAGGTCACAATTTACAAAACCTGGGACCTGCGGTTTGTTGTCAAGGGCTGAAAGGATACTTTGTCACTGCACAATACATGTTGATATGTACCTTGATTTCCTCTAGCAAAAATAGAGCCTGGGTTTTGTCTGTTAAAATGTACACTTAGGATTGCCTTTGTTTTTCTTCTTATTTTCATAGGACTTTCCCTTATTAATCCAACTTTTTTAGTCAAAACAGGACCATTATATTGAATCTGTAAAACAGTAATTATTTTTCCTTGGTACATTCTGACAGTCTTGCTAACTTCGGTTGTACTCATCTCTCTTCTTTTTTTTTTTTTTTTTTTTTTTTTTTTTTTTTTTTTTTTTGATTTTATTTTTTGACAGTGGACTCATTTCAAGAAGCACAGAGTAAAAGAGCCTGCTGATTTGTGCCCTAGACAAAGTGACAAAGTGACACAAAGTTTCTCACATTCATGCTACCAAAGACCACTCTGAAGTAGATATTTCCTAGGCTTAGTGGTCCAAAATGGAGACTGTGAGTGAGCTAGCTCTTAATCTGCATGAGCAATCAGCAGTTCAGTACTTGAGTCATTCCCTGGCCCTTTTTCATTCAGCAGTACAGTTATAGCTTTAGGCAATGTCTATATTAGTAAATAATGTGAACCAAGGCCCATCCTCTGGTTCTGGGTGTGTGTACGGCACAATTTGTGCCCATGTAACCAAATATTATTTTACCTCTGCGGAGGCTGCCTTCATATATAGCAACAACTGAAAGCAATCTGTGGCTTGTGCTAGCCCTAAACTGGGAATGGTCTGGAAGACTGGCATTGAGACCAAAACTCTCAGGGAATGTAATAATGATTAAGTAGATTGGTTGTGAGATAGTACTTTAATTTATGTCCTGTCTTTTTGAATTTTACTGTCACACGCAGTAGTCATCAGTCCATCTGCAGGCTGGACCTGGATTTCCTTCAGAAGAAAACACTGCTGAGCACCTACAGCTCTTTTTATCCCATCCTTCTGAGTTTGGTGCCCTTTGCCATGCATGTGTGCCACTCTCTTTCTTGATTTTGGCACCTAGTCCAAGATTCCCCTTGCTTCAGGCCTGTTTCAATACTTAATCTCCATCACCCATCTCTTCTCTTCTCCATGTTCAGGATGAATTTTCCATCTCTCCCTCTAACTCCTTCCCTTCAGCAAGCTTCTTTCCCTGCTCTTATCCTATTCTCTTTCCTTTTCCTTTTTTTTTTTTTTTTTCCCTCATCTTATTCCTCCCAATTGTGCCACATTTCTCCGGTAGTTCTCCTTACCTTGCTTTTTGCATGGCTTCCAGTACCCATATCCCCATGCTTTCCACACCTCCACATCCCCTCCCAGGTTCCACGGCAGGTCTGCTTTTCTCACCCTGCCAGTGTGTACCTGGGCATCCACAGACAGCCCCAGCTACTCCTGCTTTCCATGTCCAAGTTACCAGCACCAGAATTTTCTCAGTGCTCCTTCCTCTGTCCATATGTTGCATGGATGGAAGAAACACTCACCAGGGAGACTCCAGTTTTCTTCCCTCAGGAAAGTACATGCACATTTGGGTAAGCAGAAAGTGTAATGAGGAACAGTGTCATACGCAGTGAGGACCCCCCTTTCATGGAACCATAATGCCCGAATTTAAGATCTGCTTTACATAGCGTAAGTCCTTCATAAGTCTCTTTCTGTAATGTTTCCTGTTGGCTGCATTTAGTCACAGAAAGTGTAAATGAGACACAAGTAAAGGGACTTCAGCAGAGATTAGAGTCCAAGACACTGAGCCTACAGCTCCCTGCTGAATATGTTAAAAAGGTTGACTCTTAAAAAATTTAAGTGTGAACGTTTCTGTACTGACATACATTGCTGACAGAAAGTCAGTTTCCCCCGCTCCATTTTCCTGTCACCCCAAACTTCAAACTTTTACTTTCTGCATAAAAACACTTAGACTTCTCCAGGAAAAGGTTGCCAGTATTTTTTCAACATTACTAAAGAACAAATTTTCTTTAACCTTATTCTCAGAAACAGCTGTACCATTTTGGATGAAACTTCCAGAAATATTTCTGCCTCAGGCAGACACCTGGCATGGAAAATTTCAGCCCAAACATTTAAGGTTTGGCAAAGCGATATGCAGCTGAAAACAGGCCTTATAATGAGATGTGTTGGGTAACTTTAATAAGAAGCAAAATTACTAGCCTCACCCCAGTACCAATCCTAACTGATGTTCCAAGCTGTATAATAAAATACTTAGTTTAAATTAATGAAGTCCTTACATATCAAAGGACTAAAAATAACTAGGAACATAGTCTTCTTCCAGGTATAACAAGCATTTCCGACTTATGGCTTAGTGATGTAAAGAGAATGAAGTAGATTAATAACAAAGCATAAAATGTAATCTTGAATTTGCCTGTTGGAGAGAAGACTGAAGTGTGTCACATGTACTGACAAAGTATATAATACCTTTGTTGCTTAGAACTTATGTGTTTGAGTCATTCAAAAGTCAGATGGTTTATTTTTTCCAAACATACCCCAAAGTTTTAGCTGGAAAACCACTTAGACATTATATGGCAAATGTAAGTTCTGAACACAATAACATAATTTATTAATCTTTCAGCAAGTCACCCAAAATGTTTAACAAGTACTTTTTCATTTAATTTCCGCTTCCAGTACAAAAAGAACTTAATTTCCTATTTAATTTGTTCTCCTCTCTAAAATATAGCCCTGTCAGGGTAGTCATGTTGTTATTTAACCAAAATAAGTTGATAAATATGAAGATGTAATAAAATTTGTTCTATGCAAAAATACAGTGAAATAGCTCTACAGTTTTCATATCTGTAAAAGCACATTTTATTGTACTTTTAATAGAAATAAATTTAGACAATATCTATTTATTTATTAAAAGAGAAGTTAAGCAAAAATATAAAAAAGAAAAAAGAAACTGAGGTTAAGGTAATACTGATATTTTATTTTGGGGGCATGTTTGAAATGTCTGAATTCTGTTCAACACAACTTTGGTGGATTTCAGGCACCTAAATATAATAGAATATCTCCTATTGTTCTCTTACAAACAGTAGATAAGCTTTAGAGACTCTTAGAAATGCATAACACCTGGTCCTGTGCAGTTACTTGGTAGTAGAGGGAAAGTGGTCAGACAAATTATTTTGAAGCCGAAGCTCCATATCTAAAATCAGGGTCCTAAAAGGTCATTTTAGTTTGCTCTATACTTCATGTTGTAGAAGATTGAAGAAGCTAGCATGAATTGAACTGCCTCTGTGACAGGATGCTTCAGAATCTGGCCCAGTCTGCTTCTTTCAGTAGAAAGAATATTGTCTAAATCTTTCTGTAAAAACAACCCCTTTAGGTAACATAACTGGACACTGCTTGTATCATCTAGATCCACTTAATACTGACAGTGCTTAATTTCATTTATGTCAAAATCTCATTAGATTTACAGCATGAAACTAGTCATAAGAGATGCTGAATCACACATCTAACATCTGCAAATTGTGGGATTTTGCTAATAATACCTTTAATGCATAGTGACCAATAGAACTATTTTCAAGTGCATTTATCCTTTAAACATGTATATTTAGGGAGGAAAAATGTACTTATTGTACTTATATTAACTCTTCTTCACTGAGTCAACTTATAGCACCTGTCTTAAGATACTATATTAAAAAAAAAAAAAAAAAAAAAACACAAAAAACCACAAACCAACAAATCAACCCCACACAGGATTAACACAGAAATCGTGTCTGTGTCAGAACAAGATACATGTAACTAAAATCATGGTAGAGGTCCTGATGTATTTCATAGACCATCACTGGCAAACAACTTTTAAAAAGTACCAGGAGCATTACACAGTGACGGAGTTAGAGGAATGCAGGGAACAAAGAGACTCCACTTTCTGAGAAGACTGGCTGATGGACGGGATCACCCAACTTAGAACCAAGTCACTGCAGAGAAAAAGGACAAGTCCGTGGAATCAGCAAATGGATGTGTCCTGTCCCTTTACAGTGGGAGCAGGAAGGAGAAACTCTGTTGTGTATCACATATAGCCTCATGTATCGCATGGTAGTAACACAGGAATTTGTTTTAGGAATTGCTGTTGGGATAGCTGTTAGTCAGCAGGAGAGACACCTTCCCCACTGCTAGGATACAGCAGTGCTCAGTATCCTCAGGAGGCACCAGGTCAGAGAACTAGTGACTAACTAGGATGTTTGTATAGACCTTTTACAGCTTCTATGGTAATGTGAAATTCAGACGGCATACGCTGAGTGCCCTGCAATCCCACAGATGTGGTAAAAGTGTAAAACAGTTGTTTCTAATGGCATGACTGCAACATGCCGTTCAGCAAATGTGACTTGGGGCCTCATTACTGTGTCTCCACTTCTGACATTTATAGTTAAATGATGTTGTTGATTCCGGCAAGAGATGTTACAATTTCTCTAATTAAAGGAGGGGGAAAGAAAACAACCCCAAACAATCTTCTTGTTCCTTCCCAGATTGTTTCCATTTACTGCAAATAAGCATGAGTTCCTGCCTGGAAGCACTATCTGCAAACTGCAGTCAGATGTAAAAGAAGCCTAATCAAGCTTGGGAACCAGGCCTTAATTAGACTGCTTGGAAAACAGAGCAGAAGAGCAAATGAAAATTATTAACCATCACTCATGATTCCTGTTTCTAATTTTAAAGAGGAAATCATGCATTAATCAAACTCTAGCCCTAAGCTCAGAGACGTATTTTAGAAGTATCCTGAAACAACAAGAGGAAATCTTTTCAGTGTTTAGAGAAAGCAATTCCTGATCAGCTAGTATGTGTAGCATAATATATTTTGACATGAAATAAGCTATGTTTCAGTATTCCTAGATATTGTTGGATCCAAGAAAAACAAAATCAGTACCAACTGAAATGAAGGCACATGACAACAATTGGGGTTAAGCCTGGGTTTTGTTAAAGGAAAACAGAAATGAAGCTTATGCTGTTTGCATGGATAAAGAAAAGATATGGAAGGGTAAGAGTAAAAGGAATAGTATAGTAACATCATTGCTATTGTGTGCTTTAGTCATAATAAAGAAACTATTTCGTTCACATAAACAATATTTGCTACAAATTATTTCGTATAAAAAGCCAACAAGCACAAGCATAACCTCTATATATTATCCAGAGTTCACTTGAGATCATGTAATAGGATTTATCAGAACTTACTTCATAGTTTCTGTTATATTTGGACTATAAAGATAATTTTCTATTTTTTTGGCAAACACATGTGAGTTTTCTGGCTGTAATTCAGAAACTAGCCTTTTCTGGTGGAGTTAGATTAAAGTCTTCAATTTTTGTGGAAATCTCCAGAATGAGGAGAGAAAATGGACTCTAAAACTATATTAAACATTGCACCTATTCTTATTGGAAACATCACATTACAAAGAATGCTCACTTTTTTCAAACACAAATATCCAAGCTTCTTTCTTTGAATTACAAACAATGCTTTCTAGAAGGCACCAATTTTCCCTGTAGCTATCCAAGCATTTGCCAACTATTGCCGATTCAGATTTCTAAAGCTAGTGGTTTCATGAAATGGCATATCTAGAAGTGTTGATAGCATGGATGTTTGTGTTGCTATTGTGACTCACAGACCACAGTTACTGTTCTGTGAACAGATTAAAATACAAATGACAAATGAGAAAATACTGGGAGTTTTTTTTGTCTATTATGTTATTATGTCATGCTTTGATAAGACTAAGCAATGAAGTTCAGTGATCAAATTTGCTGATTTGATAGAGCATTGTGATCTGGAGGAATGGGCACAGATGAGGATTACTAAGTACTGAACTTTAGTAATAGTTTTGGCATGATTTCTTCTAAAATCTTGATGAGTAACCTCCACAGTTCAGCCCTAGGAAGAAAACATTTTGAACAAACTGAAGGTTTCATACTCCAGTTTGCATGATATAATATAGATCAGAGCATTATAGTTTAAATTGAAAAATTAAAACTACATCATACAAACTACTACATAGCTTTGTTTAGGTGCTTTGGCTGAAGCTTCCATTTTTTTTTTTTTTTTTTTTTTTTTTTTTTTTTTTTTTAAGGTGCAGCCAATTTGGGTGATGCCCTGGCTGCTAGAAGTCAGTTGAAACTCTTTTACTAAATTAAATATGACAGGATTTCAACTCCTTATTTCAGTGAGTGACTAAGGACAAGATAGAGCGTGTCTAGTCTAAAAATTGGTGCAGGTGCCTTGGAGGTGAAAGATGAAGGTTTAAATTGTCATAGTCTGAACAAGGAGTTAGATACACATTTCCCATCTGTGATGTGTGTGCTGTAAATGCTACACTGTTGTGCAAAACTGTAAGTGATAGGAGTATAATGTTTTGTAATAAAGTAGGTGACTTCTACTTTGTGCTAGAATGAAAGTTGCCTCTACATGTATTATTTGCAGCCTTTTAGTTTAGGCTGTGGTCAGAAGCAGTGCTCAGGCGGTATGTAGGAAGGACATTTGTAATTCAGAACAGCACTTTTCTCACTTTTAGATTCCTGGAGGGTTTTCATTGCTGTGCCTGGGAAGAATTAATCACTTTATGGACAATGGAGAAAATAGTTTAACACAACTTTGAATAATTATCTTTTTAATACCTGTAGCTCTTTCATTTGTCATCTTTGTCCCTCTGGTTTTGAATTTAATCATTACAGTGTAGCCTTTTTTCTAAGCAGTACCACAATAGCAGAGTCTGCTAATATCTCCCTTGTTTTCATAGTTATGGCAATGTGTCCTGCCAAGCTTTCCTTTCAGGTTAATATACTATTCTGGGGACTACCATGTGATTTCTTGTAGTAATTATTTTTCCCTGCTTTCTTATCCTGTATCTGCAGTTATCCATCAGAACCATACATCTATCAACGCTCACAGCCCAGAAGTGGAAATGAGCGTGTCACTGTTCCATATTTATGTACCAGTGTAACAGCCTAGTTGACATAAAAATTTGATTTGATTTTGAGTGTGTTCCAACATGACACACTTATGTGCCATGACCAGTGCCTCATATCTAATAACCCCACTTTTTTTTTTCCTCTTGTTTTTATCTTGGCATTCATTTTCAGTCTTTACACGTTTGCAGTTATTATTGTAACTACATATTTTTGGGTAGCAATAGAAAAGTTCTAGGTGCTTTCCAAACATTAAAAAAAAAAAAGCTCAGTTTCTTGGCTATTGTAATCATGTCCTTGCAGGTCTATCTCAATGCACCCTCTATGTGAAATATGCCCACAAGTACGTGGCTTGTTTGATTTATAACTACTTGTGTTTTTCCAAGTGACTTGACTGTTGAAGAACTCCAATGACTGCTCTGTTTGTGTACTTTAGCTGAAGCTGGCTCAAGCACTTAGGACACTGAACACTGGAACAACTTATTCATGAGGTTTGGTTTTGCTTTACGTTCATCTGTTGTTAGTTCCCTTTGCTCCACTTTTTAATTTTTTTTTTTTTTGTCCTGCATTTGGTAATTCCGAACACCGTGCCTGTTCTGTTGTTCTAGCCTTTTGGTAGTTTCACCTTGTAGGTTTTCAGTGATTGAATAATGGTGTAATTTCAAAACAAACCAGAAAGATATTTGTATGCTTCACTCACTCTTCTGGATTTTGCTTATTGTTCTCATTTTATGTCATTGTTGTGTTATGACGGAAGCTTGGCTGCAACTGTAATCATTAAAATAATTAAAAAAGGAAAAAAAGGCAGTGATGCCAGACCAAGCACAGTCTTTTTTTCTCTAAAAGGAGCTAATCTGGAGCTCTGAGAGCACTGCACAAACTGTCTCTGAAATAGACATATATATGTATTCTACAAATAACTTCTAGTTTCTCACACAAAGGAAGAGTTTATTGCTTCTCCTTGTGGTTGCTTTACCAGACTTTTCCATATTTTGAGCTTTATAAGGCTGCATTCACCCTTCTGTTGCATGCTTTGGTGCAGGCTGAAGTCTTAACCTAGCAATTACCCAGATTGTCCTTTGATTAGAATTTGCTCTTGCTCCTACCAAGACTGTGAGCACAGCTTTGCTTTGCAAGGAAACTGGGATGTGGGGATTGTATAACTGTAAGCTGCAGCCTTGCAGGAGCTGTAGCATGTCCTCTGGGTTGGGCACTGGAAAGGCCTCCTTGCTAATCATGCTACAACTGCTTACAGCAGACACTTGAACAGCAATCAAGCATGGGGCATGACTACTGAAACCATCTAAGAAGAGCTTTGGAATGTGACTGATAAATTTTTATTAAGGGAAAAGAACTAAATGTATTTTGCAGCAGAGAAATGTATATATTTGTAGGTGAGAAGCATGCAAGGAGACTTTGTTAATACTGAAGGAGCTTATAATAGAATCAAGCATTTTGTTGTATTTGGGGACTTTAGAAAAGGGAGGAGACAATCCTCAAAATTGTATCCTTATTATCTTACAGAGTGGAAAGCTGTTTATAAAGCTGGAACTGGTCACCAAGGCTTTGTCTAAATGTTAAGTCAAAGACAGCTGTGGATTGGTCTAGTCAGTGTAGATGCTCAGGACTAGTTGTCTTGGAAGAGGATATATCATGTAGGAAGCTGCTTTGTGTAGTCCAAAACAGATGTAGGGGCAAGGCTGTAATGAATTGATGAGGACAACACTCAACAGTGTTTGAGGCTGATTTCTGGCCTGGCTGTATTTATTTACCAGTAGAGAAAAATCCTTAGGAGTCTGGCTGCATTCCTCACATCTCGAGCTGGACTTAGTTTTGTCATATGGAAGACAGGTTCCAAGAAGCTAATCTATGTTGAGTGCACACAAGGTTCAGCCATTTTTACAAATTCATTAGCAAAATTGCTCACCTGAGATGTTCCCAATTTAGTTTTGCTTTACTGCTCTACTGCAGAATTCCTCCCTGACTTAGGGGAAAGTAGCTTATGTGAAAATATTTTGTCAACCAGTAAAATGAAAACTGCAGTACTTCTATATCAGGGTTATGAGGTGCTGCCATGCTTTGGGTACAGGGATTCTACAAATTCATTAGGTATGTGGATGCAGAGACTCCCGCAGCAGAGGGATTTCCATAGCTGATTCAGAGTATCTCTGCAGTTTACAGGCAGGTCTACTTCCAAGTTCAGAGCCAAATTTGTTCTCAGAAACAAGATTTAGGCAATAAGGCGATGACCTCATTGAAAGACATGAAGATGTACATAATGTACAAACCTTTCTCTTTATTTCAGAATGAAGGAAACATTTGTGGTGTTCAAATACACTCCTTTTCCTACTTACCTGCCAGGGATATATTGCCATCTTACTTAGTTTTGAAATTTCACTTATAAATCATTGTAAAACAATATAGAACCAGCAGATAGCACAACGTGTAATAAAATTCTTCAGAACTTGATTAAAAAATGAAAGGAAGAATTTATGGCAAAGAAAGCTGGAAACTACATTTCAACATTTACACACAAGGAAAGGAATGATATTTGTTTTTATTTCTACTCTTGCCATAGATTCTGCTTTTTCCTATGTCTATAAAGAGTGCTTAACATTGATGTAACTTGAGCTGAGGAAGATCTTAGCAAACCAATAAACAGAAGTGCCTAAAGATTGCCTTGCATATGGCAACCTGCATTCCTGGTGTTGACTGCTCTACTGCAGGGGCTGCTGCTGCTGTCTCAGTGTTGGTATTGACAGGCCTGTTAGGCAGGCTGGCTTTGATCTAGCTTTTATGTTCCTTTACCATAACACAAGCCGACTTTATTGGACCAATTAAAATTGCAGTCTTCCCTTCTTATCTCCATAGGGTAGACCAGGGATGAAGCAAACTGAAGTTAAGCATTTTCATTTATATTGGGTTCATGAATTCTTGTTTGATGTCTTAAACTTGAGTTTATAAAGTACAATTTGCTTTGACCCTGCTTGTCATATATATAGTAAATATTTTAAAACCAAAGATTAAAAAAGTATTAGTTGGACATAGGCCATTTTACTTAAAGTTATTTTTCCAACATTGATTACAAATGTATTTTAATTGGTCAATTGTCAATGAAATTATATTATTTGTTTAAAATTGCTTATATTATTTTGCTAAAATGGAGCTTTGAAAATATGACATTTAGAGAAGGCCAAAGTGAAAATAAGATCAGAGGCAATTTCATAAGAGTCTTTAAGACAAAAACGTAATGATCTTGACATTCTTCCTTTGCCAGAATTATGTAGCTCCTGAATGTGCAACCAACTATGTCAGATTAATTATCTTGTGGTGGTCAATATTATTTTTATGTTATTTTTCCACAATATCATCTCACTGTGGCTGTTATTCCACCAAGCAGAGGCTAGTGCTGGTACAAATGAAGTATCCAAACTGATTCCCATTTTGGCAGGCAGCAAAATTTCAGGTGGGTTTTAGCTGCTCATGCCACAGCACTTCTTGAGTATGAGCACCAGCCCTGATGAAATTTTCAGTGACCCTGGTGAAAGCAGTCTTGGTTTCTAATTACAGGCTTAAAGTGCAAATATAATAATCTATCTTGGTTAACTGATGTTATGCAAAATGAGTGTATCCTTTTATTATTACTCCCATATTGTTAAAGTTTCATGTACAGAGAAGAAAATGGCCCTGTCAAGGGTGTTTAACACAAAAGAGCTGTGTTTGTTAAATGTGGTATTATAGCTGCCCTGGGACCGCTGGTTTTGATGCCTTACAGGAACATTTTTTAGTATGAATGTCCATTATCAGTCTGTATGTGTAAAAGCCTAAATATTACCACTCTCTTGCCTGTCTCTAAGCATTTCTCAAGGACTTGCTTGTCATTGCATATTACAATTATAAAGTACTAGTAAATTATGTAGTAACAGAATTTTCCTAGGCACTGGAATTCAGCCCTTTTCTTAAGCTGCATTCCCTCTCATGATTTTGGCAGAGCAGCTTTCAATCTCCCAGTCATTTCCCAAGCTTAAGAATGGGTATTCACACAGATGATGGACCATTTCCAATTGCCAGCCGGGCTGTTGCCATGATATTGCAGAAAGGAGGAGAATGTAACAGACTTGGACAGTTCCACATCAGTGGATGTCAGGGCTGGAGAACATTTTGGCACACAGTTAATTATTGGTGTGAGCTGACAATAATCCTGTCCTGTCTTTCAGGACTCTGCTCTAGACTTGTATCATGCCGATGGTTTCAATTTTAGGAAACCAGTGTATTTATAGGAATAAAAAATACGTTGGAGGAGGGATTTTAATATAAGGTTGCTGAGATGTTACTCTATTTTAAAGGATTGCTTTATATAACAGGAGGTCTCAAGAAGCTCGATAAGTTAATTCTGGTGAATTTTTTGTTGCATTATCATTCTGAAATTCTTAAAGGAAATAAAGATGCCAAGAAGTAAGACTTTTTCATTGCCCTCAGCCTATTTATGAAAACAAGAGGGTGGGGATTTTTGGAGACAGAGTGGTTGTTAATTTGATGTTGGATTTTTTTCCTCCTTGAGGAAATCTAAAGGATCTGCTCTGAAAATTTGGTCCCTAAGTATGTGGTATATTTATAACATTGCAAAAATCATAAATTACCATCATAAATTTCTGCAATAGCAGAAACCAATATTGACTTGGAGACAATATTTGAAAAAAATAAAATGGAAGTTTTATTAATTCTAGATTCACAACCTTTTGCACTTTTCAATTTTTCTGCAAAATCATAGTCCTGTCTCCTTTAAGCATAGTCCATTTGCTTATCACTGTATGTGACTACAGCCCTTCCTCCATAGTACTCTCTATCCTCCTTTTGCTGTGAAGGGGTGGTTTTGTTTTTGCTAAATCGACTAGGAAATACCAAGGAAGGAAAATTTTAAAAACTTTTTAATTGTTGCAAAAAGGCAGCCTAATGATGGTCAAAAACTGTATGTTCCCTTGTAATTTTTTTCTTTTAATTAGCAAAAACCAGTGGCAACTGCCGGTACACTAATTCCTATTTCTCTTCTACAGAAGAATCAGATGTTTTCCTTACAGCTACTTTTCAGATAAGCTGAACTTGTGTGAAATTTTTAGAAAGTCAAAGTAGAGTGGCCCTAAAAAACAAGGGTTACCTAATGTTTATTTGATAGACATAATATAGACCTATATGTTTTAGTTCAGTTTCCTTATTAAAAATACTTCAAGACACATAACAGACTGGTAGGCAATGAACAATGTCTGAAACTCATTTTGAGGAAAGAGGAAGACTGTGTAAATGGATTTTTAAAAAAGACTTTGCAGTCTGTCTCAGTAGTATTCTTTTTATTCTTCAAACCCAATAACTATAAATTCAGAATAATTACTAATCTAATCTGTATTCATTATGCCAAAGCTTTGTACAAATTCAAGCTAGAAGACATACCTCAGGAAACTGGCATTCATTAGCTGCATGCATCAAGTATGTGGTCAAGCGCTGTACAGTTTCTTCTATGAAAAGACTTCCTTGATTAGAATTTTGTGTGGGAGCAATAGTCTGAAAACCAGAAAAAGGATTTTTACAAACAAGATGGCTTCTTGTGATCCATGGTGACCAAACATACTGATGATCATTTGGTTTTCCTTTACATGTTTGTACTCCCTTTCTCAGTATTAATAACTTTTCTATAAAAACAAAACCATAACCAATTTAGATGCCATGACACAGTTCAAAGAATTCAGTTTTAAAAATTGGAGGGAGAAACATGTTTTTATTGTAAATGCCAGTGTGATGCAGCATCAGTGTATGCTCCTGTTGGGTGACACCACAGTAAGGACTAGCCTCACCTGGCTTTAGCCATCTGATTCTGGAGCAAATACATCCTGGAGGAGGGACTCCATTCATGGTATTCCACTGAATGAAGAGTTTGACTGAGTCAAAGATACTGTGACCAATTTCCTCGACCACTTTTAGAAAAACCTAAGATTTGGTCAATAAATTGTCCCAGCATGAGTGAGTCCCAGAACTCTGGCTATATCCAGTTTGGTTTATATTCCATAATAAAGTAAAAGACTAACAGAGACTCAAGGCATAGTTTTCAATAGGAATGTAGCAATGTGTAACTAACACCACCATTTATCTCATTTATGAAGTTTTCTGCTACAGTATTAATGATGTATATAGCAAGAATTCATTTGTAGTCTGTTTTCATGTGTATTATATATTGTATACAATATTGTCTGGAAGTAGGAGGAAAGAATCACTCTATAGTTTGGTAGAATAGCAAGGATAAGATTAATCATCTCTAATAATACTGCTGGTTAGAAAACAAGAACTTCTTCTTCCAAGGTTATTAAATACTTATAAAGCTCATCAGCTGGAAAATATCTTCAGATGCTTCCACACTATTTATATTCTGGTTGTAGGAAAAGAATTAATTTTCTTTGTCACTGGAAACTTTCTGGAGAGTTTAAGGTGATTTTGAAATCACTGACTCTTTGAGAGAGATCAAGATGTTAGAGAATCTGTCTGTAAATCATAAATGTTATGCCTTTCTTCACTCATTTTTTTTTAATTGAGTCAAGAGTTCAATTAAAAATTTAAAAAGAACAAAACAATTGTGCTCACAAAACACCAGAACATGCACATTGTGAAATAAAAAAAATTAGCATCTTTTTATATGCCTAGGTATAGTTTTTAATGAATGCTATACATAGGGAATAAGAAGGCATCAGGATAGCAGTGGTTCATCAATGCACATCACAACCATAGGTTCTACTAGGTTCACAAAACAAAACTTTTTTATTCCTGTATTGAAAACCTGAAGTGAAGCTCCACAATCAGTTCAATGTTGCTAATTCAAAGTTAGTAAATACCTAATAAGCAAACTATGCTACCCACTAATTTCATTTTTGCTCTTCTATAGATTTTCCTCAGCTACAACTAAATTTTTTTCCTCTTAATTTTTAGTTTGAATATAAAGGTTGAACTTATTCTCAAACCCGAAAAACAAACTTTCACTGACAGCCAGCTGTTCCTGAAGAGTTAGGAGCCAAAGGGAGCAATACAATCAGGCAGTGCCCAGACCCATGGAGCAGCAAGATGAGCAGGACAGATTCCAGCTCCAACTAAGTCCAGATCATGAAGGAGCATCATTGTGATGAGACAGAGCTGAGGTCAAGGAGAAAGGCTGGATTTTTTTCCATATGTTCACCAGTTGTGGTCACTGTCATCATCACAATTATGCATTTCTTAATGTCAGTGTTTCATTAGGAAGAAGGACCAGACCCTATGCTCTTTGCTTTAAACCTATGGGATGAATTAAAAACATAGAGAGAATCTGTGGGAAGCAGGGATTATTCTGCCCATTTTCAGGACTGTGAAGTGGAAGTATGATCATGTGAATTTTCTGTTGTTGTCTTTGGAGTCAGAGGTTTGGGAGAGAGACAATGTTCAATTTTTTGCTGCAATTACCTTCCCTAGAGTAGAAACCTTGCCACCCTCACAGTAAAGAATTTCTTCCTAATATCTAATTTAACCCTATCTTCTCTCAATTTAAAGCCATTACCTCCTAATCTATCACTGTGTTCTCCCACTATAGTCCCTCTCCAGCTTTCTCATAGGCTCCTTTCAGGTACTGGAAGGCTGCAATGAGATTTCTATGAAACCTTCTCTTCTTCAGCCTGAAAACTCCAACTCTCTCAGCCTGTCTTCACAGGACAGGTGTTGTTTGCATGCTCTGGACATCTTTGACCTTCCTGTTCTGGACTCACTCCAGCAGGTCCATATTCTTCTTATGCTGGAGGACCCAGAGTTGGATGCAGTACTCCAGGTGACATCTCACAAGACTGGAACAGAGGGGCAAAATCACCTTCCTTGACCTGTTGACCATGCCTCTTTGGATGCAGCTCAAGATAAGTTTGCTTTCTGGGCAGCAGAAAGCAAACTGCCAGCTCATAACAAACTTCTTGTTCCGAAGTCCCTGCACTTGGCCTCATTGAACTTCATGAGATTTGCATGAGCCTACCACTCAAGGCTGTCAAGGTACTTCTGGGTGGTATCCCTTCCTTCCAGCTTGCTGTCATTTGCAGACTTGCTGAGGGTCCACTCAATACCACTATGCCTGTCACCAACTAAGGTGCCTAAAGAAGTGTGCTGTGCACTTCCCATATAGATGGAAAGGGGAGGAGAGAAATAAAAAACAACTACTTGGTCAATCCATAAGACAAAACACATCGAAAATTAAGTGCTAGAAACAGTACGTCCATTCTGGAAGAAAATAGTAGCCTATTTAATCCCTGAACATACTATGAAGTGACAGTTTGTCAAAGCCATATAAAGCCTTTTATAAAGTTTTTTTAACCTATTTCTACATCTACCTGGCCTATTTTTATATCTACTTAAACCTATCTCATATAGTATAAAGTTTGCATCCATCTTTGATAATACTTAAGCTTTGGATTTGGTAAGAATTTAATCAGATAGAAAAGGGGACACTTTTTAAGATGCAAACACAATTAATTTAGGACACTTGAACATAATTAAATGTTTTATTCTATATATGTTTTGAAGTTATTAAATGTTTTTATTCTGCAATGAACTCAAAGAATGCTCATATAGCACTAATATTAAAGCTTGCAATAATAAATTTTAACTGCAGAAAAGAATCTTTCTGGAACTTATTTCACTGATATTTCTCAAATTTCTTAGCTTAGTTTTTGACAATGGCATAATATTGGCTTATTAGACAGGAAGAGGCTTTCAAAGAAACATTCTTCATATGCTCTTCTGGTTTAAAAGCACTAAATGTTTTCTTTCCAGTTTAATATAAGACAGCAGATGTATTAGGCATTTAATTGGGCCCTTAATTCTAATTCTTGCTTGGGCAGCTACAAAAAGTTTTCTAAAGTCAGTCTATTCTATATGAATTTTTTTTTTTTTTGGTGCTAGGTAAGTAAGCGTACTCAGCACAGCTTTATGTAATTACAGGCTGTGAGGCAAGTACTTTGCATGTCGACCAAATTTGCAACAGACTTCAAGAAAGTCAGGGAACATCATGCAAAAGAATTTCATAAAACTCAACTGACTTCAGCTGAAATCAATGGGAGGCTTTCCTTTGACTTCAATGGGAGTTGAAACAGATGCAGAAGGGGCACTTTATGAGGCGACAAAACGAATTAATTTAGGATTTTTGTACATAATTAAAGAAGTACTCCATGAATCACATATATAAATGCCAACTTGTTGTACCATGTCGTTTATGATTAACAATGGTTGGATAGTATCCAAATGAAAATTCTGGCTACTTCTGGCTATCTGGCTTAAATGCAGTGAAACACAATGTGCCAGACTCTTGCAATACCATGTGTATGCCAAGGACGATCTTTCTATACAATCTACAGTTATTTTACATAGGATGAGTTTGGAGAGGTGGGATTCATTAAAGAGCATCTACAATCATTTAGTGTGTATACACTCATTTAGAGTGTATAGTCATATACACATTTATCTTACAATGGTGTCAGTGTAACATGTTCAGCAAAAAAACCTGACACTGATTGTAAGGACCTATGAACATTACTTCATGCATTGCCTAAACTTGCACAGTAGCCTCTTTCATAGCCAGAATACTTGAAGACACACTCTGAGCAGAGCCATACCCTCTGTCCCACAAATACTCAGAAACAGATGCGCAAACACATGTGTAGTCCTATGCAATTCACTAAAACAGCCATATTTTTACTCAGTGCTTTAGTCAAAAGTATTTGCCTCTTCCATGTGTATGGTTATATAATACTCCAGTGTCTCACTGTGGCAGTGATAAAACTTGTATATTACATGCAGACATATTTCAGGTATTTTATTTTAAGCATCCACCAAAGATATTGTTTCTAGGCTTTGGCTGGCTTAGTCATACTACCACTGTTTCTACCTCTTGTATCATGTTGAATGCTAAGTCTTACTCTTCAATAAAAGTGTCTTACAGCCTTGTCTCCCAAATTTTATCTCTCTTAGTGTCTGGATATAGATTTTCTTTCTCTGATTGGTTGCAACACTAAAACTTTCCCTGGATTAGGTACAGTTGCAAGGAAGCAATATTTTTCACCTATATTTTTCACCTGCTGCTCCTGGTAGTTGAAAGTGCTCTCTTCAATCACCTGCAAAGCCTCAGTCATTTTTCTTCAAATTCTTATTTAAAACTTTCTTATCCTGATTACTTAAAAATAAAAATAGATGAAGAACACAAACAAGCTTCTGGAACATATATGGCTGCCTGGATGAAAAGGCTTTGTTCTGGAAATACACACAAAAAAAGAGCTACTTTTTATTTTCTGGGCAGCTTAAAGCCTGTTGGGTTAATTTGCATACTGAAGTTTGAGGTTCATACTTTTTACTTCCTTCCTGGGCATAGCAGACCAACCTTAATGGCCAAGTGTCAGTCAACAAATGTTAATGTCAGAAGAAAGGAGACCTCATAAATAGAAAACAAAGAACGGATTTTTTCTGATGGATTTGATGGGATATCTTCAGAAGTTGCATTTTTGTCCCAGATGGTCATATTCCTTCTATTGCTAATCTCAGTGATCACATTTGCCATTGTACAGCAAGAGACAATTATTTATAATAGCTGATGAAATAAGAACTATAGTTATTTATCTTTTTATAGTGACAAGATGAAACATTTAGTCAGTGCTTAAAAACATCCAGAAAAGAACAAAACCCTTAAGAATTTTATTTTCAAGCTAAATTCAGGATGATATCAGAATTTAATACCCTATCTTCAGTCTAACAAGGGTTGGTTTTGCAGCTACCTCAACGTTTGCAGGGTTGTGTGACTCATGAGCAAATTGCTTTCATGGTTGGGTTGCATTTACATAAGTCAGCGTGTGAATTTTTCATGCAGATCAACAAGATGGGACAGATTTAGGTGTGGGCATATTTATATAAGGGATATGAATATGGCCATGGAAGAGCAGAAAGCAGAATATCTGCACTGATACTTCAGGCAGAAATTGCTCACAATCATACTGATGAAACTTTAGAGAGACTAAATTCATACAAGGTATTACATAGGATTTTGCCAGAGAATTTGTGGTAGAAGTTGAAAGCCAGTGACATCCCAAATCCTTAACTAAATATGGATTGATGCCATGTGTTAATCCTTCACTTACAGCAAATGATGTGGACCTCATCCCAAAGATGGCAACCAGCCATATTAGCCTCTACAGTGAAGAACAATATGCTGAGTGTTAGAGTATAAAGGGAAACTGCATGAATGCAGTTAAAATGGAAATAAAACTCTGCACATTTTGCAGCGTCTCCTACTAATGCAACACGTGTGCAACACAGCATATTTATGCAACTCACAGGAGGGAGGTGGCTCTTAGTTCCACACTGAAAATTCATTGCTTAAGAGGTGAAGGGTGGACACAGAACTTTGGTAATTAAGAAGATATTGCTTAAAGGATAGGATGATGATGAAGTACCTAAGCTAATAGAATTTAGAAAGAAAGGAGATTGAGAAAGAAAGGAAATTGAGCGGAAGTCAAGCAGGACTTTCCCATGGTGAGCCTGTGCTGGTTGTGAACAATGCCTGCATAGACTTTCAGGTGTTATTCCAGAACTCACAGAATAATCTTCTTCATTATTCTGCCAAGCACTGAATGGAGACTGGCAGGCCTGTCACCCCATTTGCCCTTATTGAAGACTGGGACATTTGCCAGCTTTTAATCACCTGGGACCACTTAGATCCCTTACATTCTTGAAAAACCTATTGAGAGAAGTTTCACAGTGACATCTGCCAGATCTTTGAGTACCCTGGGATGAATCTAACCTGGCCCCATAGACTTACGGGGAACCAGCTGGAGCAGCAAATCCAGCCCAAGTTTGGACCTTGGTTGGGAGTTCCTTATTCTCACAGTCATGGTTGTCCAGCTCAGGGCTTGGGGGGTCCCAAAGCTCATCATCAGTGTTGAAGACCAAGGCAAGGAAAGCATTAAACATCACTGCCTCGATTTTGTCCCTGTCTGAGATGTGATCATGCTTATTATGTAACGGGCTAATGTTATTTCCTGACTGCATTTTGCAATCAATGTACTTTTAATTTGATATTTTGATTGTCCCCCACAGCCTGAACTGACCAGTCTCCCCAAAATTGCAGCAACATGAAACCAAGAAAACTTTCTGGATCAGAGTCCAGTCCCTTTATCTTATAAGCACTACAACATACAGTATCTTTTCGTTGGGTTAATGTATCCCTTATAGTCCAAATGTTCCTGCTGATAAGGATGCAGTACAGTATATTCAGGCTTTCTAGACTTCAATTTAAAATTAGTATTTCTCAATCAACACACTAGGACATATGCGTGGAAAATACTTCTTTAGTAGAATAATGGTATGCTGATAAACTTCAGTCAGAGGAAGTCTAAAATAAAGCTCAGTGCCTATTCTATCTGTATATTTTCTCTAAAAAATCATTGCATGTTTGAACCAGAATTGCTTGAAGGGAGAAATTGCTCTTGCCTGGACTTCTGAAAATGAAAAGGTATAGTAGTGCTTTTAAAAGGAGCGTTAAGGAAGTCTTGTATGAAAATCACCAGGAGCATGTGCAAGTGTGTTTCTCCATCCATGTGTATGCCGATGCATGTAACAGAAAGAGAGAGAGGACAGAAAAAGAGAAGGGGAAGAGGATGAGATCTTCAAAAAGGGCATGAGCCAACATCTGAATGCTGAGAGAGGAAGTAATGGATTCTGAAAGCTGTGGAGGTTGTTTTTAGTTTTGCTAGCTGGAAGAATGCTCATGTAGTTTTATCTGGGACTCTGCATGTGAATATCAGAATCTGCAATGATGTTTTAGACTGGTCTTAATGGATAGCTGAGTTTTACAATATCCATTAATAGTTTATGATATACAGAATTAGACTAGAAGAAGAAAGCCTTGTTAATGTACTAGCTTGGTTTGAAAAGAGATACAAACAATAGAAATCCCACCAAATTGATTTATCACATTTCAGTAGAATCTGGACAGCATAGTCCAGCCCTGGGTTTCTGGTTGGTAAATGTGTTTGGTTCTGACTCTTTAAGTTCTAGGATAGTCTTCTTCCTCTTTTTCTGCATTACAGCAATCATATCAGGCATGGATTTGCCATTATTTGTAAACCACAAAGGAGGTTTAGCTTAGGGCAGAAGTCTGGTGCGTTGAAATTTTAGACAGACTTAAAGCAAATGTGTTAGTGTAATAAAACATTTCTCATGAACTTGTGAACCTGTAGCTCTTACAGATTTGTCTCTCATGGTTTACTGTATAAATGGTATGTATACTTTCCTTACTAAGTATCTGTCAAAATTACGCATATCTTTCACATAAAATATATCTCCAGATGCATCCAAATATAAGATATGTCCAAGAAAGCAAGTAGAGTATGATAGAGGGAGAAAATTATCTACTTGCTTTAAATAGCATTTCTGAGTGCCATATATCCCTCTTTTTAATGAAAGAAAACAGTGTTGTTTAGTCAAAGGCCTCTGTCATCAGTGAAATTCATATAAATTCACAAGCATTTGAGCAGCAAGTTTTTCTGGTCACTCTGATCAGATTGACACAAAGCCACTGTGACATACACAGTGGCTATGGAGTTTTCAGTGTGACTATGCTCATTTTTGATAGTAGAAAAACTATTTCAGAAAGCTAAAAAAAAAAATTCAAATAAATGATGACTTCTCTTTAATGCAGCTTTCAGGCTTTAATCTTAGGTTCCCAAATGACATAAACACTACTGTAGAGTAATGACAGAAAAGAAATTTTTAATGAACACTTTAAAAAATATGTTGTAAAATACCTCAGTTCAGCAAAATGCTGAAGCAGTTTTTAAGTATCATTAAAGTAGACAGGATCTAAACATGAACTTAAGTGGTTTGCTAAGGGGATAACTTCTGATTTGGGCTATTAACCATGGCATTGTTCTTAAATAATAATATTGTGACACTATTTAAACTCATTATCCTGAACAAAGAACCTAAGTTTTTGATAGGAGTAGGAACTTCTGTTAAGGGAGTGTTCATTTTTTTAGTTTTTAAAATTTTCTTCCATGGGGTTAATATTATCTTGATAGATTATGACATTCTAACAGATTGAAAAAAAAATCTTAGAAATTCCTTAAAAAGTTTTTAAGAAAACAGTAATCTTCATCTTTCTGTTAGCCCAAAACCTCAAAAGTAGCAGTCTTAGTACAAAGATAGCTTGGCTTTATAGGAAGGACATAACAACAGTGACCATGTTTCTAAAGACATTTTAGAATGCCCTAAAGACATTTTGAAATGCCTCAAACGCATTGCATAAAACAAATACTTGGTGGAGAAAGATTTCTATTGTCATTTTGTAGAATGCTGTGCCTAACTCATTCTTGAGTAATGTGACCATTTGAATCTTATTCTGTCTCTTGCTTCAATATTTGCTCCTTCCAAATGTAATGTCCTTTGGTCCCTTTTTCCGACCTGTCTCCTTCCTAACTCCCCCTTCAGAAGACAAATGTCATTGTCCAAACCGGCAGTTTTGGTGACATATCCTTATCTCACAAGACAGGCTATGTTTGCAGCCTAAGCACTGTAAGCCTAATGCATCTTTGGGATGTTAAAATGCCCCAGATGCCATGTGCCTAGAATGTGTTGGATTTGAGGATGTGCCGGCCAACCTTGCATGAGAAGTGCAAAAATTCTTCCAGATGTCAAGTGTCTTGTTATATGCTGCTACTCCCATTGGATGATCAGTAATCTGGAAATATGGAAAAATTACTGAATTCTACGTTTTTGCTTGGAGGAAGAAAACATGTCTTGCTACAGACATAGGATGCTATGTCTTGGTGCGAGGAGAACACAGAGTAGGCTAGGGCTTCCTAAACCAGCTTTACTTCTTACCACTCTTTTTGATTCAATCCCATGCCATTAGGAATTTCTGTCCTTAGAGTGAGAAAAGAATGATAATGAGAGAGAAATGAGCATATTTTGATTTTATGTATGTCACTGATTTTTTTTTTTTTTTTTTACAAAAGAGTATATGGCAGCTACTGGTACATAGGTATCAATATTTTCTTTCACTATCCACAGATTGGAAAAAAATATTTCCACAGAAACATGTCTTGCTTACTGTGACAGAGTTTACCCTGTTTTTCCAGGTAGACATCATGTGTCATTCCTGAAGGATGTGCAAATTTCTTACAGATGTTATTCAGTTTTAACTCCTTATTTGAGTGCTAACTGAAATATACTGAAATATACTGTCTCACTATGTACTTACAAACAGAGCATGTGCGAATTACTAAGTCCTACCTTTTAACAGTGCAATTTAATAAGCAGATAAAATTATCTTTATTCTTTAAAATGTGCTAAATCAGTTCATATAGTATTTCTTTGGATCATGTATAAGAGTGATAACATGAATAATTCACCCTCTACATTTGCTATTTGTTTGATCAACTCTTGTTTTATGTAGGTAATATTTCAGGAAAAAAAAAAGAAAAAGAGAAGGAAGAATAAAAGAAAAAGCAAAAAAAAAAAACCAAAACACCAAACAAGAAAAAAAATACAAAGAAAACCAAGAAGGAAAACAGAGAAAAATAGTTCTTCTATTCCTCCTCTCTGACAGTCTGTCGTAAGTGGTTTAAAGAGAAGAATGATCCTCTTGCAGGACCAATTTAAGTAGGAGTTGAGCCAGAGTCACTGTTCCTCCTTGTTCTTAATTTTCTGAGTTTATTCCCCCTTCACTACGTGACAGAAGAATTGGATGGCACCTGCCTTAGGTACTTTCACTGTTGTTATCTCTGTAGTGAGAGACTGTTGTATTTATACACGCTTAAGGGCACACCTTTCAAAGCTGTCTAATCTTTTTCTACAGTGCATGGCTGAATTTCTTCCTGACCATATCTGCAGTTTAGAATTACAGGAGCAGTTTAGAGTAGGTATATCTACCTAAACATTATTTTAGGCACATCTTATCTTTTAAAGGACTATTGATAAATCCCAAACTAATTAAACGCCATGTTAGCTTCCCCTACTATTACATGAGATGAGTAGGAAGGAATCAGAGACAATTTCTAGCTTGTGGTAGAGAAATATTAAGAGGTTCAGCACACTGTTCACTGCCAGGATAACTGTCTCAACTATCACTTGCTGTTTCAGTCTGTTATCTGTCAGATAAATATTAATACTCTCTGCTACAAGAATGGAGAGCCCATAACAGAAAGCTGAGTGCTAAGACTCTACCATGGCACTTCTTCAGGCAGAAGGTGGAGGGACAAGAAGCCAGGCATCATCTTGCAGTATGAGGTTCTATTCCTGTGGATGCAGTACTTACCTGTTCAACAGATCTGACATCCTAAAATACAAAATCCTGAAGCAGTGGCTGCAGAATGACTTTACTGGTGTGTCTTGGGTCTTAAGAGCAATAAGAATCCTCAAGGAATTATTTCTTTAATATTTAGGAGTGTGTAGCTGACTTTCACATGAGGAATACTTAGAAAGGGGGAAAGTATCCAGCTGTCCACATCTAGGGACAATGATTTAGCTCTGAGGCACAGCAAATAACAAAGAAATATTCTAGAGCTGAGATTCAGCTGCACGTGGTAGTCAGTTAATTGTGTCCAGATGCTGATGAACAAAATATCCAACTTCAGTTACAATCAGTACACATCTTGAAAATTTGACAGTGGAGTCTCAAGTACTATACACCTGATCAGTGTGTGTGTTTATTTGAAACTTAGATTCTGAATCCTCCACAGATTTCTTTGCAAATGCCCATTGGGGTATAAGCTGGTTGTTTAACACAGGCAAAGTGATGTCTGAGATATCACAGAATATCAGAGATGTCCTTATTGGACTTACAGATGAGGCACTTCATGTGTCAGCATTTCCGAGTTGCATCAAACTTGCTGTTTGACATGAGATAGTCTAGGTCATTGTTAGTGCTTCAGACTGATATATCTATTAATGCTTATTTTTAATGTAACAGGATGAGCGAGAATACTGGCTGAGAGGTGGGCAGCAGATCCAGCTCAGAGACCAGGGATGATGGCTGCAAAGAGCTCTACATACCATAATCAGCTGTAGAACTGGGTCTGTGAATACTTGGTGCAATTTCTTCTGGAAAAGGGCTGCTGTCATGAGACATCCTTAGAAGCAGATCTTGTTTTTCCAAAAGTTTTGGCATTAATAGCTTTGTAACACATAATCCAGATCTTAATGCTAAATGACTATGGACTGCATGTAAATGCAATAATAGTTAGTATTATTTGGTGATAAAATCCTGGCAGCTAGAAAGGACAATTCTGTTTATAAATAGACAAAAATGCATATATTCTCTGTAGTGCCTGCAGTGTAGGTAATGTGTAGTTGTACATGTGTTGGTCCAGGAATATTGGCAGATTTGGGAGTAAACTAGCCTTGCTTTGCTTAAATAGATAAATAATATTTCCAGAGGTAGAAGTTGCTGCAGGAATGTAAGAATTTCCATTTGCCCTAAGCTTTTAAGATCACAAGAAAAACAAGAGCTCAGAGAGAGCCCATCCACTGAAGGCCTCAGTTCTAAACAATACCCAGGGACATTCCTGATATTCGCAAGTCAACTGAATGTAGTTTGGACCTCAGAGTTTTCTCCTTTTAGTGAATCAGAGTCAGAAAACTGATTGGTTGAAACCAAAGAGCGAGATGTGCTGCAGTACACATAGGAAGTTGTCTTTTTATTCTCTGTGTCTGTGTGCATGTGTGTGTGTTAGTGCTTGTCCTGAATGACTGCAAGGATTGTCTCTTGTTCTTTCAAAGACAAGTCATTCATTAGGATGCTTTACCTTTACTAAAAGACATGTTTTCAACTTTGGCATGGCCACTAGCCAGAAAAGCAATTTCCTTTTTTTTTTTTTTTTTCCCTTAAAAAAAAAAAAAAAAAAAAAAAAAAAAAAAAAAAAAAAAGAGATTGTAAACCATCAGCCTGTATCAGGAAGAAGGATTTCAGTTTTAAAGGTGAAATAGCGTTTGCTCCTTTTACATGATAAATGAAAGAAATAGGATACACTACGGAAAGAGAGACGACATAGCAATTAAGAATACCAGGAGAGGGTGGTACACAAGTCTATCCTCATGTTATCTCAGAGTAAATTAGCATGAGAGGCTAAAGAAGCCAGACTTCTTTTACTACATAAATTACTCAGCTTTCAGTACAGATTTTACAAGACCACATATTACTTACCTGAACAACTGATAGTGTGGTATTTATCACATGCTGTCTCCATTTGTAAGGTCATAAATTCCCTTGCTGTTGTTGCCTGTAACTTGTTTTAGTGCTAAGTGTAGCAGTAAAATGCTGGAGAAAATCTATAGATTCAGCTTATAATACCTGGCTCTATTTTATCCTATCTTGAAGGAAGTGAGAGATAAGGCTGAGGTTGCCTAAAATGAACAGATATAGGAATAATTGCTACTTAGTGTCTTAACTGTCATTTATATATTGATTCCTGGCATTTTAATGGATGAAGAAAAAAAGGTTTTTCTTCCTACATTAAACCAAGGCATTTCAGCTGGGTATCTCCCCTGAAAATTCTTGTCCCTTGTAACTTAAACACATAAATCAATACAAATATATAATTTCAAATGGTAGATGTACATATATTAAGATACATTGTATTTACAACATATAATTTATATTAAAGTAAATAATAACAATAATGAAAAAATTACTGTACTGTTTTTACATGTGTCCTGGTGAAGGTAAAATGCTGGTTTGACAGTTTGTTAATTTCAAACAAGAATGAGGCTTTTAAGTTGTAAACTCTTAAGGTAGAAACTTATCTTTGCTTTCTTATATGTGAAACTAACCTCAGTGTTTGCTTATACCCCAAAATATGTTATGATTATTTCCTGTAGATCTTAATCTGTCTCTTATCTATGTCGTTTTTTGTTTTGTTGAGTTTGTCTCACAATTTATGCTATATTAATTCTTACTGCTTTATGGTGACTTGTTTATTATGCTGGCTTATATTTGCAAGATAATTATGCTATCTCAAAACCAGTGGAATATGCCATTTTCTGCAGACCTAGAGCATACTTTTGACTGCAAAGACTTAAATTTATGTTTTGTTTACAAATATCTCAGTTGGTCTTCTAAGGCATCATGAGATGTCTGGAAATAATTTGCGATGGATACCTTAACAAGGCAGAATCAGATTGAGGTATTATTAGAAAGCAAGTTGTACTGTTCTGTGATTTGCATTTCCCTAACAGGTATGACATCTGCTTGATGACTCCTGGAGCACGGTTAATAATGCTGTTGGCTGGGTTTGCTCTTTTCCATGTTTTGCAGATGTTACATCCAGTGGTGCGCAGTTTTATGCCTCTCCTGAGGCATTCATTAAAAATCTGTGGTGTTGTATATTATGTGCTACAGGACGGAGATGAAGATGACTTTCTCAGGTCTTTCTCAGCACTATGATGTCTTGTTCTTTGTGACAACAGGCATATCACTTAGGAGGTCTTCCAGACTACATATATCCTGTTGAACAGAAAAAAAAAATTTTACTGGTAGTCATGTACTACTGATAAAATGTATTAAAATTTAAAAGAAGGGTTTCTGTTTAGTTACGATACATATTTACTAAACAAACCACAATACTTATCAAAATGAAGAAGCTTACATGTTAAGTATGTTGTTTCCATATCCTGTTTTACACTCATGAATACAGAGCAGAACTAATCCTGTATCTCAGAGATCAAGGGTCGGGCAAATTATTTCCTCAGGGCTGCAGAAAGATGTGTCAAAATCAAGATTCAAAAGCAGAAGTGTTTTGAATAAGATTTATGAAACTGCTAGTTTCTACGAAACCTACATCTTAATTATTTATTGCCTCACTCAGGTATCTGGTGACATTTGGGATGACATAGGGTATATGGGACATACTCACATGTCTAAGAGTGGATCACACAGGACCAGGGGAGTACCCAAACCCTTCTGATGCAGGACCTGAAAGGTAGCATGATATTCTAAGATGTATTAGAATACGTACCTATGCACAGGCAGCTTAATCAGGTTTTTATACTTTCTTTTTACTCTTTGATTTTATTTAGATTTAGATAGGCAGTTTACTTGCTGGCAGAAGACAGAGAAATACCTTAAAACAACTTCAGTCACATGAGTAATTGCCAAGGTGTCAGTAGTCCTGAAATTTTTTTATTTATTTGGAGTCCTGAGAGGAAAATCCAAGAACCTGTTACCAGGACTTTATAACCTACATCAGCGAACAGCTGCCAGAGAGCACAGATGAGCTCTGGATGGGCCCTGGTCCTCTTGATTTATGTATCCTACTCTTCTCTCCCTATTGAAATGCATGCTTCTCATTTTTTTTCATGGTCACTGTCTTGATTTAGGAAGGGTATTCTCCAATTTAGTGCTCCCACTAAAAATCACACACTGCTCTTCCTCCCCCACCTCCAACTGGAGGCAAAAATGACAAAGATCATGGGTTGAGATAAGAAAAATTTACTGGAAATGTAATGAGATAGGAAAATGAACAATAACAGCAGCAATATTAATAATAAAAAGTATAAGAAAAGAAATGTTTCACACAGAAAAACTCTGACAGTAGACAATACCAGACAGCTCCCTAATCACATATTCTTGACCAAACAGAGCCCCTGCTCCCTGGAAGATACTCCCCTTCCCCTGCCCCTGGCAATGAGGTGAGGTGGTACAGAAACCTCCAAGTCCCAGCCATGCCCCCTCCTGGCTACTGCAAAAATTAACCCTCTCCTGGCTGGAACAAGAACAGGGGCAGGGAAAGTAGGATTTGATGTACATTTGACTACAGTAACCAGTATGAAGCTGGGATTTGGCTTCCATAAGCATCCCAGGCTATCATTAGAATATTGTGCCTGGATTTTGAGACAAAGATACAGCTACAATTAGCAGAAATTAGCCTTTACATAGCTTGTGACAATCTTTGAGCTAAGCCAATGCAATTTTTAGACGCTGTGTTTTCCACAATGTCTTCAAAAGTTGAGGAAGGTACTAGGGACTTTAAAAGAAAGAAAGGGTAAAAATTTTGAAATTTCCAGGATATTGAGATTACAGCTTTGTAATACCCACATTGCGAGTCTACAGAAGGCTGCTGTTCTCATTTTTACAATATAAGTTAAAAACATAACATAAGAGTACCCACACTGGGTCAAATTAAGGATTCATCCTGCTGTTAGTTTTGAGAGATATTACACACCTTGGCAAGAACATTACAAGCAATCAAGTGAATGTACTCTGCACTATATTATCTGGAATACATTTGATAGTAGTACTATTTCAAAAGAGTAATGTTAAAAAAAGCTAATACCTAGATAAACCTCAGGTTGAATAATTCTCTATTTTTATTTTGGATCCTGTGTGTTAGTCTTCTCAGCTGATTCTTGGATCTCCTTGTTTAGGAATTTCAACCAAGCAAGTTTCTAAGTATGTTTTGCCAATGATGCCAATTGGACCCAATAGTAGAAAAAATGGCATAGTTACAAGTCTTCTAAAATGTGCTTTTTTTCTGTATGAATGAAGTAAGGCATAATATCTAGAATTAAACCAACAGATCCAGCTGAAAACTTGTCTATTGACATAGTAAGTGAAATTTCCTCTTTCCACAGATGATGTTCTTCCAGAAAAGTGTGTATCAAAATGCACTAAATATATTAGTGTATTGTTTTGACTTTTTAGGAAAAAGAAGTCCTACAGCAAATTTTTTCCTTTTTTCCTTTTTCTTTTTTTTAGGCTCTTAAATTTATCATATTTGTAAAAAGCAGTGAGGATAACCAGCAATATAAAGCTGTTTCTACGAAGTAGGAATGGCTTGGTATTCCCTGAAGGGAGGACCTGCACTCCAGGGAATGGGATGCCTCCTCCAGCCCACCAAAGTGTATCCTGCTGCAGGGAGACCCTCAGGGCAGAAGATCCCACCAGATTTTCTGGTCTTTGCTCAAACATACACTGTAGGAACCTCCAGCTCTGCCCACTCTATGAATATGCATAATTTCAAAGGCCACCTTAAATAATGCTCCAGCCTTTCAAACTTCTCCCCCAGGGAGGAGCCATTTCCAAGAGAGTGATTTTATGCCTCTAGTGGTCAGACTTTCATAGGAACAGCACCTGGCATTTTGCAGTTTTAAACCAATCTGCTTTTCTACTCAACTGCTGAATGGTTAGGTCCATAAAAAAATCTGAACCTGAAAGCAGGAAGTGTTTTATTCAGGAAATTTTAATAGAGACATTAAAAAAAAAAAATTACTTTTAATGAAGAGAATCAGAAGTGTGGCATTTTCAAAACTCTTTGTAAGGAAAGATATAGGAAAGAAATCATCAGTGTTTCCCTCTTCAGCCTTCAGTGTATCACGAGTATTTATTTTCTTGCTGTATTGAGAACCTTCCTTTCTGCTGTATTGTGTCTCAGGATTAGTCACTTTTACATTCCTGCTTTCGACATTTATTTTACCAATTTGGCTGGAGTATGACAGATCTTATCATGTTTGGCGGGGTTTGTTTTGATGATGAATGGCTCTGCAAGTCTTTGCTTGCAAAGTATGACAGTCCACGTGCATACTCTTAACTCTCACTCCATTTATTAGTTTAGTTATACGTATTTTCATATAATTCTGTGTATTTTAATTGAAATGTAGATATCTAAAAGTACATTGGAGGGAGGTCTGAAAAACAGTGCACAATGCTCTGAAATGATTGAATTTCGAAATGATAGCAGATATAAACTTTTAAAAGAATATTTTCCAGGCAAGATCTTATTTCTGAAAATAAACAGTACTATTGTAGACACAAGGCTTAAATTATGTTCATTTGAAAATTTTACAGTTGTCTTCATTTGGCCACTTTCATGGTCTTCTATTAGTAATTTATAAATAGCCATGAGAAAAGATTGTGCAAGTTAGAATATCTGGAAGATGTTTATTCTTTTATATGTATACCTAGGCAACGGAAATAGTTTTACTTAAACAAAATAATTCACTATTTGTTATTTTATGTTTTAGAAATCTGTCATCTTCTCAGGGAACAGATACCATATTACATGATGTAGGCAACTTAAAGACACAAAACAACTGCTTTGTAAATGCATAATCTAAAGTTTATAAATTATTTATGTATACAACCTAATGTTTAGAGTCCTTGCTCATATTTTAGTGATTGCACCACCATTTCATTGCCTTTAATGGAATTTCTTACAGATCTAAGCACTTGCCAGCCTGAACTGTCCATTCCAAGCAGTCCTTGGTAGTGGGAAGAGGAGTCATAAAATACAACTTTCTTATTGACTACAAATTAAACTTGAACTGTTGCATAAACAATTGTTTTTTTATTGGCTTATTCAACATTATATTTGTGTGGCAAATAAGTTCTTTTGATCTAGGATTTTGAGAAAATATAGACTGAAATGGAAAATACTTAAATAGTAGAAAAAGGTGGTGTAGTTTCTTCACTCACTGTTTTGATCTTAGCTTGTTACAGCGATCAGTCTGAAATGAAAACAGGGTCTCCATCAAACTCCTATAATAACCTTTTAAAGTAACATCCTCACTGTCAGAACTGAAAGGATATAATTTTAATCTATCCGGTTAATTTTTAAAACGTTTTGCAAAATCTGAAACAAGTGAATCAATATCAAGTGAAAGTTGTTCTGTGCTTGTGAGTCCAGGTATTCACTGATGATTTATGTAATTACACATTGATTTGGTATAGTTATCTGTGTCATCAACATAGATAACCACATGATTAGTTCCTCAAACAGCTTCCAATAATGTGTGAGAAGAGCTGTTACATAATCATGTGGGATTTGAGCCACCTGTGGAGGAAGCCTTGCGATCTCATGAAGAAACCAATGCATCATTCCAGGAATACCTGGCCAGGTTGGAAGGAGCTTTGACCAACCTGGTCTAGTGAATAAAATGTCCCTGCCATGGCAGGGGGGTTGGATAAAGAATTTTACCTTCCAAATCAACTGATTCTATGACTTTGTGATTTCCTGGAAGTTACAGAAATAAAAGAGTACAAAGAGTAGGACTGACTGAAGTCACTTAATGTTAAATCTCATTAGGATGGACAACAGTGAATTAATCACTCAACTAGGAACAAATATTTTCTTAACATCTAATAAGATGGATCTAATTAGAACAATCTTATAAGAACAATCTAATAAGAACTGGATTCATGTTTTATATTTGGCCAAAGAATGACCCAGTCATAAAAATACATGGCTCTTTTGAAAGCTATTTAGCCGAACTTGAAAGAAACTGTCGATATAATAAAGGAAAAAGTTCCTATTAATGGGTTGTTTGGGAGAGACCAACAGATAAAATAAAAAAAAATCTGCTGCACTGCAGACTCTAACTGACAATACAACTGCTGGATAAAGAAAGCGAAAGCCATAAAATTTCTGAAAAAATACATACTTCATTTGTATTAGTAAATGGGAAAAAATATTTAAATTCTTAGAAATAACCCTAGCTAAGATATAGATTCAGTATTAAAGAAAAATTAACCATTCAGAAAAGGCAAGGATATTTAGTAAGTAGCCATTTGAAGTCACAGAATATATTCAGATATATTCAGTTAAGTAATTGTGTATTTGAAGGAGGAGAATTATTTCATATTTTGCTATGTTAATGAAGTACATTGTGTTCTATCAGTAGTTGTAACAGACATTAAATGACAAAATAAAGAGTAAAACAATTTTGGATCCAGTAGATTGTATGACTTGTAGCCAACAGTACTAAAGGGATTGGCAGATGAGATTTTTGAGATTTGTGTTGATTTGAAACAAGGCATACAAAATGGGGAGCTTTCTAGGATGCTGAAAAAAAGCTAATGTTGTGCTAATATTTTATGAGAAATATTTTATGAAAAGCATTTTATGAGAAGTATTTCATAAGAAAGTTTATGACCCACATATCTTTATACTAATTCTGAGCAAAAGGCTCACAAATAAGCATCCACAAAATAATTAAATGTAATTAAATCTAGTCAACGTACTTCAAGGATGTTGGTAATTTTTCAATAAATATATAGGCACGCTTTTCAGGTTGATAATTATGTCAGGAATTTAGCCTTGTACTGTATTTGACTTTATTTCATATGACATCTGAAAAATTGGAATATAGAAAATTCAGGAGTGACAGTCTTGTATCCTTACTTCAAGCAGGACCTTGAAAAATTAAGAAAAAATGGAGAAGTTTCAAAATGGACCTGCAAACCTCTTTTCATGTTGCTCTCAGGCTGTGGCCACGGAGACGGGATGGTGCCGGCTAGCAGGTCTCTTTTGGTGGCCAGTGAGAGCCACAAGAATGGCCACTCCAGATCTCAGATGAGAGCAGCTGGTAGTGGTGTAAGCAGCTGCGTGGGTAAAACTGCCTGACTGCGAGATGAGGATCCCGAAACAAAGAAACGAGGGAGAGGACACTTGTGTGACAAGCCAAAGAAACTTTACTCCTGACGGGAATCAGGGACAAGTGCTAACTGAACAGTTCTGTAACAACTTATAAAGGGTGTAGGCGTGTATAGGAGTGGTCTGGGAACAACCAATAGGGGAAAACTTAGGAAGGAGTAGAGGGATTACAGCAACCAATGGAGAATAAACAAGGGAGGGACAAGATCTCAGGGACAAATCATCTGCGGGGTGTAGGGTAACTGACAGGGAACATTCCCGAAAAACTGGGTGGGGGGATGAAGACTGACAAGGGAGGTGGGTTGTACAACTTGGATTGACATAGCTATATATGGACAACTAGGGAGGAGCAGGGAGACTGGCAGGTGGAGGGACAGGCAAGTGACGGGAAACTTTGGAGTAAACAACTTGGGAGAAACCAGCTGTGAGGGACAGAAATAGGGGTGCACAGAATGAACCAACTGAACTGGCTGACATTAGATAAATAACTAATCAACTGTAAAATCACATAAAACATGAACACATAAAACATGAAAACACTGACTACCACATCTTCACAGTTGTCATGAAAACATATTGTCTACTTCCAAAAAATCCAAGTTTTTTCTTTACAAAAATTAAGACATTTTTCTTATACACACTTATACTCCATGCAGGCTCACTGTAGCTGCTTGTGGCTACAAGCACTTAATGTTGCTTTTCTTTCATGCAAGCAGAGTTAGCCAAACTTGTGAGGAGGGAAAGTGATTTCTAAAAGTTGTTAGGCAGGCATGTGCTAGAATTCACAGATGAAGAGGCTACTGTCTTAGTTCATGAAAAGAACAAATTAAAGAAATAAAAATCTATAAATTCATCCCATCCATTCCCATTACCAGGATGAACAATAAGAAGTGGGCAGGTCCATAGCATCTTGGAAATTTGGGGACCAAGCCTGGTTTTGTGTTGCAGCTTTTCTGTCATCCACGCTGCCCACACACTGGTCTCACACTCTAGTCTGCAGAAAGTCATCTGTCTCTCTGACTCTCAGGAAATTTCAGGATTTGTGGGGTTGGAGACAGGGAAAGGGGAGCAAGGTTCAAAATATATGCAGCTGACCCAAGCCTCATGGTTGTGCAAACTTAATCTTGAGCTCAGTATATCTGTCAGTATAGCCATCAGAACAAGTTCTTTGCTTTATTTAGCACCAGGCAAATATTAATATTCTTTCATATTCATTCTTCACTATTCCAAATCTTATAGTCTTCTTTTTTTCTCCTGACTGAACTGAGAAGTCAAAATCCCTTTTAAATAACAGCTGCTCTCTTTAGCCCATCTGGCTCTCTTACAATAGGGATATTTGGAGAAAACTGGTAAGTCTGTGGGGCTGGCAGCCTTGAACTGATGTGAATTGGGTCTGCAAAGATGGAACTAAGTTTCTGTGCAGAGCTGTAGGTTTATCT
Organism: Vidua macroura; assembly: GCF_024509145.1. NCBI lineage: Eukaryota > Metazoa > Chordata > Aves > Passeriformes > Viduidae > Vidua > Vidua macroura. The sequence goes on along the minus strand of NC_071572.1, from coordinate 47,749,647 downwards.
CCATCCACATCTCTCTCAGGGATGAATCATTTGCTTTGGAAAGACAAGTAAAGCAGGTGGGACTTCAGCAAACTCTATCTCTTCCCTGGGATCCTCATGGGGGTACAAAATTGAACTGACAATAAGAAGGCAAAAGATGCTTTTTCAGAATGCTGATTATTACACAATGAAGAAGTCTCTGGGAGCCCAGGGGAAGAGCTGCATTTAATCATGTCAGCACAAAGGGCTGTATGGTCGTGCAATATATACTACAAAAGTTGGCTGGCCTTTCTTTGCACCTTCAGCTTCAGCCTCCTATCCAATCCCCCTCTCACTCTTCTGTTATCCAGCAGAATCTGGAAAGAAATCATTAAACCACATAGCTGTTCCAATAGCAGCTGCTTGCAAGGCGGCCTTGGGAGTCCATGTCAATTCCTGTTCTGTGCAGGGCTGCTCAGGGCTCTCTCGCATGTTCCTGGCAGCTCCCCCCACTCACAGCTCCAGCACAAAGTTGTGTGCAGGCTCTGAAAACGAGTGGAAGGAAAGGAAAGTGGAAAGAAGGGAAGTGTAGCTCCTTGTATGAATTACCTGTGTGAAGGAGAGCTACAACATTAGATTTTATGGAGCTTCTCCCTCATTTTCTCTTAGTTGTATTCTGTTTGACATTTTGGATTTGCCTGATTTTTCTCTCTTTAGCTCTTCCCATCTTCTTTTCCATATTCTTCACTGTGCTTTTATGTACATTCACCTCTTTTTATATTCTTTCTCACTCCCCTCCTTTACCCTTCTATCTTTTAAAATAATTCAATTTCCTTTTGATTTTAGAAATATTTAATCTGTTTCTCTCCATTTCCTCACATATTTCTTTCCTTTCTCTTTTTTTTTCCCCTGCTGTTCTTCCTAAACTGCTTCACTTCCTTCCTTCTCTGCCTGATTTACTCTACTCCGCTGTTTTCTGCACTGCCCCCTTTTCCCTCCCTCACAAATTCTCTCTCCATTATTCCCTATCTCTGGTTGCAGGTGCTGCAGCTGCGGCAATCAGAGACACTCTAGGAGGGGTGAAGTTGGGTGGAGGGTGGTGGTACTGGGGAGGGGCTGTGCCATAAGAATTCCTCCCACCCTGCAAGCAAGAGGGGGAGGGTTCTGCCTGTGCAGGTCTTGGGACAATGGTTCCTGTCAACAGGATGGGGGAGTTTTATTTAAACTTGGGAATGTCCCATGAAAATTTAGACATCTGGCATCTTACATTCCATGTCTGACTTCAGCTTCATCTGCTGCCGTTATGAGTGTCATAAACATGGGTAATTTCACAAGCCATAGGAGTCAGAGTACACAATAGATTGCATTGCAGATGGGATGCCTGCCCTTAAAAGGACTGGGTCTTGTAGAGTTGCAGAGATTGCAGTTTGGCATATCCTGGAAAGGGAAACATGCTCTCAGGAATGAAAGATTCCACCAGTGTCATCAGACACAAAATATTAAAAATATTGCAGTCACAATTTAAAACCAGAAAGGAAAGAGATCAAAATATGCATATTAAAAAGAAATTACACAACAGTAATGTATGAGCTATTGTTCACTACTGGTCTTAAGCACAAAACTGTAGGTATTGCATTTATGTGCCTAAATTAGTAATTTCCCAGTGATCCATCAAGAATTACTGAAGACATCTCGAGGAGATTATTCACAGCACCTAGGCAGATACTTTGCTCTTGCTAGAACCATCAAAGGGTGTGTCTCTCTTCTAGTCTGGGCTGGATTTGCTTCTCACCGCACCATGATTCCAGTTAGTCTTCCTCTTTCCTGCTATTTCAATGCCTCAGAATTCTGCATAGCTTTCTGGAATATGTTTTCCACAAAAATAGGCAAACAGATATTTCCCTGTATGCATTTGCTGTTCTGGTCCTGCCCTTTACTTTGAGACCACTGAGGCCATTCACTCTGTGTTGTAGCAGTGGGTTGGTTTGCAGGTACTAGTCAAATTTTTGGGCCCAATTATTTTGGGATTTGTAGCCACACTGCCAATCTGATAACCAGCAGAGGGAGTGCTAGTTAGATCTCTCAGTGCCCATGGCTATTGATGCCCCTGCAAGGAAATGGCTATAATGTAAATAGCAGAATGTGTTCATTTAAACAGGAGAGATAACATGATAGAGATGAGTTGCCAGATGGATGAGACTAGTTGATGAGAGGAATGTTTTCTCTAAGCATTAAGAGGATCATATGCACAATGTCAGATGAAAAATAAACTGGCAAGAATTTAATTAATATCATCTGCTTAATCCAGATTTTTTTTTTTTGGTTGTTGATTTAAATTAAATTCTTGTGCAGAAGTTTATGTAAACAACGCCCCTGTCACTTTCAAGAGTCTGTACTTCAAATTTTGCCTCCTAAGATACAGCTTAGGGGCAAAGGAGTGGTAGTGACAGAGGCTGCAAAGGGAAACAAGTGTCTTTCTTTGGGAACTGCATTCCATTTCACAATGATTTCTCATCTTCTGTATGGGATAGAGTTAGCTGCTTCCCAGAAAGTCACCTCCTTTTGTTCAGGCACATGGTAGATGTTCCAAATATATGACAAAAAGACCTGCAGACACCTCATATGATCCTTAACTGTAGAAATGTTTCTAGTATACAGGGCCTTAAATCCATTTAGATGGATTTAACAGCCTCAGCAACACTTCCTCTATGGCTCTAGTCATGGCAAGAATGAAGTACATTTGGTACCAGGAGCTAGACTTTGCCTTGTACTATCTGTTTTTTTAACCCCTTTACTGGGCTATTAACCAAAACATAAACTTGTCCCCTTTGATCAGTATATCAAGCATTTCCTTTAGAACATTTCCATTAGAAGATTGCTGTGGGCCCAGTAGTGTACCCACTATGGGATGGAAAAACTGAAACCTGGAGGCAATAGAGCTCTAATAAATCTAATGAAAAATTATTTTGACAGTGAAATAATGTATTTTTGATACCACAGATAGGGAAAGTCAGTCACCAGGACCATATGGCAGGTGATCAAAACCCTAGAAGCACACATGTATTTGAGGCACTTTCTGGGGATCAGAGAGAGCTTGGTTTCCCATAGAAGTGCAGAGATCTTCTTCAGACATGTTTCTCATCAGATTTCCATGACCATGACATGCAAAAAAAATCTTTTATTTATTTCAAAGGAAGAGAACTGTATCAAGATTTTCCTTTGGTTTGTCTTGCTCTTCTTAGTCTCTGATGCCTTTCTACAGAATGATCTGGGAGGAGATATTTTTCAGTAAATCATTACTCTGCAATATTCTTCTGTTCCAATAGATTTGGTTTTATGATAGTTTCTCTTGTTTCAGTGGGATTTATGCAATGGAATAGTGGAGTAAAGAAGGCTAATGAAACTACACAGAAAAGGTGATACTCCATCTGTCCCACACAAACAGGCCCAATGCAAACATATGCTTTGAAATATTATTTAGTCAGTGCTTTTCTAACTGCAGTATGCTGAGAACTGGCTAATTACCCTGTACCATCTCTCCTTTCTGCTTTCAGCTGCTAAATTGCATTAGTCACGCTTTCCTAATACTTATTTTTCACAGAAGTAATTACTCTATGGGTACAGGGGGCTTCATTGGGTGGTAAATACCTATATGAGTCTGTGGTACTCACTGTGTTGATTATCCTTTCCCTAAGTGATTTAGAAAAATTGATGTTCATAACACAAATTAAATTATTATTCCATTTTACCTTTCAATAACATGTTAATTTTAAATTAACTGCCATATAGCGCTGTCTCCATCTTTCTTTCATTTCTCCATACAAACTTACATTTTGTGAATGGGGAGGATGGTAGAAACAGAAGCTTTCTCTTACTGATGTCATAAGTACAAGAAAACCAAGATTAGTGACAGTCTTGTAGAGAATTCTAATCTAAATTCATACATTTGTAAAAAAGTATCACATTTTGGAACAGAGATCAAGACATTAAAATTTCACTCCCCTGTTCTGTAGCAAGGGCTCCAGCATACAGTATAGAACTTGACAGAATTTCATTCCCTTATGCTTTCTGTCAATATTCAATTTTATCCTGATTATGCAACATCTCCATTGCAAGAAGAAAGGAAGAAAGGAACCCCTTTTAGCATGTGCTATTCCATAACTCAAAAAACACTTTGTGGAAGAAATTTTTAAATATTGCCAATGAAGAAAAAATATGCCCATTAATTTTATTCCTTACAACATTAAAATGGAAATAGCTCCTGAGAATGTACAATCAGATGGTTCAACCACATATAATTTATATTCTTCCCTACCAAAGGATTAAAAGTATTCTATGATGTAACATTTTGTGAATTCCTGTTGCCTTGTTTAGCTGTAGTCCCTCTTAAAATATCAGCTGCTTATATATGATATTTGATTAGGAAGTAAATATGAAAGTCAACAATCTTAAATTAATAAGGGAAGCAAAATTTACACATGACTTATTGAACGATTGTGCAATATTTTTATTTGTTACCTCAAAATCTCTCCTTTAAAGTACCTGAAAGTAACAGTTCCGTTGCTTTTGCTTTCACAGGATTTATACTTTGATAAGAAAATGTCCTTAACTATTTTTGAGAAGTGGACTGCTTATGTTTGTTTCTTAAAAAAGTTAAAAATTGCAAAACCAGCACACAAGATTATGAGAAGGGAAGGGGAAGGGAAGGGCCAATTAAAGGGGAAAGAAAGATGAAACATTGATGTAATTGCCAAATGTTCCGTCCTGTCTTGTTGAGGCTTGACATACCAAGTTTTTCTTGCCAGCCTTGAAATATACTATTAGTCAAACTCCTCTGAAACTTTTGAAAATATATTTTTCAAACCCTTTTGAGCAAAAGCTCAAAACCAGATATTTTTTTGTTTCAAACACTTGTTTAATCAAATATTAAAATGAGCTCACTATGACAAATGTGAATGTGATACTGCAAAGTCTGCCATGAAAAACACATTCAAAATTTAAGAAGTCTGAAAGTAAAGACTTTTCATTTGGGGTAGACTATAAGTGCCCTGATTTCAGATGCTAATATCCTGAACTGATGCTGAAAGTATCAGTTTACAAACACTTAGTTGCCCGACTGCATATTTAAAATTTATGTTGAAATACATAAATAAATAATATTTTTTTCAAACATATCTTATTACCAAGCAGGAGAAATATAATAAGGGTCTCGTATCTGTTCTTTGAAAAACAAATTTATGAATGCAGTCATGCTAGATTACCTGATATTTGTACCTGATATTTGATGTAACAGTTGAGCAATGCCAATTTCCTATAGGCAGTTTCTTCTGATACAATAATTATTACAAGGCACAACTCTAAATTTAGGCCAGGGAGTCAATTTTAAAACAGTAGAATTATTTATCTTGAATGAATGATATCACTAAAAACATTTAGAATTTCAGCCAAATGCAACTGAAGGAATAGGATGCTTTTGTTTTCCTGTTTCTCCTGTAGTTATGAAAATACTTAGACTGTTGAGTGAAGCAACAGGTGTCTAATGCAGAGTTCAGCATCTTTTTCTGTGTTTTGCTTTCCTTTCAGAAATCAGTTGCAAGAGAGTGATCTAATAAGTAGGCTGCAGAGTCAGACTGTTCTTCCCTAATCCCCCTCTTACTCACTTATCTTTTCACTGTTGTCTGCAGAGATATATGGCTTCTTTTGAACAGGTGGATCACATCTCTCCTGATTCCTGCATGGCTTTGTGTGTAGAGTGCATAGAGAATCAAGTCTCTGCAGGCTGACAAGTGATTTAAATCCAGATCCTTGACTTCCTAGGCAACTGCTTTCATAATAAAATTATTACAAAACTGTAGGAAAATTATTGTAAATCCTGTCTAGATTTTATAATCAGTAAAATTTATTGCACAAGTGTTGGCTTTCATCTTAACATGGAAAGAAAGGTGTCCTTTCTGTGGTAAGGACCTACCTAGTTTGTAAATTCGGAGTTGAGTAGGCACTTAACTGTTTGGATCAGCAAAAGCATATCCTCTTTAGGTATGTGCAATAACAGGATACTTGGGTTTTGGAATAAGTGCTTCTTGGGACCTTGGCCAAGGATTTTTGGAGAGTGCTCTGGGACTTAGATGCCTGAATCCCATTGAAATTGTACTTTATGGGCTACTGTGAAGTACTGGATTGTACCTTTAAACACTTATGATGAGGAAAATTTCATATATTTGAGAAGACAAAGACTGTAGCTTTTCTTCAGGAATAACTTGAGGCCTGGAGAGCTTCAAGAACCTCTGAGAGGCTTTTCATTGCCCTTTCATTCAAAAGCCTGAATTCAGGCCAGCTATGCATGCCCTGTATGCCTATGGAAAGTGGGCATATTTCAAAGAAGGCAGCTGTCAGTCATGTCTTCTTCATGTTGCCTGGATTCTATTGCCACTAAAACACATAAAACACAGGAAGGGAGTCATACTAGGGACAACTCCCTATATATTTAAAGTTTGGTTTCTGGTTATTTTTTTGGGGGTTTTTTTTGGGTTTTTTTTTGTTTGTTTTTTTTTTTTTTTTTAGGGTTTTGTTTGTTTCTTTGTTCTGTTTTTCTGTTGTTGTTTTGTCTGAAGTTCTGACTGATAACCCAGCTTTCTCCCTGCTTGAGCAGGTAACAAGTATGTTAAAGCAACTGCTATTTCATGACATTGAACATACAAAAGAGACTATCTGTAAGTCATTACTTCCTAGGACATGTTATTGGGCCTGACACTCTCCAGCTAAAGGGTGAATGAGGTAGAATTGCAATACCTAAGCCCAAAATTATGATCCTGAGGATCCTTGCCTTATGCCTCAATTCCATGCTCCTGACTTCTACACTTCTTTCTGTGTAGTTTTTCTTTTTGAAGTATCCTAGAAGCCTCACAGTCATGATTTTTCCCATTCTGTATGCAATATACTGAGAGAGAAAGAAATCTGGAGCAGATAAAAAAAATCAGCTCTGTGAAAGTTTATCATGGGGTAGCATGCTAAGAAACAGAAAAGTGTTTGTTTTCTGTATAGTAACTATATGGGATTTTGTTATGCCTACTGTAAAACCACAATGATTTATGAGAAGAAGCATTTTAACTACACAACAACAAACTAAATGTTTCCCTGTGTGGGATAACACAACTCTTTCTCAGCTGGCTGAGTCTGCAGGGCCATCTACATTTATCACTCTCATAAAGTCCCCTGAATAAGTAAAAGCTCCTCTCACCCACTCTTGCCTGTGGCTTTTAAACAGGAAGGAAGTATCATTTTCTTCTACCCTAGCACAAAGAGAGCTCTGAGCATCTAATTACAGTTTCTGTGAGCAAATGGAACCAGAAAAGCATTTCCCTGTAGCTAAAATGCCCAAGCAGAGCTTGCACTCTCTCAGTTTTCCCAGACTAAGGTTAAAAATCTGCTCTCTAAATTATTCCATTGCTTTACAGAGGAAGTATTAATTACATTACTGCAAATGTAGATTGGGGTGGGATGTAATTACAGGGTCGGCTTTGTGTCTGTTGTCCAACAGAATTAGGCAGGAAGTGTTTGCAATGCCAGCAGTTTCAGGTGTTTTGCAACCTATTATATTTGTTGGTTCTCACCAGGTCTCACAGATGGATCAGGTGACTTTCTGCTGCCCGATTGTCTGGAAAATCCACAAAGCTGCTATTAGTACAGGTTCATGGCTTTTACAAGACTGATGGGTTTAGATTTTTAGATGAGGAAAAGAAAAATATAAAAATCCATTCTTCTCCATTCAGCCCTTGCCAAATTTTGCTTTCTTCCTTTAATCAAAGACTTATTTTTCTGTCTGTTTTCATTTCCTAGTTCTAATCCTCTTTTTTTTTTTTTTTTTTTTTGTCCATTCTTTTCTGCTTCTCTGAAAATATCTTTTTTGTTATGGGGAGAAAATGGCTGTGTGTGCACAGGAGAAAGCCATCAGTCTCTGCAGCAGAAAAAACAGTGGGCACTGGGTTGCCATGACTGAGCACCATACTGGGACATGCACTTGACTTCCAGTTTAGGCACAGCATGGACTGGTTTTTTGCATCTTTCAGGAAAACACCTCTATTTTTTGTGGCTTGATGGATGGTAGGAAGAAAATAAAATTCCTGCCCTCTTCTGTTGCTGTCACCAGGCATAATTTCATCCTGACTTGAATGAACATATCCCAGAAAAATGCCTGATCATGGCTCAGGAGTGAGTGATAGAGACCATCATCTGCAGACACCTTTGATAAAGATTCCTGGTGTAGGAGGGGGAAAGTTGGTTTGTATGGAGACAGGCTGTTCTCTCCCAGTTGAGCTGGGTGCAAATGGGTGGTCTGGGGCATAGTTAACTTATCAATGACTTTGGATATATTTAACTTGAGCTCTCAGCAAGTGGCTGTCTGTCTTTAAATATGCTTTCATCAAGGATTTGGGATGACTGCTCATCAGGGAAATAGATTTTTAAGAGGCAATTTTCTGCTATTTGACCAGTATTTTCTTCTTCATAAAACCTATTTGTACTGATTGCTGTGCATGAACAATGCTCTGGTCTGTAGAAGTCTAAATGAAACAATCTTATCCACTGAAAGAAAATAGAGGAGGAAAGACAGTAAGATCTCTTCATATATCTTCTTTTGGATGGAATAGTGTGGCTAAAGATACTACCATTGCTCTCATCTGTGTGTTTCTGCTGTTGCGTTCTGTCCAATGAGCCACTTCCACTGAACATGTAATTTTGTCTGACCATGAACCATCAAACTGTATTTGTGTGCCTGTTGTGGAAAAGCAGGGCAGGGGGGAAATAGCAAGAAGCAACAGTACAGGTTGGGACTTGCAACCAGGCCAACCAACACAGTTATAGATGAAAAAGGAAATAGCAATCACAGTAAAGACACTGCATCTGTATGTTTTTCTGGCACTATTACTAGTTCTTTGATTTGGGGGGACAAGTCCTAAAAAGAAATATTCTGGTATTGTGGTTTTATCCCATTCTGTAAAACATTAAGGTCAAGATCAAGGCTCATAAAACATTAATTAGCTTGATTCTTAGTACAAACATAAGACTGTTGTGGAATGCTCCAGGTCCACCCTTTTCTCTATGGCATTTATCTTTAATAATATAAACATTTAGAATATACCAACATCAATTTGTCATGGCAAAGTCTTTGCATACAGTTTTCAGTTTTCTATGCTAGCAAAGATGGAAGACATATATGAAGTTTCTTTCAGCCCTTAAACTTATATAAATATGAAAGGTAGATGCCAAAGCAACATGTGCCTTCAAAATTCCTAAAATAGATAGGACAGCTATTACGTATGCATAGCCTCCATGAATGCCAGCATTTAAGATGTATATTCATGCATATACTGTGGCTGGTGTAGTGAAGTGTGGAAAATATTTATATTCATTCTTGAAGAAATGACCTTAATAATTCATTTTGGACTCCACCTCTCCCGAATTACAGTTGCCTCACTTGTGGAATATTTTCCATATCTTGAAAAGACCCTAATAAATTCTAATACTTTCCTAAGTGTGGAAATAATTAGTAATTTATGATGTCACAGATTTGCAAACTTTTTTCATAGTTGTTGTTGCAAGAAGCACATATTTCCTTTCTGTTCCCTCATGCTTAGCTGTGCTTTAAATTTCTTTCAGTGATAATTAGGGTTTTTTTTAGAAAGATGCAGCATTTGTTTCAGATGTGCTTGGAACTAACTGGAAAACTTGTACGGAAAAGGAATACATGAGATAACAGTGATAGGAAGCACAAATTGTTTGATTTTAAGGACTGATATATATTGTATTTTAAGGAATTATTCTAAAGGTGACTTTTCTAATTTATCTGGCAAGGCTCACCTTTGATACAAACTAGTAGAGCCAATGGCAAATCATCATGCTAAGATTTTACAGACATTATTAAAGCATGCTTTTATTCCTAAACAGCTTTGCTTATTACTGGAACAAGTTAAAAATATCTAACTGTTATTAAAATGTGAGGATTTCACCCAAAGAGTGAGGATTCTAGGGTGAGGTTTGCACCCAAATTAAAGACTGAACAATGTTGAACTTCACTTGGAATGACATTCAAAGGAATGAAGCAGTTTAGATGATTTTCGTTCAAGTGCAGGTTGGATCTGAAAAATTTGGCCTCTCTCCAGCAGTGATTCCAATGTGTGTACACGTGAGTGCAAATGAAAACTTACTAAGAAAGTTTAGGGCAGAGTGGAAAAAAGATTAGGATCATGTGTCATGGGATAAAGGAATTCACCAAAAGAGTAGAGACTGTATTCTGACTTGGTCAATATATGTGATACTAACTGAAAAAAAAAAGGCAGTCTTCTGTTCCTATCCAGTCAGATTCTTATATTTTTTCACATCTGGAACTTACTAAAAGACAACGGCAGATGAGAGGGCTTCAGGACACAGTGTGTTACCCTTTTAGCATTCCAGATAGTGGTTATTTAGCAAAAGAATTTGATGGCTTCTTTGCACACTTCTTTCGCACATGAATTAGTCTTTCAAGTGCTTAAATGCTTCCCAAAATTTAAACAGATTTACGTGTACTGAAAAGTTTTGGGAATGTCAGAAGTCATATACATATATACTAAACTTTAAATCTTCTGTATAGTTAGTTCCTTTTTGATACATTCTCCTGGTCTATGAATTTGTAGATTTGTATGTGTCTTCCTCCTCTTGCATTTGATCTCTTACTCATTCTCTTCCCTTTCTCTCCTCAGTTGTTTGTCTCATTACTTGTATTTCTTTCTCTCTTTTTTGGGGGGCAGGAGGGGATTGATTGTTTGTTTGTGTGTTTTGTTTGGTTTTGGGTTTTTTTCCCCAAAGAAGAGGAAGTACCAGCTTTTTAGATAGTAGTCAGTAAAGACAGAGGTAGCAGCCATTCTAAAATTGTCCATGTGGTTCAATAATGGAATAGCATTGGATTAAAAAATTAATTAAATAAATAGAAACATTAGGAAAATGTGAAAGGATACATGTAACATGCAGGCTACTAAACAAAGACCATCTTGTGCAGAGTGTAAAGAAAACATAATGACTACAACCTGCCCTAGGGTTTGAAAACAATTTACTGAGAAGTCTTTTACAGTGGCTAGCTTTGGAGCCATTTCTAATTAGGTAGCAGGTAATTCAAGATCTGTTTAAGTATGTTCAATAAATTTCCTTCAGCATTTCAGTGTTATAAATCTGTCATGATGATTTTTTGGATCTTCAGAAATTAACAGATCCTAATCTCAGAGCTACAACACAGTCATATTTCATGACAGCATGTTTCAAAATGAATATATTTCCATGAGAAAAGTCCCAAGCTAAAGTTGACCTGAGAGATGGAATAAAGTAAAATATTTTGGGAGTGATTCACTCCTTGTAATTAGAATACTGTCTTTGTGTTTTAATAGCAAAATACAAAAAAAATGCCAGAAAACCTTGATTTTAAATATTCTTTTTGATTTTACATGAGGAAAGTGTAAATCCTCTCAAAGTATCTAACTGTATTCCCCCTTTTCACTTCTAGACTTCAGTCTGCTGCAGTGGAAAATACCTACAAAATTATTTGGTCTGTTTCCATCCATACAAATTTAGTACAAAGGCACTCCATATATTTTGCATGCCTTTCTAGATAAAATATGGCTAGATATGCATACAGCATCAAAACACCACACTGTCCTTCTCATTCTCCAGGGTGGGGGGATGAAAGATCTTGGGTGACACAGGTAGTGCAAATGTGTGTTTGAGAGTTATAGTCACAGACAAGCAAGGAGTCTCTGTGGGAACCCAGCTCAAGTCTGGCAGGACTTTTGAGCTCAGTGTCCAAAACCAGGCAAACATGTACTGAGCTCACCTTGGAAGCAATGAATCTTTGCTCATGTACCGTGTCACCATAGCAGGGTATTTTTTCTGCAAAACAGATGCACTGTCCACAGGTAATGGACAGTCAATTGTACCTGCTGGCCTATTGCAGTGAAAGTCTTCTGTGCCCCAGATGTGTATACAATGGAGGCAGCTGAGTGTGGAATGCAAGCTATTTGAAATATATAAGATGAAGAAACTTGTTAATAGGGCAGGCAGACTGAAAACAAGGCTATACGAAGACAAAAGGAGAAGGAAACAGCAAATTATTCAACTAAAGTGTATTTCCAGGTTGGGAGAGAAGGGAATTTACAGCCTTGGAAAAGACAAAAAGAAGAATTGAAAATAACATGTAGACAGAGCTGTTCAGAGCCTTAAAGGACAATAAAAGTGTGACACATAAATTAAATGTAGAAGAGAGAGAAAAATATTGTTGTCTAAGTCCTGTTAACACTGACTTGTTGGTAATGCTTGTACTTCTGACTTTTTTGCTTTTAAAGACAGTTGGAAAGTTAATGTGACAGTGCTACCTCCTCTAAGGTCTTCATCTACTATCAATGCATCAATCCTCTGATAAGTGAGTCCTGAATTGACACGTGTCCATGATATTTACATTTTTAGTTCCATCCTTCATTGGTGAGTAATGTTTGTCAGTTATTCCTACTGAATTAAGAAGAACAAAAAAAAAAAAAAAAAAACAAAAAAAACACCAAACAATTGTACATAAGAAGGAAATACACCCAATGTTTTTTTTTGAAAACAACATCTAGAGAATTGCGCTTTGCAAAATAGCTTGAACGTTGACAGATAGCAATGTGTTTTTTTGACACTCTTTTTGATCTTTTTTCTGTATCTCTTATCCCAAGAGTGGAGTACACTCTGTGTGATACTCCTATGGGTAAATTAAAAAAATCCCTCCTATAGCTGCTTCTAGAGCCTCAAAGAACATTCCTAACATCTCTAGAAAAGCAGAAGTCTATAGTGATATGAATATAAATGTTGAACATCCCAAGATGGATTAAAAAAAAATCATTCTGAGAATAACATAATGAAATTTACAAAGGAAAAAGAACAGTGAGTGTCTACACAGATGGCAGTTGTTTCACTTGTACCTTCCAGGGCTATATTGTCAGGCACATGTGAATGGGAGCAGCTGTGCTGCTGCTATCAAGATCTGATCTGATGCTGTCTGTCCTTATAAATTTATGTGGTGATTTTGGCCTCACTAAAGAGAACATTCATCGTGTATTTTATTATTGTGAGGAGTTGTGGACTATGCTTTCTTTCTCTGAATATTCTTCTCTTTTATAAGCTCTTCAATCCCATCACACTGTCTCAGTTCCCACTTCTTCCTCTAATTTTTTTCCTAATCTCTTCCTCACCTGTCTCAGATGAATAGATGATGCACATATCAGGTTCCCCACCTCAAAGTTGGAAGCAGTGACAGGACATCCATCATTTTCTTGGATTGCAGCATACTGAAGGTAAAGAAATTTCCCAAAATGAGACTCAGATCTTGATTCAGTTGCCTTCACATGCAGTTCCAGTGTTTTTTGAACAATCATATGATATTTGGCCTGGCCTCCAGTTACTCTGTGGAAGGCCCAGGTTTCCCACCCATGCTGTACCATGTCTATGAGCTTCATTTCAAAATCTAAAATACATAAGAATGATTCAAATGGTACTGAGAATTGAAGTGTGCCTGAGTCAAGTCCTTAGAATAAAGTCTGGTGTGTAGTTAAGGCATATCTGTGCCAGATAGTTTCTATTTTTTAGCTTTTCTCTTTTTCTTTGGCCTAACTTGTAGTGTATAGTAGAAGACACTTGTGGTTTGTTTACCTACGTGTTAAAGGGTAGGCTAGTGCCTCCTCTATAACCTTTGTCAAAAAAATTCCATTAAGTTAGAAAATGTTTAACAGGAGGCACTGTAAATTTAGGATTCCTGAACTGTTTCAGAGCTGTAGGTGCTGCATTGCAGAATCACTTGGAAAGGAAGAAACCTGGTCTGATATTTTTGAAATAAAGAAACTAAAGCTCACTTTTTCAGGGAAAGGCTTCATCATTTCAGTTTTACAATTATCATTATACTCCTTAACGTCTTTTACTAAAAAGAATGAGGCCCTAGTAGCTCTTTCAAGGAATGCTTTCAGATGATTATGCTCAGAAATTAATTTTGAGTAAAAATTAATTTTGTAAATATTTTGAATAAAACCTGCAATGGAGATTTGCCTAGGTTTTGGAGAATGGATGTACTATTTAGAATAATTCTTTGAGTTTCCCATTCCCATTGTCTGATTTCATACAGCTCCTTGACTGAAACACAGAATTTCCCGTTAAAACACTTGAAGGTCTCAAGGGATACTTTAATGGGTTCTGAATTCTGTTCTGAAATTGTCCACCAGAATGACAAATGCAGAACCTGAAAAGTACATTTAGAAGATATATTTGTGTCTGGACCCTTCATAATTGCCCTTGTCATGCATCACAAACAGAATCTCAATAACTGAATCAGAGTGATAATGGGAAAAAAAAATACTGACAGAAAAAAATTCTACTGGAACAATCTAATTGAGATAATTGTTTTGAAGCATTTGGGGAAGGATGTATCTATAATAACATTAAAATTGTTAATGTTAGAGATAAAATTTATAAATGAGTTGTCTTTGGAAACCCTTTAAAATATAATTGAAGGTGAGAATAAAAAACTGTACAAGTTGAAACATTTTATTTATTATAGCTGAGCTTGAAAGTGGTTCACTTAAATTTTACTACAGATTGCATTGTAAGTTTGAATCCATATCTCCTTATCACTGCCTGAATGACTACAATAGTCATTTGCCAAAGCATGGGTCTAATAACATGGTAGTGAATGATGTCACCTCATGGAATAGAGTCTCTTGAAAAAATTAAGATCTCTTGGGGTCATGTTTCAATCCCATGGAAACCTTTGATTTTGAAGAGCTCTATCTACAAGTAGAGTAGGTTGAAATGGCACCTGGGTCATGATCAAAATATCGGCGGAGAGGGAATCAAGAGATTCTCTGCTAGGTCTTTCACGCTGAACAATTATGAGATTAGCTTCATAGGCACAGCACACCATGCTTATGCCTTAGTGTAGACTTCATCACTGACAATAAGTGAATACCAAGGGTACAGTGAGGTAGTTAAGACACAAACCTAAAATGTTAGAGAATGACAAAGTACAAGTTTGAGGGAACATTCTCAAAATGTGAAAAAATCTGTCTAGATGGTTATTGTCAGCTCCATTTGGAGAGGGCAAGACTGTCCCAGTGAAAATTAAGCAGAAATTAAAATGTTTTAATAGCACCATTGTCAGAAAGGAACTTACTGGGTCATAGAGACTGATGTCAGTAGGTAAGTTGTCCTAAACAAAAACCTAAATTAATTTATGCTAGATGCGACCTGTGTACATCATCAAATTCAAGCTCAAGCAGCAACATCATCTTGAAAATTAAATCTATTTAGGAACACATTTTGATTACACTTAGTCAATCTCACTCTCAAAATTGCTTCAGGACCTATATGAGCTAAAGCTGACCTTGAATCTTTGGTTAAAGTTCAGAGATTCTTTGGCTTAGATATGGTTAGAGATCTAATTCTAATTCCAAAATTATTCTATCTGTGACCATATTTACTGCCCCACTGTGACAGAGTACTCTTGTTTTTTCTCTATCTATATTTTATTCTTTATTTATATATAGAGAGCAACCATACCCTCTCTCAGTTTTTATTTTTCTAGATTAAACAAAGATGTCTCATTTTAGTTTCTGTTCATACGATAACATCTACCTTCCTGATCTTTTTTCCCCAGATCTCCATCCTTCTCTGCATCTGTTCTTATTTAAATTCCTCTTTATTGTACACAGTTTTTCATAATTCCTTTTACTACATTCTCCTGTACATCTCATTGCAAGGGAAAAGTCTATTGTAAAATGCAGGCGAACCCAATGGGAAGAATTGATGATGTCCAACATCAGTTCAGAAGGCTGAATGATTTCTATATTATTACTATGCTATAATACATTAATATACTATGTAAAGGAAGATACTAAAACTACATACCTACTTTCTCTAACTACCATATCTAACTATTAACAACTCCTGACCCTGTTCTCGAGAGTCCAGACACAGGTGGATCTGATTGGCCATCAGGCTCAAACAATCCTCACCAGCACCCATTCAAGCAATCACCCCAGGTAAACAATTCTCCAAGCACATTCCACATGAGAAAAACAAGGAGCAGAAGTAGAAATTGTTTTCTCTTTCTTTCTCTCTGTGCACCTCTATGAAAAATCCTGAGAGAGAGAGAGAAATGTGCTGCCACAGAAGTCCATAATGAAATCCTAAGAATACGTGTAGTTTTTTGCTGTTGTTTGTGCAAGTCAACCTTCTAATCTGAAAATTGCCAGCCAGCTCTAAACTCTGGCACTCTCTGTATTAATTAACAAGACTGCTGGAACAAAAAAAAACAACCAACCAAAAAAACACAAAACCAAAATTCCATGTACTTTACTTTTCATTAATGGCTGTAAGCATTAGTGTGGGGCAAAAAAAAACAAAAACAAAAACCAAAAAAAAAAAAACAACACCAAAACTGATTGTACTTCTGGCATGGAAAAAATGTGTTTTCCTAAAAATGTTTTGAAAATCCAAATAGATAGGCAGAGTAAGAATGTTAAACCCCCACTTAAACCTGTTTCAAACCTGGAAGACACAAGGGGATGATCAGCCATAGTCATTCTCGACTAGATTACAAGTTCCCTGTCACGAAAATCGCCTAATCTATGTCTGATATTCCCTGTGCTTAGTAAAGGATTTCAATCTCCTGTTCTATAGATCTAGAATCTAAGGACAGAGGAACAAGATAAAATTATTAAAGAGATGATAATAATTTAGGGCTATAAAGTCATAGATGAGAGTAAAGGTTAAGCAATGTGTTGTTGAAAAGGTTAATGCTTCCCTTTTAACATATGGCCAAAAGAAAATTAATTTTAAAGGCATTGTTCTTATCTTTGTCACATTATCCTAATTATACATTGTAATAAAATATTCATACATGTTTAAATATTGTTGGATGCCTTCTCAGGTGTACTAAATTCCCATGAGGAGCAGTTTATGGATAAAAGGTTTTACACTTTCAAGGTCAACACTTCTACACTGTGTGTTGGAGATGTCTTGATAAATACATATAAGAGACTATCTGGTACCATTATCTGTGATATTATGTGATTGAAGTAAGTGAGCCAGGCTTTTCTCTTCAGCTTCATGTTGAAGGGTAAGATGAAATGCTGGCATAAATGAATGCAATTTTACTTAGTTGTGCCCTCTTATGTTAGTTGTTAGTTTTGCTCTATGTATTTATTGGCCAGTATGGTTCTCTACCTCCCTTAATGCAAACTCTCATGTTCTTTCCTTTACGCTCCCAACCACTTTTAAAGACCAAAACCGTACAAATCTTTCATTCATAGCTCAGCAGGAGTTTTGATTTATGATAAAATAAATCAAAGTGCTCTCATCAGGAGGGTAGAAACTTATGATAAAATGATTCTTCCAGCCCCACTGACGCAGAGCCAAATACAGTATTTTCAAATTTTAAATTGCATGTAGTACTTGTTAAAACTGACCCTCTCATTTTTCAAATGTTACCTGTTTTTTCAGTTGTCTGTGGTAATAATTATCAACCAAGACTATTAATATTCTCAACTTCAGAAATATTTCTTCATTTAAACTGGTAGATTTTTTAAAATGCTGTAGAATCTACCTTTTACCAAAAAAATTAAGAGAAATTCTATTACCTTATTAGTGAAAAAAAAAAAAAAGACTTCCAGATATGAATTGCAAAACAAAGGTGAACATTGCACATTGTAGAGTAGCAGAGTTAGTTTGACACAGACAAATCAACATGAAGAAGCCAATGTGAACTTCTTACCTCCTCCAGAGAAGACTGATTGCATTTTCTCTCTGCTCCAATTCCATGCATGGTGAGATTGGCTAGGCAAGCCAACTAAATATGCAATTTACTACTGAGATTCCTAGCTTAGAACTTCAAAAAATGTTAATGACATCACAAAGTATCCCATTCTCAGGATATAGAGTGAGCTGTGACTTTGTAATGCAGTCATTCTCTGTCATCTGGGGTTGCCATAATTGGTCCCCAAGCATATTAAATTGCTCCTCTGAACTCGTGCATAGTAAGAGTGTAATACTGTAGGGGAATTATCTAGTTATTAATGAAAATGCCAGGCTGGACTTTATAATTCTTTTCCCATCCTCTTTGTGTGTGCATATGTGAAGGAGAGATCATGAGAAATATTATCATGGTATTGGAGCAAATGATTTAGGTCCCTATAGTAGACTATAAAGTGTGTTTGCACAGGAAGACATGCCAAAGAGGTCAACTGCCAGTGTTTCAGTATTTTTTCAGAAAAAAAAAAAAAGTGAAAATATCTTAGCTCAGCATGGTGAAACTGAAATACATTGGCCTAGTGAAATGTGCAACTGGAGAAGTTGCACCAGGACTGTGTAACAGAGAGCAGGAGAGAAGCAGAAAAATTCACTTCTTTTCTACACACTTCTGTTGAGCCTTTTTCTGTCATTAATCACTGAGGCAAATAAGAACAGTGTTTTACCAATTATTTGGACAATACTGTATTTTGAGTTACAGTAGAGGTATTTGATGTTTGTATCTCTTTGGGTCAGTGTATCTCCTTAAATCCTCTTTGGTAACATACCCATAAATTTAGATTGGATATCTTGCTCAAATCTAACTTCTCATTACAGTTTAGGATAGACTGGCTGCTTCAGGCAGTTGTTTATCCTGAGCATTATAGGTGCCTATCTTGAGGTAGAAAAAGCCTCTCTCTTGGAGGACTCTTTTGAAAGCACCTGCTTTTCAGTGGGGATCAGGGTCCACACAGCTAACTTCAGTCAGTGGCTGAGTTTTCATGACCAAAAGAGAGGGGAGGTGGCCTGCCTTGCCTTAGGTGTAAACATAGACTGAGCCTTTCGCAAAATCCCAAATATCATGAGTTGGTCATAACTGCTGAGTGTTGGAAAGCCCATTTACAGTCTTGAACATTAGAGTCAACTATGAACACCACGAACAATAAGGAGAAAATTCAGCAGCTTGTACAGGTTCACTCATCTCTCTGTGAATAAGTGGTCTCAATATATTAGAGAGGAAGATATAGTAGAATTGGGAAGCACTCACTTCTTGACACATTGTTAGCATGAAATGAAAAATCTAGGTGCACAGGAGGGAATGCTTCAGGGACTGACTTATAGCCCCATACTAGTCTCTTGTAAGTTTGTCTCGTTGCATGAGCTGCCATGAAGATAAAGATTCAGCATGGGCCAGACTAACTGGTCCTCATTGTTTTGAGAAAGTTATCTTCTTCAGAAAGATACAAGTCACAGCTTTCATACATCAAGGATATAAATGATGGTTCCATCTGGAAAATCAAAGCCAATATATCATTTTAGTAAGAGATCATAGAATGAAATATAAGGAACCCTTAATTTTTTTAGCTTTTTTCCCTGGAGTGTTAAGGATTGAATTTAATGATCCATATCTGAAGGACATGCTTGAGGCTGACAAGGTCAGAACTAATTTTACATGTGGTACACAGATTTGAAATGACTCTCCTTAACGATGGAATGAATGATCTATTCAACTTCTCTCAGCAGCAAGGCTCAACGAGTAGTAGCAGATTTTCCTGCTGTTCAGGTATAATTACAGAATCACACAGGTGGCATTCAGTCTTTCTATAATTTAGTAAAGCAAAAATTCTTCATGTTGCCCCAAAGTTGAATGTTTTCTTTCTTTATAATTCTTCTTGGAAACAAAGCAAAACAAAGCCAAAGCAAAACCAAGCATTTTCTTTGTTTGTGGAGAATGCCTTACATTTTGTTCTGTTTTGCCTACGGTAAAACTTTTATGCAGAAAAAAAGCCCCAAAACCCAGCTTTACCAAGACAAACTTGTGTTTGTTGTAAGCTACTTATATGAATATATGGTCCTTGTTGAGATTTTGCCCATGTATGACTTTAAAAGGTGCCCAAATTCCTGTCTCTTATTTTTAAATGCATGTTCAAAATATTAATTTCATAACATACCTATCATTTGATTCACTAGAGCCACACCAGAAATGTCAAGATTTTTAGGAAAAAAACAAATCACATTATATTTCATTTTTTCTACTTTTACAACAGAAATTATTTTTAAAAGTTTAGCTTGTCTCAATAAATTTGCAAATAGTGGACTTGCTCTTAATTCTGCACATCAACTATTTGCATTCTCTTCTTTCTATAATGTGGGTAAGAAGTGTTTATGCCAAAAATTTGAGACCTATGTGCTTATTGAACAAAAAGTTTAATTGTTCTGAGTACATTCAGTGCTTGAGGTAAGTATAGGATGACTAACTTATTTTTCTAAATCAATCAGTTGTTGTGAAATAGAAAAAGAGAGAATTTCTCATTTCACCTGGAAATATACTGGTCTTTTTCCCTGAGGCAAGAGCAATTTTGTACAGACAGGAATTTTTCTCAATGAAAGCATCTTAGAAATGTACAGAGTATGATAGTTATATATTGTTCATTTAATACCTTTCACTTCTTTGTATAACTACTGTATAAATTCTGTGTACATAATCTGTCTATACACATGCATAGGATTTTTTGCTCTTGAATTTATTCTATCCTCAGTTTCAATTCTGTTTGTAGTTTGCCTCCAAATCTTTGAGTAGATTTTTAGAAGCGTAAGTCATAAGTAAGTTATCCCTGACATATACTCTGGCCATATCTGAAGGACAATGGAGTCCCTAGAAAATTGATGAACTTGTAAGGTTTGCACAATGTCATGTGGAGATGCATGCTCTGATCCTAAAAGGTATATATCAGTGTTAATTCCATTTGGTAGCTGAGCTAATAACTATATCTCTCAACAGCACTAATTAAGGTAGGCTCAGTATCATGTTGATGCACTACATTTTCTTCCAGTAACAAAATTAGATAAATGGGTTGTAATTTGTAGATATTCAAGCCACATTCCATTGCTATTAGTCAAAGCCTACTAAATTGCAATCTAGATAAATCTATATCTTACAACAATAAGGCAGAGATGCTACTAAGCAAATAATTTCACATTTTGAGAGCTGGCTAGCTCTACAATTTTGAGCAAGTCAACCTGCAATCTAGAACCCTGTAGTAAAACCCTGAACTTGTTATGTGCCACAGCACAACTGGGTAGGCAGTGAAAATGAAATGAGATGGCGATAACTTTTATAATTCTATTCTAAAGCAAAATTTTATGAGGCTTCTCCAAGAATACATGAAACTAAAGCTAAAAAAAAAGCAAGACCGGAATAAAAACTGAAGATCTGGGTGGGTTTTTTTGCCTAACTGATCCAAAGAACAAAATGTAGGGAGTTACTGTAGAGAGCTGCAGTCAATGAATATTTTTTAAAGACATCTGACAATAAATTGCAAAGCACAACTGAGGGAAAAAATAACCAGCCAAGTTAATTCTGAGTTGCTTTCTGCTTTCTCATTTATGCAGATAATTAAGGATCTCTTTACAATTCAGAGTAGATTGAAGGCTATTCAAACTTTGAACAACTGGTTAGGGTTCCTGGGAGGCTGTTTTGCCCTTCTGGAGCAAATCATGTGATGGCCACCCCTCTGACACCCCTGTGACCAGGGATGCACACAGCAGCACAGGGTGTTACAACAAAAGGTCCACTCAGTTCTTTGTAAGGAAAGATGAAGCTGCTCAGAAAACATTGCTTTTGGCCAAAACATTTAAAGTTAGGCTGGCCTATGAAGATATCTCCCTTAAGAAGGAGCATTTATCTTCCTATTTGAGGCAATTTAGACAAATAATGTGTTTCGAGAGTAGTGCAAACAGGGCCTTAGCCTAGGGTATATAAATGTACTAACCACACATAACTGAAACAGATAGTTCTTCCTTCCTCTGTGTAATGAAAAGTTGAAGGTCTGCCAAAAAAAGTTGAATTGCCAGAAATTTGTCAATGTGAAGGCATCTTTCCGCCTGTAAATCAACTACACATTTAAATTACTTCCTTTCATAATCTATTAAAATGGTTTTGGCACAGTTATTCTTTGTGCAATGTTTATTGCATAATTTAATTTCATTCTTGGTCAACAGTTTTTACTATTAAGTCTCAAATGCTGTTGAAGGGGAGTATGCATCTAACTCGGTTTTATTTCTGAGTTACAAAAATTATCTAAGTATAAATATGTTTTTAAAGTGGAATAGAGAGTATTATCCTGAATATTTAATCCACTAGATTTGTCAGCTATTAGGACATGGTTGGAACAAGACTATTTTAATGCAAAATGAACTACTTTCTAAATTATCTGTTGATAGTAAGGGTGTGAATGAAATTCACTCATCATTATTTCAAACTATATGGACCTGCAGTTCATCAGGAAATGGTGACTTTTAGTCTGAAACTGCTGAAACATCAATTCTGAATTAATAAAATGTTCTAGAAGTGATCAAAATCATTACGACTTCTGTTGCTAGGCTAAAGACAAGCCATATGAATCGAATGGAAGTTATAAAATATTGTAGGACTGTTAAATTCAGCATTTGGAAGGAATAAACTGTTTGCAAAACCCATAAAATGTTTTTGGCAAAATATCTATTGCACATTACATGAAGCTAGAGCCAGCCAAAAAAACACTAAATTATTAAGAGTCCAGGTTATTTTTCTGTATATTTAAAAGGGCATTGTAAACAAGAATTGCCCCTTCCTCCACACCTTCTTCCACACCTCTATATTTAAGATGTAAAATAATGAAAAAAATGGCTTGACACATTTTCAGTAATGCTTATAATACATTTCACACAACAATACCTGAAAAATAAGGAAATTCCCATAATGGAAGAAAATGAAGGTTGCTGGGCTCTCAGGCCCTGCCAAATTTTTGAATCCATCTGCATCAAAACGTGTACAGGTAAGGAAATTAAAAGTTTGACATGCCCTTTGGAAAATGTAGAAACTAACCTATTGACTAGTATTGCAATTCAGTATTTGCCAATTTTTGAGAGTTACCAATGGCCACTGCTTTTCAGTGTGCTGATACCCAGTCTTTACCGGTGCAAGGGGTGTTTCATTCCCAGATGCAAAATTTTTCCCCTAGTTAAAATGTGCCACAATTAACAGATAAGAAAAATTATTTATATGTTTAAGTTCCATTCACTTGCCTGATTACAGCTATCTTGAGTGTTGGTGGAGGAACTGAAGTAAATTAACAGATTGTCACTATTGAGGGATGTTACAAGTGTCCATTGTTTGCAGCAGCTCCAGCCTCTGTCTCCTTTGTCCCTCTCTGCTGAAGTCTACTTTGGACATGTGGGGCTCTGCTCAGGCTAAGGGTTTCAGCTGCTGCCTTCCCATTGGAAAATTCAATCGGTAGAGCAACAGAGCAATATCCCAGAGATGCACAGAGACATGGACACTCACAGAGATGGCCATACACAGAACTCAGAGACAGCCATGTCCCATTCTTCCCTCAGGCTGGCAGAGGCAGAAGGCCACTAGTGCAGCACACAGCACTCCCTCTGTTCAAAAGCATGCACATTCATAGATTCCCCCAGTACCAACGTGGCACTTCTGCCCACCTGGCACTCACTGTCTGGCCCAACTTGGACATTACGTTTCATATTCATATCTATCTAAGCATCAGAAGAGTTTATAATTTTCTATCTTAATCTATCTTACCTATTTTTATATGTATTTAACAAAGCAATGTGGCATATAGACAGAATACTGGCCCTCATATAAGGGCAGTCAGTGAGATATATACTATCTCAGAGTGGCTTTCATCTACAGGAGACCAAGATATGATTTCCTTTGTACGTATCTTTGAATAACAGGGAGAAGAAAAATCATTATTTGTAAAAGCACACAGTAAGAAACAAGCCAGAGCTCAAGTTTGGAGAATACTCTTGGGAACATGGTGTGATTCTTGGGGATGGTCCTGTGCAGGGCCAGGAGTTGGAGTCGATGGTCCTTGTGGGTCCCTTCCAACTCAGCATATGCTGTGATTCTGTGAAACAGGAAATCTTCCCCAGAGGGTATCCATGACAGAAGACACACAGGAGCATGACAGGACATGTCCATGAGGCCAAGGGGTATGAGTGTGAATGCTTACACAGGTACATCCAGCTGGGTGCCCTGATCAAGTCTGTGGCAATGGCTTCTGCAGCTATTCGCCTGTTGAAGTGGGAGAGAAGAAGTTGAGCAGTGAAGCTGCTCATTATCACAGCTTTAGCAACTGAAAGGGCTGTCAAGCATTGGAACAAGCTGCCCAGGAAAATGGTTGAGTCACCGTCCCTAATGCTATTTAAAAGATATGTACATGTTACACTTAAAGATAATATTTAGTAGTGGTGCATTTTTAAGTGCTGGATTAATGACTGAACTCTATGATCTTAGAGGTCTATTCCAACAGAAAATATTCTGTGAATCTATGTAGCCATTCCTGAAAAGAAAAAATAAAACCCAGCCATTTTTAATATAGGAAAGAAAATTCATTTAAGGACAAATATTTTCTGTTTCAGAACAGCAAAGTAAAATTTCATACAAGATCTTTTATTTACTTGATTAGAGTAAATTTAAATTGCTCTGTAGAGTATAAAATGACAACAAATACCACATTTATATTTTAGTCAGTCCTGACCCACTGATGCCTGGTTTCCAAACTCTGACATTTAGGGTCTAAGATGATTTTAGTTAAGAACATGAAGCAGTGCGAAAACTGCTGTTAATGTACTTACAGTCATATAGCAAAGTATACTTTGGAGTTATTAGTTTCCAAATACAAAATTTCCCTTGGCTGCAAGCTCAGCTTGTCCCTGCTGTGAGCAACTTCAAAAGCAAAAAACTGTGCTTGTGGCTGGACTTACAATCCAAGTTGCCACTTTAAGTTCACACATGGGCATTTAATATCCTTGGAGTCTCATTCTAAATTAACTAGCATTAAAAAAAGAAAAAAAAATCAGATTATAAGGGGAAATATTAATGAGTTTCCTTTTGTAACTAGCTAGATTTCTCTCTGGGGCTTGGTATGACTAACACGTGCTGACTGAAAATGGATTTAAGCTACAAGAGTTTTATAAAGTATTTTTCAAATTAAACCTGTTAATTTCAGGAGGGATAAATCCAAAGACTTGGTTTAGCCCACTAGAGATATACAAATACCATAGCTCTTTCATACACAACTGGTTTCCAACCAAGTTCTTTGTTTGTTCTGGCCAATGGAACTTGTATCGTACCGTGGCACTGTGGATGCCATAAGAAATTCGATGCTGAAAATTTGTAGGAGTGAAATTTTCCATACAGATCTGCTGTAAAGTGCAGTATGTGGAAGAACATTTATTTGTTTACTTATTTATATGTGGGGAAATTGATCATATTAGAAACTTTACTGCAAGAGTTAGCCTTGTGCCGACATGTAAGAGAATAAAATAATGAGGCATGAATGCCTAACCCAAGTCAGTTCAAAACTTGAATGACCATTATGAATTGATTTCTTAATTTTTCAGCCCTACCTTTGTCTGTAGAATATTTATGCTGAATTATTCCAAATTATAAAAATAACTGAAGAAAATTATAAGATAATTGTTAAAACACCAGAAAAGAATATTGTAATATTTGTTAATAAAGCTACTAACTGTTTGATTTGCTGAAATTGTGTTTTTCAAGAGGTGCCTGAATCAAAGGCAAAAGACAGAGGTTACAATTTGTTTAATCACTTAAGTAATGTAGAGTGATACTTTTAAACTCAATTCCTTGAAATCAAACACAACTCATCAATCTATTACAATGTTTATTAGTTTACTGAAAACGAATATGCACCTCTGAGGCTTCAAAAAATATTTGTCTTTGAGAGTATTTGATGCATTACTGCTTTAGAAAAGGTGAGGCATCTGTCCCACAAATTATCTCTAAGTGAAGACTGAAACTCTTAGTGTGTTCAGTAAGACATGAGTAATTTATATAATGATCTAATAAACTTTTATCCTACCTTGATAAAATTATAACAGAAAAAGCTTCCCTGCTGACATTAACAGATGTTACTGTAGATAGTTTTCTTAAAGGCATAATGGAGGCAATCATCAAGGAGTAAAGTTCCATCTACCACAAGCAAAGATTTACTTTGCCCATCAAAGGTTGAAAAAGGATATTGCTGTAAACAAGTTTCATTTAACAGTCTCCATTATTCTCAGTTTGCTGAAACTTTTCTTCATCCTGGTTATGTCCTTAACTAAAAAAATTCTTTTTTATATTATTCCTAGAGAACTCCAGCCCAGAAATTCAGTGAAACATAGAGAAACATAGAGAAAACATAGAGAAACATAGAGAAACATAGTCTCCTATGTTTCTCTATATACTCACTCATATGTCTGTCATAATTTTCCTCCTGGAGTCTAACTAGACTAAGCACCTGAAAACTGTTGGTTAAAAGATTTAAAATCTGAATTGATCCATGCTATGCATTTTTATCTACCTCTAATATTGGTTTCAGGAACAAAACAAACAAAAAACCAAACAATATAATCTGCCTATTTAGCAGACACTGGAAAATAATAAATGATTCTACAATAACTCATTTGGCAGATTCTTTGACCAGTGACTGGAACTAATGGGTTCAGTATTAGAGTTATTCAGCAAGGGTTCCCTTCTATAGGTTTCAAGATATAGCAAAGGAGCATTGACCTTGCCTTAAAATTAATTGTAGACATCAGAGTAGAAATGTATAAATAAACATATTTCTTACTCAAGGGAACTGGAAAGACACTGGTGTGAGGACTGAAGACTTTGGAGGCAATGTTCTTGTAATTTGCAAAGAAGGCCTTCAAAATTTCTTTTGCTTGTATATGGTATATATTTGATTGAACATGGTACTTTTTGAAAGTGTCAAGCTGAAATTCTTGGTTTCTTATTCACAAAAACGAGATTTATAGTTGAACAGTTGCTTCACCTTTATGTCTAAAATAGGCTGGCTGCTGACAAAATTGGATGTTTAGGAAAACTGTTTTCTATAACAGTTTAAACCTGGATGCTGTTTAGTCAGAGAATATAACTCAAACATAGCTGTCTTGTAACAAGTATAACAGTAAAAAAAAGCCTGATATTTTCAACAAACTCTAAACTCATTTTCACAGGGGCAGGAAAGATTTTAAGAGCATGAACAATCTTTCTTTTTTAAAAATTGTACAAGGACAGTTTGTATGAGCAGTTGACAAGGAGTAGAATTTTGTCAGCCATTCCTCTAGGGCAGTGAGAAAGACTTAACAGAGAGAATCTATGGGTTATTTGATCTTTGGTTTAGACTATGTAGTGTGGTGTTTTGTGTTTTGTTTGTTTATTTGTTTGTTTTTTGATGTTGTTTGTTTTGGTTTTTAAATAATTTATTTATATTTTTTTCTGATTTTCAATGTGTCAAATCAACATTGTCTTCTGCTTATTTCTGACCACATCTCAAAGTGTTTCTAGAGGCTGGGTAATTCCAGAACTCAGGATTTTTTTTTTAAATGACTATCAAGCCCAGGAAGCATTGATAAAGCCTAATGTAAACAACTACATCTGCTCTGTGGAAAGATGTAGAAGTGTTTAGTCAATGGAGATAATATTTAAGGAAGTGATTGATCTCACCCTAAAATGCACAGCTATTGATAAGATGAGTAATACAATAAAATGCACTTTTTCTTCATTGTTTGTATATAGAACATAGTGAGAAGTGTTCAGAATATAGAGTGAAGAGATCTAAGTTAGACAAGAATTCAAGTCTTCATATCTCATACCTTAGTTCATAAACATCCATTACAGGTACAGGTAAATAAAAGCTGTAGGATAGATTATAACACAGTTAAAATGTATTATCAGTGTGGTACTGATGTTTTCATATAAACTATATTATAAATTATTGAAAACATTAAAAGAAAATTAAAAAATTAAGGCAAATTAAAATTACCTAAGGACAGGATTAAGTTGCCTAAATATATGTGTCTGGTGCCATTTAAGATGTCTTGGGGTAAAAAATAGGAGCAGGTTTTATGTTTCTTGACAATTTAAGCAAATGAATTTTACTCTGAATGTTTATGTCCACACAGCGGGATTTTGCTCTAGAGATGAGGTTCAGCTTGCAAATTGAAACATTTCATTATGCCTCAGCTCTCATTTTACCCAGTGGAGATATGGTCAATAGGACATGACATAAAATAGTCAATGGAGTCTGAACAACAGTACATCTTCATAAATTTGGAACTTAAATTCAGCAAGCTAAATAGCTTTCTAGATTTCATTAAATTTACTCACTAGGTCTACTGCATATGGCTATCCTGATTGACAAATTTGTCTTTTCCTGCCTAATTTGAATGCCTTGGATAACATGGATTTTCTCAAATCTCTTTTAACACCCACAGCCCAAAAACTGAATCAAGATTCTAAATTTCTCTGAGCTGAATCCCATTGGAAAGTGTTATGGATACTCAAATGATCTAAGATATACAATTTTTACTTGTAATTAAACAACAACAACAACGCAACAACAACAACAAGAACAGAATGAATGTAATTTAAAAGATATTTTAAATAGAAGAAACCTACTGCTTTTTTCCCCCATGTGTTGTTTTCATATATTTCTAACTGTGCTTGTTTTGGCTGGGGTAGATTTAAGTTTCTTCACTGTACCTGCTCTGGGGTTATGTTTTGGATTTGTGCTGAACACAAGACTGATAATGTAGAGATTTTATTTTATTACTGAGAAGAGCTTACACAGAGTCAAGGCTTTGCCTATTGCTACACTGGTGAAGAAGTTGGGGGTGCCTGGGACATTGGGAGTAGACACAGTTGGGACAAGGGACCCAAATTAACCAAAGGGATATTCCAGACCATATGACACCAAGCTCAGTATATAAAAGGTGAGGAGGGGGCAAAGGAGGAAGGGGAAGATATTTGGAGTGATGGTGTTTTTCTTCCCAAGTTACCAGTACACATGACGAGATCCTCCTCTCCTGGACATGGCTGAACACCTGCCTGCTTGGGAAGCAGTGAATGAATTCCTTGTTTTGCTCTCCTGGTGTGCAAGGCTTTTGCTTTCCTTATTAAACTATGATTATCCCAACCCACAAGTTCTCTAGCTTTTACCCTTCCAGTTCTATCCCTGATCATGCTGGTGGGGGAATGAGTAAGTGGCTGTGTGGTAATTGGTTGTTGACTGGGGATTAAACCATGACACTAGCTAATATCAAAAAGAAATCATAAACTTTAGTTTTATTTCTTTTCTTTAAATCCACCAAGAATAGAAATAATTACTGGTATCAATGACAGTTTGACTTTGTATCTGAATATTAAGTGAAGGTCATATATATATGTTTATAAGTGAGCATTAGTGACAGAAAAAAATGGATTTTGGCACCTATGGTATTGGTATCTAAAATGACATATTATATGCAAATTAAGTCAAACTTGATTTTTGCAGTGCAACAGTACATAGACATGCAGACAACCTAAACAGCAAATAATTAGAGGCATATGAATAGTTTTTAAGAGACACCTTTTATTTTTCCATATACTTTTCATATTCTGTTATGATTTTGTATATATATATATATATAAATGAAGGTGTAAAACCATATTCATCTGCTTTGACAGGCACATTAAAAATGTCACCCTTCTCATAAAATAAAACTCATATGACTCCTTTTCCTTTTAAATTTGTCCTACCATATGTGTGTTGCATGTTTGAAAGAGGAGCATAAGGTACACAAGTAATGAGGCTGTTGTGTTTGAAGGAAATTTATTGTATTTGGATACTACTTAGTCCTGAGAAAATAATCATGTTCCTTTAGGACAATGGATATTAAAAAAGTCCAAGTCCTTTATTCATAATGTCACTTTTCTTTTTTCTTAAAATGTTTGTCTTTCTCTCAATATGCTTAGAAATTTGCTCAATCACAGAGGCTATCTCCAAAAGTGTTAAGATCTCATTAAGATTCCATATTTGAATTGCTGAAAAAAAATATGAGTCTGTATACAGAAGGCAGTTCTTTTAATTTCTTCAGCTTGACTGCTCTGTCACTCATGCTGAACATCCTGATTTCAATGTAAGATGTGAAAAAAGTGTACAGTATAAGCATGAGTGTCCATATTTTTAACAAATTGAAAGCTAAAAATGTAAATGTAGCATATGCAGTTAAAATTAACGTGGGTTTTGAGATGGAAAAGAACAGAAAGAAAGAACAGGAAAAGAACAGGGTTCTACATTGGCTAGTAAGTAGACAGACATCTGTAGCAATTGAAATATGTCTCGTTTAAAGTACTAAGACACAATCCTTAGTTTTGCACAGTTACAAAACTCTTAGAACACAGATAGTTATACCTCTTAAATTTAAAGGGACTTGAATCTGAAGGTTGTTTCTTACTGGTTTTGGATCACTCTAATTATGCTGCCTGCATGGAATTGGTCCTAAATGCATAGAGGCATTCTGATTAGAGCCTGTAATCAGATGTCTGTAATCTAAATATTAGTTGAATGTATAAATATAGAAATCCTTTTATTTAGTAAGGGACACAATGACTGCCTTAAGAATTGATAACTCTTTATAAGGACTGTAGCACTTACAGAGTTATTTTTACTTCTTAGCATTTGCTACTCCATTTCTCCACTGCAGCAGATTGCATCAAATCTTTAAGTCCTGATTTTGACTCAGTTTAAATTAGAAAAAAATGAATAAACAATTATAGGGGATGGGAAGGGCATAGCATGAAAAGATATAAAAAATAAGAAATGGAAACCTTTCCAAAAAGACTATAAAGTTGCTGACAAGCAGAATATGAAATGTGGATTAAGTGGGCCAGACTGCTTGTTCTTTAGTGACCTCTGAAAAAATTAAATGTGCAGCAAAGTAAGGAATTAAATAGATCTTTGCCCTTGTCTACTGTCCAAATGGACACTCTTATTGATTCTGCTTAGACATTTTTGTTTAATGTTCCAATTATCTCCCTTTGCAGCTGCATAAGAAAGATATAAGCTATTTCTACAGTTCTAAATGCATCCACCCAAGGGAATGATTCCTGGCTCCAAAGTGGTGCAGATTGCATCCACATACCCTGTTTAAGTCTAGATCTCCACAGAACAGATATGCCATGGCCAAACCACATAGCACTTGGTCCAGCAGCCCCTTTGGGCTGCCACAGGGCATTAGAACAGTTTGATAGATAGTGTTTTGGGTTTTTTTGGGTTTTTTTGGGGGGGCGGTTTTGTTTTTTTTTTTTTTATTTTGTTTTGTTTTGTTTATTTTTGTTGATGTTGTTTGTTTTGGTTTGTTTGTTTCTGTTTTGTTTTGTCAGGGAAGAGAGAGGTGGGGACATTGATTTTAGTTTACACTATCTGATATAATGTTGCAGCTTTGCTGGCACTTGAGGCAGGTATATATATTACAAGATGAAAATGAAAGTAGATGTTTCATGCATTTGAATGGCTGGAGACATCTGAGAGTGAAACACATGCAGGAGAGCCTTTCAGGACAGGGCAATAGGAACAAATGAACCTGATTTAAGGTTGTGTATCTTGCCTTTTATATATAAAATCCGGAAGAGATATGTTACAACAGCACATGAAAAGAGCTTCCTTTTTCTAGCCTCATACCTGGAAGTTAATAGATATAGCAATCAATTGATTACTTAATTGATTATAATTTATGATTTCTGGTGTGGCCAAGGCCCTGTGTGGGGCTGGAGAAAAGGGGGCCAGATTACTGTTTTAAGTAATTTCTATCATAGTATTGTCAAAAGCTTCTGATTTCCATTTGTTCCACATAACTAAACTGATCTTTAGCCAATTCTTCCATTTATTTTGTCAGCACATTTAGGTTTAGAAAATAAATTTCTCCCTTTAATTCAGTAGTTTATTTTGTTGAGATGTATTTTATCTGTTCCAGTTTTAGGCCACTAAAAGTTCAGTGCATATGCTTAAGCAAGTTAGATTAGGCTCACATTGTAGACAGAAATGAATGTGTTCAAAGGGTAGATCTTTTGACCTAGTTAGCTACTCACATGAAGAAGTCTGTATAGATGTGCAGTTTTACTGACATTGATTACCTTGCTCAGGATTAGATATTTTAGATCCCTAAAGACAGTATGGCAAGACATTAGACCTTTATCTATTTGTTTATTTATTTGTTTGTTTGCTGTGTTGCATCTTAAAACCAGGTTGCTTACATTCTGCAGAAGAGATATATGAATAATCTAACATTTTAAAAGAGAATATAGAAACTTGTTACTTATAAAAGGATTTTCTTTTTTTTTTTTTTTTTTTTTTTGCTTTTGCTCCCTTTGGATGGTTTTTGTGGCCTCCTGGAGATATTTTTTTTTACCTCTCCCTTTTTTCTTAAACTGTTTTAGCTAGGTTCAAATACAATCAAGTTGGCTTTTTCCACCATAATGCTTTAGAGGCAATTTCCTCTTCATTTTAAATTTGTCACAGGGGAAACCTTTTTCTTTCTCTCAGCCAAACAGATGGTTTATATTTTCATTTTTTATTTTTTCAATGTTTCCACTGAAAAGGTCAAGATCATATTTGGAAAAGTGAAGTTCTGAATTTTCTTACACTATCTAAAAATAAAAGCATATAAAATTTTAAAGTCCTACAGGTTGTTTCTTTTTCTTCTCAAATGTAACTACTCATAGATGACTTTGGCCCTTGTCATTGTAATACCTGAAATTCTACAAGCTACTAATGAGATTGTCCTCTGACTTTGCATGTGAAAATTCTTGGACAGCCTTGAAAGGAAAGAGTAGATTTTGGGCTGATTAAGATAAAACCTTATCTTGAATTCAGGGAAGAAAGCACAAGGTAGATTAAAAGACTTTCTCCAAATTTTACTGAAGGTTTAGTCATATGAGCCAATAATAATAGTCTAACAATTTATAGCAGTGAATAGAAATATGAATGTGTACAGCTGTCCCATTTCACTTGCAGTACATGTGGATTAACTTCTAAAGTGAAATACTTGATGCCCATAAAAAATTGCAGCATTTTGCATTTAAGATAAACATACAGGAATATGCATGTGTACTGACAGTTACATGTCTACCAATGTTCTGTAATTTTTTGCTGCTCAAAAGTGAGTTTTAGTATTATCATCCTTTTCTCTATCAATTGAAGAGCAATATTAGTATCAGAATTTGTTATTAGTCTTCCACATAGAACAACAGGAAATAACATCAAATTGTTCCAGGAGTGGTTTAGACTGGATGTTTGGAAAAATTTCTTCACTAA
Organism: Vidua macroura; assembly: GCF_024509145.1. Taxonomy (NCBI): domain Eukaryota; kingdom Metazoa; phylum Chordata; class Aves; order Passeriformes; family Viduidae; genus Vidua; species Vidua macroura. Next base: position 47,716,489 of record NC_071572.1, on the reverse strand, counting down.
AAGGGTTGTCAAACATTGAAACCGGCTGCAGGGGAAGTGGCTGAGTTTCCATCGCTAGAGGTGCCATGAGTACATGTGGCACGTAGGGACTGAAACAGAATAAAAATTAACAGGGTAGAAAATCCATTTAGATTTAAGTGAAATGTGCTTCGTAGTAGCTTGCTAACATATGTAAAATATGCTGTTTAGTCTGTTAACTATGCTGTGCTTATAAAACCATCCCAGCCAAAAAGAAAGAATATAATCTCCAAGGTGAAGAGATAAGAGGGGCCCCTTGAACTCTGAAAACTAAGAAGAAAAAACCAAAGCTAAGTCTGCAAGAAATAAACAAAGAAATTAGAGAGTTCTCTGTACAAAGAACCAACTGCAAATTGTAATGCAAAATCAGCAAAATGAATATGCATAAACCTATTGTAAGATCCTATGTATATGTAAATTGTACAGGGTAATAAAAAGGATCAAGAATCCTCAAGGGGCATGCATGCCCATTTGAGGGAAACCCTAGCGTGCACCCGGTGCTGTACTAAAAACATACCAAATCTTACAAATCTATTGGAATTGTAAGGTTTTAATTTTTCACCGCAACTCATGACATATGCCATATGTGGATTAAATGGGCCAGACTGCAGTTTAGCAGTGGACTTGGCATTGCTGGGTTGGACTTCATGATCTTATAGGTCCATACCAACCTAAATGATTCTGTGATCCTACAATTCCATTCATCTGGTTAATCACACCGCATTTTAGGAATTTGTGTCTTCTCATCACATGCATTCCAGTCATTATTCCAAACAAGACTAGAGATTCACAGGAGTATCAGCCTTTGCTGAAGAGCTTCAGACTTGTGCCAGGTGGACAACTGTAGGTTCTCTAAATTTTATTTTCAGTGGATTCTGTATTCTACCAAACCATCTCTAACTGAACTAGATTGTTCTTCCTGAAGGTTCCTTCTTACTGACAGTTTCTGTTCCTGAAGTTCCTGAGCTATTATCTTTACATTCAGGCACTAAATGTCTTTCTTGAAAATCTGCTGAAGTGTACTATTCCTTAGTGTTTAGGTCTGGCTTGGTAAATGCATAAAAGAGCTTTGCTTCTGGATTTGTAATTACATGAGCTGGAATCCAGTGCTGGAGATTATTTGCTCACTGACCCCAGTGCATTAAGCTCTTTCAGTGTTGTTTCCTTCTCAATTATGGCATTTTCCATTTTCATGCTCTTATTTCCATTAGCCCCTTGACTTGGCCTCCATGAACTACATCATTTGTAGTTACTGAAATCTGCGTCAAGGGTTTTTTTTGGCAGTATCTAAATTAACTTTAATCTTTGCCCCTATACTTGCTGAATTACCACACCACTTCCTCCTTCTTTGTTCTCTTTTTTATTTTTGTGGCTAAAAATCTTTTTACTGTTTGTTTTAATTTCCTCTGCAAGGTCCAGCTCAGCTTGATAGTTGGCAAGTCTTACTTTTCTCCTACATATTCTGACCTTCAAGACATATCTTTCTATTTAGTCAGTCTGTTCTTACTGTTCCACATAAACTCCCAACTTACTCCAGTAAATGCTTTTTTTTTGCACTGATGTGATCAAGGTCAAAAAATGGGTAAATGGATATCTATTTTCAGCAATATAGCATTGGCCCACATCTCAACAGCTGCAGAGAAACATCACAAAGAAGACTTTATTCACTCCTTGGTTACTAAATGATTCTCAGCACGAATGAATAGTTATCTAGTTAGGTCTTGTATATTTTCCTCTCAAACATTTTCTCTCTACTTGTAGCACATGTATTGGCTTTCAATCTGTGATTTAAAGTAGCTCCAAGATTCTTTTTCAGACAAGCTTTTAAACTTTACAAATCCACTCAACTGTCACTGATTTCCTGATTTTTTTTCAAGAATTTTGTTATTAAAATAGAAATTGTTAAAGTATATATTTGCTTTTATTTTTCTTCATAGTATAACTTTACCATAATCTGATTATCATCACTTAATTCAGGATATTTTTTCTTTTTCCAGTTGTATATGGTTTTTTCCTATGTCCTGGTCATGAAGATATCATTGTTTTTCATGGTTCTGTTGTGTAAAAATATTGGCATTGCACAATTTTTGTTGGAATATGTACTTCAGTCAATATGTATGGTATAGCAACATTGTATCAATCTTGATACTATGTATATATCTCATTGTTAGTAAGAACGTTATTCAAATATGATCCCAGTTTTTCAGAATAAATTAAGAAACCTCTTTCTAGAACTTAGTACCTTTCTGAAGTATTTCTCCTCTGTTGTCAAGATTTGCTCTTCCCTCCATCTTTGTATTATTAAGAGAAAAGATAAAAACTTTTCATGTTGTTTACTTCTCTAATAAATCCTTAAAAAGATGGTTGACTGGATAACCTCTCTGAGAATTTATTCACACGTTCCTTACTTTGTCCCATCAGCATGATTTTTATCGCTTCTATCTTTGAAAAATCTACCTTTGAAAAAGCTACCTCCCAATATAGATAATACACAACAAGTACACAACGCTCACTTGTCCTGCAGGTCCTGCTGCCCTTCCTACTCATCCCTTTCTTATAATGGAGAAATCCTTGGAATCCTAGTTCTTCCAGTATCCCATGTGCACTGATTTATTCTGCAAAGACTTAAAACTAATTAATCTAGAATCCAGGTCATATTCCATTTGTGATCTTGCATTTTACAGATTCTTGAACATTTACTTTCCAGAAATTTACTTGTGTAAGATATGAATTATTTCTTTCCATCTCTTACAGACCTGTTGTTTACTTAATAAGCAGAAGGGCATGAAAAAAAAAATCACTCTAAACCCCAAAGCAATAGTATTTTTATTCCTTCCTCCTCCTGCCTTCTCCTTTCAAATTCAGAATCATCCTCTCTGCACTAATTCAAATCAAGAAATGATGCTACAAAAACTTTAGTAAACTAAGAATTTAAGCTCTGCAGCAGAACATAACCTTGCAGTAGCCTATCAAAGTCCTATTCTTATTCAAAGTGGGTTTTTTTTTGGTCATAAAAATGTGAAAAAGAAGCGGGAATCAATCTTAGACTCTATACCTAATTTAAAAAGTTACGTGTTAAATAGTCTTCACTCAGCAGAACTGCTGTGACACAGACATTATTTACTGATTTATCTAATGGCTTGAAAATCCTACTAAAAAGAGCTTATATCAAAGGTGATGAAAGAAAATGTTCAAAATGTAAGTTGTAAAGTGACCCCTGTTATTTGTGTCTTTCCTAATCAGAGGATTAGTATGATGCAAATAGATAAATTTTTTAGCATGATGCAAATAGATAAATTTTTTTAGTGAATTAACTATCTGCTGTGATTTATATTTATCACTGTCTAATGTGATTTATATTTAAAGAGACATTACTTAAAAAATTATTCTTCAATTCCAATTCTTTTGTTGCTTTTAGTTCTACAAATGATTTCTGGGATGGTTTTGTATATCCTCATTTTAAAACTGAAATTCTTTGTCTATTTTGCAGCACTTATTTGCAGCAAAGAATTCTCTGCAGCTCTTCCTGTGGGCAGAGAGCATGAGTGGATGGTCTCCACTCAGCTTTGCTGTAAGTACTTAGTTATCCCATTAGGGATGGGTAAGTCAGAACAGGTCAAGTGCACTGTGAACCACACTGATCTCTAGTATAAATGCATATAGGAACTGTACAGAAAACCTTGCTTTCCTGTGTACTGTCAGGACTTGGGAAAAGTTGCTGAGGTTTTTTGTCATCCTTTTTTTCATTCCCGCAGATGCCCTGGGCTACTGTTGCATCCCGGGTTGGATTCAGATTAGGGGTTCTGATAAATGTTAGTTAGCTGGTTCTGTGTATCCCTGTGTACCCCATGTTCCCCCCGCAGTGGTCCGCTCCGGGACACTTACCATTGGAGCATCCCCGTGCCAGTCCTGTGGTCAACCCCCTGTCCACTCCTGCGAGTTCTGTGTCTGTTACCCTATCCCTGCATTCCCATTCGTCCTGGAACCCAGCACACACCCCTGTCGTGTTCCCATCGGTAATCCATGTCACTCCCCCGCTGTCTGTCCCCATTGGGCGAGGGGGCTTCTGCCCCCATTGGCCCGCCCCCTATAGAACCCCATGTGCCCTCGGCCCCAGGGCCATTTTGTCCATGCAGGCACTGGGGGCAGACCCTGCTCTCCATCGCAGCTCCACGCGACAATAAACCCTCTCCAGCCAACTGCAAGGACAAGGTGTGCCTCCTTCGCCTCTTTGCCTCGTCCCAGCACCAGTTACAGAGCGCGGCCAGCCCCATACCAGAGTGCTGAATGGCACAGCGCCCAGACCACGTGGCTCCCCAGTCCAGCTGAGAAGCAGCGCCTTTAGCCGGGCTCTCCAGAGCTGCCCTGGCCTGGGGAAAAGAATGCAACGCTGCAGGCTACTTCACTGTGTCACAAAAGAACACAACAGTCTGGCCTTGGGCAAGTCCTAGATTTATGCCTAAAAAGATTTTATACGCACACCCATGCATCAGCGTGTCTGATACATGCTCACATAAAGACTTAGGGTAAAATTATTGCTATGATTAAATTTATAGGAAAACTACTACTATGCTACAAAATGATTTTTTAAAAAAACTTCTGTTTACGTGCATGTAGCATCAACATAGAAATAATGGAAGAAAAAAGTCTTAAAGAATGAAGAATGAGAGGACAGAGCTGATATATATATATATACATACATACACACAAGCTGATGGAGAAGCATAAAATTGAAGACAGAAATTATTTTGGAAATTTCTAAAATTTAAATTGATCTCTTCTTATCTTAGTCATTTTTAATTTGAATGGACTATCTATAAATGCATTATTCAACATAAAAAAACAAGTAAATACAACAGCCAAGTAAATTTTAATGCATTGGTACATCCTTGCAAACAATCCAGAATCTTTGAAATTTACATCTGTCCACAAGGATTAGGTGAAAGCAATTTATTAAACCATGGTTAAAGTTATGTTATTCAAAAGTTAGAAGTATGTTTGCATGAAAGCTGTTCAATGATCCTTTATGCTCATATTGCCAAGAACCACTCAAAATGATTTTTTTTTTGCAAATAACTTACAGTTAGCCACATCAGAATTGGCAGGATTAAGCTAAATTGTCTTTTGATATCTAATGTGTAATAATTCCAAAGTAATTCACTGGCAGGGACAAGTAGTTAAAGTCCAGGAAATTCACATGCATTCCCAGTGGCAGCAAATCTTCAGGGCAGTGAGCATGGGAAATAAAGAATTCTTATTTGTGTTTCTTCCAATTTCTTGCCATGTTTCCTCATCCCAGCCAGAATTGCACTGCTAAAGATTCCACAGTGGCCAGTGAAAGGATGAATGGAATTTAGTTCTCTTTTGTGAGCTATGTGAGGAAAGAGAAAGGACACAGTAAAGCTTTTATTGACCCAACTCCAAATCCAGTGTGTCTAACTAGGAAATTGTTCATTCAGATGGAAGCCAAAAAAGTGTTTATGCCTCAATGTGGGCCTCAATGTGGCTGAGACAGCAAAATCAATTCAGAAAACAACAGATCTGTTTAGTAAGGATTCAAAGGAAGAAAGTGTACCTAAATCAATAAATAATATACACAATAAGGCATTTATATGGCATAATATTTTATTAAAGTGTCAAAAAATAAAAAACCCATCAGCTTCTACAAACACTAGCTTTTCACAGGCCGAAAGGCCGCAGTGATTAAAAAAAAAAAAAAAAAACCTACCTTAAAAGGCCGAAAGACTTACAAATTTGCTGACTGTTTTCCATGTAGAAATTATTTTGCCATGATTTCTGCCTTGCTTACATCATAAAGAACACTTATTAAGCCACAAAATCTCAAAATGCTCAACTCTTTCATATTATCCTTCTAATCACGACCCTGGGATTTTTGCAGCATACAGCCTTACAGCTCAAGAGCAAAGCAAAAGAGTGATAATGAGCTCTATAATATTTGGCTGCATAACTGGTCTTTTAAAATCAAGGCTGTATCTGAATATGCTTCCAGTCCAAACTTCTTCTCATAAAACATGAGTATTCTTAAACATGGAGACTTAAATTACTCTGTGTACATTTCATTTAGTCAACAATTTATCTATCCTTTCCCCTGAGTAATAAAGCAAACTCAGGGTGAAATTATACCTTTTTAAAGTATCTGAGTTGAGGGAATGGTATCCAAGTACTAAAGAGGTATAAAGTCTCCCATTTTTCATGCTTGGTATTATCTGGTTGTTGAGAATTGTAATGCAACTATTTTCATATTTTTCAATACTAATTTGTGTAGCAGAGCGTGAATTTAGCATACTTAGCCCTCATTTAGCATGTAATTGCAAAATACTCTATCAGTAATGAGTAAGACATGATGCATGTGTTCAGAGAGAAGCATGAAATAGCCCTTGTCAATTAAAAAAAGGAAAGGGTGGAACAATGATCTTTGTTCATTTTATTCCCTTACAGCAGGGTCAACATCCTTATCTTCTCATATGCCTTCTTATCTGTGCTCCTGTACTCCTCCTCATCTGTGGCAGAGATGATCTTTGGAATTTCCACATCTTCCCACACAGTTATTTGTTCCCAGAACTCCACCTTTTCCTCCACTCTTTCTTTCCAGTTTTATAATAATAAATAACCTCTGATTTCTCTGATGCTTCCTTGTGGAGGTGGTGGACTTTTTGATTCATATTGGACTGAACACTTATTTTGAAAGCAAGAAGAAAGACTGTGGAAAATAGGAAACCTTAATGAAACACATGGCAGTAGTTCTAGCAATCTATTTAAAACACCTAGTGTGATACTCTGCAGACACTCAGCAGTGACTGCAGAGCAGATCACTTTGAGAGTCGTCATGCAACACATACAGCACCACCAGGTGATCAGGCCCAGCCAGCATGGGTTTAGGAAAGGCAGATCCTGCTTGACCAACCCAATCTATTTTTCTGACCAGATGACCTGCCTAGTGGATGTGGAAAAGGCTGTGGTTGTTGTCTATGTGGACTTCAGTTAATACTTTGACACTGTCTCCCACAGAATACTCCTGGAAAAGCTGGCAGCCCACGGCTTGGACAGGAGCACCCTTCGCTGGGTTAGGAACTGGCTGGATGGCCGGGCCCAGAGAGTGGTGGTGAACAGTGCTGCATCCAGCTGGTGGCCAGTCACCAGCGGGGTTCCCTAAAGGTCTGGATAAGGAAATTGAGTGCATCCTCAGTAAGTTTCCAGACAACACCACATTGTGTGGGAATGTTGATCTACTAGAGGATAGGAAGGCTCTGTAGAGGAATCTGCACAAGCTGGATGCATGGGTCAAGGTTAATGGTATGAAGTTCAATAAGGTGAAATGCCAAGGCCTGCACTGGGGTCACAACAGCCTCAGCACTGCTAGAGGCTTAGGGAAGAGTGTCTGGAAAACTGCCTGTCAGAAAAGGACCTGGGGGTGGTTGACAGTGGCAGAATATGGGCTAGCTTGTGCCCAGGTGGCCAAAAAGGCCAACAGCATACTGGCCTGTATCAGCAATAGTGTGGCCAGCAGGACCAGGGAAGTGATTGTCCCTCTGTACTCAGCACTGAAGAAGCCACACTTCAAGTACTTTCTCCAGTTCCTGGTCCCCCAATTCAGGAAAGCTGCTGGAGTGAGTCCAGAGAAGAGCAACAAAGTTGGTGAAGAGTCTGCAGCACAAGTCCTATGAAGAGAGGCTGAGAGAGTTGAGGATGTTTAGCCTGGAGAAAAGGAGGCTTGGGGGGGACCTGATCACTTTCTACAACTACCTGAAAGGAGGGTGTCACAAGAAGCCTCTTCTCTCAGGCAGCTAGTGACAGGACAATAGGAAATGGCTTCAAGCTGTGCCATGCCAGGAAAAGTTCAGGCTGAGCATCACAAAGAATTTCTTTACTGGAAGGGTCATTAAGCTTTGGAAAATACTGCCCAGGAAAGTAGTGGAGCCACCATCTCTGGAAGTCTTCAAGAAATGATAGTATGTGGCACTTAGCGTTATAGTTTAGTTGGTATGGTTGGCATAGTTGGCATGATCTTGGAGATCTTTTCCAACCTTTATGAGTCTGTGATTCTATGATAGAGATCTTAGTTCTGAGAATGTATTAATCCTGGGTGATTCATACACATATTTTTTCGACTTCCAGCATTATCCTTTTATAGTAATCGCAGTGCTACAATGCCTGCCTGGTGGGAAGAATGATGCGCAGAACTCCATGATATCAGAAGGCTAATTAATTACTTTATTATACTATATTATACTAAAACTATATTACACTATATTACACTAATAAGAACCACATCTCTACTGAGAAAAACCGGTGACTCTCTCTGCCGAGAGTCCCAACACAGCTGTGACCTAATTGGTCAATCAATCCAAACCACCATCACCAGAATCCAATCAAGCAATCACCTTGGGTAAACAATCTCCATAACACACTCCACATGTGCACAACAAGGAGCAGCAGCAAGGGAGATAAGAATTGTTTTGATCATTCTTTTCTCTGCTTCTCTCACAACTTCTCTCAGGAAAAATCCTGAGAAAGCTATGTCTCTCTCTGTTCAGAGGATATGTGAATACCTCATCCTTTAATTTAAATAACCTTTCTTCCTCATGGATATTTATTCACCAATGGATTTATACAGGGTAATAATACCTCTACCCAACTTTTATTCTGCTAGACCAAAAAAACCTGTATTATTGTTATCTAGTCTTGGACAAAAGGCTTCTCTCATCATGCCATCTGTCCTTCTTTGAACATCTGATTTGAAATCATCTTCTTTTAGACAGGTGAATGAAACTTTACACAGCAGTGTCCTTCCAGGCTCTTGGCATTTATGCTTCTCTGTCTTTACTAGAAATTGTTTATTAATACAGCCCACAACCATGTCTACTTCATCTGCAGCAAATGCACAACAGTAGTAGACAGACAGAAGCTTCAGTTACCTGCTGATCAGAAATCTGATGTCTGCTGAGTTCACATATCAGCAATAATTGTCTCAGTGGATCACTCTACTCATTTTTGAAATGCATCTGTCCCTGGGAGGAAAACTGTTTTCAAGAGAACAACAGCCTTACAATTCTTTCGAATAAGAAACAACATTATCCAGTGAAACTTTGAGTATTTAGCAGGAAGCACAGAGCAATAAGAGAGAACAAGTGGTTTTTTTGTTGTTGTTTTTTTTTTTTTTTTTTTTTTTTTTTTTTGTTTCATTGCAATGACTTAAATCAAATCTAGCCATGAAGCTGAAATTCTGCAATGCATTGCCTAAAAAAATCCAACTCAAATGCATTGTATTTATCCAGATATGCAAGACAGGCCCTCAGTTTTACTGTAACTGAAAATGAAGACAGAGAGTATCTAAGATACTCTCCAAGATACTAAGAAATACAACAGGATAAAAAATTATGTGAAGGATTGGGAAGGGAAGGGAAGGGAAGGGAAGGGAAGGGAAGGGAAGGGAAGGGAAGGGAAGGGAAGGGAAGGGAAGGGAAGGGGCCCATGACAAAAAAATATATGCTTATAACATATTTCAGGGTACTTATTTCACATTAGTCTCTGAAATAACTGATGTCCTCATAGCTGTTGATTTCCTCATTATGTGATTAAAACTTTCATTCCATTCAGTAATTTCTCCTTCACTACTTAGATGTTTTACCAACCTTGTGTCATCATTATTCTGTCACTATATTTTTTCACAATAATACATTAGATATATGCTCAAACCTCCAACTTTCTTTTACTATAAAAGAATTTTCAAATGCCTCATGGTTTGCATGACAGAGGGAACTTTGTGTCTCTTATGTCTCTTCCCTGATCATTAATAGTTCTTTCTTCTTTTTCTGGCCTGTGCTTTTTGCTTCATGTTCCTCTAGATTTTGCATCTTACAGTTTGATAGAGATGAAAGCAAAACCTCTGTTAGAGGTAAAAAATTTGTATAAATTTGATATATTTTGCATAAAGAGTAGTGTTTGTAATTCAGATTATGGTAAGAGGTGAAAAACTTTGTACACCAAAGAATGGTGTTCACATCTAGTATCATAGCTGGTGTCACAGTGTATAACACTTAGCTCCCTAGGCATGCTTAAATTTACCTAACTGCCTATAAATACAATCCATGATCTTATTTTAGGTTTTTCCATCCTCCATTTCTATCAGTATCTCCATTTGCTTTTAGACACATCTAGTAGAAAAAATTGGGGGGTAAATTGGAATGCTATAGTGAGTGAGACAAACTTTCTTCTCTAGCTGGACACAGTTCCTTCCCATTTTCACAGTGGGTGTTAGATAACTGTGTGTTAGTATAAAAGCTGCTCTGTCTGTATTTTTTGTAAGCTATGCCACTGTGACCTCTACTGTCTGACATCCTCCATCTCTGATTTTCCAGCTGCACAAAGATATTTTGGCTGCCTTATATTTGTGTCATGCATCTAGATGGATGAGAGCATTAGAGACTAAAGAACAGATCTCAAATCCTGCACATCACTTAGACCACTCCCTTGATTGTCATCACTTATTCTACTGCAAGGCACATATATTTTCTTTTTCATCCTTCTGAATATGTTTTCAGATTCTTTTCTTCCCTTTCCTGTCAATTCCTTTCAACTGGTCATTTAAGGAACTGGTTTACACTGCTGTTTCTCTCAGCCATCATTGCTTTTTTTTCTGACCCATATGACTGACAGAAAGCAAAGTGTTTTGTGATCATATATACCAAAGGTGGACCATAAAAAAAAAAAGGCTGGTGCGGCATTCTGCTGTCTCTCCCAGCTCCGGAGCAGCCGCTGTCCCCGGCGGGGCACCGTGGCTCCTCCGATCCCAGTCCCGTTGCTGTTCCCAGGCACCGCGCGCTCCGGAAAGGTGGGTCGGCCGTTTCTACCGCCGCGCACAAGGGACCTCGATAAAGGGGGTGAAGGAAGGACCAAATTCCCTGTGGCAGGAGCTGAGAGCATTTTATTGGTGTGCTCCCCATTCCTGTATTGGGGAATATGGCCGCACAGCCCTGGCCGCGTGAGGCTTTTATCGGGGGTGGAGTGGGGGGTGTCAAGTGGTCTGGGGAAGCCAATAGGGATACAGTAGGGGATGGCACCAGGGCCCGGGGTGGTCCCGGGGCCTGGCGTGGCCTGGGGGAGCCAATAGGGGCAAGGCAGGGGTGGCGCCAGGGCCCAGGGTGACCCCAGCTGTGGGGGAGGGGTAACATCAGGAAAGGACCCAGAGGAAGGGACAGGGGGGATGGGTACTGAGCTCACATGGTAAGCTAGCCCGGGAACCAACTACTGTGGGGGTGGGAAACCTGGGGATACACAGGGGGAAAACGCGGGAGATACACGGGGGTACACAGAATTGGCTAACACATCAGAACCCCGATCTAAACCCAAAGTCTAGGATGCAACAGGTTGGAATGTTATCTTGTTATGTAAACTTGCTCAAGCAGTACCTTCTTCCACTAATAATGATGGGATTCATGTTATATAAGCAAGGAAAATAATTTTTTAAACTTCATAAGACTTCATCTTTATGATGCATTAACTGTATTAGATTTTAATAAAAACTTTGCCATTAAATAAAGAACTAAGATATTTGGATACAAACTTACATTTTTTTCATTATGTGAAATGTCATCAATTACAATTTGGGGTTAGTTTTCATGTTTTGGGGGGGTTTGTTCCTTTTATTTATTTATTTTTTGTATTAAGGGTGGCTTTTAAAATACCTCTGCTAAGGGAAATAAACAAGATCTTTGTCAATTCATGGCATAATGAGATGAGCTTAAGCTGTACTGAATAACTATTTTGGAATGCCTGAATTCAGTGGAACAATATCTTTAGAGTTTGGTATAATTATTTAATTAATGGAAATGAAGTATTGCAGCACTGAAGGGTTTGAATAGGTGTTGAAGAACACTGTGGGTTAGCCCCATGGCTTGGCTGCAGCTCGGGGTAATTCACATATTTGAATAATGAAATGGTGAATTTTCATTGCTTGTCTCTCTTTTCCTTTTTTCAGCTTTGTAACATGATGGAACCAAAGAAATCTCTCTTCTACCAGACAGTAAGAACCTAGGTTGCTGGGACAACATGTCAACTGCAAAAAACCCCTTAAAATAAAGGTGGCTCATTTCCAAGTAAACTTTTTTGGCATTTGGGTTTTTTCCTATGTTTTCATAGAAAGGACTGGCAAAAATGGCTTGTGGGAGGTTTTGTACCTGTTGTTTGTAGAGGGATTATGAATCAGAAATTAATGCTAATCAGGTGAGAAATGCACACCAGCATTTCTCAATTTTAAAAATATGAAAATCTCTAGAAGAAGTACATAACAGTGTTAAAGGCCCTATTTAGAAAGCATCTGTTTAGCTAAGAATTGGTTGCTAGGATTGTCACAAAGTTGTTTCCAAATCTGCTTCGCTGAAATGCTTACTGGGTGAAAAACATGTTCTTAATGTTAAATGGACTGCATAGGATTAAGCTGCACACTTTCCATTGAATCAAATGAGACCTGTGTAGTTAAATTTGAGTTCAGTCCTTTGGAAACACTCATTGTGCATCACGAGTACACCGATGTTTCAAGTACAGAAGAAGAAAAACCCCTGCTTTTAAGTAACAAAGGTGTGACTCAGCAAAAACAAAACACAAAAAGCCCCCCAAAACCCCCCAAACAAAACAAATCCCAAAACACCTTCCCCAAAAAAAACAAAATAAAACCCTACCCCAAACTCCCAGAAACCATCTAATTCCAGTAACTCTGTAGTACCTCAAAATCTATGACCCTCCTCTAAAATAAGAACAACAAATTATATTAACAGTAATGATGCTAACTGGTGCTTGAAGAAAATAAAGCCCATTATGTTGAGGTGTTGACCAGCTTTCATTTCTTCATATTAAAATTAATCTACTAGAGATCCTGTGAAGTTGTTAGAGATGTAGATCTTTCTTGGATTGCAACACAACACAATGTCAGTGACTTTTCTGGGTCTGATAAAGATCCAAAGACTGTATTTTAGGATGTATCCTATCTAATTTAAATGCCTATCACTTTGTTCAGTGCTGGAAAGCAGAAGGAAATGCCAGGAGAATATGTCCACTTGGGGGCTGTTTGCTGAGTGAATTTCATCCAAATCCCCACATACTATGTGGAAAAGAGGGGTTTGCATTTTAGCTTAAAATTCAGGGTTAGAGGACTAGCCAGAAGAGCTGGAGCTGGGATTAAAGACAACTAAACTTGCAACAAGCAAGGCAGGAATCCTTACTGTGGTCACATACACACCCCAACAGACAGAGTAATCAAAGTCATTCATGGAGAGAAAAAAAAAAAAACAAAACAAAAAAACTCTGTCAAAAAGTCAGTCTTCTTCCCCTTTGGAGACAGACCATTTAATCTACATGAAAAGAAAGCCCCACCACTGTGTGCCTGTAAAGAGAAACAGATTAAGCTAAACAGAGGTGATAGTTTGTGCAATAAACTGGAGTATGTTTCCTGTGAGATTCCACCGATTGGGTTATGTGATTCTGTTGCTCACAAAAATCACAGGTTCCAGCTTCATTGGCTGCTGTGCAGCATGGAGGCTCTGATATCCTGGAACACACCAAGGGAATATGCCACTGCCATATAATGTCAACATACTGGGATCCTTAACTCTGATACAAGATAGGCAAGCATTTAAGTCTGCAAAGATACATGCCAAGGAAGTAGGAACAACTGGATGTGCAAACACAGGAGTTCAGCTGAAGTACATATTGGACCCCTGCCTGTGTGTTATGAGGTCCCATCTACAGAGAACTATCGTATGGAAAAGATTTTTACTTATGACTGCTCAGAAAATTTCAACAGACAAGTAGTCCATGCTAACATTTCTAGACCCAGTTCCAAGAGGAAGAAATTCTTCACATTGTCTGGGGATTTAAATTTGATAGCCTGTTTCTTGAGCAGTCTCTAGTGAGTTTTTTTGTATTGGACATGTGCTCACTGATTCATTTCTAAAATTGTGCAATTCACAGAAATGTCTGTTTTGTTAGTCCTGCTGGGCTGCTGATTTTGAACAGTTCAGCAGTTCAGATGGTTATAGATCTGGCCACTAGGAAAAAAATGGGAATTCAAGTGCTCAGTGGTCTAACCAGGGATATCTTGAATAACAGGACACATGAATGTTAGGCTTAAAAAAATAGAAATATATTTATCTGTTTAAGGTCATATCCACCACAGAATGTAGTGCAGTTTTGAGACCCTCAAATTAATTCAGACTCAGGCATAAATACAGTCAGGGTGCTTTTAAATACAGTCAGAGCCAGAAGAGATGTCACTGCAGTGTGCCTTTCCTTAGTTTCCACTGTTAGTCTATGTTGAGCTAGAGCTTTGCAACATAACCCATGGAACACAAAGAAATACTGTGAATAATTCAGAAAGTAAATTGGAACTCCCAGTCTGCCTACTTGTGCTTTCAAAATAAATCCATTTTACATGATAACTGGATTAAAAAATTTAACCTATTTTGCATGATGATCTTTGTATCTTTTTCATGAAACAGCCTAGCATTTTTTCCATAAAACTGTGCTGGCTTTTTTTGTGAGGGGGGGAATAAACATAATTTTATCTAATCATATAGTTCATTAATTTACTGCTACTAGTCTTCCTTGGAAACATTAGCAGATATCAAGAGTGTAGGTACAAGTTGTGGGGCAATTAAGAACTCATGAATATTAATGTGGGATTATAATTTGTGAGAGACTGGAATTCCTAGTGATGCCATATGCTCAAGATCCTGCAGAACTTTTTATAGAGTTTTGGAAAAGGGAATCTATGAGAAGATAAATGCTTCTCTGACTATGAGACTTTTTCATGTAGGGCTTTTGCATGAGAAGTGAAAAACTTTAACTATCTAGCTGGAGTCTTACTGCCATGAAATTGGTGCCACCACTGGTTGGATGAAGTGGATATTGCTGAGCATAGAGGCCTGCGGCAGAAGAGTATATGGTCCTTCAAGCCTTGTGATTTATGAGTTAATGACAATATGTAACTAGATTTTTGATTCTGTTCACAAAGTGCATCAAGTTAAGGTGGAAAGAGCCAATTCAGAATCACTGACTGAGCTAAGAAGTGTGTTATACAAGCAGAATGGACATTGAAGTAATTTCTCTCAAAATACTATGCAGAATGAAACCCTATCAGGAGAGTAACAATTAAAAAAGCTGGTATGAAGAAGCAGTCATCTTAGGCATTGTACTGAATTCATACTTCTTAACATCTCAGCATCATTTATTTGTCAGATGAAAACTACTTCTTAAATCTGCTTCATATTTGGGAAAAAGCTCACCAGGACTACAGTCCTCTTAAGGAAGTTTAATTACTAGATCAGCTAGGATTTCCTGCTTAGAAGGACTGGTTGGACACACACACACATCTGTCATGCCTCAGTTTCATTGTGAGGTGAGATTTGGGCACTTTTGTCTATGTGTTCCAGAATCACAGAATCACAGAACTGACAAAGTTGGAAGGGACCACTGGAGGTTATCTAGTCCAAATCCCTGCTCATACAGGGTCCCCAAGATTGTGTCCAGATGACTTTTGAATACCTCCAGAGATAGTAAAAATATAATAAGTACAAGACAATTTGATAAAGCTGTATTTTAGTATGTGCCCTGAAAAGAGGACCAGAACCAGAAATGAAAAAAAAAAATACATATAAGTCAGTAAAGGTAGACACATTTAGACACTGACTTGTTAATTTTGCTTAATAATTTTCATGCAGTCTTGTCCATATTGGTTTTGGAAGTAAACAGTCCAAGGCAGGGATGGGAGAGAGGACTCCGGTGTGGTAGTTTGAGTAATTAGGCATCTTTTTCCCTGGGCTGTGGTATTTTAGCAGCATAGACATTCTTTTCAGGGATTGGAAGCAGAGAAGGGGGATTGCTTGGTCTGTGTACATCCATGAAGGATGAAAGATGATACTGGTTCTACAATAGTGCTTGTGTAGTATTCTGCATGATGATGTAGGCCTACAGGTATTGTTGTGATATTGCTAAATCTCTTAACTGTGGTGCACCTCCTACAAGAGCTGTGGGAAACAGATTTATCTAGGTTTATCAGACCAATATGGGAAATTCGGGCTCAAATCTTAGCAGAGATAAACCAAAATATTTTTTCTGGATTAAATGTGAATCTGTCAGCAGTTTCACAGTTCTATGAAGTCCTTCAGGTTTGGGGTTTTTTTAAGGTTTATACTATTTTTTAATCTAAATGTTGTCACTAAAAATGTTCATTCTTTTTCATGTGTCAGATACAGTTATGTCACATTATTTTCCTATTTTGTCCTTGAAGCATGACCAAAATTAGATGAAGTAACTAAAAGATGAAGTAGGTAATTAGATGAAATAGCTTTCTAACTTTTTTCCCTCTGATTTATTTTTTGCTAATATCTCAGGAATTTCTTTTTGAATTATTTCAATATGCTCTTTGCTTTTAAAGCCACTGAAAAAAACTGCATGTTTAAAACATTTGGGTACCCTTTTTTGTTCTTTTCTTCAGTAGACCTGAACCTGTACTAAACAACTGAAGATGAAAAAGAAACAAAATTGCATTTGTCACAGGTGGAAATGAGCACACTGAAAGTTAGGTAGCTCTTTTAGCTTCCCTAGTCATTCTGAGAACTGGCTGCATGGCATACTTCAAGAACTGTTTCTAAGATGTATAGTGAGTCCTATCTTTTAGGTAAAATTCTCTGTCAGGTGAGCTCAGTATCACAAGAGAAGTGTTGATGTACATTTTAGCTTTTCATCAGTGAAAAGACGCTTATTTGTTTCTGCCCTTTAGAACATGTTATCACAGTGCTATCACAGCACTGGCACTAGGTATAGGTAATGCTAGGATTTGGGAGCAATTAAAATTCCAAGTTATACTGTTACATAGTGACAGAAACAAAACCCAGAAACATAATGCACCTACAGTGTGACGTTGTAACTGAAAACCAGAAAGCATGAAAACCTCTATTCCACTTCTGGGCATTCTAGGGTATAATTCTTACACCATTATCTGTGCCATAGTATCATGCTGGCTGTTACACTGAGGAATAGTTTCCCCTGGGCTAGGCTGGAAAATATGCATATGAAGACACAGAAGCTGCTAAGATGTCATGTTGGTGAACTATGGACTAAAAAGGAAGAAATATTTCACTTAGTTTCAAAGGAAGAAAACTTGTATAAGTGAGCTGGAAATGTTAGTAGGAGCACACAGACAGCACAGCAGATCAGTATCAAGGAAGTTTAGTATGCTCAGAGCAAAACAGTGTCAAGGCTATAAAATTTAACATCTAGTTTGAAAATTGGATGGGAAATATAATTTTTCTTGTTGCACTAGGCTAATCGATACCAAATGAATCAGTAGTCTAAAATGCATTCTCCTAATAGAGATTTTTGTTTAATCATACTTTTGAAACATCCTGTGAGTAATCTGCAATCAGTTCTTACACATAACTATCAATATATCTGCAGTTACTGAAAAATCTCTTGTGTTCAGTACACAAAATAGGAAACAAGGGCAAATGAAAACATTTATTGTTGTAGGTTTCTATTACAAGAAATTCAGAGAGAGACTAGCCTGTGCTGAAGGCAGTTCAAAAATTAGGTAAGTTAAATTATGTTTGTGTATAATTTATTGAGCTTCATGTACCATATATGAACTTCACAGTAATCAGACTCTGATAGAAAGTATCTGAAAAAATACAGATGACTTAACACTTCAGAGATCAATTCCTTTCATTCCAATGCACATATCTAAAATAGCTCAACAAAATCATCCCTTAAGAGTGCGTATTTCTTCCACTGACTGTAAAGTTTTTCATACATAATAACTGGCTCACACAGAGTAAATTTTATTTATCTAAAGTTTGGTGAGATAAATCTAGCACTCCTGTCCTCCTTATTTCGATACTGCAATTGGACTTTTAAATTTGGATGGCTCTAAAGATCCACCTGAGATTGTGCTCTCTCTTTTTCATTCTTAGTCTCATTTGGGCTGGAACTCCCTTATATTTACTGAAGAAGGAGAAGGAAGAGTAAAATAAAAGAAAGTTTTTAATAATTTATTAATAGAAAAATTGCATAATAGATAATATTTAACTGTCATATACTCAAATATATCTAGTCATTGTTTATATTTCTCATTATAACAAAAATAAAGCATGTACTGTATGTAAAAGACAAAATAATTTCTTGAATATTGTTGTTTGCAGTTACATACTGATCTGATGTTTTGCTGCTTTGAGAAGAATGGAGACATGAACTTGAAAACATAACCACAACCATCAGTGCATTACAAAGCTGGCATATAGTGAATCCTTTAAAGAGCAAAAGTTTTAATCCAATGTACATAATGGCTTTGCAGTTATATATAGTCACCATGAATCAAACTCTTTCTTTACAGTATATTGATTTATACTGTATTTATTTGTTGTTAGCTTTGTTTTCTGTCTTTTGTTTCTTTCATCAAATGGGGGAACTTACGACATCTCAGCATAGGCATAACACACACTGAAATAATTTGCTTTTTTATTTTGGGGATTGGGCCCAAACTCTGAATCACTAGACAATGAAGGGATTATACATTAAAAAGGGCTGTATGCAATCAAGAAGAAATTTTAATTAATCATAAATGGAACTGGTTTTGTGGAAATAATTTGACCTGACAGTTCAAGGTTTGATCAGCACATCACAGAGATTAAAAATACTTTTGACTTGAACAGACAGAGTCCCAGAGAGTCACTGCAGCCTGAAATACTTTAGGAAAGCTAGTGTGTACAGATCACACAATGTCAATGTTTCTCTTACTGCTTCCATTCCATTAGGAACCAATGCGGGACTCTTTTAACTTCCGAGAAAGCTTCCAATACCGTGCTGTCCTGGTCAACGCTGAAACAACAGAGATTACAAGACATCAAACTGCAATTTTTTATCCCATGTTCTGTGTGTATAAAACAAGGAGTCAGCTTCCCTTTGAAGTACTAATTGACTGTCTGTACCAATCAGCACCTAATCCCTTTCCTGAATGCATTTAGGTCTCTACAGTAACTGAGCTGGCCTTCTCTGGGGTCGAGGTGGGAAAGCACTTACAGTAAATGTGTAGTAGGCAAAAGGAATTATTGATCTCAGTCTAAGAAAATCTTCTCAAAAGGAACTAGACCTCCTAATTAATGATTCAGTCTAACAGCAAGAAAATGGATACAAGATAGTAGAATTCAGAGACATGACATTAAAAATTAGCAGTGAAAAAGAGGCATTTGATATTTTCTTGCATTTAATTTTTTCCCCCTCTCCTTTAACACAGATTACCCAGGAACAGTGGGCACCAGAGATTTACTGATTGTTCTCGGTCCTTACAAATAAGGTTGGAAGTCACAAAGGTTGGTAGTCACAAAGAATTTGCTTGATATTGTCAGGCACAGCTTCAATGACTACCTTGCTCATTGCAAGAATTATTAATACAAGAAATTACAGATGCATTTTACCCATTGCTGGGAGCACAAGCTACACACAAGTGTTCATTTAGCACTGATAGCCTCAGAGTCTAGCCAGGCAGCTGAAGTAATTTGCACTTATTTGATTGCAATCTCTGCCCCTCCCATGAAATAGAGATCAGGAAGGAGCCCACTTGTAATATGTCAAAGAAGAATGAAAATGACATAGTAAAGGGAATTTGAGGGATGTTCTCCAGCAAGTACTTTCTCTGTCAATTAGAAGAGAAAAATGCCATAGATGACAGTAAAGAAGCAAAACCACAGGACTTCAGGTGTCCCATAAAAACCTGTCATTCATGTGGAAAGCACTCTTATGAGTAGCAAAAGTTTAGAAAAAGTTTCTTTTCTTTGAGGGAGGGCATAGAAGCATTTATATTTTAGAAGTGTGATAAGTTTTTTGTACCAGAAATGCTTTTTGGAAGAATGAATACTTCCTCAAAAAGAAAGAATAGTTAGTATTAATTCCCAGCAGGTAACATGCTCAGTACTTAGCTCTTTACCTAAAATAGCAACACAATAGTGTTGCTAATAAAGTGTCTTCTTTATGTTCTGTATTGTTAAATTATTAACCTTTCAGATCTCAGGATTTAAGACAGGAAGGTTTTATTTTCTTTCACACAGGACACGCAAAATAGCCACATTTTCTTAGGAGGAAGTAGAACTGCTCCTCTATCTCTGATAAACAAATAGCTTGGAACAAAATAGAATATTTTAAATATATAATGGAATTGCCAGTAGAATTCCTATTTTTGTTAGACTTCAGTGTCCAGCAGTTGACATGCTTGGCTATAAAGTTTTCCTGGTAAGTATAGTCATCATTTGTGATTGAAAATTTCTCCAATTGCCCACAGCTTTGAGTGCCTTTGTTTTGAGGGTGTCTGCCTTGCTATATAGGGAAAAGTTCAGTTATTAGGAAACAACATTTCCCAGAAAAATCATTCAAGTAGTTCCCATTCAAAAATTTTTTCCAGCTTTTGGTTATACAGCCATAAAATTAAATATTAACTGAAATAAGAAATTTGCTTCTTGTTAGATGTTTATTTTAAAGAGATATATTATGGTTTCCAAGGAATTTTTTTTGTCTTTATATAAAATAAAGTTCTTAAAGGGGAATTTGATTTGCTGGTCTCTTGGGTGGTCACTTAAAACAGGCCTCTTCATATGACTAGAATTGCCATAAAGACAGACCATGTAGCTCTGTAACAAGGAGGTCAAGACAGAGGGGACTGTAGAAAAATAAACAAATCAAGCAAAGGAAACAAACCCACTTGTGCTATGGCTGCTTATACCTTAGCAGTTTTTTTTTCCCTCTGCTGCTCACAGAGCAGCAACTCCCCAGTACTAATCCATGGGGCTCTTTCTTCCCCTTTCAGAAACTATCTAAACTCTCTGTTTAGAAAAGATGAAGCCTAAAGCTTATCCCCTGCTGTCATGTCCACCTTGCCCTGACCCTGACCTTGTGCTGTGGGTCTACTCAGTTGTTAGTTTAGGAGGAGAATTTGGAACTAGTCTTCTTTTGACAGAAGAGTGTTAATCTGTAGAAGGAAAGAAAAAAAAAAAGCAGAAGAGAGAGAGCCCAATGAGGAGTAGGTCTACAGACTGACTGTCTTTAGCTTATTCACCCTGGGTGTCAGACTTTTGATATTTCTAACTGACTTTTCTGATAGCTCTGGCTTTGTCAATGAGATGATGCCTCTGAGAGTGGAGGACTGACCAAAGCTATGCTCAAACAATGGATATTTCTGATTCCTTCCCTGTCCCATACCTTTGTAAGAACAGCATTTGGCAAGTCCTCACCTTTTGCATCTGCCCTAATCCTTCAGGAGCCCTAATTGATTGTACTTCTCTCGAGATTGGACAAAGAAAAGGAGGGAAACCACTTTCAACTCAGATTCTTACGTATGAATTAAGTCTATATTGACAGTTCTGGGATGAAATGAATACAGGACCACCTTCATAATTTCTATGGCAATCCAAACATTTTTAATAAAGTCACAATACTCGACATAAGGATTTTTAAATCAAATGTATTTAACTAGAAATCTTGTAAAAGGAGAGGGAGAAATTCTGATACCAACACTAGAAAGTGCATTACACTACCCTGACTCACAAGGCAGACTACCAAATTGACATTATGGATAAAAGAGTAGAGGGATTTATCGAAAGGACCAGTTCACAGATTAGAATGGGTCTAAGGTTAGTCAGAAGAGTGCTGGGCTTCAGGCATTGAATCACATCTTGCAATATGAAGGAGGTGAATGAATATAAATAAGCTTGAGCTAAAACAACTAAAGTAAAATTGAAGAAAATCAGACCTTAGAGTATTCTTTGAGGAATTTATCTTATAATTGCTATAGTAAGTGAAATTAATATTTTACATTGAGAACTGCCTACTATTAATTGTTTTCTTGAATAGTGTCCTTTAATGGTTTCACTAGGATTAAGGTACTGCTAACCAGTGGTAAGTAGTAAGTCAGTTTATGATAGTCACACATGGCTCATCTATTTTGTGGCTTAGTATTTTACTTCTTCATAGCAAGCAAGTAATAAGCAATATTTCACAAAGTTATTTTCATTTCTACTTCTTTGACTATTGTGTGATTTTCTTCTTCACTCATACTCAAAAAAAGTCAGTTCATCACTACTCAAAGTGTACCTGAGTTTGGTTTCACTAAGCAGAACAAATTCCTCATCATTTGGTTTGAAAAAGTGCTTGTTTTCCTTGTGCCAGAGGAAGAAGACCTGTATTCATTATTAATAGTTTTCTGCATGTTACTAATCTTGGTTTGAATCAGGAAAGATGACTTCCTGTGAAAGCATTAAGAGTCATGTGAAGGGTTTACTAATCAATGCTTTATAAAATATCATTAGTAATTTACAGGCTTTAAGAATGCACCCATAACCCTTCCAGGAAATATGCCAAATATTATCTGTGAGACCTGTTAAATATTTTATCAGCAAGAAATAATTTAAGTCATCAAATGGATTCCAGCTTTTGGTGTCATCCTGGGTCACTGGGAGTCTGGCATACACAGGCTGTGTTGGTCCTCAGATAATGACATAAATTATGAGTCAGTCCTGGAGACCACTCAGCCAAGAAGAAACTATGCATATTGGGGTGTTCAGAGGATATTAGAGCATTAAATGATGGGTGGCAAAGGGAGACATTACCTCTCTGGTAGGCTTAGAGAAAGATCAAGGAATTGGAGGAGGCAGTTGGAGCCTCAGGTAGGCCCATACAGGAGAGACAGCAAGCATATTCCACAAGATCCTTGGCTTAATTTTAGCCTCCTTCTCCAAATTTGCTGAGCAACAGTGATGTGACAGATGCTTTCTGCATATTAGCCTCCTTCAGGGTGGTGGAGGTAGTTGTAAAGTAGTAGGCAGTGTTTCAGCTATCAGGCAAGGCAACCTCCTTAGAAATGCACTATATGAAAATCACGTGGTGTGAATGATCAGCCCAGGGTATTGTTGTGAGCCAGGCTGAGCTGTGGACAATGCCTAGGCTGCTGTCAGGGACAACGGTGCAAAGGAGTTAGGAAGTGCTCTTCTTATCTCACATGCTGCTGTACTCTTATGCATCCTATACAACTTTTATTTCTTTTTCTTAGAAAGAAAGCTTTTTCTGAAGGAAACATCCATCATTACATTGTACATAGAGATCAACAGGTTTTGCATTCCTTGTGGTGTTATCATGCCCTTTCATCATCTAACCAGCTAATTTACACCACCACAGCCTTCCTGTTACTGATAGAAAGGAAGGATTTGATGCAACCCAAAACCCTAACTTACTCATTACCCAACAGAGGGTCACTCTGCTATAGTAGTGAACCCAATGAATAGAAAAACATTTTAATGGAAACCTTCCCTGCAGCTGGAGAACATCATTCTGTCTGAATAATTTCTGGTAAACAGGCATTTTCCAAAACATAAACATTTGGGTTTTAAATGAATATTTATTCTGTTTCACTCTACATTTATTTGTAGAAAGGAAATGTCTATATAAATAGATGATTAAGAACTAGAGTGTATATTACCAAAGAGGGATTGTAGCTTTTTCTTGATCTCTGTAGGAAGAAAACTTTCTGAACCTGTAATGGTCAAAGGAAACAAAATATTGAAAGCTGCTTTCAGTACATTTAGAGTGGAAGAGCGCACTGTTGCACGTTCAGAGCTTTAAGTACTTCTTCTGACTTTTTATGGTGCATAGGACATATGCATAATCACAGAGTAATAGCCAGAATAATTTGTAAAGCTGAAAAGCTCACGTGTGCTCAGAGACTGCTTGGGCACTAGCATGTAAAGTAGGAGAAAGGAGAAAAATCTTCCTTGCATGTTACTCAAAGCCCTTGGTTATTGCTCATAATCTCCTGGAATACAAAAACAGGAGCTAACCTCATTCAGCAAGACATTTAGCATCACTTAACTACATGAGCTGTCTCATAGATGCTTTTAATTTATTTGCAGTGTTCCTCTCTTTAAATATTGGATGGTAAATTGATGCTTTAACTAAGGCAAAACCAAAGTTTGGACCTACTTTCTGGCCTTTGTGCAGTGGAGGGAGTTGCCAGTGGTGAAGAGACCTGAGCTGATCATTAAACTGAAAATCTTGTCAGAGTGTGCTAATGAGAAAACTGATCTGCACTTCCAAGTCTCTACTTTTGCTTTTCTCAAGGCAAGAAGATTTAGGTATTGTTAGACAGTATTCTTGCTATGCCTGAAGGAAAAACCTAACTTTAATAATAAAACTTTCTTCTGTAAATCTTCTTTTAGCTAGTTTTAAAACAGCAGAATAACCTTTGGTAATCATATATTTTCTTAGTAATTATATATTCTCTTAGATCAAAAATCTGTGCTTGTATAATCACACAGATGGCCAGAAGATGTCAGTGAGTCAGGGTCAGTATTTACATATTTCTGATAGACATGCTTACATCAGGCCTGTGATGATTTTGAATTACTCTGCATACTTTTTTGAGAGTAAAATTTGTTCTTTACTTACATGCAAGGTCATCACAGAATCTAAGAGGAAAACCTGTGAGATTCAGATTTCCACCCACTCTGCCCCCCACCCTATCCATTAACAACTCCAGGTACACATATAAACATGAACCAAATACAAATTTTCCTCAAAACATACACTCACATTGAACTTTCCAAGAGGACATGTAAGATATCAAAATAATGAGGTGACTACTGCTTTTAGAGAGAGCAGGTATTCTGACTTTGTGTTAATTTCTTCCTGTTGTTCCTTTGGGCTTAATTGCAGGAGTGTGGATTATTTGTAATCATTTGTATTGAAGGTTAATCTAATAAGAAGATCCTGTGTAGCTCTGTATGACTCCTTCTAATTCCCCTTGTTGAAGTTTCCATTACTCCCTTGAAAGAGTTCAGGAAAGGTATGCAATACCACATGTAGAGTTTCTCAGAAGTTATTTTCAAATTTAAATGAAACAAACAGTTCCAGTAAGATTAAAATACCTAGGAAGAATGGATTTAAAAAAAAAAAAAATCGTAGGGGTCTGCAAACTGCTGAAGAAATAATTCAGAACATGACCACGTTTTAGTGCACTGTATTTTGCAAAATAAGTGGGATTAGGGGTGGACTTAGAACAGCATTTTTCCCTTGATCCTTTTTTTTTGTATAATACATATTTAACATGTTTGGCTTGAATGGTCTTTTTATGTTAATGGTTCAGAGGCTTTACAGGAATGTTAGCAGGAAGGTATCACTATTAGATTCTGTGGTTATTTTCTTTGTATTAATTAAATTGCAGTACTCTTAGATTGTAATAGACGGAGTAATATCTGAACAATTTCTTTGTTCAATGCTCCAGTCTTGCTTCTTGCTCATTTTTAGCTGCTTTCTGGGAAGTTGTTTAAAAACAAACTAAGCCCATAATGGCCCCTAGAAGGGTAAATGACACTTAAAGTCAAAATCTAAATGCCAAAATATGTTTCTCTGAATGCTTAGCTCTTTAAGTCCTTACCCATGTGGTTAACCTGTCCACCTGTGCGTTTCACCAGAATATTCTGAGTTACATTAATCTTTGCTGAAATTGTAAACATTATTTCTTTCCTTGTGAAGTGACCATCCTGTTGAATACTGCTTTAGAAATTTTATATATATATATATATATATATATATATATATATATATATATATATTCATGTGTTAATAGATACAAGTTTGCAACAACAAGTGGTATCACTGAATTTCCTATAAATATTTTTAAACTCAGAAATCAAGAGACCATGGAAGGGGAAAAAAGAACATGCTGAGATAAATCTAGGAGGCAGTACAACTGTTTCATAGGTTATTTCCCAGCTTTAACTCTACAAGGTCAAAGCAGAAGAAATAATGCTTTTCTTAAAAAGGGAAGTGAACAGTTCCCTAAAATCCTCCTTTCACATTACTATAACTTTTAATTCTAACATATTAAAGGCTGCATCTGTATTTTTAAGAAAAAAAATGAGTTGAGAAATAATCTTAAGCACCTGTCTGGTTCCTGACCTTACTTAAGTATTCTCTCCTTGTTTTATTTCAAACAAGTAAAACTCTCCCTCCTGCTCTCTTCTAGCAGAGAGTAGCTTTTGGCTGTGTGTATGTGACACAGTTGGTGCCACTTGGGCTGAGGGTCAGGAGGCAGCTCCTTTTACTCAATGGCAGAAATTTAGATATGGTATATAGTACAGAGGGATAGGAGATAGAAATAAGTACTGACTGAGACTCTCAGGGTCTTTAACACACACAAAAGTAGAGAGTTGTCATTAATGCAACTTGCAATATAGATAGAAGTATATAACTTGCAATATAGATAAAAGTTAACCTGTTGATACAGACTGAGGAACAGGACACAATATTCAGACAGATAATAGTGTTGATAAACCAGCTATGTAGAACTGAAAATGCTAGTGTCCTTAAGGAAAAAAAATAAGGTGTTTTAAAGAGAGATTAAAAAGATTTAGATATTATTAGACAGTATTCTTGCTATGCCTGAAGGAAAAATATGGAGATGGACGAGTACAATAAAAATTTTTCCTACAGCTACTGAAAAGGTGAAAAGCTTTGGAATTATATGAAGAATAAAACTGTACTTCCTCTTACTAAATCACAGAGTAAGTTTAAGAAAGGGATGAGGAGCAAAGACAAGAAAAGGTCATGGCTCTTGATGAGAGAGAGAAAGAGTGAGTGAAGAAAGAGAGTGGAGCATGAGTACATTTTATAGAGACAAAGAAATGTCTGTTCTGGTAGCGATGGTGAGAGCCTGTCATGAGAGCAGCATTTCTGAGGAGAGACAAATGCTAGGCATTGAATATGCTGATGAGATTATGTGCCTATGGAGGAGACTAAATGACACTGCCTGTTGCTAATTGAGGAGGAAGGTAATAGAGAAGGTTTGATTAATAAATTTGCTTAATAAATTAAGAGGGTTTTTTTTAACCAGTAGAGAAATTTTTATTAGAAAATCAGATCATAATTTCAGTCTAAGAAAAGTGGAAAAAACAGGTAGATTAATGACTTGTTCCAGTAAAGTCAGCTTTATTTTTTGTCTGTGATTGAGTTTGCCCAAAGACAGTGATGAGCTCTCTGATATCAGTGTGAAAAAAATGAAAGAACATACTGAACATAACTATAATAGAAGAATTAACAGATTAATGAATTATAGAATGCACAAAATATCAATAATAATATAATTAACTCTTTTCAAGCTGGTGGATTAATGAGATGACTAAGAAGTACCAATTTTGCTCTTCAGCTAAACAAAATCATGTGAAATTTCTGATGAGACTTTCAAATGAAGCGCAATTGACAAAAAGCTGTTTTGGAGAAGCTATTCGTTTTTTCTAAAGATGAAAACTAGAATTGAAGTGAGTTATCTATGGTTTGTGGTTTTTTTTTTTTTTTTTTTTTTTTTCCTTGAGTTTGTACTGTTGGATTTTGTAGAAATAACACTGCTCCAATATGTGCTGGTAATGTATGACCAATTTATTTCCTATTGAAGATTCAATTGTTAACTAGATTCATGTTCAACTTTAAGCATGTATATAATCCTGCTGTCCTCATTAGTAATTTGGACAGCTTTGAATTTTTTTAGCAAAACATTTTAAAATGGTTATTCATCAAAAACTTTTAAAAAATTTTCCTCAAGGTTGTGTTCAGTGCTCTAGACTAAAGGTGGAACTGAGACAACTACTATCGTGTCATGTTGTCATCCTAGACCAGGGCCTGGAGCACACAAATGCACCTAAGCTGTTCCTCCAACAGCTGATTTAGAATACAGACAGTAAATCTGAGTCTTTTTAAGGCTGAGTTATCTCAGACCTAGAGCACTGGCTGCTAGTGGTTGGGTGCCAAGCCATGGGGGCTTGTAGCCACTCGACACGAAGCTCGGATAGCTGGTACATCTGAGGGTCCACCGGAAGAACGGGAGGGACACTCGCGCTGCTGAAATCCTGCTCGTTTATTGAAGGGTCGCAGAAGGGGCAGACAGGGAGACAACGAAGCAGAAGGGAGGCAGATTCCAAGAGCCCCGAGGGGCGGGGTGAGGATTCTTTTAACTGCGTAAGGGTAGGAGGGTTTAGCATTCAAGGGTACAATCGGGAGAAGGCTAAAGGGAGGGGAAATATAACATTAACCAGTGGGGAAAAGGGAAAGGAGTGTTCTTGGTGGAAGAACCAAAGGGAAAACGTGGAACAGAGAAGATTCTAGGCTCAGGGGCAGACTTGAACAATAACTGACAGGACAGGGGGAGGGTACAATTCTCTTACAAAAGGGGTTGGAGAACTCATACAACTACTGTTTCCCATGGCAACCCTAGACTGCCTTCCCCAACCCCTCCTCCTACAGTTGGGTGTCCAAATTTTTCTTTGCAAAACATAATTTGCTTGGAGCCTGTCCCACTGAAGAATTAATACAACTTACTTTACCTGTGCATACCTTTTTGATTAACATGTCATATGCATATTTGAACACCTTGTTACACATTCCCATCACATCAGTGATTTGTTTTATAAGAAAGGGGGGGATTTAATGTTAGCAGTCTTTCAACTTTTCATCTATCAGCTTCTTGATACTTAACTTAAGGAACATTTTTCACATGGCTTCAGTTTGTAAGCAGTTTTTCAATCAGCTGAGGATTTGTCTGTCAATATCACATTATCTAAACTACTTAGAACAGTTAATGTAGTATCAAATGCCTTCTTCAAGTTTAAATGCTGACTACACTGACTGCATTATGTTTGGCAGTTTAGCAGTTTCTATTTTTAATTACTAAAAAGTCAATTGAATTTTAGTCTGACTTCTTTAAAATGTTTTATTACCTATCTTTAGTTATTTCAACTCCATTTTGCCTAATTCTTGTACTTGACTTGCTTTTTCTGTTTAAATTTTTTAGTAGATCATTCAATTTCAAATAACTTTCAGAGAATAATTTCAGTATTTTACTTTGTTACTTATTGTCTCGAAGTTTATGAGACTTCCTTTACTTAACAACTTACTTTTTTTGGCTCGGGGAAAATGACAGCTGGATGGATTTGGTTTTATTCATATTAAACTGTACTGTTGTCATGGTGCAACTTTGCTGACCTAAACACATTTTATTAAGGAAAATGTCTAAAATTTCAATCAAGTGCTTTTAACCAGCAATTACATTTCATGAGATGAGACAGGTATCTGAATACAGAATTTGAGAAGTGGTGTCTTGGACATAGGCGTTCATAGAAAATTTCACTAAAACTAGTTTGTTTTTCCTGGATTCCCCATTGAACTTTTTTTCCCATTGAACAGGCCCCAGTTCCTCAACGTCTATATATCTAAATAATCAAACATCTAGTCATTTAGAAAAGGTAAAACTTTTTTTGGAAAAAATAATACTTAAAGTTAAAAAGGTCCTATATTAAGAAGTGCAGCTCCTTTCTTAATTATTTTGTATGAGGTCTGTTTTCATTCACTGTACTGATGAGATGTTTTAGTACTTGTTTCATTAAAAAAAAGAGAGAAAAAAAGAAAAAAATGTCAAGCACAAATCATTTTACAGAAGCACATTCAGACCTTGCTTTTGTTTTTGCAGCAGAAGCAATCTGTCTGAAATATAATTAATCACTTCCTTCACCTGCATGTCTCCATGCATTGCTATGTGTGCTTGTTCTCTTCACACTCTCTCACTTAAGAAACAGATGTTACTTGCTACAACAGGAAGGAAAAGGTGCTAGCAGGCTCACAGAGACCAGCTGGGTAAGTAGAGCTTATTATATTCCTGCAACAGTTTATTCTTTGCAAGAGTGACTTATTGCTTTCCACTTCTCTGTATACAAAACTTCCTGTGGCCAGAGGAAATACATCCCTGTCATAATATATCCAGTTAAAGGATCATATCACCCAGCTCTGGCTCTCTCCTAGTCTCTAAGTGTTTTCCTCCTAAGGTACAATCCATTTAAAAAAATTAATTCAAGACACTTTGCAGTCACAATTGCAGTATTTACAGCAGTTAGGACCAGTAAATGACTGTGTATTCTTCTGTAGGTCATTTGGATTCTTATCGTATTTGCAGTCTGAAAGTCTTTGTCATTAATACACATGCTTAAGTGTATGTCAGAACATCATATGAAGCCACCTTGTCTCAGGCAATTTCCCCAGATGGCCAGGAATCACGTGTTAAAGCTAAACATTCAAGGTGCTCAGGGATGAGAAACAAGCCTGAATTTTCAAACGCTGTTGCATGCACATAGTAAAATTGGGAAAGTAGTTTCATACTTTTTGAAGACTGACCAAATTGACTTTACAAATATTTCAATTTTACCTGGGTGCAAGAAAAGAGATTTTCTCATGTTTAATTCAGGAACTAAATAAAAATGAAAGTACTTTGGAAACCTTTCTTGTTTAAATTTTATAGTGCCACCCCTTCCCTTAACTTGCATGTCTTTGCCATGCTGAGTCAGTCTTTTTATTCTGTCAATAATGAAAGGTTTGATAATCTTCCTGGACAGTGCAAAGTCCTGTGTTGCCTATTCTGTGTTGTCAGTAATAGAGACAAAAGTAAATCTACTAGCATACCCCCTGCAAACCAGTGTTTGTGCTGAATCAAGGCTGAAAGCCTCAGGTGCTAGCATCCAGCTGTGACCTGATGAAAGCATTGCTGATTGTAAAGGGAGATTATGTTTCTAAGAACACTCAGGAATGATAGGAGAACCTAAAACTAAGACATTAAAGATATATGCATGGACTTTCTTCTATGTTTTGAGGTAAATTATTGGTATAGAACCTCTCAAATTGTATGTATTTAAAGGAATAAAGCAAATGAAATATTGGAACGTTTAGGATGAGAAATTGTATCCTTGGTACTCAAATAGTGGTAAGAGTTCAGCTCAAAACCAGGAACTTACAATACCAGTAATACTATATTATAGTGGGATCAAAATTTGAGAAAACCTGCTCTGTTAGATTTCCTTGCAACTCTGTGTACAGATTTCTTCCTATGATTTCCTTCTGGCAAATACTGAAGAGGTTGATGCAGTTAATCATATGCACAGATTGTGTTTCCAGGGACACCTTCCACTAGACCAGGTTGTGCAAAGCAGTTTTGATTTATTGAAATTACAGGGACCATTAAAAAAAAAAAATCAATTTGGTGCAGTACAAGAAATCACCTGTCATGCCATGCATAGATCTAAATTCTATTTATTTGCTGTCGAGGGGCAGGGGTTGTCCTAATATGCTTTGTATTGACAGAATATCAAAGTAGACCTGAGGAATTATAACAACAGGAAGTCCTGTTCCTGGAAAAATAGCAGGTGGAAAGAAAAATAAAAGCATTTAGAAGTTAAATTATAATATTCTCTAATAATTTCCACTAAGTGTAAGAACACATGTGAAGCACATGGGTTACAGGATGAGGATTTTGCCAGGACAAAAAAAAAGAAAAAAAAAAGTAGGGAAAGAACAATAAAAACATAACTAACTGGAAAAATATTAATAAATTGTTGCATCCTGGACTTTGGGTTTAGGTCGGGATTCTGATGTATCTTAGAAAATTCTGTGTACCCCCATGTATCCCCCAGGTTTTCCCCCCTGCAGTACCCGGTTCCCAGGATGCCTTACCATGCGGCCCGGCTCCCATGCCCCCTGTCTCTTCCTGTGGGTTCTTCTCTGCTGTTATCCCTCCCCCCTGCCAGGGCCACCCTGGACCCCCAGCGCCGCCCCTGCCACTTCCCCATTGGCTCCTGCCTTCCACACCACACCCCCGCAGACCCGGGAGTGCCCTGGGCCCCGGTGCCATTCCCTACTGCGTCCCTATTGGCTTCCACAGACCACGTGACACCCCCCGTTCCACCCCCAATAAAAGCCCCACAAGGCCGGGGCCGGGCGGCCATATAAATAAAATGCTCTCAGCTCCTGCCGCGGGGAATTTGGTCCTTCCTTCACCTCCTTTATCGAGGTCCCTCCCACGCGGTGGTAGAAGTGGCCGACCCACCTTCCCGGAGTGTGCGGCACCCGGGAGCAGCTGCAGGACTGGGACCGGAGGAGCCGCGGTGCCCCGCTGGGCACGGCGGCTGCTCCGGAGCTGGGAGAAACGCCAGAATGCCACAATAAATGATTGTGATTTTGTTGGACTGGATACTTGGTGTGTGTTTTTTGCCATTGCCTAGGCTAGGCCTATTTAGAGGAGGTCATAGTTTGAAAAAAATAATTATACTATATGTTTGCATGGGACAATTAAATCTTCCAAAAATCAATTGAATAGTCATTTCCTTTGTGTTCAAAATAAAAGAAAAACACCTCAGTTTTTATAGTGTGTCATTTGCCCAGTGAATGCCTCAAAATAATCTGGACTCTGACCATCAGGAGTTTTGATAGTGACAATTTTTCGTAAAACAATCAACATATTAACTCCTGCACTACCCAAACCCTCTTTTAACATCTGGACATTATCATCTCAGTTGCCATTCTTCAGAGATTCCCTAGGGGTTGGACTTCCAGGAACAGCATTGCACAGCACAAGCATTTTTTCTGGAGTGAAACCATTGCCAAATTTGATTTCAAGCTAGGTGAAATGTTGCTCAGCACTCTGATGCTGTTCCTGCAAATTTCATACTGCCCTCAATGACGTTATAAAAGGTACTTTGGCAGGTAACACCAAACTTGCTACATTTTATTTGAGATTATTTTTTTATTCATATGAAAACCACATGAAACTTAAGCAAATACATTTTATTGTAGGGTGTTATATTTACCGTTCTTAATTATTTATGCTAAAATGGAAAACAACAGAGCTATTCAGTTAAGGCTTCATACTTCTCCAGCATTAAGAATATATGTATTTTCAGGGAAACTAATCTTTCGCATACTTCCACAATTAGGTTTAGAAATATCTGACACTCAGAGACCACATAATTGCACTGTTTGTCTCAAAGCATTTTTCCTTTCTTACTATCCAAAACATTTATTCCTCATAGTCTTAGAGTCTTGGTTTCAAATCCCATCTACTACAAATAACTTTTAGTAACTTGAATAAGAAAATAAACAGCGAAGAGACAATGAATGTACTTTTAAATTTATTTTATTACCTAAATATGCAGGAATAAGAGACCTGGCCAGTACTTACACTGAAAGACAAAATCAGAAGTTTTAGCAATCTTTGACATAAGAAAACTCAAAAGGAAAAGTGAATAATAAATAGCAAACACTAAAATGTATATAAGCATTTTAGTCAATACGCAATTATTTACAGACATTTCTAAAATTTTCTATTCTCAAGCCTAGAAGAGAGATTCAATTTGAGTTTTTAAATATCAGAATCAAATTATGATACTACATTGATAACTGACAAAGATATATTTCTTCATTTTACAATGCTCTTTTATAATGGAACTCCTTTTTGTAAGAGTTAAAGCAGTTATGATGCTAGTTTCAAATTAATAAAATGTTAAAGGAAATGGCCAGTTTAGCGGTACAAAATATTCAATAGTAATTCAGTATCGAAACCCAAAGAAAAGAATAATTATATCTCCACTTGAAGAATCAAGAACTTCCTCTTAATTCTCCTTACAGAATTTTCCAATATTTCTTATTTAGAAGGTGTGCCTGATCTGCTGATACCAACGATGCAAAGATTGCTAAATTTACAGTTATATCCTAAACCAGGAATTATCTCTGTTTTTTGTTCATGTTAATCTGCACATCCCAGATAGCCTTGGTGAAGCATACCACACTTTTCTATGCTGGGCATCTGGCCCTCTTTAGCAGGGCTATTTAAAAAAATTCTGTACTACTTTCACACAGACTCATAAAAGCTGGCAATATCTTGCACAGAAAACCAAAAGCTTTGTTATGTTGTTGAAATTATTATGGAGCAAAAAATACAAGTTGTGGTTTAAAGCAACTTCTGAGTTAGTGGCCTCATATGGTTGATTGACTTACAAATTTCAAAGGTACAAAATAAGAAGTCATTTCCATTAGAGGAGAACATTCTACTTGTTTGTAGCATAGGGTCAAATGAGGCCTTGATTTTTATCCTGACAGCAGTGAAACAAGTGAAGTAATCATTTTTTTGATAAAGAACATCACTGTGGAGGATGAATAGAATCTGGAATTTATTTCATTGTCCTTTGCCAATAATACATCCGTTAACTATGGGAAGCACATTTCTATGCTGCAGAGATTAAAAACATTCTAACCAAAAGCAGCTGCCAGCCAGTTGCAAATCACATCTTTCATAACTACACTAATTCAGCTTGAAATCCTGGTGACTTCTTTCTGAAGTATTTGACTTTAAAATAAATGCCCATTTTTTTCAACAAAACAGAAATACATTATGTTGTTGCAAAAGTGATGAGCATACTGAAACATTTGCTACATCTCCAGATTGTAACAGGACATTGTGTCGCCATGTTGAGTTCTCATGACCACATCAAATCTGCCTTCTGTGGTATGGCTCAACTTTCCTCAGCATGATGAGTTGAATGTAAAGTCTATTTTCTCTTCAAAGGGTTTAATGTCTTGGGGCTATGGTTTTAGGAGGAGGGCTATGACACAAAGAAACTGTCTATGAAAGAGATATGGAGTAAAAGGTGGTTATCCCAAAGTTTGAGTTCCCACAGGAACAAAGGGCTACTGTACTTCTCACTACAGTCCGTGAACTGTCTTTTCCAATTTAAACACATATCATTCAGGGTATACTGCAAAATGAGATACAAAAAGAGAGAAATTTTAATACTTTGACAATACAGGAAACACAAGAACACATAAAAAATCATTTATTGACTCCTGAAAAAATGACTGACTTTGAGATGACACATAGAAAAAAGCAAAAAGGCTTATTTTAAAAATATGTATCTTGAGATTTCCAAACCATTTAAGATTGGCCTAACTCCCCAGCCATGAGGGTTGATTGAGTACCCTCTTAGCTTGTAACTTCACTGGCAATATCTAGAATATTTTTACCGAGGTCATTAACAGCAGATTCATATTTCAAAAAAGTCTGCAGTTTTGTAATTTTTAGTAGTTTTGAAAAGAAGAAATCAAATTATTTTGGAATTCTCAGCAGTAAATGGAATGCGACTGTGTGGTCAAATTTGCAGAGCATTCTGAGATTGTTCTTATTCTCTTCCAGTAGTAAGTAGTCAAAACTAGATATGCTCTTTCAGAAATCTTAAGAAATGAAGGGAAGGAAAAGTAAAAATTAAGAATCATTACCAATTCCATTTCTTTTCTATAAAGTATATTTTAAAGGGAGATTTGGCTCTCAATAGGCATATTATTTTTTTCATTAGTTAGATAGATGAGGAAAGCAATTGGCAATACACCTTCAAATATTTTAATCTCTTACCCTGAAAGCATATGCTGTGACTTATATGAAAACATAATGTATCATGCAAAAATCCTGCCATTAACTTTTTCTCTTTTCTTTAATAAAACTTTCAATCTCCTCAAAGTGGTATAAAACAATCACACCTGAAATGGTAAAACTCCACTTAAAAAAAAAAAAATAGGAGAATTCACTGATTTTTTTTTCAGAAACCTCCTTGAATTTGGCATAGCAAACACTGAACTGGAGTCAGTGAATTGGGCTGCATTCAAGCTGAGATGTTTCTGGTCTATGTTGTCCAAGGAATTTTATAGCACCTGCATTGTTGGAAAGACACATAATTCAAGTGCATCAGGGTTTTGGATAACGGATAGTTAGCTTTACTTTCGTTAAGATATATTATATTTTAGAAGGCATGACTCACTCTTTCTTCATAGAATCATAGAAGAGTTTGGGTTGGAAACCATTCTGGTTGGAAGGGACCTTTAAAGACCATCTAGACCAATCCTACTGCTAAGAGATACCTTTCAGGTTTTTAGATCAGGTTGCTTAAAACCCCATTCAACCTGGTCTTGAACACTTCCAATCATGCATCCACAACTTATCTGGGCAAGTTGTTCCAACCTCTTATTGCCCTCATCATCAAATATTTCTTCCTCATCTGCAATATAAACCTACCTTCTTTCAATGAGAAGACCTACTCCTTGTTCTGTCACTACTGACAGAAGTATCCTCATCTACAAAAATTAGTACCAGCATGGGTATGGTGGCCTATACATTTCTATTTCTCTGGCATGAAATAGAACTGTTATTCCCTTTCTCCTGCCAGATCATGCCTGGATATTTCTTCTTTCCTACCTCCTTATCTAGTCTGCTGGAATATGCAATTTTTGTTATGTGTTTTTTTGTGACTAGTTTTTCTACTTCCTGTTTTCTGCTTGAATGTTCAATTTTTAATTTTTAAAAATATTTTTGGTTCTTTTCTCTTGAAAAAGCCACTGTATATATCTGAATTATTCTCCCTCATCCTTAACCCAGTCTTGATTAGGAGAACATAAAATGGGACATAGTCCAAAAAAGTGCATCTGGTATATTTTTTAATTTTGGCTCAGCTATCTAACCAGAAGTTGAAGAATGGAAGGATTGAAGCCATCTGGCAGAAGCAGTGTGAGGAGATACTGCTGTTTTATTTTTTAATGGCTCCCTCTCAGATTTGCAAACCACTTAATTTAAGTTACTCTTGCAGCTGTGGCTAGATCTTTGGCTTCTCATCTCCTTACAGCATGGTAAAGGAAGTACAAAATCATTAATTATGAAATCACACTGTTATTGGTTTTTTATATTTATAACCTCATTTCATATCTGGCTACATCAAATTGTATTCAGGGACTGACACTATTCTCTTGTATATGACTATTTTATTGGATGTAGTTTTCATCTTAATTGTGGACATTTATTGAAATCTAAAATATAAACCAGAATAATTTGAATAGTAACTAAATATTTACAAAGAATTATCTTTAAAACAAATACTTAAAATGTTTGTTACTTCTGTATACCAGAAACAGAGAAATTTCCTTACTAAAATTCACTTCTGCATTAACTTGATTGATTTCATTTACTGAATAATTTCAATAAGCAGTAGAATAAGTAGGATAAGTAGAGTGATATTCAGCTACTGTGTCAAAGAAAGGAGGCTCAGCTATTGCTTTTACTTAAACCTCTAAAATATTGCAGTCAACAGAATTCCACTGACTTAGTATTGATCTAAACTAATAACAGGCCCTGGAGCCTACTCTGTTCATGGAGGATCAACTAATGAAATGTTCTGTCTAACCTACAAGTGTTCCTACTGAAATTAATTGTGGTATTGGAAGGGTGTGGGTAGGATTAATTTTAACAAATTACCACTAGAAAAAATGTTGAGTTTTGTAATTAGGATGTTGTCTCATTTGAGACACAGTACTGATGTTATTGAGATAGCCACACTTGGCCAACAAAAATATGGGAAATATCTCTGCCCTTCCAGAAGAGCAGATGGTAGCCCAAAAGCATTCTCAAAAGTGTCTGTAACAGCACTAGATACTTATGCCTGAAGTAACCCAAATTAATTTCCCTGTCCTGATGAAGGCAGGCTCGTCTTCACTGAATGATTTGTCTGACTCAAAGGTGATCCTGTCTCCCTGCCCTAATGGGGTGGAACCAGGAGTACCTTGACCAAGATGGACAACTCTGATACACCTGTAGCTAAGCAAAATCATTCTTATTTTAATTGACTTAACATCACTTAATGGTAATAGGCATAAGTAAATGATAAAATGATACATTAAGCTCTTTTTTTCCCACTTAGAAATATGTTTTGATCCAAAGTATGACTAAAATTAATAGTGCCCCTATATTAATGTAGGCATGAGTCAGCAGGCTCTTGTATTAAGGGTAGGAGAGAAATTAAAATATCGTTCAGATGCAAAATATCACTTTTGTTGTCTTTAATATACTGTAAAAAAGCAGTGTCACATATCTTTCATCATTCATATTGAGGCCAATGATGCCTTTACTATTTTATTGGGAGAATGATCTAATCTCAATTTTTTCCGCAAAATATAAAGATAGTTGGTCATTTAAAGCTACATAACATATACCTAGCAAAATTTCTCTGGAAGAAGTAGAAAGAAACTTTTATAACTTCAAGCACAGATAGTTCTTGAAGGTCATCTGGCAAAACACCTGAACTAAGGAAAAAAGTAGGAAAGAAAAAGACTCAGAAAAAAAAAAAAGACAGAAAGAGAAAGGGAGGTCTGTTTTTAATCTCCATGCCTGTCATTTATTTCTTTCACACAAAAAGTATGGGACACAGGTGGCTGAATGTCAAAGATCGTACCCTGTCTGCATGCATGAGACAAATACATGAAAAAGGCTGGGCAAACAGAAAAATCACAAGAAATGGGTGCATTTTTAGTGAACCAGGTCAAAAGTTGCACTGCTTTTGGTGTTTTACAAATGTTTGACAGATTAAATGCCCAACTCCCATGGTTAGCAAGTAAGCCATGCAAGTAAGAATACTCATAAGAAATAAAACTCCATTCAGTGTACTTATTCTGAGGCATCAGGGTCAACTAGCCTATGTAGCACATGTATGCTCTCAGTACACATGCACACTCCTGAATTATGTTGGATTTTGGAAAACGCATATTAAAATAATTTGGTAATGGTAAATTACCCTGGTAAAGGATTAAACAAATATCTCAACATGAATTAATTAAATCTCAAAAAGTATTAGTATTACTTCTCCTCTAGAAGTAATACTAATAAAAGTATTATTATTACTTCTCCTCTAGAAGTAGGCATAGAGGATACTTAGATATCTTTATCAAATAAGATGATAATATAACCTCCTATATACATATTTGGCTCTTGGATAACTTTCTTGAGTAAAAGTCTATTTAGTTCCACTTCTGCTTTTCATTGCAATGAAAATAACTAAGAATAATATGGAGACTGAAGGCCATGAAGTTGCAAGACATCATAGTCCACAGATCTATAGCAATATTTTCCAAATTATTTCTTGTTAAGGCCACAATGTATACATCCTTATTCTCAGTAATCATCAGTTTGACATGTAAGGTAAAATGCTGTGATTGTTTGAAATAACATATTTTCACATAGTGGCAGCACAAGAAATACTTGGTAGGCCTATGAAAGTATTGTAAATGCACTTGAGGATCAATGAACTGTATATAAACTGTTTGTACAAGTATTGATCCTTACATACATCTATACTGTGGCAAAGTATCATTTAAGAAGAGGTTGTCTTGAGTGTTATTACAGTGACTCTGAGATTCTGTGTTTGTCTCTGTCAGGTCTTTCTTCACTTTGGCAATTTCTCAAGGTAGAAAGCATTTATTCTGCTTGGTGATTTTTTCTTCATAAATGACTATTAGAATTATCTTGTCAAGAATCCACACTGTTTTACATCTTCTAAATCTATGGTCCTTACTTTAAAAATGTTTCTCAAAGTTTTTCATTTGTTCTCTGTCCCTGAAGATTTCCTTAGGTAACTGGGGATGGGATCAGGACTGGACAGCATTATATGGTAGCACAGAAGAAGTGTGATTGAGACTAGATTTGATTGTGGCTATGGAATACTTTCATCCTATATTGAAGATTTTAGTATATTTTCCTAAGGAAGCAAGGTTTACAAGGTCATACTTACTCTCTTTATTTTTTACTCTCTTGATCCATCTCATTCTGTTCTTTCATCCTTAAATCAAGCAAATTGTAACACATTTCAGTCAAATTTTACGTAAGGAAGTGGTCTCAGACAAAGATATTTCTTTAAGTAATACAGAGCTAAAGTGATGAAAAAAGATATTAGACGTGGTGATGACTATGGGTTGTTTCTTGCTACAGCTAAGTCTCCCTATTATTGAATACCAAAGAAGCCACATGGAGGAGGAAATTTTCCCATAAAGTTTCAATCAAAGCTTGCAGTCAACCATTAGAAGCAAAACCATAGAAAATCAGCCTCTGTGAGTTATGGTGCTCAATGAACTTCTTGTGTCGCTAAAAATGATTGTATTTTCTTTTTTCTTCCTTAGGTTTTGCAATAGAGGGATTTTTATCAGGGCTTACTTAATTTGACCAAATTACACTGAAAGATATCTCAACCTGCTTTGCAGCTTTCTCTGAATTAATGCATTTCTGCAGCATTTTGCTCCTGAGAAACATGGTATTTTTGATTCATGTTCTGAGTGTTGAAAATTCTGAAAATTTTCTAAAAAACAAAGGAGTCCTCTCTATAATTTAAAAATGTTCTCCATGTCAGATGAATCCCATGCTTATGCCTATGTTACATGGAAAATTGTAAATCAAGTAAGTTTAAC
Source organism: Vidua macroura (assembly GCF_024509145.1). Taxonomy (NCBI): domain Eukaryota; kingdom Metazoa; phylum Chordata; class Aves; order Passeriformes; family Viduidae; genus Vidua; species Vidua macroura. Next base: position 47,676,289 of record NC_071572.1, on the reverse strand, counting down.
CCCAAAAATATATTCCAGATATTATTTCAAGATGATGCCACTTTTTGCAGCTGTCACTGACAACTTTTTCAAGTAGAATCTTCAGAGAGATCAAAAGCTTGTGAAGCAGCAAGTTTCAAAATCTTAGGTAACTGGCTACCTAACTGGTAACTGGCTAACTGAGAAAAGAAGAATAAGATTTACTATAGTAAGAAGATTGGATAACTGCTATTATTTTTGCTCCCTATCCTACCTATTTGGTTGAGATATACAGAACTAATTTTATTTTATTTTTTTTTTTTAGCTACAGACTTTACAAAAGAGAAAATGCATATTCACACCACTCATAACAGTGGGTTGGGCAGATCTTCCTGCAAGTTAGTGTTTGTATTTGTGTGTGTTTTCATGCATATGTGATTTGTATATTTATATATGCCTTTTCTGTGCATGAACTGTGTGAAATTTCAAAATAATTAAACAGATCATAAAGAAACTGAAGAGTATCTGCCTTACTGAAGCCTCCTTTTTAGGGCATACATAGTGTCTTTATTTAGAAAAAACTACATGTTCTGTTCCTTCCCATGATTTTTCGTGTGCATGTGCAAAAAAGTTAGATTTCTGTACTGCGCAGATAAATAGGTTATATTGTATTTGAGTGTAAATCTTTTGACAAAAGGAGTGCAAAACTGTAACATTTCCTCTTCTAGTTAGATATATTTGCTGCTTCATTTTAGGAACTGACATGGAATGACTGACTCACTGAGACTCTGGGCCTCAAGTCCAAGTGTGAAAAAAGTGAGATTTCACAGGTGCCTCTCCCTGTTCCCACATTTTTTATACTATGCATAGGCCACATACAGTCCCTCAGAAGGCAATAGCCACACACCAGACCTACTCTCAGAGAGCTGCTCCTAACAACCACTCTGCTTGGCTTAGCTAAGTAGCCTCCTGCCTATGTGAACTGCAAAATCACCTTTAGATTTCACAGCAGAATAACACCTTTTAACAAGCTGGAAATTCTGGGTAATCACATGTCATATCTAGGCTGACCAGCAGTTCCATGGCTTTGACTGTTGCAAAGCTCTTCTCTTCATTGCTTGTGGTGCAGACACAGTCAGAGCATGCTACATCTCTTGGCATGCTTCCTTGTGTCTCCTTTTTATTGAAAGGGGTAAAGAGAAGCTATGTACCTTGAACTCTCTCCATTATGAAGCTGGGATATGTAAGATGGAGTTACAATGGCCCTGTGAACTCAGAAGTTTGGAAGTGTTCTGGTACATGTTTTAGTTCAGCCTCTCTATCCCACCCTCCTTCCAGGTTTGCTTTTCCTGAGTAGCTGATCTGCTACCAGGTTTGCCTACTTTCCCCAGGTAGCAAGACCTCCTGCTGGTCCTGGAGACAGAATAGCAACCTGGATGGGCTGTGGATCTAAGCTTATGATGTATTTTTATATTCTTCTAACAACTTGTAAAAATGCTGTAGCTTGGTAAATTAGACATGTATTCCATGTAACAGAATTTTAAGACAACTTTGTGTGAAGGATTTGAAAGATACATACTTGTTGAGGCAAATCTCCTGCCAGATGATTGTTTCACCCCAAAAGTATCTTCCAAAAATTATATTGCAATTGAAAACCATCCCACACTCAGTTTAATTCTCCATAAAGCTCTAGCTCCAAACTTCCTCTCCTGTTGCTAGTTTTTATCTCTGAGTTGACACAATATAACAAATTCTAATACACCAACATTCAAAGCAGTTTAAATCCAGAAAAAGGTCTTGAAGTGAATATAAATAACATACTATAATAACATATTGTGTGATTCTTCAAGCAGCAAGAATGATCACTGATACATAATGCAAGACAAAAAAGTTTCATGATAGGCTGAAAAAGAGAAATCCAAGGGGACAAGACCACTCCCATACTTTAAAGGCTGTGGTGTCTCCTGGATACAGAACTGTAAAAAGCTATGAAAAAGAGAGCAATTATAATTCTGTCTTATTCTCCAAATATAGAACAGGTGATACTTCCTAAGATAAAACCCCTGTGTGAAAGGTTATGGTAGAATTCAATGCACTCCACTTTGAAACGATGAATGTAAGAGCAAAAGGTTTTGCAAATGTGTCCTTTTTAAGGAGTCTCTCAGTTTTAGAAGGAGTATATGTAGCTCACATGGAAAGAAGTATTGTCAATATAAAGACATTTTTTCTCTGATATAAAAGCAAAAGAGAAAATTATTCATATAAAACCTAAATAAATCAATAGTGTTTACATTTACTTCTGAGTTTGAGATATTTTTTTTCTTCTGATTTTTTTTTTATGTACTTATACTTGTGTGCTTGAACATATATGCATAAACATACCTATTTGTGCATATCTGGAAGTAGGGATGATATATTTTTGTACTAATATTTGAATGATAGTGAAACAAATTTATCCTACCATAGCTTGAGAACTGTGCATTTCAGTCAACTGGTGATAAGTCAAAAATTTTTCTTTCTCTTAAACACACATAGTGTGTTTAATTTTTTGTTCTCTTAAACCTTACCTCTCAGGTTAAAACAAACAAAAAAAATCTATCTGAAAATTATTTAATCTAAATATCTTGAGCACAAAATTGTGTAAAAGCTGGACCAAGATTATTTCTTTAGAGCACAGAAAGAATATATCTAATTTTTTGGAACACTCTTAATTTTGCAGCAGTTTGTTGGATGATGGATGGAAGAAGATAGCAAAGAATAGCATGTACTGTACTCTATATTGGTTATTACCCTAAATTTTAAATACAGAATACTCAGCATATTTGCTGGAGAATATAGAAAATGAATTAGGAGAGGAATAAAGATGTCTATTGTATATAAAGTAGGAAAAAAATGCTTTACATTGAACAGTAATTTTAAAAATTAGCCATTACATTCTTCAGGAATAGTAAGGAAATGCAAATACTGTCAATATCATTGTCTACAATTCTTTACGTTGCAAAATCAAAGGGTCACGACATAAATTGACTGAAACTCAGTTTACTGAAATTTTCCTGAAAGTTGACTGAAAGTCAGTGGGTCCCACCTTCTCCTAGGAGCTGGACCTACTTAGACCAGGTTGTTTTGGACCATGCACGGTCAAGTTCTAAATATCTCCAGTGACAGATATTCCATTTTTTTTTCAGACAACTTGTTTAGAAAACCTTTCTGTGAATGAAAAAAATCCTTACATTTAATTAGAATTTCTCTTGTTCCAGACTGTGTTCAGTTCCTCCTCTTCTGTTGCTGTGAACTTCTGAGAAGAATGGGTCTCCATCCTCAGTACCCTAGTATGGTAGTTGCAAACAGATGTAAGGTCTCCCTTGACCTTGGTCTTCTCCAGGCCGAATAGGTTCACTTCTCTCTGTCCTTCTACAACCTGTTCTTGATTACATAGGAATCCCACTCCAGCATGTCTTTCCTAAAAGTAGGATCCCAAAACTAGACACTACTGAAAATACAGATTCACATATGCTGAATACAGTGAAAAAATCACTTCCTTAATTCTTTGTCTGCACTCTTGTTCCTACAAACTTGAATTAACCCTCTCTGCAGCAGGGCAGTCTGATAGCTTGTGTTCAGCTGGTGTTGAGCAGTGTTCTGCCTTCCCAGACAGAGGATCCTGCATTTGCTTTTATTAAATTTTATCAGGCTTCTGTTAGCTTGATTCTTCAACCTATAGAATTCTCTCTGGATAAGCCCTGCACTCCAGCTTATCAGGTACTTCTCCTGCAATACGATATCTGTGAATACTCTCAAAAATCAATTTTATAATTTTAGTTTAGTTTAACAAACTAATGGTTCCATTATCTTTTTAATGACTATACATTTCTGCTCAGTTCAAGGCAATCAGGGGCTCCAAATACAAGCTCAACACTTTTCCATTGTGAATGTCAGTTTGTGGCAATAGTGCTGCTGCTGATTAATACATTCATGAAAAAAATAGTGGCTATATAAAATATTAAAAAATATCCAATCTCAAGTACCTAGAAGAAGAGGAAGTTCTCATATGCTCAGGGACTCAAGCAGTAAACTGCAGGATGTGAAAAACCTAGATTCAGATCACCCCTCTGCATGAATTGTTTCGATGAATGCTTGCCCTTAACTTAAAACTAACATAAAAGGGCTCTTTCAGTGTCTCCTGTTGACATTTCTCCATTGCATATACTCAATTAAATATTTACTGGAGAGAGGCAGTCATGTGTTCCGATCTCCTGAGCAAGTGTCCTACCTAGAGGACTGGAGAGCTAATCTTGTTCTCCATCTCAATCACACTTTGAGCATTTTATCTGAAGTGGAACAATGTCAACAGGAAAGGTTGAAAGAGGTGTCTTAAGAATATCTTGTAGACTTACAGTTCACACCTTTGTCTAATTCACAATGAGGACTGAAACAGCATAAATAACCTTTCAGGTAAATTGCCTAATCATCAAGTATTTTCAAATGTCTCCCTCAATCTCCCTGCCTGGAGTAACTTTTTATAAATTACTTAAATACAGATTGAGATAACATATAATAGAATGACTCTCTTACCTGACAGTTGGCATATTTTCAAGCTGAGAGATTGTTGTTCAAACCTCCTTGGGCAAAGGAAGAACTCATTTTATCACAGTTAAGAAAAAAATAAAGATATTAAAGGTCATTTACTTCAGAAAAATAAATTATCATGTGTAAACCATGTGCTCCCTGAAAAAAACAGGTTTTGTCATATATTTACTGTCAGAACATAAACCTGTCACATAAATGTTTTTCCACAGGTGTAAGTGCCTCATACCTAATTACTTCACATCATGAAATTAGATTTACTCTGCCTCATGCACGAAGCTAGAACTGTATTTCTTGACCAGAAATATTTTCAGTTTCAGTCTTAAACTGGCACCTTAGAATTTTTTCTGGGTTGATGCAAATTGAATGATTATAGGAGATTATGATAGGGAAACAAACCTCCAAAAGAAACTTTGTGGCTGTTGTGTACTCTATCGTTTTTGAAAAAGGCCTTGGAGTTTTCCATACCTCTCATGTTGTTAGCTGTACCAGATTGATGGTTTTGTCTGCAAGCCAGACTATAAATTATCATCAGTGTTAGGCATGATATTCACTATTAATGCCTTGTTTTCCCTACTGAAATATATTTTGGTGCTTATTTTCTCTTGATCCTTGGCATTCTACTGACCATCAATCAAAAGAACAAGTTGTACATTCCTCTCTGTCTTGCCTCAGTGAACCCCTGATTTTCTTGACCATTAACCACTCTCTGGAATGTACATTTACTGTCGGCATCTTTAGACCCCCATATCCCCCTCCCCCGGCTGTGGGCCCTTCCTGGCACCTGGTGGCAAAGCAATATTTCCCATATACTGAATAAAGAGCATGTCATAGGCTGTTTGACATGGTCTGGGAGCCCACAGAAAACCACTGATGCACAAACCATTTTTATTCCACAAGACTGTGGGAGCCCAGAGGAATAAGCAGCCTTTCTGCTAGGGCGAACTCACCTCATACACAAAACACTATTCCTACCTTTACAGTTTAATAGATTTCATTTTCATGCAGAAAAGGATTGCAGACTGATGTTTATCGAAAGTTGTATCTCGAGAGAATTTTTCTTGAAATGTGTGATTTCAAAAGCTTGATTTCATGCACCAGCTGTCCTCTTTCTTTACAAAAATGCAGTGTTTACTGGAGTGAGGAACTGTCTTCATTCATTATTCAGGAGCACAGAAGTTTTGACTTTTTCTTGGGCTTTTTCAATACCCTTCAAAGGGAAGGAAAAGGAAAATGGTTCAACATAATTTCAGTTAGATGGTTGAATGACTTGTAGTGGTATTTCCCAGAAGGCTGCTAGTTCAAATACTTTCTTTTATAAAACATATATATCAATAGGCCTCTTTTCCATATTGGAATCTTTGATTTTGGTTGGGCTGAGAGCTAATATATATTTTATATCCTTGCTTGGAGAAGAGAAAAATACATACATATACTATATCAGTCTGTAGCTTTATCTTAGTTGTGTTTCTTTAGCACTAAAACAAATCAACTTTGCCAAGCAAAATGCTGTGAATAGTTGATAAGATTCATTTTCCAAAGCCTTTTGACTCACTCATGATGCTTCCTTGTCCATACTCTACCAATACATTCACAGTAGATCTGATTAAGATTTGTACCTTGATACTAAACATAGTCTGCAGTTCTTGGTATGCATATTTTATTAAAATATTGCAATCTAATTAATTGACTTTCATCTGTAATTTATTTGGCATGACATAGCTAACAGCCATAAACCCTCCAAAAAGAAAAGTAATGGCACTTCTTTCTCAGAAAAATCCTATTTCTAGCTATCTGATGTACAACTTAGCTAAAACATACTTGAATTATGTAAAAAAATAAAAAAAAATCAAAATAAAAAAACCCAAACCAACAAACCCCTGAAATTAATTAGAATTAAGGACTGAAATAACTTTTTAATCACATAATATTAGAGAGGGAGGCTGGACAATGAACCAGATGAGTTACCACTACCAGTCCTGCAGTTTATACACTTACCATCTGACAAGACATAGTGGTAACTTCTAGATGCTTTGCTCCACTCTAGCAATGCAAAATAGCCATAAACCTGGCTTAACTAACCTGTAAAGTTAAGTTTATTACTATGGTGCTTTGGTAGAATTATAAGTAGCAGCTGTCATGTAGCTATGAGATTGATCTGTGCCTCCTAGGCCTTTATATCTCATATTTTGTGATTTAAGGAAAGAGTGGAAGGGTGTGTGTAAAACTCTACTAGAGAAATCTTAAATTTGTAGCAGGGGCTAGGCACTTCAATTACCCCATATATTAAAGTAAGTATGTGGCTGCAGTGGCTAGTAATTTAGAGTGGGATTTCTATTTTCCAAATTTAGATAATATCTAAGCATTAAATTCTGAACTCATCTCCTTGAGTTTCTTGTGTAGTGAGTGGAAAGAAATAAGCAGAAGTTGTTCTTATACCTCTATTTTCATTTAAGCTGAATTGCCTTTTAGATTGCCTATCACAAGGGGCTTATATAAATTTAATCAGGCTTAAATTTCTGATTTTTGTGTACCAGAATTTTAGATTCACTATCTTAGTGACATGCACACTTACTGAACAGAAAAGGCATTAAATGGCAGACACTAAGTTGGAACTTAAGAACTGCAAGGTCCTCTTGCAAGGGTAAATGCTTTTCACCACAAGATTTTTGTTTTCTTCTCTTTGCTCCTCACTAAAAAGATTTCATCCACAGTGGAATTCCTAGACCCTTAATCTCTATTTGTATCAGTCCTACTGAGAACAAGAACTGCATCTTGGTTCCTTACAGGCTATGAGAAACAACTGAGAATCAGGAAGTTGTACATACTCTGTTCTTCTTATATGGATATGCTTCTTTAAAGCGTTGATATATTTTGAAAATATTTTAAAATATATTTTTATATTTTAATATTATCTTTTTCCTCCTTCATCACATTTTTCTTTATATAATAACTCATATTCTCCTGCTCTAAATTCAGTTTTTAGTGATAATACTTAAAAATACCTCTCACATCTATAAAAAGTTGTATTAACAGCAGAACATAAAAGAATTACCTAAATTCTTTTTATGCACACAGAACTTTATCGTCATTAATGAAGAAGGTTTCTACAGATTACAATTTCTTTTAAACCCAGTTTAATTGGAGAAATTTGCTGTTAAAGATCTTGGGGTTTTTTTGAGCCTAGGAAAGACCATATGAAAAAAGTTTCCAGAAACTTCTAGGCAAGCTTATTTCCCTATAAACCAGATGCGTGTTCTTTCTTAGACCACAGATTTGTCAACCTATTTGCATGCGGACAAAAGATTGAACTAGCCAAATTTGGTAGCATTGACTTTGGTGTTTTTTTCCTTTGCATGAAGTAAAGTTGGTGATGAAAACCTTATGTACTCATTTAAAAAAGCCTCCATGTTTCTTTAGTTTTCTGTACAAAATGTCTTGCTAAAGAAAAATAAATAGAAGGAGGGGATTGTCTGCTCTGCTCTGCACAGGTGCAGCCTCACCTTGAATACTGTGTGCACTTCTGGGAGCCACAATATAAGCTATTAGAGAGCATCCAAAGGAGAGCAACAAAGAGGGTGAAAGGCCTTGAAGGGGAAGCTGTATGAGGAGTGGATGAGGTCTCTTGGTCTATTCAGCTTGGGAAAGAGGAGACTGAGGGGAGACCTCATTGCCATCTGCAAATTCTTTCTGAGGGAAAGATGAGGGGCAGACACTGATCTCTTCACTGTGGTGACCAGGACAGGACATGAGGGAATGGCCTCAAGCTGTTTTGGGGAGGTTTAAGTATATTAGAAAAAGGTTCTTGACTCAGAGGGTGGTTGGGTACTGGAACAGATTCCCCAGGCAAATGGTTACAGCACCAGCCTGAGAGAATTCAAGTGTTTGGGTAATGCTCTTGGGTGTTACTCTTGGGAATGGTCCTGTGCAGGGCTATGAGTTGGACTCAGTGACCTTTGCGAGTCCCTTCCAGCTGAGTGCATTTTGTGAGTCTGTGTCTTCTCTGAGAGCTCTTTAGTAGAGCTACACTATGAAAGGTATCCACTTGGAGAACAATCTCTGGATCGCATTCCAGAAAGGTCTCATCAGTTTGCATCCAAACCACTGTAGTACAGACTGACTGTATTTTCCTGCACTGAAGTCACAAAGCAAGATCCAGAGATGTAACAACATGGGGTTTTTTTTGGTTTTGGGGTTTGTTTAGTTGTTTAGTTTGGTGTGGGGTTTTTTTCATTTTGTTCTTTTTTAAAACATCTGAACTTATGCCAGGGTTCCCCAGAATGATGCTCTATAATGAAGCAGAATATGTGTTTCATGTTTTGGAGGATGATATGAGGGCACCTGGGGGTGCTGGAGTGTGAAAGATCTGCTAAGGTCTTGGTGATGTTAGATGACTTATAGGGCAGAGGTGCACAACTCCGTTCCACTTCCTGGATATAGTATGTAGAAAGTCTTTTTCCAAAACAAGAAAAAACCCTAGGTTTCATCCTGGAGAAAACTAATTGGTTTATACTAAGAGAAAGACTAGGAATTAAATTGTCTGCGTAATGGGGATGATTTGGGGATTAGGATCTGAAGCACAGTAAAGTGGAAGGGTAAGTTATTTGCCCTTGTGGGAACAGCTGTTCCTCAGTCTTCACTCCAGGGAGGTGAATAAAATCTCAGTACTGAAAGTTACAGGTCAAAAAGGAGCTCCAAGTAGAAAAAGCTATTGCTATTCTTCAGTGTTAATTTCTCTACTTAGGCTACTGACATTGGACTTTGCCTACTTGATATTTTCACTGCATTCCTCCCTATAATTTTTACTTTCCTTTTCTTCTCTGCTTGTCACCCTGAAAACACAGATTCCAGTTGGTGAAGAACTTTTTAAAAGCAAATTTTTATGCTAAATAGTCCCATAATGACTTCTGAATTCGAAGCTGAGAAAAAAATATCAGTCTATCCTTCCTGTGGCACCAAAAAAATTGCATAAGCCCAGGAAGTTGTATTACTTATTTTGATCCTGTCAAATACCTTTGATAAAAGTTTGTATGGTGTTGTTTGTTACATAGACTAAATGGGCACTTCTTACATTTCCTAGGGTGGTTTGGTCAGCTTGTATACCAAAAGGGGTCTGTTTCCATATATCAGCATGGCTTCATGGGCATGAGGATCCACCCAAGGAAGACTGAAATTTTGTTGAGGGCTAGAGGAAAAAGTGACCCTGTGTGTTGTAGCTATGTCATGTACACAATAACATACTGGCTTATTTTAATCCTGCTAAAAAAATAAAATCATAGTCATTAAAAAAACAAGTCTAAATTTTTGGCCAAGGTGATTATCAAATTCCAGATGTTATTTCTTATGGGGAAAGAGACTGCTATTTTGTTTTTCTTACCCTAATCAATAAGGCAGAATAATCTCAAGAAAACAAATACACAAAATATCTCATGAGCCAGATAACCAAACACAGTAAATTATTCTGTAACTCCTGAAAGACTGAGTGAGTAAAATGGCAGAAGGTGGTGCTAAGTTATGGAAACTTGAACGATGTCCCCACCTCTCCCAGGAAAGTGAGAGTAATAAGTAAGTCACTTCATGTATCTCCTGTTAACTCTGTTCTCATTTCTACGGAAATAGCTTGCAAACCAACATCTAGTAACAGCCAGCCAACTATCAGACATACCTGTATTAATTGATATAATCTGTTGATTATGAATGACAAGAAATAAATTTTAGGAGGTCTGATGAAAGGTTGATCTATAATAATTTTGGAGCTTTGAATGTTCAAAATTGGAAATATTTATGTGCTTTAAAATATTAAAAAATAATACTGACATAAGGTAATAAAAATCCATAGAAATGGACAATTTATGACTAATAAAAGGGACATTACTCTTGAAGACGTGTAATCCCCTAATTATGCTTTAAACATTAGATGAGATATTCATTGTTTGAGTACTTTCCATTTGCCATTGTACTCTTGGCAGACCTTTTAGTACTTTCAGCAGGAAAGAAATGAAATGAGATGGAAAACATTAAAAAATTATACTCAAGATGCTATTAAGGCATGTGATCCTCTTGTGAACTTCACAATGAGCTATTAAAATGCATTCACCGACTGCAGAACAAAGAGGAAGCAGGCAGTATCAAGAAAAGGGGAATTTAATGTGGTCAAATACAGGAAGAACATAGGTGTAGATTTGATTTCTTTACAGTTCATGTGTAAGCAGCATTGAATTTTCCTTTCTACAGATCATCTACTGAACTTGCCATTTGGTCAATGAAGCTCATTCTCCACTGCATTATAACTGCAGCAGTCTTTCAGGGATAGGGATTAATATATTGCTTTATTTTCCACATCTGTATATGGCTACATTAGCTCTGTAACAGACAGTAACCAGCTCTGCAGATCTTAACACAATCCTTTCTAGTATTAGGATAACAGGCAATTACCCTCATCTGTGAAATGGTCTTCCCACACCATAGGTCTTATCACTTCTTATCTGTCACCCACTTAGCCCAGAAAGGAATCCCATGACATTCTGAATTGTTTGTCCCCACCAGAATCCTGGAGAGCACTCTGATGCTCAAAAGCCTTTTTTGAACAAAAGGGAAAACATATATTTTATGAATATCCAAGAGGTTATTACTGGCATAGTTGAAAATTCAAAGTCTAGTTACAGAAGAGATATTAGTACAGATCTATTTAGTACAGAAAATAAAAGACAAAAATAAGACCCAAATAATAAAAGAAAGAAAGAGCATAACCCTAATCCTAACCCTATTAGGGTTTATTGTTATTATTATTACTACTACTATTACTATAAGTATGGGTATAAAGTGAATAGAATTCATCCTAATTCCTCTACCTGGAGAACTATGGTATTGATTTTTTCATCTTTCTTACCCCCGGGTCCACTTTCTATATCTTCTAACATTGCTTTACAGCTTTCTTTATTGTTACTTGCTTTCAAGTTCACTGTGAATCAAACTTTACTCTATTTGGTGCATTTTACATAAGCAGATTCCTATTTTTTGTTCTGTGTTGCTATTGTGGTTGGTTTCTTTGAGATCCAGGGCTGCTTTTTATTAAGTGACCACTGGTCCCCAGCATCAGTCTGTACCTTGACTCCAAACATCCTCTGCCTGCATTCCCCTGCATCTTGTGTCCCCACTTCCCAAGGCATCTGTTTTCATACCTTTATATAGGAAATATATACCTATATTTCTTCATATATATTTTTGTTAGTGTAATTAAAAAAAAATTGCTACGCTGAGGATTTACTGTTTACTCTTACCTATACATAGTTTTGGTCATACCATTTGATAAGTGAAAGCTCCAAATTAAGAGTAGCCAGCTCAACATTAGGAAAATTGCAGTTACAGCTAAACCAAATGGACACAGAGTTCCAGGTAAGATTAGAAATGTTCAGAGGAAGGAAAGCTAGCAAATTTCAGTCCTGTGGCCTTGAAAAATTGCTACAAAACCAGTAGCCTAGTACCAGCAATAGCAATACACTTTTTCCTGGGTTGCAGGATGCAGGTACCACATCCCCCTTCAGGTCTCTTAAGGATGTCAATAGAATTAGACTGTTACCTCCAGCAAGCTGTTTATTTCTTTAGGTGCTGAAGCTTCCTTAATTTAATGTAATTGAGTTTTTAGGCTAAGCAGAATGAATACAGGCCTTTATGCTCTCTCAGTGCCAACGTGACGACGACAGGAAATGAATTGCAAGGGATAAAAAAGACACAAAATCTAAAAGGATTTTGCAAACAGATACCAGATTCTTTTCAAGAGAGAGCTGTAACTTGGTTCTCTTCAAGACTGAGATCCTTGATTTCTCTGCTACTGGCCACTACTCACGCTCCTACTTCAGTTCCTAGAAGAGCAGGACCATAGAAAGCTGGAATGAAAACAAAGCAGTTTTCAAACTTTTCTGTCTGGAGAAATATTGGTAATTTGTTAAATAACATTAATTTGATAATTTGTTGATCATCAGTCTCACAAGACCTTAGTGAATGGGCTAGTCAGGTTTTATCACACCTGTTTTTCATATGTGGCTTTGGAAAGGCTAAATATTTAGATGGCAAAAGGTAATTAAGTAAAGTCATGTGTCTGTACTGTGAGTGCAGTGGAACCATTCTTCTGTGCTTGGGCTTTTTTCTGTCTGGACAGGGACCTCAGTCTTGGGTGGTGTGCTGCCCAGCCAGTGTGCAGCTAAACAGCTTAGGGTATTGGACCTATTTACAAAAGCCTTCAGACACTTAGACCTGCACTTAACCTGTAAGGTTGAGGTTAGGTTATGTTACAAAACTCATCTACATGCTCATGGAGATGCTGAGAGAGACTGTGGAAGGAGGGGGAGCCCAAATAATACTCTGCCAGCCCACTTCGAGGAGCCATCAGTCCCTCACATATTAAGTTGAGCAAAAGAAACAAAAATGTTCACATTCTTATTCAAATGCCTACTGTCCTTCTCATAGTTTTTCTAGATTAGGGGAATTTTAAATGAGCACTTTTGTTTTATGAATACTCTTTAAATTTTTATTCCAATCTTGATAAATGCAGTGATGTAAACAAAAGTAAAAAGGAAGCAAATAAATTTTGAAATAGCAAAAAAAGCGTCCAACAAAAAGCCTTTCAAACAGCAATAATTTTTGACCACAGATTTAAAACTATATTTTATGTTATCTGATTCATGTCAAAAGAAGTGATTATACTGCTGTATTAAGCACTGTTGTGGTCTCAGCTGGAGTACTATGTGTAGTTCTGGGCTCCACAATCTGAGAAAGATGTGAAGGTACTTGAATGTGTCTAGAGCACAGCAATAAAATTGGTGACATGGCTTGAAGGCATGTCCCACGGGAGCCACTAAGGACCATGGGTTTGTCTAGTTTGAAGAAAAAGAAGCTAAGGAGTGACTTCATTCTCTCTTAAGCTTCTGGAAGATAGTAGGTGGAGAGGGAGCTGCTGTTCTCCAGTATCCATGGATAGGATGTGTTTGAGTGCTCAAAACTGCATCAGGGAAGGTTCAGACTTTACATTAGGAATCCTTTTTTTTACTGAGGGGGCGGTCACAGCCTGTAACGGGCTTCCTAGAGAGATGGTTGATTCCCCATGCCTGCCAGAGTTCAGGAGACTTCTGTGACATGATTTCACTCTGGGTTATCCCTAATAACCCAGGTTATCAGGGATATGAATTTCTTAAGCAGTTGGACTAGATGATAATTTTGGGTACCTTCCAACTGAGTTAATCTATTCTGTTCTAATGCAGAAATTCAGGAAAATATTTTAAGATTGAGTTACACCAAAGTGTTCGAAGAGCATAAGATGAAAGAGATAAAGCCTTCAGAAGGGCAAAACCTGAATTGCTTAGAAGTTCCTTGATACCATATAAGAAGTCAACTGTCCCATCTTAAAAATAGGAATAATTTTTTTTTTCTTTTCTATGTAAGCTTTTCCTTATATCACTAAAGATTGTGAAGGATCTTGCAGTTATCTCAGCGGATTGAGGATCAACCAGATTACATCTTAGATTTTCAAAGTACTTTTTTAACAGTGGAAATTGCACTTTAAAGTTAAGTGGAAATTGTTTGAAGTTAGGTTGTTTGGGATATTTTTTACTTTAAAAAAAAATCTGTATTATTTACTCTTCTTTTGTAGCTTTCTTTTCTTACTTCTGTATCTTTCTGTCAATGCAATGTACATCTGAGTAGAGCTATGTTCTCTTTTATCAGCTTCTCTGAAGGTGGCTATTATTCAGGGGTAATCCTGAATAATGTTTATTCTGGTATTTATTCTAATAGATATTTTTTCATGAAAAATAAGATTGTATTAATCTGATTTTACACTCTTCCATATGCAGCTAGTGACACATGCTTTCAATATCAGGTTGTTGGTTTCAGTCCATTATGACTTTTACCATTGCTTCTAGCAATTTATTCTACCAATTTACACTTGTGCAATTTTTAAAAAAAGTGTTTTAACATTGTGAACAACAATGTAGAGGACAACAGACAAAAAAAAAAAAAAAAAAAAAACCAAACCCAAAAACAAACACTCTGAAAAAGAGAGTGAATAATTAATGGTTATGGTTATTGCTTCCCATGTTGCCCAGAAGTCTGAAATCACTGTTGCACGTATCAGTACGAACAAAGGAAATGCAGGAGAGATCTCAAGGTCTGGTACATTACAAGTTGACTTGTAAAAGTCATTATGGGAAGTATTGTGAAAAGCTCACTGTGAATTTATAGGTCTCTAATGAAAATGGATTCTGTTTTTCCAATCTCTAAAACAGTAGATAATATGTATTCTTAACTTGCTCTGACTTTGCATCTTCAGGAACCTCTTAGACTAGGTTCTTGAGAAACTCAGATTGCAGCTGATGTGTGTCCCTGACATAGATGTCACTAATATTCAGGAATCAAAAACTGAACTTAAGAAAATCCCAATTTTCTCTAAAAACATGTATAACTTAGTTGTCTAAATGTATGTTAATAAAACATTTGTACATACTTCATAAATTCAGAAGTGAAATATAACTACTACTAGCATGTAACTACCATCAGTTTCATAACTTTCAATCTCAGTGGTAGTCAACAAAATATCCTAATCATTTGAGTTGGGATTGGATCTTTCTGCCCATCTGAACCCTGCGATCCAAAGGGGCCCAACTCTCATTTCACAGACAGACAATATTTATTTCCTCATCTTCCCTTCACATACATATGGCAACAGAATGTGAGAAAATTAAGAATGCATGTTATAAATTATAACATAATTCAGAACCTTCTGAGGTTGTAGTTAAATTTGTCTCTGGCAAAATGGAAGGTGTCTGGCTTTCTCTACAAATGTCTAGAGCACATCCTTCAGTAGTTTTAGGAATAGAGCAAGACTGATTTTCACACACACACAAAAAATATTGATAGCTTGGCTAAATCTTCCAGTAATTTAAACTCTCCAGATTTTAGTAATTATGTCTTACTTGAAAAACAATGTTTTAAATAATGGAAAATAATATTTTCTAAAATAGAACAAGTTTCCTGACATCAAAACCTTTGAAAACAAGTTCTAGAGGGTTCAGAAATAACTTCTAATCCTCTCATCCATAACACAGCTTTCCACACACTTAAATATTTCAACACTTCTACCCTTTTCTGCCAGCAGATAGCAAACCTGTAATATTTTTATCTGTCAAGGTTATATTTAACTTTCCCTTTTAAATAAAATGCTTACATCTTTTTATGTAAATTTTAGGGTTTTAATATGAGGGATCAGAGTTAAAGAGAACACTGGCCACTGAAAGGATAATTGACACTTAATGGGAAGGAGTGTTGCAACATTGCTCTTTCCTCATAAAAATACGTGTTGAACCAACACTAAAAATCTGTTGAATATTAAAGCAGACTTTTGCTCAAGAATTTATATGCATAGGTTCAGTGGGATCATCTGAAGATTTCTGAAATAAATATTTTGTTTCTTTGGAATAAAGTAGAACCACAGAAGACAAATACTTGCAATTGAAATAATGTTTAGATTTGTCTTCTAATTTGGAGGAGGAAAGTTAGGATTCTACAACCTTCTGTTATATAAGGTGTGTCATCTTGACAGAACAGTATTTTCTGTCAAAAACCTGTTTCACTGTCTCCTAACCAGTTCATGTGGCTCAGTCATCAATAGTAGATGTCTGTGACTTTTTATCAATGTCTTTTTACTTGAAGGGAAAGATTAACTTTTAAGAATAACAACTGTATAGATCCTGAAGTGATTGCACATTCTTTGCAGCTGAAGAAGGATTGTTAGAAGTTTGAATGATTTAGGTCATAGAGATGTTAAAATTCCAACAAATCTCAGAGAAACAAGATTGTAGTAAAAACCTTCCTAAGACTTGAAGTCTATGGTCTAAACTAAATTTTCAGCATGTAACTCATCCAGAAAAAAACATAAAATTATAATCCTTTAAAAACATATAATAAAATAAGAAAACTCAAACAACCAAAACCAATGAAATGATTACCCAAACAAAACAAACAACAACAAAACAAAATCCCCCAAAACCCAAAACCAAAGCCAATAAAACCCCAAACAAACAAAAAACCGCACCCAAATCAGATTTTTCTTTCATTCTTTGGCTTTTTTTTTTTTTAGTAAGACACACAGTCCTGAGACTATCTTCTGACTTGCTATATTAATAGAGTAATGCTCTCTACTTGCCTTTTTTTTTCTCATACAGAGGTATAAAAAGCTTTACAAAGGCAAGGAATCCTGAGTGGCTTCACTCTACAAGGAATGCACAGAGGTTAACTGTGCTACATTTCATTCTTTCAGAATGAGCTGAAAATCTTGAAAATCTGTGTGTAGCCGTTTCCCACGTGTTATTTGTGTTTCCCATCTGTTGCATGGTTGTTTGTAGGAAAGATTGCCTAGTGCTGTTTCATTGCATGTACCCAGGCCCTGTCAGAAATGGAAAGGGTATTTCTCAGTGGAGTTCTAGGGTTAAATATTTTAATACAGCAGAAATGAAATAAAATTAAAATAGCCAGGCACAGAAAAAACACATGGTGTTTGAGGGAAAAAAAAAGACATTTTGCTGCACTTTTTCAATTCTTTTCCTAGGACCATCTTCATCTTTCAAATAATTTCATTATTTGTGTCTCAAGATGAAATCTTATGCATGAAGCAGAAGGAAAAATCTGAAAAATCTCTTTGTTTCCAGTTATTGTTACGATTTCTTTGCTTCTTTTTAAAATTAATAATGTTGCTAGTCAATAATGCCTGGAAATACTACAGTGCAACTAGGACAACATAGGTTGTTTCCTAAAGCATGGCATATCAAAGTATTCTTATGCCAAATTTTCAGAGAAATTTAAAAAAAAATCAAGTAATTTAAATTTTATAGGGATATATCTCAAGGCTAAGAATGCCCCATTCGCCCTTTTTTTCCTATAGCAATTTGAAGTGAAAATAAAAGTACTTCTAGCACCACTTGATAAGAATCAAACCTTTTACTAAACTATTACTCAGTTTGGTAATCTAAAGATGTGATGAAGTAAAAGCCTGAACACTTATTTTCAGAAGTACTCTAAATTCTAGATTTGTTTAAAAAAGTATTTATTAGTATAACCCCATATAAACAGCTTTTCTCAAATAATTTCCTTTTTTTCTTTATTAAGATAGAATTATTTTAATGTAGCAATTGTATTTTATAGCTATATAAAGCTTGATTATTAATTAAGCCCAATTGTCTGAAGGAATATTCTCAGATACAAGAACAATCATGAAATTTTGAAAAAAAAATCGATCTTGCGTTTGTTATGTTTGGTTTTCATTTTTCCCCTGCAAGAAAAAAGGATTTTTTTCAATTTTTCTGTGAAAATGTACCTTCCACAGAGAAATAACACCAAAATTGTTCTTTCCCTATATTAGTCCTACCTATTTTTTCTGCATTGTATTAGTTTTTCTCACAGCTCAATTTCTACATGACACCAGTAGTTCTGAATGTATTTCCAAGACAGAAATTATTACATTGTTTACATGCTAGTATCTTTCATGGCATTTATCTTAGAATAATCTTTCTGGAAACAATTGAGCTTTTGCTGTTACCACCAAGGATGCTTGAAGAATCTTTAAACACAGCATGGCACCCTTCTGGTAAGGACCTGCTCTTACAGTACAGCACTGCAGTTCTGGAGGTTCTGAACCTGTGTCAACATACACACACCTGTCTACCTTTGGTGTGCAGCCCTTTCTCTATTTACTGAACTACCAGACTGAAAAATATGGTGGCAACCCATTGCAATTGCATAGGTAGCAGCAGTGAACAATTTAATTACAACTCTTTCAAAAAATTGTAATAATCCTAAAACTGGATTAAACTGGATATAATTTGTACCTTTTTCTTTCTGAAGCATGGCCAAATACAGTCAATTTTTATATACATTTAATCACTGAAATGTATCTGTTTAGATTTATATATATATGTATGTATGTGTGTGTGTAGATATAGATAGATATAGATGATATAGATATATACATAAACAAAAAGATTTCACTAGTTTAGGAACCCCAATTTTTTTTCCATTACAAACTGCCAGCATTTTGTACTTCCTGAACAGACATAATTGCCAATTGATTCCACTCTAAATCCTAGAAAATAACCAGTCTATTCCTTTAACTATGAGTTTAAAGAGCTCTTTTTTCCCTTCTTGTCAATACTTTATCTAGTGGTGTATTGCTTCACCCTTAAGTACATCATGTATACAGAGATTGACTGTATTTTGGGTACAGACACCTGTACTGTTACTGTCCATTTGCAGCTAAATTACTTGAAGAGACTGGTTTTGTTGATTTTTTTTTTTTTTTTTTTTTTTTTTTTTTTATATATTTGAGTATTTAGTTCATTCTACATTACACTTAATGAAATATGCAGCTTTGTTGTTTTGGCACACTGTGGGATCAAAAAGCAAGATTCTGGAGCTCCATTCTGCCAAACTTCCTCTACTACATGAGACCATCAACTACAAATGGTGGCTACCTGGAAACAGCCATGATGTAGAAATCTCACAGAGAGAAAGGAGCAGGTTAAATGGTTAAAACAGAACTGCAAACATTTAACATGTTAAATAATGCATTAGAGTTTTAAGTTGCAACTCCTCATCCTCATTTCTGTACTTGAAGAAAAATTTTAAGGATCGAATTCCAGCAAAACATAAGAAAAATAATAATAACACAAATTTCATCAATGGATGGATTTTTGGTGAAAATTTGTAGAATATTCCTTGTTTTACCCAAATAATTACTGATTCCTAATTTTAATTTTCAGTCAGGGAAGTACTGCTTTGCCTCTCCCCTTCCAGACGCAGTATTCCCCCAGTACATTTAACAAAAACTGAATGTAATAAAATATTTGTCTGACTTTTGTATGTTTGAAACAGCCACTTCTCCTTCTTGTCCCTTTACCCTACAAATTTGATGGGACTCTCAAAAACTGAAGCCAGAAAAGATACTAATTTGCTTAGACATAACAACTACAAGCCTTAAACATAGTTTATAAATTGCATATAATTTGAAACCTTTATTGGAATGATATACACCTGCAAATTGTTAACTAACACCCACAGACACATTTTATGGCTCATGCTCTGGTCTTTTAACCACTCACACTGCAGGCAGCTGGAAGAGTCTAAGAATGGTGAATGCTTGAAATTTGTCCTAAGTGGTGTTGACATTACACTGACTGAAAGATGCAACAGTTCCCTTTCTCCTTAAAAAGTTGCCTTATTTTTATTTCCTGTTTTTGTCTTTTTTTTTTTTTTTTTTGTTTTGTTTTGTTTTTTTGTTTTTTTGTTTTTGTTTTTTTTATTTTAAGGAATAGTGCCTCCTATCCAATCCAACAGGAAAACAAACAGATAAAGCAGTGTCTTTGGGACTGCAAATTGTAGCCAACAGTACAGCTGCAAAATTATAAAACAGCCCCGGAAGGACTGATGATTATCATTACGTGGCATCCTTTCAGACTTAATGGCCTCCTCCTTGCTGAAAAAAAGCTAAAACATGTTCTACCGTTGTTTCTTTTTGGATTACTCCAGTGTATCCATATGAATGGAAATACTGAAGCTGTGGGGATTTTTGGGTAGGTAACCACAATCTTCTGCTATAACAATAATAAGACTGAACTACAGAAGAATTTTACATTTGTTTACACAATAAGACTAAACAATCATTCTGGGTTCTACTGGCAAAAAAACTAAAAAAACCAGCAATCACTTATTTGCACATAAAATCTGAGAGATTTAAGGTGGTATAAATATCTATTGCTATGCTCCCATAGAAATAGTCTATTAGAAGTATGGATTCCCAGATATTTTCATGTCATATCTAAAATGTAGTAAAGAAATACATACATAATAGACATGATGATATTATTAAACTGCATAAAACTATTAGCAGATCTGACTGCAAAACTACCACAGATTTTGTTTTTCATATCTGTTAAACATAGATTTGAGTTAATTTGGTCATTCTATATGCAACTTTACTAACTAAAAATATCATAGAAGAGTCTTACTGAACTTCATAAACAATGAACTTCTTCAAACAATGAATAAGGGTCCCTTATTTTTTTTCCTCAGATGTTTATAACGTCAGACCTTTTTAGAGACCTTTAAACAGATATCTAGAATTTGAAAGACAAATATATCACTTTTATTGCATATAATAGTTTTAAAGATGCTAAAAAAAGCTGCAATTATTTCAAGCAAATATATTTTTCTGCACGAGAAATATTTTTTTCTCATAAAAAGATGACTCAGGAAAATGATATACTGGGTAGATGACAACCACTTGAAAATCCAAGAAGTTCTATGTGCATCCTACAGAACTATATGAGACAGAGCAGAGAAAGAAGCAGGAAGTGAGACAGAGCAGATGACGACCCATTTGACCTGAATAAAAGATTCAATGTTTCTGCCTTTTAAGGTATATTCCGTGACAATGGTCTGAGTGTGTCTAACACATGGAAAACTTTGGCCTTCCCAACATTTTACTCTGACACCACGGAGAACCTGTTGTGCCACTAGTACTTCCAGATGAGAATAAAGTAGTAACCTTCTGTGAATTTTATTAGTTTTGTCGGTTAGGGATTTTTTTTGTAACAGCCCTGGAACTGGCAGTAGCAGGAAGTTTACTTTAGTTCCAAGTTGCTTTAAATGCTCTCTCAGTTTGTTATGTGGTAAGGCATAGTTTTGTAGCTTAAACACGTTTGGCAAATCCTTGCCTATCTACAAATTGCCCCCAGCCCACTACATATGAAGCTAACCAACACCAAGCAAATACTTCCAACAGTCTTCATGCTGGGCCAGAGGTCATCTCAATCGGAAAACAGGGGCTTCAGATGGTATTTCCTCTATGCCAGCTAATTGCAACCATATGCTTTTTGTGACGGAAAGGGAGGTATGCAAGTATCAGACTCATTAGCCAGGTTAATTGCTTCTTCTACAGCTGATACTCTCTGTGTAGCTTTTGTCCTGCAGTTTAGCATAGTCTGTACTGCCTGGTTTTAATTATTTTGTTGTTGCTTCCGCCCTGTTATTTTATTTATTGCCAGCAGTGATTTGTAAGCCGTGATATGGGGATTCAGCTTTTTATGTCTGGAAGTGAGAATAGTTTTTCTCTACCAAATCTTGCCAGGCAGTTCTTGGCTTTTTTTCTGCTGTTTCCTTTGTTAGGATGGATGATTTGGAGCATAAACAGCAGAGAAGCCAGGATGATGATAGGAAAGATATAACATGTATTCATCCAATTGGTGTGATGAGGAAGAATTTCACAATTCATCACTAGCATTCCCCTTGGCCCACTCAGTGAAGAAAATCTAGTGAACCAGATGAAAGCTTTGGTGTAGTTAATGCATACATCAAGGAAATATGTCATTCCAGGAAACAAAAATTATTCTTTGTGAAATCCACTCTGAACATCAGCTTCTGAGCATTCTGAATTTGCCCATTTTGTTCCTGCTGTTTCTGAAGATGCTTCCAGGCTTTGGAGAGGTAAGGACTTCCCATTTTCCAAACCATGAACCAACAGGGAAGATCGACACAATCAAGGCAAGCAGGATTTGTTCCACACCAGTAGCCTCATGCACATGAAGCAATATCCACATTCTTCATCTTGCCTTTTGCCACCTGTACTCAGCATGTTGTCATGCAGTCATTAACTTAGAAAACTAACATGAGCCAAACAAAAACCTCTAGAATAAATGAGTTGCCATAAGAAAACAATTAAAAGTCACCTGTTGGGAAAAAAACATATTTAATCTAATATGGACAAAGTGACCAGGACTATCCAAAGCTTGTGTTTTCTTTCCTCCTCCTCTCCACAAGCCTGTTACTTGCAATACAGGTGCATTTATATGAATGACGTATTGTGAAGGGCTGGGATGATGATTTCATTTCAACAGATTTGACTGTCTGGATACTACATAAGAGGATAAATGGTGATTACTTAACAAACCCATTTTTTAACAAATTGAAAAGCAGTAGCAGGAGCAGATAGCAACGTACTTGTGTTTTAAAACATTTCTTTATTTTAAAACTAAGTCATAGACATTAAAATGTGAAACATGATTTCTCTAGGCAATGTGCACAAAAATATCTTTATCCAGGTAGGAAAAACCACCACAATCTTGTAATAGAGACTTCAGCAATTATCTTAATCAAAGTAGATAATTCCAACACAATTTTGAGATAGAGATTTCAGGATCGAGCCTCTGAAAACTCAAGTCAATGGCAAAATTTAGTATGAGGATTATAAACATTTCAGTAATAATTAATTTTTGGAAGCTAACGTGGTTGTAGTATTGAAAAGTGAAATTAATTTTGTTGAAATTTAACCCTTAAACAAAGACCTATTATACATTGTAAGTCTCTAAGATACATTAGCATAAAATTACAATTTGGTTTCTTTTTTTTTTTCCCTCCAAAACTCAAGCACTTTGTGTGTCTTCACACATGTGTGGTCTTTCACCTGGAAATAAAAATTGCTCTGGTGAAAAAAAAATTGCTCAGTGCATCCTTTAGGAATGTAAAGTATTGTCCAAATTTATTTTCTTGTCTAGAACTTTTGTTGACAGCTCATCATAAAGACTTTCCTGCTGCTCTTAAATGATGGGGATTATATATATAACTAACTTACTAAATTTATATACCTAAATTAGAACTAAATTAATTTTAGCTTTGTGAATTTAATATTTTCAAAATGTCTGTCATTCACCCTAGGGATGAGCAAGAGTTCCCTAAATTTTCATGAAGATTGGCATATGAAATGATAGGAAAAAGCTTTCTTTCCTGTATTGATGTTGTGTAGAAACAAAATCTGTTTTCTTCATATATAGCTGGGACAAGAGCCCCTCAGTACTATAATGGGAGTCTGAGGCCAGTACAAGATGGAAAGAGACAAAGGACCAAAATAGTGAATGAAGGAAATGCCAAATTGTCTTTTCAAATTTTGTCAGATTGTCTCTTCATATCCACAAGCAATAAACTGAAATGAAATGAAATTTCCTTGCTCAAATGGAGACTGCACCTCTCCAGGCATATTGATCCGAGAGTCAATGAAGTCAGGATAAGCTAGAAAATGGAGATGAAAAGGCAATTTGGCAGCTTGGCATTCAGGACCACAGAACATGAAAGCACAATGGGAAGTGGGTAGATAGTTCCCACGTGGAAGATGGTTGTAGTTCTTATGAAAGGAAATGAGGACACTCTGCCACTGGGAAGTTCAATAGAGGTGAAGGGAGACCAGAGTGGGAGATATGAGCTGGTTTCAAAAAGGCAGTGCAGAGGGGAAAACACAGTGGGGACCATCCAACTTTGTAGATGTCTGTGGAGGACCCTGAATATCCCACTGAATACAGTATTTCCTCAGTATCCGGTAGACCAAGACCAAAATTCCTAAATATGTAGAAATTTCAACCTTATTCCAAGCCTCAGTCAAAGAATGTGGTTGAACAGCAGGAAACTCCTGGGTTTAAGAAGAAATTCCATTCCAGACTCCAGCTACCACAAAAAGTATTCACTGAAAATATTTGCTTATCCTAGAAAACATGCATCTTTGAGTGGAATTTTAAAGTGTGTAAAAAAAAAAAAAAAAGATGAATAAAATATAAACTTTCAACAACAGAGAAATTAAGCATTTTGCTATAGGTTATGAAGTATGTAGATCTTGGGCAGAACCAGAATATTCTCCTGCAACACTGGATTTCTCTTAATTGCTTGAAACAAATATCAAGACAGTAAGGATGTTAATAGATAAGAAAAAAAATCTCTTTCATTGAAAGTAACTTATGCAGGTGAACAGTTTAGAATGTACCAGTTACAAACTCTTCACTAAAAAAAAAAAGCATAAATATTTGTGTTTGTTTTGTATCTATACAAAAATAAACTCCTTAAAGATTCTTTTGTCACCTCAATTTTGAGAAGTTTCTGCATCCACATCTCAGTCAGAGGCTGCCATTTTCAATGGTCTTAAAGTCTGAGAATTTGATGTGACAAAGTTTTTACCATAGACTTAGGTGGAGGTAAAACTGCATTTACTTTTTCTGTAAGTGATGACATAGAAGGCAAAATGATCCTTTCTGACAGCTGAAGACCCAGCATAAGATGTTTCCATGACTATTACTTCTTCACATAAAAGTATTTCCTGATGTTTAGTGTTTTAATTTACTGGATATATTCTGTTTAAATTGAAGTGGGCTGAGGACGAACTTGCCTTACCACTGGCAAGGTTCACTATCATTTTTGGATAAATATGAGCCAAATGCAGAACTTCATATCCAAATATTTCCAATATCAGAGAGAAAGGATCAAATGAGAACACTATGTTCTAAACCACCACTGTGGCTTTGATCCTGGGTCAAATAAAAAATTAAAATGGGCCTTTTATAGCTCCAATTTGAACACAACCAAATTCCCTTTTCATCAGATTGTGTTCCAAGGAGGAAGAAATTGTATGTGAGTTTACCTCTGTTATGTATGAAGACAATCTTGCAACCCAACCTTAATTTTGCTTCAAACCCAACTTCTAAACCATATCCCAAATTAATGTATGTTTGAGTCTGACTTCCTTATATTACCTGCTCATAAAAGTATGTTTCTGAATAATTATTTTTAATTTTGAAATACATCAGATTATATCTAATTGCTAATAATTTTTTTGCAAAAAAAAATTGCAAAAAATATCCCCAAAGCCATGTGTTGGAATGCTATGTGATGCACACGTTAGTGATCCTTCTCACTCAGTTTGAGCAGTGACTAAAAGAATAAAACATTCCCCTACCTATTCCCTCTCCCCCCAGTAAAAAGGAAGAATTTAAGGGTAAGAATTTAATTTTTCCCCCACTTTACTGGGAGAGCTCCAAAAACCAGAAGCAAATGAGGGAGAGGTAGCAACAGAGACCACCAGCAGCTGCAATGTGAAACCACTCACAAGAAGAAAAAGGGCTACTCCTCCCCAATAAAAAAATGTGCAAACATTAAACCAACCAACAAACACTCCCAGCAAAGATTCAATCCAAAAATAGTGAATAACTAGAGAAGATGGAGAAAAATCCAACTTTGTAACAGCAATGATCAAGATGTGTTTAACTCTCTTGAAATTTAGAAGATGGGGGGAAAAATTAATATCTTCCAGTTGCATGGAGACACTGTACTGATGAACATGTTAGTGTTATTCTCCACTGAAAATACATTCCAATACCTAGAAGGAAACTTCTGCTTGTCATAGGGTTATTTTCATTATGGTGATAGACTAAAAGGAATAATGACAATACAAGTCTAATGAGAAGTATTTATTCAGTAATTTCCCAGTATCTGAAGGAAAATTTATACTTAAACCCCAAAATGTTTTTAAAAATGATATATGGTCACTGTATATGTAAGCATTGTTAAGGATGAACTAGAAAGAAGAATCTAGTGTAACTGGTGGAAACCAGGGTTAGCTAGAGGAAATCCAGAAGGTGGGTTTTCTATGTTATTATTTTTAAGGGCATACAAATTGTTGGCAGATTAGAGGAACAGTATTAACAGTACTTGCATTATAACTGTCAAATGATGAATTTGAAGAAAATGAGTTTAAAACTAGAACCAAAACAAAACAAAAAAACCCAAACAAAAATTTAAGTTTTCATGAAGTTCTGCAAAGTTTTTACAATTAGTGTGAACATTGCATTCTCTCATTAAAAAAAATCATTTATTTACCATTCTGCAAACTCTGGTTTCCCTTTCAGCTATACCCTGGCCCAAAAACAAAACAAAAGTAAAGGCCCACTGACCAAAAATATTGTTATGATTAAGTTTTCTCTGAAAACAGGGCTTTGGAAGATGTTAACATACCTCGTGGTTGCTTCTGCTTGTAAAATTTTTTTAGATGTGATTTTTATTTTTGCTGGGTGGTGCATGTCATTATGAAAATTCTCAGGCCTACTCTCCTTTAAAAGTTCAGGAACAATGGCTTTCTCTGGGAAATTTACACCACAGCACTTGTCACTCATTCTATGGCTCCTTTGAATTTGGCTTCTGGTGTTGCTACATTTATTTCCATTCTTTGATGCCTTCCACTATTCAAGTGCTCTCTGAATAGGTGGTTCGTACATGTGACTCTGCAGTTTGCTCACTATAACAATGTAACTCTTCCCATTCATACAAGAATTGTTTTAATCTTCCCCACCATCCTTTCCGTACTTGTCTAAGGGATCCGTTTTGATCTGGCTTGAACCACCCTGGTGTCTCCATGCTGCTAAGCAATAGGGGAAAGTTAGCATACTGGATTGTGATGTTTGTTTGTAGTTTATATTCTGACACTGTTCTGGACCTCTCCAGCTCCTCCAGAGGGCTGTGAATCAGCACAGGGCAGGAGGCAGTCCTCAGCAGCCCAGCTACAGCCATTTGCCAGGAGTGTCCCCCCTCGTTCAGGGGGAGCAATGCTGCTCCTGCAGACTGCTCAGCCTGCTCCACAGACGTGCTGATTATAACTAAGTGCACATATACCTCAAGACCCTCTTCTCTTACTATTTGCATAGTTTTTTTTTTTTTTTTTTTCCTCCTGCATATCTTCTTTTTATCATCAAGGAAGTAATTATAGCTATAATACATAGAAAATGAGTGAGAGAGGATTACAAAGGGTTCTTTTTGTCTGCCATTTTCCTTTTTTCTTTTCATCTATTTAATCTAATTCCTATTGTCCTCCAGGCATCTCTGAATTTAGAGGTGTAATTAATGATGAAAATCCTTCCAGTTGTTACATGCATGTGGTCATGCATACACACTTCAGTTCTCTTCAAAGTAAGAACTTTGATACAAATATGTATACACACACACACACACACAATTCAATCAGTTTTTCTACAACATTTTTTTAAAGGCTTATAATATTTAACAGCAATTCAAATGCATATAACAGAACATACCATACAACAGTCCTAAGAATGTGACACAAAATAGCTGGATAAAGTCGCAATCAGAAGAGGAAATGAGTTTTTTCCAAGCAGCAGAAGTGTTACAACCAATGTAGCTCAAGGGTGGATTACTCACCTACATTACTTCCTTCAGGACTGTTTTGAGTTTTGGTTTCCTAAAAGGGGGTTTCCGTATGGAAATTCAGTGAAGAGTAAAGAAAAACTGGCCAAGAAGTTTATGAAATGACATTATTTTAATGAATAAAAAATATATACTATTTCAATTGGGCATCAAGTTATATGAAGACTTATATTTTTCATACTAAAAAAGTAAATTGAGCATAGTGTATTCCACATGTATGTTTATGAGCATGATTGCATCAAAATTATCTATTAAACACAAGCATCTTCATAGAAGAAATAATTACTTTGATGAAAGATCAGTACTGTTTATATTGTGTACTCATTATGGGAATCATACACTCTCAGTTGACATTATTCTGTCCATTTTTAATGTGTTTATCTAATATGCACAATAAAACCCTATGGTATTTTGCACCTGGATAAAATGTTACTTGCACAGATAAGCTGATACAAATATAACTTCTTATCCCCTCATCCATTAAAATAAGGCACACAGACCAGCTGAGACAGGTTGATGAGTATTAAGCTACAGGGAACCCTGATTTCCTGGGATGTCTCCACTGCAAGAAATATCTCAAGTTATTTTTCAAGCTACAGGATCAACTGCCTGATGGCTTGGCAGGGGGTTTTGGAGCGGCAGGGATGGGCCTTAGAGGTCTCTCTGGCTTTAGGAGCCTTGTGACCCACTGCATGGGGCAGCCACCGCCGTCCTTTGACCTGGAGACCCCGACATCTGTGCGCTTGGTAGTCCGTCACAGTAGGCTTTATGAGGCAGATTTATGCTTAAATAGTGTGCTGTTGAGTACTTCACATTTCCACTTCGCTAATTGGCAGGATTTCTTGCTCATAGTTGGTTAAAAACCGAAACAATAAAATATTCAAAGCAGTTGACAGAAACCAACCAAATCTCTTTACCCAGTGCTGCCAAATAAATGTCCTGAATATAATATATGAATATACAGACATTTAAAAAAAATTCAGCATTAATCTTTGGAAAATGCTGCTACTGCACCTAATACAAGGACTAGCTGTCAGCTCTCTGCATTTGGAATGACAGTTATTTTGGAAAATGCAATGTGCACAGGAATATACATTTCCTGTTTCTCCAAGGAAGCAAACCCAAATCTAGTGACATCATTCTGATCCTCGGATAGGCATATATATATATATAATATTTTTCCTGATTTCAACATTAATTGTTTTGTTTTGTATGTGACTGTGTAAGTACACACAGTGAAAATTACAGTAGGTAAGGCTTTTGTAACTCCTAGTCCTCAGATCTCAGATTTTAACAAATATATGATTTATTCTCATCTGATGCACTGGGAATTAATTCCCTCAAAATTCCAGATGTACCATTTGATCATTAGCTTAGTCAAAATATACATATAGAATGGGAAAGAAAAACAATGCCCAAAAAAGTGTACTAAACTAAATCAAGTCTTCAACTCCTTCCAGCCTAACAGTAGTCTCCAGGGAAATGTCAATAATTTTGGTCCTTATTACTTAATCATTTATTGTTGTTAAAATAGAATTTATAGCTCTTTTATGTATGTGATTAGTCCATGAAGATTTCAAAAATACAGGTCTGGATCTGTGATTGACTTAAATTGCCATTTTTTTGTTTAGATTTAGAGCTAATTCTTCTGGACAGGATATCCTAGAAAAAGCACTGAAGACAGTTGGGAATTGCATTTAGAAGTCAAAGTGGAAATACTTTGGAAAGGAGATTAGACATTCTTTTGCTCCTTGAATTTCCACCAACAGGACATAGGAACTTCTGAGTCTAGAGGGAAAGAGACAGCAGAAGATGTGTAGAACAGGACCACTGAGTAGGGTCAATCTGAAGGAGATCAGTTGATATTTTTTAAAGATATGGATTTTACCCTTAGAAGTAGGAGAAAAGATGTCATGTCTTTTCTGGAGCAGTTAAAGAAGAGACAGACATTTCTTTACATTTTTTAATATAAGAAACACTTTGTACCCTAATAATATCTAGCAACTCTTCACTGCTGAAAATCCATCAGGCTTATGGGTTTGTTGTTTGTTTTGCTGTTTTTGTTTTATTTTTTTAATTATTCCCATAGCATTATGATACTGGACCCATATGCTGAGAATTTTAATATGGAACAATAATCTAAAAAAGTCTAGAAGTTTTTTATTACTGAAACCTTCTGTAAATATGAGAAGGGGAAGGGGACAAGCCATGCACTTCTGTGACTTAAAATACAGAACTGGAACTGACTCAGTGTGCTATGAAGAGCTGTGGTAGGATTGTTTACATTTTTCTTTATCTCACAAAAATATATGTTGGTAGTAGGTAACTGTTTATCCTTGTTAGTCCTGTGAAAGCCAGGTTGGTGCATTCTGAAATCCTGAACAGCTCAAAAAGCATATTTGTAAAACTTTAAGGGGATCATCATCTCTCCCTTTTAAAACTTGTCTAACATCTGTATGCTCAAAAGGATAGTTATAATTCTCTATAGAACCATTTATTAGTATTGTTGTTTTCCCAAGGCTTGCTGGTTACTTTAAGGATTTGCTTAGTATCAGTGCTGACAGTGCCTAAATTCTGAGTATTAGTAAAAGGTAGAAAATCTAACTGTAGCTTTGCACATTTCTATTCATTATTTTTTTCTGGTCATGAATAAAACTCATTTTTTCATATGCATAAATATGCAGAAACCTTGCTGAAAAGTAGTATTTAAAAAAAATTGTTCTGGTACAAAATTACAGCAGATTTGCATTTGGTTTCAAGGACATTTTCATTGTGATACATTCTACTCTGGAATGGAAGTTTCAACAGTTTTAATTTGATTCTGCCCTATTGCCACTTCTATTTTAGAGAACACATCCACTAATATGGGAGCTCTTTATTTCTCTTCCCCTTCACCCCTCATTGAAGTCAAAATTCTGAATGTACTACCAACGCCAGAATAGTGGAATATAAGTTTCTCCTATGAAGCATTCTAAAGGAATACATTTACAAAATTGTCTGTGGCAGCTAAGTAGAAAGGGGCCACTCTCTTACCTGTTAAATCACACTGACCTGAGCATTTAGCTGTAAATGTGTAGAATAAATGTGTCTGCTTCCATGGGTTGAAATGTTGTGAGGATGGGTTTAGGAACATCAGCTTTATCTCCCTAGCAGGAATAAGGCCCTAAATGGATTTTACCAGTCTCTTACCTAGCAGAAAAAAAATGTGGAAAGTTAATGGTTAAACTGTAATTTGTTCCTTGACAACTACATTTAGCTAAAAACCAAGTGAATATTAAGTGTTTTTAAAAGTCCTGCTTTAACCATTTGAGGTTTTAACCATCAGATTAGCCAGCAGAGTTAAGGCAAACACTTAGCATCTCTGGGATCCAGTCCTCCATCTTCACACAAGAGGGCTGAGCCCAAAATAGTGACTGCAGAAGTATTTCATAACGGATAGTAATTACAATATAACTAAAAAAAAAAATAAATTAAAGATGACAAGTTTTTGTGAAGGTATTTTATCTTTCAAATAATTGCTGGTTTGCAACTAGCTATATTTGCTAAAGTGATAGTATATGTCACATACTGGTTTTGTTTCTTCTAATAAAAATAAAACCATATCTTTCATGAAGTCCCTAAAAAAGAGAATAGAACATCTTCTCCTATGTGGCAGTCTCAGGAAATGATTTTGTCACTCACAGGCATGAAATAAAATAGGGTTCAATGTGCAATTTTTTTATTTGAAGAAAAGGTTTGTAAGTGACTCATCTATTATTCCCTTCTAGTCTCAAAAAGACTTAAAATTTACCTGAGGTTTTAAAGTTTCAGTGAATCTACTTGGTCATAACTTGATTAATTCCTGCCTTGTAATACCTTTTGCTCTCATTTTTCTTTCTAGAAGTGTAATTATTAGTTACATTATAGATGAGCATGAGTGGTTATGTCAACATATTTCAGGTTGTAATGAGGAAAATATATAGGGGTATAATAAAGATAATGTGACTTCAGCTATACTTTGTGAGCATGTCTCTTGATTTATGCTGTTTTTAAAACCACAGTGATAACATTCTTGGAAGCAAACATAGTGAGGTCTTGTTATGCTGAATGTCACTCTGAAGACATATTCCACTTGGCCAGAGCCTGTGGCTGCAGCTGTCTCTATTTCATTACATGACTTCTAGCACCTGCACCTTTAGGAAATAACTAAGATTTTCAGCTGACATCTTCTAGGCCTTTATTTATGCTGCAGCTGAAAATGATTCAATCTGTATGTTAGAGGGGAGTGTTCTTTCATTAAGAGCACCAAGTGATGAGCAGAAAATGTACCCTAATAATGAAAAATACTAATCTGTATCACCCTACACAGGAGAAAAATTGAGGTTAAACTAGTGTTAACCTAACAAGCAAAGTAAATGAAATTCTGATATTTATATGACCATTTTAGTTTATTATTAGCTTTCTATTTTTGGAGATTGTTAGAAGTCTCTGATATTGTGAGCTATTATATATCACACTGCTGTTTGTATTTAAACATAAGGTAATAAATTAGAGATAGTGGCACTGTCATACTTTAATTAAAGGTCTGCTTTCTTTTACTGTCTGAATTCTTGAAAGAAATATACTTTTCTGTCTTCTCATAAATATAGCATTATGAAAGGTGCCTCACTCCTTTCAAAAGTATGTTCCCAGCTTTAAGAACATGAATACACGTACTGCTATCTGTATCATGCTTAAAATCAACAAAAGTCTAAGAGGCATTTGGGAGGGAAGTGTCTGGAGATTAGCATCCTCTACTGATTTTGTAGATATGGTGAAATGACAGCCAACATGGAATTAAGCTCTATTATATTTAATATTTTATAAATATTGGAGTAATTTTACCAAGTGTTCAAATTCACTTTAGTTGTCCAAACTTTAATAAAATATGTGGTCTTAAAAAAATCACATTAGCAGAATTGCTCTACTTTGGATTACTACAGCAGAGGGTAATTTACCCACTATGAATGTATTCTTCTCAAGGATGCTGCTAGCTACTATTACCTGGAAAACTATTACAAGGTTATTTTAATGAGGAACAGGGTGTAACCTCTGATCTATTAAAAAGAGATAACTTTGTCACATTATCTTCAGATGTAGAGTGTTAATGTCCATATTTCAGCAAGTTTAATTCTTCTTTCTTAGATTCAAAAATTGTTTCCCACCAAACTTCATCTGCTGGATTTTATGTAAAAAACAATCAGTGTCATAAATGTGACAGACGCTTCACATGTGGACTTAGGAGAAGATGTAAGTGAAAGCTTTGATACAAAAAAATTAGAAGAAAAATGACAAATGATTGTAGCAGAACTCTCCGCCTAAGTGGGGATACAGCAGCTCAAAATTTGCCTAATTTCCAAGTTAAGTGATAAGACTGAGCAAGAACAATCTTCTGTTCTTAGTGCTGAAGGATACTGAGATCAGCTTGAGCAAAATATGAAACCTACCATGAGGACATGCAAGACAGATTCTCCCTGAGGCCAGGAGCAGCAAGGCTGTGCAGTCTCTGATACAGAAGAGACAGTCAGAGGTGCTGACCAGAGCAAACCCAAAAGCAGGTAACACTTTTTTCAGCACAAAGCTGAAGTGCATTTTGCAAAACACATTTTGCTGATTAAGCCTGATAACACGTAATCTAAAAAATGCATGTAACTGACATCTTATACTATAAAAAGCTGGCGCTACTTTTCCCAGTTTTGCACAGCAAAGACTTGTAGCATATCTCTCTGAGATGTGTAAAGATCCTTTCCTCAAATTAACAGTAAAAGAGATATGACTACAGTCATTGGTCTGCGTGAGAAGTATTAATCTCTACTTAATAATTGTTATCCTAGTTTTAATATAATTGCTTTAACAAAACTGATTCAATATTGCTTCCAAAAATAATGAAAATACTAAATAAAAATACTAAACTATAATAAAAATACTAAATTTGAAGTGCAGTAAATATTTCTGATTAAGTTGAATTTATTCCCTACTCATTATCGTTATTGTAATAATTTTAAATAGATAATTCATCTTTTTTATATAAATTTTTTTGGTTTGCCATCCTTGATCCTGAAGGACACAGTTGTATAAGGGTTCAATTACAACAGTATAATCTTCTAGGCATAAACCATTAACAAAGTCTAGAGCCAGGATTGGATCCAGCCACACCCAGGCTCCTCTCTGAGAAGGAGTTTAGAAAACAAAGGTGTCCTTTCTGCACCTTGTGACTCAATGGGAAGGCTTCTCTAATAATCTTTGTCTGAAGCTCCCACTCTGCTCATTACTATGACAACCTAGACTACTTGCATAAATTGAAAATAGCATGGGATATCTTTCTTTGTTAAAATAAATCCACTGAACCACTAAAATACCCCCAACTCCTTCAGTGTGCCCTCACATAGAAGAGGTGCTCCAGCTCTCTAATCATCTCTGTGGGCCTTCTCTGGACCTGCTTGAGCAGCTCTATGTCTTTTTTATGCTGTGGGTTCCAGAGCTGGTTGGAATATTCCAAATTCAGTTTCACAAGACCAGAGTAGAGGTGGAAACTTCAGAACTTAGTTAGGAAACCAAGTTTAGATATTTTATGTTGTGGCAGAAGCCTCTCCCTCTCCAACCACTATGAGAGTCTTGAAAAATTAATCCAGTCTGTAGAGTTTTTCTTTCTTAGTTATGTTCTCTCAATTCCTTTATGGTAGTAGAAAGTAGAACCTCTTTACCTGACTAAGATCCACAAAAGTAGAACTGTATATATTACATCAAGGCTATAAAATTTTAAAAGTTTGAAAGGTTTGAAAGTGGTGGATAATGCAATGTAGATCATGTGTAAATTCTGTAAACAAATTTTTGTCCTTCTTCTAAGTCCTAGTCTAATAAGAAAAAAAATGAAGCATTTTAGCAAACTTACTTTGACATTAGTTTTGTAATTATTGTTAGGAAATACAGTTTTTTAATAATATTTCCAAGGTAATAACAAGAAGGAAGAGAAACATCAAGTGACCACTGCAGATTATGATTACTTCTTGAAATGTGGAAATGCTTTATCAAATATTTGGAGGTTTAGCTGCATAGAAGTTAGAGAACAAGAGAAAGTACAGTCATGCTGCTAAAAAGGATCTCTA
This sequence comes from Vidua macroura, assembly GCF_024509145.1. Classification (NCBI taxonomy): domain Eukaryota; kingdom Metazoa; phylum Chordata; class Aves; order Passeriformes; family Viduidae; genus Vidua; species Vidua macroura. Next base: position 47,641,553 of record NC_071572.1, on the reverse strand, counting down.
TAGGTTATAAGAAATCACAAGATAGAAATTATCAACAAAATCATTTACTCTAGAGATTATATACACAAAAGGCAAACATCATAATGAAACACATAAACATTGTCTGCATTGTTTAAGTGACATATGAAGTAGTTAAATTCTGTTTGGCTTTGGTTAAGCCTCAAATACAATATTATTACAGTTTTGGGCTTCATGCTTCAAGAAGGGTACAAACAAATTGGATTGGGTCCAAAAGAAAATAACAAGAATGGCTACAGGTCTAGAAAACATAACTTCTGAAGAAAAATTGAAAGAATTAGGCTTGTTTAGTCTAGAGCTGAGGAGACTGAATATAGCTATGACAGCAGGATATAGAAAAGTAAAAATGGGAGATAGGAATAAGCAGTTTTCCATGGCCAGCATAAATAACAGCAAAGTAAAACAGAATTCAGTGAAGTTAAGTCTAAACATTATTTAAAGTTTTCTAGCAGCAGAGCTATTTGAGCTCTGTAATAGCCTGTGAAAGGATAGTCTTAATCAATGCCTCCTTTTGTGGAAGAAAATAGTAAGAACACTTTGTGGAATAATTTAGGTGCACTGTATCTTTGAGTCCAGAAATTAATTGCATAACTCCTTGTGATGCCTTCCAGCTCCATTGTTTATGATTTTATGAACACTTATTATGCATTTACATTTATGAGATGTGATGTGGAACATATTTTAAACAATGTATGTAGGATTGTGTTTGAACAGCTCGTCTTCAAACCCAGAAAGGAGAAGGGACAAACAATGGCAGCTGGAGAAGCCGAGGCCAATCCTGGGGGCCTGCAGACCATAGAGGTTCATCTCCACAAATCTAGAGGAGTACAAAGGCCTGAAGTCATGCGGGAACACAAATGAAAGGCACATGGAAGTGACACAATGTCTGGGTATCTCCCAGAGCTGTCCCATGAGACCCTCAGCTGCTGTGACCTGATAGGAAAATGCTCAGGATGGGTCAATGTTGGAGCATCTTCTGGGCTGAGGAGATTGCTGCTTGGGGGATGGGACACATTATGGCATGCAGGGGAAAAGTATTTTGTGTCACATAGGATTTTCTATGGGATATTTAAGGGATGAACCAAAGATGGGAAGGTGGATGATGTGAGTTGATTTTGGGAGGAATAAATGTGAGGAAATTGAAGGGTAAGGAGCCAAGAGATGCCAGTCTTACATAAATTTACTAGTAGGCATATTTGTCTGGTCATTCCCTGTGCCTGATCAGTGTATTATGTCCCACCTTGTTATTAAATCACTTTTTAGCTCTTTTCCTGGATGAGGCCTCTGTATTTAATACGTGAACGTGTGTGTATGAGGAGAAATTAGTCACACCATGGGTTGGAGGGTCCACATGCATGGGTTTAAGGACTTGCAAGGGAAAGACTGAACTTAATGAAACCAAATGACAACGAGAGAGGTGGGACCACCAACAAGACAGGGGACCCTTGTCCCTAAGCTGACAGGAATTGGAATAAGTCTGGAAGTCTGAGTGCATGATGACTAGGGAAGATTAAGATGGACAAGCTAAAGAATAGGTGAAGTGGCTAGGGAGCTGGGATGTGATAGTTTCCAAGGTCAAGAGCATGGAAAGAGATGGCTGTTCATGAATATGTGAGTCACAGTTCTCTCTCTCTCTCTCTGTGTGTGTGAGTGTGTGTGTGTGTGTGTGTGTATGTGTGTGTGTGTTCATATGTACACCGTGGTCCGCAACATCAGCTGGTGTGAGGTTCTGGACTCAGAGGAGGCAGGGATCCAAGGTCAGCTCCTGAGCACACTGAGTAAGTGTAGGGATCCACCTTGACATATATATACACCATGTATTTATATATATATATACATATGGTATGTATGTGTGTATGTCTTCTTTGTGTGAATATACTTAGAAAGAATGTTGCTGTGGGTTGGAATTGGGGTCATGGAGATGAAGCATCCCCACCTTCATCAAGCTACTGCATTTGACCCCAGACACCAGCAATCTTATTTCAGTTTACAGAGCTCAAATTGTGCTTCTATTACTTGATTATGTGTATTTTCTTGTCTGCTGTATTGATTAAAAACAAATAGATTTTCACTGTTAAGGTTTCTTAATATTTGAGTTAATAACAGTGCTTCTTCCCTGCCTGGTTATCCCTAGCACAAAAACAAATGTTTCTGTCATGTTCCCTGTTCCAATTTGACAACAGTGATCCTCTTCAGAGTTTCCTGCAAGAATACTGACAGCTCAGATTTCTGAATGACTTCTGTGCCTTCACCACACACTGTTACACAGTCTCAATTTTATAGGTGCTTTGAGATTATTGAAGGAATAATAGTCATAGCAGAAAACAGACACCAGTATTCCACAGGAATGACTCTAGAAAAGAGTTATAGCATTATGGAAAAAATTAGTAATTCTTTTTATAAAAATTGGAAACTAGTCCCGTTTTCCTCACAGCTTTAAACCACTTTTTTGTTTTATTGTTCTGGAGAATATTCAAGATTATTCTCAAATTTAAAAATTTTGATTTACAGGGTCATCCCTTTAATTTTATCTCTCTATCAAAGCATTCTGACCACTCCCTCAGAAGTCAGTTTATATGTTACTTTTATGAACCTTTCTTCTATTTTTCTGTATTTGGGAGTTTCTTACACCGAGAAGTTAAGCTAAATGGATCTGCATGAGTACGTGAGATATGAGCATACCATGCATTTGCAAATCATGGATTTGCAAATTATGGATTTACATACAGTGTTTTTTATCTATGTAGAAACATAGTGCATAATATAAATTTGTTCCATAATTTCATCATTTTAATGAGCATCTTTAAATCATGAGAATCTTAATTCATTGCAGATGATTACCTTGAAACACAGAAAAAATAGTGACTTTTTTTGCTTGAGCAAATGATACTCCTGGTTGGCAGGAGTTTAACTTTTTTTTCACTGAAATGTAGTGGCTACTCATGGTGCTCTAAATTTTCGAAGTATTGCATGATGGTCAAACCCAAAACTGTCTCAGTACAAAGACCTGAGAGTTGGAGACTCTCCTCTCACTACCTTTGCCCTCAAGGGTTTACTTATATTTTCCCGTTATAAACACTTTTCTGAAGACTAAATACTTTGAAATGGAAGAAATGCCTGACTTGACATCAGACGTACTTTTCCTGTGCTTTGAAGATATAAAGTGCTGCCTTGTGTGCATTCTTATTGATAGTTCATCTTAGATGTTTGCTACAAATCCCCTCTGCCCCTTCCCTTGCAGTCACTTCACTTCAACCTCATTTTATCTGCCACCCATATATCCCTTCTTATCTTATCCCTCTTCCTCTGCTTCCACCACTCGCTTTGTCCCTTGCCTCATCTTCAATATCATCAGTCAATAAAGAAAAAAACCAGAAAAATTAAAGGAACTAATAAGAGAGCTGCAAAATATTAATGAAATTTCCATCTTTTATATCTCTTAACCCTTTATTTGTTTTATCTATTTATAAACTGTACTTTATTCTTTGCTGACAAGTTTGGTGGCATAGCCTCTTTTTCCACTGCAATGCCTAAGCTTTTCTATAACACAGGCTGTGACAGTATAGATGTTTTGACAGACATGAAAAGCAATGTTACATTTTAGTTGACTATAGATATTGTTTTGTCTTATATACTTATAGAGAAAATGTTCCATGAACTCACTGCTATAGTTATGTTTGGCTCTTGCTTACTTTTGCTTACCAGAGTTGATTACCTACTTCATCAGACTTTGTAACAGGCCGGGAAAGGCTTTTATACAAACAAGGTTAGTGCTGAGCTGTAATGGAGGGCTGTTTCACTGCATTTCCTGCTTTTGGTTCACACTTCATAAATAGTTATTATTATGACATTCAAGGTATCAGCTTGGTTATCCTAGTCTGCTGAAGATGTTGCTGACACTCTCACAGAGTGCACAGAAAGGTAAGAATCTGTGAAAAATGGAGATGCCAATTTCTATCTCCATGCTCACTCTAGGTCACCTAGTACAACCCTAAGTGTCAATATAAAGATCTGGAGCAGTCTACCTGTAGTGCTTGGGATTAGAAAATAGGGGTTATTCTAGGAACTTTACATGGATTTTGAATGAATAAATAACTTAAAAATTAATTTACTATAAATTGCTATTTTACTGTTTAAAATGGTGGTATTTGTTGTTTTAATGCTGGGCATTCAGCCCTGAAAATTATCGTATGTAGAAATGGTCTATGCAGCTGTGGGCTCATGAGGAGGAGGTGGAAGATGGGAAATTCTAGATGTCATGCAAACTGTCATTTAGATTAGGACTTTCTCATTCATCAGAATCTGTTTGCCCTGTAATAGAGTGTACTGGGAGCCCTACAGCATATAGGCATGCCTTCCCCAGAGAAATTTGCTCATGCTGACATTCATCAAATGTTTGTTCATTTGAAGGCACCTCTTCTTGCGGATAATCTCAATGAAATGTGCATGTGACAGGTGTTATTCACCCAGACCACATCACAGATCAAAGTGTCTGAACAGTAAGTATACAAGCCCCTTCTTTTTTATTGGCATGCTTGTTTCTCTGTGCAATGTGTCATCATGTATTTGGTTTAAAAGAATAAAGAATAACAGTAGTTGTTACTGGAGTTAGTGAGGCAAATCAAAAGTGAGGAATATCTGTCTTTAAAATCTTGGTCTTGTGACTCTCACTTGCCCAGGATGTACCAGAGAAGTTGTGGATTCTTAGCCCCTGGAAGTGTTCAAGACCAGACTGGATGGGGCTTTGAGCAACCTGGTCTAGTGTGTGGCATCCCTGCCCAGGCCAAGAGGGGATTGCAACTAGATGATTTATAAGGTCCCTTTCCTAAGTATTTATGTTTCAGTGATTCTATGGATGCAAAAGAAGAAAATCCTAGAGCTTTTCAAATCACTCGATTTACTGCCATAATGTATGTGTAGTCAGGATTGAATAAAATGTGTATTGGATCTTTTAAGGAATGTTTGCAGGATTAAGAGATGAACTGAAATCTCAGTCTTTACAGGTCTGCATGCTTCCAAGTTGTCTTGAAGAGAAAGTCAAATGAAAACTCCCTTGTATCGTGCTCACTTCCTAAAAGGTTTAAAGAAACTTTTAACCAAAAAAGGATTTACTTATTTATTAGAGATGGCAAAGTTAGAATTGAGCTGTTCCTGGGTGCTGAACAGATGCCCAAAAAAAGAGGAGCTATTCCTCTCTCCATATTGGTATAATTAATTAGTTTACTGACAGATTGCTCAAGACTAAGATGGTTGCTTACTACAGTTATGACTTGGATTGATTTTAGCAATATATGGTTTGTACAATTAAAGCCTTTGTGCAGACTCAAGTTATAGCCTGTTTGTTTACATAAGAATAAGAACTGTATATATTCCATTCAGTAAACTGATTTGTGAAAGTCTCAGTGGTTTAGCCCTCTAATCCCATAGGAGAAATAAAGATGTAAGAATAGTCTATACTCCTAGATCATATTAAACAGTAGACCACAACATATAAATACCACAAATCTCAATTGAATCTTATTTTTACTTATGTTTTGGTTAAGGAATATTTTTCAATCTTTTAAGTACCTTTTATCCTAAATGAGTGCATATATAAAACTTATAAATTGTACTGTCATGTACATGGATGTCCTGACCCCCACATGAAACAGACAGGATTTCTTTTTTCCCTCTGCCTAAATGGTCTCTATTACTGTCATTACCTGTATAATGGTGAAATGAGGAAAAAAAAGAAAAGATTATATTGAGAAGAAGAAGGAAGAATAATTAAAAACCAGCAGAAAAACAACAAAAAGTGAAAAGAAAAAAGAGAGAAAACAAATATCTGAATCCAAGAGAAACAGTTCTAGTGCAATAAATGCAGATGTTGGTATTAATGCAAAATTTAAACCAGTACTATACAGCAGGGTATACTGGGAAATAGGTATTCACAGCCATACTAAGACCAAGTGTCCCCAGAAAGAGCTTTCACTGTTTCTGGAAAGGAAATGGATGAAGAATTACTGGATTAGTACTTACTGGTGACTGAAGTAAGTCTTGTATCCTGGTTCCAAGCAAATTTTGAAAACAGAATCTTAATAATCTCCTCAAATTCTCTGTCTAGAAATGTAATATGTTTTTTTCTTTATATTTTAAAATATGGCTCTATATACAAATCCAGTATTTGTGTAATTTTACTTTGCAGCCAGAGAGACCAGTGTAGAATTTTATATTAATAAAATCATGATGTCTGGAAAGTTGGTAAGTGATTTCTGTAACAACTCATTTCATTTTTCAACATACTAGGTGATTTTATGCAATTGATGCATAGTTTTTTAAGGAAGTGCTCTAAAAATTATTCCTAAAATGACTCAACCTCTCCAATCCATCTGTAAAAAACATCTTTAGCCAGTAACTGGTTACAAATGTTTGCAATTTTTCACATACTTTTAATAATGTAGAAATTCTGCAAAGGAACAAGGAATATTGCACTATAGCAGACTCTGCAGCCTATTTCTTTTTTCATATTGTTCCTTTAGAATGAACATTTCTTACAATGCAAATATTCTTAATTGTTTAAGAATTGCACTGACAATGACATACTATTCTAACTTCAAATCAATGTAAAATTGTTTGGTTTTTTTATTTCTTTATTTCTTCCCTAGGTCCTATCTTTCTTCATTCATTTTTCCTAAGTGTTTAAGTAAGTGCCAGAGATTTGCTAAACATCACATGGTCTATTGCAAACAATATTTAGAGGACTTTAAAATATTTACATGCTGCTTTTTGAAAACTCTTTAATGCCTTGAAAATTTGTACTTATTTGGTTGCATATGAAAGAACATACACCAAGATCAAATAACTTCTTATTACAAATAAATTCTTTATGGAAATCTAATGTTATTAATGGAGAAATTCAGCAAAAGGTTATTTTCTGCAGTTTTTTCAGCAGATACTGTCTATAAGCCTGTCCCTCTGAAGGAAGCACGTTGCTTCTCCACACCTTAGGCAAATATTTGTATTCCACTGTAGTACATATTTTACATTGTTCATGCTAACCTTTATTTTTCCCTTGTAAAATGTTAGTGCAGCATTCCTTAATATCTGCTCATGCAATCTTCTAAATGCTTTAAATTAAGTATATTAATTTACTCTTATTCTGTCCTCTAGAGGACATATCTTCAGAACTTTTACTTTGCTCCTCAATTTGTCTGTCTTAGGTATAGAAGAAAGGCTAATCTGTATTTCTGCTACTTCTTGTTCAAATTGCATGGGTGTAGGAGGAGTTCATGCTCCTTCCCTTAATCACTTTCACAGTAGTCCTTTAGAATTGAACATTTTCATAAGAGGTGATATTTCCTTTTCTAACTGTAAAACATGTGATTCATGTAATGCAAATCTGATCTGTTAAACCTTTAGGTTAGAAATTATATACTTATCAGTGCAACTTCAGTCATCAGACAGTGTGAAAACAGGTAATCCAAATTTGTAAGCAATCCTGTAGAATATGGCATTAAAAAAAATGTATTGCAAAGACAAATTATTACAGATCAGATTAACTTTTTCTATAATAGATTATGTTTTGACTTGAATAAAATTAATGAAACAGTGTCACATGGTGTTCTTGTAAGTAGGTTAGAGAAATATATTACCATAAAGTGACTCAAAACTGGCTGAAAGCCAGTAGGTAGCTGTCAATGGCTCATTGTTAAACTGGAGGGTGTATAAATTTAAATCTTCACAGTTGTGTTTTAACTGTTTCTCAATGACAATGCAAAAGAGCATACTTTAAACAAAATTACAGTGTATGATAGAGGTTAGAGGCATACCAAAGAGGGTTTAATTAGTTCACCATAAAGAAGGCAAAAGTTGAGAAAATGTTTTCTTGAAGGATTTAGTTCATGGAGAAAGGAAAAGGTTTCTATATTTAGAAATGAACAGACACAACACTGAAAATATCTAGAAATGAACAGACGCAACACTTTGAAAATGTCTGCAGGATGGGGTGGAACTCAATATCAATATCAACAGAAAGTTGCTTAAAGGGTCTTACAGAGAGGAAAGGATAATATGTTTACATATCCATAGCAGGTAAGAAGAAAAATAATGGATTTAAATTACATCAAGGAAGGTCTGGGTTAGATATAACAAAAAAGGATTCAAACAGGAAGACCAAGGGAATATTGGAATACATTGCCTGTGGAGACTGCAAAATTTCTGCTACCTGGAGATTAGATTAGGATGGCTGAAACCACTCTCTGGCATGTCTTGGCATTTCTTGGTGAGCCTGATGATTCTGGGAAGTATACTGTATAATGATGGCATGTACCTATGTTATATTTAGATTGCAAAAATCAGAAACCTTTATTTTTTTTGTTAATATTTGGAAGAAGGAAATAAAATAAAACTCTATGTTCCATTTTTGACAGGCTCAGTTTCTCAGTTGTTTTCATTATGTAACTATTGCTGAGGCCTCACACTCTTCCTGCCAGTTTTGTGGAGCCCAATCTGACAGCTCATCTACAAGAGTTTAGGGTTTAGTTCCAACCCTAAGTTAACTTACTGCATAGTCTCCATTCTGAGACTGTAAACAAGGGTAGCAATGAATACCAAATGTGACTGTGGTTTTGATAAACTAGATATTGATTGAGACCAGAGCTTTAATGCAGGATGAGAAACAGTTAGAAGATAGTAACATACTTGAGTCACTACCACCATAGGCTAGAACCATAACTGGTAGTATTCCAAATATTTTGAAATTACTTTTTCTCTTTTTTTTTTTTTTTCTTTCTTTAATTGCAGTGAACAGAATTGCTGTTGTGGTATATTTCATAACTTAAACTACAGAAAAATAGAGGAATGCTATCCCATTTAAGAGACTAGAGAGTGCATACAGGTTGAAGGCTACACTTTCAAGCAGATATTTACATTTAAGACCATATGAATATGTGCCACCTACTTTTAGAACAGCAACGTTTTCTGTTTTGTTTTGGTATTTTTGTGGTAATGCTAAATAAAAGCTTTAAATTTATGTAAAGAAACTGCTAACAAACTCTGTGGCTGGAGGAATGTCAATTTCAAGTTTCTGGTTATAATTTAAAAATAGGTATCATAGAAATCAAATATGTTGTTCATAGCTGCCAATATTTTTTCTGCCTACAACTCCAATGACAACCTAGTACTTGAATGACACAAGAAACTAGTCACATCATGCTTTCATATATTTTACACTAGGAAATTAACCTAATTTTTTATAGTATTTCCTTTTCAGTTGACAGTATATGTTGGCATTCACATAGTAAGTGAAACAAGGTATTCTAGGAAAAAAAATATGGAATTAATCTTCTGAGCTTGACCTATGAGGGCTTACAAATAGCACTACTTGGCAAAAATCTCCTAACGGCTTTATTTCTTTCACAATTTATCATTTGTAGAACATGGAGTTTCATGAAGCAGTGGAGACTACTTCCTATTCAGAAGTACATTATTCCATGTCTGGTAATGATAAAATCATATATTCTACCTCCCTCTTTTCCAGGTGCAAATACTGTTAAATTTCTTATACCTGGTGATGTCAGAAGATACATATGTAATTATACAAAATGAGATTTTAGCAACCAGAAAAGGAACTGTTTAATCCCTGGTAGCTGGAATGTCACAGAATCACAGAATGATCGAATGCCTGAGTTGGAAGGGACCTTAAACATATTCTAATTCAACCTCCCTTCCCATGGGCAGGGATGTCACTTAATAGATCAGGTTGTTCAAGTCCCCATCCAAACACCTTTTGAACATTTCCAAGGATGGAACATCAGTTTCTCTAAGCAACCTTTGCCAGTGTTTCACTACCCTCTGAGCAAAAAAATTTTTCCTAACATCTAATCTAAATGTGCCCTCTTTAAGTTTAAAACCATTGCCCCTTGTTCTATCACTAAATGTCTATGTAAAAAGTCCTCTCCCTCCTTCTTATAAAGCACTTATAAAGCACTTATACCCCTTAAGGTACCGGAAGGCTTCAAAGAGTTGTCCCTGGAGCCTTCTCTTTTCCAGACTGAACAACCCCAGCACTCTCAGCCTGTCTTCACAGGAGACAGGCTGATCATTTTGGTGTCCCTCTTCTGGACTGTCTCCAACAGCTCCATGTCCTCCCTATGCCGGAACCTAGAGCTGGATGCAGCACTGCAGGTGGGGTCTCACCAGAGCAGAGCAGAGGGGCATCAGAGCAGAGCAGAGGGGCAGAATCCCCTTCCTCACCTTGCTGATTACTTCTCTTCGGATGCAGCCCAGGATATAGTTGTCCTTCTGAGCTGTGAGTGCACACTTTTGGCTGATGTCCAGCTTTTCAGCCACAAGAACCCCCAAGCCCTTCTTCCCATGCAGGGCTGTTCTCAATGACTTCTTCTCATGTCTGTACTCATGCCTGAGATTGCCCAGACACAAGTGCAGCACCTTGAACTTGGCCTTGTTGAACTTCATGAGGTTTCCATCTCATGTCATACATTTCATCCTCATTATTTAAAAAAAAAAAATTAATTAGACTGAGAAATAGGAAATCTAGCAGTTTTATGTGTAGAGAATTCTCATAATATAATAAGTTACTTTAATGTAAGAAAAACTTACATTGCAAATATATTTTGCAAGAGTACATAAGTTTTCTTTAAGGTAAGAGTCTACCACTTGAACATATTAAGATAATATTTGCATCCTGTTAAAATAAAAAATATACAGAAACACTACTGAAATCAGAAAAAGAAAATAAATTCAGTTTTATGGATGATCATGATCTTCAAAAAGAATCAGCTACTTTTTCTCAAAATTTATATCATAATGATTCTCCTAACTTGGACCCTGATTATTCTCCTACTCTGTGTATTTTCACAAATTTTATCTTCACTGATTTCAGTGGGGTCCTTCTGTGGTCTGAGAGTGCACCAAAGAATTAATATAAACTCTTGAAGATAGGTGTTGCACCCCGGGTTTGGGTTCAGATTAGGGGTTCTGATATGTGTTAGTTAGCCGGTTCTGTGTACCCCTGTGCACCCCCCGTGTTCCCCCCACCCCCCACGGTGGTCCACTCCGGGTCTCTTACTGTTAGAGCATCACCATGCCAGTCCTGTAACCACCCCCCCGCCCACTCCTGAGAGTTCGGTGTCTGTTACCCTGTCCCCACAACCCAGTTCGTCCCAGAGCCCCGTGTCCGCCCCTTCTGCGTCCCCGTTGGCTACCCCGGTCCACGTCACTCCCCTGTAGCCTGCCCCCATTGGGCGAGGGGGGCTTCTGCCTCCCTCAGCCCGCCCCCTATAAAATCCTGCGCGCCCCCAGTCCTGGGGCCATTTTGTCCACGTGGTGCTGGGGAGCAAACCACGGTTCTCCACCGCAGCTCCCCGCAGCCATTAAAGCTTTCCAGCCGACCACACAGACAGAGTGGACATTCCTTCTCTCTTCGTCTCACCCCCGCATCAACAACAGAATGTAGCCAGCCCCACCCCGGTGCGTGGAACGCAGCAGCGCCCGGGAAGAGCGGCGCCCCGGTCTTGCCTTCGCTGGGCTCTGTGGAGCTGTGCGGGACCGGGGAAAATAATGCAACGCCGCAGATAGGGACATTTCTTTCTCAGTCAAATACAGAATATATAGAGTATATAAACTTGTAAAATGAATCAGCTCAACTATGTAGCAAATTGGATGCAAAAAGTTCTATAGGTTGATATGTCAGTTATTGGCTGACTTACCCCTCAAAGAATCCAAAAATATCACAAAAATCTATCATTTATAAAAAAAAATCCCAAAAACCCAAAACCTAAACTTTATATTTCAAATTTTAGACTGCTCATGTACCTAAGTTTTTCATTGTAAACAATACTACCACTTGTTCCTGATTTTATATTATTTTTCAATAAAGTTATGGTTAAGTCATTATGTGATGAAGACCAATAGGAGTAGAATAAAACAGTTGTCATTGAAGCCTCATTGTCTTTAGCATAGCGATTTGCAGGGTAAACTACTTACGTCACTGTTTGTAGCTCAGTCCTATGAAATAGATTCAGGGAGGAGAGAGAGCATGTTAGGTGAAGCTCTGAATCACATCTTCCAGTAATTTAATCCAAAACAAAAATAGTTTATGTACTTCAACCCTGGTCTATGCTATCAATCAAAACAGGTAGTATCCTGGAATTGTTCTGATGGTCAGGACATTTGTTTTGAAAATGCATTCCTGATTCTTACTAAAATGCCATATAAAGAAACTCAGTAATCAAGACTAAATAAAAATATTTGTCTTGAGTAATTTTGTGGATAAAGCCTGGAGTTTGTCCATTAATGTCTTTCTGTGTTGAAAATGGACTGTTATCTTCTGTCTCCTAATTACTACTCCATATTTCTTCATTTTTTGCTTTTCCTTTACTTGCACTTGATTAAGATATTGAAGAACTTCATTAAAAGGTAGACTGCATGTACATTTCTGCGTAAATGTTTCACTGTCTTTCTCCAGGTTCCAATGCAGGAATTAATTGGATGTTTTTGGGCCACATGGGAAAATATCTTTAGTAGTAGGGATTTGTATGAAATTTCTTGACATTTCTGCATATAATGTAATCTGTTGGTGCAATCTTCTCTCACCTGTTTCTTAGCTGTGCAATAAAAGAGCAAAGGTAGGACAAGTCAACCAAAGGGAAAATGGGAACAGTAAAAACATTTCCAGAAGCAAACTAAAACCCAGAAGAAATTTAATGAGTAGATTGTATAGATCAAGTTTTCCAGCCAGATTTTGTGATGTCTAGAAAGGGGGATCCAGAAGAACTGAAGGAATGGCTGGTAAGAAACACACATAGTGTTTGATAATGCTGTGAAAGAAACAGTATCCAGAGTTTCCAGAGTAATCCAGCTTTCTAAATGATAACTGATGTAATTATTATTGTGATGAATCTAGCACATGTATGGACTACTGTGCATGCCACAGGTTAATTAATCCTTACTTCAAAAGATGAAAGCAAACCAACACTCTAGTTTTCCTTCATAAACATGGTTACTCTATTTTCCCATTAATTCAAAGCAGTTTATGAGAAAAGCAGAAAAATCTGTGATTATTAATTTTGTCCTCTTAAAATAAAACTATTTACCTCAATGCACTTCATTGCAAACTGAAGGAATATTCTTGAAAGAAAGGAAATCAGTACTGAAGTTCAAGGAAATGAGTGACCTTTTAATGAAAGCAGTGTCAGGCACTGATCATCACGACCATCAGTTGCCTAGTTTATTTTTTGAATATATAAAAACATGCAAATTTTTGTGCATTCTAGACAAAAATAGGAAAAATATACTTCTTCCAAGAAGCAGAAAATATTAGATTAACATCTTGTAATATAAATAACAGAAAGATCATGATCAGATTGACTGCTTCACAAGCCAAATCAAGGTCTAAATGTCTCTGTGAGAAATATGAAATATCTGTTTCCTTCCTATGCATCAAAAATTTTGGATGCAATTCCTTCTGACCAGGGAAATAATAAAATCAGTGACATCAAATTTAATAAGGCTACTTATGGAAATTAAAACATTCTGAGTATACTTTTTTTTTGGTGACATGTCAGAAATACATTAATTAGTCAGAAATACATTAAGTTTCTAGATCATGTCTAGTCAATTGCTTTTGATGAATAAATGAACAACAATCAGTGAAATGAAATCAGATTTTTGGTAGAGTCTCTTATATCTGTATACTATTGTAGAAGATGCAAAGTAACAATCATAGCAATTTATGTAACTATTTTCTTTATAATGTTTCTGGATTCTCTTATATCAAATAGTAGATCATTCTTCAGATTTTCTATCCTTAGGTCACTGATTGCTTTCCTTCAGAACAAATTTACATACAGGAAATCTGTAAGAACTTCATACCCTTAAGATCACAGTTCCTCAGCCTGATCTGGGTCAAAACTCGATGCTGTTTCTTTAAAGGAAGACAGGGGATGATGCCACTATTCCTTGTAGGCTTTGCTTCTGTAGAGAAATGGTAAAAAGCCATTATTGTTTGAAATTTGACCTGCACATAATTAGAGGAAAACGCTGTCCACTAATTTAATTTTCCTCAGTTTGCAATTTAGGTGCCTTAATATAGAAGAAGAAATAGGAATGATCCAATACTTTGTTCAGGATATTGGTGTATTAGCAGCCTGAAATATGGAAATCACATTATGGGGAGCTGGAGGGCTTTTAGTTAAACATTTCAAGTTATAGATAACTGTCCTGTAACTTGAAATCCAAAATCATCTTTAGGTACTGCCATGAAATTGTCAGAAACATTAAATAAAGGTTGCAGATGGTTGTCTACCTTACTGTACTTGACTATATCTCAACTCAGAAATCATCTCTGATGGGTGGTATCATAATGTGTGTTGTGTGAAAAGACAGAATAGTTGGGATAACATATCTGCATAACTGTATGCAAAACAGAATATGTCCAGTGTACTCACAATACAAAAGATTCTTTGCAGTCAGTGCTTTGGTGCTTTGACAGGATGAAAATATTGTTTATGACTTTCTTTCTTTCTTTCTTTCTTCTTTCTTTCTTCTTTCTCTTCTTTCTTCTTCTTTCTTTCTTTCTTTCTTTCTTTCTTTCTTTCTTTCTTTCTTTCTTTCTTTCTTTCTTTCTTTCTTTCTTTCTTTCTTTCTTTCTTTCTTCTTTCTTTCTTTCTTTCTTTCTTTCTTTCTTTCTTTCTTTCTTTCTTTCTTTCTTTCTTTCTTTCTTTCTTCTTTCTTTCTTTCTCTTTCTTTCTTTCTTTCTTTCTTTCTTCTTTCTTCTTTCTTTCTTTCTTTCTTTCTTTCTCCGCAACTTCCTCCCTTCCTTCCACCCTTCCTTCCGCAACTTCCTTCCTTCCTTCCGCCCTTCCTTCCTCCCTTCCTCCCTTCCTTCCCTCCCTCCCTCCCTCCCTTCCTCCCTCCCTTCCTCCCTTCCTCCCTTCCGCAACTTCCTTCCTTCCGCAATTTCCTTCGTTTTATTTTGAAGAACCTTTAGAACTTCCCTCTAAGGTTCTTTTATTATTTCTGCTTCATTTCTAGCCTAAAACTGTAGACGTTCTTTTAGATTAAAGACTCCTAATTTCATAGCGACTGTTACTTATTTGTGAGTCGCATAGCACTGCTGAAATTTTGATTACTCAGCAAGGTTTTGGCAACACTGTATTTATTTAACTCCTGTACTTGGAACATGGCCTCAAATGACCACCTAACTCCTAAACCTGAAAGTAAAACATATGAGAATTGCATATCTGACATATGTATCTTTCTAAGAGGCAGTAGATATTTGGTGATCCATATTCAAGAGTTTCTTTTTGTATTTGCCTGAATATTGGAAAATTAAGCTTGAATCATATTACTAATTTCTTTGCATATTACTACATTATGGAAAGATTTAAAGCCATATTACTGGGTACTCAACTCTTATAAAACTTGTGTAGTAGAAAGTTAAAGAATATAAACCAGCTTTTGTAGTTCATAGGAAGCAGTTTGGAAGTTTTGTAAACACTGAAACTAAGTTAAATCCAAAGTGATCCTGTTTAGTACTGTAGGGTACTTATCAATTACATATGCTAACAGAAAATGTTTCTTACAGATCTTGCCTCTAAATGAGCTTCTGTTTCTGGCTGAAAACTAAATCTTTGTAAGCTTCAGTATTGCAGAAATCAGAGTTAGTAAGCTGATATTTTTTTGCTTAAATCATTAGTGTTTTAAGCTACTCTTACGTTTTGTCACCCCACCAGTTTTCTTTATCAACCAGCTCTTCATGTAAGGGGTCAGTTTTTCAGAGGCTGATTGTGAGGTTCTATTTCCTACCTCCCTCATTGTGTTTATAGTGAATGCACTGTTTGTATATAGAGAGAGGACATCAGAAACTCCACAATTTACTGGAGTTTAGTCTATGAAGAGCTGATTGTAAACAAAAATGAGAAAAGACCAATTTGCTTTGCGCAGGAATGCTGTGTGGTGGGTTGATGTGTTGTTTTGGGGGCTTTAAATACTCTTCTTGCAGTTTATTGCTGCTTTCCTAGAGTATTCAAACAAACCATAAATACTATCTCTATGAGATGTGATGGCTCCTAAGTAGTCATATACATTTTCAGTTTTTGGTGTAATTATTTTTAATGGAAATAAGACTTATTGTAATTAGTACTTTTGCAGTCGTGTTTACTTGGCTCAGCACAAATGATCCAACATAATCTAAATGCTCCAGAATGTAATACAAATGTATTACAAATCTAACACAAAAGTAACCTAAATGCTCCAAAGGGCATTGTGCCATGAATTGACAATAGACAGTCTGAAAAGAAGGTGTATGGGCACATTTGGGGCACGTCTCTAAATGACTATGTCTCACTGACTTCCAGACTGCTTCCGGCAGGGTGTAGTGCTGCTGACGTAAAGTGCTCCTGTTTGAAAATAGAGTAGTAAAGAACTCACTTCAAAAGTTATTATTCACTTCTTGTCTTTTCTTTAAATGTTTAAGGCTTGAATTCAAAGTGTTTTATTTTCTAATCAGTACATAAGCTGCTCCTTTCCAAGCTTATCCATTCTGTGATTCTGTGATTTTGTGATCCAGAAAATAAGAATTAAGTAAACACTACTACTATTCAGAAAAGTAAGAGCTTTTAAAAATAATTGAGACTTGTGATATTTTGTGGATTCAGTCATGTTTCCATTTGTTTATGGTGTTATGGTGATCATCACTAATTACCAGAATTTTCATAATTCCCTTAACATGATTTAGCTTTCCTCTGCAGCATGCAGTTTCATAAAATGTGGAACAAGTGCAGAGTCAGAATTTTCCTAGTTCTGAGAACTTTATCTTAATATTGAAGTCTATTTTGTAGTTTCTCTAAGTCTTCAGCTACTCAGGAGGAAACAGAAGGAAAGATTCAGTCTTCATACAGTCTAAATCCCTCTGGAGGCTGCCTCTTCATCAACAGTGTAGGAGGCCTTAGATGGCATTATTCTTAAAAAAGACATTTGAGGTGCTAAAGAACTGTTTACAAAAGCTCTGTAAAAGACATATTCCCTCTCTGTAATCTTCCTCTTTAACATGTATGAGACAAAATACACCTTGCTTCTGCATATGTACCTTCAATAGGTACACGAGGCATAGCTGTCCTATAAAAGAGATTCATGTAGCTTCTGGTCTGCGCCAGAGGTTTCATGGACCATGCTGGGGGAATGTCATGAGTTCGATAAAACAATTCTGGCACCAACAGCAGCCTGATCTTCACCTCTTTCTTCTTCAAGCACTTTCCAAGTCACGAGGCCACTCGCTGCATGTGTGCTCCACGTGCACAGCAGAACTGCTCCCTGCATGCCCAGACTGCAGTGACTTCTTGGCAAGTGATGGTCTTTGGGATCATTCCATCAGGACATGCCTTACAGCACATTCAGCAGGCCTGGGAAATGCAGCATTTTCTTAAGATGCATTAAAAGGATGCAATAATTATATAAACAGGGGTATTTCCACATTTTCCCTTTATAATACATTATTTTTATTGATCAAGTTTCTAGCAAGCTTTCCTAGTTTCTGCAGGCTGCCTTTGGAAGAGGTGCACTTTTATGCATGGGTGTTGCAATGAGTAATACTGAAAAAGTTGGAATATTCCAACTTTTCATTGTAAAGTCTCTATTACAAGCAGAATTAAATTTACCTTAATCTGGTAAAGTCAGATACAGTTCACTAAAAGACAGACAACCAACAGAGATCACAGATATCTCAACACATCTGGAAAGCGCCTTTTAAGATAGAATGGGTCAGATTTAAGATTGGGCTTTTCAGAAAATTCAAAATGTATATGTTCCTTGTCTTCTTTTACTCCTCAAGAGTTCACAATTTCTGCAGAGAAGTGTCTGGTCCTTTCTGAGGAAAGAAATTACAGATAAATAAAATAAAATAGTTTCATTTGTCTCAAGCTATAGCTCTTAATAATTCCAGCATACAGTTTCAACAGTGACTGTTTAATATTTCAAAGTGTTTATTAGCAGCAAAAGTCCATTTGAAAAGCTAGGAGAACACAATTTTTTTAACAGATGATCTCGTCTTTGAATTAAAGTACACAGATGAATATATAAATACATGAACAGAGAAACAGCAAACACTTTTTTAATGTGAAAGAAAAAACTTTAGTTTTTAAGACAACGAACTTGAGAAGATCACATAATTTAGCTAAAGGGTATATTATGATTACCTGGGAATAGTGATGATTGAATTTCCCTGAAATAGGTTGTTAATCTGAATGATCTGCACAGTTGGACAGGATGTAAAACAAGTGATTGCAATAGAGACAACAGGAACAAAATATAACATATTAATAGTCATGAAAACAGACATACCAGAAATGTCTGGTGATTCCAGGCATCTGAGAGAAATGTGAAAAACAATAACTTAAGAAAAGTTTCCTTTGCATGCTATGTAAAGGAAGCTTTAACATTCTGGTATATATTTGTGCATACTTTCTAAACAGCAGCCCAAATAAGTCTGTTATTTGCCTTGGAAGAGAAAATGTTACTGGCAAAGATAAGGAGCTTGGGTTTGGAGGTTTTTTTCTTTGATTGGGGTTTTGAAGGATTTAAAAGTATTTTTTTCATTCTAAATACTCTCTATAAAGCTGGAACAAAAGTTATTAGCATTACAGAGATTAAAGAAAAATTTGTCAGCCTATCTCAGTTTCAAAAAAAAAGATAATGAAGAACCTTCTAACTGTTTTCTTTCCTTCTGAAATTAAAAGAGAAGTGTAAATGTGGCATATCTCCATTAGAAAAAGTCAAAAAAGTTTCTGACAGACGTGATCGGTGCTTCCTTTTAACCTTTGATTGCTTAGCTATTTCTTTGAACTCATTCCTGCTACAGGTAGTGAAAGCTGAGGGCATGTTATTTTAGTTATCCTTCCTTCCAAACAGGAAAGAGTTCTTTCACAATGTGCATTTTTTATCATCTGATTTATAGCCTTTGTTTGCTTTACCATTCTGTCCTTCTTTCTTCCTAGGAAAAAAATATCTCATGCATACCTTTGTCTAAGTTGCTTCCTATTCTTTACAAGATCTGTAAAGCTTATTTTGGAAAAAAAATGTTCAGACTTCAATGAAATAGATGTAAGTTAAATATTCAAATGATCATATTCTTATTTCATCTTTGAAGTAGATAGCTCTCTTTAATTAGAAGAGTTAAATGTATTGTTCCTTTAGTTTATTTTTACTTTTTTTTTTTTTTTTCATTGGCTGGATAATGTAAGTACTTATTTCCAGGAATTTTGGAAGCAACAGGGGAGAACCTTTAAAAATTATATTTGTTTACTCATTTCATGGATTACTTTGTGTCACCAAAGAGAACACAGCCCATTCTTTCCTTACAAAAACATCTTCAATTTTTACCCCATTGAAAATAACCCCTTAGCTACAACAAATCCCACTAAAGCCTTCAAGAAATTAAATGAACTGTATTATTACATCATAAAGAGAATGAAGTCCAAAGGTATAGAAATTGAAAAGATTTTATGGTAAAGGAGGCTATAGTTTTGTGTGTATTTCCCATTTACCCTTTCTTTTAGTATATTTTTAAAAAGTGATGTAAAAAACATTATTTAAAACAGTAATCTAATAACTATGTTCCTTCTTTTTAATATCTCTGTATTGTGTCATATCAGGGGTTTTATGCAATGACTGCAAAATATATTTAGCGTTGCCTGAATTCTGCAGTGTGTTGGGCAAGATCTCACAACAGATAGAAAATTTATCTCTGCATCTTGTCACAGATACATTTGTTTTCTGAAAACTGACTCACATAATGTATATTAGAGAAATATCTCTCTAATATAAAAGGTACAGGTTAAGCAAACTATTTTTCTCATCATAGTCAAACTTGCTTTTTCTCACAAGAAATGCACTTTATCTCATGGCTATGTATCTGTAGCCACTTGATTGTTCCCAAGTTATCTGAAGAGAACTAACTTCAAAATAACATAATATGCATTTTAAAACATCTGTTATTGACTATGATTTTTGGAGGAGCAACTATGCTAACTAAGTCTCTGGTCAATGAGAACTTGGTGTGCTAAACAACAATATAACAGCAGATGTACAATAAAGGCCAGAAGGCTGAAATATTTTGGCTGCTGCGTCTTCCTTGGTAACAGGAAATGAACAGCTCATGGCATAATCTGTCATAATATTTCTTTGTCATTCTTTGCCTGACTCGGGCATGAATTCAGTAAGACAACACTTTGTTCTCTTGAAACATCCATATTCCACCATCGAAGTTTCAATGTTTCTTTTGCACAAGCAATGCTTTTGTACTGACTTACCAAAGGCAAATATTTTCTTTGGGGCTTGAATGTTTTTTAAATTGTTTTTGCAGTGTTTCTATACGTTAGCATTAATTTAAGAACTCTTTGAAAATTGTGGTTTGCATTTAATGTTTATGAACTATATAAAGATAAGATTTTAAAGAAATTAAAGGAAAAAAGCTTCAGTCTATCCCCAGAATCTTTTTGAAAAGATTAATTCTTTTTAAGGAGGAAATAATTGCATCTGTTTAAAATAAATAGTACTTGCTTATTTTCCTCAATACTTTATCTTCTACCAATTCACCAACAATTTTACATGTTCTTATAATAGGTCTTTCAAATAAAATAATTTTCCTTAGAGTGAGTGAAATTGCAATTTTTGCCCACAGTGAGTGCTTGAAGAAAGTATTACCTAACAGAAATGTAGCAAAATTCATGACAAATCCAGGGAGATATGCAGGGAAATTTTCAAGAAGAATCTCCTGAAAAGAGAACGGAGTATATAATACTTTTTAATGGACTATAGCCAGTAATACTAGTACAATGCTTTTGGATATCCCCGTGAGTTAAAAGGCAGACAGCCTTTTTTTGACCTGTTTGCTTGTTTGCTTGTCGTTGTGCTTGTTTGGCTTTTTTCCAAGCAGTAATAAAACATATTTAGTAAAAGTGCCATTTCTGTTACTATTAAACAATAATCATGGCATGTCTATTGATTTATTCTTCTATTTTCCATTTAATGGGGAAGAAATTGTTCCAGTTAGATGTTTCTTTCTGACTGGGAATGATATTTTGGTCTCTCAAAAGCTGACTGTGGGTTTGTATCTGTAAGTTATGTATCATTAGTCATGATAGACTGAAACATTATGATGCAAAACTTTTTCATAAATTTCAGAGTTGCATTGTCATTGCACATATTGTTGCCTCAAATACTTTTCAGTGCAATAGGGTTGGAGAAGGATTTCTGGATTTTTCTGGGGGCATGTTCAATCTGGAGTGCTTGGTACGACAATCGAAAGAGTCAGTAATATGCTGGACATCATACTGTGTGTGTTCAATCAAGGTACAATCTTTGGCAAAAGTATCTTTAAAGATTCTGTTATTCCATTTACATTGAAGCCCCTCCCATCTTGTCATAATGCAAAAAAATATGATGAATATTTACAAATTTCTCTGGACAGTAGATCTTTTCAGGAATATCTAAAGATAACTGTGGTTATTTCTGCTAGTTTGGCTAGAAAGAGAAACTGTTGGCATACACTTACATTTGGCTGTACTATTGGCTGTAGAAATCACAAACAGCCTTGACTTTCCCAAAGGACTTTTTAAAGCAATTTAGCTGTATTATCCAAACAGTAATTTATCCCACAACTAAAACAAGTGATATATCCTGGCACTGAGCAACCTTCTCTTTGTACAGGTATATGATGGTTGCATAACTTTTTCTGTATCCCACTTTACAGAAAAAGTCTGCATTGATATTCTAATTAGGAGATGATGCCCATGATTTCTGCTGGAGAGACCTTAGTAGCTCCTGCCTTGGTTTGCAACAGCTATTAAGAGCCTTAATAATACCTTTTACAGTTACCACTAGATGTTTTTAGATGGGGCAAAGTTTAATTTCATGTTGCTCAAAGAATATGTTGACAAACTGTGAAAAACTCCAGGGCTCGTATTAAGTGTTTCCTTCTGATCAGTCAAAAGGATTTGACCTTATTCATTGCAGAGTGGTGTATAATATAGTGGTGGATTAGGTTTTTTTTATGTCTTATAGAACTTTTTGAAATCTTCCCTACTAATAAAAGCATTTTTCCTTCTCATCACTTTTTATGACTTATAACTAGTGTTTCCTATTTAGCAGCATAAAAAGCAGATAATTTGTTTGCCAGTTTTCTAGGGTATTCATCCAAACTGTACTTGGAATAGACATTCAGTTTAGCAACTGTCATAAATGGAGCTATCATCATCCAGTTTGGATGCTTTACAAAGACACTGTGTTACCATATTGGTTTCTTAGAGTCTTCTATGCTTCAATGCTTTTTCTTTGATTTAGGAATTGAGTTGTAGCATCAATACTCTTAGTTTATAATTTTTACTATATGCCATTTTGAATAATGTAAATCAAAACTTTTATTGAATTCAGAAATTTTCTCTATTTTGGCAGGAAACACCCAGTATCTCATTAGTCAAATAATTAGACAAATAATCACCATCAAATATGACTGTGGCAATTATGATGTTATAAGCATCAGCCGACTTACAACAAAATAACAATTACAATGCCAGTGTCTGAATCTTAGCAATATCTATGCCATCCTGTATCATTTTAGTAATCCGGGACAGTGCTGATTGCTTTACATACTTAAATTGCTGAAAGAATTGAGACCTGTGGTGGGCTTGAATATTAGGAAGAGACAGGGTATAATTACACCTTATAAAACCAATGAGGAAATATTGTAGAAGAAGTTATTTAATGTCTAAGTAAAAACTTATGGAAGTCTTTAAAAATATTTTGTGGATGCTCTGTTTTTAATTGAATATGATTGTTTGCGACATGCTAGAATACCTCTATCAGTTTATTCAACTGGATCATTGACTTGTTAATAATTTTTAGCTGCTTTGCTTGACTACATATGGCTCTTAAGAATTATTTCTCAGTGAAATTGAATTTTGTCAAAAGCCACATATTTATTTAGAAATATTTCAAAGAAATTATTTTGTGTCAAAAAGAGTATTTGCAAACTTTGTACACAAAATCAGCAATTTTTGATTTTGAAAAAAGTATAAATTGAGGAAGAGTCAGCATATTTGGTTTTGCAAATATGTGGGAATGCCAGCATCATATACATCTACGAATAAGCCATTTACATACAACTTTTTGCCTCTGTCATTCATACAGAACCTACTAAGGACATGTCCATGATGAACACTCCCAAATTCTAGTGGGAATGAGGAGAATCAAGAATGTGTTTAAAGGAAATATCACAAGCAGTATTTACCAAGTGTCTCTCTGTGTAACTATTTATAACTGTAGACTTGTTGTTTGTTTAAATTTTCTTTATAGAGCTTTAAGTGAAAATCACTATTAGTAGCAAAGGTACTTAAATATTGGGTAACTCATCTTTTTAAAACCTAATTCACAACTTCATGATAAATACATAATGTTGATTAAAATCTAATAACAATGACATGGTAAAAAAATTACCTAGAATTCTGAAAGGTCATATATATACACAGTTACTTGATATATTTGTTCCAATGTAATGTGCCTGAAATTTTTACTGGTACATATGCAGTATAACATATTAAAATTTAGCCAAAAGAAGCTCATCATACAGGAGAAAAAAGTCATTATTAAAATCAAACCATCTGCCTTTGGTGGAGGTGAGAAAGGTCTCTTCAAGGCCTTGGGTCTGTTTTCACTTCCCTGATGGTTATGTTCTATTCTTTTTTACTGAACATGCTCATTTAATTTCTTTTTACTGATGTTAACTGTAATTTCTGTGGGCAACAACTATGTGCTCTAAACAATTTGTATTCACTAGCACAACAGCAACAAAAGTGGTTAGACTTGGAATGACTCACCAGCATAAAATCATTGCTAGAATGGGAAGCTTTGGTGAATTATAATGAGCTGATAACCTGCTAAGTTTACAGCATCTCATCCGTCCTGACTTTTCCTAAAGAAATTAGAACTGGGAACAAGAGATAGAAATTAAAACCAAATAAATTTAAACCAAAGAACCCATTTATTATGTTGGCTCATTTTCAAAACACGGCCACGATTTTCATATGATGATTTAAAAGTTTTAGGGCACATACTCCAGGCAAGCTTCAATATTATCACATCTTCAGGAAATTCTGAACTACAGTCA
Organism: Vidua macroura; assembly: GCF_024509145.1. Taxonomy (NCBI): domain Eukaryota; kingdom Metazoa; phylum Chordata; class Aves; order Passeriformes; family Viduidae; genus Vidua; species Vidua macroura. The sequence continues at coordinate 47,617,375 of NC_071572.1, read as the reverse complement.
GTTACTTCATTTAATCAAACAGCGCAAAATACAATATTAGAAACATATGAGTTTTTGATAGATTTACAAGCAGGTTCAAAGAAAGTAAACACATCTGAATTTTTCTCTTAAAACATCTTAACTATACAAAACTGAAAGCTTAAAAGTCCATTCTGAGTGATTTCCCTCCACGTAATGGTTTCACTCAGAATGTATGAATGGATGCATATCTATAACTGAAAAATTACATCATCACAGTCAGATATGAGGCCTGGAAGGCAATGATAGAGGGGGAGAGAGAGGCAGTCACATATGGAAGATGTTAGAGCAGTCTGCAAAGCCCAGTTGCAAATCTTATGTTTCTTTTATTTTTTTAAATGCTTCTAAATAAAACACTGGGTACCAACCCACTTTCCAGAATCTGTGAGTTGAATGTGGGAGATCAAAACCCAGCTCTGAATCAGAGTTCTGTATCCCAGAGTCATCATTAATGTTGAAGGATAATACAACTGTGACAGTGTAAGAGATGTGTATTTATATATTTATATGCACTCCTCTTGAAAATCCCAAACAACACTAATGGTGTTTTATCTGAGAGCCTTTGATGTTAATGAAAGATAGGCTTATGCCAAGTCTGGCACATCAAACTTTTGAATTGTATAAAGGCAGCAGCCACAGCAGCTTTGTTCTGCATGAAGGCTTACATGTTGAGAGGGAGATTGTGCTTACAGTTGTGAACAGTGTAAAAACAATTTCAGAGGCTGTAATGCTGTTTCATGTCAGCTATTTTTTAAACAGGGCTATCAATGAGCTGACAGTTTTCAAACTAGTGGGAAATGAAGCAATGGATTACCTCCCCTTTGCTATGCCAGACATTTTAGTTAGCTATGTCCCAGCCCCAAAAGTATTTGAAATGGCTATATTTTACTATCTACTTAGAAATAAAAATACCTAGCCTTCATCTCATTTTCATTTTTTAGAAAAAAAAAAATCTTATTTTCAAAATGGATATACTTAAGTGTATATCCACCTTTGTTGTGAAGAGAAGGAAATTAGAAAACCTAGTTATATCTGTGAAAACTTATAGATCTTATATATGTCTATGTATCTATAGACATACAGACATATATATCGTTATTAATGTGGTAGTATGGCATGTAAAATAATACAGTTTTGAAATGGACATGATAAAATGATAGGATTTAAATATATAAATGTTTTGGATATTTTCCCAACCCAAAGAATTTCCATTTTCAGATCAGATTAAGTTTCTAAAAGCCATGTTTGAAGTAATTTTACAGTCACCTAAATTTAGGCATCTAAAAATTAGCTGTTAGCACTCAGTAGTACAGCATTTAACTGGAGAGTCTTTCACAGTGTTATTTGGAGACAAGAATTTCTAGCTACTGGAAATAAGAATATTTTGAATCACACTTTGATGTCAATCTTTAAAGTGCCATGTATAATCAGTTCTTGAAGAATGGAATTTTAATATTTCAGAATATATCTCCTAAAATAAAATTTAAAAAATGTTTAACATTAAAAGGTTTTATATAAAATGTTAAATAAAAGGTAATGAAGATTTAAATTAAAATATTATTACATAAAAATCAAAATTAAATGCAACTCCAGTATTGAATGTAAGCATTTGTTTACTTTTTTCCCCCCAAAATTTATGTTTTGTCAAACTCAAAATTTCCAGAAGTCCTTTTGCCACTGAGCTCTATTTGATCCAGCCTTCACATTTAAATTTTTCAGTCTTCCTAATAAAATTATTTTGGTTGGGTTTTTTTAATATTAATTAAAATTGAGATACCCAGTGCACTTGTGTCCTAGATAGATAACTCTTTTCAGTGCTTACCTCATTGTAATATTCATATTATTCTGGGAAGAATTAATAGAAGCAGGAAATCTGCTAACATTTAGAATGGATGAATGAGATTTATGATTAAATTCCTTCACTAGAAAGGAAAACTTTTAAGAAAAATATCTAGAAGTACTGCAGAGTAATTAAAATCACACTTTATAATAATGAGCATGATATAATGATTAGATTAATACTCATTTTTATCCCTATTTTATTATTTATATTAAATAATTTGTTTAAGAACTGACAGTGCAAATGTGGTTTTTTGTTCCACCTCAAGTGGCTAAAAAGCCTACCTCATAGTGTTAGAGATTAAGCATTACCAATTTGGTAGTTTTATATGTAGAGAGTATTTTGTACAAAAAAAGATGTTGCAAAAGTGTTAAAGACTTGAAGAGAATCATTATTGTTGAAATTTTCTTAGCATGATCAGCCCCAGGGCAAATCAATTTTAGAAAATTGGAGCTCAAATGATAAAAATTTGTAAGGAATGAAATAACTAAGGCAGGAGGTTTATAATGGTTAATGCAGGAAAAAATTAACTATAAATTTAATTACTTGATCCAGCTATTCTTTTTAGAGTTTCTTGAGGCTGATTCTAATGAAAATTTTAGCAGCAATACTGAATTCCTGCTTTATCACCTTAAACTGTGGCTGTTTGATATAACTAAGTGGCCCACTGTGGTAGTTTTCATATCTAGGAGAGGCTTTCTCTATAGGCAAAGTGGAGTCATGGTTATGATTTAGTTTTAGACATTTTTCCCATAACTTTGTAAACTATCTTCTTGATAGTTTACTTCTTGATAGTCAATATCCTCTTGATACCTTTCAATGGAAATTATGGCTTTTCACTCTTCAAGAGGTAGCTGTGTCCTGGAACAAAAATACTAGGAGTTGGGAACCAGAAATACAAATTTAAATTCCATCATGATATCCAAAGATCCTATTTTAAACCAACTCCTGTTGCTTTGTTTTGTTTGTTTTAATTGTTTTGCTCTTCTATTTTTATTCTATTGCTGAGATAGATTTTTATTATTTTATTCTAGATTTATCTAAGTCTCCTCATTCCTGTTCAATTCAGACAACTTGTACAGGTTCTAGGTAACTGAAAAAACAAACAAACAAACAAACAAACAAACAAACAAACCCTTAAATAGTCCATACAGAATTTATTGCAAAGTTATCAAGGGCTTCAAATTTAATTTTAAAAAATTACAAAAATATATATAGCAAATACTAAGCTTATTTTAATCAATATGTTCCCTTGCCCTTTTTTGGTACACTGAAGAAAGAGTATCACTTATTACACAGGATTCTTTAACAAATTTATTTACTTCTATTTAATATTTAGTATCTCTTTAGGAGAAACACCTACTGTGTAAGCATTTCTAAACAGTCCAAAGATCTCACTTCCATTTACACAGTTCACAGTAAAATTCTTAAGGAATTTGATAGAAAAGCCACTAAAAATGGCCTTCCATCCTTCACTGAATAAATTCTTGCCATGCTTTTGTGAAAGCACACACACACCCATACACACACACACACAGATGAATCAATTCTCTTCCTCCTATCAGTCAATGTTGTCCTTGATGTTCTCTGGTTTATATTAATACTGGCCAGTAGTTTTGTGGCGTTTGTTTAAGGACTTTTTGTTTCTTACTTCAGTTTAAAAGGACAGTTTAAAGGATATGGTAGAAGAATTTCTGATTTTAAACGTATGCTACGGAGAGACAAAAATTACTCAGGGGGGAAAGAAGTCTGTTTCATCAGTACAAGAGGAAGAAAAACATAACACCTGCAAGTGCTGAAATTTTAAACAAAACCCCCATAAATACTTCGTATTTTTTCTGAATCAGACAGCATGTGTGTTTTTCCTGAGACTCACCATTAAAAAATAATTTCTTGCAATGCCCAACTTTTGCCTTAGATGTAGGAGGGTTCTATAAGTTGACCGGTGGAATAATCTACCTTGGCATACTTAATTTTTTTTTTGTAATCAACCATAAGCACATTTAACATTTCCTCTTTGCCTTTCTTCTGAGTAGTCAACCTGCTCTGATACTTGATAAGGAGCAAGATTCTTGGAATAGTTGGCTGAACTGGAAAGAAGTACCAGAAACCTCTCATTTTATAAACTGCTCCTCCTGGCAGAGGAATTGCGGCTGTGAGCAATAGAATGTCTCACCAGCCCAAGCACTGATGTGGGCACAGGCCCTTCGGGAGTGTCAGGGTTTGACGCTGGCGCAATGCCAGCACCCCCATGAAAATTCACCTCCCCAAATAAATGCTGTGAGATGCGATCAGGAACAGAGCAGAGCAGGCCCAAGCTTAGAAATAAAGGAGAAAGAACTTTATTAAGCTACTACTATGATAAAAGGCACACACTAAATCCGGAATGAAAACCCTCCAAAACACTCCTCCTCCCCCCACCCAAACTCCAACAAACCACAGTGAGACACAACTTGGACCCTCAATCAAGTCATCACCCTTCAGATAATCAATACTCAGTCCCTCAAGGGAGAGAGGAGTCTCTCTTGCACCATAGACCCCCCAGGAAACTAGGTTGCCACTTCCTGTGTTTCCATGTCACAAATGGCAACCTCCTGGAGAAAAAAATCTGCCAGTGTGACACTCTCCTTTCCATGTCACAGTGCTCTCACCACCGTGCATGGACAGACTGCCCATAGGGCTCCTTTAAGGATGCTTTGCCAAGGACCAAAAGAAACAACAGTTCAGCTTCTCATTTTGGGACCACAGTCCCCCCGCCATTTTCTTCCTCCCCTGGGGCCTAGGGTCTCAAGAACAGAGATCATCTTCTTCCTGAAGACAGAGGGCATCACCACACCCTCCTCAACTCTTCTCTGTTCACTCTACTCTTGTGTTGGTTGCTGAAGCAGGTCTCTTGGCTCACCATTGCATCTCCCTAAAAATGCAGTCTCTGTTGCAGGAGAAATTGGTTCAGTCTATGGCTAACAAGAAAAGTCCAGCCACAAGCCACTCCATCATCTCCTCCCACCTAAAATCATGATGATATTTTTCATTGCTTTCCATACTGAGGCATGTAAACAGAATGGGTGGAGTGAATTGTAAAGTTCCTGTAATTTAGCATAGCTCATGTAATGGAGTGTTTTGGTCACTGCTGATCTGAAGATGTAGTGAAGGTCATGGAATAACTTTCTGGAAGAGTGACAGGAAAGATGTTGGGGGCTGTTCAGGGAATGACTTCATTCCCTTTATTTAAGGCATCTCTAGTGTATATGCCTACACCTGTACTAGCATCCAATTGAGAGAAATGGGTAAAATGGGATGTTATCATATAAGGCATTCTTGCTTCAGGGTAAGATAAATTAGCTCACACAAGCCCCCATTGGAGATAGCATGACTAATTCACATATGTCATCCTGCTTCAGGTACTTGAAGTTACACTCAGTTAACTGTGTGTTCAATTTGTGGTTTAGAAAACATTCAAACTCATCTTCACTTCCTTCTTTTACCTTCAGAAAAGATCACAAGATCACTGCAACACATCTGGGATGACAACAGAAGCTATTCTGAAAGCAGAGTACTTGCAGGAACAGGATGGTCTTTACTGTCAGATTCTTTCCTAGGCAGACTAGTTAAACTGCGTTAGACCATGGGCATTTTGTCTTGTAGCTCTCCTGCACTGAGGCAATGAATAGAAAAGAAGCTAATTTCTCTTGTCACCTTTTTTTTTCCCCTCATGGCTTTTTATAAGTATGAATGGCTGTATCTCTTAGATTGGCTTTAGAGTCATAGCATGAAGTCACATCAGTTTTTGAAACTCCAAGATGATAAATGTCTTTGTAACTGTATATTTTTTTAACAGTTCAATATGCTGATAATATTCAGCAATTAATGAATATGAACACTAGACACTACCAAAATATATAGTGCTCTGCTTTTCTCTTTCTCTCTCCCATCCCTTGTCCCCTTGTCCGTCCCCATCTCTCCATTCATCAGGTGCCCCTCTCCTCTATCTCATCTGGAAGCAGTAATCTCAGGCCCAAGTATTAATCTTAGGGAGATCTGATACAGACTAACTCGTTCAATTATGCACTTGTCATGAGTTTAACTTGCTCTTCTCAGCTGGTTTTGACTGGAAACAATCTACGAGAAACATGATTGCTCCCCATCCCCAAAACCTCTTTATGAAACTAGTATTTTGGACTTCCCTCTTTAAAATTTACAGTTCCCTATGTATTCTTCTACCCCAGGTGTGTAGCTGACTTCCAAGCACAGATGAAGCCAACAGTTTCTCCCTTGCAAGTTGCAGATTCCCAGGGGAAGTAAATAGTAAAAATTAATTGCAACATATATAATTTCTCTTTCCTGTGATTTGCTTCTAATGCCTTTTCTTCTCAACCTGGGTTTCCTCTCCTACATTTTTATTTTATTCCCTGAAGGGGTGCCCCAACATCCAATGTCAGTGTTAATTGAAAATACAGTATGCTAAAACAGAAGAGGAGAATGCTCATCCGTGTTCTCTGTGGATTCTTATATCTGTTAAAATACTTTTTTGCATCTTTTATTTTTAGTTTATTTTTAGTTTTAGCTATTTATAGTTTCTGCAGGTGCAGATATTAGGGATAACATGCACCACAGGTAGAAATTATCAAGTCCAAACACAGGTAGAGCACTGACTCTAGGGGTTGCATCTGCCAAGACTTTCATACTTTGACTTATAAAATCCAAATTGGTTTAGAATGCAAATTTCTAATAAGAACTGTGACACTGGACTTGGAATTAAGATAATATTTTTTTTCTTCTAAGTATGTTGCAAACATAATTTTATTTTTCCCAAAAAACATCTGTGAAGTAGATAATAATTTTCTTAACTTTTGCAGAAACTCATGAAAACATTGCCAGAGAAGAGGGAGTTAGTGTTATAGTTGGATGAGACAATGTTTTATTGCCATGCTTAGATCAGAATTTCCGAGAATTTCATGATCCTGAAAGAATCCCAGTCTAAATGCAGGATATGAAAAAGGATATGGTATGTTCTAACACACACATACACATATACCCACCCCCATGCATACAGATACTTCTTGAATATTACAGCAGATCCCCTTAGGAAACAGAGGACTTCATTTGATCTCATTTGGCTTTGGGTCTGATCCTGTCTATATGATGAATGAAAGTAAAAAAATGGAGCCTAAATTATATTTTTATGAATAACTTTTTTTTCTGGCTTTTTTTTTTTTTTTTTTTTTTTTAGATCAAAACATTAAAAAATAGGGGTTAGCTACTTGAAAGTGATTCCCTCTTCCAAAACCAAAATAAAACAAATCAAAACAAACTGAAAAAAAGGAAAAAAGAACCAAACAATTAAAAAAAGAAAACCCAGAGGCTTTACTGGTACAACAAGTTATGCCTGAAAATTTGTAGCACCCACAAATTTCAGAGACAAGCACATATAAATTTATTGCTAAACAATATTTAAAATATAACATTTCACTGTAGGAACAAAACCATAACACAATAACCATTTGTTTAAATAAATGCTAAAAGGAGATCAACTTCTAGCAGAGTTTCTTTGGTAAAAAAAGCCAACCAGCTCCATTCACAAAATTCTTTACATTTCTTGTGAAAGAATTACCATTTCTAATCTGATGACTTTTGGAAAGCGGGTCAGATGCCCTATCTCCCATGCTAGTGCTCTAATCTTGCATGTACTAAGCTAATTACCCATCAGGGGCGAGCGCATTCAGCGCTGGGCTCTTTCCCAGGCTCCGGCTGCTCCCTCTCAATTTCGGCTGCCAGCCCATCAGCTGTTCTGGGGCCTCCAACAACAGCTGCCAGCAACTGCAAACATCCGGCCTCCACTGAGAGGCATAAAGAGCCAATTGATAGGAACAAACGTCAGGATGCACAGGAATGCCAGCACCGTTATAAATTAATTCTTTGAATTTTAATAGTGTTAAGGGAATTAGAGAGAGGGAAGAAGAAAGAAAAAGAGAAAAAACAAAAGGAAGCTGATGTTAAGATACCTAGAGTGTGGTATATTAATATTTTTTCCTGGTTTCCCAAGGATGACTGAAGTGATTTTTTACAAGTGTTGTCTTGCAATTAATCCATTCTGACCTTCATTTCCTATGTATTTACTCTTGCAAGTAAGTTTCTTCAATATTCCTATAAACTGCTAAGCCAAAAATCATTTTTCTCTAACACTCTAACACTTTCCTTGTCAAAGGATAGATAAACTCATTATTCTGCCGCCAAAGCATCAAGTGATAGACTAGATGGATGTGTTGGTCTTTCATGCCTATGAATAGATACCCCTGCCAAACTGACTCTCTTGTTGAACTGCAGTTAGTAATTTTTAAAATATCTTTGTGATAGCTTGGGTGCTTGAGCAAATGAGCACTGCTTTCTTGGAAGATGTCTCTCCTGACTGAGTTAACAGTGCCAGATTAGACAGAATTTCTTAGTAAAATACTGTTGCAGTCAATCCCCCTTTTAAAAATTCAACATGTAAGAAGACCCATGTTAGAAAATATAAAAACGCTGCGAAATATGACTGAGGAGCTGTTCTGTGGCTCATGATCAGTTTTTGTGACAAACCAGCTCTTCCAACAGCTAATGCAGCATTTCAAAATGGGTCACTACAAGCCTGGAGTTCATGAATGGAGTATGTTCATACAGAGGAAAGCCACATTTAAAGGTTGCATTAGGAACTCCAGTGAACAAACCCAAGACAATTCAGATTATAAAGTTTTCTCCGGTGTCTGTGAGAACTCAGAGACAGGAACAACAGCATGAGCTTGTAATAGAATGTCATCCTTAACTCTCAGTTTCCTAGCAGTCATTCATCTGAGTCACAACTTTAACAGCGTTCACTTTTTGATTCCCCTTCCATGTGAATCCCCTAACTTGGGGTTTCTTTTGGGATTTTTGTGTTTACTTTTTGTTTGTGTATTTGCTTCTTTGTTGTTGTTTTTGTTTGTTTGTGGGTTTTGTTTGTTTCTATTTTTAATTTGTTTTATTTTGGTTTTGGGGGGATTTTTGTTTGTTTGGGTTTGTTGTTGTTGTTGCTGTTGTTGTTGTGATGGCTGTTTTAGTAACAGTGTCTCTCTATTATAAACACTTGTAGAAAAAAACTTGTTCCGCCATGATTTAAAAAATACATTATTTTTCAGGTTTGAAAAAGTCTTGTTTTCATTAATAGGCAAGCCCCACTAACCTCTCTTTAGCCACACATGGGCTCTTGGCCAGCAACTTAATGTTTTGTTGCTTTGGATCTGGAGGCAAGAAGGAGAAGCAAACAGGGTTAATCCAGTAGGAAGCAAAGCCCAGCATTATGCAAGCTGCATACATAGGAGCAGAAAGGCATTAGAAAAGCACATGTAGGCCTAGATAATCTAATACTAAAGAAACATTTCCACCCTGCCTCTCTGTACAGAGGTATCACAGAACCATGCAAAAGTAACTTCAGGTGCTAATATTTGGCGGATACCTGGGAATAGACTTTAATGTTTCCTTTTTCAACAGCGTATTTGAAAGCTCCTAGTCATAGGTTCACATTAACACTTCTGCTGCCTCTTTCACAAAGCAGTAGATATCCACGGCTTACTAATTACAGTAAATCAGGACGCCTTTAATCAAACTTTTTTTCTTCCTGTTAGCATAAAAAGATTCCAAATTTTTATCTGTGCCTTCAGTCAAGTTTTATCAGGATTTGTTCTTAGAATCCTTTCTACATTAGAAAATAATATTTTGGTTAGAATGTCACTGTTTTGCTATTTCACTAAAATGAAGGTCTGAGATAGACTGGCTGCTCTTATACAAGCAAACCTCCCAGTGAGATTGTAGGCGCTATTGCTCACTTGATTTTGGGTATCCATATGATAGGAAATTTTCCTCTGAGTGCCTATTTTAACTCACTTCTATTCAACAGAAGGAAATAGACCCCTTTATGGTTATTCAAAGTTATTGAACTTAGCTTAGGTAGCTAACTCTGTATAGGATGGATTGTTTTTCAAACTCCTGTTCTTTGCCTATAAAAGACCCCTAGAGTGAGTAGCTAAGATGGATCAGTTTACATTTTAGGGAAATAACTTCTACCCTCAGAGCGAATAAGAGCTTTACTGATAAAAAGTAAAGAGAAGAGGAAAGAGCTGGCAGAGTCATCTAATCATATTGACCACAAAACCTTGACAGTAGTTGGTTGAAATGTTTCCTAGGATGGGATTTTTTTTACTGTGAAGGCAGTGGGAACTCTAGGAATTCTGCCTCCTAAGAGACTATGTGCAAAGGAAACAGCACTTTTCATTGAGACAGGTGCCTGCTTGTCTGTTTCTCCCTTTTCTCCCTGCATTCTAATTCTTGCCATTAAATTTAGGGCATTTTGTCCAATGACTCTTTAATGCAGAAAGTATAAGGTCTTTGAAGCAAGAAATGGAACTTAACTCCTTCTCCTGTGAGGGAGTGCAGCTGTATTAACTACTGGGCAATGCACAGGCTCTCCTGTACTTCTCATTGACCTAGTTTTGCACAGTAGCCCAACATTTAATGCAAGAATCCTCCCACTGCAATTTCAGCTTTGCACACAGACTGCTAGTTAGGTAGTCTCTTTTTGGAAGAAGAAATTAACACCAATAGTCCAGGGCAAGCCTGGAGCTTCTCTCCATCATTTTTTGGAAATGGCAGTCCATGGGATCTAGCTGTTTGGTTGTGTTGTACTAAATGCTGTGAGAGTGCTTTAGGTGTGGTCTCTTCCTCTCTCCTCCCTCCACCTTTCCCTCCAACATATGCATTTTGTGAGAGTTAGGCATAGTCTTTGGCTTGATCTGAACAGCCTGAAGCATGAGATAAGCACCAAGACCTTGGCTCAGACACAATGGCAGCATCTCTAAACAAGTACAGTAGCAGAACTCTAGTCATCTGAATATGTAAACACTCCTGCTTTGAACTCTGTGGTCAATGACTGTTTAGGCAACTGAGCTAACTGGTGCCCTAAGTCAGTCATGATTTCTTCTTGCATAGCTCACTTGTTTAGTTTTTCTTTTGGATTTCATTCTTAATCATCAAACCAGTGGAGTTTAGCAACTTTTAGTAAAATCCTTTAATGTTTAGGAAACAGAGCAGTTACTGTGGAGACATGCATAAATATCTGGCCTGTAAACAGCAACATATATTTTTCAAATATAAAGGAACAATGCTGCAGCTCCTTTTTAATATAGCTTGTTACTTTAGTCTTACACATTTAGTTTTCTAAACCAAGACTTGTGGTATTTGGCATCTATTCTTCTGTTCTTTTGATAAGTACCTAAACAGGATGTCCTTGCAAATCAAATAGAAAACAGCACTGGAAGATTTCCTCCCTCAGGAATAAGTATTAAGATTGGCAGATGGCTTGAGTGGAAATACACAGGAATGCACTTTAGTCAGTACTTGAAAATAATTCCAGCAGATATTGCTGAGGTAGATTCATGAAGCTCCATCAGATATCTTTCAGCATTTAATCAAATTTTAATGGCCCTGATCAAGAGTTTTCATTTATTCTATCCTAATTGTCACAAAGCAGCCTTACCTAAAAGTAAAAATATATAAATATGCTAAAGTAATTTTTTTTTTCAAATACTTTTATACTGCAGAAATGGCAAGGAAGGTTGCTGATATACCCTAGCTAGCAATCATTTCTGAAAGCCTGATGCAAGGTCTCAGACAACTTCCATCTGAGTTCAAATGCATGTGCACATGTGCAGCCATTCTTAGAAGTATCACCTTTAGCATATTGGTGGGTATGGACAGCATTTATAAACCTGGTAGTTAATATATTAACTTATGCAGTTCTGATCCCATTACAAGAATTGTGCACTTCAAACCTTTGCTTCATAACAACTCAAATAGATTCTGTGAGCAGTGTCCAGTGGCAAACACACAAAACAATGCAATGACAAACTGCCAGAAATAATATTTGCTCCTGCTCCAGATTCTTTCTCCATTATCTGTCTAATGGGAAAGTTAAAGTAGTCTAGTATCTACTGGCCCTCTAGTGGTAAAAAGAGAGCTTTTGGGAACGGGTCCCTTCAGATTCCAGAAGAAAATACATTAAGTCTAATCATTGAATAAGAAAAAAAATAAAGACATAAAATAGTGTGCTTTTGTATATGTTATGCATGAATGTATGTAAAGATAGATGGATGGGTAAAAGCTAATTTAAGTAATTTTTAGAGACTTCTGGACTGGATCTTAATGGGTTTGAGAGATAAAACATTCCATTGTGCCATACTAATGTGTCTGATGGCAGTATTGCCATTGTTTTCATAATAAATACGGCCTGGACTTCCTCAGTTGAAGCATAAAACATAGCAAAATGAGTGTGCTGAACCATGTAAAACTAAGAAAAATAAATATTTTAACTAACTGTCTTTAGAAGACATATATAAGAAAAGAGATGCATATCTGTGTCTTTCCAGAAAGGAGGGAAGAGATGACAAGGATTTGGAATTGCTGGCCATGATCTTGTGATAAGTCTTTCAGCTGTGTGACTAACTCTCAGGGTAGGCAGAGAGGCAGCAACTTTCTCTTTGCCTCTACTCTTCTTTAAAGGAAGGAGATACTCCTTTTTAGTTGTCTGTGGTATACTTTTGCTGTTGTAAACTTCCTATTGTTGTAGGGGTCCTTTTTTTCTTTTTTTTTGGTGAGGTCTAGCTGCAGTGAGATGAGATGCACTGCTGTGCATACTGAAGTGTTTCCCTGAAAGTGAGACTTTCTGTGTTGCTGTATCACCTGTTTCATGCCATCTGGAAACTGTGAAGTGAAATAAAACAGCAGGCACAGGTGTTACAATTTTCTATTTAATTGCTACCATATAGCAGAATATATACAGGAAAGACAAAGACAGTTCAAGGGGTAAATTAGAGAATAATGTGAATGCAGTTACCATTGGGAAGCACTGATTGGTGTTCTGTTAAGATTTTGCTTTTCTAAGAGAGGAAAAGGGTTGCATTCCTATTCAGGACTCTTATATGGAACATAAGCTGGCTTCCATTCTATGCAGAGATGAAATTTTGACTCTCTAAATAGTAAGATATAAGCTGTACTTACTCTTATGTAGTGCTTTTCATCTGAGATTTCCCACGTAATATACAAAACCGTATTCTTAGTAAAACTGCATGAAAATATATTGGAAAATGTTAAATGTGATGAACTATGTGATCATGAACACAATAATGTAGTCACAGTCTTTCAATTTATAGTATATACTCGAAAAAAAGGTAAACTGGTAATTTTTCATATAACTAACTAGAACAAGTCCAGATGGACTCTGCAAAGAAGAAAATATCTCCATAAAATTGCTCTTGCAGCCTGGGTTTGGTGTACAATGATAAAAATGTGCTTTCTATTTTTTTTTTCTTAAATCAGAATTACCTCAGCCTCAGAGATCTGCATGTAATGAGAATTTTTCTTTGATAAAATTAAGTAAAAGCTGTTTAATCAATGTTGAAAAGCCATGTTTATACCCTGTACAAGGAGGTATACAAATTCATATGTTTAGGTGAAGTAGGTGAAAGAATAGATCAAAGGCATTAAAAACATGCCATCAATAGTTCTAGAGTAAAAAATCATCTGTGAAACAATAAAAAGGAAAAAAAGTCTGCATTTTGTATGTTACTACCTCTTCTGACTGGTTCTGTGACTTTCTAACTGCTATTTTTAATAAATTTATTCCATGGTTTCCTTCTTCAAATTTCTAACAATGGAGGGTAACAGAAAAATATGTGTAGGTTTTAGAATGCTGAGGTCTATTTGAATTTTTTTGCTGTTGCCAGTCTTTTGCATTCCAGTTTTTAAGCGTATTAGAACCTGGCAAGAAAGTTGTCATTTCTTTCCCATTCTAATTAAAATTTTCAGAAATATATTCCCAAGAGTAATTTAATACAGAAAATAAATCTCAACCACAATGTTGTGTTAAAGTGAAACAAAATGTTATTAAATTCTAAAACCTTTTTCTCAGGAGAGAAGAAAAAGGAGGAGATATGTTTTGAGGAAAATATCTCTGTACAAAGACAATACTTTCACTTGCTGGAGTACTGAGCTGAGAACAGCATGGTTAGCTGCTGAATTGTTAAGCATGAAGTAGTTGTGTGTGTTTTCCAAAGGAAGCTCAGGTTTATTTTAACTATAAAATCAATTTAACTGTAAGAAAAGAATGTCTTAATAGCATTTGCTTTTACTATTTTCCTGGTCAATAATATCCTCACTGCTCTGACATCAGGGTGAGCAGCATTTGGGATTGAAAAGGAAATCAGCTTGTTTTTGCAGAGGGATATTTGTGGGTGTAGACTAAAATCCTTAGGGAATGCCAGCTGATTTACCACCACTGGCAACAATAGATTCTCTCTCCTCAGCCACATTACACCACAGGCTCAAGCTCTTTTATTTCTTGTGCTCCACAAGAGACCTTTTACAGCACTATTTGTGATTTTTATGACTGCAATATGTATAATGACCTTTTTGGTTCTGTGTCATCAAAGAAAGATCAATTGACATGAATTCATAGTGACCACTATGTGGGAATAAAAGTGTTTTGAAAGTATTGGAGTTGTATTATAGTGATACAGAATATTACATCCATAGATATCGTACATCTTCTTGGTATGTGTTGTAAATTCCCATTAGCAGTTTCTAACATTAGGAAAATCTTTTTAACATCTTAACATTAATAATATGGTATGGATTTTCTTTGAGACAAGCTGATTATATTTCTCTATTAAGTTTTTCTCCACTACAGTTCTTAAGGTCACTAGTCACTAAATAATAGCACTCCTTATTTAAAAAGAAAGCACATTTTATATGACAATTTAAAATATTTTATCAAAATTTTATCAAGCGTTAACTCAAGAAAAGTCAGTTCAATTGAGTTTCAAAGTAAATATGAATGTATTTCATAGGTGCAGACTTTGAATTAAAATAGTCTGATGTTTAGTCAGTTTCACAGCTATTAAAAATGTTTGGCTTAATTAAGCAATGGAAGACTGGCAAACCTTGTGACAAGTGGTTGGTGTGAAAATTCACTGTATTTTACCTCCTTTGAAGCTACAAATACCTTACAAACAAATCAGCATTTCTTTTTCCTATATCTTTCAGAACTCAAAAGACAAAAGTCTACAAAATTAATTTAAATAGGCTTAGGTCTCAATGCATACCAAGTTTAATGTACAGAGCCCATATAATTTATGAAATTTGACAGGCAGACAAGATGATAAAATCCCTGGTTCTCATGTAATTAGTACTTAATCACAACCTTGATTATCTGAATCATTCCATTAAATTTATATTACAAGTGAGGTTGCTGGGCCTGTTGGCATGCTTATGGTCAAGTTCTTGCTCAAAAACTTACAAGATCAGTATTAATCAAAACCTTTGTCATGATTATTGATTTGTCACTGACTTAAAGAAATCACCAGTATCTTCAAAACTTCCATTTCTCAAAATTTGGAGCATTTCTCCCTTAGTTTAGGCTTGTAAGATTTAAATGTTTCAATCTGAGCTGATCATAACAGGTTTTCTTATACTCAGTGGAGAAGAAAAGGGAGTTGACCTGAACTGAGATTTTAGATCTGAAGATGAGACAAACTGTGTTCCTGAAGATTTCGTGTTCTGCTGATGGTACAGTGAGCACAAGGCAATTGTAATACCTGTTGATGATCAGGTTTAGACATTTGAAGCTACGTGAGGTGAGGCCCCTCCCTGAAGTTTGGACTTTTAGTGTTTTTATACCTACTGGTGAAAAAAATTGTATCTCTGCCTATCTCTAGTTCTAATTTTGCAGTAATGGGATCATACTGCCACTAAGTGATTCAGACAGTAGAAATTTTAGTAGTAGTAAGGAATTTTATCAAGATTAGTATATTCAACTTATGAAAAAAGTTTCCTTCTACTCCTTCCTTAATGTATTATTTTTCCAGTAAAACAGCATGACCTCATTTATGTACCCTTGACATACATATACACATACACACAGATATAAAAATGACACTCATATGCAATTCTCAAGACATGAGCATTTTTGTGCTAAGTTGTTTTTGCATGCTGAAATGTTACACTAACTTGAAACTAATGTTAAAGCTCTTGCTTAATTAAACAAGAAAAAATGCACAATATTTCATATTTTGATTTAGCCTAGTGTTTTGTTGCCAGTACCACTTTTCAATTAAAAAAGAAAATATCCTGAGCTTAGTTGAAATGACTTCCTGTCATTTGGAATTTCATTAATGTTCATGTCTGCCAGCATACCAAAAATATCACATGATGAATAGAATAATGATGAAATTGCCACAGACTAGTGTGGTGTTTAATGGTGAAGGTCACATCTTTGCTGTTAAGACAGCTGCAGTCCAGGGAGTCCCTCTGCAGTTCAGCAAACAAAACCAAAACTGGTTCAACAAATCCAGGACAAAAAACCATCAGAGTTGAAGCCTTACCACAAAGCACAGAAATGCAGAGGAAATGTTAAATGAAGCTAATGATTTCAGTGAATTCTGGAGGAAACACACAATTAGGTGAAAACAAGTAGAAATGCATGAATTGACAGGTTATTATATTGTGGGAACCAAACCGACAATTTCATGAGCAATTTAAATATCTTCCCACTATCATAGCTATAAAATGTGTGTTAACATTCTTTACCAACAAAAGGCATTCTAGAATTGCACGATAAACCAGGAACCCAGATGAGGACAGGTGTGCAAAAGGTTTCTCAGTAACAGAATGCATCTGTCTACTTTCCAGATTGGAGGTGTGGCATGAAACTTACCAAGATGTGACTGTGCAGTATAGAAAGATTTTGGGTTTGCCCTGATGTATTATTTTTTCTGCAGCTTGATTCTGATATTTGTACTTATTTTACAAACTATTCTCCATAAAGTAATAGAACTGCATCTGCTATTCAATAAACTGTGTTTAAAAACACTCTGAATAGTAAGTCTTTTGACATTTTATCATTCCACTGAACACCAGAAGCAGAGAAAGTACTCTGAAAATCAACTGACTAACCAATGATATGGAATGACTCCCATGAAGACTCTGTAGACAGATGAGGAATTTTCAGCAATAGACAAATATAAGTGATATAAACACAGAGGTCTTTAAAATTCAAAAGGGACTCACACATGATCATCTGTGGTTGTCAAACTGAAACATAGGGCAGGAATTCAAAATGATCTTGACCTGTAAGTGAATTTGACTGAGAAGAAAATGAAAGAGATATTTTAAAAGGACTACTGTAAAGTAAGAATAATCATAGAGAATAATAAAATTATTTAGGTTGGAGAAATACAAGGTGAGAAAAACTATTTTACAGCAGTTCTTAAGAAAACGCTCTGAGATTACTGGGAACCAGAATTTCACAATACCATATTTTTTATGAAGAAAACAATCAAATAGAAATGTTTAAATAGGAATTAAGGTCGCAAGACAAGTAAATTATTTATCTTCTCTACTGAGCAACATTAAAATATCAGCTGGAATTTGTGTTTGGATACTTCAGTATGTAGCCTAAATTTCCTTGTCTTTATGAAAACAAGGAAAACATTGACAAGTATGGAAAATGTAATGTATGAGAAAAGAATGAAAGCTGTGATGCCTCTTACCTTAAAGAAGAGAAGATTTAGAGAGCTCATGATAGCACACATCAAATATATAAAAGATCTCTCCAAAACAAAAAAAAAGTAATGTCTTTTACATAGCTGTGGCAGATAGGAGAAGTAGTAAATTACTGTTGCTTGGTTGAAGCTCTTTTTTAATAAATTGAACATGTTTGATAAAGAAAAAGAAATTAAAGGTAAGGAGGTAAAGAACAGAACATATTCAGCATTTATTGTATAGCCTGTGTCACTCAAACACTGTCAGAAATTGATATCCATGATCATGCTGGCACAAAATTAGACAGACACTGTGATTTCTAAATTAAAGACATTGTTATTTTCTTATGATTCTTATAAAAATCTAGTGACACTCAGTAATCTGTTAAATTAAAAAAAAAAAAAGTGATGGAACTCAGGGCCACAGGATAACATTGAATCCAAAAATATGAATAGTTTGACAGAGAGACTAAACAGATTTGCCTATGACAGTAAGTAAGTAGAATAGGCAGTGGTCTAATGCTGTAATGTTTACATTGGATTGCTGCATAGCTCAAAAATACACTGGAAAGATTATTTTGAGGCAAGCTTTTAAGCTTACAGATTTCTACATATGCTTTTAAAATATTTTAACAGGAAGATACCATCTTAGACTCCCTACTGTTCATCTTTGTGTATTTTACCTTTGCTTTTGGTAAAATGCAAGATTAGAGAGAGATTATAAGCAGCGCTCTGCAGAAAATCACTTGATGATTCAGGAATAAATTATTTATTTTAGTTGATGCAGAAATTTTTATCAGCTTCCTCTTCTGGAATGGATAAAATGTAAAGAACACAGATGAAGATCTGAGCGAAATAGCTATTCATTCAGTTTTTGATTGAGGTACACACATTTTATTCCTTGAGGGAGGAAAGAGGAAGAAAAAGGAATGAAGATTATAATAGCATATCTCCTCGGCAGATGGTTCAAAGGGATATTGTCCTTCCAAAGGAACTGAAAGAATAATTCTCTGTCAACAAGGGAGTTTGGAGATAATGTAGTTGGAAAGGCCTTTCATTGCAGAGGAAGTAGAGGCCTGGGAAAGAATAAAAACCCAAGTAAAATCAGCAAATTGAATTGGAGGGTGCAGTTACTGGGAAAATAAGAAAGCCATATGAATTTATTCATTATTTTTTCTTGTAAGAAGAATATTTTAGAAGATTTTTATAATTAGACTTCTGTGAAACTTTTGTATCCAGAAATAATGTTTGTAAAAATATTAGGAAAAAATCTGATTGAATATAGGCATTTTTTAAAGTAAATATCAAATTCTCATGAGAAGGCAGTCTGTAATATTTTTGAAAATATTTATTAACAAGAGGAAAGCCTGGAACAGGGTGCAAAGTTTTTTAGATAGAAATGGAAATTTTAAAAATGGATGCTTCTGAGGTGGTTGTGATACTTCAAGAATTGGGTGTATAGAAAAATTTAAAGGCAAGGATTTCACAATTTTTATAAACTTGAGACACAAGCAATGTTTACTATGCTTCTAAATGCAGCAACTGAACCTAGCTCGTCCTTGCAAATATGTACTCTGAAAAGCAGGACCAAGTCTTTGTTTCCTTCAGTGGCTCAGACTAAACGTAATAAAAACATATTGTTTAGATTAGGGGCACTTCCAATTAACGTAAATAGTTACAAGAGAAGACACACCTTTCCTGTATTAGTATTTTTGTGCATATTATTTTCTGAGCTCTTAACCCAGGGTGGTACTATAAGACCTCAAAGTGACAGCACTTCCCAGAGTACTTAGAGCCCTGTCAAGAAATAAAAGCACAGGGAATTTTGGTATGGGCGGATGAAGATGGTCTCTTGCTTCTCAAGGCTGTGTTTGAATTGTCAGGAGAGAGCCCATTTATTTTGGATACCACTGAGCAACATTAATGTGGCACAATGCCACAACAAATATAACTCATGTTGCTGCCATTCTGTCAGACATATCTGATCTTTCCTAGGAATCAGGCTTACTTAGAAACAGCACCAACCAAAAATAGCCACACAGTTTGTTAAGTAGAGTTGCCTGTCTTTCACCCAGGTTACAGAACAAGGAAAAGATACCATGTCTTTTAACTCATGTAACACTCTGTGTAAACATCAGGCTGCTCTCCAGCTGTAGAGGTGAGGAGCATTATACATATTATTCACCCCAACAAATATACACTAATATACTATTCATTTAACTTTACATGTGTATACTGTATAATATAATGTTCTATATGTATATAATGTATGTGTAGATATATATTCAGGGACGTATCAGCAGATATATCTCATCCTAAGATAAATGTTTCAGTGTAGTCATGTGAATCACTTTCTGTGATTCCTGCAGAATCTTATTCTGTAGAGATGCCCACATAGCATGAAGTAAATACACCACAAACACAGGTTTTGAGTTTACTTTAACATACAGAACTATACTGTTTTTATACTAGTTATTTGTGAGTTTACAAACACTTTGTTGTTCTTATATGAAAGAAGGAGTTGCTTTGTGATATTGAGTTTCCTTATTCATACTTTCTGAATTCTTTATCTCCATCTTTATTAGATGGGGCTCGGGGGGAGAAATTGATTGAGGTACTTAATGCTGTCCTTTCACCAGTCTTTAAGAAAAATACCAGTGATCCTCAGGGCAACTGGCGCCCTGAGCTGGTAGACAGGGGCAGGAAGCAGAATAGACACTCCCCCTTCCAGGAGAACATAGTTAGTGATCTGCTGTGCACTTAGACATTCAAAAGTCTGTGGGGCTGGATGGAATTCACTTGAGGATACTGAAGGAGCTGACAGAAGAGGTCACCAAGACTCTCTCCATCCTTTTTCATTAGTCCTGGCTGACTGGTGATATCCCACAGGTTGGCCAGTGGGATGTCATCCACACGAAGCACTGGAAGGAGAATCCAGGCAGCTACAGCAAGATTATGGACCAGTTCATCCTGAGTGTGATCACACGGCACATACAGGACAAGGTGGCCAAGAAAGACAATGACATCCTGGCTTGTATCAGCAAGAGTGTGGCCAGCAGGACCAGGGCAGTGATTGTCCCCCTGTACTCAGCACTGGTGAGGCCACACTTTGAATCCCATGTTTAGGCTTTGGCCCCTCACTACATGAAAGTCACAGAGGTGTTGGAATGTGTTCAGAGAAGGGCAATGAAGCTGATGAAGGGGTTGGAGCACAAGTCTTATGAGGAGCAGCTGAGGGAGCTGGAGTTATTTAGCCTGGAGGAGGCTCAGCTGAGACCTTATTGCTCTCTAAAACTACCTGAAAGGAGGTTGTAGCCAGGTAGGGGTCAGTTCTTTCTCCCAGACAATCAGTGAGAGGACAAGAGGACATGGCATAAAGCTGCACTAGGGGAGGTTCAGACATTAGGCGGAATTTTTCATAGAAAGGATTGTCAAACACAGGAATGGGCTGCCCAGGAGGTGGTGGAGTTACCATATCCCTGGAGGTATGCAATAAAAGTCTGGATGCAGCATTTAGTGCCATGGTCTAGTTGACATGGTGTTTTTCGTTCAAAGGTTGGACTCAATGAGCTCAGAAGTCATTTCCAACCTCATTGATTCTGCAATTCTGTGATGGCTCATAAACAATCGATACAGAAAGGCTATCTATCACTTCAGAGACAGACAAGAGGTAGGAAGACTATCCAGAGATTGTAGGCCTGATGAATGTCTGTTTCTCAGCAGATGCTCACACATCATGTCAGCATTAGTAAGTCCTATGGCACAAGTCACACTACAGGATCCAGCTGGTGTTGAGGGCCTAATGCATCAACAATATACGCTTTTTAGGACATTTCCCAAAATCTAGGGTGTTCCCACGGGCTGAACATCCATTCAAAAGCAGTTTTGAGAAATGAAGTTTGTTCCTTGTACATCTTGCATTTTATTTTGCATTTTACAAATCCATTTAGCACTCTTCCAGACTACATTGGGAGGAGAGTGGCTCCACAATGATTTGGTTTCAAAAGTGCATTCCTGATCTGACTTAAAACTCAATTATAGTTACACCCAGTGTAACTATATTTTGCACCAACAGGGATGGGTTTCTCTCATAAACATTGCGGAATTTGAGTACTAGACTGTTTAAAATTAGCTAAAATTGAACTCTTGAAAGATCGAAGCTCTGGCCAATTGTGTGAAAGGGATGTGTTTGTCTCTGCTAGTGCTCTAAGAATGGCTATAAAATTAAATTGAAATGTCAGGAAGACAAACATGAGGGTTTATATGACTATTGTGCACAGATGCTTCAGCTATTTAAGTGCACAAGACAGTGTGTCTGTTTATGCCATCAGTCTCCAGTCCCAAATTAATAAGAGGAAAGGAAAGGAAAGGAAAGGAAAGGAAAGGAAAGGAAAGGAAAGGAAAGGAAAGGAAAGGAAAGGAAAGGAAAGGAAAGGAAAGGAAAGGAAAGGAAAGGAAAGGAAAGGAAAGGAAAGGAAAGGAAAGGAAAGGAAAGGAAAGGAAAGGAAAGGAAAGGAAAGGGGAGGGGAGAGGAATTAATCTTTAGAAGTGAGAATATAATCAGTAACTTGTAGCTCTGCCTCAAACAGCTTCTTTTTAATTTCTTCAAGTAATTAAAAAAAATTAATCCTTTTTTATATGACTGTTCTGTGCATTTATCTTTCTTTTAATTCTATTTCTTTTCTACATTAATGCTTGATAACTGCTCATGCATGCATACTTTGCTTTGCTTTTGCACAAGAGAGCCAACAATGCCTGAAAGAATTGCTGTCTATGCATAAAAGAATTGCTGTACAGGTGGTTGTAGGCATCTGCTTCTTCCTG
Organism: Vidua macroura; assembly: GCF_024509145.1. NCBI lineage: Eukaryota > Metazoa > Chordata > Aves > Passeriformes > Viduidae > Vidua > Vidua macroura. Next base: position 47,595,091 of record NC_071572.1, on the reverse strand, counting down.
CAACGACTTTTTTTTTTTAAATATCTGTAGGGATAGTGGAGGAAGAACAGGAATTAAGGGAGGACTGTTATAAACAGAACTATAGACCTCCTCCATATATCTGGGAACAGGTTACCCTAGGCTTGGCCTTGAACAGCCCAAACTCCTGCAGGGCAAGTTCACTGGAGTGCAATGGCCTGCTATTAGAGGGCTGTGTTTTCTAACACCTGGGCAATGAATGGAGTTTCCAGCTAGTAATTAGACACCTCTTGCAGGCAGCAGAAGAGTCCCTTTTTGTACATTGTTTTCAAAGATGGGGGTGGGGATGGAGAGCCTAAAAAGCAGAAAAAAAAAAGCTTCCTGTATGGTGTTTCATGTTAGCTTACACTCTGTCAGGAGAAAAAAAAAAAAAAAAAAAAAAAAAAAAAAAGAATGAAGTTAGTTCCATATTAAATTTCATACAGAGACATTCCTGCTGGATTTTAGATTTTTTTCTTTTACTCTCTTAAAACTCAATATCATATTACAGGTATTGAAAATAAATGTGTTTTGCAAGCTAATGGGTAATGAGGCACTTAAGAGAAATCCCTGGACCCTTACATCTCTCTGGAGCCCAGAGAAGTTAGTATTCACTGACAGCTCCAAGGGGATTTATTTAAGCCTAAAATAAGTATTTCTTTGGACTTAATTATAGGAAGTGCTTAAGCTGCTGAATTCAAATGCCAAAGGGGATTCATTTAGTCCAACGAGAATCTTTTCCTGTTCTGAAATTAAATCTCTTAGAACAGTTTGAAACAAGCAAGAAAAAAGACAAATGGACATTACCTATTTTTTATTGTGTTTATGCCTATTTTTTATCATCAGTTTATCTTTATGTGATAAAAATCCTTGCTACTTGGGAAGCAGCTCTTGTTCACCTTTCTGATACATTCTGAAATAGGTATGACAAGAACTTTTGTTGCAACAGTGAGAAAATCTCTCAAAGTTCAAAGAATTTAATCGTTTGAAAAACAAGTGGTTTAAGGCTTCTGTGAGTTTTCATGTATATATACAGTCTGTGATTAGCACAGGAATGATTGATTATTGGTTGTTAATTTACAGCTTTATTTCAGTCTCATACAACTCTTATTAGAATTTCCATGTCAGAAATTCTGACAAAGTGCAGTTCCAGAGGCTGCAGTGAAGCTTCCTGACAGCAGATAGCTGGCCCTGATCTCTTAACAGATAGAAAGTTCCAGTAGGCTGTAGTCACCTAAAGAGTCAGTATCATTTGCAAGCACAAAAAGATCTGCATTGACAGCCTATGCATCTGTAGAGGAGCAAAGGTATGCCTATTTGGAGTAGTTATCAATACTTGAGGTATGCTTTTTGTTCATGGAACTATATTAAACTATTATTAATATTAATTTATTTTTCTTAAATTCTTTTATTTGGAAAGTAGGAACTCAATCGTGGTTTTTTTGTTTGCCTACCTGACTGTTCTCTTCTGATGGAATAAAGACTACATCGCTCTATTTTTCTCAGCTTATACCATTAGGAGTTATCTATCAGTTTTGACCAATGTACCTTGTGTTTTCCAAACCTCCTGACCTACACCTTCTTTAATTTCTATGTCGCTCTCCCTATTTTCTTAACAGAGTAACAGCTATGGTATTCTTCTGATGATAATAGAATGGACTTTATATAAATGCTTTGGTGATGTAAAATAGGGGCATTTGATTTGTTGTGGCTCACTTTTGAAAACAAAATGAACTCTCTTTTGTCCTTTACCTACAGACTAATATATTTGACTCTAATTTCTCTGAAATTGTCTGATTTCTCAGAAATCACTGGTATCACATTGCTCTGAAGACTGTATTAACCGTAGCCAGGTGGAAATGAATGTCTCACAAATTCATTAGTTAACTGACCTATTCTGTTACTTCAGGTCTTCAGGACATCTAAGATAGCTGGCCTTCCAGCACTTCAGTTTCTCTGAAGTTCAGTTTCTCTGAAGTTCTGTAGCTACAAGGCTTGGATTCTGAGAAGGGGATAAGAGAAAAATAGAGAAGTTTTGACTTTTGTTTAAACCCCAGCTCTTTCAGCCCAGCTTCGAGAGATGAGCACTGTGTCACAGAGAATGGAAAAGATACCCTACATGGTGTTGCACCACTTCTGTTACACAGGCTGTTATATATATTTAACAAATGCATGTCTACATTCTGTTCACTTGATTGGAAAACTAAGGGTGTGTGCTGTAATCAAAACAAGCATATGAAAGAACATCTGACATAATGAAGAGCTTCTCCCTTTTTTTTTTTTAACTAATATTTTTATTGTCTTGATTAGAGTGTAAAACACTCATTGAACAGGCAAATGAAAATTCAGTATTGATGAGACCCCCCCAAAAATCTAGCAATCTATGAGATCTATGAGATCTATGAGATAATTGATTTCCAGAAATTTTACAGTTAAATATAATAACATCTTATTAACTCACTTGGAACAATTAAAAAACCCAAACAACTAAGATTACTTAATGATTCATATGACTTTAATATGTTGTAAAAGTTTTTTATGAATTTGTTCTGCACTGTGGAGTTTACATGATTGCCAGTTCTTTATACTGCATTTATCAAGTTAACATGATTTCATACAGCAGCTAAATTTTTTTTATCACAGTCTTTTTTAGCCATAGAGCTTTGAATCCAGTTAACCTCTTCTATTAATAGTTGTGTTTTATTTCTTATCTTCTTTGTTCATAACCTTGACATTCCATCAATGCATTTCTATTATTTATCTTTTTTTTTCCAATCAGACACATATGTGTGTGTGAGTATACATGTTAATATATATATTCAGTTACATAAAAAACGTAAAGGTATTTATTCTATATATTTTAGGGAATTCAATGGATTCTGATGTACAAAAACGAAGCTTGCAAGTAGAACCCAAGATTCAAAGTGGTAGAAATTAATAAAGTACTCCTGTGGCCAGTGGTATGAGTTTTCAAGAGAAGAAAAGTCTCAAATACCATAATTTCTTACAATTATTAATATTGTCTTTGGTATCATAAATATATTTACACTTATATTAAATAATTACATGGAAACCTATTAACTGTAGATCAGTTAAATTAAAATCATATATCAAAATGAAATAATTTTTTTACAAACTGAAGCAAAAATCATTGCCTAATAATTTTTCACAGTCAATTTAATTTATTGCTTATAGCATTGTCCTTTCTAGATGGGTATAATCACTGGATACATGTTTGAAAAGATTGTTCTTCTGCTTTGAATTTCAGGGAAGTTGTGTTATTTCAAGTTCTGGGGTACGTTACTCTGTACATTATAGTAGAAAGACAAATTATGTCAAAGAGCATATATTCGAGTTTTGTTTTGTTTTATTTTGATGAATCACAACATTAAAACTTATTTTGGAAGAAAAAAAAAATTGGAAATCTTTTGAGATTTTTTTTTCTTTATTTTCTGGACACTGAACTGCTGATGTTACTTCCAGACATCCTTGCTCTCCTACTTAACAACTGGGATTTAATAATATAATCTGTAATTAACAATGGAATAATTTCAGTTTGCAACACTGGGAGAAGCAGAGGGACAAATAAGGGGAACACCTTGGAAGAATACCACAGCAGCTGCACACTGTGCAATTGCATTCGTAAAATACATAAAAGGTCATTTGGCTGATCTTTAGTGCTCTTTGTAAAATACAGTATGTCCTGTTTCAGGAACCGGGGCCAGATGTACATCTCAAGCAGAACTTGACCCTGTTAGTTCAAGGAAGCTGGAACAAAGACTTTACAGAATTCATGCTTAAAATTCAGCATAGCATACAGATTCTAATTTAAGCAGTTGGCTACTTACAAATCTACAGTTTTAATTACACCAATCTCAGGTGGATGAAAAAAGATATCCTAAGTAGTGTTCTAGCAGTATTCTAAACAAACAATGTGAATGAAAAATTAACAAAAATTTTCAAATCCTTCGATTTGTTATATAGGCCACAAAAAAGCACAGCTGTTAGTATTCTTAAAATACAAGCATAAATAGAATCTCTACTTTCACTTTTCTACAGTAGGAGTAAGTTTTGTCTAATTAATTGAAATGCAATTATTTAATGCCAACACTTTGCAATCCACTCAGAGATTTAATGTCTATAAACATGATGATCTGCGAAAGATAAAGGAATAAACATCTAAATCCTGTTACTAGAAATAATTTTAATGAATTTTATATTTAATTTTAAGCTTGAAAAATGTGAGTGAAGGTACCAGCAAAAAAGAAGTCATAATATTATTTTCACTAACATGGAAAGACACACTCCCTCTTTTAGAGCAGAAAACCAGGTCCGGATCCAGTATTGAAACAAAACATCATAAATGAGCAACATAATCTCATGGTTGTGGATACAGACAAACACTGTCAACCTCTCCAACTGCTTTAATTTCAGGCTTATCTAAATCAACTGGCTGTTATTCAACCCTCCCTCTGCAGTACTCAGTTTAATTCAAATTTATAATATATAAACCCTATATACTTTAGTGTTTCAGGAGGAAGTTCACTGTTTTACTGTTTAAACCTGGTCTTTTAGAAACTTAGCATGTCAGTGATTATTTTATGTCAGAAAGCAATAAAGATTATCAGCCCATGTTAGGTACATTGAAATTGTTTTAAAACTTGCCCACTGTCTTCAGCATCAGGATTTTACCCTGTGTTACTTTTGTCTCATACCTTTATGCATATTTTGAACAGTATTGATTGCACTGTGGAATCTGTTTGCATCTTGCAAAAATCCTGGTTTGCAAAGGGGTAAATTGTCAATGTGATGAGTCATAAAACTAAATTTAATTAGTATTTTTCATTTCAGGTCAATCCTTTCTGAGAAATCTGCATATTCAGATCTGCTTGTACTGACATTACAGTGAGAGCACTGGCCAGTGTCTTCAGTCGTTTTCCTTTTCGGTCCTTAAGTAGGTTTCCAACAAAGGTGATTTCAACCATATAATTAATGTTTGCATTATCAAAGACATTTATTTGAGGAAAGGTACAAAACAGTTTTTCAGACCAGTTTTTCCCACGATTATAAAATCAATCTTTTAACACTTCCATGCCAGTATTTGCTGATCAGAAAGGACATTCTTATTGCCCTCTGATCCTTGATTTTTTGGTTCAAATTGTACTAGGCCCTAACCCTGTATAGTAGTTCCATTACATAAATTCACATCAAGGTATTCAAGCCTGTGTTCAAAGCAGCAGAAACCTGTTTTATCCACTCCTTTCTCATCTTCACTAATCCTCCAAATACAAAGATAAAGTACAAGGACCTCTTAACTTATATTTGGAGGAAAAAAAAGGAAAAACTCTTGTCAATCTTTTTAACTCTCTTCTATCTAGCTGTGATCCCATGGCCTGTGTATATTGTAAACAATTTAATCAGGGATGTTTTGGCTTGGTTTGGTTTGGGTTGGGTTTTTTCCCTAATTGCTTTGGAGTTCTTAGATTTATTTATTCTTATCCAGAGTAACGGCTTCAGGATTTTCCATAAGAAGCCTCAGACACGAAAGATGATATATCAGGAAATGAAAACTTAAATGTCCTGAAGGAAAATGTGTTTCATTTGGGGATTTAGAGCAGATGTTTACATTTTTGCTGTTTTTGAGGAATAACATATGTCTCTTGCATTGATTTGTTTATCAAATAGTGATATAGAATAAGATTGTTCCTGTAGTTTCTAATCAGAAACAAAACAGAGGTTTAGATACCAGAAATAGGAAATAAGATCCATTACAAACTTCAGAATAAAGGGAAAAAAGCTCCTTCAATTTATACTTTTGGAGATTTTTTTTGTTTTTTGAGAATAGTCCCCATTTTGTAAAAGATCCATTAATATGGTAAAGCCTAGAAAACGAAAAAATCTTCATGACCTTTAGAATTGTAGCATGTTGGGGTGAAGATTTCCCTTGTCATTGAGCAGAAAACTGTGGGTCTCTAAAGAGACTCATAAGGGTTGCCAGGTCAGAAAAAGTTCCAACCATGAGCATAGACTGTACCAGAGACCAATGGTTCAAGTTTTTCTCTTGCTGAAATTCTTGTCAAAACACCTAGTGCATCCCAAGATAATATTATTTTGAGGAATATTTCCACATCCTTTTTGAGAACTGCAAATATCACCAAACCAAGTGACAAAGTACCATACAATTTAATCTTTGTCTGTTTTGTTGCTTGTGAATCTCAAGTGAGAAACTGCTCTGAAAAGGTCAAGGTACTCCTTATGCTCCACAGGTGTCAAACCCTTTCCTCCCTTCCCTAGAGGAAATTAAGATTTTATGTGTTGGGAAAACCCTATAGGTTTATTTTGTTTGGTTCTTTCTTTGTTTTTTTTTCCTTCCCCTGTTTTGGTCAAGAGAAAGCATAGTGTCTCTTGAAAAGCAAACATATGACTATTTTGTAGATTTATCCTAAGTGTTTATCCCATTTTTCTGTCATTCATAACTAAGAGACCACCAGTAAGCTTAAGACAACCTTTTGGCCTTCATTAGCCACATTGTAAGCTATCCATCGTGAAAAGTCTTTCCTTCTTGTCTTATTCTGTGTCACTTAATGGGTTAAGTGCCTTAGAAAATAGGATATTTTAAAGAAGTAGATTATCCATTTATGGCTGCTTGTGTAATTTCCCCCCACTTCTACTCCTTTCTTTTCAATGTAAGATAGAAAAGAACAAAGGGACTAATCAGGTTGAATCCCCTTTACCTCAGATATGCAGGAGTTAAATTCTACAATTCAGGCTCTGAAGCTGTTCAATAAATTGAGAAGTGTATGCTGAGGGGAGAAGATGGGGGGAAGCCAAGGAGAACATTCTTTTATGGTGTTTTGTAGCCTCTGGGAAAGGAAAGCATAGCTCTCTCAGAAGAGTCGCATTAGTGCTCTCCTTCAGGCATCTCATCTGGAGAAATTTTTCCATGGCTGGCTATAATCACTGTCATCTGGAAAAGAAGGGAAATGCTGCTTTTGTAATGAACTATATGATTAATTTGGAGCTGTCCAGCAGGGTGTAGGCTCATTGACAGTTTTTCATTCTGATGTAGCCACTCTTCCCTCAGTAATAAACCTATTGATACGATAGGGAACAGCAATTTTAGTGCTGTGTGGTTTACATGAAACATGGACGTGATATCCATGATAAGATTGCTCGAACAGTGAAAACACAGAAGAGGACATGGACATTTATTTCTAAAAGTTTTCAGATCATTGTGCTTTTGTGTTTTAGGCAGGCAAGGAGATCCATTGATTTAATCACAACAGTTAATCTGTTGTAAGGATAAGAATGCACTGGGTGGGATTTGATTTTGTTCTTATTGCTATTTAGTTATTATCTTTATGAACAACCTAGAGAACCCTGTTGCCTTAATTTTCCTCACATCCCTAATACTTTACACACAGTTAATTCCACTTTTTCATCACCTGCCTAGTGAGAGAGGGGAACAATTCAAATAGATTTTTTATTTAATACAGTCACGATCATATTGTTTTGCGTTTGCACATAGAGAATTATATCTTATTCCACAATTTTCCAAATGTAACAGATCATAAATAGTCTAAGTACAATTCAGCAAAGTTTTCATTGTAACATTGCTACAGGTTTAAAAGCTCTCTTTTGAAAATAAATAGGATCATGTCTTTTGTATCCAGGATCACTGCAATAGATCTGATGTTTCTGTAATGGCAGAAGAGAATTATTATTTGAAAATATCCTGATACAGTGACACTTGATTACACCATTTCCCATATAGTGTTATTCACACAATGTTATTAAAAATCAACACAATTAATATTCTACAAGCTAGGTGGTTTTGAAAGTGAAGAATAGAGAGTATAATGCTATAATGAAAATTAAAATGCTTTTCATTTTACAGATGAATGAAGACTCACAACTTCTACTAGAGCACTGCTGTATAAAATGTCTGGACTTTTATTGAATTTGTCACTCTAAAGTTAACAAAACCTCAAAGTTCTTTGAATGATGAAAATAAATGCATACAGTATATGTACACTGTATATCATTATCCGGTCCTGTATTTTTCTGCACAGTCATAGATAAGCATGCATTTAAAATAAATCTAATATATTTTGTAATGAGATTTTATTAATTCAGAGTTTAAGTAACATCAGTTTTATGGACAAATTCAAATTTTTTATAAAACTATTTTTTCCTTCTCTCTTCAGTCCAAAAAGAAATTCTGAAATTTCTTTTCAGAAAGGTTAATTTATGTGAAAGCTCGTACTAAAATACCTCTCAAAAAAATTGGGGAAAAAAAAGTGTGTGGATATGCAGAGGGCTATGTAGGCACATCCCTGCACCCTCCCATAGCTCTGCTGGAGTTAATATATACATGCACAACTGGAGAATTAGATACTCAAATGGTGACAAAGCTAATTGTTAACATCTTAGTCTGTAATCCACAACCCAGTTGCACACGTACTCTTGCAAAATTGATTCTGAGTGGACTATAGACTGTAGAAGTGTTTCTAATCACATGAAGGATTTTTGTTGATGAGGAAAGCAATTTTTGGCCTAAACACAGTTTTCTTATATGGATCAAAATTTCCATAAATGTTCAAATCGCAATCTTCATATTTTAATGCTGTTATCTAACACATAGATTCACATTGTAGATTGAAATAATAAAGGGAAATGTTTATTTTTAGAAAAAAAAAAGTAAATAGGTATCACTGAAACTGATCATTTAACGACAGTTGTTTAGATATTTTTTTATTAGAGATCTGCTGGATGTTTATATATGTCTGAACTAACTGACATGAACATAAATTAAGATTTATAACTGTTAACCAATTTTATGCATTCCCAATTTAGCTCTGATATTTTAATCTAAAACAGATTATACAAAAAATACTTTTATTATTTTCCTAATATTGATAATATTGTCAAGGGCTAACATTTTCTGAAGAAAAAAAAAAGCATAAAAAGTTTGGTTTCCTAAATGTAATCAACATGAAGGTAAATATTTTTACCTTTTAGGGAAAGAAAGGGAAAAATTATCAAAATATCATGCTTTAAACTACTTCATCTTTCTAGAGTTAAGAATTTAGGAATTGTCTTCCATTTGACTTAAGTTTCCCCTCACTGGGTCTCCTAATCATTGGCTTGTTGCAATATTACCTCTAGGTACTCAGAGTAATTTTTGCTGGGCAGTTTAAACCAGTGATGCAAACTTAGGAGGTGTAAAGTTAGGTGCTTCATCTCATGTATGTTTTTCTTTAAAAATAGGTGAGTTATTTTATATATTTAAACAAATTAACTTTCATCAAGATATGTAATGGGGCTGATGGGAGTTGATTCTAATTCTGGCAACAAATTTTTACAGTAAAAGTAATTAACAATTATTCCCTATCACTATATTGTCTTCCATGCTTACCACCCCCTTCAGATGAACGATGAACTCATTCACCAAAATATAATGCAATACCTATAAGCAAAGTTTACAATAATTATTTTGCAAAATGAGATTGTTGAGGGAAAAAAAATTCAGGCCTCATTGTTTCCCATAAAATGTAGGAATCTTTAAGTGGATGTTTGTAAATATCAATCCAAAACCAGTAAGGCCTGTGTGTACACATATTAGGTATTATTCCATATTCTATCCAGCAAGGCTGACCACTACTTATTCACAGAGTGCTATTCAAATTTAGTAGTTTCAATTATATGTAAATGCTGAAGCATTTGGTCTTTAACTTTATTGTGCTCTGAATGTCAGTGCGCCAGGACAGATTTATTTTAAACTGAATTGATGATTTTACAATGTACAGGATATTTGGTACTTTAAAACAATTATCTCTATAGGAAAGATCAGTTTTTAAAAAATGACACAATACAATTAGGTTGTCATTCTCATAATAGCTCAAGTACTTCTGCATGGGACTGTACTGTGCAGGCTAATTATACCTTAAAATGTTCCTAATACCTGCCTGATATTTCTTCCACAACTATACAGCTGTTAATACTGCAATATTTATCTTTTTCTATTTAGTTTTCAATCTCTATTAGAATCAGAATCAACTCTTTTATTCTCTTATGACAATCATGTTTAAAAGTGTGTTTGTAACCCTTTTACAATTACTTAATTGAAGACAATTTCTGGAATTAATCTCAGTCATCTCTTTACTGACTTTGAAGGATTTGGAAAATCTGAAACTTAAATAATCTAAATATTTTAATTACTCCCTCATCTTCTTTCTGCTTAATCTGTAATAAAGCATTCAGAATAATAATTTCTCTTCCACCAACCAAAGTACTCCAAACCAAACCTTGGTTTACTGTAAGAGTTGTTGCATTATTTCTTGTAAGTGTCAGATGACACCTGAGATCTATTTTGTATACTGAGAAAGCAGCAGAGAATTTACAGTCTAAAAAACGCCAAAGTCATCATGATATCTTAAGAGGTTGCCGAAGAGGAGTTGAAGGAATAGGGAATTAAATTCATGAATGGATTTTGATACTTATTAATCATGATGAAACAGTATTAGAAATTTATAGACCTCTGAACATTTTTCAGAATCCTTTTTTCAGTATCTAACAAACCAGGGAAGCATTCAAAGTCTACAGGAAACCGCATTTTTCCTAGTGGCTATATGTATACAGCTATTCAGCTCTTGGAATATTCCTCAAACCCTCTGACCCATACCTGAGCTGCCGTGGGATTCTCATATTGTCCATTTAATTCTAAGAATAGCACCAATGGCGCTTTCAAAGCGAGGCTAGTAAGAAAGCAGGGAGATGAAGAAGTTAATCAACTCCCTCATGTCTGAAGATCTATTGCCTAGACCTCCCACCCAGGCACTGGTAAATGATAGTTCACTCATGTCCTCTCCCCAAGACAGGCTACTAGTTGGAATGAAAATTTTATGTCATGTAGAGCAAATCTTTTGTAGATGAGTTGTGAAGTATCTAAGGTTGAAACCATTCCAACAATAGAAGTTTTTCTGGACACTAAGACAACTCTTCTTGAATAAAGTAGTCCTTAAGTACCACAAAGCACATGACTTCTGAATGTGTATTGATTTTTGGGTGATACATAAAGCCTTAAACTATCTTAAAATTTGGGTCTATCTTTCTAACTTATCTTCTACATTTTCCAGCTCGTTATTTATTTTCCCATCCACCTTTTGCTCTTCACATCCAAATGCTTGTAATGGGACATCCAAGGTGGGCTCTAGTCTTGTCTCAGTGGTCCCCAGAGATTCTGGGGACTCTCAGTGGTCCCAAGCCTGGGCCATTCCACTCAGCCCCTGACTGAGACTACAACTGCAATGTGTTCTGGAACTCATACCAAAAATTGTCAGTTGCAGAAAGATTTTTACAAAAATCATATTATTAGCAATGTTATCTATAATTTTCTTCATATCTACTCTTTAAACATCTCTTAACTTTAATAAAGCTAGCCTAGTAGTAGCTTCAAGAGACATGGGAAAGAAAAAATTAGAAAACTAGCTGAGGACTTGCTTGGAGAAGATCAGAGGACATCTGCAATTAGAGGAGGTAGCAATAAGAGGAAAGTATCATCAATTAAAAGTTTTTGCAACTTGCAGCATTTCAGAGATCTAGTCTCTCTCCACCCTCACAAAATCTCACACCCAAATGTTATCAATAGGACTGAATCAGTAAAGCTGTGGAAAAATATTTACACCTAAGTTGAAGAAATAAAATTTTATACAGGGATATAAGCAAACATAAGATCATTAATTATACATTCAAAAACATGCCTTGTTCAAACAGAATCACAGAATCACTTAGGTTGGAAAGTACCTTTAGGCATATCGAGTCCAGCCATTAACATGGAACTTCCGAGTCCACCACTAAACCATGTCCCCGGGTGCCACCAACTACATGTTTTTAAATGTAATGGTGATTCCACCACTTCCCTGGGCAGCCTGTTCCAATGATAGACAAACCTTTCTGTGAAAAATTTTTTCGTAAAATTCAGTCTTCTGGCTCAGCCTGAGACTTCCTCTTGTCCTGTTGCTTGCTACCAGAGAGAAGAGACTGACCCCTACCTGGCTACAACCTCCTTTCAGGTAGTTTTAGAGAGCAATAAGGTCACTCCCCACTCCTAGTCTCTTTCACTCCAGGCTAAACAATCCCAGCTCCCTCAGCTGCTCCTCATAAGACTCGTGCTCCAGCCCCTTCATCAGATTCATTGCCCTTCTCTGGATACATTCCAGCACCTCAGTGACTTTCATGTAGTGAGATGCCAAAAAATTGATCACAGGATTCAAGGTGGCCTCATGAGTGCTGAGTACGAGGGGACAATCACTGCCCTGGTCCTTCTGGCCACACTCTTGCTGATATAGGCCACGATGTCATTAGCTTTCTTGGCGATCTGGGCACACACTGGCTCATGTTCAGCTGGCTATTGACCAGAATCCCCCAGATGCTTTTTTGCTGGGCTAGTTTCCAGTATCTCTGCTCCCAGCCTGTAGCACTGCCTGGGACTGTTTTGACCCAAGTGCAGGACCCAGCATTTCACCTTCTTGAAATTCATAGAACTGGCTTTGACTGGCTTTGAACCAGCCTGTCCAGATCCATCTGTAGAGCCTACACTCTGGCAGATCAAATTCCACCTTACTTTATCAGTGTCAAGGTATTGAAAAAGTTATTGCTCCTCAACCGGAGTTACAGACTTCTAAACTCTGTTACAGTAATTTTCTCTAAACTGCCATTTTTTTGACTAAACAATATCCACAAATACTGTTTGAGCCTTAGTTTTGGTTGGTTGTTTTTTTTTCAATGACACTTTTCTAGGTAACTTTTTCCAGCACATAGTTATCCATTTCTGACAGTCACAAGAACCCACTGGCAGTCCCATTCAATTTCCTACTTCCTAGGGACATACAGGATTTCAGGTTTCCTTCTGCCTCGCTCTGCAGTTCCCTGGCCAGCACTTACATGTTTTCTTGATTATCTCTGTAATGTATCTGCATCCAGATTTTGGATACCCTTCGGAATGCCAAGCGTCTAGAAACTACAAGTGGCAGATTTTAAGACAGATTTTAAAACATGAGTTTTTTTCTATATGTTTAACTTTAAACAGTTTTGAAATGTTTTAAATACATTTGTGTGTGCACATATTTGCAGAACGAGGGCATTTCTATAGCAAATAGCAAAAAGGTATTATTTCCAGATATCAACTGAGAGCATTGGAAGTATTTATCTAGTCTGCCTTTAAAAGAGGAATGACTGCGAGGACAAACATACTCCCGAAGTCAAAGGCAGCTGTTCATTATATAAATAATATATCTATCTATGCTAAAACCAACAAGAGCAAAAAAAAAGTGAGACAAAAATTTCAATTTTATATCTTTAGGTTTGAAATCTGGAAAGCTAAAACCAACAAGAGCAAAAAAAAGTGAGACAAAAATTTTAATTTTATATCTTTAGGTTTGAAATCTGGAAAGCTCTACAAAAAGAAACAAACTGTGCTGAGATCTCAGGGCTCTTCTGTTATTTATTTACATCTGAATCAAATCCCATTGTAATTCTCCTGAGAGCAATTGTTTTCAATGTGCAAATCAGATAATAATAAATCAATGAATACACCATACAAAGGCCCTTAAAATAGCAATGTTCATCACATGAAAATAATTTTATTGAAGCCAGGACCCAATAAAAGAGCTAAGACTAGAATAGATACTGTACTTACTTTTAATTAGACAGAACTCTATGTCTTAAATTACTGAAACTACAGAATTTCTCAAAGTTATGAATCATTTATAGCTTCCCCTGTCTTGGGTCACTGAACACTCACTGTTCATCAAAATATATAGCTGCATTCTTCTGTCATTCCCATAACATTTTCTCTCACTAATGCCCCCTTTTTAGATTATCACCTCAGGGCAGATTCAGTTTTATGTTAGTGAACTTAATGATAAACAGCAGATGTACAGAATACTTTAAATAGAATAGCAAATAAATAATAAATCTGCAAATAAAGTTCTTTGCAGATATACATTTGTAAATGATTTTTTTAACCTTTTGTTCTCAAGAATGCAGAGCATAAAATGAGGTAGAATCCTCATAACAGATGTGTTCTTGGCTCCAGTTAACTATTCACAAAGGAGAAATATATTTTCATTTTAAATGCAGGATATTGGGTTGTTTCTGCTTAAGGCACATTTAGAGTTTAAGTATTTGCAAGATCCTCATAAGCTGTATTTTGCCTCAGCACTTGTAGTGGCTGGGTTTTTTCAGCAGAAGACTGCAATGAAAATTAATGTATTCTACAAATGCCAGTTTAATTCTGGGATTAATTTGTGTCCAGGGTTTCTCAGTCCTTGTATGCATTTATTTTTTTTTTTTAGTTGGCATGCACCGATAAGACAGACATTTAGAGTTTGATGCTGTTCCAAACAATTTCATCTTATTGTATTGAATAGATTTCAGCCATGAGTCTTCAGCCCTCTACTGTGATGAAGATCCTGTGAAGGCATTGCAAAACAGTTATAAAGGTGGCATAGAGAGCAACAGAGAATTTCCATGTCAGGAAGATCTTGATATTTCATAAAACTGATGCAACATGCTATCCAATTTATCACTTGTGACCATGAGGAAAAAAGGGAATGGCTGGTTGTTCCTTGCATTTTCAGTTAACACTAGGACATCACAAAGCTAAAGAGGCTAAGGATTCCTTTAAGAGTTTCAACCCAAACACCGTATTTTAAGATATCCCTGTGCATCCATCAGCTGCATCAGTGAGTTTAACTTGACAGTGAGTTTCATCATCTTTTTCAACCAAAGATGATCTTTTAGATTCCTCTTTGTGGGCTTCAGGGCTGACAATTAATGTTGACAATAGTTATTGGAAGTCGTATGGGCACCTTAACAACACTTCCCATAGGTTCAACATTTCCTCAGTCCTCAAGATTTTATTTCTCATTTGTAATTGTGGGTATCAGGTGGAGAATGGAGGCCCTGAATACTCTACATTACAAAGAAGACAAGGATTCACATTTCACATGACTTTGGTTCAGGAAATATGGAATTTAAAAATCCTTTATTTTCCTTTAAAGCTGTTTTTCACTCACCATAAATTAAACAAATACCCATGATATATAAAATAAAGAAATATTTTCTGACTAAAAAAAGGTAAAATTAAAAAAATATTTTAAAAATCCAACAACATAATGAGGAATATGGCTTTTGTTTTGTTTTCAAATAGATTATGTTGATTTTTTACTCTCCTGAAAGTATAATAAAAGCTAGGATATACACCTATTCAAAATTTCATCCACCAACTCCCCATTGCATTTTCTTAGCTGTCTGTGAATTCTGTCCTACTTTTTATTGCACTAATAAAATTCTTTGGGACACAGGAGTAAAAGAAAACATTTTCTAATACTAAATAAATATAAATTAATAGATATATCTGCATCCCTCCAAAACAACTATGTTCCTTGTCTCCACAGTTAGAAGTTTTGCTTTAATTTTCAGACAAAAGTTAGTAATTACTAGTTTATACTCATTCTTTTCCCACCATTATTCTTTATCATTAATATGTCCAAGGAGAATAATGATGTCATCTCTAATGCAAAGTCTTGACTTTTCTATCTGTTATTTGAAGGAACCCATTTTGCAATGTAAAAACAACTCCTTTGCAAAGTACACATTTTATTTAGCAGTATCTAATTTTTGATGACAATCATTGTTACCTGGGGGGGGGGGGGGGGGAGGGTGGGGATATAAATTTCATCATCACTTAAACCAAATTATTTTTATAAAATGGTAGCTCAGGGACATGAACAAGAGATTTAAGATGAAAATACAGTTTGGGTTTAGGCTCTACTGAAAATTCTGAGAGTTGCGTATGGATGCAGCCCATAATCTTGGTAAGAGAAGTGTAACAGGACATAATAGAAACCTAAATTGAGTTGTGATGACTGACAGCTGTACTGGGAAAGATACTACTTGTACATGAGTTTTCCTGCAGAGGAGCATCTCCTGTTTCTTTTGACTCTTTTTTTCTGGAACAGCTGAGTGTCCCTGTATAATCATGGTTTATTGCTCCTGAAGTGCTCTTAGAATGATCTGGCAGGTTTTAGTTACTTCCATGTGGAATACATATATATATATATATATACATATATATATATATATTCTAACACTATTCTTGCATTTCTGTTATATTACAGCATTGCCTAAAAGAATAAAGCTACCTTGGACGGTGTCAGAACAGCTCTGAAGTTAGAATGCTGAAAAAGAAGAATTTGCAGATTCACAAAACAGGCTTGATGAATGCGTAGAGCACATCTTATGGAAGGCAAAAATGATGCATATTGAGTTCCCAGACTCCTGTGATTTCATTTCTGGTTAGTACACATAATTCTAGTGTCTCCAGCCTCAGGCAGACTACCTCCTTCAAGGGTCTGTGGAGCAGTTATTGCATGTCTTATTTTTCTCGCATCAAAGTAATTACCAGATTGGTTTAAAGCAATCCATTCCAGAAAATCTGCTTTCCTTGTCATTGTGAACAGTTTCAAACACTTGAGAATTAGCAAAAGGTCTACTTCCTCTAGAAAAATCAGATCAGCTTAGATTCTGAAATATAGTACCTACTCATACACTCTCTATTATGTATTTAAGGAATGAATTTTACTATTTCCTGAGTACTCTTGATTCACAAGCATCTCTGATCAATTTTTTCAGGTTTTTCTAAGTTCTGGAAGTTCTGGATATCTGAATATCTTGCTTGCAGATATAATTCCGCTTCCTGTGAGAAAGTAATTATTGTGATACCATATCCTCCCATTTTGCCATTAGTATATTTAATTGGAAACTATATCAGCCCAAATATCTTCCCTTACTTTTTTTCTTGTCCTTTAGTGCTTATCATGGAGGTATTTATAAAGTAGGTGTTTATATTATTCATTCATGTTTGATGGAAAATATCTCAATCTTTTTTAGAGATTGTTCTCACGAAATTTTTTTCCAAAGCAATGATTACTATCATGACCAGATAGTTTCTATGTTTGTAACCTTGCACATATTGAGACAGTGAAGAACATCACACAGTATTTGTTGTGAAGAGGAAGCCCTGGTTTAAATAACAGGTATAATATTCTATGGTCATAATGCCCCTTGTTTTGTTCCTCAGACCTCATAATGTTGTGTTGACATTTTAAATACTATTACACATCGAGAAACCATTTTCAGTAAAATCTTCATTGAACAGAATCTTTTCTTTTTTTACTTTTCTGAGACAATAAAGCTCTTTTACAAGCCTAAAGTGATTGTTTTATCTTACATCTGATAATGGGGTTTGTTTGTTTGGCATTCACTATTCAAAAAGAGCCTTCCAGATCTTTTTGCATTAGAATGTCTTATCTGTTGTTTAGTATTGGTACTTTGGATTTTGCAGTTCTACAGGCAAGACTAGCTAATGGAAGACTACTGCAAGTCACAGGGACAGGACTTAACTTTCTCTGAGACCATTTTAGAGGTTGCGCCTGGCTCTCAGCGGCCACGTGATGGAGGTTTGCCGTCTGGCTGTCCCGCTTGTGGCCGCAGGGCAGACACACGAGTGGCCACTCTGCTCAGTCTCTGCTGAGACTGTTGCGGGTGGTGGTGATTGCTGCGGCGTGGGTAGCACAGCAGAGGCACAGAGCATGAGGAAACCGAGGCAGAGGAATAAGGGAAGGACATTTGTCTGAGTCTCCAAGAATTTAATCCCAAAGGGGAGAATTCCCGAAGAGGGGGGCAGAGCAAGTGACGAACCTGAACCTGAAGGGGCTACTTTTAAAGGATAGGGGGAACACAGGGAGGACAAAACCTTTGACCAATAGGAGGGCATTAGGGGTGGGGTGCAGGGTAAGGGCTCCCCTATAGAAGCCAACACAGGGAGGGAGCAAACCTTACAATCCAATTCTGCTTCGAGGAAGGGATGAAAGACAGGGAACACTCCAGAACTCCAGAGTGTGCTATCTTTGACAGACAGGGGTGAGACAAGGGAACAAGGGAGGTATACAGGTGGATTGACATATATTTTGGTGGGGAAAACTGTAGTAAACAACTCAGGACTGCACCATTAGGGAAGCCAAATGGGGTACATAGAATGAACCATTACAAACTTATAACAAGGAATATTAAAACATACTACAGAAGAACAAACTAAAAAAACAGACTATCACAGAGGTAGGTTCTTTAAAGATGTGAGGCATCTCTCCTGTGTTAGACACCTAGGCCTCACAAAATGCCTGCTTCTTTCCAGTGGTTATAAACACTGTTTAGGATAATAACTCAGGTGAAATCCGTGTCAGATTCCAGATAGTAACAATATTTATTAAATGTCTGTTTCCCCTTTCTTCTGTTTTTTTTTTAGTTATAAATTAAAATTTCAAAACAATTTCAAAAATTTCATTGATTTTTTTGATCATGGCCTTCATGTACAGATTAACATGAATTTTTCTACTGTTCTGCCACTATTTCTATATTGGTGTCCTGGTTTTAGCTGGGATATGGTTAATTTTCTTTCTAATAGCTGATGCAATACAGTAGTTTTTTGCTTTATTATGAGAATAATGTTGATAAGTAGTGTTTGCCCAAAGTCAAGGACTTTTCAGTTTCTCATGCTTTAACAATGAAGAGGTGCCCAAAAAGCTGTGAGGGTTTGTAGCAGAGCTGAACTAGCCAAAGGGATATTCCATACCACAGAACATCTTGTTCAGTGTATAAACTGTGGAGGAGATGGCTGGAAGGGGACATTTGCTACTCTGGAATGGGCTGGGCATTGCACAGTGGATCGTGAGAAATTGTATTGTGCAGCACTTATTCTTGGGTTCTCTTATTCTTTCTGTTACTTTAGAATGATGAAGATGATAATGATGATGATTATGTTTTACTTCATTTCAAAATTTAAACTGTTCTTATCCCAGACAACAGGTTTTGCCAATTTAATTGTGATTGTCCTTCCCTTTCCACTGTGGTGTGGGTGTGAGCAAGGGGCTGTACAATACTTATTTTCCATCTGGAGATAAACCATGACAGAACTTTCTGTCCTCAAGGTGGGGCATGACAGGTTGCTCAAACCAGCATGGTCCTGTTGCTAAGTCTTCTGAAAGTGTTTCAGGTCTTGTTTAGGGTTAATCTATTTAAGAGTACTACACAGAATCTCCCACGAGGCTGGATAGTTGCAAGGTATGTGGAATGTACAGGCAAGTGCCTAGGACACTCATTATCCTGCTCTGATTTTTTTAGTAATAAAATCAGTTAACATCCTCAAGTTCAGTCTGTTTTGCCCTTGACAGTGAGTGATACCTCCTGGCCCTTAACTCATGAACCTTTCTTTGTATTTTCTGTCCTCTGTCCAGTTGCAGAGATAGAGAGGCTTTGGTGGGTACCTGGCATCCAGAGTACCAGGGAGAATCCCAGTGCCTCTAATAGAACATTCATCATAGACTCTGAGGACATTCCAGTTCTCTTCTGTGTATTCCATTGACAACAGCAACAATGTTGCATGTGCAGCTATGCAAATTGGTACTGGCAAAGTCTTTCAATTTTATTTCCAAAGCCTATTTGTTTTTGAATACCATCACTGAACCTTATGCCTCTAATCTCATTGTCTTCAGTCAATAGGAAACCTGTGTTATTGTGTTTTCCAAGATAACTCATCATTATGACTCTTTTTACGTGGGATTTGAGTGCCATTCCACAAGCCTGTGGGTTTTAAGTAGAGACACAAGGAATTATAGTACACAGTACACGTACCTGATTCATATAATTTTCACTAAAAACACCTTTGAGGGATCCTCAAAGTTCATATTATATATTTGAGTAGTTAATTTTGCTACAGTTTTTTTATATTTTAAAAATCTGGTATTCAGAATCTTAGAGATTTAGTCACCTAACACTCTAACAATTAATGTTTGAAAATCACCTTGTAAAGTCACAGTTTCTACAAGCTGCAACTTCCCAATAAATAATAAGTTCTCTCATATATTTGTATCATGAGAAAGCTGCTTTCTGTTGGCTGTTTTGGAAAATTTTTTGTGTCCTCAAGAATCTGCATCAGATTCTGTACCCATTTTTCCAGGAACTATCCCAGTATTACTTAATATCCAGTTTCTGTGACTGAGGCTTCTGCCACTCTTCAGAACATGCATATCCTTAAAAGGTAATGTGATCCCTCAGTAATTGACATTTGTTTTTCCCAAGTTTCAACCATTACTCCTTAAAAAG
This sequence comes from Vidua macroura, assembly GCF_024509145.1. Classification (NCBI taxonomy): domain Eukaryota; kingdom Metazoa; phylum Chordata; class Aves; order Passeriformes; family Viduidae; genus Vidua; species Vidua macroura. Next base: position 47,574,868 of record NC_071572.1, on the reverse strand, counting down.
CTTTAGAAGCTTTTCCGCTCTTGCCAGATGTTCTTCCAATGTTGTATGGAAATGAATGAAGTCATCTGAATATGTGATGATGTCTTAAAGTCTCAAATGTAGCTTAGATCATTTAGAGCCTTCTGAAAAGTCCCTCATGCATTCACAGTTTGAAAGTCATTCTAGAGGACTGAATAATTGACAGGGTATCATAAATGTGGGATTTTTTCTCCTTAATATTCACTTAGTGTTTTGGGGTGTTTTTTTGTTGTTGTTGTTTTTTCCCTTTTCTGATTTGATGGTATACAGATTATCAGTCAAAACCAGTAAACTATTTTGCTCTTGATATGGGGTTTGGCATGGAAAGAACTCATTAGCTATCCTGCCCTGTCTATGCATTCTGTTTTTCTATATCAGTATTTCAGATCATTGGGGATTTTATTTATAATTGCAACTAGGCATTTTCATATGAAAATAAGTTAACATAAATATCCTGCAGCAATGTAATTTAATCTTTCTCAGTGCTATCTGATACATTAAAATAATTAAATTTCCACATCCTCGGTGCAATTACAGGTACTGAAATCTTTGACCTGTTGGGAGCTATGAAATGCCTGTGAATACTGTACAATTAAAAATATTTCAATTAGCTTCTTCACTATCAAATAGTTCCTAATGTGTTCAATCTAATACAGCAAATAACAGCTGATATTCTTCAAGTATGTTTTGCTTCCACACTTGAAGCTGCTTGTTAATCTGGGGAGCCACAGCAAGGAACTTACCCCACCAGGATTCTCACATGAAGTATTTTCACACGGGGTAGTTCATACCTTGCCAATGAACACTGACACTCCTCACTAGGGAAATCATACAGAACTTACTGTCAGCAAAGCATGATTTGGTTTTCTTCAGCCAACACCTTCCATAGCACAAAGTCTATCAAAGAAACAAAACATCTAATTATCTCCACAATTCACAGGTCTTGACTCATGTAAAGATGCTCCTGCCCTCTTGAAGCTGCTTTCATTTACTGCAGCATCGATAAAAACAGTAGGATTTCAGGGGCAGATGCATATGTAAACTACATAATGTTGATCTGAGAACTGCATCTCAACAAGTCTCTTACTGAGATGTAGACTATTCTACAGATGTGAAAGTAGTAATAGAAAAAGAAAATTGGCTCAGTTTCACTCAGAAATGTATCAAATTTATTGGAAAACTGAAGGTAACATCCAGGCAATCATGGACAGAACCTAAATTAATTTCAACTCTGGGTCCCTTCCTCCTCACTCTTTCAATAAAAGACAATAAAGCATCAGTCAAAAAAGAAGTCATTGTGTCACATTGTGTCGCTAAAATAGCAGGACACAAGTCCTTAAGGAGATATTAATAAGTGTTAATAAAAACCTCGCATAACGCAATACTCTGAAGCAAGGGTGACCCTCATTGATATATTTTTATAATTCAATTGTTAATAATAGTATTACATGTACTTTTTCAAATAGGTACAAATCCTTTATTGCTTTATCTGATATGGAATCCTAAGTTGTGTTAGATATAACAGGTTTACTAAATCACCCATATACACTTAACCTGGTAGAGCATACAGAAAGGAAATGACACATTAGACACAGCTGTTAATTAGTCTCTATGGTGTCTATTTTTGGTCATATTATTATTACTGAGATTTTACAAATGTTACTCTTCATTAACTCATTCCAGTGTTTTTGTGGGTTCTAGAATTGGTCTGACTTTTTAAATATTAGCATTTATTCCTTAGGATCCCAAGAACATCAGTATCTGGAGATTGTTTTGTGGATACTTTAGTGTGAGAGTATAGATCCTTCAGCTATTACCAGCTGACAATAAACCAAGTTGTCAAATAGTCTGTGAGTTATTTTGGCAGGGGGGTTAAGGTCAGATAACCTTTAAGGTCCCTTCCAACCCAAAACATTCTATGATTCTACAATTTACTTACTTACTTAATTGCTTGTTTGTAACTTACTTTTGGCCATAATCCTTTTTTTAGTTTCATTCTTCAGCCCTTATGCTTTTTCTTTGCACTCACCCTTAGATGCATTAAATAATTAAAAGGGTTCGTGGTGCAGCTCTATTTGCTTTCTGCTTTGTTTTGCACCTGTTCCCAAGATTGTGACAGTTTTAGCTGTGCCTTTAAAATTTCCTGCTTTAGCAATTTTGAAAAAATTACATAACCAGAAATCTCTAAATTATGGAGTTCAATGCAGTACTAACTGGTATCCAAATGGTTGAAATAGGCATTCCTCAGGCTTCTGAGGGTGTATTTCCAGAACAAATTATTTGATTACATCTACATCTACATTTGGGAATTTTAACAAGCATTCATTTACAGAAGAATGCAGTTTTAGAGCAAAGTTCTTCTCTTGGAGGAGGATATATCAGAATATCAGGAAGATAGTCTGTCTTTCCTGTGAATCATTCCCACATCTGCCTTTACCCTTCTCTGAAATACCTTTTTTTATTGTCTAGCTACTTTGATGTAGAGCTTAGAGAGCTTGTAGGACATTGTTTTCCCATGCCAAAACTTTCTGAATAGTGAAATGCAAAGCTTTTTGAAATATTTGAGATCTGCTACAGTGCTCAAGTCAAATAATACTGCGTAAGTGCATATTTCCTTAAGGAGAATTTCATATGATTCACAAAATTTTGGAAAATAATTAGTTAGATTGAATCCTTTTTATCTAAGGTGTGATATTGATGGTGGTGTATAATAGTGTAAAATCTTGAAGTTATACATAAAATACTTCTTAAGACTAAGAAATTGGCAACATTTTAAATGAGGTCATTGAAAGGAACATATCCTCATGCACATCTCTTCAATTACCATAGACTTCCAATGTACAGAGAATGTATCTGTTTGATTAAAATTTAGGAAGGGATATCAATAAGGGAAAGTATTTAATATGGTCAACAGAGGGTTCTTGGGGCCAAATGAAGTAGTAACAGGATTTGTTGTAATAAGATTGCCACTGTGAATCTGGCATGCAGGTGTATGTGAGACCATCCAGTCCCAGGCAGAATGACGATCTAAATTCTGACTTGTTATGTAATGCCTGAAATTTGACAGAATCTTGTTTATATCAGCAAATGAGAAATTAAGATATCTTTTACTCTGCCATTCAGTTGTCTATCTCATCAAATATGATTTTTCAGGCTTTAATAAGTATTTTCAGACAAAATTTAAATCTCTCACAAGCTACTTTGTCAGCACTGCAATATTAGGTATGCAGAGAATCACACTTTCTAGATGACCTCCTGATTAGTACATAGTTGTCTTTTTTCTTATTTCAACAAATTTTTTGCATATGGTTCTCATTGCTTAAGGAAACACACTTCTTCATATGACTTATTCATCACCATACTACATAGGCTTTCCTAAGCCAATTTTCTCACTTTTTAAATAAAATACGAAGTAAAACCCACCAAAAAATTAAAAAAAAAAAAATCAAATGTAAATATTTGTACAAATAAGGTCATTTGACTTTGGACTGAGGCAAAAGAGAAGAACAGAAAACATATACATAACTGGCTCTGCTCTCATAGCACTAATCTTCAGAAGAGGGACCAAACAAACAGCTGGGGACCTTTATTCCATAAACTACATTCACAGAAATGTTTGTGTCTATGTTGACAAGGTTTCAGAATATATTCAGACTACTTCAGCTGATTCAGTTACTGCTGTTTATCAAATTATGTCTTGTGAATTGAGCCAAGGTTAATTAACAGATATGTACCTTCTTTCATGGATCTGCAAATGAAATGAGATACTTTTTTAAAGTGATGTTAAGTACATTAACCATTTTTTAAGGTTACAAGTCATAAGTAAGCTGGTCAATTGACAAATAATAACATGTTAGACTGCAAAAAAGTATAATGATTGCAATCATGTGAGCATATATTTAAAGTAATAAAATAGAAATTAAGATTAAGAAATTAGGCAGAAACTGAACCAACAAAGCTTCAATTTTTAAAAGTAGAACCGACAGCACAAGCATCTGGGATTAGCTTAGCAAATTACTATGTCATTGTAGCTGGAACAATTGCAAATGCAAAAGCAAGTTATTCAGACATAGAAGCGATGGAAAACTAGGTCATGTTGCACTGCCAGTTTTTAGTCTATAATTACGGATATGAAGAATAACTGTACTCTGGTATAGATATGCATCATCTTTGTTTAAGAAAACTTGTCTTGTTTTTACTAAAATGATTTATGATTTCTTTTGGCATATGCAAACAATAAAGAGAACTTATCTTTCATATTTATGATGTCATCAGAATTATTTTGGCTATGATGACTTTGGAGTACTTGGGCAGGCTTATCAGTTCCAGGCCTGGCGATAGCACCATTAGGACCTTTATCAGAAAGAAGACATTGAGGGCAACAAACAACCTGTAGTGCATTATTGTTTGTATGCAAAAGGAGCTTTCTCTTGTTCTCTAGTGTCAGGATTTATATATTCAAGCAGAGGATGGATGAAAGACACTCACTGCAGAGCACACTGTATCACATCCCAAGAGGTAAATCTAGATGCAGCTACTTCTTTTTCATTGAAATAAATAAATTTTCTTTTAGCACGTACAAGAAATGTAGTGTTTTACTAAGTTGCTTATACTGAGACAACTACTACTTTATGAGAGACTTTAGCACATGGATCCAGCTTCCACTTTAGAGGGGAGTGGGTTTCTGTGTGTTCTTTGCTATATTTGCAAGGTCCATGCAGAAGTCTTGGATATTATCCCTACTATGCCAGCCAAAACCAGTATAGATACCTGGACCTTTGCAAGTGGCACTGAATGTATTATGTGTAACTCACTGAATTAAGCCCATGATGTTTTTTCCTTATCTGAAATTAGACAGGAGAAGACAGTACTTTTTCTTCAAACACTTTAGGAAGATGATTCAGGTTCTAAGTGTAGATACAGTAGTATCTTTGCCTGTGTAGTCTGGAATGTCTAGTTTACACTGTGATCAAAATACAAATGTATTTAAAGAAGCCAGTAGAGGCTGGAGAAATATTTGGGTCACCCTAACAAAGACACCTAGATGTTTTCAACTGGAAAGCTATCTGCCTCTAAATTACTGTATTAGCTATGTGCCTATTGAGTTGATACATATACATGATGTGTAACAGATGTCTTCAGACTGTCACTGAATCCTGCTTAGATTATCCTAGACTCGGGTGCATGGAAAAGACAGAAACAACAAGAAACAGAAGTGTGTTTAATTAATGGATCACTATACTACAACCTATCTTTCTACTATAAATAATGCATGAATATTTCAGAAATTTGGTTGTAACAGAAGGTTTGAGTGAAACTGCTATTGTTATTAGAAAATTGTAAGATACTGGACCAACATTGCATATCTTCAGAGTTTTACCCTTTCCCAAAGTCCTCAAAAAACATTTCCTTTACTGCCATATTCTGAATGCAAGACAGAAATTTCTACCAGGGTAAAGTCTATCACGAAACAGAAATTAGTCTCAATCCTTACAGACATCTCAAAACACTGATGACATTACTGCCCACCCACCCACCCAAACAAAATCTCTGCTGTATTGTATAATAATAGTTTATAAATAAAAGACTACAGCACATATAGTATGAATGATTAGTTTTTGCTAAATTTAAAAAAGAAACCACAGTGACATACTGCTTTAAAATCTATAGCCAGTTGATTTTAGTCTGTAAAACAAGAAAGAGGTCATATTTGCTCTGCCATATTTATTTATCCCATGTTTTTTACTTTATTATAACTTTATTAAAATTTTATAGTTCTCTCTTCTTGGTGTTTTTGTTTGGGATTTAAAAGAAAAATATTATATCCACAAATAAGTAGTAAGTGCATAAAAATATTATTTATTTTAGTAAATTTCAATCACATAGAGCTCAAGAAATTTGAAATATATTTATATGTAAATGAACAAAATAAAAATACCAGATAATGTTACGTATACTTCTATCAGAGACAGGATTGTAGTTTAAATTCTTCATATAGTGAAAATTATTCTTGCTGAATAAATACCTTACCTAAAATAGCAGCAAATCAAAACCACATTTGATGTTTTTTCTTGTTAGCTTAAATATGTATGTTAAAACTATTTAGGGATGTCTACGTTATAGGAGGGAAAGGGAACCCCCTAGTGCATGAAGTAAGAATTAAACATGGATATTACCTGAAGCTGGTTCCATCAAAGGTGAGCAAGGGTGACATTCAAACTAGATTTTGTACATAAAGAAATTAAATACTTTGAATATACCTTAGTTCTGAGACAAGCTTAAAATATCAAGATTTAAAAAATTAACAGTGATTAATTCTATCTCTCCTTGTGAATCAGTAATACAATGTATTTGATTTTATTATCTATTAGAAATTGTCATCAAGTTTAAAAATGTTATTTATTGGATCCATAATTTGGATTCATTATATGAACTCTAATGACATAAAAACTAGTGGAGAATGATAACTTTTGTTCTCTTGAAAGTATTTTATGTTAATCATATCTAGAAGTCACAATTTTGATATTTTTCCCTGTTTGAGTTCTCTGTGAACCCTTACCTTTGCATGTTCACCCTAGCACGTCTGTATTTCAACTGTTTCTTTCATTCCTCATGCTCTTTGATGGCTTTAGTAATACTTTTCTGCTTTTGCCTGGTCTTTCTTCTTTCTGATAAACATTCAACTATAGAAGTAGTATTGATGTACCAACATCCTTTACCTAATGGCTTGTTTAAATAATCAAACACATATATGCCCTCATAAAAGAGTGGAGATTTCTGGTTTGGCAGCTGATGTTTGTTCTTATTTTGCTTTAAATATGGACAGCTATGTAAATATGGTGAAGAGAAAACCACATTCCAGCACTAAAGACTCAGGTATCTTTAATAAAGATTTCCTGTGGGGAAGAGCCTCTTCGGAAAGCTGTATAAAGCATGTCTGAGGTAACTTGACTTGTTCAGCCTGGAGAAGAGGAAACTGAGGGAGACCTCATTGCAGTCTGCAAATTCCTTCTGAGGGGAAGAGGAGGGGAAGGCATTGATCTCTTCTCTCTGGTGCCCAGTGCCAGGACCTGAGGGAATGGCCTGAAGCTGTGTTAGGGTAGGTTTAGTTTGGATGTTAGAAAAAGGCTCTTCACCCAGAGAGTGGTTGGACAATGGAACAGGATCCTCAGGGAAGTGGTCATAGCACCAGCCTGAGAGAATTCAAGTGTTTGGACAATGCTCTCAGGCACATGGTGTGCCTCTTGGGGTTATCCTGTGCAGGACCAGGAGCTGGACTCTGATGACCCTGATGGGTCCGGTCCCTTACAACACAGGCTCTTCTTATTCTATGATTCTGTGATTCTTTTATACTACTTTGTATCACCTTTTAACTCCATTTTTATTGAGGTATTTACTGACTTTAATGATGTTTTCTCTGGTTCCAACAATGTTTGTGAGATCTAAATTAGCTTCTGTGTTTCTATCAGTTATAAACACGAGGCAAAACCAAAGATAACATAATCTCTTCTGTTTTCCGAGGGTGTAGCTACATTCTGCTTGCTTCCCATATTGCTAAAAGGACATTTGAAAGGTTGTCTTGTCTACCATTTGAAATGGTAATCTTCTTCACAACCTACCTCATTGTTTTGAATTTTATGTCATTCATAAACTCAGGTTAACAGACTTCCACCAGTTAGCCTATTCTGTCCTCAAACTTCTCAAAGTCCAGAAAGACTGAGAGCAAATATAGCTGCTGCCATATTTTATTGTTTGGCCAGCTGAGAATAATGTATCCTTTCTCATTAAATTCACTCCACCCTTTGGCTGCTCCCTGTCAAGGGACAAGCTGAAAAGAATCTGAAATAAATTTTTATGCTTGATCATCAGTTTGGGAAATAGAACTAGGAGCGAATTTTAGAAATAAGTCTCCTGTCCATGAGCAGTTAGAGAAAAAACATAGTACAGCAAAGAGGAGAGGTGAAATAGAGAGCAGAACTACTTATGGCCAACAGCCAGAAAAATCGAGTGGTGAAGAAGGACAGCCAGGAAGCTGAAAAACTTAGAGGAAAGCTTGAGCATCCAGCCAGGAGCCATGAGTTAAATTCTTGTGGGAAAGCTTGTCTGAGGGATCTTAGCACTCCTAGCCCAACAAGAAGGAAAGACAGGTGCAGAACACTGAACCTCATAAGTCATTTTGTAACCACAGTCCAAAGAAAATAAAAACCTCATTAGTATTGGAAAAACTGACTTTCACTCGCTCACTTGACCAAATTAAGTACTCATACCAAAAGTATCAAGCTGTACTGGTAAAATGTATTGCATAACCTCATTCTGTGTCAAGTCTCAATTGGTGTAAACTTTGAAAACTCCATCAACTCTAATGAATTTATATTTATATAAGCTAGCTGAAATTCTGGCTCTCAAAATACAAAATTAATCTTGCATGAACAAGCACATATGAACAACCACTTGCAGAGTGCTGTGTCAATGTTTAGTATGGATTACAAAAGCTAATCATTAAAGGTGCAAACTAATACCTACTTCTTAGTAACAGACTCTCAAGCTCTGACAGTGCCAGAGTGCTAGCAATATGGAAAAGTTTTAGATATTATTGGCATGTATTTTCAATCTAAATCAATGCTTAGCAGCCAGAGAGTGTGGTATTAATACCACAGATATTCAGGGACTTGATTAATTTATCTAGTCATAGGCATTTGGAACTCCTTTGGGAATCTGCCTGGTTTCAAGCTGCCACTTCAGAACGGCCGAAATCTCTTTGAGAGCCTATGATATATATAGAGTTGTGTGTCATCCTCCCACAAATGTCTCAAACTACCTCAGATGTCTCAAATGCGATATCTCAGATTACAATAGATGCTTACGTTTAGCTAATCAAATCAGGCCTCTGTTGCCTAGACTGCCAATGTCTATGTTTGAGCTAGATTTTACACCTTCTTTGTAGTCATTAAAGATAAATTCACACCTTTACTTCCAAAAAACATTGGAATGTAAATGTTCTCTTCAAGATGACTGCATCCAAGAAAAGCTTGTTCATTTTCCACTAAAAAAGAAACCGGAAGTAGTCATCTTAGATTATATATAAATTTACATTTTATGGCATATTGCCATCTAGCGCCATAATATTGCTCCCAGAGGAACTTGTGTCTTCCTCTTTCCCTGCTGTCTTGTTTGTCATGATAAAGGATTTATGCCACCCATAAAACCACTAGTACCAATACCAGCTACCACAGGCCCACCTGGCCTGAAATAAAGTGCCATTTTCTCCTTTGTCTGTCAAATAATTGACCCTGTGAGACAGCTATTATCTTTGCTAGGAAAGCCTGGGGGATTGCAGTGTAGTTCCATATAGGATATGGCCTTACAGGGAAAATATTTTGCTTTGTTTCTCATTACAGCTGGACAATGTACTTATTGCAGTAACCTTCTTCCACAGAGGAACGTAAAAGGTTTTATTCACCTCACTGTTTAATAAATTAGCTTTCTGAGGTACAAACAGAGGGTACCAGCAACTTAAGCTGTTTGCCACAGAATACATTTGCTGCTTTTCTTAATAATGCTTTTAAATGAACATCTGGAAACCTTCTGAGACTATTGACTGATTTTGTCTTCCAGGCTCTTAATACAGATAACTCCAATATTTTCAACCTTGGAAGAATCAGCTTAATTTCTTCAAAAGAAGATAAAGAAAAGATGAAGCTGAAAATTATTATAATTTTTATTAACTTGTCTATACATAAAAAAATAAACTGTAATGGAATCTTGATATTTAATGATATGAGAATAAATAAATATGCATGTATGTGTGCACATATATGCATGTACACATATATAAGGTACACCACTGAATTCAGTGGAAAACAGCTGCTGAAGAACTTTGTAAGGGTGTATGCTTGTAGACAGATGGGCATCCTTACCTGTTAATAAAGCCAGAAGTTTTTTCCACCTATGCTTCTTAAAAAAAAACTTAGTTGAATTACATATAGAACAAACAATGTAAAAGACCACAACAAAAAGAATCTTCACATATTTGTGTAGTGTGTGAATTACACATAAAAAGTTGTCTTCTACATTTTTATTCATGTACAAATGGGAACATATCAATGGGACTGTTTTCATACAATAAAATGGGTTATGATTTTCTAATTTCTTCCATTTTTTCTTAGCAGAATAGCTAATAAAATTTGTTGCCATCTTCAAGGTATTTAATTTACTAGTAAATTAAATACAGATGATTGTTCCTGATAAAAAGTACTTGTTGCCAAACTATAAAATGTTGACAGTCTCCAAATACAAAGACTATAGAGACTTAAGACATCTAGGTTTTATTCTTAGCATGATAGTACACCATATGTGTACCACTGCATCAAATCTATCAAATCACTTATTCAGAGTCAGGAAGTCCTGAGTGAACATTCTCTTCCTAGTTCCGTTTATTTTGGATGAGATAAGGTTAATTTTCTTCCTAGCAGCTTCACATGGTGCTATGTTTTGGATTTGGGACTGTAACAGTGTCAATAACACAGGGTTGTTTTAGTCATTGCTAAGCAGTGCTTACACAGAGTAAAGGCCATTTCTGCTCCTCACCACACCCCATCCCACCACTAAGTTAGGGGTTCCCTCGGGACATCTAACCTTGACTGACCAAAGGGATATTTCACACCATCTGACATCACACTTAGTGATAGAAGCTTGGGAAAGGAAAAGGACAGCAGGATGTTCCGTTATGGGATTTTTCTTCCAAAGTCACCATTATACATACATCCCCTGCTTTCCTGGGGATGGCTGAACACTTGAGTGAATTCCTTGTTTTGCTTTGCCTGTGTGCATTGCTTTTGCTTTACCTATTAGACTGCATTGATTTCAACCCACAAGTTTCCTTAGTTTAACCCTTCCAATTCTCTCCCCCATTTCACTTCTGGGGAATGAGCAAGTGGCTGTGTGGGGCTTGAGCAAGTGGCTGTGTGGAGTTGAGTTACTGGCTGGAGTTAAACCAAGGCATCTATAAAGATCAAGCATTGTTTGGTTTTCAATTAGATTTCCTATATATGGTAAACATAACATTTTATTAGAAAAATTTTAGAGACCTCACTTTTATGTACAAGTAGTCAAAGTTTAAATGATGTTTAAGTTCAGGAGCTAAACAACGAGAGCCAAATGTAATGTTGAGTAGGTGTTTTCTAAATGGAGATCTTCCATTCTAAAGTTTAAAGGAAGAAAGTGTATTTTGGAATATCACACCAGAGAACAATGTCAAAATTAGGAGCATATAATCATTGAAGGATGAAAGAGAAAGGCAGGGAGAGATTTTGGTTCTTGGTACAATAGAATTTTAATATTGTCAAGTTTGAGGATTTTTTTAAAATAATTCTTAGTCTTCAAAACATTGCAAAAGTAAGTTTTCTTCATGTATTTATGTGAACTGACATTCTACACACAGGTTACCAGCTCTCAGTAAAAGAAACTCAAAAAACAATAGATAAAAGACAACTCAGATGGTGTTGGAATAAGAATTAGCCCAGCTTTCATTAATATTATGTTAGAATAATGATGGTTCATAAACTAGAGACCTTCAAAATAATGAAATTATCTAATAAAGAAACTTAAACTAAGTCAATGTTTATTTCAATTTCCATATGCCGATATTTCCATTGGGGGGAGCAGAAAATGGCTCTGAGATTATATTTTATTGCTTGTTTAATGGCGCCATAAAATTTGGCAGGGAAAATGTCACTAGTAACTCATGCTTGCAATTATTTTATTATTTTAGAATTATTTAATGAAATAGAGATCAATTTAATTAAACCTGTAAAGCCAAAGCACTATGGAAAGAATTTCAAAAGTGGGAACCTCCAATTAAACTCATTCATTTTTTTTGTGCCCACACACTTGTAAACTAATTTGCTAGTGCTACACTGAAAAGCTACAGCTTTTGAAAATCTTGACTTAAAAACTTAAGCCTAGACTCCATGTGAACAGATATTACCTGAATGACTAGATCTTTAAGTGGGAACACAGATATCTACCAGAAATCACAGGAATCTATGCCAGAAGTATGAACTTTTTGTCTGTACTACCTCTCCAGTAGCTGGAAGGTGACTGCCTAGTCAAAAACTGCTGGATTTGTGACTATATATATATATATATATATATATATGTCAAAATCCTAACTTTGTAAGGCAAAGTTTGTGAATTATATAAACGATTAATAAGAAAAGCAACATTTATTAAAATTCTAATTGTTTATGCCTTTTAAAATGTAAGATAAAAAAGATAAAGCAGGATAAAGTATTTCAAGTGTTGAGTACCCATGTGCTGCTTCGTGCTGAATAGAGATTTAACTCTTTATTCAATACCTTTATTTATTAATGCATTCTTATAAAGATGAGGACACTGCATTAGGAACAAGATTCAGGCTGTCAGAGATACTAAAGTCAAGTCATCATCTAAGCCATGTTAGGAGAGCTCATATATAGAAGCTGAGTGCCTCTGTGAGAGATAAGGCCTTTGGAAATCTCTCTTAGTGTGAAATCAATTTCTCAGTCTCTCAAAAATATTAAAGGAGGAGATAGTAACTGAAATTGACATAGAAAATTGTTACTTGCAGATTGCATGCTTTTGTAAAATGCCCTGTTTTCTATATTTGCTCAGTTTTGCTGCAGGAGTCATCACTCCTGTTGCATGGGAAGCAATTGTTCTGAATGAGCAATTAAACTCCTAGGTAAAATGGAGTAAGATATTGGAAGTATGCTCATACTACCTTATTTTCCTTTTTTTTTTTCCTTATGTTTTTTTTTCCCTTTTATCTTGCTGTAGGCTACACATTCCTTAAAACAAGAAAAGTGAATACGTGAAAGGTGGGAGGCAGGTGAATCTAGTCAAACTTAAACTCATCTAATCAAATCATGTTCACTTTCCCCAAACAAAGGCTTCAATCACATGAAGAACCTTGAGGGAAGTCAGAGCATGAAACTTGTAATTCATAGCATTTTTCCACTTTAAAATTCAGTTTAAGAAACTTTCAGTTACCCTTTTCATAAAATGAAAAGAGGACCTATATTTGGATTAAATTTCACCTTTGGATTAAAATGGAAATAGTAGGTTTGTTTGTTTCTTTTTTGATACAATATGCATGAGGTTTCTCATCTGCTTGCTTGGAGTTCATTTTTGGTTTAGGTTTGGGGTTTTTTTTTAATGAAAAACTTTTTTTTTTTTTTTTTTTTTTTTTTTTTTTTTTTTTTTTTTTTGGTGCCATATATTTCAGTTTGCCATGTAATTCAAGAGTTTTGTTTTAGGGCTAACTCATAAACTGTTTTGAGCTTCTTGCTTTAATTCCAAGCAATACATTTGCAAACACAGAATTAGAACCCATCTAGCTAGAACTGATTTATTTTCCAGTGACTCTCATGGCTTCCAGGCTAAACATCTGTGTAGACTACACCCTATTCTAAAGAGTTCCTCTTCAGAAGCAATCATGTGGTGTTGAATTGACATGATCCACAGCCTCTGAAGCACCATTGCCAGAAGTGAAATCAGAACTCCACCCCACACTTCAGTGTTGTGCAAATGTAGTTTATATGGACACTGCAGGAGGCTAACTTGTGTCAATGTGTTTCATATAAATTCTAAAATGTTGATACATGGCTATTGCAGTGGAGGTCACAGCATGTTTTTTGGATAGGCTATTCTAAATAGTTGAGACATTTAAGTATGTATGAATGTGAATGAAATTCTAAATAATGAGCACTTCTGAAAAAATGTTGCCATTTCCAATCTCTTAGTGCTGGCCCATTTTTTAAGTTTCACTTTGAAAAAATAATCTAGTTTGCTTTTATATTTTTATTACTGTACAGATTGTATATAGAACTCTTTTCATCTGTGGATTTAAATAACGGGGTATACAGCACTTGGCAAAGTAAGTATCAGTCTCTTCATGCATAGCACCAGTGTTATCTCTGAATAAAATGGCAGAAACTGCATCTTCCAATGTTTCAAAAACAGAATAAAAACTGATATAAGCAAATGTTAAATATACGTGATCTCTCACGTATATTTAACATTTGATTCCCAGAAAACTGAATGATTATTTGTATTGTTGATGGAAGTGCTGAAAAGTATAACATCTGAAAGATTCTGTCTCAAAGAAAGGAATCCTTTGTTGTTCAAAATCTATGTGTCAGGGGTCCCTGAAAAGCATGCTGTCTGTCAATTACTCAAAGAACTGATTTGATGCACAAGTTATGGACCTATGTGAAATTGCAAAAGTTGTAAGGATAAATGCTGTAAAATAATAATAAACTACGTGGAAGGACAAGACTGCTATTCAGTCACATCTATCTATTCCACTTATTTATTAGCTGATTGGCGGAAAGAATCCTTTCCTCTGGTCCCTTAACTTCAGAAGGTACCAGTTAAAGGGTTAGAATCGTGAGCAGCAGGCAGGAAGAGCCAGAAGTAAATTAATGAAGTAGAGTCAAGAGAAGCAGAATAACTGAGAAAATATTAGGAAACAGGAACATATTGGAAAAAAACAGTAATTTGAACGTTTAATAGTTGTGAGGAAACTTGAGTGATATATGTCGACAAAGAGCTGTAAAAGAACTACTGTAACCCCTGTTATTTTCTTTTAACACAAACATTTCCTTATACACAATTAAAGTAGATTTGGGGGATTAAGAAATAAATGTCTCAGACCCTGTGGGAATAGAGTTGTTAAATCTAGTGTCTTGGCCACACTCCAGTTTGGATATTGCCCCATTTTTTAAAAAATTGCATATGGTAACTGTCTGTATTTCCTATTCTAAATTGACAAGTACCCTTGCTTTATTTTGTCAGACAGATGCTTATTCTTAAGTAGTTTGTAAGTCTTTGGTATAAAAGATGGTATATCCAAGGGTCTGGATCAAATAGATTGTTTGGAATTACCAAAAGGAAGATTTACATGGCAAAAGTTGTAAAGGTAAATTCTTTTCAGAGTTCCTGCTGTATAGTGTATGTAGAGAGTATATATAATATATTCCATGCATTTGAATGAGCTTCTGGCAGCAGGACTTCTATTTTGGTTCTCATTGCAATTGACAAAGTTCTCTTTGAGACAAGGCAAGGAATTCGGAGTCTTTTTCTTGAGTTAAAAGTTAGCATTTGCATATGTTCTGTTGTAAGAGTGGATTTTCATACAGCTACTTTCATCCACTCAACAGTATAAGAATTCTGAGTTTACATAACTTAATCCATTAAAAAAAAAGGCAAGAAAATAGGAAAAAAACCAATGCTGAGGCAGAAAACTGGCCTCCTTAAGTCTTTTCCTAAGCAGTGAGCTGGGTAATGAATTGTGATATCATCTTTACAATTCTCATTAATGAGAAATTAATCTTTCCCTTAGGAAATAAGACCTGCTAGATGTCATTAGTCAAAGCTTAAAGAATTGCTTGCCAGGACAAATACTGTCCTGGCTATACTTGCATAAGCACAGACATCTTGACTTCTGTGACTGCTTGGCCAGTGCAATAAAATATATTTATAATCTCAGTAACTAAAAGGGAGGAAATGGAGTAATAAAATAATTACCTCCTTTCTGTTTGTGTCCAAGACCCTTTTATAGTTTATTTCCTATATGTATTTAGCACAGTTTCCACTATGATGGTTTTCAGACTAATTATTCTTTTTCTTGGTCATATTTGCTTTTACTTTTCTGAAGAAGTGAAAAAATATCATCTTACCAAGAATGCTGTTAGAAACTCTACATTCATTGTAGCTTTTCTTCTTGCCTAATAGCTTTCTCTTCTGTTTCATTCCATCTAAGGTTGATGAGTGTTATAATGAATAGTTTTGAGGGTTATTGGGTGAAGGTAAAGTTCAGGCAGGTTGACTTCTGAATGACCCTCTGTGACAGTTCTAAATGGCAAAAATATTTCTAGTAAGGAACGCAGGCTTACAATGCCTTGCTTCTCTGTTTAGGAGGTTGGAGAGGGAGGAATGGTCTTTACTAGCTCAAACATTGTGCTGCCAAGCAACTTGCAGTTCACATACTAGTGGTTAATTTTAATAGACAGGTTGTTATATTTTTCTAAAAGAAATAAAATTAACATTTTCACAGCCTGAGGTAATATAAAAAAGAAGTCATGCAGTAACAGAACACTTCATTGATACAATATCAGGGGAAAAACAACTACATGATAGAAATGGATATACAGAAGTGAATGAATATACTTTGTGCTTATTAGAGATATTCTAAGACATTTTATCATACCAGTATTACATCATTTTATGGATTAGGTTTATTTAATGTTATAGAAGCATTGTTGCAGGCTGGGTTGGTTTAGTTAGGGATTTTAATAAATGTTAGTTAGGTTGGTTCTCTGTACCCCTATTTTTCCCCCACAATTGGTTTGCTCCAAGTTGTTTACCACGGGAGCTCTTACATGTCAATCTTGTAGCCACTCCCTGATTCTTCTTGAAAGTCCTATATCAATCACCCCACCTTTGCATTGCTATTTGTCCCAGAACATTGTACCCACCTCTGTTATGTTCCCATAGGTTGTTATAATCCATTTCACTCCCCTGTTGTCTGTCCCTGCTGGGCGAGGGGGGCTTCCACCCCTGTCCGCCCACCCCCTACTTTACCTAATGCTTTCTTTGTCCCATTGTCATTTTGCCTTGCACCGCGCTGGGAGCGGTCCCTCCGACCTTCGCTGCGACCACGTGTGGAATAAAAGCTCTCAGGCCCGCTTTTCTTCTCAGCTCTCCCATCCCTTCTCTTCCTCTCAGTGTGAAGCTACCAAAGCTGCGTTACCCACTCTGGAGTGCTCAGCACTAGCAGGGAGGCAAACACCATAGCCCTGGAGCGCCTGTTCACGTGGCGGCTACGGTCTCACAAAAGCAGTACTAGCCGGGGTTTTTCAACTGCTTGAGGCTGTAGCGGGTAAAAGCTGCAAAGCATTAGTTAGAATACCATTGCCCCTTGACACATGACTTCAGAAGGGCATGCAAATGCTA
Organism: Vidua macroura; assembly: GCF_024509145.1. Classification (NCBI taxonomy): domain Eukaryota; kingdom Metazoa; phylum Chordata; class Aves; order Passeriformes; family Viduidae; genus Vidua; species Vidua macroura. The sequence goes on along the minus strand of NC_071572.1, from coordinate 47,557,855 downwards.
ACACCTTCTGAGACTGTACGCAAATATTTTCTTTTGGCGCTTAAGATGTTGGCCTCTTTTTCATTGATGTAAGTGTCTAAGATAGAAAGGAATATTCCCACCTGATTGTATTAAACTGGGTGGAAGAATTAGATTCTTTGAGAACTGCATGTGAATATTGAAGCATCTGTGTTGATGTTATCCTAAATGAATTTTAGCAATTTCATTTAAGTATTGTTTCTAGTAATGAATGCAAAATATCAGGACCTATGTAATATGAAGAGAAATGCAGTGGAAGTATGGATAGAAGTGAGAATGCACTTCAAAAATATTTTAGCCAGAAAAATCCCAAATAGATTAAAAAAAAAAATATCATCAGAGGCAATTCAGTTTTTGAAAATATAGTGTTTTAAAAATATAAGTACTTTATGGTCTTGCTTTATGGCAGAGGTGGGGTTGTTTGCATGCCCTAAACAATTATTTTGATGCCTATGTATATATAAATTTATTTTAACTGTTTTTCTAAAAGGTGCAATGCCATTGCAGTTCTTTGATCCTAAACTTGACTCCAGTTTAGTATAGCTTTTGTCTGCAGACACTGTTTACTTATTAAATTGACAATGTACACAGACTATTTGCAGAGAGAAATAGAAGCACATGAAATCATCAAAATTGGCTCAGAATAACAACCTTTAACGTATTTTGCTGTATGAATTAACGAGTAATATTAGAGTATTTGTGGGAGCTGTGTAATTACCTGTTCCATTACCAGAAAACTGCAGCATTATCTGCATTGATGTGGGCAAGAGTGCACAGGCAATATAGCTAAGAAACACAAGCTATTTTTGTGATCTAAGTTACTGAGGAGGTGGTGCATGCAAGTCATAAAGAAACAATTGCCATGGCTTGTTTTCTCAGCCAACTGCATGCTGTTTGGCAAGTTAACAGGGGAGAATTACATGGGTTATATATAATGGAATGTCTGAACAGCTGCTGTGGTGAGAGCAGTCGACAGGTTTGTCAGCTTTTAGAGTAATTAGCCCAGCAGGAAATCCATTCCCAGGTGTCTAATGGAAAGAATCAAGTTTGGTAAGGCAATGACGGATAAGAAAATGAGTGGAGATGTGTACAAGCATCTCTATCTTTTTTATAGAACAACAAACACTTTCCTGAAATTTATGGGATTGAGATTTAAGAACAGAAATATTGTTTCAGTCCATTTATCCATCTAGATCCAAAGTCTGCCTCCAGAAGGCTCTGACTGATCATAAGCAGGTACTCAAGGAAGAATATGGACAGAGCAGGCATATGGCTTCATATTATGGCTTCATATTATGCTCTCAAATTCCAACTGATTTCAGCTCAGGGGTTTCTGGAGTCCCAGCTGACTTCTCTCCTTAATCACCCCAGTGCATGACTCTTCCAGGTGGCCATCCAAGCATCTCATGAACCTCATCAAATCTTTACAACCACAATGTCCTTTTGGCAAGGCCATAGCTCTGCTGCCCATTGCATAAAAAAATACTTGCCTTTCTTTGCTCCAAACTTGTACCCTCCTTGTTTCTACCAATCATCCCTTCTTCTTTCACTGCAAGAGCATAAGAACTATCAGCTCCTATGCCTTCTGTCTCTTATACACATAAGCATATTATTCCACCCATATTCACCCTTTTTCCGAACTATGTCTCTTCCATGATGACGTATCCCAACCTATTTGAATTTTACGCACACACAGAAGTAATTTCATACAGTTTTTATTTGCTTTGCCTTTCTTTGAAACTAGTTACTGAATGAAATTGGATAAGTGGAGTGATCACAATCTAATCTTTTCTTGCTTTATATTAACTAGCTTATATAGGCTATAATTGGTGAACCAAGAAATATATGGTGGATAATATTTTTGGTTATTAGTTACAGAGAAATTCAAGAAAATAAATGAATCCAAATGCCCTTGTTTTAGTTCAGTCCAAGTCAATGCACTGTATAGGGCCTATTTTTTTCATAGCACCACAGTGGTGAAGTAGTAATATCTTAAGTATTCATGTGTCTAAGTGCTGGAGAGGGACTTTCCCTTATATTTTGAATACATTATTAGCCCTTTTTGTAACACAAAATAAAACTACATAAATTTTTCACTAGAAGCTTTAAATGAAACATTATTTTAATGTCTTTTCATACTTGATTTTAATTTCAGTAAAACCGGTATATCTCTATATACCAATATATCTCCAATATATATCTCTATACCAAATACCATATAAAAGATGACTGTCATTGTAAATTCATTTTATAGCTGCCCTTAAACAGAATTTTTTGAGGTATTAGTATTGGCTTAACCACTAAAAATATCCTGAATGAACAAAAGTCCAGGTACCAGAACTAGTGAGTGTATTTTATGAGTTAACATTTAGACTATTTATTTATGGGTTAGTGTTATTGTAATTAATTTTTTATACTTCAGGTTTGGAAAAAAATTGTCAATAAATTCGTGGAGACATGTACAGAAATCTAAAAGCTGTAAACAGGACTGGATGGAATCAGTTTGCTGCAGTCATGGCTCAAAATAAATTAATTCTGGAGAAAACTGGCATCAAGTTGTCAGACCCTTATACATTAGACATTTATCCATTAGAAATCTAAATCAAGAAAGGAAGTTGTTAAGCAATACTGAACATTGCAAAACCTAACTTTCTGGTTCCTGTCCCACAGCCATATCCATGTTTAAAATTAGGTGCATAAGCTGCTTTTATAATGTCAAGTGGGAACTAGATACCTCAGAAACAGATCCAAAACAATCAACATCATAGAAAAACAGTTTTGGGCCACAGGCTGCAGACACCAGCATTAAACTAGAGGTTGCCTAACAGTCTATAAAGCATGCTTTCATACAAATGATGTCTCTATAATTTTGTATTGTGCCATCCACAATATCTAGTGTCTAGATCTCTAACTGCATTATGACATGTAAATTCACTCTATGTATCAAATCAGAAGTAAATGTACTGCTCAGTTTTTAAATAATGAGAAAAACACACATAGCCCTTAGCTAATTTTTTGTAGAAAATGGTACATCACTATAAGAAGTCTTGAAGTATTTATGAACAGAAAATAGGGATATTAAATAAGAACACATTTCTTTCTACTGTGTTGTTAGTCTATTTGAATATACATTGCTAAATATCCAGTGCAGAAATGAAGCATAAAGGTGTATATGACTCTATGTCATTATTCTAGCCTGACATTCCTGACAGAAAAGTAGGAAATGAAATGTCATTACATTCTGTGCATGAGAGGTACTTTAGGACCCTGGAGCCCTGATTTATTATATTCTTTGGGGATCTTTATTTTCTTACTAATTTTTCCATTAGCAACTCAGCAGCTTTTGGAGAAACTTTCTTGTGTTATGGCTGCATTGGTTGCTGCTTTACATGAAAAATATCCTCTTTTCTGTTACCACCTTATCCAGTTGTGCTAGGCAATGTTCAGCAAGCTGTATTTCATTTCTTTTTGCTTTATATTGTGCCATATTTTGCTCACACTTCATTCTCCTATTACATATCTAATATCTGTTTATTCAATAACCTTGGCATTGTCAGTCTTTGTGCCTCAGACACTCATAAAATGAATTCAAAGAATTATTTGACTTACAGTCTTGTATTTCAAGGCATAACACCAGGATCTGTTTCTTTAAAAATAGCTCCAATACAACTCCCTTAGCTTATTTGATGCTAAGGAATCTGGAAGATGCAATCTGTGAGGGTAAACTGGTTAAGAGATGCTTGGTGGAAATCAAGAAAAAAAGAAAGCCACTGCTTTGAAAGGAAGAAGAGACCAAATAGTGGGCAAGTGGAAAAGCTGACAGCTGACTGCAAAACAGCTAAAAATTTTCTGAAGGGGTGAGATTCTTGTTGATATGCTTCCTTTCCATTTGTCATGGGTTTAGATGAGTCTGGGAAGAAAATTACTAGGAATTGTGTCCCAGGCAATAGAGCAGCTAGGAAAACTTGGAGCAGGCTTTACAAAATTGCAATTACAAAAATTTGAAAAACCATGGAGATCCAGAAAGGGCTTACTGAGTGAGATATTTTTGGGAAAATCTTTGACATCTGAGTATGTATAACACTCAGAATTCTTCACAGAAATATGAAATATGTTTGAACATTTACCTCAGGGTACAATCCAAAAAGAGAAAATACTAATCCCATGGAGGTGCTACTGAACAGAACTAATGCACGATACCAGACATAAGAAAGACAAGGATGGCCTTTTGAATTTTAACTGAGGTTTTCTTTTCACTGAAAGGGAAAAGTTTTTACATAAAAAAAAAAAAAAAAAAAAAAAAAAAAAAAAAAAAAGACTGGTAAGTAAAATGCACCTGAAAGATATACGTGAAATCACTGAAACAGGCCATGATTAAAGATGAGGTATTTAAAATAAATGTTATGTGAGGATACAGTTCATTATATGATATCCACATGCCTTAGCTAGATGTGTCAGTGTTTGTCAGAAGTTTGGTGTCAGCTGGCCCATATTGTGGATACTGTGGGATTAGCAAGATTGTTTTATAAAATAAACAAAAATTATATGCATCTAACATTCTATTTCAAAGCACCGAGAATTTTCAAAAGCTTAATTTATTTTTTCAACTTCTTGGCAGAAGAAATGAAGACAGTAAAGAGCTATTTCTTGCGGCGGCTACCTGCCATGACCTCAAACAGTCAAGAAGCGCCAGCTAGCACTGCCTGTGTAAGGCTGGGTGGCCACCACGTGTGTGTGGGCACTCCAGGGTAATGGCGTCTGCCTCCCTGGTAATGCTGAGCGCTGTGACATGGGTAACGCAGCTTTGGCGGCTTCACACGTTGAGAGGAGACGAAGGGATGAGAGAAGGACACTTGTGAGCCCTAAGAACTTTTATTGCCCCATGTGTGGTTGGAACAAAATGCTCTCAGAGAGGATGCAGTGACAAAATGCCAGAGAACAAAGAACGACAACAGGTTAAGTAGGGGGTGGGCGGACAGGGGTGGAAACCTGGCTCACCCAGTGGGGACAAACGATAGAGAAATGACATCAACTATAACAACCAATGGTAACATAACAGAGGTGGGTACAGTGTTCTAGGACAAATAGAAGGGCTAAGGTGGGGTGATTTATACAGAACTTTCATGAAGAACCTGGGGGTGGTTACAAGATTGACACTCAACAGGGAGTGATAACCCCTGACTGACAGAACCAAACAAGGGGAAAACAGGGAGAGGTGAAAAGATTGACAGGTTACTGTGGATCTGAGTGGCAGGAACTTTCGGGGTAAACAACTTGGAGCAAACCACTGTGAGGGGAAAAACAGGGGAGTACAAGGAACAAATCTAACTAACATTAATAAAACCCCTAACTAAATCAACTCAACCTACAACAATTTATCTTACATGCAGACAGAATTTCAAATTTTTACTGAATCTAGACCTGGATGACCATTTGACAGACCATTTGAACATAAACAAACTTAAAACTCACAAACCCCAGACTCTATAGATGTGGCATATGTGGTCTTAAGATCAGCGCTCTGTGCCAGGAATTCACATATACTTGCAAGGATATTTTATAGCCCCAGTCTAAAAAGCATGCGAAGGCATTCAACATACCCAGAAGAGTGCAACAAAGCTGGTGAGCTGGAAGGCACTTCTATAAGTAGTAGTTGAGAACACAATGATTGTGTAGTTTGAAGAGAAGCAGACTAAGGGGTAGCCTCAATGCTTTCCACAGCTTCCAGAGAAGGGGAAGTGAATGGGAGGCACTCATCTCCTGGCATCTAATAATGGCAATGATTCAAAGCTACATCACAACTTGGCGTGATGAAACATTTCTTTACTGGGAGGGTGGTCACCATTAGAAAAAACCTTCTAGAGATGTAGTCAATGCCCCATGTCTATCAGTGTTTGAAATGCCTTTGGACAATGTCCTTAATAATATACTTTCCCTTTTGGACAACCCTGAAATGGCCAGACAGTTGGCCTATATGACCATTGCAGGTACCTTACAAATGAAATTATTTGTTCTGTTCTATTCTGTTCTGTGCTATTCTAATCTAATCTCTTCATACAGTTTGAGGATTTGTTCCAAACTTTCCATTTACCTTGTATCCATAAAGGTGGTCACACATGACCTTTAAAGAATTAAGTATGCTTTATTCTTTCTTTTTTGAAAGATAGAAGGTACGTGATGCAGTATCAAACCATTTCCCCTCCCCTGTCCAGCTGCAGAGAGTAATGACAGAGAGGCTTTAGTGGGTGCCTAGCACTCAGCCAGCATCAACCCCCTACACTTAGGTTTGGCCCAGAAGAGTAGGGCACAATTTCTGTGGCTAGGCATTACTTACATAGGATAGAGGCATGGTTAAGGGCAGCCTGCATCTGAGGGAGTTGCAAATTGTCCAAAATGAATAAATCTTAGACTTCTACTGAGTTTAGGTATCTGTTTGACAGAAATAAAATGTTTTCAGTTTTGGCTTTTAAGCCCTTTTCACTTCAGGAACTGCATCTGGTGCACTTGATAATTGTGTTCCTTAGAAAGATAATGATATAACTGAATTCAAAATGTTTTTGGCAAAATCCCTCACTGCATAACTTTAAGGAAACCTTGTGGTCATGAGATAAAAGTGAAGCTGAGTAGTTGTTTCAAAAGTAGAAAGTTAAGAGTTAAATAATCTTTATTTAACTTTAAGTTAAATAAACTTATCTTTCTCTGGGTGGGGCTTATAATGATATTTTTCCTCAGGAAACTTGATTTAGACCCCAGAATCCTGAAGTTTCTTTATTGTATAGTATGGAATATAAAACCTGGCGTTTTTATTGCCCCTAAATCACAGAGTCTGAAATTGCTAGATCTAGGTGGAAGGCATGACCCAAGGTAAGAAGAAGCACATTTAAGTATTCCCAACCCTGAGACAGACCAACCAGAAACCCAAGAAATACTTTCTATTGAAACTTGATTTGTATTTAATAGAGCTTTATGACAAAACTTGAAAGTAATTATTTTGGTTTAGTGCACACAGAGAAATTTTTTTTTGTTAGACTAGCAGTTTAGAACTGCTGTTGCTGCAAAAACATTGAAATTAAAAAGCGTTTATTTTTTGCTTAATACATTAAAAGTGGTGATAGATACTGTATTTTGAACGAGATATAAGATGCAGAAAAAATTGGTTGAGAAGCAGTAGCAGCTCATCTTTCACTTATCAGTGAAAATATGTAGTCCACATCTGCTGAATGCAAAGTTTTTTTAATTTTCAGATTCTTCAAATTTTTCTTTTTACACAACATTTTTTGACAAGAAAATCATAAAGTAATTTTTAAACTTGCCTTTCAGCGCAGTCCTAGTGAGACATAGTGATATGATGGCTTACTAAGTCCCATCGCAGAGCAGAGATAACAATGTGCTTCTCTCTATGCACATTCCTCACCTCATGAACTGAGTTCTGCTTGCCTGTTTATTCAGGCAAAAGCTATTGGACATCTTGGCTCAGAATAAGACTGCAAGAAAAAAGACACAGGAGAAGCTGTTAAGAAATTGTTTTTCTTCCCATGTGTAAAAAAAGTAGCTGAGTGGAAGTTAAGAGACCTGCTTCCTGGAAATATTTTTTCTTCTTTTATAATTCTGTAATTTTTTATTTAAATATCATATTCCTTCTATGTTAGAAAGACAAATGTGCATGCTTTTGTTCACCTTCACCTGAAAATATATCTACATTCTGAAACATATGCCCTGTTTTAATTCTAGCAATATATAGCTAATATCTTTTCAGCTATGTCACAAGCTGTCTATCCAGGTATATGACTGTACGTTACAATGTTTGTTCCACAAGAACAGGTTAAATTTTTCTTCTCTTTTTTTTTATTTCCTCTTATTTTTACAATGCTGAAAATTTATGCTGAAGAAAAAGATATGGACTTGCAGAAAATAAGCAAAAGCACAGTTTTCTGGCTCTTTAGACCTCCATAAACATGAGATGCATTACAGCTGAAGCCTGTAAAAGTCATCATAAGTTTTGTAATAAATGCAGTACAAGTGTGCAGCCTACAGGCAATTCATATGAAGGTGAATTGGTGTCAGAAAATGATTGCATAAGGGGGAGTGAATCTCTAGTTACTGAAATAGATTCAGCCACTGGTGAATGGCTAGTCCAAGTTAATACAAGGATAAGAAATGTATATATGGGATGGAAAAGAGATGAGGATTGAATAAGAAACAAAGATAAAAATGAAAAAAATACCCAACTTTGTAATTCATTAAAAAAGCTACATTTTTAACTTTGATCAGTCTCTTCTCTTTCCTTATTCTACCCTCATTCCAGTCAGTGAATAAAAAAATACTGACACACATGATAAAAAGTGCATGTGAATATGTCCTGACAAATGGAACCACGGTGAATGATAAGCTATGTCAAGTTTCTTAGAAGAATATAAACTTTGGATGTTGACATTTTCTCCTGGTTATTGTCACTTTATTCAGAAACTTACAGCTGTGCTTACCCCACTGGCTTAGGGCCCATCAGGATAATGTGAGTATATAATTTTCAACTATAACATGATGTTAATGATATTATCAGTTCTACAGTTTTCTTACTTTCCTTCATCTCCTACCACCTTTTCATATTATTTAATTACTGGAAAGCTTCTAAAGCTATTTTAAAATAATGAATATATTTAAAGAATTTAAGTTAAATTGAGTAATTGAAAAAAAAATCTTCCTCCATTTGACCTCTATTCAAATACCAGAAGCTACGGCTTTAACTGTGGTAAGCCTGCAAGATACATCAAGAGACTTTTGCTTACATGCTCAACTGTGATTGCTTGTGGTAATTTGCTTTGTTTGCTAACTTTCTGTTAGCTTTATCAGCTAAAACACTATTTGCACATGAAAGTTTTTCCCAATTACAAAGGTTTCCTGGGAAACACAGAGAGCTAGAAAACAAAAATATGCATGAGCAGCCAATGTATGAACCAGGGAATCAGTAGGCCATCAGAGAGATGCAAGCAAAAAGGAAGTTGTTGGAGCTCATAAGGATGTTTCTTTCTAGAATTTGTTCCTCACTCCCGTGCAAATTAATTGCAATTCAATGACCCTCAGAGATGCTGGAAGACTCCTCCCTTTGATGAGCTAGTCCTTTGAGAAACAGTAGGAAAAAGAGAAAGAAACAGCTACCCTGAAGTCATTCAGCATTTGAAAAGGTTTTCATAGACTTGCTAAGTCCCACTTGTTTGAATGAAGCTACAACTTTCCTCCTAGTCCTGTAGAAGAGTGAGATGATAGGACAGCAGAAGCAGAATAAACCCTCATGGGATTTCTTCATAGTAGTAGTAGTGCACAGTTTCTTTACCATTTTATGAAAGTCTTTTCCTTATGCCAGTTATGGACAAAAAGAGACAGTTACATTATTGCAAAACAATTATTTCAAAATTACATTAAAGCTATTATTTATTCATAACTTACACACTGAGTCTAAGAGAAATATTTTTAAAATTATTATAAAAATATTATATGTCCTTAACTTCAAGTGAATGTTTTTAACTTCAAGTAAAGTATAAAGAGATAGTTGTTGTACAATTAAGAATTTTTTTTTTTTTTTTTTTTTTTTTTTTTTTTTTTTTTTTGGTGTATGTCCCCTTGGAAAAAAAAACATAAAAAGAAACAGAGTCTTGATTTCTTCCTGAAATTTCCAACAGATCCAACAGGAACAGAAAATAACTTAATTTTTAGCAGAGACCTCTGGGAATTTTAGTCCTGGGCACAGGAAATACTCTTCATAGTTTGGTCAACATATCTGTCATTTCCAGTCACAGAAATTATATCCAGAATTAACCTTGAGAGTCATATAACTGATTCCTTTACTTTCAAATTAATTCCGTCCAAATTGTTCTTACCAAATATTTGTCAAATATGTCCTTAAGAATCTCCTGTAATAGAAATGTGTTAGCTTTTTTTTTTTTTTCCCTATGGACACCAAGAATAAATTATGGCCTTCTTTGCAACAACAACCCTTATTCATACAAAGACTGTGATCTTAGTCTCCTACAGACTAAACAGTGCTCATACCTACAGTCAATCTTTGTCGGTCATGTTTCCTGTACTTCTGCACCTTTTTGTTACATGGTCTCTGCTTTATGAGCAAAGCAGAACTCTTTTTTTTTTTTTCCTTTCAGTCTTACAAGCAATATTCCTATTTATAGATCTTAGCACTTGTCCCCTTTTCTGCTGCACTTTGACAACTGATTTATGTTCAAAACTGTCAAAGACACATGGAAGGACCCTGTCATTATGATGGTTAACCTCTGATATAGTCCATGTGTACAGTTTTCTAGCAAGTTTGTGTCCTACTCTATCACTTTTTTTTTGCCTTGTGCCATGTGTCCTAATTGTTATTGTAAAGTCATATGAGCCAATGTTAAAGTTAGAAAAAGAGAATGAGTTATAGTCCTTGAAACCTGTTTTTGCTTTTCCAAATTGCATTGCTCCTAAGTGATTTTTTTCTTAACACTATCTTTGATTTTTCCAAAGACTATAGAAAGATCTGTTTACGATTTTCTTTTCCCAGTACACGTCTGGGAACTAAGATTCGACTACATGATCAGGAAGCTTCTTCCCTCTTTCTGTCTCTGTCTGCCTTTTTCTCTGTGTGTCTCTGTGCATCTCTGTCTTTCTGTCTGTCTGTTCTTCCTATTCTGCTTTGAAAATCCAACTGTCCTTCAAGAGCTCTCAAAGTTAATAGTGTATAGTTGACATTCCTTTGAAAAATGCTTACTTCATCCAGGTGAATTTCATTTTATTTAGGAGTTTGAAGTGATCCAGTTATTAGTGTGTGAACATCAGTGTTAAAAATGGGGGGTGGGGAATGTCTCCACATTTAATTTGAATATTTTGCATAACTTTTGGATAATCTTGAATCTTAGCAGTAGCTGGGAACCAAGGTGAGATTTTGCAACCTCAAAAAGCTTTCCTTCTTCATTGAACACATAAGAGGCATGGGAAACTTGAGATTGCTGGATTCACAATGCAGTGGGAGCCAGCATTGGGAATGTCTGAGTGGAATGGTACTGCTCATCAGCCAGCTTGCCTCTGGGGTGCAGTTTCACAATTAGCTTCAGTCCTTTTAAATCACACTGATGAAGTAAGAGATAATCCTATGTGTCTTTTGGGAGCAAGGGCAAAAAATTCTCTCCTTCTCCCTTCCTATTAGACACTGGTAAGACAGAAAGCTGTGTGCTATCACACCTGTATACATCAATGCTCCTGCATTAACTCAGCAGTGTGAGGATGGCTGATGTACTCACTTCAACAGAAAACTTTGTGAAGATTAAATACTAGTTACTCTACAGTGACTCAGTCAGTAGTTAAGTTTTTGGGCTTCTGCTTTTGAAAGTTAATTTTCATTAAAGAGCCCCTAATATTTCATGCACAGCTTTCAAAATAGTTCTGCTAAGTTTCCATTTATTTGAATAAGTTGTATCAAATACTCAAATGCCATTTCCAATATTTGGATAAGTTTATTTGGAAGCACAGATTCACAAATATGTCAGGTGTTTATTAATCAAAAAACAAATGGATAGTGGGACACTGCAGTTCAGCTGAGGAGAAGCGATGATGAGGATTTTTTCACCACTGTTTTTTAACTTCTGCTGTCTGCTGTACTTTTTGCAAGGTAAGCCCACTAGATGGCATGCTGTACTACAAAATAGACAATTTTTACACTGTTTATATAACAACATTTTAATGACTTTTATGATAAATACCCTGCATTTTAAAGACTTAGAGCAGCAGAAAAAAAGATAGACACACATATTATAACCAGACGTTAATTAATCAGGTGTAGAAATCATGGAGCTGTCGCTATTGCTTAAATTTCCACAGATACACAGGTGCAGAATGATTGTAAATGTACCCCTTTAGTACTGAGAAAATGTCACTGCACTCAGTAAGGGAGGAATTATACCAATCCAATGCTGCATTAATTCCAAAAATTTCTCAGTAGAATTCTTACCCTGGCCAGTTTAGACATCATTAGTTTATCATTAAGTAAAAATTGCATCTAAAACCAACAAACATTAAATCCTTCTAATCAAGCTATATTTAACATGCTTTCATTACTACATTTCTGAACTCCTCAAATTATGTCCCAATATTTTTTCTTTTATGATACAATATTAATAGCTACTAAATTGTTTTTTAAGCTGTTAGTTAAACTGAGATAAAAATTTGCTGTTAGTTAAACTGAGATAAAAATTCATAAAAATTCAAAAATTTGTTTTCTTATAACTTTGAAGCAAACATTACTATCTTTAAGAGTTTGCCCACTTAAATCATGTAGTTATAACATTGCTGTAAAATTTTGCAGATCATTCCTGAGTTGTTACTCTGCAGTCAGGTTCAGTATGTGTTACAAGTAACAGCCAGATAATGGAAGCCCTCATTGGAACAGGAGCACTCATACTGGGAGGATTCTTCAGCACAGCAGGGGAGTAACTGAATAAATTATAACACAAAGTGAGGAGGGCAAGGCAAACTTGAAGGAATGAAAAATTAAAATTTAATTTAGAAGCCAAAAAGCCATCTTTCATAAACAACTTACCTTGAGATGAAGCTATATCTTCTTCAAGGTTTCTCATTACTTAGAAGGTCATCCCAGAGTGGGAGCTTATAATTAATCCTGACATTCTTGGAAGCCACACCTTTACTTTTCCATTTCCTTCTTTGTTATTATGGTACTACATATAACGTCAGTATATTTTAGTTCAATTTCACTCACAGAAAAGGTGAATTCAAGGGAAATATAAAATCTATAACATACAATGTCTTCTCTGTTCAGAGGGTGTTCTTTAAATGAGACTGTTTTAAACAGTATCTTTGAAGAAAATCAACAAACCACACCCCTCCCTCTCCACCTTCAAAAAATACCCCACCATTCAACACATGGATTTTTACCTGAAATATAGTCAGTATTCTGCAAAAACAAAATCTGGCCTTGCAAATGCAACCAAAACTTGTGGCTCTTTGGATGTTTTTGCCTTTCTCTGTACTGCCACAGTACCATAAATGTGTACTTGAAAGTCTGACAAAACCATGGTCTCATTTTATTTCCACTTGCTTCAGTAACTTTACAAAAGTTGCATTGAAATCAACATTTATAGAAGTTTGATTTTGAAGGTGAGAATTATACTATTCTGATTCTATACCAGGTCTAGACAAAAGTAATTAGACTTTAAAATAATTACTAAATCTATAGAAGTCATCCTTAAGCTTGTGTAGATAAAAATATAAGTTCAGAATGATACTCAAATAGACTGGCTAAAATATGAATTTCTTGATACTGCATATGATTTAGAGACATAGAACTGTTTTTCTTTTAATCATATCTTCTGCCATTTATGATTTATATTTAGTGGAAATATCTTGTTTTGAAATACAAAGCCCCCACTTCTTTCTGCACAGCCAGGTACCTATTCAGGTACAGGTATTCCTGAGCATGAGTTTTAATTTTACCATAAATAACAACAGAATATCTTGATGATTGCAATACTTGTTTTTTGATTTTGTGTTTGTGAGGAGTTGCTGAGATCAGTAGCTTACTGGAGGTGCTGCTGCAGCTCCCACTTCCTAGGTCCAGCTGGAAGTGAAGCTGAGCATACCTTCCCAATAGGCACACATGGAAACACACTTAGAATCATAAAATCATAGAATCATAGAATATCCTAAGTTGGAAGAGACTCACATGGATCATCGAAGTCCAATTCCTGGCCCTGCACAGGACACCCCCAAGAATCACACCATTTAGAATAAATATATACATATTCACACTCCTGGTCACAAGGATCAACACAGACAGAAGACATGATGCTCACACAAACATGAATGTCCTCCAGGAATGACACCTCATCATCTTTGTCTCTCTGGCTGACCCTGGCAAAGGCCAGCAAGTAGCCCCAGACACTCAGCCTACCCTGTAGCTGGCCTTTGGACACTCAGATTTTCAACTACCTCATACACAGACATGTTCATACCCACAGACAAGTGTGCAAAAATGTTTCTCAACTGACTGCACCAGATCTGACCAGCTCTGCAGAGCAATCAGAAAATACACATAGAGTCCAATGAGGAAACATTGGGAACGGGTGCAAGGCACAGCCTTACAAGCACACTGATCAGCATTTGTCAGCATCTGTCAGCATGACTGACCCCACTTATTGTATTAATCCTCATTTTCCTATGTCTATTTCTCTCCAAACCACCTTCATCCCTCCCTTTTCCATCTTTGGTTCTTCCCCTAACATTCCATATTAAGTCTAGTGAAATTCAAAAATGCTGTTTCCTTGCACCCCAATATTAAGCCTTTAACACTAGGCAGTAATACCACCCATTCTGCAAAACCATATGGAGACACACTCTGCTGACTCATGGTGATAAGTTTTCTTCCCAGACCATGAGGCTGAGGCTCTCCTGGAACATCTGGGAGCAGAGCCAGGGCAGCAACTTGCCTCTTCGATTAGAATATTGCTATTTTTCTTCTGTGATTCTTGTTTTTTTGTGGATTCTTCCTGAACCTTTAATCACATAATCTTAACAGTTTCAGAAAGGTTCTTCTGTAACAAAAACTATATTAAGACTTTTAGAACCAAATATTCTGTTTTTAGCACATGTAGAATAGTTTGCATTGAATGGGCTCATGGGGGGAAAAAACATTAAACCACAAAAATTTATATATTTTAAAATCTCTGTCTGCTCTTCTATTCAAGTCTCTTGAAATCTGTATTCATTCAGTGTTCCAGTCAGAATAGATTTTTGTTGCAAACACTGACTACTGTCTCTTTCAACTACTTCTTAGGTAATAAAATTGTCTACATTTGATTGATAGTAGTGGATTCTAATTTAACCATTTAAGAGTAAAGCTGCATTTTCTTTAGACTGCTTTATGGAGTCCAGTATACTTAGCAAGCACCATCTTTTTATATGCACCACAGTCTCCAGAGTATTTTAGACTTTATGAGATCAGCAGACCTTAAATGTTCACCATCTCCTAGAATATTATTACACTGAGTCCATTTCCTACGATGATTTCTCCATTTGCCTCTGATCCTGTTGTTCATTGAACAGTAAAGAAGTAGTCTTATTGCACCTTGAAGGGCTCAAGTGCTGCTTTAGTGATTCCAGAATGGATATCCTTGGTTGAATTGCTAAGGAAATTGAAACTTCACTGGTCAACAGGTCTTTTTCTTAAACCAAGGGCTTTCCTGGTCCTCTGGAATGGCTTTTCACCTTGATCATGGCACGTCGTATATCTTTCCTCTGAACATGATCTATATGCTTCTATATTTCATGATTACTGTTTTCCTGCTTAGGATTTTCTGCTGTTGTTTCTTAAACTCTGTTCTTCCTCCTGAATATGTGTACTCTAAGATTAGAACTTGAACAATATATATACACACTGTATATAGAAATTACATTTTGTCAGATAGTACACTTATACTGAATGCTTTAACCTTTTAAAATATCTGTGATGCTAAATGCTTCCTAGTTATTGATCTCGATACCATTTTGATAACAAGAAAAAAGAGTTATACAAATTAAAATAAAATTTATTTTACAAGGTCCTAGTCCTATTCTTCAAAGACAGAAAAATTATGAACATATGAAGCCATTTCCAGGACACGGGACACATTTTTCTGTCTCATTCTTTTGAAAAATAATTGTGAAGTCAATGAGCAGAAATTTCTATTGTAAAAATTTGGAAAGAAACATGTTAATTATGAAAAGTACCTAGATAAATTTTAAAGCTGTGCTTGAGTTTCTCAAAATTTGGACATTTTTAGGGATAAATCTAGAATACTAACTGTCTTTGAAAGGGAAAATAAAAGAGAGAAAGTAGATGCAACTTCATAGATCAGAGTATTTAAAGAGAGCTCTAGCAAACTGAAATTGTCTACCCATGGTTAAAGTTGAGTTTTGACTTAAAAATGAACATTCAAAACAATGTATTCCATGACTGACATTTTTATTTTGTCAGGAAAAGCTGTTTCATGTCTCTTCCAAATACAGAAGAAACTTTCACTGTACAAATGACACTTGCTTTACAGACCTTCAAGGGCATCTGACTCTCTTCGTATGTTCCACTGGGAATTTTATGATGCTCGTTCTCTCAGATCAAAATTTTGGCATAACAGATTTCTAAGTTCAGTAGACTGGATCATAGCTGGCACTGGCATTTTACAGTCTTAAAACTCTGTCCTTTCTCCAGTATTTTAATAAGTATACCTTCTAAAAGATGAAGGGGAAAGTGTGGATTCCTTTTCTCCTATGCAAAAGAGTACTTTTAAATTGAAAGAGAGCAATTTGAATAAACATGGTGTGGTTCAGTAAATTAATTTGTAAGTAATGAACTTTCTCTAATTGAATTATTTGTACAATATTCTTACCTTTTGTATAGGATATTTCAATTCTTGAAAATATTCTGAGTTGAAAGATAAGGCTGATTTTGATTTTTTTTTTTTTCCACAGAACTTTTGCTTAGCCTCCCACCTGTTAAGGACATGTTAACTTTCTCAGAATCACCGGAGATCTCCTAGTCCAGTATGCCTGTTCAGACCAAGATTAACTAGTACAGATTGTTTGGCATCTGCTTCTGATTACCTTCAAGGATGAATGCTCCATGTCTCTGAGCAGCCTTTTCCATCATTTCACCATCACCAGCATAAAAATATCTCTTTACATTTAAGTAGAATTTACGTCCCTTGCCTCTTTTTCTGTCCCATCAGGTCCCATGAAGTTGTGTATGCCCAACTTGTTTAAGTGTTTGCTATCTTTATTCTTTTATGCTGAAACTTCTTTCAAGTTTCCCATGAAAAGCTGCAAGTATGATGACTCTTCCAGTTTCCTGAAGAAGACATCATTCATTTCTTCCTGATCAGGCAATCTATAGTAGACAACCACCACAACACTGCCATTGATCTGCTCTGCAATCCTGACCCATAAACTCTGCACAAGTTCAGCATCGGTCCCAAGGCATCCATCAATACATTTCTGCTACTCTATCTCTCTGTCCTCCCAAGGACTCAAGATTTAGATCTTCATTCCTCATTTGGTGACCAACATAAATGAGTGGCACCTTTTTTGTGGGTCCAAGTGCTTTCTTCATATGCATCTCAAAATAACTGATTATAAAACAGCATGATGTTTTCTCATTATTTTTTCCTAAATTATCTTTCAAGCACAATTATTCAATAAAACAGTTTTAATAAAACATTAATTTTTAAACATCTTTTATTTCCGCTTTTGGACTAGAACCCAGTGGTTTATGCTTTCATTTGATTATTAAGAAGGAGAGAGAAAAGAAAATCATCATTCATGTAGCTTAAGAGAGGACACAAATTCATGAAGACTACTTTTCAATGTTTCCCCACAATTAATGAAAGGATGAATAAATAAATAAATAAATAATTCTAGCAAATGCAGGTATAGGATGAAACTGTCTTCCTTGTTGTGCATGTTTACTCATGTAACATACTTCCTATTGTTGTCTGTCTGCGATGAATTGCGGTCCTGCCTCTTTCCCCTCCTCATGTTTTATTGAGCCAAAACTTCCAGCTGTGAAACAATAGCATAGCAAATTATACATCCATAGGATCTGCCAGTCTCTCCCACTCTATTACTACAGCAGGAGTTAATTCTCAAATAAGTTAATAAAACTTAAGAGGCCCTCTCTCTTGACTTAGTGGTCTTTTAACTAGGTGGAAATATATTATAGATTAATCAATTCAGGAAGACAATCTGTTTTATTTTGACAACGACTTCCCCGACTCTAAATTAGCTGAGGTTCATCTGGAAATTTGTCTATCATTCATTCAAATCAGAAACTTCTCATTTGTGTGCTATTGCCGGACAGTCCATATATAGATATGCATTTGTTTATCTATAATAACACATCAGAAAGCTCATTTTCCTGACTCAGTTAAGAACTTCTTTGAGAATGTGTGCAAGAAAAGTCTGTGACAACTATCAAGTCAATGGACCATTCTACAGCCTGGAGTAAAGTACATAGCATATGTGATGTCCACAAACATAAATACTTAAAGGATGGTTATTTACTTGCCACAGGCCTTGGGAAGTAGTGTTTCCCATAAGTTTTTCTTCCTGCTTTCAGGTAAAACTCATGAGCACAACGCCAAAGATACATTCCCTACTCATCTGGCTTTCAGCTGCCTCCTGAGTGTGCCCTTAGGCAATTTACTGGGAGGCAGCAAACCTGGAAGGACAAGGCTGGGTTATTGTGTCATCAGTGTCAGGTGGCTCACCACTGAAGTCTAGCCCTTGAACTCAGACTCTCCTGGTAAGTCACTCCAGCTGCTGTGATCCATAAGGTTTCATCCCTCCAGCCCTTGCACTCCCACAACATGACTTTGTAAGATCATTGTCTATCTAGAGCAAATTTCTCTAATTTTGTCATAAAATTTTACCATCTGGCATCTTGCACCTTACCCAACAAGTAATAGAAGAGCCAAACTGATTAAAAAAAAAAAAAAAAAAAAAAAAAGGGATCAATATGCTCCTCATATGAGCTGTCTTTGTCACATCTTGCTGAACTTTTAAGAAAATGCCTTTCTCCTTGATGAGGAGAAATCTGGTCAGGTCTTATGCCTGCATAGCTGTGTACAGCATCAGTTCTGTGCAAAGGATAATTGTTCTCATGTTTACCACTTCTGTCCCACATATATTCTGAAGGTGGCATACTGCTCAGTGAGATACTTCATTGCTATTTAGATATACTGCTGCTGCTTTGCCATATGAAGTTGCCACAGTCCACAGAGACAGTCTATGAAAAATATGACTATCCCACAGCGTGTTTCTTGGCTTTTGACAGGATAAGACATGGATAGGTTGTCTTGCAGAGACAATACTGGAGGACTATACCAAAGGCAACATATCTTCATATTTTTTTCTGCCTGTGAAATACATCATTTTGCCTACTGTCTGTATGTCTTTTGGGATAACGATAGTTAAAATGGTCCCAAAGCATGACAGGGAGTGCCATCATTTGACAGCATGGAGAATGAGTGATATCCTAGATATATCTACCTGCCTTTCCTAAACCCATATTAGCTGGCCCTGATCCCCTGGCTGTCCTGTGTCTGATGGATCACAAGATGACTTACTCTATGACCTTTCCTGATACTAGAGGTGAGGCTGACAGGCCTGTAGCTCCCCAGATCCTTCTTCCTGCCTACTTGTAGACAGACATCATATTTTATAACTTCCAGTCAACTGAGTCCAGCCCAGTTACCCACGACTATTGGTAAATGATGCAAAGTGGCTCAGTGAGCACTTCAGCCACATAGTATTGTGTGAGTGGGGGTTAACCCCATAGACTTGTCTGTCTAAAGAGTGTAGCAGGTTTCAAACAATTCCCCCTTGGACTGTGGGAGCTTCACTCAGCTCTCAGTTCCTGTCTTTCAGCTCAGATTTTCTCTGTTCCAGAGAACAACTGGTGTGTTAAAAACCAGAGGCAAAGAAAATATTACATCAGCTTTTTTCTCATCCTTTGGCAATATGTTTCCCTCAACATCCAGTAAAGGATTGAGATTCTACTGCATCCTCCTGTTGTTGTTGCTTATGCATTTACAGAAATATTTTTGTTGTCTTTGACAACAACAGATAGATCTAGTTCTCATCCATATCACGCAGTTGTTTTCCACCACAGCAGTTTTCATTCCCAAGGTCAGCAAAAGCTTCAGAGAAAGCCTGGAATATCTTGTAGTTCTGCTGTAATGTTGCTAACACACCACAGTCTGGAGATTGGTCACAGTAGAAACACAGACATCTCCAAGTAGTGGCATTTTTTTCTTGATGAATATTGGTCATATTAAGCCAGAAAAGATATATAAGGCTATGGAGGTATTGTGTTTCTAACAGATTGCCTTATTAGCTGTCCTTTCTTGATGAAGGGTCATTAATCAATGAGAAATAAAATTATCCGTACTACTTTTGGGAAACAATCCTGAAAGTTGCATATTTCTAGAAACATTAATAGGCTTCATCTGACGAAGAGCCAGTTAGGATGATTTAAAACAAGCAAGATGCTATAAAAACAAAAACCCAAGACTGACCTTATTAAACACTGTGAGTGAAAAAAAGTTGTTCAGTCTCATTCAGCATGAGGCTTTTTGTTAATCCATGCATGCATCATTTGCTGGTTTTTAATTTATTGGGTAGGGGGGGACGGTAGAAGGAAGTATCTTTAAATTAACATAGGCATTCCCTAAGGAAGTACATCACCCTAGACATGGATATTTTTTCAGATCAATCTATTTTTCCTATCACAAATGATGTTCTAGCAACATTTACTGTCCAGTGGGATCTTTAAAAAAAGACATAAACCCAACAAACTAAAGCAAAGCAAACCCATGTGGCTTAAGTTAAATCTTTTACAGAGGAAATATGTTTTAGCTTCAGAGCAACACTTGTCATCTAATACCTTTAGATTTTTCTGGTGCATAAAATTGCAAGATAAATATATGAAAGTTCCAATCTCCTTTTCATTTTCAGTAGTCAGTTGCTTAGCTTTCAATTTCCAGTCTGGTTTAGAAATATTCTTGGAAATTTGTGTGTTTATGCACAAGTGGAATTAGATTCCTTTCAGACAGAGATTCTTAAATGCGCATCTGGGACCAGATTCCTTTCTTTGGTTTAGTCATGATGGTGTAAAAGGATAAAATAGATTTATCCTGCTTATAATATGCAAGCCTGCATGACTGCACAATATGCATGTAAGGAAGAGCTCTGTGCAATATGCACAAAGATATTAGATTGGTTTTCAGAGTTTATTACACCCAATGTGGTTTTTCAGTAGTACCAAACACTGATGGTTATGGACACAGGAGATTTAATTAGCGTGAATGTTCTTTTTAGCTGACAGGATATAACAAATCATTAAGTACTCAAACAGTGCTTAAAAAGTTTTATTATCCCTTCAAAATAATTTTATTTCTTCTGAAATTGCTTCAGAGCTTTACAGTACCCTTCCATAAAATTCCATCAGGTTTTTATCCCTTTGGGTAAGAAATGTGTCTTTTTTTTAAATATCTTTTTAATAAAGTGGTTAAATTAGCAATTTTATTCCATGATGTCCATATGGAATTCAATGTAAAATGAATAGTTGACACAGAGACAAAGAATACATAAGACTGAAGAAAGCATGGGAATGAAAAAACAGTATTTAGTACAACACAACAATTTTCAGTACCATATAATCAAGAGATTTTGTTTGTGTAGAGAATAATTAGAATAATTAGAGTTGAATCATGGATTAGCACATGAAACCTAAATGATGAAATTGTACTGCTCGCATAAATATTTTAATTCTTCTTGCTTTTACTAATATTTTTTAGTGCTATGTCTGATGAAACCATTACTAAATTACCTAAAATACTTCTTTTAAATCAGTAATTAGAATTTCCTAGCAGGCAAGGAATTATTGTGTTCAGCAGACCATCTGGAATGGACTATGTGAGCTAAAATGCTTCTTTTTGCATTTTTTCCCCTTCAGCAGATGCCATTACTCATCAAAAGTCACAGAAGATTTGATTATTTATTTCATTCTACACTATGCTTCAGGCTATATGGATTCATCCTAAAAGTTGGTTATAATGAAATCAAATATATTGAAAGGAATGAGTCAAGTATCTAGAAAGTTTTAAAAATAGTATATGTTTGCAAACAGCCTTACTGTAACAATGTGACCTTCAGTTGTTTTGGGATTTCTTTTATATATATATTTAATGATTAGTTGAAGAAATTTTTACATCATGGCTAAATAGCTTCCCTATTTCTCAGTACATTTTGTGTAGAAATTTCAAAATTTACCTCACCTGTGAGCCTAAATGAAAATTCAGAAACAGGAAAAAAACATAAGTACTGCAGGCAAGACACGTTTCGAAAAGTGTTGAAACTTTTAATTTAAAGCAAATGGTCATGGTCAAGGAAAAGCTGATAATGTGTAAGATATTTGTAATAGGTATCTTCATTAGTATACTGATATGGCTGTGAGCCAGGTAATTTATCTGAAGTTTCAAATGACCAATTCAATTTGGAAAGAATGCATTGAGATTGATGGTAATCACAGATTTTCTTGTCACACAATGTGGTGTTGTATTTTATTAGGATTTGTTATTTTTGGTTTTTTTTGGGTTTTTTTTGTTTTTTTTTTTGTTTTTGTTTTTGTTTGTTTGTTTGTTTGTTTGTTTTGTTGTGGTTTTTTTTTAACTTCGCTCAGGGCTGATGTTTCTTAGGAAAGATAGAGAATTTGTGAAAGAGTTCTAAAGTTCATAGCATATTCTGAATATCATCTTACATGAATAAAAATGCTAACTAAAAAGAAAGGCTCTGATTATGCAATTGGTCCTTTAAGGGTTCCTAGAACAGATACTTTGAGTGACGTAAGTGCAAATCTCTTAAAAGGGCTTAAGATTCTTTTATGTACCCTAAGTCAAAACCATAGGATATATATACAAGATATATATGTCAAGAGGTCAAAGCAACAAAAATTTAACTAGCAAACTTCCGAAAATCAGGGAACTATGGAAAAGTTTGAAGCAACATTCAGTCAACATTTCACAAAGCATTAACCTAGGAAATTCTAAGCTGACTCAACTTAGCAAACTCCAACCTATCTGATATTAAGATGCTCTAAACTTTGAAAACAAGGAATTAGATGAAGAAAGAGAAAAAGAGAGAAAAGAACAAATGGAGCTACCACTCCTCCATTGGTGTTCTAGCTCATATAAAATCCAATAAATAGGGTCAAAACGTACTTACCTCATGCTCTGCCTTAAGTACACTTTGGTTTTCCTGGGCCTCTCCCCCAGGTGGGATTTCTGATCTGGTGGCCACTTAGGACCTGGGATAGCAGCTCCAGGGGAACTTGTGGAGCATTGACTTCAGTGCGCCAAGGATTTATGGCTACTGTGAGGCTGGAATACAGGCCCAAGGGTGTGCCTAGCAGGGCATTGTCTCACCAGAGCAAGATTTGCCCCTTTCCCCTACACACATACTCCTGAAATGTTTCAACCTAGCAGTCGTTCCAGTCTCTCACAATACAACAGAAAAATGCCTATCTGGGAAATCCCTTTGTGGGATCAAGGACCAAAGTTAGCAGAAATTCAGGCATACAGGAAAACAAGTCAAGTTACCTGGATAGGCTGCTGATCATGTTCACTTTTGATTACAGGTGTATCCATTTCTTTGTTTGGATGTGTAAACATAATATGTTGGATATTTCTAAACTACACATATACTTAATTTTAGGGACAAAGAGAAAATTATTTTTTTAGCACACAATATTATGATTTTTTGTTTGTCAAGTCCAAATTGCTTAGAGATTCTTTTAGTGAATTTTGATCCAGTCTACAAGAAGAAAATGTGGATTTACTATTGTAGATAATCTACTTCCTATCATATTAGGTACTAGTTACAGGATAGTTCTCCTGAGGAGTAATAAACTAGCGCATTTCAATGCAACTTAGAACAATTGATGGGAAACTGCTAAAAAGCTTCTTTAAATTTGGTTTGGTTGAAGAGAGTAATAACTTTGGTGATACTAACATAAGACTACAGTTTATAAACTGCAGCAAAGATTTTCAAAGGATTTTGTCAATGTATTGGAAAGAGCTGTGGCTCTTCCCAGTAAGGGAAAATCTGAGTGCATGCAAATATTTTGGACTTGTTCTTAATGGTAACTCAGTGGGGCTACAGGGGTGACTTCTGTTAGAAGCTGCCAGAAGTTTCTTCTGTATCAGATGGTGTAAAGGCCACCTGGCTCCAAAACAGAAAGGCTGCCTGCCCTTATCTTGAGCCATAAGCCTTTTGCTATATTTTGTCTCCTCTAATTGAGGAAGTCAGGGTCAATGCACCTCAACATGATATATTCTAAAATAGCTGTTAAAATTCAACCTGTAAAAGTTAACTTAGTAGATTCTCTGTGTTGCCCACTGTTGACTTTTGCAAGTATAAAAAGTTCATATATAGCTTTGTTCTGGAATATTTTCCGCAACAAGAAGAAAATGGACTTTGAGATGGGATATTCATTGAATCACATAATAATTTCTTTAGTAGATATAAATGCCAGGAAATCTATAATCTTGAAATGCATTTGTATTTTCCTATTTTCTTTATTATCTAAGGACTAATTTATTTTCATTCTATTTCTACTGTAGTCCGATTTCCCTTGTGTTGTTACTTATTTATTATTTAACACAACTATGCACTGTCTGATGCTGAGAAGACTTGCTCTTAAAATGTGTTTTTGCTCATAATGGTGTATCCAAGTACAGGGAAAAGTGTTCTAGAATTTTCAATTTGTTATTTTTTTTAAAAAGCATCCATATGAAACCAACTGAAATTTAGCTTCTATTTTCAGAAAGCAAAACTGTCAATTTTGTGTCCGCTTTGACAATATTTTATTTTTTCTTCATGGATGTTTTCTTTCCTTTAAAGAATTTTTTTATCTCTGTTACCATTTGGCATCCCTCAATGAATTTTCACTTTACCTGCATGGCAATTTGGACTTGATTCTATTTTGTCTGAAAAAAATTTGGGGTGGAGCTTTTACCTGAAGGGCAAACTGAAAACTGAGAGGTATTAGAGACAAAAGAATTTTGCAAATCATGAACAGCAGCAGAAATACTTGATCCATCTCTACCTCTTCACTAGGATTTTCCCTTCCTATATTTCTTTTCTCTCAGTAACAGTGTCATTTCACAGAATTTGGATATCCTTGTAATAGAGTGTCACAAAATATCTGGGGGAAAAGAAAGAAAAATAGGGAAGGGAGTAAGTCAGACCTTCAGATAATGCAAATCAGTGTGATGCAATCCATTTCAATATAAGTCTGTTGTCCTAAGAAATTACATCAGCACACACACTCATCACCTGGAGAAAAACATCTATTAACCAATCTCAAAGGATGAAAATGGGTGAAATGACAAATATTGGATTCTTTGTTCGTAAGACTACTTTTGTACTGTGATCTTAGATAAGAATATTAGAACAGTAATATTTTTAATGTTGAATAATTAAGCTCTAATTACAATAAGCAATCACCCTCCTGAAGCAGTATGCAACCTTCAGAGTAATGACTTTGTTGCTTTGAGATTAATATTTTATGTGTGGCAGTTTATGAAAAACTAAAGTTAAACACATGAATTTGTTTCAGTGAGACAGAGACAGCAGATTATTGAATCAAGAAAAAATATGTTTTTAAATTATACATTATTAAATAATTTAAAAATAGATAATAGTAGCCTTTTTCAGAGATTATCTCTGAGAATTCAAAAAAAACCCTAAAGTCTGTAAAAGATCTGAAGTTAAAATATTCACCTGCAAACCTTCAGTGAAGTATACTATTCAAAAGGAATGCTAGACAAATATTGCCAAAATATTTGCCATCTGTTTAGTACACAGAGTAATTTATATGTATTCCAGTGTTTAACTAGGACATGTTTAAACTTCTGAAAACACTGTACAGAAATTCTCAGTCTCCCTTAAGTTCATTAATTCTTGTTAAATTCAAGTATTTTCAGCAACCTTCACTTCCACTTTGCAGCTGTCTCTCAAGTATTTCAGATTTCTCTTCCATGGATTATGAAGCCTGTAACTGTTGTGTTTCTTTGATTTGCCTGTCTTTATCTTCTGGGCTTTTCTCCTTAACATTTCTTTTTTTCAGATTTCCAAGACTGAACCTGACTTGAGACATGAACTAAAAGGAAAGCAAGCCAAAACTCCCCCTTCACCTATCTAACAAAACATTTACTTTCATTAAGCTCAGCAAGCATAAGCTTCCTCCTACTTTTCTTACCAGGTTTGTTTGATTTTGTGTAGATTGTTTCTTCCTAGCTATAATACCCTATGCTCTCCTTGAATTTGAATCCTACTTATTTTTGTTTGTCTCAATGTACATGTCTTTTATTGTTCATGCTTATGTACTTACAAGTCCAAAGATGTTTGAAAGTCCAAAACCCAAATGTCTGCACAACATATAGACATCTTTGAGAGCTCATCCATAAGTGAACTTTTGTCTCCCAAATTAGTAATCCATGCCTTTACTCTTATATGTGAGGATTTTATAGAATACTAAAATTTCATCTCTTCGTACTATGCAGCTGTTATTATATTCCAGTCAGAAAGCCAGGAAATTCTCATCTTAGTATTAATATTCAGGAGTCTGAATATAGGATAGGCACACATTTCTGAAAATATGTAATTCTGACAGATAAGGATACTAATATTCCTAAAAATTAACTTTAGACACTTAGCCTTACACATCCTTATGATAACCTTCTGTAAATCAGCTTGAATATCTCAGATGCTGGGTCACGCACTTCCCTTATACCTGAGAAGAGATAGTTCTCAGAAGATATACTTCTTACTCTAATTCTATTAAGATGGTTGATGAAGAGAGTTTTTCAGTTATGAGAAGTGCCCACCAGGCTGCTCCATCTGCAGAATATTCCATTCACAGATCCTAAACTTCAGCAATCTTCTCAAGAAGACTGCTTTTCTCGTATGCACAAGTTTCTATTTACAATCTGTCAATTTACCATGAGTTTGGATTTTACCAACAGCTAGAGGGTCCACACACCTTTCCCTTTCCCAGAACTTCCTCAGGAAGGCAACTCTCACACCAGCCTTGTTTTGTTTTGTTTATCTACAATGGGTTGTACATTACAGATCTCACAAGTTTGTACCAGTACATAGGTAAAGGCCTAGGTTTTTATTACCTACTCCTTATCACTGGAAATGAAAGGATAACGATTCCATGGAGATTATTTTGTTCTATAGATATATTCCCAACTTTGCAGTTTTCCTTCTAAAGGCCCAATTCCTACAGTTGGTCTTTCCAAATATCTTCAATGGATCCTTTTTTTTTTTAACTGCTAACTTTTAAATTCTTTTTGCCTAGGCGATCTCTGCCAGTATGGAGCTTTTCTGGAATAATTTTTAAACACCTCTAATAGAACAGGAAGCAAGAAGTAAGAAATTTAGTAGTCTGTTTTTACCTATTTTCCAGCAGCCAGGTGGATGATGGTGTGTGAAGGCACAGCATGCGGCTGCCTGAGGGCATCAGAGGTTCCCTAGGGGACATCAGGGCAGGGACTGGCAGCCAGGACCTGTTTCACTGACCCAGCTCGGGAAAAGGGCAGCTGGGGAAAACTGGGAGAGAACCAGACCTGGACATTGGAAATTTCTCTGGGTGATAGGGCAAGGCTGAGGGCATTACCCTGTACGTAAGGTCCTGGTTCTGACATGGCAGAGGCTGGAACTTGGGCCAATCCCAGCAGTACAGATCCATTTGGGAGGAAAGGGAGACAGACCCTGCCAAGTCCACCTTCTTCAGAACAATTTTCCCCAAGGCTGTGATCTGTACTCTTTCCCAGCTGGACCTGAGCCCAAGCCAGCAAATGCCCAGAAATGAGGAGATGTGCACAAGGTCATTGTAATAGCTTTTAAATCCTCAAAATTTTACTCAAATGTCAAAATGTAGAGATCTATGTCTGAGCTACGTTTGTATGTTCTCACCATCATCAATGGTGAGATGGTCCAATCAGCCAGGGAAACTTGGAGATGAGGATCAGCTCTTAATGTAACAGCACTTTCTGGTGCTAAAGGTATCTGAAATATTCACACAGGTCTGACAGATACAAATTCACACAAAACTGGGAGTAAGGTGAGCTAACTCTTTTGTATGGGCAGCTGAAGACTGGGTATAATATAATTATTTTAATTTTCCAAGTTGGTTGTATGTGCCTCTGATTAGGCAGTTCAGTAATAGAATGGAAAACTGTACATATGTCCAAATACAAGAATAAATCAAAGTTAGCTAAGTAAATAACAACTGCTGAGTCTTGGAGACCTACGCTTATATACTGCATTTTAGGAATCTTGAGCTGAATCCTATCTCAGCAGCATGAAGAAATGTTCTAATTGATTGTTTTCTGATTTCATATTTCTACCTCATCTGATTATACATAACTCTTTTCCAAGTTACCTTTTATTACACATTCATGTAGTAAAGTGTTATAATGTAAAATGACATTAGATTAAGACAAATGTGGCTTTATTAGTACCAAATTAACAAAGTAGAAAATATTTTTTAAACCATGTAAATATGCTGGAAGTTTCTTGAGAAAATTCTATGCAGACTGTTAGGCTGTATGTGTTCCTAGTGGACTTATGACATTTCAAGCTGGGGATTTTTTTTTTTTTTTTTTTTTTTACTTTATATCAATTTTGAAACCAGAACAAATAAAGAAGGAGCTAGGGAAAAATGCTCCAAAATTATTTTTAGAGCAATTAAGAGTGATGACTCACTATATAAGATAATGTACAGTAACAATTCCCAGTGGTTGTTTCTTCATTAATTAAACTTTAAACATGGCCTTGAGCACATTTTTTCAAAATAGATGATATAAGAAGATTGATATTTAACAGCAGAAGTCTACCTGCCTAGTGTATTAAAGAGTCTTTTGTACTCAGGCACATGTTCATGGTTATTTACAAGTCTAGTGGGTTTTTTTTTGGGTTTTTTTTTGGTTTTTTGTTTTGTTTTTTTTTTTTTTTTTTTTAATGAGTGACAGCAAAGTTTTTATTTAAAAATATGAGTAAGTTTCTATAGAAGTAATTTGTTTCTGTGTTTTTCAAAGCATTTTGTAATAGAATCAGAAAATTGCATGAATGATAATCAATAACCAATGCTTAGCATTTCACTGCAAGGCTATAATGAGGTAAATAATTTGTTGTTTTATGTTTTTTCTTTCTTTGAAGTGATAAATTTAATTGAAAACACATGTCTAATATGAACTATTCTAGTTAATAAAATGAACTAAGGAGAAAACTGTCTAATAGATTTTATTTTCTTGCCTGTACCAAGCATGTAAAAATTCAAAGACTAGAGGTGACTGATACAGTTTCTTTTCCATACAGAAAGAAAAAATAAATGCTTCTATCTATGGACTTTTGTTCGCTTGTAAATCCTGAGAAAAAACGGTTTTCTATAAGTAAGAATATAAAAATATGCTTAATCTTTATTATTACCTGGCTAGTAATTAAAAATATTAGACATTGTGCACATGAAATGTTGTTATTAATTAAAAACCCACACTTGTGAAACACTAGATAGCAAGCTGTAGTCATTACTTAGTAGAAATTATTTCTAAGTATTCTTTGTCTTTATATCTTAAATATCCTCATCACATATCCTATGCATATCCACAGATAAGGATGTATGGTATATGAATTGTGAAATGAATTTTTTTCATTACTCAAGATTTGCTCCTTTCACAAACTGAATAAAATCCAGCCAAACTCTCCAGTTCCATTTGAGAAACATCATTGATAGTAAATGAATATTCATACTCATCACTATCAACAACATTATTCTTTTCTTTAAGTGAAATATCTGGCACTGTATATAGTCAATATGCTATATTAATATAACTTTTCCCCACAATAATAATCAATGAGTGGTGGAAGGGTCATCTGATCTCCTAATATGACAGGAGATTTATTAAAGGCATTACTATAGAACTAGATAATGAATTGGAATTGGGTTTTGCCTCATACAAAGCTATAGATAAGCCAGAAACAAGTAAAAAAAAAAAAAAAAAAAGTGCAAAAAACCCTTTTACCCTTTGAACAATGTAAAAGACACTGTTTTTTCAGAACCAAAATCTTTTGCAGTGCATGGTGGTGAATAATTAATGCAATACATGGATTCAATTTTATGTATAAAGTTGATATAGCTGAAGTCACCCCTCAGGACTTCTACATATCACTGGAAATTGCACTACTTTTCATGGGTACCTGATGTGAATTACAGAGTGAGCAGCTCCCTGATGCACTATAAGCCAGCAGACGAGTGCAGGAAGAGGTTGCATTGCTTCTCTAATTCTGTTTGCTTTGATTTTTATTAACTCTTTCTTTCCCTTTTCCTTCTGAAATGATTCTCCAAACTTGGGTTTGTTGAGGTTTAAAATGATTCATGTCTAATGAAATGTTATCAGTTACTGAATTTTAGCTATTTTATAGTTTCCCCTGTAGTGTGCAGAGAGTAAAATGTGTCAATAAGGCTTGTATCCAAAGTAGAGCTCACAGCCTTACAAAATGGGGTAATGAAAATGGTTTGATTTCAAATGTGTGTGTTCATGCGTGCCATTTGCACTGCACATATTTTCTCTCGACTCTTAAAGAATAATACCAAAACTTCTAATATTATTCACATCTATTCTAAGTAGCATTTTACAATAATGTTATTTAATAGTTTGGAACATTATAGAATTCCTCCTAACTAATGAAGAATGATTTACAAAGCTAATTATACTATATTATTATAAAACAGACTACTAACTTTTATGTAAATGATTCAGTAATGTTTGCACTTACTGGCAACACTTGTGTAGAGTGTTGCTATGCATGATGTGAGTTTCTACGAAAGTGAAACTTCTGTTAAATTATTGACAGGAGAGTTTCCATAAACCTGAAATACGTCTCAAATATAACTTAAATTAGTAAAATTACAGGATGCAAGATAGGATGCAAAAATCAAACTCAGTTCAGAACTCAGAACATTTTCAGTTCTAAATTCTTATTATATGTAGAGCAGGAACCATTAAAATCTTGACATTTACTGCTGATGGTACTTAAACTTCACATGGTATTTGCAGTACTCCCCATTCAAGCTTAGGGGGACTGCAAATGCCTCACTAACAGCAAATACCATAGTGTGATAAATGTCAAGACTTTAATGGTTCACTGTAATAATTATGGGATAGATCCTGATAACTCAGACTAAAACGTGTAACATCTTTCTCCATGAAAAAGCTCACTAACTTTAGGAGGACTGTTTGTGACAATGTTTGATAGAAGAGTGAGCTCATTTTTGTAAGCATCTACTGCAAATTTAAAGTTAAATAACAGTCTATATTACATTCTTCAGATTTTTTGTAAACTCTGGTTTTTGTAAACCTGTGTCCAAAAGAAAAATCTCCACTAAAGCTTAGTCCAAGGTAATGCCTGCTTGATATAGTATAGGAAGATATGTAAATGCATAAAATACATTAATACAGCAATGACCTTAGTTGACACTGGGGTTAAAAACACAAAATGGGGTCAGCTGTCCCAGCTGTGTCCCCTCACAATCTCTTGCCAATTCCTAGCCTACTTGTTGCCAAAGGAGCATGAGAAACAAAGAAAGCTGTGGCACTTTTTAAGCATTGTTGAGCAACAGCTAAAACATTGTTCTGTTATTAACATTGGTTGGTCACAAATCCAAAAGACAGTGCATGCAACTCATTATAAGGAAAATTATCCTAACAAAAACCAGAACAAAATTTGTTTCCCAATACTGGAACCAGTGATAATATGTTTAGGTTAGGCTATTTGTCAATACATTAAATTCCCCAAGTCTATTTTGCCCTCAATACTAATTGGTGGGTGATTTCCTATTTTCTTTTAAATCTACATGTTTTCTCATTCATGCTATTTCCATCTTCTCCCAGTTTCTTCTAGGGAGAGGGGAAGTGAGTGAGCAAGTGGTTGTGTGGGAGCTTTGCTGCTAGCCAGGACCAAATTTCCACAATTAGGAATTTTCTAGTCTTTTCCTAGTATATGCTTGCTCCCAGTAGAGCATGAATGCGAAACTTAAGTAAGGCAAAGAAAAGAGTGTTGAATTCTGGTCATTCTATCTGCACCCATAGATTCTTGGGGTGGAATTTAAACAGTAGGTTTTTATCCTGAAATCTTGTAATGAAGTATGCTTTAGTCATCTGAATTTGAAAACCATTTTTTTGGATTTTTTATTGTTTTGCCAGCTTACTACTTCATTTACAATGCAACTGTGCCTGCAAGATAAGTGTGTGATTTACTTTTAGACTGCCTTTTTAGGTAAAACTTGCCAAATATTCAAGCCTTGCAGGTCTTTTTTTAGTTGTTGTGATGTAATATGACCATTATGTAAATTTGAAGTTTATCATTGTCTAACAAGAAAGCTAAATTCTCACTAGCTTAAGAGTATTGGCAAGCTCCTTTCTAGACTTTTGCATCTATAACTTCTGTTTTTATTAAAGATGAAAGCTAACAGTGTGATGCTCTAAGGTAAATTCTTTTGTATAATGTTTTTTCTAGTGTAATACCCTCAAACAAAGAGATCATGGTTCTCTCTGCATCTGTGCCGATCTGTAAGCAGAAATGATCTTTCGGCTCCAAGTTTGACAGCTAAAAGAATAACCTGAAAGTGAAAACTTATAATTTCAGCTCTCGTTACTACTTTATGTCTATCTTATCTTCTGCATGAAAATATCACAAAACATCCTTTCATTATACAAGTATGCAGTGTGCTATTCAGCAAATACAATGCAATAAAGAAAGTACAAGATATACTAATGCAAAATAATGGTTGACATTTAGCACACACAAAAGTCAGTAAAGTCAATGTTATGCACTCCAAAGAAACCATATCTCATCTTCCTTGCATAAACATATTCTTTAATATATGTGCACAAACTGCACATATGGGGACGGTATCTCTGGATATACACATTTGTTATTTCTCTGTAGGGTGCTCATTAAGGAATTGCCTTTATTGATAACCTTGGATTCTTAGGCCCTAGCAAAACATTCATAAAAAGTGGCATGAACATTGTGAACACAGAGCCGAGTAATAGCTTCTTTTCAAATTTTCTGAGAATGTTAGTCTAAACTTCTCCCTCTGATCTCAACTGTTGATTTTTTTGTTTAGTTGTGGCTTCTACCTATGATTCTTATCCCATTAGTTTTTACTGCTCACATATTTAAAGACATTTTTAGATGTATATCACTCAAGGATGTAGCAAAATATACAAGCAGAATTATTAAGAGGTTTCATAACTTCTGAAATTTAAACTGTGCTGCTAAAAAGGCTTGAATATGATTTGAAAAACAGAAAAGATCCAAAGGTTTTGAAGACTTTTATTTTACAGATTGAAGAGGACATAGGTTAACTATTTGATTAAATATACTAAATAATGAAGTGTAGGATGCTAATTTTCTCATCGGAAGGAACGTGTAAGAGTGCACTTTCAGCAATCACAAGTAATTGTAGTTTCATATTTATGGAATACAGCAATGAAATATTCAATCACTGTTCATGACAAAACTTCATAATTAAAACCTTTGCTTCAGGATGTTTTGTTGTTGGGTTTTCAATAAGGAGGTAGTTTTCTCTTTTTTTAATAAGGAGGTAGTGTGTCATCAAAAGACTTAAAATTAGTTTTTGTTCATGCTTAGGGATTTTAATTATCTTTATCTATTTTTATATAAAAATTATTTTCAAGACAGCTGTGTGTGATCTGCTTCAAAATATCTGTAGAGTCTATTAAAAATAAAATTTTCTTACTCTGTTGTCATCTGCATTACTCTAAAACAACTATGAAAACTCTCTGGGTTTTTCTACTTTTTTCAGTGTTGAGTTTTATTTTAGAAATTAGTGTGTAAGTAGTAATGAGAATGAAGTAAAAGTTTTATATTTCATTCTCATATATTCATACTATCTGATGTAGTAATGCATGTGATGTACTTATTAAAAGTATAATGTGTAATGGTTTTTGTGCTCAACCCAGGAAAAACTATGGGGTTTATCATCTTTGAATGTGCATCCAAAGTTTTGCTTTTAATTTTGCTTACATAATTATTATTTCAAATAAACTTACCTCAATTCAATGAAAGAATTGTAAAATTTCAGGAAGCTGTACTGCTACTGATATTGCTCACAGATAATTTTGTTTTTCCTTAGAATTCTGGTCCTGGGCCATCTTTAAGACTTGTTTCAAGTCAAGAAAAAAAATATTCAAGACAGAAATAAATATTCTCAATCTAGAAAAACTCAAAGTAATGTATTTTCTAATTTTATGTGAAAAACTTGAGTGCCCTGTCAAAGGACTTAAAAGAATCAAAATCTTAGAGATTTATGTTGAAAAACAAAACTGCAGTCTTTTTCTTGTATTCCGTGACTGTACCTTGGATGAGCGTGTGGAGATATATAATGCCTTTACACTAACCTGCTTATCTAAGGTCTTTCATAGTGGTGTTGGTTGATACAACAATATTTTAAGTGTATTTTTTCTCTCTTATTTTACTTTAAATCTCTTCATGTTTTAATAAGTGTTATTGCTAGGCTAGATCTGATTTATTTTGTATATGCTATATCTTGATTTACTCTGATAAGTATTCTAAGGTTTTAGTAAAATAATAATGTAAA
The DNA here is from genome assembly GCF_024509145.1 of Vidua macroura. Taxonomy (NCBI): domain Eukaryota; kingdom Metazoa; phylum Chordata; class Aves; order Passeriformes; family Viduidae; genus Vidua; species Vidua macroura. The sequence goes on along the minus strand of NC_071572.1, from coordinate 47,523,561 downwards.
TAAAACAGATGGAGATCTCAGAGACATCTAATAAATTAGCAATTTTTTTTTCTTCTGTAAAGAAATGCAGTATGGGCAAGATGATAAATGTAGTACATTGCTTTTTTGCAGAAAGATGTGGATTTGCCAGAAATGAGAACAGATTACTGGTATTAACTAAAAACATAATCTATTCAGACATCATTGTTTATTTTGATGGAATATATAGACTGGTTTCCCAGTTAGATTCAATACAGGGTTTAGTTATAAGAAACACGGAACATTTGATTTGAAGAGATAAATATAAATGTTGATGTAATGTTCAATAACAAAGTAGAGAAGTATCAGTGAAGATGGCATTTGATGATTGTTTAAACATACATTCTATCTGAAAATAGAAATATAAGTCTAATGAGTTAGGACATAAAGTATAGTGTTTACAGACAGGTTTGGCATACATGCTTTTTCAAAGTTTTAAAAGTTTATGAATCATCTTATTTTCCCCAGCTCACAACCTCCTTGGCATAGATACATTTTGTTTAGAGTGCTTCTTTTGAATTTAGCAAGAGAAAAAGTTACTTCCATCTAGTTTAATTTTTACCTGGCAGAAGTGACTCTCACAGACAGGGCTATTATAAAGATGTTCATAGGACTGAATGTGTAATTACTTCTGTCTTAACCTGTTAGACAAGAACAATTCTCTCTAAACTTCTATGGAAAAAGAGAAATAATCAGAGCACAAAGATGTGGACAGCAGACTGCAACTACTGCCTGATGTGAGCCTACACTCCAAAGTATAGAATTAAAAATACTTGAATGAGGACCTAAATTAACAAGAACACTGTAGAGAAAAGGCATTCTAGTCTTAATTTTCTGCACATTTCTGGTATAAGAGAGAGGAGAAGTGAAATGAAAGAATGAAATAGAAAGACAAAGAAAGAAAGAAAGAAAGAAAGAAAGAAAGAAAGAAAGAAAGAAAGAAAGAAAGAAAGAAAGAAAGAAAGAAAGAAAGAAAGAAAGAAAGAAAGAAAGAAAGAAAGAAAGAAAGAAAGAAAGAAAGAAAGAAAGAAAGAAAGAAAGAAAGAAAGAAAGAAAGAAAGAAAGAAAGAAAGAAAGAAAGAAAGAAAGAAAGAAAGAAAGAAAGAAAGAAAGAAAGAAAGAAAGAAAGAAAATACAATTGAAATAAATAAAAAAACAAACAAAAAAAAAACCTGATAAAATCTCCAATTTTAAATAGTTCCCTGAATTACAGGAATATTACTTGTTCTATTCCCCTCCTCTAGGGTTGTTGGAATTTTCAAGACTACATCTTAAATGAAATGAATTCTGAAATGCCATTCCCAGGATATAAAACATAAAATGTTTGCCCATCTTGTAAGAAAGAAAACAGTCAGTTTAGGAACAAAGATAGCTAAACTTCATTGTTTGTACTGCCAATGGTAAAAAAAACAAAACAAACAAAAAAAAAAAAACATACCAGGGGTGAGAGGCTGAGACTGAAATATCAGATCTGCAACTATAGATGGTAATACACCTTTCCAGAATTGTGATATGAATATGGCATCACACTCAGTAACACCTGCACCAGTCTGAGACTAGAGACATTGAGTGAGATGCATCATCTGATACTGAAGCCTAAGCCATCAATAGAAGACATTAAAAATAGGAAAGTAGACTCTTCTCAACATTCACATACATAGATTATTTCTGTACATACAGATAATATTTTTTTCTCTCATCTTCTCCAACTTCAGCCACTATCAGATCCTTTAGTATCTTCTAAAGCCCTGGCAAGCATTTGGATAACAATAGTGTTACGACTGCAACATAGACCAATTTAACTTAGAGGGAAGAATTAGTCTTCTACCCTTTAGCTGTTTCTGGAATTGTCAGAGTGATTCCAAATACTAATAATAGATGAAGGAGGTACATTTTATTCTGAACCACCTACATTTACAACAAAACTGAAATCATAAATCTATATTTTACCTTAAATTCTTCACATAATCTTTTTCCCTTATGGAGGATATGTGTGACACCAGTACTGTCATCTGAAGCCTGTTGTAGCATAACATTGTCTTATAAATAACCCCATATAGTATGCTTCAGAATTTTACCAATATCATATTCAGGATAAGGTTGTTTATTGTGGAATAGTAAAGTGCTTAAGGTGCAAAAGGTGTGTGTCCTTCAGTTATTGATTGTGTAGCTGAGCAGACATAAATATCTAAATAACATAATTACATAACTAAGTGTTCTGATATGGGCAGCTCTGGCAATGTTATGCAAGTTGTTAGTCATGGAAAATGCCTTTTTATAATAATCTAATAAAATGATGGAACCCATCCTGGAAAATCAACATAAATGTTATTTGCTCTTGCACAATTGCATGCATAATTTATGGAGATGGCAGACAGGTTGACAGCAAACTGATTCTTAGACAAATCTATTCCACACAAGTGCAGTTAATCAAGATACTCTTTGGCTGTGTTGAATGGAATGTTAGTGGTTGTAATCCCTAAGCACATCAAGTGTTTTCTGTTACAAAACTGACTATTTTCTTTCTTACAAGATGGGCATGATACAAACATTTTATGTTTTATATCCTAGAAATGGCATTTCAGAATTAATTTTCAAAGTTATTTGAAAAATTGTCTGTCCAAAACATGCAACATCTTCCAAAATTTATGTGAATACTAAGAATGAGCAATCTTTCCCTTAAATATCCTGTAACAAAGGCATAGTCTGTCTTTTACTCTCTTTGGAGGAAAATACATTTAATTTTTCTATGTTTACCCAAATGTCTGTCTCTTCATACTACTTTTGTCATTCATGGGAGATATAAGCCTTAAAAATACGAATAGAAGTCTCAGAATCTTTCTTATTTAAATTAAAAAAATCAGAGATTTGCAGAGAGTTTTAGAGAAAATAAAAAGCTTACTTGATGCTTTTCTGAGTGAATGAACTGCTGGCTATATTCTGTCAGTATTATTACAGCAAAAATATTAGAGATTCATTTTGGGTTTATGGTTTTGGGGGGTGTTTTTTTTTGTTTGTTTATTTGTTTAGGTTTTTGACAGCTGTATTGCTAAACAGAAAAAGTCATAACATACATCTTGTCTTTTTGAGTGGGAATGACTAATTATGAAAGCATATTTAGAACTTGAATGTTATCTAAGAGTCCAGATACAAAACTTGAACCACTAATACCATTTCTGAGCTATGTCTTAAATCACTCTTAAAAATCATGTTTTTGAAACTAGTTTGAATATTCATTTAAAAGTTTGGCAACTTTTCAAAGGGGGAAATATGGCTTAGAACACCATAAAGAATGTCTTACTTTAGATTTATTCAAATACTTTCTTTTAAAATATGTATGTCCATGCACATATGCAATGTTTTAGATATATTGTCATTCTTTTGTATTATCTTTTTTTTTTAATTAACTGTGTATGTAAATATGTTACTGGTTGTATTTCATAAGAATTGACTATCACTTCTTGTACTAAGAAAGTCTCATTTAAGGATATGTGGGGTGAAATAGCAATCAATAAAACCTTTTTATCTTGGCTTTGGGGCACTCTGAGAAAAACATTGAGAATTCTAAGAAGCTAGTGAACAGTTGTGTAGGAGATTTTTTTTCTGGCAAATCATGAGGGATTAGATGATTGAATCATAATTGCAAAAGAAGAACTGACTGTTAGTTGCTAATCTGTGAAGAGAAAAACAATGTTGAAGAGAATCCAACCTGTTATTATACAATAGATCTTCAAGAATTTGACAAATACCTTGATGATTAAAATATAGAATCTGAATGTGGTAGATTTGGACCCACATGTCTCAGGGAAATGCCCCAAACTCCGGACCAAATGTGTGTAATACACTGAAAGTTGTTTCTTCACCAATTCTTTGATTACTGTGTGTGTAAGATTGTGAAAGTCTTAAAGGCAGAGGGAGGTGGTATAGAGACGCCTGAATGTAGTCTCTGAACCCTGAACTCTTTTATATTTCTATGTTACATAATCATTACCTAGAAACAGAAAAAAAAAAAAAAAAAAAAAACCAAAGGAAAATCAAGCAGAACAAAAAATTTGTTTCCTCTGGTAAAGCTGCTCTCTCTCTCTCAAAGCAAACTTATTTTTTGTTTTTCTTCTTTATTAAAGGGAAACATATTCAGACTGGGGAATGTTATTCTTCCTACATTAGAAATGCACTTGGTGAGGGTGTATTTGATCCCACTGTGTGTATTATTGATGAATTATTGGTCTCAGTATGACCCCTGGTGAGACACCACTCATTTTTGGTTTCTACTTGGACATTGAGAAGTTAACTGTGCTTCTTTGGGAGCAGCCATCCAGCCAATTGCTTAGCCATTTAGCAGTTCCTACATCAAATTCATATTTCTCGAGTTTAGCAGCAAGAATATTGTGCAGTACTGGAATAGTAGCAAAGGTCTTACAGAATCCAGGTAGATGCAATTAGTAGTTCTTCCCCTTGCCACTGAAGAAGCTTCTCAGTCCTAGAAGGCCACTAGATTAGTCAGATATTGTTTGCCCTTGGTGAAGCTATGTTGGCTGCCTCTAATCACCACCCTTCCATATGTTTTGACATGTTCTTCATGACGATATGTTCCATGCTCTCACAGAGTTGAAGATGACTGGTCAGTAGTTCCTAGAGTCCTCCTTTTTAAAATGTGCACAATATTCCCTTCACTCCAGTCATCAGGAACATTTTCTGACTGTCATGCCTTTTCAAATATGATGGTAGTGACTTAATGATTCTATCAATCAACTCCCTCAGGACTCTAATATATTTAAATAACACAAAGTATAGCTTGTTTTCACATGCTGGTAAGCCTTAAGCATGAAGCTAATTACAAGATATCAAGTGATGAGAGAATTTTAATGTAAAAAATATTGCTACACAAATAGCATAACAATGGAGTCTGTCAACCTCTGCACTCGTACCTTTTTTCCCCACAGGTTCTACTGAAATAATATTTTTTTAATCATGCTTCCTTTGACACATCTGTGCAAGAGAGATGTTTAGACTAGCCACCATGCAGTAAATGCTATGTACATGAAGACAGGCCAGCCTATTTCTGAATTGTTTGTACAAAATTTCTGCTTCTTTTTCCTTCTATGAAGGCACAGACTGGGATTTCTCTGTATACCATGGTGGCATTTGTCACAGAAGTTCTAGGAACTTAATTACATTTAAGACTTCTAGCTCTTTCCAAAATGTAATTGAAACTGTCCCAGAGATCAAAAATAACTTGCAGATGCAGAGCAATACATAAAATTGTATTATTTATACCAGAAACAGTTAGATAAGCAGGCTATAAACCAAAGATGACAAAAATAAAACTTTTATAAGGAACTTAAATAAATATATACATTAGTATACTATCTAAATTTACCTTGCCAGATTCAGAAGAAAAAATAATGCTAATTATTAAAAAGAAGATGGAAACTACACAAAATTAGCTCAGAAAAATCCTGTGTAAGACATATTTCATTTGGCATGTATGATGCAGTATTTCCTTGACTCACAATAATATTTTTATTGCTATAAACAGCTCAGTTGTGGTCTCCATTATCTGTTCTACTGCTTTTTGAAGTTGTGTTTACATTTCACACTCAGTTTCCTAAATTGGATTAGCTGAAAGACTTTTTTAGCCAGAAAAGCATGTTCATCTCTGTTTACCTTCTTGTTTTCCTAAATGCACCTCTGTAGAATCGGACTAAAACAAAAGGATTCACTGAAGTGGAGCCAACTCAGCAGATGAAAACTGCAAAAATACTGGCAGAAATAGCATCCAGCTTCCCAAGTTTGACAACATAAATAATGTTAACTGCTATGCAAATTTTTTCATGAAACTGTTGTTTATTCTACAAACATTTGTGCAATTCATGAAGGCAGCAGCTGGTAACTGTTGTTAAAGCACTTGAAAACCTAACTGGGGATATTAAAAGGAACTGGACTTAATGAATACACCAATTTGTGGGTTTATTAATTTGTTTGTTTCCTCTAAGCACTTAGTGGATAACATAATTTCTTTGTGAATAAAGTGATACTGATGAGTTTCTAGAAAAAAAGGTTTGAAAGGATGGAATTTACAAGCAGCACACGTAAAACCTTAAATTGTCTTGGTCTAACAGGGGCAGTGTCAAACATTAATTCCAAATAATGACTGGTACATTAAGTATGTTAGGAAAAAAACAGAACAAATGGTGATCTACCTCAGACAGTTATCTGACATTTGAGAAAGGCTTGTTCTCCCACCTCAGTGGCCCATTTCATAATATGAACTCACTTCTCTGTCTTTATGATCCACTCATTTACAAGATTTTTTAGAACTTTTATATGGGTAGCTTCTAAGCTAGTTATCTGGGAGGAAGACAGGTGGTGGGTGTTGTTTAAGAAGTGCAAGGAGTATATAAATTTTGTGCATCTCATGGATGTGAAAATGTCCGTTCATGATTTTCCTCCATCACGGAACAAATGCCATAAATGCTATGTGTACTTCCTATGCACAGCAGTGGGTGAAGTTGTTTCAGTGACATATCCTTTAGAAACAGTAATTCTGGAAATAACATTCATACATAACAGCAAGAAAAGGAGAAGATCATTCTTATTCCTCCTGCAGGAGTAAGAAATAGAGAAGAGACTAGTAGGAATTAAATTCTGATGGAATTTTTTTGCAGATTGCCTGATCAGGGCAAAGAAGTTTCTTAAACTATTTGAAGTTTCTGTATCACTACACTAGAATGGGATGGCCATGACTACACTTTTGAATATCACCAAGGATGGATATTCCATTTCCTTCTGATAACAAGTTATCAGTGAGAACCTTGCAACACAGGATCTGCTATTCAGTAAAAAGGAAGAACTGGTCAGCGACTGTCTTGTCAGTAGCAGCCACAAAATACTGGAATTCAAGATCACAGAATACGCACAATTTTTTAGAAAAATATCAGTTGGACTTTTGGGTAATTTCTTTCTTGCCTTATTCATCATGTAAATTAAAAGACAGTTACAATACTTATTTCTTACATCATTATTTTTGTGGAGTTTTTTAATAGGTCAAATTTATTGACTTTGATGTTGAAACCTCTGTTAAAAAAATCTCAAATTATACTGCATGCTATGGTTTGTAAGATAAAGTTAGCAGTTCTGTTTTTTCACAAACAAATGAAATGGGTATTAGTCATCTTGATAAACTCTCACAGCAAAAATTATTATGTAGAGATGAATATTAAGAGAAATCTAGCCTAACTTGCACTGACAACCTAGTTGTCATCTTAATGCTCCTTTTTCCAAAATAAGACAATTTCTGTATCTGTTGATCCTTGCAAAATTTAATATTTTTTTCATTATAAAAGTTACTTATGTTCATAATCTTGGTTTTCAAATTTTGCTTTTCAGCAATATATGACAGGGGATAACAAAATTATATTTAAAGAGTAAGCACCAGTTTAGTAGAAGTGCTCATTATTTTTTTTTCTGTGTTTAATCCATTTCGAAACATAAAATAAAAAAAATAAAACCAACCAAACAAAGAAAATTAGTGTAATTAATATAGTCTTACATGCAATCTTATAAAAATATCCTTCATGGGGACACAAAATGGTGTCACACCTGTGTCTATTGAGTTTTTGGATCAATCATGATAAATTTTCCTTTATAATTTAATTACATCTATATCTCTATTCCTTGATTATCAGACTTTTAAAAGCAATTAACTCTCCCTGGTCTGGATCCCAACAAATGTTATACATGGAATTAAACAGTATTCTGTTTATATATATTTCCCCATTAGAGTATCGTGATCCCCCTAGAGTCTAGTAGCATGATTTTCTTATACTGAAAAAAATTCTATGCATAGTGGAAGAGAAAAGGAAAGGTGGGCAGCTTTCCCTTTAGTTTTCTACTTTGAAACTTCAGCTAGGAAATATATCTTGATCTGATACTTCAAGGTTCCCCAGTCCAAATGACATATCATAAAAGCATAAAAGTGTCCATATATTTTGTTGTTGTTGTTGTTGTTGGTTTTTTTTGTTTGATTTGTTTTTTTGTTTGGTTTTTTGTTTGTTTGTTTGTGGGTTTTGTTGTTTGTTTGGTTTTTTTGTTTGGTTTTTTTTTTTTTTTTTTTTTTTTTTTGGTTTTTTTTTGGTGTCATTTTGCTACCCCACTTTAACAGCTTCCCTGGAAAATCTCAGATTCAGCAGCAGAAAATAAGTGAAAAAAGTTCTTTCTAGTGCATATTACGTACTATGTATGTAGACCAGTAAGGAAAAAGTGATATTTAAAAACCCCATATTTTATTATTACTGCATTTTTGCTGCCTCCATTGATTCATGACACAGTACCCAGTACAGAAGAGCATCAATGATGTGAGCTCTGATGAAAACTGATGAAAACTCTAAACCTAACAATAATAATAGAATTGATTTAAAGGTTATGTAGTAGCACCTTAGGGAGTGCCATGTAATTCAAATTTCCTTAATAGAGATACAGATATGCTACCTTTTATCTCTGTGTGTTTATTGCTTAGACCATTTTTTAAGGGCTGTAGATACTGAGAAGTGTACACTTAAAGATTAATAGCAAGATCCAGTGTTAACATCACATGATTTCCACCAGGGAACTATAAAACTTCAAGGAGGAGATTATAATGAGGTAGAGAGATATTATGGGTATTATTTACTGTATGCTATAAGGTGTTAATACCTTGTACATAAACAAAGGTGTACTCATTATTTTACTGCCTTGAACAAAAGGAAAACACAAGAGAGGCTGATGTGAGTTGGGTGCTGCCAGAAGCACCTGGGGGAGATTTAAATGGCCCTGTGGAGCACCAGCAACCAGGAGCATGGCAGGCAGGGTGGGCAAACAGGGACTGAGAGTCCACTGCAGCTTGTGCAGCAGTACACACAGAAGGGTGTGTGACAAAGGTTGTGCACCCTGCTTGCAGGTCCAGAGCCCTGCACGGGAGGGCTCCACATCTCTGCCATAATGGTGGGCACTCACCTTGGAATTGAAACCAATGATTCTACACAGAAAACTCCTGAGATGTCTGGAGATCAGACAAGGTCTGGTTCCAGAAGACTAGAAGAATGTCATCTCCATCTACAAGAAGGGCATAAAGGAGGAGCTGAAAAATCATAGCCCCATCTGTCAGTCTTACTTCCATTCCTGGGAAAGTTCTGGAATGCATGATTATGTGGGCTGTTAGAAGTCTAATAAGGCATGAATGGCTGGGAAAAGTCAGCATGGATTCACCAAGGGCAAATTGTGCTTGACAAACCTGTACATCTCCTATGATAAAGTATCTTAGTTGATGTAGGGCAAATGGGGGACACTGATAACTTGGATTTCTCCAAGGCTTTCCATATGGTTTCCCACAGCTGCCTCCTAATGAAACTGATGTACTACCTGTCTGGGGAGCAGCTGTGTGGAAAGGGACCCTGGGGTTCCTAATGGATGAACAGTGCATTGCCATGGCAGAGAAAGCCAACAGGAAGCTTGATTGCATTAACAAGGACATCACCAGCAAAGATAAGTCATTATCTCACTTTACTGTTCAGTGCTTGCAAGGCCACATCTGGAATACCATGTCCAGTTTTAGCCTTGGCTCTGCAAAAGAGATGTGGACAGGCTGGAGAGGGTCCAGAGAAGGACCACAAAGATGATCAAAGAAATGAGAAGCCTGTTATGCAAGGAAACATTGGCAGAACTTTGTCTGTTCCGCTGAAGACTTTGGGAACATCTTACCACCATGTTCCAGTTTCAAAGGGTGACTGGAAATAAGAAGACTCCTTTTAAGAAAGGAGTCTCTTGGAAAAGGTAAGGGATAATGGATACAAATTACTCCTGGGGAGATTCTAACTGGACACCAGAGGAAAAATTTTCACAAGAACAATTAGCCATTATAATCTCCCCACCAGTGGCAATGCTGGACAACTGTATGATTCAGCTGGCCATATTGGGCCATATTGTCTAGACCATGCTTTTGACAAGAAAGGTTGGTCCAGGTGATCCCTTCCTACCTGGTATTCTATGAGTCTATCAAACATTAAAGATTTTGCTGTACTGATTTTATATTAAATTCAGAACAAGCACTCCAAGAATTTAAAATAATACTGAAGTTCAATTTTTTTTTCTTTATTTTTAAGTGGCTGTGAGGCAAAATAGCATTTTCATATGTATAGGTATGGTAACAAAAATGAGTGTATCCACTTCAATAAATAAAGAACTAACTTAGTATTTGTTCATTCCTTGAATTAAAGTCCTGTTGATATTTGGAAATGTCATAACATTTTCATGTTTTAAAACCTCTGTGTTGTCTGATCTTGTCTTCTGCTTTGGGATTATCAGAGAATACTGTGATAAAATCTGAGTTAAAAAATTCTGTGTTCCTATGCCCTGAAATAAACCTGGTTTTGTCCAAAAAGGTACAAATAGAATTGAGCAACAAAAAGTTTGGGTTATTATTTCCAACCTACAGCAATTCCCTACTGTATATCAAGATGGATGCCATAGCTTTCAAAATTTTATTTGTTAAAACAGAGCCATCAGACAAGTCAAGGCACTTGCCCGGGAGAAAATTTTGCTCATGCCTGTCAGTCTCAGCCAAGTAAGCATGTGTTTGAAGTTGACTTTTTTAATTCCATATGATCCATTTGAAGTGCTAAGGATACCCTTTCTTTTCTTTTTGAGTAGAAATATTGTCCATATTGTATATAAAGATGTTTCTAATATTAGCTACTATTGAAAACCCTTTCAATTTGAAAAATTTTTATTTTAGATTAAAATCTATTCATTGGAAAAAATCTATTTCTTCATCTCAAGACAAATTTTCATACGTAAGGCATGAAAACATCGGTTTTAGTTAGAGTTTTTCATCCTGTTAAATGAAAACCAAAAAGATATTGATTATTATTTCTTTGAGAAAAAATGAAACCATATAGTAAAAAAAGCCACAAACAATCCAACAAAATCCAATAAACTTACCTCTCTCTCCCCCAAGTAATTAGGAAGAACAGGATCTGATCAAGTCATTCAGTATGAGCTTCACCAATGATTTTACAAATCTTTTTTGCAGTATAGATGAGAGTAATGGTGGGCCAAAACTGTCAGTCTGGTGCTTTAATCATGTGTCAGTCATACTTCTATCAAGTTAAATGCCAAACTGTTTTTCCTGGGAGAGCTGCAAATCTAGTTCCTACTTTATATTAAGTTTGAAAACTAGATAAGCTTTGAATAGAGGATGCTTTTAATATACCCAGTTTTTGGTGGTGTTTGTTGGTTTGTTTATTTGTTTTGGAAGCAAGAGGAAACCTGTACAAATTCATACCTATTTTATTTTAGAGCTATGCTCTAAAGTCAAGTCCTATTTGGTCTAGAGTAAGATTTTTTTCCCCTTATAATTCCATTTGATTTTTGTTTTTACAAAATTGTAAACAATTAGATTTTTCATCTTAATAGTAGCCCAAAGGGCTGGACACCTGAATCTTTACAGTTGGGATTTACCAATCTGGCTTCTGTAGTTTTAAGATTTGTTTTCATGGGAAATACATGGCTTTTGGAAGGGAACTCTCAATTTGTTGTATAATACTGAGCAAAGACTAAACATAGAAAAGATAACGAAGCCAAATTCTTTGGCTTTGTGCCATTATTTCTGAGCTATGAGCAAGTGCAACCATTTACTGCCAAGTTTAAAGGAGGAGAAAGAACAAATGTACTTAATGTACTTATCAGCCTCAAGCAGAAATAAGCTGGAGGGTTTTACATTATATTAATTTCTGGATGAAAATCCACAATAATAATTTGAAATTTGAATTTGAAAACATAATGTAGCAGACATAAATTGTATCTGAAATATTTGTTTTGGACAAATGAAATATAATGGCTACTAAAACACAAAGTGAATTTGTGCATTGTTTCTGTCACCAACTCCAAGAAAGGGATTTTTCAATGCAAGGGTTTTGTGGGTTTTTTTGTCTTAAATAGGCATTGATCTGAATTTGATTTCTACCCCTAATTCTGTACAGATGACATTGCTTTTTTCAGGTTTCCCAAAGAAACTGTGCTGCTACAAATTGAAGGAAAAGGATGAAAAATATAAATAATTTATTTTTGTGCAAAGGAGAATTGATCCTTGCCTGCTCATTATGAAGATTCTGAAAGAGGTTCACTTTTTTGGGCTCACATGTGCTTCTCACAGAAGGTGCCCTTGAAACCCTGCTGCTACCAAAATCTTGCCATGCAAGCCCAATACAACAGAAATTAACCATTTAGAGGGTCATGTGAATAATTAGTCTAGGACAGCAGCAAGCTGAGTTAAAGATTTTGGAGGATTTCACTGCAATGAAAAGGCCTTAGCTCTGTGTTAACATTACTCAGCAATAACAAAAACATCTCTATAAACATCACTGCAATCAGCACAAATCCAAAACAAAGACCCATATTACCCATATTATAGCCACAGTGAGGAAGATTAACTCCACACTACTACAGTGCTTTACAAGACCATCCCATGACTTCATTGGCATTGTTTCAGTGATTTAAATGGATAATGCAGGTGTTTTGTGAAGCAGCCTATGAGGTCTTCAGACTCCTGTTGCTTAACCTCCCTTTGGTGTTTCTCAGTTGAATAAAAAAAACCAAAAACAAACAAAAAAAACCCCAACCAAATAAAATCCAACCAACAAACGAACAAGAAATCTGAATGTCTTTCTTGCCTTAAATTTATACTGCAATCAGTGTTGCTCTGGCTCCTACTATGTGAGAACAATACAGTATTGTCCTATGCTTGCACTCAGTTATTAGTCACTATGTTGTGATATCTGCTATATTAAATGTTAAATAGAATACTTTCAATAGCACAGTTTTTTTGACAGAGACATCTACAAAAACAGTACCTAGTAGACTATTTTAAGTAGTGCAAGTGGAGATAACGTTTTTCAAAAATCAGGTGCTGTGGGGCAGCAAGAGCCACCTCCTGTCCTGCTTCAGTTGCAGCCACAGAAACATCGCTTCTTAAACCCCTAGTTCTAGCAGGAACGTCAGTAAAGTATATAAGATATCTCTGAAAATGGATCGTGAGTGACAGCTTAATGGTATGCAGGAAGATCTAAGACCTTTGCTGTTGTAATCGCAGGTGAACCCAGTGGGAAGAAATGATGATGTCTGACTCCAGTTCAGAAGGCTGAATTATTTCTTTATTATAACTGTACTATAATACATTAATATACTATTCAAAGGAGATACTAAAGCTACAAACCTACTTGTTCTAACTACCATATCTAACACCCAACTCGTGACCCTGTTCTCGAGAGTCCAGACACAGGTGGATCTGATTGGCCATCAGGCTCAAACAATCCTCACCAGAATCCAATCAAGCAATCACCCCAGGTAAACAATTCTCCAAACACATTCCACATGAGAAAAACAAGGAGAAGAAATAGAAATTGTTTTCCTTTTCTTTCCTCTGTGCTGCTCTGTGAAAAATCCTGAAAGAAAGAAGAATGTCCCTGCGACACTTTGCTACTGCTGAAAACGTGCAGAAAACATGTAAAACATGCTGGTGCATGCAGATGCTTACAGTGGTTATTTTACAAAACTTCATGACAATCAGCAGAAATGCTGTTAGCAGAGTGAAAACTAAACTACAAAGAGGGCTTCTTTTGTGGGGCAGATTGACATTTCCTTCATCCTAGCAGAACTGATACTTTAAAATTTTTTTGGGGGGGAGTTGAGTTTTGGAGGGAGTCTTTTGGTAATTCTACTGAAATTTAATAATCAAATTATCATATGAACCAAGAAAAGTTAGATTTAAAAAGAAATATATTTTAAAAGAAATATATATAAAAGAAATAAAATTTTAAATTTATAAATTATAAAGAAAATGCAGAAAACAATAGAAATATGAGTCTTTGAGACAATGGATTAATTAGAATGGCATTTATTTAATCTGTGGAGTGGTAGAGAGGAGAGGGGAAGTGAGGGAAGAGAGAGGAAGGGGAAGAAGAAGAGGAAAAGGGATGGGAAAGTCATGCTTAAGTTAAAGTCTATTATTAAAGGCTATGTGTCAGAAAATATAGAGAATATATATAGAATTATAAGTATTAGGAATAAAATAATTAGCTCGTAGTCACCTTTTTTCTAATTTTTAATGAATGCACATAGACACAAACAAAACTTAAAAGAAAAATTATACGAATGAGGAAAATAGGAAAATATCACTGATCTAGGGCAATTGCTGCTGAGAGCTGTTGGATTGAAAGGTAGTTCATCACATGGTCTCTGGCTCATTTCTCCAGTCTGTATTATGATATGGCTGAACTTTCTGGGTCTGAGCAAAACCCTGTTGGGTCTGTTATTCTCCTTTTTTGTTTGTTTGTTTGTTTGTTTTGGTTTTCAGTAAAGTATCACAAGCTGGTGAAAAGGAGACAGAAGAAAAATGGCCCTTTTCTCTTATATTACATTTACTCTATAAGAGAAGACAACAGTAGAACTCAACATTTCTTAGGCTTATTGTTATGATTAGTTGAGTAGTTTCAAGTTGTTCCCACTCACTAGCCAAGGTCAAGACATAGCAGTAAGACTAGTGGTGCACAGAGGGTCCCAAGTAAGGCAAGGCATCCACTTTTCAATCCTCCTGAAATTTTCCCATCTTCAACTTCTCCTCTTATGAGAATTCTCAAATTAATGAGAAAGAGAAGGTCTTGTTATTTTATTCAATGTAGACCTACTTTTCATACCTTAACTTTCAGAGTTTCTACTTTTTAAAAGCAATCTAGATAGAGAAGCTAGAGAGAGAATTAATAGATATTATGATTTTGAATTAATATTTGTTGCTTCTAGCTCTGCCTCTCTTCTAAGATATTGAGATGCATTCCCAATTCTGCTGCCTGTGTTGTCTTTTTTTGTAGCTTTCTCATCACCCCTTTTTCATTATATTTACTTGGGATGTTTTAAAAATTTTCCTTTTTTTGTGCATAGTCCTCTGTGCAGACTGAGTCTTCATAATTACAACACAATGAAATATATTCTTTATCTCTCTGTGAAAGCAAGGCATTAACAAAGTTTCATTTTCTGTCCTTCCACACATAAACCAAAATGTAATTCATTGCTTAGCTAGCTTTCAGTGACTTCTAACCTTAGATTTCATACTAAATTTTTTTAGATCTCCTCGTAAATTTGCTCAGTGCTTAAACAATAGGTTACAGGAATTAGCAAGGTAAACTACTACTGTGTAAGTATTCCAGCTATGCATGCTATTTGAGAAAGCTTGTAATTACAGTAAGCCCTAATGATGAATCAGTAAAATTCAGAAGAACAAAAACACCATTTCAAATACTGTGTTACTTTCAGCTGTCATCTAATTTTGTATGGAACAGAATAAATTTCTCCTACTGACCCCATGTTCCTGGTAAGTCTTGAACTCTTCTACAGCTCATCATGGAGTATACTGATCAGGACTGCTATCTCAGTGTTATGCTTAGAGTTTAGATATGATATTGGGATTCAGTTGCAGCCTTATGCAAGCCTGTTAGTGAAGGACTGATGGAAAAGTCGCATGATCCCCAGATGTGGGAATTGATAGATCCACATTTAGTTTAATTATGTTTGAGAAACATATATCTCATAAAAATATTTTAATGAAGATCAGAGAGTGTAACAGTCTGTTTTAAGAGACTGTTTCTATCTGTGCCTTGGGTGAGCAGTCTCTCAATCCTAAACAATAGCTTCTAGAGCCAGAATGTAAATGTTGTAATCTGAAGAAACTCAGAAGACATTGATAAAAGGTCATTAATGTACTGTGAGGATACTGTAGCATGAGAAGTTGTTAAAGAATTCCTGTTCTGTGGGATTGCCAGCTCTCTGTGCTATGTGCAGTCTGCCTAAAAGCAAGAGGCAGCAGCTGCTGGCAGAGCTGTAGTGTGGGAATGGTAGCAGAGGCAGAGCAGCACATGAAATTCGTGCTGTTGTAGCAAAACTTCACAACCGTAATATTCAAGTCAAGTCAGTGCAGGAGAAAGCAAACAACCAGCTGGCCTCAGAATTGCCTCACCAAAGGAGAAGACTGTTAATAGCAGATTATGCCTTAGAAATTAAATATGTTCTGTTACCTTGTCTGTCTACCTTTAAATATTTTCTTTCCCTCCTTCATGAAATATTGTTTGCTTAAATAACTGACTTCTGTTTGCAGTAGAAGAAAAATGATCTTCACAATGTATAGTTTAATCCTCTGATGTCTTTGGGTGTAGTCCTGAACCAGTGTAGTCCTGAACCAGTGCTTTATCAGCTACCCAAATTACAGGAATATTATCCTGCTTGCTGCCAGTCAAGCATTGGCAGAAAGGTTACAATTGCTTTGTATGCAAAAAAAGGATGAAACCAGTTTTTTTTTCATTCTATTTAATTGTAAAGATTTTTTTTATTATGAGTATATTAACAAAAAAAGGCTTCTGGTGAAAAAAGCAAACTGACAGAGATGTGAGAAGAACGGACCAAGACGTAAATTAAAAAAGAATTTAAAATATAAATATTATGCTAATTAAATGAGAAAGAGAATACTGTCAGCAACTGCTTACTCCCTGTTGTTGTAGAAAATGATAGCTGTGATTGGAATTGAAAAGAGGAAGATGCTGTAAATGAGAAGACACACAAGAAGTAAAATGATTAATGTTGCATCTAAACAGTACAGGTGTCTGGCATTTTTGAAATGCCCAAGAAATAAATGGGATATATATTCTGCTTGACAGGAAGAGGAAAAGTTTGTGCTTGATTCTCCATCTCAACAAATGAAGTGTTGAATGAACTGTTCTGTTGATTTATTATAGTGGTATCAGCTAACACTCTTACTGAAAAATTTCCCTTGGTATTTTCTGTATGAGCCACTATTTCACGTATTTCCTCTCTAACCATAACTTTTAAATTTAGAATACACTGCATTCAATCTAGTAAAGCAGATGGACATGAAAGATCTCTGATATAGCTAATTCCGCTCTGTCTCTCTGTCTCTCTCACATTGTGGTTTAACCCCAGCTGGCAACCAAGCACCATCCAACCACTCATTCACCTTCCTCATGCTGAGCAGGATGGTGGAAAGAATCAGAAGGATAAAACTGAGAAAATCTGTGGGTAGAGATAAAGACAGTTTAACATGTAAAGCAAAAGTCACACACACACAGGCAAAATAAAACAAGGAATTAATTTAGTACTTCCCATGGGAAGGCAGGTGTTAAGCCAGCTCCAGGAGAAGAGGGCCCCATCATGCGTAATTGTGTCCTGGGGAAACAAACATTGTCATTCTGAATATCCCTCCTTCCTACTTTTTCTCTCAGCTTTATATGATGAGCATGATGCCATATGGTATGGAATATCCCTTTGGTCACCTGGGGTCAGCTGTCCCAACTGTGTCCCCTCCTAACTTCTTGTGCACTCCCAGCCTTGTTGCTGACAGGGTGATATGAAAATCAGAAAAGGCCTTGGCTCTATGTACTAAGCACTGCTCAGCAATAACCAACTAATCTCTATATTATTGATCTTCTTTTCAGCATAAGCACAAAATATAAACCCATGAAGAAAATTAAGCCTACAGTAGCCAAAATCAGCACATATGTAAAGCAAAATATTAATCCAAAGCCTGCATATTTTCTTATAATTTGTTTTTGGAATTATTTGATTTAGAGGATCTTGATCTCATTCCTCTGCTCTAGATCAATAGGTGCATCAATATATATATTTAGATTTTAGTATAGACCATAGTCCTCTTCCAATGACTTATTCATCTGAACAGTTTTGCTTCTGTATTTGTTTCATCATGAACAGTATGGAACTCAGCCACTTGGGAATTCTGCTATGGGAAGTTCATCTCCACCACACTTTCTAAAAATTCATATGCTTGAGAAAAATTACATCACTTCTTAGTTTTACTAGTCCATTTTTGAAAAACACGCAAGCAAACTACTATCACAAAATCAGTGTCTGATGTACAGTAGCTTGAAATTTCACTGAGAAATAAGGTAATTCACAAATGTAGATATATCTTAAAACTGCCGTCCATTCATGTTGTTGCAGACTCACAAAATGTGTGCATTTCCATTTTTCTATTCAACAACATAGAAAATTATTTTTTAAGAATATTGTTATATGAAAATTAGTGGAAATCTTGGAATAATTCATGAACCTGGCCTGATACATCTGCTAATGTAATTGTCATTTGCCTGTGTAGTAGTCAAATATTTCAGAGTATTAGTATAAAATTTGTATTAAATTTGTTTGGCATTTTGTAGTGAGTTTGGTTTTTAGTTTGTTTGTTTTTTCTAATAAGGCAGCTGTTCTCTTTTTGGAGAAATCTTTAATATGGAGGGTACTACAGAGAGTCAGGAGCTCATTTATTTGTTTTTTCAAGATTTTCTTTCTATTCATGTTCTGTTAGTTTCTCATAGAAATGGAAGGAAGTTGCAGAAGGAGGGAGAGAAGGGAGAGAAGGGAGAGAAGGAAGGGAGGGAGGGAGGGAGGGAGGAAGGGAGGGAGGGAGGGAGGGAGGGAGGGAGGGAGGGAGGGAGGGAAGGAAGGAAGTTGCGGAAGGAAGGAAGTTGCGGAAGGAAGTTGCGGAAGGAAGTTGCGGAAGGAAGGAAGGAAGTTGCGGAAGGAAGGAAGTTGCGGAAGGAAGGAAGTTGCGGAAGGAAGTTGCGGAAGGAAGTTGCGGAAGTTGCGGAAGGAAGTTGCGGAAGGAAGTTGCGGAAGGAAGTTGCGGAAGGAAGTTGCGGAAGGAAGTTGCGGAAGGAAGTTGCGGAAGGAAGGAAGTTGCGGAAGGAAGTTGCGGAAGGAAGGAAGGAAGGAAGGAAGTTGCGGAAGGAAGGAAGGAAGTTGCGGAAGGAAGGAAGGAAGGAAGTTGCGGAAGGAAGTTGCGGAAGGAAGTTGCGGAAGGAAGTTGCGGAAGGAAGGAAGGAAGGAAGGAAGGAAGGAAGGAAGGAAGGAAGGAAGGAAGGAAGGAAGGAAGGAAGGAAGGAAGGAAGGAAGGAAGGAAGGAAGGAAGGAAGGAAGGAAGGAAGGAAGGAAGGAAGGAAGGAAGGAAGGAAGGAAGGAAGGAAGGAAGGAAGGAAGGAAGGAAGGAAGGAAGGAAGGAAGGAAGGAAGGAAGGAAGGAAGGAAGGAAGGAAGGAAGGAAGGAAGGAAGGAAGGAAGGAAGGAAGGAAACTGTTTTTATCAAGAAAATTAATTGAGTAATTGATTATAGGCACATTTGACGAAATAGATATGTTCTTGCAAAACAGTATTTTAATCCATTTATTATTTTCCAAAGACAAATATCTCCACTCAGACATTTTAAATTAATTATTTTTCTAATATTTAATACAATTTTTGAATTATTTTAAGTGTATAATGGTTTCTATTTTTGCCAATATAACAAATGCACTCTCTAGATACAACCTTTTTCTCTAACATGCATTGAAATAAGAGTATAATTGATAATGCTAATTAATTTTAATGTACTACCAATTCCTTGTTATTTAAAAAGGATCTCTATCACTGCTCAATTTTTGAAGTAGCACGTTACATATACCCTGTTTACAATAGTAAAATACTTCTTAGAGTTATTTATTCATAAGGATGATGAAATTTCCATCCTGTTATATTATATAATCTATAAGTAGGAAGCTCTTCACAACATCGCTGTTGTTAGTCTGATTAAGTCCTATAATTACAAACCTTTAAATATAATGATTGACAAAGGAAATCTGTTGTGAGAAAATGACAAGATGCTAGCAGAGCTTTCAATCAATATAATTGCAAAAGTTTAGTGCACACTCCTTTCTAAAATTGTCATTTGCTGACTTTGATATTTGATATTGGTCCCCTTTCATTATTTTATTCCCCAATCGCAACCACACACCGTGATACTGTCATGTCCCACTTTTTTCTTGACAGTTATCCTTGTTGTTTTATGTTAGTGGAAACATAAACTGAATCACTGCCTCTGTACTCCAACCTTCTTCCAACCTACTGAGCAGATGGTTTCACTATAGCTTTGTCAAACATTTTCAGTTTAAACCCCAAATATTTTGGAAAACAAGTCTAACCTTTTAGCGATACTGTCTCTTTATTCCATTTCTTTTTCTTTTTTCTTCTCTGATTTTAGGACACAAAACTAGCACAAAACAGTATATTTCTGCTTATACTTCATCAAGTTTGATTGAACTCATAGTTATAGATCTTTTTTTAGAAGTTTTTCTTTCATATGCAGAGGTAGGCAAAGTTTACCTCTGCATTTTGACACAAAAACAAATTGACACAAAAAACAAGTGCAGTTTTTGGTGATGCTCTGATGACACCAACTCTGTAGAAATCTGTCTTAAAAAATATTAGTTAATTAATGTATTAGATACTAAACCAAATCCAAGTTCAGTCACTGTTTTTTTGAGATATTTGAGCAAAGTCACATAGTGACAGATTCATCTTAGCCAGCTTTATGCACTCATTATCCTTGTGCTTGTGATCGCAGTCTCCTGTCATAGTCCACATAGAGAGACCAGTTCTTCAAAGAGAGATGAAGTTGTCTTAGGAAGTTTCTGAAGGTTTGTCTAAACTGCAGAATTTCTGAACATATTCTCAAACCTTTTTTTGACCTGCAAGACATGCTATTAGACTGTATACAGCACACAGCACTCTTTATCTAAGTAATAAATGCACACTCTATGCTTGTGCATCATTCTCATATTAAATCCAAAACATAACACTGTACCAGTTACTAAGAAGAAATTCAACTCCATTCCAGTGGAAAACAGAACAATCTAGGAGTTATGTGATATAAATTATATGAGCATTTAGGTGTTGTCAAGGTACTAATAAGACAACTATTTAAGAGTGTTGTGGCAATTTTTCATAATAATATTTCTGGAAATCTGCAGGGAATTGATGAGCTAGTATCTTCTTTGTATAAAATATTCAGATGTCAGTTTTTAAATCATTATTTCAAGATAGTCACTGTAAAATTACCTATACAAATATGACCAAATCTTAGTGCTATTACCTACACATCAGGGATAACACAATAGGAATCATAATCCCTCCATCATACATTTCACTTCAGTGTTTTGTAGAATTTACTCCATTAACTACAAATACAAATCTGAAGCATGACCTTGTGGGACTGAGGTGCAGGCTTAAATATTTTTTTTAATCATACTTTCACTGTAAATAGTAGATTGAGGAAACTGTTTAGGCCTGGCAGTCAGGGACAATAATTTACTTAATTACCCTCTCAAAAATCAACAAAGCTTGTTTTCTGGATCATTAAAAAAAATTCAAAGCAACAGATAGGAACCTGAGTATTACACAACAAAGACAAGATTTGTAACCTAAAGCCTCTTAATTAACCTTTTTTTCTAGGTTTCTGAGAGATGGCACATTTGTTTATGTGCTGGAATGAAAGGTTTTGGCATGAGCTAAGCATGGATTTGAGTGAAATATGGTGTCATTGCCATTTTTACTAAACTAGACAGTAATACAAAATATTTCTTTACTATTTGTATTGGTGTAAATGGGGAGACTTTAGCCTGCAGATGTGGCAGAGGAAACATGAAGATAGAGGCCAAGAAAGGTGCTCCATGACACAGGACATACTGCAGCCACTGGAGAGCATGAGCTAGAAGAGATTTTTTTCCTGACAGGATCTGTAGCATGTGTGAGAATCCACTATGGAGCAGATATGTTTTTCCTGAAGAACTGCAGCTTATGGAGAACCCACACTGCAGGGAGGGGAAAAGTTTGAGGAGAAAGGAGAAACAAATAGGAGCTGTTATGGACTGACTACAACCCCCATTTCTTATTCCCTGCAGTGATCAAGATGAGGCTAGAAGAATCAGGAGCAAAGAAATGAAGCTGAGATTAGAAAAGAGTGAAAGACAGTGTTTTGTCTTTTTCTGTTTCCCATGACTCAAATTAGTAATTGTATTTTTCTTTTAATCACTTAATTATTATATTAATATTCCCCTAGTAGATCTATTTTGCCTGCAGTGTCAAATTGGTAATCTCCCCATCTTTCAATCTATGACCTTTTCCTTCTTGTTTGTCTTATTTTTTCCTGCTATCATGCTAGGGGAAAGTGTGAGCAAGCAGCTGGGTGGGCATTTGGTATATATTGGAGATGGTCTGGATAATTTTCCCTCAGAAGATTTTGTCTGCATTTAGAAACTTTAAAGACACTTTTACCCATTTTTTCCATCTCCCCTTTGTGTCCCACTTTTAGTTTTCAGCAAGTATATACATCATGGTGAATAAACCCACCACCAATAGTACATAAAGGAATATTTTCTAAGTTCCAGTTCTGATGCTGTTGAAGGAATACATGCAAAATGTATTCTGCTTTACTTGGTCAGAGATATGCATCTGATTTGGACTGTTTTATCTTACTACTTGTGCATACAAAATGCAAATAACTTGACTTTAAGCTGTAAGAATAATAATACCTCATTAATATTGTTGCCTGTGTGCTAAAATACTGAAGCTTAAAAACTAAAGTAGCTTACAACTTAGGCAAATATATTGAGTTTAACAAGTTAGCAGGATGATAATTTTTAGAGCAGCATGTTCATGTATGTGAGATGGTGTTACCATTTCCATTATAAATAATTTAAGTAATTTTAACTCAGTAAGAGAAAAATCAGTAGTCTTACTGCATTTTAAAGAAATTATTATGCTTATTGAATCTTCCAGGCTGAAGGGAACATATGATAAAATTTGACATTTTCTGCTAGAGGCTTTAGTAAAGAATCTAAACATTCAGCTTTAACCAGGCAATTTGAAAAGGTTTCTAAATACTACTTTAAATGTAAAGTTTATTTAAATGTGATGCAGTTATGTGCCAGGATAGGATGATTTTGGGATGTATTTCTAGAACATACACTGCAATAACTACCACTATTTGTCAAACAACGAGTGATAAGAGTAATGTTACTCAGAGGACAAGATAGAAGTCACAAGAAGGAAGGATATTTCTTGTTACCAGATTATCTAGGAATTATCCAGGGTGTGCACTAGGAAGGAGCAAATATCATCCCAATACTTAAAAAAAAAATGCCCAAAACAATTAAATGTTGATTTATTTGTGTACTAGTAAAGAGTCTTACTGATTTCTTCTGAACTATGCACTTGGCTGAAGTAGACATTTAAAGAATTCCTGGATTGCTGCTGAGAGTGAGATGTTTTCAGCATTGTCATCCATCTTTCCTAAAGTCTGGAACTAAAACGGGAAAAAAAAATCAAGAGAAACTGGAGAATGGGTGGTCATCTGGCAAGCAGGGTTCATGCCGTGGTCTACTTTTTAACAAAATGAGCTAGGAATTAGAAATACTTTAAACTGCATAGAAACCTTCTTAAACGCTGAAGGTTCTGCTGGAGCCACCTAAAGTTCAGTGATATGAGTTCTGTATTTGATTCTAAAGCCCGATTTTTTAAATTCTCACTTTCTTTCATCAAGGTCCTGCAGCAGGATTAATGGAGTTAAAGTTGAGAACTTAATCATGACTGTTGAGAAACAAAGCCAGAGTGCTTTGAAGTGGTTGAGTTGTTGTTGGTCAAATGCTACCTGTGTCATTAAAACAATGACACTGACTACATCACAGTTTCTGGTCCCTACAGTGTCAATGATTATACAAAAATTGTGCATACAGTGTTCTAAAAGAGCAGCAAACACTTCAAGTAAGCTTTGCATGAGGTAAATACTAGGACAAAAAGAAAAGACCCATAGTGGGCATATCTGGCCTTTGCAAAACCTGAGCGACTACTACATTATTCTACATTTCTTATGAGAGGTTTTAGTTCAGGAAATATCAGGTGTTATGTTTTTGTATGGTTGGTTTGGAGCTTTTCCCTCTCTCCCAAAGAGACACTGCAGAATCCCATTTTTTTGAAACACTCTTTGTTTTGTCTTAAAGCACAGTCAGTTGTGTCCACTTGCGATGCCCATATCACCTGAAGTACTGTTGTATCTAAAAATTTAAATTATTCCAATGTATTGAAATCAGCATGATCAGATGAGAGGTTTTAATTTATAGACTTGATTAAGAGGTCATTGGATATCCTCAGAAAAGTTTTGCAGACCCTGTGAGGTTTGTAGTGCCAAGTTCTTGCAGATATTGCAGGTGTAATTATGTCTGAAATTATATCCCCCACAGTCTTTGAAAATCTCTAAACAAATTTCTTGTTTGTGAAATAATCATCCAGGTTTATGGTTTTAATTCAACACTGATTTTGTATATTTAGCCACTCTCCTTTAATTTCTAATCATAGTACATAGAACTGTGATTAAGTATCTGTTTATCTTATAAGAAAGATTTCTTTACTATAATGTTAATTTGCCTAGTGTGCAGACTGCTTTTAAACACATAATATAGATTTTAATAATATCCTGTTTAACCTGATTGATGTTTCAGAAGAAACTATTCTGAACAAACTCACAAGACATGGTATTCTCAATTAAAAAAAAAAAGTATATTCCCATCTAGTCCTGGCTTTAGGAGCATGGCAACTAGTTTGTAACAGTGCTCATTGCTTCTGACTCTGATTGTTACTGTTGAGTCTTACCTCTCTGGAGAAGGTTAGAAAAGCAATCAAATTTTAAAAAACCCAAACAAAAAGAAAACAAGGAGATTTAGGTTTGGTCAGTAGATGGCAATAAGAGCTAGCAAGAAGCCTGTAGGCTCAGCTCAGACCTTTAGCAAATTAATCATACATACAGCGAATTCCACACAGTACTGTGGAAGCTGACAAAGACCTTGCTTTGCTACAATCAGTCTTTATTCACCACTAGATTACAGTGGTTAGATATACTTGATTACCTCAGATTCAGGATAAAGCTTATAAAAAACTATATATGTAATCCGCCTAAATTTTTGCTATTGTATTTTAGATTTTGTTTATATTTTAAACTGAGCTTCGGATGAAATTGGTTTATTCTTATCTCTGCTATGTGACCAGACAGTCCATCTGTCACCTTGACTGAGAAGTTGTAATTTTAATGTTTGGCTCAGTAAATGTTTAAAGTGTCATTCTATTATTTACAAAGGGAAGTATGCAGGTAATAGACTGTAGTTGAAGGAGAACTGTCTTAGCTCACTTGTCCTTATTCCAAGACTTTTACTGCTGCATGTGTGTGCTATAAGCTGAAATAGCACCACAATTGTGAAATAAAAGCTGTATTGCACTACCGAATCCCTTTGTACAGCTCTATTCTCTGGTCTCATTTTCTATTTCAAAAAGTCAGAATGTATCAAGGATGTTCACTTTGGAAAGTTAACAATGCAAACATTCTCCTAACATACACTCAACAGGAACTGCATATGTATATTTCAAATAAAAAGAAAAAAATAGAATAATGATACGTTGGGTTTTTTTTTTTTTGCATTTTAATCTATAATGAAAAATGTTATTTAGAAATGTATATTTAGGTTTGTGCAATCTTGCAGATTTGAACTGCTTAGTTTATATGAAATTGAACTCCATGTTATATTTCTTTATTTGGCTCTATTTGTGCAATCTATGTACTTCTGTAGCAGTTCCATGATGTTTGGTTGTTTAGCAGCCCATTCTCCATGAAAGAAATATTTGTTAACTCTCTGCTTCTCATTCAGTAATGCAAATATGCAATACAATAAAAAAATATAATCCCAAAACATCTTGCTGTGTTTAGAAATTATTTGTTGTATTTAGTTATAACTACAGAGGTTGATGTGGAGTACAAGAGAGAAAAGAATCACCTTGGAGAAAAGGTCTATTGAAACACACAGATACATACAGATAAATATATATATATAAATGTAATTAGAGATGGTGACAGGATAAGAATTCTTCTAGTACTTTTTCAGTATTAGGAATCTCTACAGGGCTTCTGAATACCTGCCTTTTCTGTTCAATGCTTCCTTTAAAATTCAGCTGCCACAGTTCAAATGCAGATATACCAGTGAATAAGCATCTTCCCCGAACCCCTCTCTAGGCTACAATGCTGTTTTATATTCTGCTGAAATCAGCTGAAGTGTGTCATACTGGCATAGAAAGAAAACAACAGGTGGTGATTTCAGATTTCCCAGGTGAGGACTGCAATCAGTTGATCAAATTGCAATTGCTTTTTACTCTAGGGTAAACACAAATACATTTGGATTGTTTGTCAGGGTGTTGTTTCACTGAGGTCTGGTTACTTCTGAGATCATCAGCTTAAAAACATCTCCTATAAAGGCAGATAATCTTGTCCTTTAGCCAAGGACATTCATATAAGTCGCAGTGTTCTGTGCATGCTGTGGCTGTAGAAAAATAGTTTGCTTTAACTCTTTGAGAAATAAAAATATTTTACTGACAACTTCTCCATTCTAATGTCTAGGCATCATATTTTTTTCTTTATTCTTTTATTTGTTACTTTCTCATTAAACAGAGCATTCCTTAAAAAAAAAAACAAAAAACCAAAAAGCCTTGCTGATCAATTGCCAAAGAAAATACACAATAGACTTTAACTAAAACCTGTGATTCATTAATTGCAAGTATAAGCAGTATTGAGCAACCTGTAATTTAATACTTTAGTTTGTTTATTTTGGTTTTTGTTTGTTTGTTTGTGTTTTGTTATATTTGGGAGTTTGTTTGTTTGTTTTGGTTTTTGGATTTTTGTGTGTTTTCCTTTTCCAAGTGATTGGTAGGCTGTGAAAATCTCTATTCATTTTCTTGATTAATACAGTAAAATATTACCTTTGTTTCTCCACCAGCATGAAGGTTGACATAGACAACATTTCAAAAAGAAGACAAGAATGATAAATATGAATAGAGTTTTTTGACAAAACTGTTAATGCCAGGCTGAAAAGGAGGCATGAAATACCATCATAATATCAAAACTTTGCAGGAAGATGTTATATATATATATATATATGTTTTTTTTAATTGAGGGGATTTTCTGTTTGCCTGTTTGTTTGTTTTTTAAATTTGTTTTATGCCATCAGAAGGTCTGGGGCCTGAGTCTCTTTAAAAAAATGTCCAAATCTCACTAGTACCTCTCCTGAATTTATAACCACAGCTTGAAATTAGTTGGAATTGTGAAGGTCAGCGGATCAGAGTGCACTTCATTAAGTTTATATGAGTAAATATAATCACAAGGATTGAAATTTATTCCACCTTATTAATTCAGAATGTAATCAGACAAATATGGGCTTAGCAGCTTCTTTGTTTGCGGCTTTGCATCATTTTTCCCTGGTCCCGGGCAGCTCTGGAGAGCCCAGCAAAGGCGCTGCTTCTCAGCGGGACCGGGGGTGCCGCTCGTCCTGGGAGCTGCTGCGTTCTGCTGCCGGCGCGGGGGGCGAGTCGAAGAGGGAAGGAGTGTCCACTCTGTCTGTGCGGTCGGCTGGAAAGCTTTAATGGCCGCGGGGAGCTGCGGTGGAGAACCGCAGCTCGCTCCCCAGCGCCGTGTGGACAAAATGGCCCCAGGACCGGGGGAGCACAGGATTTTATAGGGGGCGGGCCGAGGGGGGCAGAAGCCCCCCTCGCCCAATGGGGGCAGGCTACAGGGGAGTGACATGGACCACGGTAGCCAACGGGGACGCGGCAGGGGCGGACACAGGGCTCCGGGACGAGCGGGGTTGCGGGGATGGGGTAACAGACACCGAACTCTCTGGAGTGGACAGAGGGGTGGTTACAGGAGTGGCATGGTGATGCTCCAATGGTAAGAGACCCAGAGCGGACCACCGCGGGGTGGGGGGGAACATGGGGGGTGCACAGGAGTGCACAGAATCTGCTAACTAACACAGAACCCCTAATCGGAACCCAAACCTGGGATGCAACATTTGTTTAACCCCAAATTCAGAAGGCTTTTCTGCTAATAACTTGTTAGTATGGCAATATTTAGAGTCATCTTCTTCTCCATTGCAGACATTGTAGGGCAGTATTATAATGCAGTATGTCTTGCTCGGGAAAGAAGTGTGTTTATAATGTTAATTTAGTTTTCTATAGTATCAGAACTTCAGAGCTAGTGACAAAATGATGCAACAAGTTAATAGTGTCTGAAAAGAACAAAGTAAATAATGATCTACAGTTCAAGCAATATCAATACTTTTGAAAATTAAAAAGTAAAAGACAGGTAACTCCAATCTGAAAACCCACCTTGAGTATTTGGCAATGAAAGAAAATACAGAAGGAAAGAGAGAACTGCAAGTACAAAAAGACTATAGAGAAGTGATTTTCATGTAGCATTCCAAATTAAGGAATTAGTCTCAGTGCTCCTCTTTATTTCAGTATAGTAAAACAATCAACTCACTATCAAGAAAACTGATTTTTTTTTTAATGAATGTTCAGATATCAACAGTATGAAATTATATAATTTTTATCAAAGAGAAAATATTTGAAGCTTCATTAGCCCTTCAGAGAAAATTTTAAAACCTTTGAATTAAAGGCACTTGCTGCAATAATCTCATGGAATAACTTCAAGTGATCCAATTGACAGTCCATTATATACATGGTTCTTTGTGTTGAATGCCCTTGTTAAGACAGATAACTTAGCAGTATTCTCCACCTGTTGGCCAGTGCATTCATCCATCATTTGTGAAATATACTGTCTTTGCTTTAGACAGAAAAATTCATTGTAATAGTGTATTGAAACCATTGTGACTTGTTAGGTTGTTACAAGACTTACAGGAACAAAGTATGGCATGTTGTAAGTTATTATTTTTGCTTGTAGATACTAGAGTTTGGAAGCTGCCTGCTTCCAAAAACAATTCAGTTTTAAGTGGTATTTTCTGATGAAAGACAGTATGGGCTAGGCGTAGGACCGAAGTGGATAATAAAGCAGGTGGCAAAATGAATTCAGAAGTTCAACTGAGTAACTGGCTCACAATTCCTCGTGATGCCTCATAGGGATCAATAACAGGATAAATAGCATTCAGCAACTTTTATAAGAGCTAGCCTGCTACCTCATTGAGCTTGTTGAAGATACCAAGCTGGGGGAAGCTGCTGACACTCTGTAGCTTAGGACTGATACCCAGAGTGACCTGAACAACCTGAAGAAGTGAGCCAATAGAAAGGTTCTGAAGATCACCAAATGTAAATGCAAAACCCTGCACCAGGGAAGAAAGAAGCCTCTGCAACAGTACAGGATGGGGACTGGTGGGTTGGTGCAGTGGTTACCTGCTACGACCTCAAGCAGTTGACAAGCGCTGGCTAGCGCTGCCTTTGAGAGACCCTAGACACCACATGAGCGGGCACTCCAGGGTTGTGGAGTGCCCTGGTGTGGGTAACACAACTTCGTTAGCTTCATGCTGAGAGGAAGCAAAGGGAGGAGAGAAGGGCACTTTGCTTGCTCACCCTAAGAACTTTTATTCCCCCATGCGTGATCGGAGCAAATCACCCTCGGTGCAATGCAAGGCAAAATGGCCCCGGGACAAAGGAATGCATTAGATTAAGTAGGAGGTGGGTGGACAGGGGTGGAAACCTGCCTCGCCCTATGAGGACAAACGACAGGGAAGTGACATGGATTATTGCAACCTATGGGAACATAAGAGAGGTTGGTACAGTGTTCTGGGACAAATAGCATTGCAAAGGTGAGGTGATTGATGCAGAACTTTCATGAAGAAGCAGGGAGTGGTTACAAGACTGACAACCCAACAAGGAGTGACAACCCCTGACTGACAGAACCATGTAAGGAGAAAACCGTGTAAGGTGAGAAGATTGACATGTCTGAGTGACAAGAGCTCCCGTGGTAAACAACTTGGAGCAAACCACTGTGAGGGGAAAATAGGGGTACAGAGAACAAACCTAACTAACATTAATAAAATCCCTGACAAAACCAACCCAACCTACAACAGGTTGGAAAGCCACATTTCTGAAAAAAAGACCCATGCTCAACAATTTAAAGAGTTAGGAATATGCCCTTCTCTTGAAGAAGACCAAATATACCATGGGAAGAACTAGCAAGAATGAGCCTAGTAGGTAAAAACATGTCATTATTCCCTTCTAGCATTTGTGAGATTGCATTGGACTGATGGTTCTGCCTTTGGGCTACTTATTCCAGGAAAGACATTAGCATACTGGAGGGAGTGCGTGAGGAGTCCGCCAATATCAGGAGCTGGAGCACATGAAGCAGAAGGTGAAGAAATTTGGTTTGTTCAACCTTACAAAGGGAAAGTTGACAGGGGGATCTTATATTGTCTTCAAATCCATAAGGAAAGAGCATGAAGAAGATAAACTTTACTCAGAATTTCACAGAAGAATGAGAGGCAACAGATTCAGGTTGGAATGTGGAAAATCCTCAGTAAAACAAAAGATCAGGGAGGTCACTTTAACACCGATCAAAAACAACCATGCTACATTTCCTGCAGATACTGTGGAATTTCCATCCTTTAGACACATTCAGAATTTGACTAGAAAAGACTCCAAGCAATGTTTTTTAACTCTATGAGTTTATAATTCTTTCTATGAGGTATTTAAACTAGAAATCTTTTGGAGGTATATTCTGAGTTTTAGAGAGGGAAACTGCATTTGCTGGTTCTGCATGTGAAAACTTGGGCTGGAGGAAAAAAAGAGATATTTCTTCTCTGAACAAGAGAGATCCAAGTGAAGATGGTGAGGAGTTTTCAGAGGTGGGGTTTTAGAAATGCCAGAACAATTAAGCTTTATCAAAAGTAAGTGCTAACTGTTCCTATGAGCAAAACCAGTCTCTGGCATATTGAAACAACATATTTCTGTACTGTAAGTGACTCAGTGGGGCATAGGATATTTTGATTTTACTTCATGATTAATTTAATGAGTTGCTTGTGAAGATCACACTTCTACATATTACTGAACTTCATTCTTAAAAGTTTTGGTGGGTTGCTTTTGGCATCTATAACTGCAAATATTATGAGAGCATGTCTCTCTTACATAAAGCAATACCATGTGTACACAAATACTTTACTGTTTGATGTGCCAGGTTCAATAACAATTAGTCTGCACATAATTACATATGAATATACTGTTGATATCTGTGAAGTTGAACTATCCCATAAGGATAAGGAAGACTTTGAAAAAAATGAAGTTAGAATTGCAGTACTTTGGAAAGGTACATACTCAACTTTCTTGTTTTCTACCATTTTATTGCCATCAGCCTTGGACATTATTTTTTTCGCCTAAATGTCATCTGAGATCCCTTAGGTATACAAAATATTCACCCAGACCTCACAGGTATGAGAGAAGACTTAGAGGAGACTCATCTTGCTGAGCAGCAACTTGAAATCTGAAAGACTTCCCCATAGTGCCTAAAACTACTCCAGATAAATACACTCAGGCAGCTGATTCTCATCCTTCCTCTTCTATACCTCAAATCTTATTTTAGATGTAAGCTCCTTAGAGGTCTTGGTTAGTTCTTTCAACTATTACTATTAGTCAAGCCACTGTGAATGTCTGAGCCAGGAGATAAAGTTGCACTGCTTTCCAGTGAGATGAAGCCTGCTTTTGTCCATATTACTTTGAAAAATGTCTAAGGGAAGATAATAATGTCTTTCCAGAAAACACCCTGTAGCCTGTTGTTGCTGTCAGAGCAAATTCTTCTAACAAAATGATGGGAGATGAGACCTCAGACTTAGTGTTTAACTAAACAATACAATAAAGGTATTTTGGAGTGTGAATATAAACTACATGGAAAATTTGAAGCAGCTTCTATTGAAGGGGGAAGCTTTTCCTTTTGATGCAAGATATGCTGATACCATAAGATAATAAAATGTGTATTATGACAATAGAAAAAGAAAAGCATTCCAAATTAACCATATACAAGTCTGGGGTTTACACCCTTGTAATCAACTAGATCTTAATTTGTCTCTCAAGCTCTTAAGGCTCTCAGGAGCAGAATAGCATTTAACATACACAGCAGAAGAAAAAGTACTGTGGAAAAGACAAATATAAGAAGTGCAAGCTGACTCTTCTATTAAGCCCTTAGGGATTTTACACATTCCTTATATATTGTTTTCTTTAAATAACATTTGTATAAAACACATAGAAAACCAGGGAGAAGAATCCTAGCATTCCCTGTTACAGAAGTATATCACTTTTCTTTCCCTTCCTTCTCCCCTTTTTTTTCTGTATTCTTATCCCTTTAAGTCCCTTGTAGTAGGATGTTGTCTTTGTGAGCAGTATTCTAGTTTTGTTCTGTTTGATAGATATTTTCAGTCTGAAATTCATGCTTTCTGGGCAATCAATGCTAGCTAGCCATAAGCTTTGCATAAGAATTATGTAACTGTCTATGAGGAAATATGTTCATAACTGCTGTGTATCATACTGAACTCAAAGTTAGTATGTGCTGGTGTACTTTTTACTACAAGCCTATTACAGCCACTTTCTCAGGAAAAAGGGCCAGGAGCACAAAATCCTGAATGAATGCTGTGGTGTGTTGACCTTGGCTGTCTGCAGGCACATACTTGGCTGCTCTCTCACTTCCCCTTCTCATCAGAAAAAAAGGAAGAAAATAAGATGTAAGAGATTAAGAGTTGAGATAAAGACAGGGAGATCACTTATCACTTGGGAAAAAAGAAACTGACTTGATAAAAATTTATTTAGTTTATTGTAAATTAAAATAGATTGCATAGTGAGAAACAAGGACAAAAAATAAAACACCACCTTTCCTCCCCACACACACACTTTATTCAGGATCAGTTAGAACTTTGTTCTTCACCACTTTGCCTTTCCCTTCCTCCAAGCTAAGAGGAGCAAAGGGAATGGGGAACTGGGAGTTGCAGTCAGTACATAAAGGTTCATATCTGCCAGTCATTATTTTTCCTACTTTTCCCCATTTCCAGTGTGGGTTCTGCAGGGGAAGGCCAGTCTGACTAAACAAAGAACTTTGGTTTGAACTTGGGAGAAAAAAGCGAGTGTATCACCTTTGGACAAAGAGCAGGTAGCTTGGGAGGACTCTAAGGCTGTCATGAGTTTATATAAACTCAGAAGGTCCAAAGCCCAGCAAGAATTTGCTCTGGTCATTGTCATAAAAGACAATGAAAAAACGTTTTTGCAAATACAACAGCAACAAAAGCATGGCTAGGGAGTATCTTCATCATTTCCTGTCTTCTTGGGGAAAAACAGTGATAAAGGATGAGGAATAGGCTGAGAAACTTAATGCCTTCTTTGCCTCAGTCTTTAAGAGCAAGACTAGTTGTCCTCAGGATACCCAGCCTCATGAACTGGAAGAAAGGAACAGGGAGCAGAATGAAGCTCCTATAATCCAAGGGGACATGCTACACCACTTAGACACACAGAAGTCCATGGGGTCAGATGGGATGTACCCAGGAGTACTGGGGCAGTTGCTAAAATGATCACCATCATTTAGCAGCACTCCTGGTTAACTGGAGAGGTCCTAGTTGACTGATGTTAGCAAATGTTAGACCTGTCTACAAGGGTTAGAAGGTGGATTGATCTGACCTATTGGCCTCAGTTGCAGGGAAGATCATGGAGCAGATCACCTTGAGTAATCAGGGGATTAGGCCCAGCCAGCATGAGTTTATGAAAGGCTCATCCTGCTTGACCAAACTGATCTTATTCTATGAGAGGTTTACCTACTTAGTGGCCAAGTGACAGGTTGTGAATGTCATCTGCCTCAACTTTAGTAAAGTTTTTTACTCCCTTTCCCACAGTTTTTCCTGGAAAAACTGTCTGCTCATGGCTTGGATATTTTTATTCTTCACTGGATGAAAAGCAGGCTAGATGTCCAGAAAAGGATCTGGTTGACAGCCACTAGACATGAGCCAACACAGTATCCAGATGGCCAAAAAGACCAAAGGCATCCTTGCCTGTATCAAGAATAGTGTGACCATCAGGGCCAAGGCAGGGATCAAAACTCTCTGTAGTCAGCACTGGTGAGGCCACACCTTGAATCCTGAGTTCTGGGCCACACTGCAAGAAAGACATTAAGGTGAAGTGTCTGGAGCACAAATCCTGTGAGGAGAAGCAGAGGGACTTGGATGAATTTATCCTAGAGAAAGGAGACTCAGGGAGGATCTTCTCACTCTCTACAGCTGCCTGAAAAGAGGTTGTAGCCACGTGGATGTTGGTCTCTTCTCCCACATAACCAGTGACAGGATCAGAGGAAACAGCCTTAAGTTGCACCAGGTTTAGATTGCATAGTAGGAAAAATTTCTCCATGGAAAGGGTTATCAAAAATTGGAATAGGGGCATAGTCAGTCATTCCA
This sequence comes from Vidua macroura, assembly GCF_024509145.1. Taxonomy (NCBI): domain Eukaryota; kingdom Metazoa; phylum Chordata; class Aves; order Passeriformes; family Viduidae; genus Vidua; species Vidua macroura. The sequence goes on along the minus strand of NC_071572.1, from coordinate 47,489,384 downwards.
GGAGTAGTGGTATCACTATCCCTGGAAGTGTTAAAAAGGTGTGTGGATATGGTTTAGTGGTCAACAAGACAGTGCTGGGTTAATGGTTGGACTTCATGATCTCTGAGTTTTTTTCCAACCTAAACAATTCTATGATCCTATAGTTTTGTATAGTATGCAGATTTCACTCTTATGTGCAGGTTCTAAATATTTCTCATGGATTCAAAGTTTACTTCATAAATCTCTCCATTCTTATCAAATGCTACCTCAATTCAGGAACCAGATGAAGGTAGAATCCTAAATTCATCACTGAAAATTATGTCTGCTTCTCGAATCTCAGTTTTTGGATCCCTTGGTGAACAAATAATAAATGATGGACATTTCACAAATCCTAGCTGACAGACCTAGAGTGACTTGGGAAATCAAGTTTTCAGTTTGCACTGCTTCAAATATATCGAGTAATCAGCTTATTCCTTCTGAAGAAATTCAAAGTAATCATATACATAAGTGATTTTTTCACTGGACCAAAGACCTAATGTTGCTTTCAACAGCAACCGTTTTACAAAGCAATTCTGAATTCTCAACTTAGTTTGATTTGCTTCAACCTGAGAACACTTGTAAATCCCTCAACTGTTCTATAGAATATGCAATTTTGTTAAGTATTCTCTGAATATCACAGAATAAGATAAGATGCATAAAGATTTTTTTTTTCTCTGCCTTATATGTTCCTTGTGAAGACTATGAAATGTTTGTTTCAACACAATAAGTATCTTTCTAAGGGCTAAAGTAAAACTCCATCTGTCATTGTCTCTTTTGACATTAAGAGTTTATTGAGTCACTTCCTAAGGGCTTTCTATACAGATACATCTAGACACCTTTATGCAGTATTTCTAGATGATTAAGATTCTCTATGAATTTGTGCCTACTTTGTCCTTCTCTCTGCACTTCCTGTGTTCAGGCTACCTTTTATGCTACTATCTACTCTTTGACAGGTGATGCAACTTAACTTGCAAAACAAGTTATTTACCCCAAAATGACAGCCCAATTATAACTCCAAAAGTTGAAACTCATAAAAGATGGAATGTGTTTTCTCCATAATGCTTTTTTTATGAACAACTTTAATTTAAACTCTACACTTTCTGCAAATATCAGCTATAACTTTCTCATCTGAAAAAATAGCTGACAAATTAGCAGTTAAAGTGTCATATACTTCAGAGAACACATGGCAGTTATTAAAATTCATAAGAACTTCACAGTGGTCACAGATCATGTGTCTTTCATCTATGCAGTGCTCTGCACAGTTTTCATCAGACATTAAGAGAAGCATTTCTTCAATCCTCTCCACTCAGAGCATATGCTTTCCGCCTGACTTCTGGAAAGTGATCCTGTATAGGCTGTTGTGAGTCATTGTAAAGCTCAGTGCGGACATGAGGCAAAAATTGAACTTCTAGCATGCTCTGAGTTCTTAATGAACTAGCAGCAACAGCCTGTGTGCTTTTCAAAGTGCGATGTTTTGTCTTCCCAGTTTAATCAATTTGTGTGTTAATGTTCCTTGCTGATCTGCCAACCTAGCATCTGTCTAATACACTCACCTTCCATTGCAATAATCTAATCTATAAGTACAAAAGTATAAAAGGCCATTGAAAACCTGACACAAAGGGAATTTATATTAGATTTTTATACAATGAAAAAGTAAAATAGCAATAGCTGAAAGAGAAGGCTACAAAATACTGCATCAGTAAAAAGCTTCTATTTAGGATTCTGCAGCATTAAACCACAGTTGATACCTGGTTTGGTGGTTTATATAAATCTGCCGACATTAGGTCTGTCTGGAATCATGTGTGTAACAGATTAATAATTTTTTAGTTTTATAGACCTTTTACAGTATTGTAATTATCTACAGGAGGAATACTTTATTGCTAGCTTCATCTATGTAAAGGAAAATTTTGATATAGAGGCTTTACTGCTGAAAATACTAATTTCTCTTTTGAAAGCAGTAGGAAAAGGAGATAACAATATTTCTTTTTGCATTTTTTGTTGTTTTTGCTTGTAGCATATTGACTAATGAAACTCTCATTCTTTGTGTTCATCTGGAAATAATTGGCTGAGTGTATTGTATCAGCAAAAATACCAACACTTCAAAATCATCAGTGACTCTCCCAAAAAGGATGTTTTGTACTGATTTCAGCAATCTGAATTAGTAGCATTCTTATTATGCATGGTTTCATTCTTTTTTGTGATATTTTCCCTAACATATTCCTCAATTATTATAAATTTCAGAATGAATTGAATTGACATGAATACGTATTGCTCATTTACAAGCATAGAAAAAAAATATTTATAGAATTAGTACTTCCTGATTTTGCCTTGCATGTTTGCCTTAGTTTTCCCCTCCCTCCCTCCCTCCCTCCCTCCCTCCCTCCCTCCCTTCCTTCCGCAACTTCCGCAACTTCCTTCCTTCCTTCCTTCCTTCCTTCCTTCCGCAACTTCCGCAACTTCCGCAACTTCCGCAACTTCCGCAACTTCCGCAACTTCCGCAACTTCCTTCCGCAACTTCCCTCCTTCCGCAACTTCCCCAACTTCCTTCCTTCTGCAACTTCCTTGCGCAACTTCCTTGCACAACTTCCTTCCTTCCGAACTTCCTTCCAAACTTCCTTCCGAACTTCCGAACTTCCGAACTTCCTTTCGAACTTCCTTCCGAACTTCCTTCCTTCCTTTCCACCCTTCCTCCCTCCCATTTTATTGGCCACCTACTAATGGTCTTCTCTTTTGTGGCATTACAATATTTTTCCTCTTAGAAGACTTTGGAAAATCTTATATTTGGTTATGCCAACCCTGGTTTCATCTTCATTTTTTTCATACCAAGTCCATTTGCCATCATTCTTTGCCATCTCAAAAGAGAAAAAGATAAGGCCTGTAGAAAGAGGCCTCACTGCCATTGTCTTTCAGATATCATTTTAATATGCATTTGTGAACCAACTTGTGAAAATAATTTTTGGGTGAATTAATAGAGAAAGTTTAGGAAAATATAACCAAAACATATTCCTATATTGGAGTACCCTGTTGCATATTATGACATAAATAAGTGACTTTGTGTTTTTGCTTTATCTACTGAAAAATAAATTATAGCAGGAAAATCAGTCATCAGAAAGGAGCTCTCTTTTTTCTCCTTATGTTTGTATTTTTTTTTTCTAAATATGCATGCTAATTAAAAAAAGTTATAAGCGGTATAATCTGTCTTTGCAGGACTTCACTATTAAATACAGGGAATTTATGCTAAATGCATAATGTCTATTAGCTGTACTTTGAACCCTTACTGGACTTTTATTAAGGAGTAATTAAGGAAAAATTAGAAGGAATAAAATGTGAGAGATGTTGTAGCTAAAAATATTTGACCCTCTTCCATGGAAATACAAAAGCTAGCTGAGGACAAAAAGTTACCGAGCAACCTAGGAAAAAGGATTTATGGTTATCTAAGATAAAGCCTTGAGGAATCCCACAGCAATTATTTTTTAAGCAAACTGAAATGCTGAATTGTTAAAGAGGTCAATACTGATAAAAGCCAACACTAATTGTGCATAATTTTATTGATGTTGACAGTCAATATCAAAGGAAATTTTCCTATTAGTAGAAGTCTTACATTTTATGCCTATGAGTACATCATTCGTGTAGCCAAAATGTCCCCTTTCTGAATGTACTTCTAGCTGCAAGTCTTAAATATATAATACATGAAATATTTATAGAACGAGCATTTCATTTTTTAAAGAAACAGTTGCAAAATTTTACTCCTCCTAGCAACAGTAAACTGCTCCGTGTTTTAATACTAGCCATGGATTTAACAAAATAAGCAAAATAATATCATAGAGAGAACATTTATTTACCATCTACCACATCTCACAAAAAAAAATAAAAATGGAAGAAGACTCTGTAAACTATCTATATCAAAATCCTGCTTGGACATGGATATGTTTGAGTTACATAAGGTTGCTTAAAGGCATGCCTGATTAGTTCTGAACATCTCTAGGTAAACTTCTCTAATTGTTTATTTATCCTTTTGTTTTACTTACATGTGTATCACAATTTCAGTTGTGACAACTATAACCATTCTCTCCTCCTTTTACTGTGCTTCTCTGAGAAGAACCTGGCTTTGTATCTTTCTGAAATAAACACTTGCAGTCGGGTCTGTTTTTTTTCCTAGTCTGTCTCCATGTGTGTGACACTTGAGACAAACCCCTCTCACCTCACTTTCTCAGCACTGATGGAATTCCTTCTTTTCATCTTCTCCCTGATTTATTTTCCCCTTCTACTAGTTTTACTTCTTTGCTTATCCATGGGCTAACTTAATGTCATCATCTAGTATTCCAAAGCATAAAGTAAAAACCTCACAATTCAACAAAACCCTGTGCAGGCAAGTATATGGCAAATTGTTCATCTATTAAATTGGTTTAAGGTTCAAAGCACTATATGTGTCTATACATTAACTAGAGCATAGGAAACATACTGTTGCCCGAACTAAGACAAGATAGAGGAAGTAAGAGCTACCTGTTTTAGAGTAGGAATTCAGACAAACAAGCCATTCAAAGAGAAAAAACAATTAAATAGGAAGACAGATTTTGCAGACAAGTGCAGACAATTGCAACAATTGCTTTTTTTGAGGGGAAGAGAAATGTCAAAGCCAAGATTTCCCTGTTTTCATATTTATTCACATATAAAATGTAATATCATAGAAGAAAAGGTGAGCTATATCATTCATTTGGTAAGCATCTTGATATGAATAAATTCTCAAGAACAATAGAACAATAGAAAACAGAACAATAGAAAACAGAATAATAGAAACTACACCTTAGACTCAATCTAAGGATGATACTCAGGCAACCTCTCACTGGATAATATTCTAAAAGTCTGTGTTGCTGGTATTTACCTCTGGAATATTTCCTAACATGAAGAACAGTGAATGATTCTTGTTTCTTAAAAGCAACCCAAAATCCTTTTTAGAATATAATCTCATGTGCATGAAATTAATAGTATGTTAACAGAGAGAGGAGTTGGAAATATAGTGCATGAATCTTCTCTTGGCAGTAACAGCTTTTTTTAATTTATTGCAAGTAATATTCCTCTTAGCTCATGTAACTCCTTGTTAGGAATGCAGTTTGTGGGTGACATTAATAATGCAAATAGCCAAACCAGTCTTTGATATGCAGGCACTCAAACTTCTTGCTTCATTGCACCCAGTTCAATAAGAATATTATTCACAAAGAAGTTCTGAGCAATCTCCTATTTTAAAGCATGAAAATTAGACATCTTTCAACTATGTAGTTACTATACATTAGTCTATACTTCCTTAAATTGTAACAAAGTTAAATAGTGACACTTTTTGCTCTTTACTGTTGGAAAAACTATAAAATTACTAGTAATAGAAACAATATATTAATAACAAATATTTGCATCTGTTATGAAATAATTCAATAATTCCAGTTCTTAAGGTACTTTCCTACATTTTAAATGGTAAATGTCTGCAAAAAGAAGAAAATATCCACTTAGTTTAAAATAAAAATAGAATTAACTTTATTTCTGATTTCTAAAGCAAACAAGGTTTTTCATTTGCCCCTTTTAAAAGTTTTCTGTGAATCTCAACATTATTTTGCTGACATCAGCAAGCTGAACAATGATTTAAGAAACATAAATGTTGAAAAATGTTATTCATATTTACCTACGTTTTCATGGTTATCTGAACAAGTCTTGATTTTCTTATTTTTTCTTCTTTAAATTGCTACTGAAGTTGGTGAAGTTATAACTGTGAGATGACTTTTAGAATCAAAACCAATTCAGAGTGAATTTCATCCCTGTCTTTCTTCCAGACAAAATCTTTTCCTTGCCTTACTAGCACATCTTGTCCATCTGTGAAGAAGAGAAGGTAAAAAACAATTGATTAAATCAAATTTGACTAAAATCAAAGAAATAGTCTTCATATTAGAGACATGTGGACTAACACACTATACACATGATTTACCCACATTTTATTTTGAAGACAAAGTAGCACAGAAATATCTCAGAAATGTCTCCAGTGAGAGAGGAGACATCAGCTTTCCTTGGTATCTCTTTAGGTGTCAGGCAAGAGGCTGACACATGAAAATTAAACTACCATATTTCTATACAAGATCCATATTTCTAGAAAAGCTTGTGATCCTATTTTGAAAAAATAGGTAAGATATCTGGGTACTTTCTTCCTCACAAATTACACTACAATCTTGATATTGTCAGGTCTTCTCCACTTGTAAAGTCTTCACAGACATACTGGTTTTACCTGCATGAGATATCATAGTCAGTATTTTCACCAAATTACAGAAGATGATGTCTCTGTTTTTATAAAGTCTAATTAAAATATAGAATTATTCTTTTAAATCACATTATTCCATTAAAAATATAGTCCTCAACAAAGAAATAATTTATTTCTTTTTAAGGTTTTTTTTACCCATGAAAATGTGATTTAGAAGGGAAGAGAAGGGAAAAAAACCTCCTAACTTAACAAGGAAATAATCTTACAGGTCTAACTGCATATTTTTCATTACTTTAAGAGACAGAAAATGGGTTAAAGCGCATGAGAACAAGAAACTGACCTTTTATAGCAACAGACAAATGGAAGTTTATCTCTGCAGAGAATGTTCTCCCTTAATCTTATTTTCAATTCTGACTTAATCAGGGAGTATATCAGTTGTTTCTACAATGAAAAGATACCAGCTTTCCAGATTACAATCACATCATGACCTAATACCATCTCATGCAACCATCCCCTAGATCTACAGAATCCTATATTCTATTATGAAACATTCTCAGTTCAGAAGGCAGAATTTTAAAGAGGGTAAGATGAAAAATACAAATGAGGAGGAAACCTAACAAGTTTTCAGAATACTGGTTTTCCGTGGTTAGATAGATAAAAGCTTGCCTACCCATAATGTGATATGAAAAGTTTATGACTCTACATTCACTCGTGACCCAAACAGGGCTCCAGTTGTCTCTTAATCTCTTATGGAATTCTGTAGTGCCATTTTCCATACCAGCAATACAATTTTCTAGTTTCCCTTTTAATTTTTTTTTTTATATAAATAGCCATTTATATATAAGCAAACAAGAAGGACAGTTTTAGTACTGTGTGACTATTGAGAATTTTAAAAGTGTTGTTAAAAGGCAGTTAAAAAAAAACAAAACCCTTTGGTATTGCTAAATCAATGCTGTGTTTAATTCACCTTCAGCATTTTTAGAGGCTTCCACTCACACAACTCATCCTCTCCCAAAATAATGGCATTAGAGAAATAATCATATTTAGAGACCATAGGATGACTGCCTTCAATGGTTGTGAATGATGTCTTCTGGAAAAAGATACCTCAGAATGAAACTATTTAATTAAGGCTTCATCCAAATCTGAGAGTCTAAGAAAAGTGCTATATGTACAAAGTCTATGTATTTTTAATAGACTGATCATTAAAATTTCAAACCTGTTTCATTATTGTGCTGCATGAATGTTGTATCTAAAAACTACTGAGTCTTGCTTAATTGATGATTGTCCAGTAATTGGACCAAATAAGCCTAGTTTCCTTGGCTTTATTATTTGCCTTGCAGCTGAAAGGGAAAAAGTTATTTACATGACTGAAACTGAGACCCTTGCAAAAATCTTCCTCTTTCCATTAACTATGTGGGATATTTTACTGTATTCATTTTTCTTTATATCCACTTAGATGACTAAATGTGGTCTAGTGCAAACCATATCAATATATTTCCCCAAAGTGGATGCAGCTGTGCCAAAGAGCAGCTAATGTCATATCCAATTGCAGACTGCTTACAGATTCAATGACATCTTGGAGGTGGGATGGGGGTAAAATTTATTTTGAAGATTCTGACTTCATCTCTTTTCATTTGTCTAAACAAATGAAATGTTTCTTTACAAATCCATTTCTCACATCAAACAAAACCTAATTCTGGTTTTTGTAGCATTAAGCAGAAGCAGAAGCAAATTGCATCCAGGAATTTCTGCTTCATTGTGATTAAAATTAATTCAGAGTGTTACAAATAAGTGTTTTCAGTATGTGGGCATTTTTTATCTCTCTTGCTTTTTTTTTTGGGTTTTGTTTCAGGCCTTTGCCACAGCAGCTACCACAAAGAAATTTATAATCTCATTCAAGACCTCTATTAACTGTCGGTCACTATAACCTCATAAGCATTGTTAGAGATTAACATTTTGACTTAGTAAGAAACTCTCTAAGTGCTTATACATTGCTTAAAGCACTATAGCCAGGATTCCAATTTCTGTTTCTGAGACACTGTAATAGAAGGAATGAGTAATATCTGTTCAGGTCACAAAGGCCTGCCATACAGTTTTAACTGCTTCTGCATATCCTAACCCTGGTTATCTCCAGAAGTGACAGTGCCCAAATTTTCTCCCGGTGTTAGAAACCTGAACAGAAAAAAACATGTCATAACTGCCACAGAGCCTGCTTTCTTTACACTATGTCTGTTTTCTTGTGTAGCTAGGAAATCTGGATAATTCATAAAAGGTAAGCACTGAAGTTTTAGAACCTTATGGTAATTCAGCTACCAAAATCTTTGAAGTTCTGTGGCGTTGCGTTGTCTTCCCCCTGGCCCCGGGCAGCTCTGGAGCCCGACAAGGGCTCTGTTTCTAGATGGGACCGGGTTCGCTGCTTGTCCCCAGGCGCGGCGCACTGGGAAGGTGGGCTGGCTGCACTTTGCTGCTGCATGCGAGGGGCGAGGCAAAGAGAGAAGGAATTGTCCACTTCTCCTCCGCGAAGGAGGCTGAAGAGATTTTATTGTGGCCACAGGGCTGTGACAGAGAAGCGCAACCCGCTCCCAGTGCCCGCGTGGATGAAAAATGGCCCCGAACAAAGGAATGCATTGGGTCTTATAGGGGGCGGATGCCCCCTTGCCCAATGGGGACAGGTGCCGTGGAGGTGACGTGAACCACAGTGACCAACTGGGACGTGATGGGGCGGGCCCCGGGCTCCGGGGCGAGTGGGGTTGAGGGATCAGGATAACAACAGAGAAGTTTCAGGAAGGAATGGGGGGTGGTTACCAGAGTGACATGGGGAAGCTCCAATGGCAGGTAGCCTGGAGTGGACCACTGTGGGGGGAGAAACACGGGGGGTGCGTGGGGGTACACAGAACTCGGCTAACTAACACAGATCAGAACCCCTAATCTGAACCCAAACCCGGGATGCAACAAAGTTCAGCCATGACTGTTGGGGCTTAAGTCCACAGTCTCTCAAATGCTTGTGCTAACAAAGCAAAGTCATTAATTACAATGTATGTATGAGGGGCTTCCAACTCTGTATTTTCTGCATTAATGGCATTGACTTTGAAAACTGACTATTCAACTATGGGCTGTGGGCAGGGGGAGGAGGAGTCAGATAATAGAGATAATAGAAATCAACTGACTGGACTTAAACTACAGCAGACAGATTTATACATTCCTATCTTCACATTTTTCACATCTAGTTACTTTTGAAGTGTCTAATGCATATCTGAAGTGACTTTGGCACTAGGGGTAGGAAACCTGATTGGGTTGACTACTTTGATCCTAGATGTAGGTATCAACTGATCAAACTGACAACTATTCAATATATATTTCTTCAGTATACTTAAAATATTGAACAATATTTCAAAGCCATATTTGAGAATATGAATCCTGGAGTTTCATTTGTCTTCTATTAGCTTTAAAACTTTTCAGAAATGTCTAGAGGTACTTATATCTCTAAACTTCAGAGTAATAATTGTGGGATACAGTTACCCCAATTTATTTATGAAGTCTTCTGAATGTAATCTGATGGCCTAAAAGAGAGCTGCAATAAGTGCGCAAAACCATTTCCAAACAAAGAAAGATCTTTAACTCCTTTCTTTTAGACTCATCTTGTCCCAGGAAATTGCAAATATTGAATGTAAGAGAAATTTTTTCTTTATTATTCTATATTGGAACTGAACCTCTTTAGCTAGAGCAAAATAAATGTATGCTAGCTGTACAATTAAAAATAGTAACATAATCCTGCAGCAAATGAGGATCCTGGCAACAAGGGAACTGAAAAGTGGAGACAGTTCACTTTAGAGGATAAAGAACTTGTAAACAAGAAAGCTATTTGTTAATAACTCAAGATCTTTGATAATAGTTTAGTGTAGATTGTGATTTGGATTGCACACAATGTCCACTGAAAACACTTTAAGTCTGTGGTGATTGGACCATGTTTGCATGCCAGCTGTCCACCAAAGCCACTCTAACATGCCCCTCCTCAGCTGGACGGGAGAGAGAAAATATAAGTAAAGGCTCATGGTTTGAGACAAGGGTAGAGAGAGATCACTCACGAATTATAATCACCAATAAACTTAAAGACTTAACTCAGATAAATTAGTTCAATTTATTTATAATTAAATCAAAGTAGGATAACGAAAAATAGAAAACAAATAATAAAAAACACCTTTTCTCCAACCCTCCTTCTTATTGGATTCAACTTGACTCCCAATTTTCTCTCCCTCCTGCCCTCAGTGGTACAGGGAGATGGGGAGTAGGGGTTGCAGTAATTTCATCCTACATTGTCTCTGCTGCTCCTTCTTCCACAGGAAGAGGGTTCCTCACACTCTTCCTCTGCATCACCTGTGAAGTCCCTCCCACAGGAGATAGCCCTCAATCAACTCTATGAGTTCTTCCCACAGGCTACAGTTCCTCATGAATTAGTCCAGCATGGGTCCCTTGTGTGGGATGCAGTCCTTCAGGAATGTATTCCTTCAGCATGGTCCCCACAGTTTCACAAGTCCTGCCAGAAAACCTTCTACAGCCTGGACTCCTCTCCTCAGGAGGCCAAGGTTCTGCCAGGAGTCTGCTCCAGCATAGTTTTCCCATGGATCACAGCCTGCTTTTGGCATCCATCTGCTCTTGTCTGTGGTCCTGCATGGACTGCAGGTGGGTACCTGTTTCCTCAGGACCTCCATGGGCTGCATGAGACAGCTTTACTCATCATGGTCTTTGCCACGGGCTGCAGGGGAATCTCAGCTACAGTTCCTGGAGCACCTCCTGCTTCTCTTTATGCACTGACCTTGGTGACTGCAGGGTTGTTTCTCTCTCATATTCTCTCCTCTATCCTCTGACTGAAATTGCCCCTGCACAGTGACTTCTTTCCCATTTTTAAATCTTTAATGCCAGGAGCACTACCAGCATTGCTGATGGGCTCGGCCTTTGCTAGCAGTGAGTCTGTCTTGGTGCTGGTTGGCATTGGCTCTGTGGGACACAGGGGAAGCTTTCTAGGAGTTTCTGACAGGAGCCACCCCTGTAGTCTCTCACTACTGAAACCTTGTACATAAAACCAATACAATGTTGTTAATAATAACAGCATTTTTCTATGACATATAACTGTGTGAATGAGCTGTAAACAGCTTCATTATTGATTAACCTATTTTTTTTAATTAGGCTGTTGTGTTTAATTTTGTTCTGTCATTTTTTTCCTCCTTTTTTGAGGGAAAAAAAAGACAGCCTTGGAGATATTTTTAGATTTTTGATTTAGACTCTGATTCCCAAGTAGAAAGAAGGATTGTAAGACACAGCCAAATTATTTGAGTCCTCTGCTTTTAGAATGCCTTTCTAATCTGTAGGATAGATTGCATTAAACAATAACACATTTATATAAATGAGGGCGTGTATGAGGTCACAAGAATCCAGGTGTCTGAATTTGATCCTATCTTTCACATTTTTTCCTGTTATTCTGTGTCTTGTGTGTATGAATGGAAATAAATGGCTGAAATGGAGATGAAAACTAGAATCTTAAACAAGACACAGGGATCTCATTCTCTTTTAACTCCTTCAACACTGTAGAGGCTGTTACCATGCTCATCCTCATTGTAATATTTGCAAATGGCTAATTTGTTGTCTCAACTGTTTGTTCTTGACAGCTGAATAATCAGACAAATAGTATGCAGACAAATAGTATCCAGTGGTATTTTTCTTCTGGCTCCCTAAGAACTTCAGATAAAAGAATATCTTTTCACTTTCACAAAAAATGGCAGAAACTCACACTGTGCTTATAGATAACAAACACTAATATTTTTTAAAGCAGTACATGAGGAATTGCCTTTCTGCCGCTTCTGTTTCAGTCAATGCATTATTAAAAGTTTCAGAACTCAGAGTAAATGTACTGTAGATTGAGTGTCTAGCCACAAAGCTATAAAAAACTCACCAAAACAAAAATTTTTTTAGTCATCACAAAACTGAGTATGGTAAGAGCTTCTCTGATCCCATGTAAGCATGATTTTTGACTTTGAAAAATGACACCATAAAATGAGAACTTAGACTGTATGTCTTTCTGAAAGAAGTTCTGCCTGTAAGTATACAAAATTGTTGACTTTACACAGTTAGTTGATAGCTACACAAATTTTGGTTTTTTAGTTTAGCCTTTTCGTGATTAAGTGTGTTAAATAAGGAGAAGGGCTTTAGTCTTTCCTTATAGGATCAGTTGGAATTGCATTGCTCTCAGTTGAGCTATCTCAGTTGAGATAATTTCTGATTTTCAAAAATATTTTTTCCTGTTCCTTCTCTGAGTTTTCCATGGATTTTCAAAGCAATTTATTTACTTCTTGCAAAGACAAATAATGCTTAGAATCCAGAAACTCAGTGAAATATGAAAAATGAAAACTAGGCATTCCTCTATTTTTCTTCCCTAAAAATCTTACCCTAAAAAAATGTATCTTGTATTATTTTATCTTTTCCTTCTTCTTCTTCTTCTTCTTCTTCTTCTTCTTCTTCTTCTTCTTCTTCTTCTTCCTCTTCTTCTTCCTCTTCTTCTTCCTTCTTCTTCTTCTTCTTCTTCTTCTTCTTCTTCTTCTTCTTCTTCTTCTTCTTCTTCTTCTTCTTCTTCTTCTTTCTTCTTCTTCTTTCTTCTTCTTCTCACCATAAGACATAGAAGATTCTATTGGGGCTTTTTTGACTTTGAAAAGAAAGCATGGGGAAATAAGCAAGGCCCACAGGACATGAACATCTTCTCTCAGCTTTGTCTTAATTTCTTGGTCCTAAACAAGTCTGACTGCCTTAGAGCACGTATCTACATGAATAGATGCAGGCAGAATCAAGACCACCTGCCCACAACTTCATTCTGAGCCATCTGCACTGCTTGTATATGTGAAAATTACTAGTGCAGCTAGCAAGCGATGTTTCTTCCTGACCGATGGGCAGCTCTGCCCTGAGAAGCATGGGCAGTGTTCAAGGTTATGTGCACTTATCCATCTCCTTGTATCCAACAGGTTTTGATTTCTCCTGGTTCATCCAGTAGAAATTATCTGCACTGCTTCAAGACTGTCTTCAGCTTTTCATTAACATGAATGACTAGGCTTGTGCATATTTAGGGGTTTGAAAACTCCTTTGAGAAGCCATAATTAAAAAATTGCAAATGATTTTCACAGGAAGGTGAATGTGGGGGGGAGGGGACTAAACCAGGTCTTTACACCACCATACTGATAATTTTCCATGTCACTGCAATTTTTGTGTGTGTTTGTTTAATTGTGATTACCTGTGTTTGACATTTCAATAAGGAAAATTGAAATTAAATCTTCAATTGAAGGAAGTTCAAGCAGAAATTGATTTTTTTTTTTAATTAACCTATTCCTCAGGAAAATAGGGCCTTTGCAAATCAAATACAAGATTTGAAGAGCATAAAAAGACAGCAAATGTTGTCTTTTCATGGCTATAATTTTTCTTGGCTATAATTTCCAAACTCTTGGTGCTCTCTTGAACTTTCCTGGGAAGAAGGAAATAGACTAATTTGCTATCTTTGTTTCTTTACAGAGTATTTAGCTTTATACTGTTCACTAAACAGGGGAATTACAACACCAATCTTTACAGGAAGAAAGTGATGTAGATCTATTTAGAAAATGCTTGTTTCAACATTAATATTTAAAATAAATATTAATGATCTCCAGTGAAAAGGGTTTTTAAAAATTGTTTTTCCTTTTAAATCTTGCCAATATTTTCCAACATGTATATCAAGGGTCACTCATGCACCTGTAATATTTCAAGCTCAGAAGGTATTGCAAAACTCATTTATTTTTGCTTTAAATATTTAGCTATTAGGCATAATAAATTAAATGCAGGAATTAAACATTAAATTGACAGTTTTAATCATCTAGGTACAAAAGGAGAACAAAGAGTTTGCTGCAGTGCTTGCAGGTGGGCATGTATTTCTTCTATATGACATATCCCCTGAAGGGCCTCTGGGAAATTCCATCTTGCTGTGCTACAAATGAAATGTCCTCTTGTAGTATACTGCACCATACCTCAGCAGCAGGCATCTTCCCAATGTCCTTCAAAATGTAAAAAAACACAGCAATGATGTGCCTGAGGGGAAACCTGGGAAGCTCTTGTTAAAATTCCATCACCAAATTAAGTGGAAGCTTGGAGTGACTCTCCATCTTCTGATGCATATTGCAGGTCCATGCAGAATCTGAAACCATCTCTTTCAGAGATAAATTATTTCTAGAGTTTTAATACAATTACCTTGGAAAAGCAAATATTTTTCCTGTTGGATAGGGCTGCACTGCACCAAAGGGCAGGTTAAAATACCAATCTACAGGCTTTCTTACATTGATACTGTAGCTATTGGAAATTATACATTTTTTTGTAATACCACTGATTTTTTTTCTCTTAATGTGGTCATTAAAATAAATTTTATTGAAATTGAGAACTAGCTTGTGCATTCTTGTGATAGCTTTGAACTACTAGCACACATATTTTAAATTAAAAAAACCCAAACCAACAAGCAAAATAATTAGTTTTATTGCAACATAAGATAGCCATCTTATGTTCCCAGTTGTTATGGGGAAATGAAGTGCATAAGTTTTCATTATGTCTTTTAAAAGAAAAATATGGTAGCTAATGGTTTTAGAATGAAAGGGATTCCTTTTAGGGAAGGACAATAATGTTGACTAATTTTTCCTAATCTGTATTGCACCTAAATTTTAATTTATCATGTAGAATGTCATACATTCCATCAGATTCTTGTAGACAGATGATTATAAAATAAACTTATTGAAACATCTTTGTTTATATTGTGAAGAAAAAAAATTAATTTCCAGAGTTATAAGGAAAAGAAAACATTTTAAAGACTTTTGAATAGCTAAAACCATAAAGAAAAAAAATTCACATAACAAGGGGAAAAATTATACCTACCCTATTTAATGAAATCACTGTGGTAAGAGGTAATGTCTGGAAAATGTCTGACATAACCTCACTGCTCAGAGCAGGGTCAATGCATGCAGTTTGGTCTTGAATGTACATGATATCTTTCCAGCACCCTTTCTCATCAGATATTTAAACAAATAATAACCATCACTCTCTTGGTTCTCAGAGCCTTCTCCAGATCAAATAAAACAAACTCTTTCCTCCTTTCCTCATACAAAAAAATCTTGCAAGCTCTTGTTCATCCTTATGGTTCTTTCCTGGACGTACCATAGTATGTGCATGTTTTGCTTCTGCTGGCGAGGACTGAATTAGACCCCATATTCCAGCTGTCTCCCACCAGAGGAGAGTGGAGGGGAAGGATCCCCTCCCTCAGCCTGCTCACAATGGTTTTTTACAGTCCAGCCCAGAAGATTGTTGGAACTCTTTTTTTGCAGGGACACGTTGGTGCCTCATGAGCATCTTGGTGTCCACCTTGAGATCAGGACCTTCTCTGCAAAGCTGTTTCCCATACAGTTTTTCTCTAGACTGTATTGGTGAACAAGCTTGTTTTCTAATGGTAGGACTATGCATTTCCCACTGTTGAACTTCATGAGATTCCTATTTCCGTTTCTTCACTTTGACCAGGACCCTCTGCATGGCAACCTTCCTGTTTAGTATACCAGTCACTACTCTGAGTTTTATGGTGCCTGGAAACTTGCTGAAAGTGTACTTTGGCACCCTGCCATCTAGGTCCTTAATGAATGTGTTCAACATTGCTGAACACAGTATTGGTCCCTGGGAAACACGAGCAGTACATATACTGCCCTCCAGATGGAATTCATGCCACTGATCACGATGGTCTGAGCCCAGAAGTTCGGGCAGTTTTCAGTGCACCTCACTGTCCACTTAGTGGAATTTTATGTGAGACAATGTCAAAAGCCTTGCTGAATTGAGAAAAACAAGCAGGGCTCCCCACATACTGGTTTTGCCTGCAACTGAGTAAATTTTCTTCACAACAGTCCTCATAGTGTTATATTTTTTAAGTAAAGCTTAAATGATTCTTTAGCTATTGCTGTGCAGTTCTTTCACAGTGTCACGGACTTCTTTTTCTCATTCTGCTCCCTCAGCAAGTAGACTGGGTGTGTACAAGAAATTGAGACAGCTGATCCAAATTGACCAAAGAGATATTTCATACTATAAGATGTTGTGTTCAGCAATAAAAATGGGAAGGCTCTGGTAGAAAGGGAGTTTTTCTAAAATTGCCATTGCTCAGTGACTGGCTGGACATTGATCTGTTAGCTGTGAGCAATAGCATTTACATCGCTTACCAAGGTTTTGTTTTGTTATGTTTTTCTTTCACTGGTGAGTTTTCTTTTTTGTCCTTTCAGTTCTCTCAGCCCTCTGACTGCAGGGCAGGGGTGTCCATGTAAGAGAGGGGCTGTGTGGAGTTTGGTTGCCTGCAGGGGTTAAACCACCACACCACCTCATTCACTGAACAAGTCATTCTGCTGTAGGGAGCAATCAGTCTGGTCAGGTATGATTTCCCCTTTGCCAGTTCATGTTGACTGCTCCCAATTATTGTCTTGTTTTTAATGTGTTTGGAAATTTTCTCAAGATTATTTACTCCACCATCTTCACAGGGATTCAGGTGGGGCTGATCAGTCTGTAATTCCTTGGATTGTCTCAAATTTCAGATCTTGAGATACAGCTGCTGCTTTCTCACTAATATTAAAGGAAGAAATATAGAAGAAACAAACTTAGATTTGATACAAGTAACAAACGAATCCCAATCTACTCTTTCCTTAATCCCTTTGGATGCCTTAGTGTTGGAAAATTCTCTTGATCCTTCTTGCTATAAGGAAAAGGTTTGTGTTAAATGAATAAGGAAAACAAACAAAGAAACACACACACAAAAAACCTCAACATCCCCTTCCCCCTTAACCTCAAGAATGGAAGATACAGAAATTTACTTTTTAAAAATTTCCTAGTCAGCTGAGGACTTCTTGGTTACTGCAGCAGAGAACTCCACTGAAATAAGGATAATATTGTCATATCATCACAGAAGGTTTTACCCTACATCTGACTGAGGGGACAGTTAGAAGTGAGAAGTGATGGGTCTGTAAGATGGAGACAGGCACTGTGGGGTTGCTTAAATGCAAGTGGAAGCGAAGGCTACAACTGATGTCATCAGGTTTAAGAGACAATGACTCTGCTGTATTACCATGGCAGAGAGAGTCACAGAAAGACAGGGCAGGAAGAATTCTAATGAGACTACTTATTCCAAATACAGACAAAGCAGGTTAAAATATAGTTATAATAATCCTGATGATTTTGCCTTACATATTTTTAAAGGCTTCTACTGAAGCGTATTCTACAGAAATAAAAGAATTCTTCATCACAGCCTTTAGCAGATCTAGTTGAAGTGAGGGTATAGTACTTTATCTGAAATAAAATAGTAGTCCTTAGCAGTAGGAATAGTAGAAATGGTGTGATATACTATCTCCTTGACTAAAACCACTGTTGAAGTATATTTTATACATACACAGTTAGAAGAACTACCAAAAAAAAAAAAATCCAGCTGATGTCAATCAATAGACTCCTATTGACTTCAATAGAACGAGGTCTATTTACAGCAGCTAAGACCCTGGCTCCAAATTTTGTAGTTCAATCTCACCATAAAACAGAGAGGAGAAGTTTGAGGAGGCAAACAACCCACAAAATTAAATCAATCTGCAAATGTGGAGTGTTTCTCACCATAAATTAATTTCTCAGCACATACTGGCTTTTATAAAGTAATTTCAAGATTCTCATTTAGCACTGAAGGAACTGAAGTGTTAGTCAATTGTTGTTATGTTTTACCCTTCAGCATCCCCAATATAAATGACTAAAAATAGGGTTTTTAATGGAAATCCTGCAAAATCCCTGAAACAACAGCAGAACAAATTCAGCTGCAGTAAAACAGCATAAAGCAACTTTATTAAAATAATATGTAGCCTGTTCATCATCACAAGTGTGGTGACATTTTAAGTAATGGGATATCTGGTCTCTGGGCACACTGCAATTAGAATGAGTCCACACCAAATGCGTTCATTAAACTGAAACTGCTTACAACAAAAATGTAAAAAGAGGTGTCAGAGAGATTACTTCTTTTAGTTTCCTTTGCTTATATTTTCCTCTTCTTCCCCCTCTTCTGTATTTGAAAGGGAGACAGTTTTCTTTTATAGCCATCCACTTTAGATGTTAAGTTATGGTTGTTTTATTGATTTTTCCTACATAAGCTTCATATGGAAATTTGTGTTTCTTCTATTTAGGTTCATTTTGCCTATTCATTGGACTAGATTATAGGAAAAAGCATATGAGTTAACTGTAAATATCTCACGTGTGATTTTTGTGGTAGCTGCCTTTTTGTCAGCTGCATGAGTGATGTTTTCTTCCAGTTGCATGATAGAATTTTATTGTGCTGAGAATAAAAAACATGCCACAGGCATTTAAAATCTGTTTACAGGATCTGATTAATCTAATACAGGAGAGATGAGCTCTTCTTTCTTTCTGTTTCTCTTCCTCTCTCTTCTACTGCTATATTTCCTCACTCACTAGTGGCTTTTATTATGGCAATTTATCTAGATTTAGCAGAGCTGAAGGGGAATATAAAGGAAGACGTGCTTTCCTATGTAGTTAATAGTTACTCTATGACATGAATGGTTGTTTCAGGTTACAGAAAGAGTGATGAAGATAATGCAGTTTCTAGTAATTGAACTCAATTGAACTGGTTCTATTGTTGCTGATAAATTATGTAAATCGGGGTAGATCTGGTTGCACACATAAAACTAGTGAAGGTGTACTGAAGATCAGGGTCAGATGCTATCTAAATAACAAACTATAAATTTGAGTGTTTTTTTCACAGTTGTAAAGAAATCTGGCAATTTTGTTATAGGTCTGTGGAAGTTGTAATTATTTATTATTAACAATCAAGTCTTTGGAGTAAATAATTTTAATTTTTTTTTTCTACTTTTAAATAAATGAATCCGTAGTCTAACAAGAAATTTGAAGTACTCAATTTCTAAAAAATAATGCTGGAAATTAGAGTTCCTATACCAAAAGTTTCAAAAGTGACTGATACTGTACTCTGAATTTTAACAGAATCAGGATGCCTGCATTTGACCTCCGAAAAATGTTTGGGTATGTAAATTTTTTTGTGACCTTCTATTTCAAAATATTAAATAATTGATAATTTCCATTGTCAAGAAAGAGAAAAAAATAAATTCAAAATGGGGCTAGAGCTGATAAAAACTAGTTCACTTTGAGCAAATACTAAATGGAGATGATGTCCTGAAGTTCTACAATTCTGTCTTAAAGAAAAAAGATTTTTCTCAGAAACTTCATATCATGTAATATTTTTGCTTAACTTGAACAGTCACTGAGCCATTGCAATTCTGTCACTCCCTGAGCTCAAAGAAGCTTCACAGTCAGCATAAAATCAGTGTACAGCCAGAACTGAACATCTTCAGGAGATACACTCTCCAAGGTCACCTACTCACACGATGCAAACATTACTTACGGACTTCCATTTTTCCTGCACAGTGGGTTAGCTAGAGGAGATGAAAAAGTACGGGGGATAGGTCAATGGGAATTTGAACAGATCTAAGGTAGACAGTCTTAGGAACCTACCTGTGTTTTTTAACAGTGTTTTAGTTTCTAGGACGTCCAAATAGGGCAGGTATGACCTCTGAACATGCTCCTAGCTTTTATTTACAAGTTAGGTTGTTCTTGATCACACCTTTGAGTCCGTTGATTATCCTTAAGAGAGAATTTTGTCTGGATCCCAAGTGGATGGAAACTACAGCCTTGGGCATATAATTTTAAAGATCTTAGTTCTTAGTGTTTTCTGATGACTCAAGGTTATTTTCTTCCCCAGAAACTCAGTATTTTTTTGAATCTTTGCTCTAAAACACATTCCTACACGTACTATAGGAAAGACTTGGGGACCACAGGTGGTTCTGGATTCCACTTCTGTGACAACTCACGTTAAAGTGATAACTTGATATCAGGAAAACTTGTTTCTTTATAGGATACAGAGTGGTGTAACTGAACTTTGGATAATGTACCATGAAACCTGGAGTCCTCAGTCAGGCTTACAGAGTCTTCATACAACAAGCAAAATGCTGGATATCTTTGAGTGGTCTCTAAGTCAAACAGTGCATTGAACACATTGAAATAAGAAACACTAAGTCCTGTCTGAAGTCTCGAATCCTTCCTCCAGCTGTGCCATGAGTTTCTGTGAAGAAATCCTAGTCATTTGTGATTTATGTGAGACCCTAAAGATGAAGGCCGGTAATGAAATTTAGCTTTGGACTTTTTCCTCCCATACAATTTTCTAGTGCTTAGGCAAATGTTTTGATTTCTTCTTTGACTGCAAGACTCCACCATCTCCTGCTGTGCTAAAAGAGGCACTAACCTTTAAACGGAACCTGCATTTTATGAGAGGGCATATGAAAGTTACACCAGTAGGAAGGAAGAAGCCTACAATTTCTTGGCTCTGATCACAACACCTGTCCAACAAGGTTGATTTTTGAATATATATGTGTGTGTATATATATATGTGTGTGTGTGTGTGTGTGTGTGTCTGTATATGGGATTATATGTGCATATCTTGACAAAAAAATTATTTTACATAAAAGTACATAGAGTTTTGTGAACGGCTGCAATAAATAATAAGGAACACTTTTTAAATTATCTTTAGCTATCCTAGCCCTTTATAGACTTTCTCCATCAATGGTTTTGGTTCTACTAAATTGAACCAACTTCTATTCATTACATTTTTCATAAAAATTTTAATTTTAAATGTTCCAGTTGCTTAAAAAAAAGACAAAATTTAAAGTAAAATATATCTCAGATACTGTTCAAATCATTAGTATTTTCATATTAGAGGATTTCCTATTACAAAGAAAGCAGAACTGTTGGATCTCTGCTGACAGCAGAGTTAGCTTATCAGAAAGTGAAAATAATTTCAAGTGAGTTAGTAATTGTCCAGTACTCACTCATAAAAGCTTCACCCATTTATTAGTGACTCAAGATTTGAAGAAGTACACTTCAGTTCTCTTAGCAACAGGTCTTTGAGAAAATGTTTGGCTTTCATTGTTACTTTGATAGAGTATCATGCTCAAGGCAATGATTAATAGTCTGGATATTCCTCTCAAGATAAATTAATAAAGTGTCACAAAGTCATTGAATTACAGTGAAATAAACTTGTAAGATGTGAATAGGATACAACAGTGCTTCTGGAAGTACTTTTCACTGTAGTGAGAAATATAAGAATCCTTTAATTCTTCCAAAATAGGTTTTACTTGTTTGAACAGATAGATGCCACCTAAGAAAAACAAGGCTTTCTTTTTGCATTTGGGAACAAGGAAAAAGAATCTGAATTTGTTTAGCTTTCTTTATTTTCTACAAGTAGTACTATTTAGGAGCAGAAGATGTATTGCATTAAGTAACATGTTTTAAAAGATTCCAATAAACAAAACCAAATAACAAAAAACCACAGCCCTGAATATATTCTGTTTGTAGATTATATATACTAAGCAAAGTTCAGCCCATCCTTCAAAAATTTCATAACAGAAAGATATTAATCTTCATTTATATTTCATTTAATCATTAATGATGATCTATTACAGGTCATGATTTTATTTCCTAAATATTTAGCTTTGATTTTATCTTGAGTACTCCCTAATAATATAACTATCAAAATTCCATAAAATATTTACAGAAGTCACAGGAAAAGTAAGCATAAAATTTAAGAAAATTATTCAAAATGCCCAAGCTGAAGCAAAGACTAATTTCTTGGTTTTTTTAGGTAGCTAGCTACATTTCAAATCTGGAATACAGTTCACAGTGTAATTTCTATAGGTTATCTGCCTCTCTGCAATATCTAAAACGGAAGTCAGAGTAAGCAAACTTCACTTGAAATGTATTTTCCCTGCAAAGAGGAGGAATAAAAGTCTTATAAAGAAAAAAAAAAAACCCAAACAAAGAAAGAACAGAACTGTAAAAATCTACCAAACTCTTGACTAGAATTAAAAATAAAAGCCTGATTAGCCAGCTACACTCAGCCTCTAGAAGTCTATACATGGAAAACTGAGTTTTGATCAGGTGTATTACCTCTTGAGGCCCCCGACTGCGCTATTAATGCAAATTTTTTAATATAAGAAAAAAAATATGGAATCTCATCTTGATGTCTTAACATATCCTGCCTGGCTTCCAGTAGTTCATCTACAAGATCATCTCCTGTAGGTCCTGGTTTGTCAGGCTCACATGGCCCTCTTAGGTACCGAGGTCATCTCAAATGGCCTAGGTAGACACTTAAATGTAGCAAATTAATTGAATCCTCAAAACTTTATTATTACAAGCGCTTAGATTTTGATCTAAGAGCTGTGATTTTGATCTAAGATTTCTGTGAATGCCTACTGTAAAAACATATGAAAGTACATCTTTCAGGCTGAGCAAACTGTAACCCAGGGCTGGTAAAATGTACTTCCTACTGGAGTGTCTTACCTTTCTGGACAAAAAGTTACGAAAAGAAGGAAAGAGCTAATCCATGTCTTAAAGCTGAGCATTTGTACTTCTAAAAAAAGAGTAGGAGACTCTTTAGAACTGTACAAACCAACCAAACAGATCAATGGCTCACTTCAGCAAAACAAAACCTTGTAATGAGTGTGACTATAACATAACCTCCATTGTGTCTACTATATCATATTTATGTAGTATGATTTAAAAATATTTCAGCATAGCTGATTTTGAATAACAAACATGTTTATCTTTCCAGTACATAGAAGCATCCTACCATTATATATATAATTTATATATATATATATATATATATATATATATATATATATTTATATATATATAAATATATATAAAAATAACTTAAAATAAATATTTGCAAAATAAAACCCCCCAAAGCTCTTACTTCTTGAGTTTTGTTTAGAAGCTACAAGCAACATATATATTGGACAAATGTTTTTATGGATCTTATTAAAATAAAAATAAATGTTTTATTCATGACTGAATGTGGAGGACTGTAAAAATCCAACATGACCTCATTGATTTTTGGAATAGAGGTAGCACAGCTCTTCTGCAGGATGCACTTAAAACATAAATGATTCGTATGTCATTTTTTTCCAGGATAACTGTGAAAAAGTGCTACACTTCAGTGCTTTTATTGGAACATTAGATAATTTTATCTTTCTGTATTATTGTACATTTATCTGATTTACTGCAGGATCTATTTCTTATCAGCCTTCTGCCCCATATGGCTCAAAAACCAGCTTGTTGATAAATAAGGGTCAATTTGTCCTGGTCATCCTCCAGCAGTGCTGCTCACCCCGCCCCTGCACCTGGGCTGTTCTTGTGAAGACCAGAGGGTTTGACACCACAAACCTCTCCTCCTCCCCCTTGTCAAACCTGGCCTGAGCAGAGCACCTTTCCATTCAACATGTTCCCAGATATAATTTGGGGGATTTGTCCTCCATGGTGCCTTGTAGGCACTTCCTTGCCCACATGCAGGTGCTGGATGTAACCCCAGTCTCAATTGTGTTGACTTTTTGATCTCTTTCCTCAATGCCACCCCATGATTTTCCTCAGTAGATCTGTCCATCACTTTCTTGCAGCACTGCTGGTACTAATGTTCTCCCCAGCCATCCTAGCTTAAAGCCCTTCTAATGAAGTCAACAATGTTTTCTGAAATTAAAAGAAAAAAAAATAAAAAGAAAATTCCTCTGTTTTCCCCTGCAATGCTATTTTTATTTCATTGCAGACTCTGAAAAGAGAGCTTGATCATTTATTCTACTGCCATAACTGTATAAAGTTCACCACTAAATCATATTCTAAATGGCCTCTTTCTCTGAAAATATCCTTCACTTGTAGTGGGTCTGGCTGGAACAGTTAATTTTCTTTAGTGTAGGTTGTGCGTAGCACTGTTTTGGTTCTGTGCTGAGGACAGCGTTAATATTACAAGGATGTTTTCATGCTGCAGTGATAGAGGGCAGGAACTAAACATACAGTCTACTCAATGATTATGTGGGAGGAAGTATTTCTCCTTAACTTCACAAATTGTCTCTATATAGACCCTGTGTACAATTTCTGTATTCTTTCTTCCTCCAGGATGAGGATGTGTGGACATCTCTTTTTTCTCAATTTTTTTCTTTCATTCCAGATTATATCTGTTTTTAAAAGACTAGATGTGGAGTACAGAGATCGCCTAAGATTTTCCATAACATATCCATAACTCAGAAGTTCATGATACTTGAAAACATACAGAAAGTTTAAGTTTAATTGAGAAGTTTGAATCCCTTATTTTCTAGAACAGTTTCCACGTGTCAGAATGGAGTATGTCACTGTCAAAACTGACTGCCAAAGAGTAGAGCCAGAAGAGTGCCCAGTTTCTCTCTTGGTGGCACACTTACCAGGGCAACTAGTCAATACCATTCATCACATCTATAGTGAGAGGAAAAAGGATATCAACTTTCTGATTCCAGACCACAGAAATATTGCAGTGTATAATAACAACCATAAAATCTCTGCAGTGACATATTCAAAATTCCTGTTTCCTTTATATACATTTTTCCTTAACACATATACAGACTTCTTTTTTTTTAAGAATTACACTGTGCATTCCTGATACAAGTGTGAAAATAACTAGATTCCATAGAACTCAAGTTTATTGTAACTATATGAAAGAACGTGGCTTTTAACAAAAAGTTAATACTTGTTCTTTAACTACTTGTTCTTTAACTACTGAAAACAGACAGGTATATTATATCATTTTTTATCACATATTTTATCATTTAAGGCAGCAGAAGGCTTTCCTGGGAAAGAAAGTATGAGAAGGAATCAAAGATATTTTTGTATTCAAACTAAACCTTGAAATGAATACTTTCCATATATTTCAGATTTCACATATCTAGATTTCAAATGAAAAGCAAATACAGCAACAGACTGAGAAACATAGATGCAAAAAAGTTGCTTGATATGAAAAATCAGAGATAATGAGCTCCTGTTGCTTCAGATGTGCCTGTTCATGCTGTGCATTTGTGCTGATGGAAGCAAAATAAAAAAAAATTAAGTGCTGGACAGCTCATTGCCTTCCCCAAGGCTAGAAATAGCTACATTTTAGAAAAAGAAATATGCCACCTGGGTAATAATTTAAATATATGGACATAAAGTTTCTGACTTCTACGAGGTGTTACCAAAGTCAAATCCATCGTTTTGACAGTACATCATGTATGGTAGCTATAGATCTCAATCCTTTTGTAATTAGCAAGTTTATGAGGAAGTAATGGTCCATTATTCTCTTATAAATTGTTTGAAATTTGTCCTGTCTTTAGAAAGGGTGACTTTCGAGTTCACAAGTATATTGGTAGGTATGTCTTGAAGTAAGCTTTTCTGAAATCAAACAAAGTGATAGTAACAGCAGAACAAAACACAACAAAATGAAATTCACACTCTTTGCAATAATTCAGATTTTTAAATCCTGTTTTAAATTATATATCTTTTCAGGCAATTTAACTTCTTGAGGTAAATTAACTTTCTCTTTCAGTTTTTCTTTTTTTTTTCTATTTTAGAAACTGAAAAATAAGCACACTTCATTTCAGTGATTTTATGTATTTACAAAGTGCTCTTGAGAAAATATACTAACACAAAGTGACAAGTTTTTTTAATGTGGTGAAGAAAAAAACTGATGGTTTCACATTAAAACATATAAACTGCAATTGCACTTTCACATTCTTCAGCTGTGTAGTTTCATTAGATGATTTCAACAGATTGGTCATAAGTTAAATAAATAACCTGTTTATATATATAACAAACTCTGATCAGATTTGAGTGAGTTACAGCTTTGAGTACTATGTTGGCATTTCCTGCTGCTGGACTTCATGATGTCATTGGCCCATTTTTCCAGCCTGTTCAGGTCCTTCTAAATGGCAACATACCCATCTTACATACCCAGACTGAGTTTTGTAGAGCCTACAGTCTTGCTGAGGGTGCACTTTTCCCCCTGTCACTGAGGTGAAACAATGCTGAATTACTGATTGCTAGGACACATTGCTAGTGACTGCTGTCCATCTCAACTTGATGTTGCTGATCACAACCATCTTAGCCTAGCAGTTCTGATTGCTTTCAATCTAACTCACTGCCCATTTTCCTGTTTCTTAAATATCTTATGGATGCCAACAGCATGAAAATTCTTATTGACCTCTTGCCTTCAGCTATTTAACACTAGTTAGGGAAAACAGTTAAGTTGCTAGAAAAGGGCCTTGGCCAATCAGGAATATAGTTCTGTTAAACCTCCTTTGCCTGATGAAGATAGAAACACAGCTGAAGAAAGATTTATATTGATCAGAAGCATTTAATTTTATTTTTTAAATTACTTTGCAAAGATGATATCCTCAAGACTTAATGTTTTTTTCCACTTATTTAACTAGTAGTTATTTGACGAATAGTTAGTTGAGGTCATCTGATTAAGATTTTCTATGGATATGAATTCTTAAATAGTGTGTTTTCTGACTTCTCTTTTGCATGATATAGAAAAAACTTAAGTGCCTAATAGTAATTGCATCTACATTCAAAATGTTTGTGCATCAACTTGTGTATGTGACTTCCTGCACATTTTGTTCTCGTTAAAATGCCCTGTGGAATCTGCTTTGAATAAAACTAACTAAATAACAAAGCCATGCTTGAGATTAATCCTCTTTGTGGAAGGAGCACTTAATAGGGATACACATATGAAATATATTCAGTCTGTCCACAATAATATTCATGATCCTTATTAAAAATATGAAAACAGAAAAGTATGAAACATAGTTTGCATTTTACTTTCCATAAATTAGCACAATGTTTAATGACCTGTGAAACTGCCTCAAAGTTTGCATTAGTTGAAAAGACAAGTTGAGTTTCATTGCTGACTGTAAACCAAGATTAAAATTTGTTCAGAAGAAATTCTGCATTCGACTAATATGTTAAATTGCATTTTAGTCTCACAGACATTTATTTGCCTATTCAACTTTATTAATAATATAAAACCAATATTATCTACTACCTAATAATTCTTGACACTGTTTTTTAGAGATTTTTTAAATGTAGAACAGTTTTAATTAAAAGTTGTGTGTGTATATATATTAAAAATATACACATGTATATATATATATATATATATATATATATATATATATATATATACATACACACTATCTTGATGCATTGTAGCAATTGTGGTGTTTTCTCTTTGAAGGAATATTACCTTAGAATTAAGTTTTGAAAGGAAGATTTCCTCACCCTAGGATGAAATGATGATTACATTACCATTCCTCCTGTTTTTTCTGATAAGAGAAAACATCTCTGACATGTTTCTAGGTTGAATTAAAGCCTTATTGATTATATTTTCCTAGACAAGTTGGGCAATTTGTTCAGGGTCTGACACAAAAGTAGGGGGATATGCTTGAAGAAACTGCAGCCTATGGAAAACCATCCAGGCACAGTCTTCTCCTGGAGGACTGCAGGCTTCGGAGAGAATTGATGCTCGAGCAGGGGAAAAATGTGAGAAGGAAGGAGAAGCAGAGTGAAGCTGTTATGGAGACAGCCCCCATCCTTCAATCCTCCCCTCCACTTCTTGGGTGAGGAAGGTAGAGGAGTCAGGAATGGCAATATGGAATTCAATCTGGGAAAAAGAGGTATGGGGTAGGGAAGAAGGTCTTTTAGGGGGAGGGCACTGTTTCTCACTATCCTTGTCTATTTTGACTGACAATAAATTAAATTTATTTTTCTCAAATTCTGTCTATTTTGTCCATGTGCGTATATTTGGTAAATGAACTCCTTGTCTGTCTTGACTCATAAATATTTTCATTGCCATTTCCTCACTTGTTGAGGAAAGTGAGAGAGAATCTCTGTGTGTGTGTGTGTGTGTGTGTGTGTGTGTATGAGTGTGGCAGATGGCCAAAGTCAATCCATTACAGACTTTTATTATGAAAGAAAGAACTCAGTCTGAAAAATATATTCACAGATAAATTATTGTTTAAGAAGTAGGAAAGTGTTCCTGACTTTATTTATTTATTTACCTACTTATCTGGTTTTTTACATATCTGTTTATCATTCTGGATGTTATAAAAAATTGCAGTCCTATGGTTTGAGTGAATTGTTTTTATAAGCTGAAGGATTTATATAGTAAACCCAGTGCCTAATCTTACTATAGGTGTATAATAAGTAGTTTTGAACATAAAATTATATGCTGGCTGCTCCCCTTGGTCAAAGAATTTTGGGGTTGTAGACTATTTCTGAAGTTATAATTGCAT
The DNA here is from genome assembly GCF_024509145.1 of Vidua macroura. NCBI lineage: Eukaryota > Metazoa > Chordata > Aves > Passeriformes > Viduidae > Vidua > Vidua macroura. Next base: position 47,460,869 of record NC_071572.1, on the reverse strand, counting down.
CAGAACTACTTAGAATTCATTTAGTTCTAACAAGAAATATTTTCAACATCACTATTCAATAGAGTGTATTTAGAAAGATAATTAGGAACAGAAAAAGAAAATAATTCACAAAGTCATCTGGAATCTATAAAATAACATGAAACAGAGAACAACATGCAATGTTGCAATTTTGTATTGATCCTTAAGAAGAAGACCCATCAGGTGAAAGTCCTTTAGAGTTCCACTTTCTCCTGACTTTTTTTCTCAAATCCTTGTTCAACAATGGACAGCTAATGTAATGTGAGTACTGCATGAGCTGGAAAGTACAGTGTAAGTAGATCATGACATTCCTCAGTGAATCAAAGAGAAAATGTCCTTTGTGAGAATCAGACAGAATGTTCAGTGAAAAAAGCAAAAAGAAATAAATCAGGCTAAAAGGAATAAAGCAAAAAAGAAATAAACCTAGTCTACATTCATCCCGTTCAATTCATCAATTGAACACCAGTTGATGTATTTAAATAATGAGCCTAGCTCTTTTACACTTTTGTATGTTCACAAAAGAGAGCTAATTGTCTCCAGAGAGCAATTCAGATTTTAAATTTAAAAATAATTATGTAAAAAATATTTCTGTTAAAAAGCTTTGAAAGAAGGAAAAAATCACACCACTGAAGAAAGAACTCGGTGTATAAACTTGGTCTTGCTCTTGTCTCACTTTCACCGCACTATTGACTTTCTCCTACTTAGAAGAGTGTAATCTAGTTTTTAAAATCAAAGGCTCAAAATATTGGAAAAGCTGAAATGGAGACTTGCTGTACATATTCATTATGATAGTCCCTATAACTGAATAATTTTCTGACATTTTTCCAATAAGATCTGCCATTCAATGTACATAGTTAATATAAAATTTATCAACATTGTGCAGTAATTCACATCCTGATCTCCATGTCATGCAAAAAAAAAATTGCAAATCCCAAAACAACCAAACAAAAACAAATCAAATAAACCCCCAACCCCAAACACAAAAACAATCAACAAATCACAAATGCCTACAGTCCATTCTGAGTGAAAACTGAAGTAGAAGTAGGAATTTATGTCTGTTATTTGCCAAAGTACACTGTCATGGCTCACTTATTTTAGCACAAATTAAAAATAAAAAAACTACAGAATTCAGATAGAGTGAAATTCACAATTATTAAAATTTATCAATGAATTGTATAATATTGCTGAACAAGCACAAAAGAATACAAAACTCTGAGATAAAACTGTGTTAATTTTAGAGTAATACATTAATCATATTCTACTAGCTCTTATTTAGATAGCAGTACAGGAGAAAACTTTATAAAGTATATGTGAAATACATGTATTTTGGGTTCACTTATGATATCCTATAATTTATCTTTCCAGGAAACAGAAGTTTCATTGAAATCTCTCATATGCAGCATTAACTGAATGGTGCATTCCGGGCTATCACAAGTGAACATGGAAATACCAAGAGGGCTTTGCTGAGTTGTTCAGGATTTTCAACACAGAAACCTCAAAATTGTTGGGGTTTCAAAAAACAATTATTTTGGTTTTTCTTTTGCTTCAGTATACTTTCAAGATCATTAAATTCTGTTCTTTGAACACTCAAATATTTTCTTGTCTTCTGGATGTTTGCTCAAGTATAAATATAGGTATATGTCACACACTGACTAATTAAAAGTTTATATTACATTTATTTGTACTAAGCAGTAATATTTGAGAAACTGTAGTAGAAAAGACATCTTTTAGCTTACATGGAAACTAAAATGTAAAAATACATACATACAAAATTGCAATTTTAGTTGTGCTGTTTAATATTTTGGCAACTAGCACAACTCAGAAATGGCCATTCAGAAAAGAATGCTTTATGCTTGTCTTGATGTGAGTAATAAAATCAAAATGAATAAAGTTCTTGACTGAAGTAAACTGGATCCATAAGAATTAGATTGACTAATTCTTGGTAAAATGAATATTTTTAAGCTGTACTTTCAGTAAGCGGGACTGTCTTTGGACTGCCTACCCAAAGACAAATAAAAATGAACATTGTTGATATAATTGAACCTGGACCGGGGCTGCTGCTTGTCCCGAGCGCTGCTGCATTCAGCAAACCAGGGTGGGGCTGGCTGCGCTCTGGAGCCGGCGCGGGGACAAGACAAAGAGGGAAGGAATGTCCAGTCTGTCCACGTGGTCGGCTGGAAAGCTTTTATTGCCACGTGGAGCTGTGATGGAGAACCGCAGCTACTCCCTAACACCGCGTGGACAAAATGGCTCTGGGGCCGAGGGCACGTGGGATTTTATAGGGGGCGGGCCAAGGGGGGTGGAAGCCCAGTGGGGGCAGGCTACGGGGGAGTGACATGGACTGCGGTAGCCAACGGGGATGCCACAGGGCTCTGGAGCGAATGGGGTTGCGGGGACGGGGTACAGATACAGAACTCTCTGGAGTGGACAGGGGGTGGTTACAGGACTGGCATGGGGATGCTCCAATGGTAAGAGACCAGGAGCGGGCCACTGTGGGGGGGAACATGGCGGGTGCACAGGGATACACAGAACCAGCTAACTAACATATATATCAGAACCCCTAATCTGAACCCAAACCCAGGATGCAACACTTCAGTGTGGGCAAAATATTCTAAAATTTTGATAATCATGAAGAAAACTGTAATGTATGCAGAGCTGTTTCCTTGCATTTTTTCTAACAAACACCACTGTTCAATTCCATGGTACTATAAGGATGAATAGAAGACCAAGGTTAAACTTTTCTTTTACTTCCTTTTATGTTTTATTGAACTGTGCTGAGTGTCAAAGAGGTGTAAATCCACTTCAGGTGGACATGGAAAATTTAGCTTTGACTATATTAGAGAAACATCTGAAATGCAAAGGAAATTCATGCCATGTTTTTCTTACTGCCATCACTGCATCAGTTCAGTGGTATGTGAGGATATGTACTGAAAGGCTACTGCAAAATCAGATTACGTGGCAATTTTGCAAGCTATCTTTTCCTGTTATGGCCCAGGTTGCCTAGAGGTGATCTGAAATGAAGAAAGCCAAAAGAATCAGCCCTCCTCTTACCCAGGAGACCATAAGTGGTGAAATAGAATCTATTTGCACAGAGGTGTCTTGAATTCTGTTGACTGAACTCTATTGACATACATCAGAATGCAGAAACTGCTAACACAACTTGGACTAAGCCCAGCATTATGTATTACCAGCATTAGCTGGTTTCTGGGGCCTAAAAGTCAAAGAATGGTGTTATGTTTAATCCTGTGGTACACATTGGTCTGGTTTGGAATATTAAATTAGAGGAGACAATTTTAAATTATTACAACAGCTGTTTCAGAAGATTAAATCTGTCAGAAAAACAAAGGAGAACAGCTTACTTTGTAAGTTTTCATTAACTGTCAAAACAATTCCTAAATCCCAGGAAACACTTTCAAAGTGTCACAATTTTTCTTCTTTTTCTGTTTTATTTCACAGATGTATATACACAGCATTTATTTTGATGCTTCCTTTCTGGACTGAGAAAGGCATAAAAATCATAGCATTTTTTTTACTCCTTCTGGTTGCAGTATTAAATATATCACAATAACAAAAAATCCTGAAATCATTGATCCTCTGTGGAGGGATGAAATAGGCAAGGTATCTGTCTTCCAAAACATCTTTCACAAGCCATCTTTGTATACTCAGAGAGTGTATAGTAATACAATAGGTATGGATGAAGACACAGTTTGTAGCAGTAAAACAGAGAACACCTAATGGCAAAAAATAAAGCAAACCACAAAGAAAGAGAGAAAGAGTACAAGCAATATTTTAGGTCCTCTCTTCCATGTCTAGAGCAGAAAAATATATGTCACATTACTTTGGTGCTGATGTTGTGGCCAGGGGGGAGAATGGTGGAGATAGAAATAGAGAGATTTGTTTTGTACTTCAATCTTCTAAGAAAAGCAACTTTGAATAAAACTATGGGAAGCTGTTTCATTTCTGCAGACTGGTAAATGTATATTGCTATTAGTTGCAGCAGATCAGAGGTTTGTATTTAGCTGCAGGTTCTGAAAAAAATTACCAGCTGTGATTTGCCAAATTTGTGAAAGAGCCTGGAGTTCTTTTTATTTTTTTCTTCTTATCTTTAAGGTCAATTTCTTACCAACAGAAGACTAAGGATTTTTGTCTAAATGGTTTTAGTTTTGCTTAGCTTTCAATTACTGTGTGGCGTAGCACAGTGTTATATACTTTCAATATAGTTATGTAATTAATTGATAGTGAAACACGACTCTTCTGTATAGTGCAGAGTGACCCCAGGATAATGATGTAATGTACAGAAGTGCAATCACAGAATAACTGCAGAGGCTTTACAAGAATGGGGTAGGGTGAAAACAGAGATTCCAGGGCTATTAACTAATCCCCAAGAGCCAATTATTTTTTTAAAGGAGTGCAACTTCAGGGCCTGGGTAAATTTAGTCCTTTTACAAAGGACAAAAAACCAAAAAAAACCACCAAAAAACAAAAAAACAAAAAACAAAAACAAAAAAACAAAAACAAAAACAAAAAACAAAACAAAACAAAACAAAACAAACAAAAAAAAAAAACAGCATAAAATGCAACATGGAAATTCTGGCATAGCATGGAACTGAAGGCCAGTGAGTAAAAAAATGTTCTTGTTGAGGAAGAGTACAATCATCAGTCTTAGATGCACTGAAACTAGAGGGGTACTTAAAGGAAGAGAATAAAAACATATACTGGAATAAATATAATTTTCTTCATCCTGATCAAGACCTCCATTCATTACAAAACTGGCAGCTCCTTTTCCACAGAACACTGTGTTTTTGCTGAAACAACATTTAAAAAAAATAATAATTTTCCAAAGCTCTTAAAAACATTAAACAAAAGTATTTTCAATATTTCTGGAATAAGTCCAGCAGAGGTCTAAATGTTTAGGGGCAAAGATGCTTAAGGGAGGTGGTGGGAGACCATCTCTCTTAAGAGAGCTCAGCCCTGAGAAGACTGAAAGGGAACCTTGACAATGTTTATAAGTATCTGAAGGGAGATTGCCAAAAGGGTGGAGCCAGGCTCTTCCTGGTGCTACCAAGCAATAGGACAAGGGGTACTGGGCAGAAACTGATACACAGGAAGTTCCATCTAAAGATGAGAAATAACTTTGCTCTAAATTTGGAAGCACACTGAACAGATTGCTCAGTGAGGTTGTGGATTTTCCCTGACTGGAGATAATTCAAGACCCATCTGGTCCCAATCTTGTGCAATGTACTCAAGGAGGATAACCCTGCTTGAGCAAGGGGAGTGGACCAGATGACCCACTGTGGTAGCTCCCAACTTTATGCTTTCTCTTGGTCACCTTTTGCTTATACACTCTGCCTTCAGAATAACCACAAAGAACTTTAAAAAAACCCTCAGAAATTTATCTCTGTCTCTACCCTCAGTGTACATATTTACTTCCAGGTTTTTCACCTAAGCAATTTTTAATCAATAGGAAGAAGGAGAAACATCTAATTTGTGATCTGCCTCATATCTTAAATTGATCAATTATATTGCACCAGGAAAATGTCTACTTTTTATTAACAAAGATTTCATAAAAAACACAACCAAACAAAACTCCCAAGTATTTTGGTATTGCAGACAATTACAGTGATGAGACATGACTTAACCAGTGTTTGTGCACTGTGAACATGTGCAAGGAATAAGGGTCATAAGTATTGTATAATTACAGACAGCCAGTGGCAGTTTGCATGTAGTGTTTTAATTTGAAGGCTTGGAAGTGTTTTAAGTGGAAGTTTGTAACTGTAGAGAGAGGTTTCAATTCTATTGTTTTAGCCTAAATGTATATATTAAATAGCCTCTAAGCATTAAGTTTTATGGTGTATGCATATATTAACTGGCTTCTTGGATTCTCAAAGGAGTTCCTTTCTTGAGCAAATTTAGTCTTTATAAACCCAAAACCCTAGTGTACAGATTGGTGAGGTGCCAGGGAACAGCATACAAAAATGGTACAGGGAAGAGAAAGAAAAATTTCTCCCATAGAAATTTAGAGTGGGGACATCTATAACTGAATTGGTCATTCTAGGTGGTCTTTGGAGACAATGGAAAAAAATTGGTGCATTTAGGCTTCTTCCTATTCTAAAGTATATGTTTAAAATAAGTGAATTGAATCTTAGCCCACAATATTTAATTTAATTTAATTTAAATTTAATTCCTCTTTAAACCACAAAGAATATGTAATGTGACGGCTGAGAAGTGGAAACTTACATTGTGGATGGCTGAAGCCATTTGAGAAGAATCGAGATGAATCCTGTTACTCTCAACTACTAATCAATTCCCAAATCTTTTCCACAATTTCTGCAGTGAACAGACAAATATAATCTTGTTAGGCTGTGCTAACAGATGATAAGGTTTTTCACTTGCTGCATGTCTGTCTTTTTGTCTGTCTTTTTCAAAGACTAGGTTTAGAACCCAAGTTTTACTATGAACATGGTCTACTATAAAATCTACTATAAAATCAGTCTAATTTAGAAAATTTCAAACTAACAAATTATTAAGAAGGGAAAAGGGTATTAAAATATTCTTTATTGATTTTATAAAGAAGAAAAGATTGAACCAAACTGCGGTAAACAAAAAATCCAGTTATAATCAGAGTATTACAAATTATTCTACTTTAAAAAGTGATTAACTGATGCTTATAAAACTATAATGTTAAAAAAAAAAAGAACCTAACATTACTGAAAAAAGCTATATGTTCAAGAAAACAAATAGTATGAAAAATTAGAATTTTCCTTTTAAATATTTCTATAAATTTGCAACCATAGCAACATTAAGGACAATAAAAACAATAAGAATTTTTATTAAAATATGAACACACAGAAGTATAAAGTACAGTAAGACAGAACATAAGAATGGAATACTCTTTCAGATACATTAATAGCCTGAATTAGTATCCTGTTTCTAACAGTGACCATAAATGGATGCCATGAAAGAGGAAGAGCAGGGCAAATACCTCTTCCAGGAATACATCTCCTAGGAATGTTCCAGATTTAATCTAGTTTCACCTCAGCTGATTTCTGCAGATATACTACCTGCTCAGCAGGTCAGTAAAAGTTTATTTGTTCTAAAACTGGTATGTATTACCTCCATCTGACAGCCTATAGTTCTATATTCTTTCTCTGGAGATGGCTTCTGGCTTCTCAGAGATAGTCAGGTTAGCAAAACTGACTGTCAAAAGAAGAAGAAGCATGCATTTAAAAATTCTGACCATAATTATTTTGCAGTTGATGACTAGAAAGGCTGCCTGGCTGCCTAATATAAGTGTTGTAGAGGCAGAGAGCAGAATTTGGTATTGTATGTATTGGAGAAGGGGTTACAATTCCTGAAAATTCCTATATGTCATAGTGCCTGTCATTTTTCTTCAAGGACCATGGATTTTTTTTTTTATTCAGTAAGATGACAGTTTTGTAAGGAACAAGGGTTTTATAAACCAAGATTTTATGCCTGCAAAAGCTGCATCTTTCAGGCACAGAAAAAATTAATAGAGATATAATTTCTCACAGATTTCAGTATCTCCATATGTATTTTAACAAACTAAATTTCTCTTCTGGGGCCCTCGCAGAAAACTGCTGATATTTGGAGGCTCTGCAGCATTTTCAGACTGAAGCTTTACTTCAATAGATTGCTGCCTGAGGGATGGTGGAAAGATAATGAGCCAGAGAAAAGAGTGATCTGAGGGAAAGAATGCAAGAGAGGAAAGCTGACAGTAAGTCTTAATTTAAGGCTAAAATCTGAGAAATAATTTAGGTTCAAACTGTTTCTTTATGGCAACTGAGAGCACCAGTCAACCTTGAAGGTTCCTGTGTTTCTGCCAGGACAATTTCAGCATCTCCGTTTCCACTAAGGGCATGAGCTACACTGTTCAATTTGTTCCTGATATAATCCAAACACTGCTTCACAAACTGGAAATTGGCCTTTACTGATCACACCTGCAGGACTGTAACTCATATTCTAGTGTGACCCTACTAAACAAGCTAGGTGTGAAAGATCCCAACAGCGCTGTAAGAAGATATTGTGTTGTGCTTCGCATCAGGAAGTTATTTATCTTTTTTAAAAGCTGTCACTCTTATTCTTCCCAAATTCCCACAACAGAGCAGTGTGAACCCAGAGGCCTGGATTTACCTGGCCACGAGGCTATAAGCACCAGCCTTTGTCTATTGAGAAGATCTGTTGCAAATGAGATGAGAGAGTGAAACTAGTAAAGAATGCTTTTTGATTTTCCAGTTTGGAGAAAATAACCGTGTCTATGAGAAGTTAAATTGCAGATGAATATTAGGGAGAAAATAAACTGACACTCAAAATTAAATTTACTGCATTTTGGAACTGTTTTATTAAACAATGTCAGTATCCTCTCCAGTCAGTGAGACAAGAATGTTTAGGAGATGTCCTTTGTGATTCTATACTATATAGGAGGGCATGATCTTTTATGGTTCATTGTTTCACTGATCCTCTGGACTTTAGATTTTATAAGAAAAATCCTTTTCTAAGAGCTAATTTAGGAATGTTCAGATGTGCTCTGAATTTAGTGTAAGTAACAAACTGGAACTTCAAATTTTAGTTCATGTAATAATTTTTTATTATAATACATTTATTTGAACTGTAAAAAAAATCCAGCAATAAGCATTTCTGAAATTATTAGCACTAATTTTATTGAACATGTATATGTCAAAGATTATGAATTTCATTTTAATGCTGAAAGAATGGAGAATTTTTCAGTGCCATATTTTCCAGAAAATATGCACTTTAAAGTGACAATTTAAACTTGTTGTTCTAAAATTGTGAATATATGTACTTGTTTTATGCTCTTTTCCATCCTTTCACATTACTTAACAGTCCACAATAATAGTAAAATTATGGAGTGAGAGAGAATAAAACCACTTAAAATTACAGTTTGACAAGAAGCAAAGGAAGTGGAAGGAAATAATAAAAGCTAGGAGACATGCCATCATATTACAAAACATCTTGATAGCAGCTGCAGATTTTCTTTAAAAAATCTGAAAAAAAATGGCCAATATATATGTGTATATATTATATAAAATGTACAAACAATAGTTGTAGGTCAGGTTTTCCTGTACACAGAGGTTATCAAGTCTTTAGAAGATTTAATACCTCAATGAAATGAGTTGCTGTGAATAGAACTGCAGTGTAAATGACTAATTTTCAATATATATCAGTTTAAAATTCTGTCACAGTTAAATAACTGTCTGAAACTCTGACAGTGTCTCTCCAGCTGTCTCTTCATATGATAGTGGTGCTCATGTAAGACTGTATTAGCTTCTTAAACACTGCATAACTTCACAAATATTTGAGTTTATCATTTGAGCTTACCTGGCTCCTTGATACGCGTTTTTGAAACCCATGATAAGCCACAGAAACCATTTTATAAAGGCCAGGAAAGTTAATGGTGGGGTTTAAATGTAATTTTTAGGTAGAAGATACTAAACTTGAAATTTGACAACATATTTCTTTGCAGTTGCTCACTGGACATATTGAACTTGCTACATAGTAAAATGAACATAAGACATCTGTGAACAGACTGGAATTTTAGGGGGTTTAAACTATTTTTCCTAACTCTATTTCTTTCCTGACACAAATATATGATGCAAAACTTGAGAAGAAGGACTGTGAAATGCAAAAGATTTGACTAATACCTAGAGGGGCTGTTAGGCCTCTCTACAGTGGACAGTGTGTTGGACAAGTAATGCATCAGGGCATGGTAAATTGGTGCACACACACACTTAATGTGCTTGAAAAAAACCCTACAGTCTTGTACAAGTAAAGTTTTTTTTTGCAATTCATAGCCTATACTATTTTTTAAAAAAAATTCTAATAAGACTCAAAGAAGAATTGAGTATCTATCTTTTGATTAAATAACCCTCTTAAGTCTTTTTCAGAAAACAAAGAGACTATGCTGCTCTGTACATTACAGTTTTCTGGGATATTTTCTGTTGTTTAAGCACCTTATAATAATACTATTCTTACAGTGCTAACACGTAAAATAAGAGAAAGCAAAAACAGAGTGATAGCGAAATCTATCTGTAAGTATTAATTTAAAAAAAGGAAAGAAAAAATTACTGTATTCTAAAATTTGTATTTTTCATTGTCATAATCCCCTTGTTACAAGCAACATCTTTCTATTAATATTTTTTTCAATCCTTAAAATCATTACTATAATAAGGCGTATCAAAGTTTGAGTCGTCATTTTCTGGAGTGCAGATGCATATACACTTCAAAGAGGATTTAACTGTAATATTAATTTCCTATTTAAAGGATCTTATTAACAGTAAGAGACTATTGCTAAGAAAAAAAAAAAAAACAGGGAAAATGTTCTTGAAAAAAATTTTCTGGGAATGGGTATGGTGTTTTTTAAATCACACTCTCATTTTTATTGGGCAGCAGTACAACAGCAGTCCAAAACAAAGCTGACAATTGATCTCCAGCAGGGATCTATAACACTAGCTACCCATCAAGACTTCCACTGAGAGTCTCCTCTTATGATTTCACTGATGAGATTCTGTATTCCATTTGCTTTGAAGTCAGTTTATTTCACTGCTTGACTATCCATGGTCCTCACCAAAACTTTAGGCTGTCATTTGTCAAAGCTTTCCAACTCTGGCAAAATAAGAACCAGTTGATAGCAAAATTTTATCTCAGTGGAAGTTCATGTGAATTGCTACTGCATGTGTCAAAAATGCTTGCTATAAATATGAATATTTTTCCCACTTTTATTCAATACCAATCCATAACTCTATTCCAACTCTCTTATAAGTTTCCAGGACACTGAACAGAAGGAATGATGGAACAGAATCTGACACAAAAATTTAGAAGAGCGCTTATGAGGAGAAAATCTATGACCTCTATTGCACACTGGAACTTTTTATAAAAACAAAATAAAAATAAAAATAAAAAAAGGTCAGCATGTCTCAAGTGCCTCCCACCTCTGATGTTATTGCTCCAAGACTGAAGTGAGTAGTCCATAACATTGAAGTCACTTGAGAAGACTTATAATGCATAATTAATTCACCATTAAAAAGAAGAAATCAATCAGAACTGCTATTATATAATAATACATTGGTCTGAAAATAGATTTGCTAGCACTCTAGATCACTTGAGACTCTGGGTATTCCCAGAGTGGTTTGTGACAAACTTCTCCATATGTCTCTGCATTCCCAAAACAACTGACTAAAACATTGCAAAAAAGTTTGTAAAAATAGTCCTTCAGAGGAGATGGTGACAACAGGACTAAACACCTACAGTGGTGAATGTCCCAGTGCAGTAGTGTGATTTACATCCTTACTGTGAAAATAGAATGGTCTTGTCAAAAATCCCTACTCTTGGTAGATGCCAGTCCATTCTGTTGTCTGAATTACATTTTGAGATGGTCTAGGAAAGTAACATCACATTGTGAGGGAGGTTAATTAAATAGTGAGGTCCCTGGCTTGCTATGGATACCCTAGGGAAGAGAAAAAGACTGCAAAATAACCCACATCATCTGATATTTAGTAGCGGTATGAGTTTAACAGAGATTTAGTGGTCTCTTCATATTCAATGCCACTGTATAGTTTTCTCTGTAAGGTTATTCAAACCTTTTTTCAAGTGGTTTTAGTTTTCAGCATCCACAGTGACCACAGCAAGCCTAACTCCATATTGAATGAAAAAGTCCTGTCTATTGTCTGTTTTGAACCAGTGATCAGTCCATATCATCTGGTTCACTCTGTTTCTGATGCTAGAGAATTGAACAAGTTCTAGAGAATTTTCTCTGTGGCACTGTGCAGCTCTCATGGATTGGATCTGATTCCAGAAACAGGGTGGCAGTTAAGGGTAAATGATCAGGGAGAGATCTAGAGAGAGAGAGCCTGAGAGAGCCTGTAGAGAGAACAGAGGGCACTCCATACTTGGCCCCAGGCCCACATATGGTACCCTGGTGCTGTCCTACCTGACCATGTTGTCAGCCCTAAAGGACAGATGTTGTAGGTTGGGTTGATTTAGTCAGGGATTTTATTAATGTTAGTTAGGTTTGTTCCTTGTACTCCCCTATTTTCCCTCACAGTGGTTTGCTCCAAGTTGTTTACCTGGAAAACTCCTGCCACTCAGACCTGTCAATCTTCTCATCTCTTCCAGTTTTCTCCTTATTTGGTTCTGTCAGTCAAGGTTTGCTTGCTCCCTGGCGAGTGTCAATCTTGTAACCACTCCCAGCTTCTTCATGAAAGTTCTGCATCAGTCACCCCACCTTAGCCCTTCTATTCGTCCCAGAACGCTGTACCCACCTCTGTTATGTTACCATTGGTTGTTATAATCATGTCACTCCTCTATTGTTTGTCCCCATTGGGCGAGCCAGGTTTCCACCCCATCCGCCCACCTCCTATTTAATCTGCTGCAACCCTTTGTCAGACAGCATTTGCATTGCATTGCGCTGAGAGCGATTTGTTCTGACCACGCATGGGGGAATAAAAGTTCTTAGGGTGAGCAAGCAAAGCGTCCTTCTCTTGTCCCTTCGTCTCCTCTAAGCGTGAAGCTACCAAAGCTGCGTTACCCACGCTGCAGCGCTCAGCACTGTCAGGGAGGCAGATGCCATTACCCTGGAGTGCCCGCGCACATGTGGTGGACCCAGCCTCACAAAGGCAGTGCTAGCCGGCGCTTCTCGACTGCTTGAAGTCGTAGCAGGTAACCGCCGCACACAGAGGAGTCAGGTCTCTCCTAAACACTGAACTTACCTGTGACTGTTTGGTATCTGAGCATTGCAGTACTCGCACTACCAATTTAGCCCAAAACTGTGACAGGGACACAGGATTTAGAGTCCCTTTTATATTCCACTTCAGTCATCTGTCTTCCGTGCTGAACTACCCTGTCTAATGATGTTTTTTTACCTATAAGAAGCCATTATAGTTCATAGATCATTCTTTAGGACTTCTTTATACCTCTTCCATCTCTCCCTTATTTTGAGAAATACTCATGGGTCATCACAGAGATACGCAACGGTTTACTTCCTGTTCTTTTACTAATAATCATGTATTTTTGTTATTTCTTTTTTTAATTGGGTCAGTAATTCACAAAATTATCTGTCACAGCCCTACAATAAGCTTACTTCCACCAAGCTCAGAGCCAAATATGTATAAGATTGAGATTTATTTTTTGTAGATATTTGCTTTACATCTGTTTATGCATCTGTTTATTTATGTTTTTCATTATGTCTCTACAGAAACATATGAATATCTCTGTGACATTTATCATTTTTGTCTCCACTTCCTTTTCCATCAACATAAAGAGGAAAGATCTATTATTCTGCTACACAGAGATAATACTCCTGTAACAAGAGTAAATCAACAACTGCAAAACCTGGACATGTGGTGAATTTTAGGTTGCATTCTGGAAGTATTGCTTCACATTCTAAAATGAGGTATGTTATCGGACCTTAAAGCATATAATGATGAGTTGAAAGTTTTAGTTTTGTGGTCACTGTCACTACAAAAATATAGATAGATTTGTCTCCTCAATGTAAACTAGGAAATTATCTTTCCCACAAAATGAACAGTCATGAAAGGTCTGATGCTCTTGGACTATTACGTTCACTAATATGGTAGAATATAGCCAAGGTCATGCTTAATAACCAGACTGATGAGGCAGTAGTGTAAGCAAGAGGTGTTATTTTGTACAACCAGAAATCTGAAGCAGTCAAAAGACTAGAGGCAGGTAAGATTTAGTAATCTAATTATCACAGATTTGGAAGGGATTAGAAATGAAGGAGAATAAGATTGCCCAATTATATGGAACTTCTTATTCATAGCTGGATTGTGGGTTGACAATATGATTTAATCAATGGCAACCTCAATTTGATTTATATTCATAGAGTAAAGAAGGGCTTTGAAAAATCCTTCTTTACTTAAATTAAAATTTGCATTATTATAACCTATACATTTTATTAAAAATCTCCCCTATTTATTTCATAGATAATTCCTTTTCACAATTGCTGTTTAAACTAGAAAATTCCTTGTTTCAATCAACTTTAACTAATTGTTGAGTTTACACTGTATCTGTTATCAATTACATCACATCATTTTTACATTTAAAAATGTCTTTTTCTTTGTATAACTCAATAGGAACAAGTGAAGCTTTAAGAATAAAACTGGAAGTTATTGCCCTCAGAGGAACTTAAAGTTTAAATGAGATAGAAAACACAATGAGAAGTGGAAGCATGGAGGGAGTGAATAAAGAAGATGGAAGGAAGAAAACTGAAGCAGGAAACTGTCCTTGAGAATGTTATTTAGGAACATAGAAGTAGTTCTTAATATTTTTTAAATATTTTTCCACCTTATTTTGTTGTTGTTTCAGTCCTTGTAAACATGTAAATTCAGACACAAAGGTCTCATGATATCATTGGAACATTCCCCTTCCTTCCCCATGCATCTGATTAATCTCATTCATTTGAATGATTTATTCTGAATATTGGAAGAATGGAGATAAAGTTCCAAAATTTCCATGATGAATAAAAAATACATAGTTATAAAAATGAAAAAAATGCAATAAGGCAAAAGAAGAAGGCAGGAAAACTGCTTGGAATTATGGTGTCTCAACTTCAGGCCACTGCACATAATTCTCAAGATTCCTGGCAAGAAAGAAATAGTTGCAGGATGTTCTCAGTCCGGAGGAAGGGTACCAGGTTCTCCCTTCCCATCTGGGGTGCCAGAATAACTGTCACCATTTTCCCAACCTGGTTATGAAACTCAAGATAATTTTAGTTTAGGAGGCAATATAAACTGGGATCTTTATTTAAAGGCCTTCAGGGGCAGTTATGGAAAGATGTCCACAAAAGCCCACCCCTACAGGGATGAGTACGCATGTATAGGTTTTAGGAAATTAGCATAATTGATTAAAAGCACCAATTAGGAGGACAAGTGGTGATGTAATTCCCCCCCCGGTCCTTCTCTGGAGTCCCCCTTCAGCACCAGCTGTTCTTTGTCCATGAGAATGTATCTCAAAGAGTTGTTCTCAGCCTGGGTTCCGAGGAAGAAGCAAGATGGCACTTGGGCCTTGTAGCCATTGGAGCTCGGAGCTCTGGAATTTGTTTTGTCTTTCTGCCTAGAGAAAGGCCATGGAAAAGTACTGGGAAAACTAGCCACTAATACCATAACTGACAGAGTTACAAATATTTGTGTGAAGAATACAGAGAACGTATAAAGGAAAAAGGCAAAACCCAGATGGCATCAATGGAAATGCAGACCTCCATGTATATGGTACACATCACATGATACTGTCCTGTGTCAAAGTGACTGCTTCAGTCATCTTCATTATGTCTTGTTTTTGAAAGGCATAAAATATGGCAATTCTAGAAATAATAATAAAACAATTTTGGTATCAGTATTCGCCTAATATTTCTTATGTGCAAATTTTTAAAATATTACCATAAAGAACAAGCAAACACACCTCTTCAGTAAGCAATAATTTTACTCTTCATATACTGTGTTGTTCATTTTATAGTTGCATAAAATATGAAATGTCTTCTATTCAAGTATGTAAACCTTTTATTTTTTTATTATAATAGGTATATTTTCAATATTAATTCTATAATTTCCTGTATTTTATCAATAATTTTTTTTTTTTTCCTGAGTGAAATATTTTTATCCAGGAAGAAAAACATAAGGAGAGATTACTCATTACTTGTCTTCCAGTGTGTTGTGGTATGGCCAGTTGAGTCTACTCAATGTAACATATCCATATGTCATACAGGCACCTAAATAAGATAAAAAGAAATAAAAATTAATTATCTGGCAAACAAGACATATGTTGAATATTCAAGGTCATTAGCCATCCTTTTTATTTTTATTAATATACCTGCAGATCCCTTACATTAATCAAAAGTATAGGAAACTGTTGCATCCCGGAGTTTGGGTTTAGATTAGGGTTTTTAATTTATGTTAAAATAAGTCAAGTTCTGTAATCCCGCGTTTCCCCCGCGTTGTTCCCCCCCGCGGTTTCTGCCCCCATGTTGCCTGCTGCCGGCTCTTACCCCTGTGCTGCTCCTGTAACCACCCTGCCGTCCGGCCCCGGGAAACCCCGTGCTGGCCACACGATCCCGCTCAGCCCGCGGCTCGGCGCCCGCCCCTGCGGGGTTCTCTGGTTGGTCGCTGTTGCGGGTGTCACCGCCACGGCAGCCGCCCCTATTGGGCGGCAGGCCGTGGATCCTCTCGCCCCGCCCCTCTATAAAGCCCTATCCCGCCGGCAGTCAGACGCCATTTTCTCCCATGCGAGTGCCGGGAGCGGTCGCTTCTTTCCATCGAACCGCACCACGTGACCAATAAACCGTTCCTGCCAAGCACGGAGTAAATGGACAAATTCCTTCCTCTTTGCCGGGTCCCTAGCGCACGGTAACAGCGGTTGGCCAGCCCACGCGCCCAAGACACGGAGCCGTGTCCGGGAACCCGCGGCAGCAAACCCCGGCAGCACGTGGAAGCTACGCCACAGCCGGGCTCCCAAGAGCCGCGTGCGGCCGGGGAGAGCAAAAACCCACGCCGCAATTGGCGCCCGAACGTGGTGCCGAGGCCAGCGCTGAGCTGATTGCGTGGACGGAGGTTCACCGCGGAGCTCCAGGAACAGCGCCGGGAGCCGCCGCCGCCGGCCAGGGGCCGCGCTGCCGCCAAGGGGGGAGCGCCGCCGCCAAGCCAGAGCGGGCAGCGATCCGCGCCAGACCACAGCTCCGTGCCGGACGGAAACCGAGAGCAGGGGCTCTCCAAAGTACGTCAGTGAAGTCTCCGTCGCCCACGAGGGACCAGACAGTGTGTCCCGCATGGGACAGGAAGTGCAAACTTTCGCAGCCAGGAGGGCAGAAGAAAGAACACTTCCCGGGACTCCCGGACCCTGGTAGCAGCTTTTCTTTGCAGAGACTTCAGTCTGGTAAGTATTAGTCATGGAAACGTGTCCAGCTAATACGGGGAGGGCTGGCCGTGTTCCCGAGGTTGGGACGTGCAGCGCGCAGCACGAACGGCAGCCGCTGGAGTCGCCTGCGTTTTTTTGCTTTTTTTTCTCTTTTTTACTGCCCCAGGGGTGAGGTGGTTTGGGTGGAAGAAGCATGGGGACCGTGCTATCTGCCCAACAGAAGGAATTTTATTCCCAAGTTAAAGAAATCCTTTTGGTGAAGGGCCGATACCCAAAAAATTTAGTTAAGAAATTTGTTCGGTGGTTGTTCTTTGCTTTCCCCCGTCTGTCTACCGAGGACGCGCGCAAAACAGAATTTTGGGAGCAAGTGGGAAAAAGGCTAGCAGAGGGGATCGGTAGGGATCCCTCCATAGATGACTGCTTCCCTAAATTCCATTTGTTGATCACAGATGTGGTAAAATCAGACCCCGCGCGAAACTCGGTTGGGGAAAGGAAAGAACCATCCGGAAAATCTGTTACTCCCTCTGAATCTGTTTCCCCATCCCCTTCTCCTACCCCTTCTTCCCCTAACCCGGGTGGGCGAGGTGGGGCACCCCATCGATCTGAGACGCAGGGCAGCTCCACAAACGTGGACCGTGCGCCTGGCTCCCCCAAGCCACCCCGGCGTCCCTGCCTTAGCGATATCGGTCGATTCGCTGAGGCCACGACCCTAAACCCCTTTTCCAATCCCTTTTTCCCAGTTGAAAATCCCAGTTTCGGCGCTACCCCGCGCAGTTCTGTTTCTTTAAACCCCTTTCTTTGTTCCTCTGAGGAGGCCGAGGCCACGTGGTCGATCCCTTTGTCTTCCCAAGATGGAGGGCGGCCACATGGCAGGGTCTCTTCTTCCCACAACCCCTTTCTGTTCTTTGTTCCCGGTGTCCCCGCCTTTAACCCAACCCCCACCTGCCTCCCTGTGGGCGTGGGCGCCGCCCCCTCGGGAGGTCAGGTTACTCCCTCACCCATTGTTCTCCCTCGAATGGGTGTTCCCTCCAGTCCTTTGCATGTCGTCCCTGCTGAGTCATCGACTCCGCCCTCCTCCACCGGGGAGAGCTCTGCCATCTCCACCCCGCTGCCTGAGGGAGGCAGCCCCCGTCCTATTGCCCGTACCCTGTCCCCATCTTCCCATGGGTCCCGGAGATCCGGGCGGGAGGGAAGAGGGGGGAGGGAGGAGCGGGAACCCCTACCCCCATCTTCCCATGGGCCCCGGAGAGCCGGGCGGGAGGGAAGAGGAGGGGGGGGGGACGGGAACCCCTACCTCCAAGTTCCCATGGGCCCCAGACGTCTGGGCGGGAGGGAAAAGGAGAGGGGGGGGAATCGGAGCCCCTGCCTCTGCAGTCCCATGGATCCCGGAGACCCGGGAGGGAGGGAAGCAGGGGGATGTGGGTTTCTGAGCATTTTCCAGATTCCGTGGAACGGGTCAAGCCGACAGATGAGAGGCATGTAGAGGGATCAGAGGTTCAGGACAAGTTTGTCCTGGAAGCGGCATCCATGAACACTGCTGCCTTGGATGCCGTGCCTCCAAAGAACGCTGGTCCGAAGCAGCCTCCAGCAAGACGCCAGTGCTTCCACTGCAATCAGAGAGGACATTTTGTGGTTCAATGTCCGTTTCTGGGCAGGGCACCCCCAGGGACAGTGGGAGGGGGGAGAGGGGGGGAGGGAGATCCCATTCTCCCAAAAAACTGAAGGAACAACGCGCACCTGCCTCGCGTGAAGATAAAAGTAAGGCAGGCCACAGCACCTTAAGGGGAGCTGTGAGTTATCAAGTAACTGTGCAGGTGGTAGTTCAGAACATCAGGGTGCCTTTGAGCGTGGCAGATGACCCCACCAATCGGGGGGTTGCATCAAACCGCAGGCGACGCAAAAGAAAAAGGACCTTACAATCTCCTTAAAAAAATGTTTTTCCCCAAAGCCCCAGTCTGTGTGTGTCCCAAATCCCCATGTTTGTAATAAAGTTGTCCCAGTTTCCCTATCCCTAAACACCCTGAAAAGAACCAACCCCAGCACCATCTCCAGGCCCTCTCCACCTGCGTAGCAGTCACCGCAGTTGCAGCACCAGAAGAAGCTGGGAGAAGAGGCCACCGCTTGAGAGACTGAATCAACACCACTGCTTTCTTTTTATATTTTATTAAGCGGGGAGATGTTGCATCCCGGAGTTTGGGTTTAGATTAGGGTTTTTAATTTATGTTAAAATAAGTCAAGTTCTGTAATCCCGCGTTTCCCCCGCGTTGTTCCCCCCCGCGGTTTCTGCCCCCATGTTGCCTGCTGCTGGCTCTTACCCCTGTGCTGCTCCTGTAACCACCCTGCTGTCCGGCCCCGGGAAACCCGTGCTGGCCACACGATCCCGCTCAGCCCGCGGCTCGGCGCCCGCCCCTGCGGGGTTCTCTGGTTGGTCGCTGTTGCGGGTGTCACCGCCACGGCAGCCGCCCCTATTGGGCGGCAGGCCGTGGATCCTCTCGCCCCGCCCCTCTATAAAGCCCTATCCCGCCGGCAGTCAGACGCCATTTTCTCCCATGCGAGTGCCGGGAGCGGTCGCTTCTTTCCATCGAACCGCGCCACGTGACCAATAAACCGTTCCTGCCAAGCACGGAGTAAATGGACAAATTCCTTCCTCTTTGCCGGGTCCCTAGCGCACAGTAACAGCGGTTGGCCAGCCCAGGCGCCCGAGACACGGAGCCGTGTCCGGGAACCCGCGGCAGCAAACCCCGGCAGCACGTGGAAGCTACGCCACAGCCGGGCTCCCAAGAGCCGCGTGCAGCCGGGGAGAGCAAAAACCCACGCCGCAGGAAACATCATCATCATCAAAAAAATAAGATAGTTTTTTTTTAAACTGAAATGAGAAAAATACATTATGAATTAAAATTTATGCTTCAAAATTAAAATTATCCTTATAATAGCTTAATAAATATATGTATTGTCTACATATATCACTTTCAAAACATATCAAGTCATAAACAAAATCATGGGAAAAGAGAAGCTGATATCAAGAAGTTCATTCAAGTACTTCTGAAGATATTTAAAGATAGAAAGAAAAGGGTTCCTATAGTTTCCTGCTTAACTATATACAATTATTTACCATTTAAACTTTGAAATCTCTTATTCCTTTCCTGAGTCCTCTAAAAAAAGAAGCTGTACTACCTTTTACTAGACACTGTCACAAACTGAGGTTGTCAACATCAGATGGACATTGACTGAAAGAGAAAAGAATAAATATTTCTGTATGAGAAAATAAAGTAAATTTTAAAATATTTCTAATTCCAGTTGTTAAACTGCTAGGTTAGCCCCCTTTTTTGGTGCTTCTTACAAGTATCTAGCCAGGAATGAGTGGGTGCATTGTTCCTGGTTCTTCAGAGATGCAGCATCTGCACCAACTTTGGTTTATGGGACTGAAAATCAGAACACAAGTTAATTTGACGCCTTGTAAATGGTGAAAAATGTGTTAAATCAAAGAAAATACAGGAGAAAAATATGAAGCAAACATAAGAATCCTTGAAATAAATATTAACGAGAAAGAAAATACAGTAATATTAAGCAAATAATAATAAAATTATAAATAATAATAATAATATACTATTTTATATATACTAATTTGGTTAATTTTTTTCATTTCCTTTCTAAACATAAAGTTTGAAATCAGTCATGATCTGTGAAGATATATAATATTTTCCATCAGTTTGACATGTGTCTCTTAAAAAGAAAACTCCAGCCATCAGAACACTTTTCATTAAAATTCTTGTTTATTTGATGAAATACTATTACATTTTATTAATGATAAATAGATGCAGCCAAAGTAAAGAAATCTTTTCTGGTAGGGAGAAGTGTCTTCATACCAGTTGTAATAGAGAGGTGGTCTGGTAATACCTCCATGGAAAAGTGTAAATAAAATGTTGGATGTGATCTCTTTTCAAATCAAGGTTGCTGGACTTACCGAAGAAGACCTCAGGAAAACCCTCTGTAGCTCTTGCTCCCAGAGATGAGCAGTGACTGCACAGTGACTTACAGACCCCACTGGACCACTAGAGATCAAGATTCTTCCCCCAGTTGCCTTCACAGAGTCATAGATACTTCTACTCTATCTTCACTATCAACAGCTGGGAATGCCTCACAGTACTCCCAGAACCAGGTGGAATGGATAGGCTTTCCTTTCAACCCACTGATTATCCTCTGTCATGAAATCAAGTTTTACCACTAAACAACTGAACTCAATGTACTCTTGAGTATAAACTAATGCACATACTGCCAACTCCAAGAATCATGAGCTGGAATGAAATAGGAGGCAAAGCCACATTGTAAGTATGAATATGCCAATAGGAAGTATATCTAATTTTCAAAAGAAGAACTCCTAATGCTGAGTTAAGAGTTAGCTTCATCATTAACTGATTAGCACAGCTTTTATTAAGGATTTGATGTTTGAGTCATTTAAAGGCTGCAAAGCTGATTTTAGAAAGAGTGAGTTTAGACACAGTCAGCAATATTGTTTAAAATTATTATTACTGTCTAATTCATAACACTATGTTTTAGAATTTAAGGTAATCTTACCAGGCAGGAATTTAAAAAAGCAATTATGTTGCACTTGCTGAGTATTCAAGACTTAATAATTTTTAACTAGATAAGTATAGACATGTTATGGTTACATTGGTTTTATTTAAAATTAAGTGAATTTCGAGATTTCAAGCTTGCTAACAAATTATAGACAAGGGTTATTCAAGATCATAAAGTAATGTCAGTAACACATAGAAATTCAAAATTTTACAACAATCAGGATAAGTTTTTGTTCTGCCTTCAAAATATGTTTTTGTTTTAAAATATCCTATTCTATTTACAGGAGTAATGTTTTTTAAGGAAGATACTAGAGTATCATCCAAATTCTCTTAAGCTACTCTAGCATGTAAATCCATTTCATGTACAGTAAAGCTAAAAATACGCCTTAAGCACTAAGGTGTGAGAAATAGAATACTGTTTTTAAGAACTCGGGAACGTCTGGATCACTGTTCTATAATTCTACCTGTATTATTGGAAGAGTTATTTTTTTGATGGCAAGAAAGATGAATATTAATTTCTTTTCATCTTTTTCTTTTCTTTTCTTTCAAGCACTGTTGCTTCTGCCTCTGGCTCCAAATTCATGGCAACTTTCTTTTTTGCTTTATTGATTTTCTTCAGAAGGATTGACAAGGAGATGGGGAAAATAATCCCTCCTTTTTCTGTGAAAATTCTCTAAACCCATGACAGGTTTCAGAAATAAAACACATACATTTATTAATTAATTATTAGGTAAAATTATTAAGTTGATAATAAATAACACCCATAAATCCTTAATATTTACTTTACAGGATTTTATTTTGGCTTATTGTCCACTTGATAGTTTAGCAAAGCATAGCCCATCACAGATCTGTTAGCACTCTGGAGCTGGGATAAAGACATCTGTGTTCAAGTTCAACTTCCCAGTCAAGAAAAACACAGCAGTGTCTGAGATTGAGAAGCAGGATGTTTTCTATTACCATCTGTGTAGCAGTTGTCTTCTGGGCAGTTTTCCTTATCTCCTGTTAATGGGCCCATCAATGTCTTGCCACATGACTCAGAGATAACTCCCTCCAGGAGCCGTTTCTGTTTAACAGGTGATCAAGGACCCACCCATGACTCAGAATGACATCAGCCCATTGTGAGATACTCCGCCCAGGGGGGAGGAGCTAAGCATTCCCACCTAGATATATTCTGGGATTTTTGGGCAGAGAGGCAGCCTTTCCACAGGTTTCCAAATGGACACAGCTGGGGTTTTCCTCTGGACAGACTACACCTTTTCTACAGGACCACTGCTCCAACAGAACCACATCTGCCACTCCAGGAGGACTGCAGCCACTCCAATTTGGACTGCTATCAACACGCTGGCCAAAGGGGTGTCAGGTTGTATTCTGACTTTGTCAGTGATTTTCCTTTTGTATTATTGCATGTGTTTTGTTTCTCTTCCCAATAAATTGTATTTCTGACTTGGAGTCTCTCACTAGTTTTGCTTTCAAACCAGAACAAACAGCTACTAAATGAAGCGTCATAATTTCAATAATTTAGTGATATAAGCCTGATATTTACAACCAAAGTTGTATTTTGATCTGCCTTCTGACAAAGGCTTTGTCAAAACTATTGTGCTTTTCTGTACTAGATTTCAAATTGAATTTCAATACTAATTAAAATTATGACAGCTTTTGCTAGCTTTAGCTGGCTCTTAATGTACAGTTAAGACAGAAGCAAATTAGTGTTATACTACCAAAGGACACAGAGAAATACCCTAATATGAAGGCCAGGCTGGATGGGGTTTTGAGCAACCTGGTCTAGTGGAAGGTGCCTGTGACAGGGTGGCTGGAACTAAATCTCTAAGAACCTTCTAACACAAACCATCCTATGATTCTATGATTCCACAATACTATTTTAATATTCTAGGAAGTAAACATTTACCTTTTTAAAAAATTATTTTTTAATGAGAACTAGAGAGCAAACAGTAATAAGTGGTGTACTTTAATACTCTATACTGGGACCAATACTATTTAAGAACTCCATCAATGACATGGACAGTAGGATGGAGAACACCCTCATAAAGTTTGCAGATAACCCCAAATTGAGTAGTATGGTTGATCCTTTAGGGGAACACGATGTCATCCAGTAGGACCTTGACAGACTTGAGGAATGGGACCACATAAACCTCATGAAGCTCAACAAGGCCAAGTACAAGGTCCTCTGCCTGAGCCAAAGCAATATTCAGCATCAATAAAGACTGGGGGATGAATGGATGGAGAGCAGCCCTGCCAAGAATGACTTGGGGATGCTGGTGGATGAAAAGCTGGATATGATCCATGAATGCATGTTCATTTCCCACAAAGCCAGCTGTGTCCTGGACTTCAAAACAAGTGTGGCCAGTAGGTCAAAGGATGTGATTCTTGCCCTCTACTCTACTCTTGTTAGACTTCACCTTCAGTACTGCATCCATTTCTGGGGCCTCCAATACAGAAAAGAATTGATATGTAAGAGTGGGTCCAGAGGTGGGTCCCAAAGAAGATCAAAGACCTGGAACACCTCTCCTATGAAGAAAGGCTTTGAGAGCAGGGTCTGTTCACAAGACAAAGCTCTCAGGAGAGCTTTGTCTTGTGAACAGAGTGGTCTTTCAATACTTACAGAGGTCTTGTGAGAAATATGGAGAGAGTTTTTTTACCAGTAATGGAATCATAGAATGCCATTCCTGATTTTTCATCTTCTTCACTGGCATATCTCATCAATATTATGAAACAGATGGATGAAATGGTACTTCCTACATTTCAGTGACAATACAAAGTGTCTGTGAAAGATCTAAATCTCATTCATTTAAACACCAACTCAGGAGTCATTACTATATTCAGGTGTTTTTTGGATGACAGGACTGAAATTAATTTCAAGATGGTGACATTTAAATTTAGGTGTCTGCTTCCATTATCATCAGTGGAGATCAATGGAGCCCACAGAACAAACGCCATGTGAGGGCCAAGTCAGTCAGCTGTCCAGACATAACTCATAATACTTTTTGAGAGGCACAAGGATTTATTAGGGATCCACACAGAGATGGCAGATATGACACTCAGGAGACCAACATTACTTTTGAATGGCAGCTGGAGGACAGCCAGTATTTGCTATGGTATCATTCATCTTCCCGGACAACTCTGTTGAGGCATTTGAACGGAGTCCAGTGTATATGTTAAATGTCTTCATGGAAGGCCAGGGTAGAATTACAGTTGGCAAAGCTGAACTTCAAATTAATTTAGTGGTTCATTTGCAGTTTATAGGCAATTTTCTTAATGAAAGGTTTTTACTGATCAGCATGACTGGACATCAGAAAGGCATAAAACACAACAGAGACATACAGAAAAAATTAGATGCACAAAAAACTTACTTGAACAGAAGAATCAAAAATTGTATTTGTACTGGTTCATATCTTTAAAAGTGCAAGTTTTTCATTCCTGCTTGACTAAAATAATCTAGAAGGAAAGTGTACAAATATGGTGACGTAGCATTGTGATGCAAAGATAGTGTACTAAAATCAGATACCAAACATTTAAAAATGTGCCCAAATCCAAATGACTGCTGATGCAAGCAGTTCATTAGAGAGACATAAATAAATCTTAGACTTATTAAAAAGTATTTTCACTAGTTTAACATTCTGCCACCGCACTGAAAAACCCCAAAAATTCAATATTTTAATTTTTAATATTGGTAGATGATAAAATTCTGGAATTCCATATATATTCTACAACATTCATGAAACTGTAACATTAATTTCTTATCTACAGTTTCATTTTTCTCAGCATAACCACTAGAAAAATATGCCACCAGGAATAAGTGTAATTTGTTGTGGAGATGATGTATCAGCAATTTTATATAACTTGTTCATTTTTTATGATAACACAAAAATGAATATCATGATTCTGAGTATAGCTTTGACAAAAATATAATTAGGTATGTATAAAAGATTTATTGTTCATTTGTTCTGTTGCTCAGATATTTTACTCTAAAGATATCACCAAAATGTGTTTCTCATTACCTTGAAACAAAATTAGTCCATCTGATTTCTAATTTATTGTCAATGGCTGTTATTAAAATTATCATCTTTCAATACATTGTTATTTATTACCTTTAGAAGATTTGATTTTTAAAATTTTATTCTGTGTCTACTTACACTTATTTTTCTTTAAAGTAATTAATTCCTGGATGAAGGTTTAGGTTATCAACTCTCCAAGAATTATTCTCAAAATGCAATCTGAACATGACTGCACCAGCTTCCTCTGTCGTACACAATTATTCAGCATGCTCTGAAAGCTCCTCACCTCAAGACAACTCTCTAAAATTCTCTTTAGATAACAGTTTTCCACAAAAATATTAAACTTGTTGTATCCATGATTTAGTTCTAATTCTATAAGATCATGCTACCAATTAAATTCTTCATTGCTTTTAGAATTCTAGGAGTTCCTTTTGGAAGCCAACAAATATATTTGAAGTTTTTAATAAATTCCGTTATTGAGTCATTCTGAATCTCAGTCACTCTTTAGACTGACATTTGCTTATCTTTTATGTCTGCTTGAGTTATGCATTATTTTCCTAGGGTCTGTTCCTGGACCCGTTTTTTAAGCTTTATGGGAAGCTTACCAAATTAAGAAGTTTTTCTGGTGTATGTGTTCTAATTTTGTGTCAAAGTTTTCCAGTACTGGAAAGTCCTGAAAAACTTCTTTATGTTGAGAATAAGAAATGTGCTAACTTTTAAAGGCAGAAATTTCCATATTTTGTTCAGTAGACCTTCATGGAAGACAGGAAAAAACAAGTAATATTTAAGACTAATGAAAGGCCTAACATATTTTTTCAGAGATACTTAAAAAGGGACAAACTGTAGCTCAGAAATAAATAATAACATAGGGTCTTCTGTTTTTTTAAAGTTTTGGATCAATGCTATTGCAAGCATGATAATTGAACTACAGTTTGGGAATTCATGTTGTGAAAAATTAAGTAGCTGGTTTTATTACTATTTCTAGTTAGAAATTGGACAATTGCCGCTATTTGAATTGGCAGAACTAGGATTTCTGTAAGGCCTACTGCAGAAATTGTTAGAAATGTCACCTTAGGTACTTTCAACTTCTAATTTACTCATTACAGGAGAAATGAAAGTGAAGAATTTAAAAGTATCTGCAGGCAGAGCAGTTTTACCACTCTTAAGGAATGAAGAAAAAAGTTAAGAATGTCATCTGTCTGAAGGCGTGTTCCGAGGTGATAGCTTGACTACTGAGATCCAGTGCTGTCTGTAGATATCTCTGTAGACTGGCAGACTTATTCCATATGTTACTTTTTATTTGCCTCTGACACTGGATTTTGTAGTTAGGTGCTGGGACAATTACAGGACTCTTAGGACAATGACCTTTTGTTCTGTGCATAAAGGCAGATTTACTTGCTTCTTAGTCTTTATGAACATAAACATTAACTTTAATTTTCAGATAAATCTGGGTGGATGGATCTCCACATCTTAGGATAAATGGAGAAAAGAACTGCTCCTTTTTCTATCTTTATCTACTGGCCAATTCTCTCTCCTGAAATAGCTGTGCACACTGTCAGTAAAGAAATTTCCATGAACATCCAGGGCATATTAATATCACAATACAAATGTAAGTCATGTCTCTTGAAATTATCAGTTCATTTAAAATAATAGCAAATTTTTATTTCCATGTTTAGTCCTTAGACATAGCTTGTGGTGGAATTTCCTGCTTGTGATATTAGAAAATTTATTTTGAATATTATTAATAACTAATAACTAATATTATTAATAACTGGTAACTAATAGCTAAAATTATCAAGTTAATTTTATATTTTATACACATGGATTATTAAAATTATTAAGCATTATTTTAAATAGTAAAATAGGTTTTATAGGGTTTTTTTTTTACATTGGGGAGATTTGTACAAAAATTCTCCATCTTCTGCTTTCTGAGAGTAGAATAGAAGACACAAAACTGTAATTTTTTAAATAAACTGAGCTAATGTGATATAACCATATCAATCTTGATATCTTTGGCATACTGGAGGTGTACATTATTTCCATAATTTTGACTGGTTGCAGATATACAATATTATAATACAATGACCTGTCTCTAGCAAGAAATTACTATAGTGAATTATTAGGAAACAAGCAATTACACAATAAGGCAGACAGAGAAAAGGCCATACAAGGGAAGAATAAATGTTTTTCTAACCAAACACTTTGAAAAGCAAGATGTAGGATTCATTTTCATGTCTTCTGGGGAAATAATTTAATTTAATTATCCATTCTCTTGGCCTTGAAACTCAAATTATTCATTATGCACCTGATAAAAAGAAATACAAATATGACAGCAAAGCAGGCAATTATTTTAGTTTGTAATGCTGAGTAAATAATAGTAGAATGCAATGCACAACTGTTGTTATATCAAACAGCTAGTTATTTAAACTGAAAGATAACTGAAAAGATTTCTGCACTGCAGTGTACATATTATGTTCAGAGGGGACTGTTCTTCAAAATGCCTTCATAGCAACAGGACTGGGTAAAATTAATAAGAAAACATTCATTGATGCTTTATTTCTAAAATGGAAGACTTTTTTTAATTATAACAATTAAAAAAAAAAAAAAAAAAAAAAAAAAAAAAAAAAAAAGGACTAGACCAGAATCCATGCTGTGTGTCAGGTAGACAGTTGATAAAAGGTGCTGTAAGTCCATTGATTTCACCAAGAAAAATGTTGTATTGAATCAGTAGAAAAGATGATCTGAGAGAAGAAAAAAGCAGTAAAACTCCTCCTGCTCTTTATTTGTCCAAAATGTAACAGGTGAATGCAGCAATAAATGACAAACATTCACATGCATTTTAGTTAGCTATTATTGAATTTTCACTATGCATTTGTGAATTATGGCGGTATTGCATCTTCATTTGAGGGCAGGACAGATGGTGAAAGCTAAGTCTGTGTTAAAATAGCCTCAGGTGCCAGCTGACTATGCACTTCAGGCAACATTTCATAATAATAACACTAATTGTCCAGCAAAAATACAAACGGTATTCTATGTAAATATTTGCTACAAAAAGTCATTGAAATTATGTGGCTTCTTCATTTTTTTTCCTTCTAATTTCATATTGGCTAATAATTTTGTTTAATCTTTTACCTATGGGATAGATAAGCATTTGATAAGTTTAAAGAAAGAAGGCAGAAATTTAGTTTTTGTCTGAAAGAAATTTCATCGCCGTTGCATACATGTACATTACCCAACAAAAAGTTCAATACTTTAAATTCTTTAAGGCTATGATGCTGTACTGGAGCAACGCATAAAGAAATGCGCATCTTCTAACCAGAGTCTACTCTATGAAAAAAAGTTGAATTTTTTTTCTCCTCTCACCTACCACTTCCTCAGATGTAGTGCCAACAATGATATGGATAAAACATAACAATAGGAAATGGTAGTTTAAAAATAATTATTTAAGGGCCAATTTTATCCATGGTCCTGTTTCATTTTTCTTTGGCACACCAAAGCCTTGACTTGCTTCCTCTAGATATTTGAGATAGAAAATTCTATTTTTTCTGCCTGGAATATTTCATTATGTTAACGTAGTATAACCTCTTCAAAGCAAAGACATAGGCCATCCATAAAAGTGCAAAAGGAACAGTGCAAAGCACTATTGTAAAAGTGTGCGTTCGTGCATATAGAATGTATGACTTTATGCAAAAATAGGTTTGCCTTGAATGTATATAGATAGACTGAATCTACGTCAGGCTAATAATGATTCTCTCTTCTAATCGGGAAATTGGTGAATGAACCTATGGAGGAACAGGTTTTGGAAAATAACAGTACCAAAACCACCACAAGAGAAAACCTTCCTCTGGTCCATTGAGATACTAAGTACAAAGTGTGGTATACCTCCGTCAAGTGTGAGACAAAGAAATGCAATCTATTTCACCATATCTGGATGAAATTATTAACCATGTCACAGCAGCTGTGAAGGGGATATCTAAATAACATTGTTATCCTAGTGTAATGGGTTCCTGCCAGAAGAAAAATTCTATGTATGGGCTAGAAGGGACTGCAAAGTATTTTGATAACCCAATCCAGATGACCGCAAGATACACCATGATATTCATCCACCTCAACACTTGGTTTTAGATCAGTTTCACCATGTTTCAAAAGTATATTTCTATTATTCCCATATTCTTACACTGCTATATTTTAATGTTTGAATTTTTTATTATGGGAAAGTAATTACAGTAATTCATAAAAACAAATCTTCTGAGAGTTCTTATGAGTTTTTTGTATTTCCAATACAAGATATTCTATGATTCTATGGTAACTGAACCAGACACTAAAGCAAGTTTTGAAATAATGGCTATGATCTGGATTACTTCAGCAAAATATTGACTGATGTATTTTTCAAGAAATTTATTCTAGGCTTCAATTATTCAAATGATTTATACACAGTATACAATGAAATATGTTGCTCCAGTGGGGGCCAAACCCCAAGAATAGTAAAAAAAAAAAAAGAGCAGCTAAAAAAAGAAGAAGCTAACAATGGTCTATCAGTAATGATTAAGCTTGCAAGTCAATAAATCTCTCATGTTTCTTTGTTGAGCAGGCAAGAGTTATTTTAACATTTTCTGCACATTGAGCATATGCTGTGCTTTTGGAAGGTTTGTGCTAATTTCCATAACTGACAAGCAGAATTTTTCAAATACACTTCTGAGGGCCGTATTCTCCACTTTATTTTCTAAGGAAAATAGGTTTGTAAATGTAGGTTCAGAACAGCAAAATTAATATAAACAGCATTTATCACCAAGCAATTAGAATAGATTCAAATATGCATATTTGCTAATGTACATTTCCCATAAGAGTAACAGAAAGAAAGCTTTTACTAATTACTTCCCCCCACTGCTTTTTTTTTTTTTGTATTGGAAATATATACTGTTTTTCCCAACAGAGTTGCTTCTTTTCTTCATCTACAGAAAACCTTATTGCCCAGATTCTCTTCAAGTCCAAACGTGCAGTAATGCTGAAATGTGTGGAGTGCTGGGGAAAAGAAACACAAAAAACTCAAGAAGGAACTCAAACAGTAATAACAAGAATATAAATATCCTGAAATTGCTCCTAAATTAACAGGTTTATTATTTTTATCTTTACCTCCTTAGCACCTAGTGATATGAGCCAGACTGGTAGTATGTGAGCACAATTAGCTGCAGGCAGGCACACCCTTCAAAACATGGTTTTGTGATAATTATTCCACAGTGAGAATGGATCCCTGTTGCTTATAAATTTGATCATAAGGTGGAGAAATTAAATTACAGAAACAGGAGTAGTAACTGAAAGGAACACGTGAAATTCAGAGCAAAGTACAAATGACAGAACACAAAAATCAGATATGCAGGGAACACTGTGCCATTTGGATTCAGTTCAGTGAGGAGAGCATGGTGGTTTTTTATGGCTGCCAGAGAAACTACAGAGTATCTGAACAGTCAACATACACTTCCTCATTCTATCTGCAAAGGGGTTTTGCTAGAGATGATGCAGGATCAGCTTTAACTATCATTGGTAGAGTTAAACTGATATGCATATTGCTAGGGTGATTACTAGAAGCAGTGATCTATATCAAGTCAAGAATGTTATTCTGTGGAATGCTGGCTGTTTAGTTACTGTGTATGTATGGAGTTAATAGTTTCTTGAATGACTAAACAAATGTACTCTTTACAAATTTAGAAGTATCTCACCCTGATGAAGCAAATGCCCACTATCCCCTGATGTCAAAATAGGGGGTTTTGCTTGCGTAATCCAGCCTTCCATAGTTATGATAATGCCATGCCTATCATTGATATGAACAATTTCAAATTGTAGAATCATTTGGATTAAAAAAGACCCTTAAGATCACTGACTTCAACCATAAACTTAGCACTGCCAAGACCACTAAATGAAAAATTATTTGAAATGAAAGTCAACATAAGGCAGATAGAGTATGTCCTGAGACTGACACAAACAAAAAGGTAAAACTATACTTATTAGAAACCACTGAATTAGAAGACCCTGCTCCTAAGATAGAGTACTACACAGAAAGAATTAATCTAACCAGAATAAATATGTAAATATCAAGGTAAAACAGATGAGTTTTGAGACTAAATTAATTTCAACATGTTGATTAATAAGCTAAATTTTCTTAACATTTACAGAATTCAAGCACAGTAAGCTTGTCAAAAGCATGTCAGTTCTAGCTGACATGCCACAACGTTGATGACTAACAGGTGGTGATGAGCAAATTCTGAAAATAGCTTTCAGCTGTTTCTGACTATGTAACTAGTTCTAGTTTCCAAAGCTCAGAACCAGAAGCTTTCACAGTTTTATTTTTCCTCCCCCTCATTTATAGACTATTTAGATGAGCCCACAGTTATGTGACAGAAGTTAGGATTTCTTTTTTTCAGCTAGGGTTGCTTGCTTGAACACCATTATTCATATGAATAAAAGGAGTATTTAGGAACTGACAATCTTAAAGCCATGTGGATCAGTGCAGGTATGAAGGTAGGAAGAAAGGTTGCTATGCAGGTGAGATAGGGGCAGGGATATATCTACAACTTTGCTAGTATTATAACTGTTAAAACCTTATTCATGCTCTTGTATGAACTTAGGGCAAGTGATTACTGATTTACAGTGTTCATTATAAAATTCTCTTTTCTCTTTAAAAGACTCTGTTTCTCTTATTTTTAACTAGCTTTTTATTTCTAAATTTCTTTGTTGCTTATGCATTTGATAGTCTTCTCCATCCTTAGGATACTAAAAAGATCTTCATATAAGAATGAATGAAGAATGTTAGCAGGATTTAAAAATATTTTTATTGATCTGTAAGTTATTCTTACAAGGCAAAACTCAGAATGTTTGGTCAAAATTATTATTCATCCTAGCACAATGGGACTTTTCAGTAAATTAATATCTGTCTCACAGTACAGTCTAGTACTAGCTCTTAACACAGGTGTGTAGTGCATCTGCTTAGCTAGTTTATCTCCCTGACATTTGTACAGTATTTGTACATAACTGTTTGAGAACATGTGCATAAAGTTTTGGAGCAAAAGTGACTTTCTTTTTTTTTTTTTTTTTTTTTTTTTTCAGTTTTTGCCAAAAAATAATTTATTCTGGCTAAAGGTCACTGAATCTCTGAATCTTACCTGTTAGCATGAATTTTTGTGTAACAACATGGCAATAGCTGGGAAACAGAGCATGACTTTATAAAAAAAAATAAGACTATCTTATAAACAAATCCAAGATCTGCTTAATGATAATAATAAAAGTAAATTTAAATTAATTTTTGGTGTGGATTTGAGGTGGGATGTGATGTCTCCCTTGCATTTTTATTTACTTCCATTTCAACAGCAACAAAACCAACTCTTTTTTTTTTTTGTTTGTTTATTTTTGTGGGTTTTTTTTTAATTTTTGGTTTTAGGGGTTTTTGGGGTGGTTTTTTTTTTGTGTTTTGGCTTCTTTTGCTAAGTGAAATGAACCCATTTGAGTAGAACATAAAAAGTTTGTGAAGAAGAATGGTATAAGTCTTGGGGAAATCAGTGGTGCATTGGTGTCAGAGAAAACTTGGGGGTGTTTTTATGATCAAGATGTGCTTTAGCACAGACATAAAATCTTCTGTGTCAACAGATTCACATGGTCACAAGGCAATTATAAAGATGTCATGATCCACACCAAATCCAAAAGCAGGGTTTAGATCTATAATAATAAAACATACAGTTTTCTATGTTTCCAAAAACTAGCAGAATAAAATGCATGCCTACTCAAAGAAAGAAGAATCAAGCCAAAAAAAGCCTAAACAAACCAGGAGAAAACCTATGGATTTACTTCTTGCTAAAATACATTTTCATTGGGTTGGTTGGTTCAGCTGTTATTCACTTGAGTTTCTAAGAATAAATGGATTTATTTTTTACTGTCTTTTACCAAAGGACCACTCATGTTAAAAAATAAGTTCAATGCTCTTTAAAGTTACTTTCTAAGGACCTATTTTATTAGGATGGATGAAATTTCCAGGTTACATGATGTTCCTTTTGTGTCTCCACACACAAATTTTTAATGTTATTATTCCATTCATGCCATTCAGTTTAAGGCCTGATTATAATATTTTTTCAATTTTTATGTCATTTTCATTGCCAGTTCTGCAAAACAGAAGAAAGTCCATGGTGAAACACTCTCCCTCAATTAGTTCTTTATTTTATAGCTACCATTCCTGCTTACCCCGCATATAATTAATGGAAGCAAAGACAGTAAAATCCAGTAATACTTTATAGTCTTTCTTTTTATTATTTTCTCTGGTGCATACCAATCCTATTTGTCTCTTTCACATAGTCCATAATTCTAAAAGATTAGTCAGTGCACAATACTGCCAACTGTGTAATATTTTATATTAATCTCTACCCAACCTGCTACAATAATTTATAGCTCAACTCCTAGCATCTGGACAGAGTCCCATCTTCTATATTTAGTCCTTATATCAATATTATTATCTACTTTTCAATGCATTTCACGTAAAGAACATAATCCGAATTTCATAAATAACATAAAAAACACATAAATAATTCTTCTTCATCACCACATTTTGACAAAATACTTCTAGGTCACCATTGTTTAGGGAATTTCCCCCCCAAAATATTCTAATCCATTCATTTTGTGTTCTTCTTGAATGGCTTGCTATCATCATCTGCTGATGCTCCAAAGCATCCTTGAGTTCTCCGAGTCCTTTTCTTCAATCCTGCTACTTCCTGGTTCTTTCCAGACCTTCTCTTCAACTTCCTATGACTAAACTTTTTAAAGTTACTCCTGCAGTAGAATACTATAAAAAGAGAGAGAGTGAGATGCTGATTGTATTAGTTAATTGAGCTTTGATTTGAAGAGATTTATGAATCTCTTCGCTGTTTGTGTTTTTCTGTTTGGGCTTTTTTTTACCTTTATCTTTTCCTTCATCCTAAGCTGTTCTATTTTGAAAAATACTTGCATACAGTGGTTGTCATTATTTCTAGGACTATTGTTTCATTATCCAACATAAATAAGGGTTAGATTTCATTCTTAGTTCTACTGCTACATCCAGCTTTGTGCCTATGAATGAGTCATTAAGTTGCCTATCCCTCTAGTTATCAGTCACTTAGTCGTATAGATATTTCTAACTCTTAGCATTGGGTGCACTGGAAGCCTGATATAACAGTGAAGATAATAATCACCTGTAGAAACATAATTCTTATTTAGAATGTTTTAGACAGTTTTCTTTACATCTTGCTGGGTTGCTCATTAAACTCCTTCATTTATGAGTTGTTTTTTGTCTTTTTTTTTCATCTGCCAGGAATCTGATTGTTTTTGTAATTGCGACTGATAGTTCATTATACTTGCTAAGTGGAGTGATGACCATAACCTGCAGTTTCTAATTCTATATATTCAGAGCTGTCCATTCTATGAAGGGCAAAATTTTTAGTATGCAGACTTGACATTTCATATCAGCTGTATATGTTTGGGGTTACTAAAGAAGTTCCCTAGTAATTCTTCAGCAAACTCTTTAATTTTTTAGATATTTAGGTCAATGCAAGCAACCACTACCTTGCTTTGAGAAACAGAAAGTTTAAGCTCATAAAAAATTAAGGAGGAAATATTTTCCTATTGTTAGAAAATATATGATGTATAAGTATGCATTAACTTAAATAGTTACTTATTCTTTCTTGTAGTACCTAACAGATAAAAGAGTTAAGTACCTAAAAAACAAAAGCAAGTTTTAATGAATACTAGTATGTTGAAACCTACATCTCTGAGGGACCAAAATTTTCATATGTTTCACTGTAACATGATGAAAAGTCTTAGGTAAATGCACAGTAAATGAGAATTGGAAATATTTTCCTTTTTCATTACGAAGAATTTTTGTTTAAAGATTATTACAGGGTACATGAAATGCAAAACTAAACAGTAAAAATCTGAAAGAAAATTATTGGTAATATCACAGACCATTATTGATTGAAATTAAAGTGAGTTTCACTGCTTTTGGTTTTTTATCTCTCTTTCAAATTTCTTTTGTATTCCAAATGAACTCAATTTCAAGTCCAACAGAATATATTCCAGCCTTCTCTGGAGATCCACAAGAGTAGTTACACAGTTAATCCTGTGGATATGCAGATTTACTTATTTATTTACATATATTTTAATTCAGCTGAAATTTGTACAGAGCCTTGATCTTTTTTTTCCTTTTTTTCCTGTTGTCTTACAGCTTGAGATATAACTGTAGGTTTCCATCTTTATTAATATACCACTGTATAAAAGGGAAAAGAGGAAAAGACAGAATCTTGCATGCTAATTCTTGTAACCCTCCCAAAGAATTAAATGGAAAGCTGAGTATCCAGCAAAGTGTATCTATATAAACAAAGGTTGTCATAGATGAAACAAGCATAGAATACTATGGTTTTATGTAGTGAGCCCTGTAAAATTCTTACTATGTTAAAATAATGGTGAAAGAGTCTCCAGGACTCCCCTCATTTCCTAGCATTTTCCCAGAAATATCATCTGTAATATTCGAGGCACAAATAGCATACAGCTGAAAAATGCTCAAGAAATTATCAAATCATATCTACGTCTATGATAGGTAAACAGTTCCATGCAGATAAACTTCAAACTCAACTAAAGCTGACATCCTACCCTGTGGTTCACTCCACTTCATGAAGATAAATGTGTGAGTGTTTCTTCCTGGCTAGCTTTGCTGACAAGGATTGGTCTGTATAAAATAAGTAGCATGCTTCAAATGTTAGCCATTAGCAGCTGGAAAGCAGGTGTGCAATCATCTGGGATGATTGATGGCCTTTAGCAACACTTCAAGCCCATATTGAATTTCATCAAAGAAAAAAGAAGAAAAAGAGTGCTTCATGGCACAACTTTTACACAGAAATCCTGTGGAATTTTATTAATGTTTAAATCTGCAATATTCATACAAGCATCTTTTCCTGCCAGCCTTTTTTGGATGGTTAATTTAAAACTTATCAACATACATTAGAGGTTAGGTGAGATATCAAAATGCACCTAACGTTTCAGTAACAGAATTTCATCCTGGATACTCATTGACTATAGCTGGGATATAAAGACACAGGGCTTGATTCAACTACCCAGTTGAATTAAAAGAATTAAGTCACAAGCCCTTGGGATCTGTAGGACAACGAACTTTTTTGAATAAAAAACTAGAAGCCATATTGGGTGACCCTGGCCATCGCAAATGGTCTTATATATACCATACCATTTGTCAAGCCTGTAAGTCAGAAGTAGACATCTTTATTTAGGCATTTAAAAGTAGGAATTACAGTCTTGAGCTGAAACCTACCCTGAGTACTGAACTAACAAGAACTTACTGAGCCAGAACATTTTTCTCATGTATTAGCATTCATGTTAAATGCTTTTACTAACTTGAGAGAAATGTGACTCTTTATTCATGTCTGATCTGTATGAGAATTTTGCAGACAGTGGATCCAGATGTTAATAGATCCCTAAATGTGTCTCAACAGTGATCGCTTTCTGTTAAACTAAATAGTTGTTGTCAGAGTCAAAAAGGCACTGTTAGCTTTGAACCCTACATAAAGACATTGTTTAGCAGTGCCTATCAGAATGCAAATTAAATTAACCAACCTGCCTGTAATCCACTACTTGTTCAGAGCAGAGACATAAAACAGAGCTGGTAATATCACTGTCATTTTTATAATACATTAGAGGCTAAATATATCTCAGAAAGTCACTTTTTGCTTTAATCTCAAATGTTGTCCCATCCCAGAAGAGTTTCTCTTCCATTGAATCTGGTTTCCTTTTTCTCTGTGTCACTACACAGGCTAACTCAAGTGGGAAGTGAATATAGGAAGATTCTAGTCTGTCTTCCTTCTTGATACAGGGGTCCAAAGACGTTTCTGTCCAGTTGGGTCTTGAAACTCTCAAGGCACAATCTCTCTGGGAAACCTTCTACACTGCACAGTGGTCTTCAAGACCACAAGCTCTAGTCCCTCAGCTGTCCCTCACAGGGCAAGTGCTCCATTCTGTTTTGATGGCCTTCTGCTGGACTCACTCCACTTTACTGATGTCAATCCTATTC
Organism: Vidua macroura; assembly: GCF_024509145.1. Lineage (NCBI taxonomy): Eukaryota > Metazoa > Chordata > Aves > Passeriformes > Viduidae > Vidua > Vidua macroura. The sequence goes on along the minus strand of NC_071572.1, from coordinate 47,423,274 downwards.
TGAGGAACATGAAACTGGATACAGCAATATTGGTGTGACCTAACAAGTGTGGGGTAAAGGAGATGATAATCACTTCCTTGGACCTGATGTCTTGTGCTGCTGTTAACACAATTCTGTATGCTGTTGCTATTTCTGCTGCCAGGACACATTGCTGACTCCAGTCACTCTCCTCAGGGACTTTTTTCCCAAAGCTGTTTCCCAAGTTGTCTGTATCACAGTTGAATTTCCTGATGTTCCTGTTGGCTTATTCCTACAGTCTGTCACAATTTCTGTGGCTGACAGGGACCCCAGCCTCATACTGCCTAGTCACTCCACTTGACAGTCAAAAGAAAGCTTCATGAGAAGTGAACTGTGTCTTCACCAGATACTTGACAAAGATTTTGAACAAGATACATTGACATTTCCCAAAACACTGCTAGAGTTAAGTGTTAGTATTCTAAAATATTTTGTAAATAGATGGAATTACTTTGTGTAAAGCAGTCTACTTTCATGCACAGTGATGTCTGAAATTTATAAATATGCACATGTTTAAATGGAAAATCCCTAATATAATTTAATGAATCATAACATTTTGATTTGGAGCACACAAACATAAGTAGCTTAATTCAAACTAAGAAAACTATGAAAAGCATGCTAAGCATTCCTAAGAGATGTTCAGAATGTAATGATGCACCATTCAGAAAAGTCAGCATTAAAGCTAAAGTCTTTGCAATGAAAGTCTGGAAAAGCATTTTGGGTCATTTGTAAAGATTCTTTACGTATTACACAGCTGTTGTAATTTCCCAGCTTTAATGGCAATATGCTGGTGAAAAGAAAATTGTTTTCAAGAAGAACCAAGAAGAGAAGGAAGGAAACAAGACATGAATAAAATAATTCCGCGGTTTAATCCAAGAATTAACTTATTCCTCCTACTTGCTACCCACTAGATTCCTGAACCTTTGACAGCATGAGGTCCTCAGCTGTGTAATTACGTCTCACTGCATGGACTGGCACTGGTAGCAAACCATTAAAGCATAATAAATCTTTGAAAGACTTTTTTTTTCAGATGGAAAATATACACTACACTTGGTAGATTTCCTTTATTTAAATCTGACACTTCAGCATCTGTAAATTATTCTTTGAATATCTGAACATATTTTTGTTGATGTAGTCAATCAGCATATTTTACTGCACTGCCAGAGGGCAACATAGGCATCAACATTAGGGCATCAACTACATCCTGCTACATCAGAGACCTGTAAAATATCTAAATAGATTTCAGTTCCACACAACACTCCTTAATTATTGACGGGTTTTTGGATTTCAAATGTAGAACAATAAAAAAAAAACCCTCTGTAAATCAGGAAGTATGAAATGGTTCATTATTTTCACATAGAAAATAAGGGTCTTAAGCTACTAAATACTATAGTTTGATCTGTAAGATTGTACTTCTGAGTTTGCAAGAGTTTTTCAAATACATTTTTTACTTTTTAAAAAATATATTTACACCAGATACTTGAGTTTAGATTTCTCTGCTCAGTTACATACATATCTTAGTAAATTGGCTGCGTTAGACTCCCTTTGAAAATAGTGGGAAGATATATATATATTAATTATATTAATTATATAATATATAATATATATTATATTATATTATATTATATTATATTATATTATATTATATTATATTATATTATATATCGGCTTTTAAAATAGTCTTACATAACAAGTGGTTCAGAAACACTTATTTTCTTTTCAAAGACTACAAATAATATTTGATTAGTCAGATATAGGCATCTACATTACACCTGTCTAAAGCTAGGTGAGATGAATTCCACCCACCTCACTTTAAGAAATCAATGAAAATTTTAATGTAGTCATGCCTTGGGTCCTTCTGGAGCAGGAGTAGGAATTGCTAGAAATAAATTAATTAAGAAGGTAGTAAATAAACACATGTACATAACTTACAAATTGGATAGCTATTAGCTCTACAGGCTGTTGTTAGAATGTATTAAACTTTTTGCAACAAACACAATTTTTCTGTATTCTTTCCCATCCATTTCATTCAGTATTTGAAGAAAAACCTGATTATTTTAAAATCTCCTGAAGCTTTCTGTAAAAACAATACCTAAATGTTAAGAACATTTTATTCCAACATTTTCATCTACACTTTCAATATATAGTGTTCAGAGGTTGCAATGAGCAAGAAATCAGAGCTATGATATACCTTTAGTACAAAATCAAATGTTTCAGTAATATAAAATGAAAGCTAATGTGTGGAAACATAATAGTTACATGTATCAGGCTGCTAATACCAGCTTTTCCTAGTATAAAATAATTGGTTGAACCCAGAGCATGTTACACAGTGTTACATTTCTAAACACACCAGTTGTCCTTGCACAAACACACCTTGACTGCAGATGTTCTCATTCTTCTCAATATGCAGTGTTTAAAATAATTAGTGATCTACTATATCTAAATAAGAAAAACTTACAAAACACGGAGTTAAATTCATTATCTTTCAAAAATTTTAATACCAATATTAAGATCTAAACAAAATTTGTCTTCTTCCTTTATCAGTTTAGGTCCTGCTGTATTTCAGTAGTTGATTTCATACAACTCACTTTACAAAATTATTGCCTTATATCCTAAGCCATTTAGAATCACACTTCTCTTTTGAAGTCAGCAGACTTCAAAAGTGGGAATACTAGTTTGAAAGAAGTCCTTAAGTTTATTCATTCAGAGTCAGGCACAAGTACAAAAGATGGAAAAGAGCACTGACATTGAATTCGTTATGCTTGATTGTTCATTGTTTGGAAGCTAAGTTTTGATAATTTAAAGTAGATAGCTAACATATTTGCTAGTTATGCAAATGTAAATGTAATAGAAGTAAGAGGGAAATAAAGTCATTGATATCATCATATAGGAAGTGACACGGAGTGACATCAATGAAGGTTGTGTGACTTAAGGCCCCTCTGTAAAGTGATAATTAAAAGTAATGCATGCGGAGTTGGCCAAACTGAGTCTTACTTACCCAAAGGCCTATTGTGCTCATTGAAGAGTAAGTAACTATCAAGTGGATTAAAAGTGGATATCAACTGAAGCTGGTATTTTCTACAGTATTAATGATATCAGCCTAGGGCTCACAGGTAAGACCTACAAACACCCAAACCTTTCTGAAAACAAAACTGCATACTAGATAGGGAATCTCTGAGAGCACTAAATACCTGTCTTTAGGCAACTGTCATACAAAACCTACCTTAAAAATGTCATTGATCTCTCCAGGAGGGTCTTTATACTTACACAGTTGTGACATTTATATAAGAAAATTTATTTTGGGCAAAAAAGTATATTTTTTGCCTAAGTTACAACTAACATTTCAACTAGCTTCCAGAATTCTATGAAATCAAAGAACCCATGTATCTGTCCGCTAATGCTTTTCTTTTGTGCTCCTGTCACAGAACAGACAATTCTCATCAAGCAGCAGCACTGCTGCTTCCCTTCAGTCTGGGAGCTGTCCATCTGGCACAGCTGGTTATCTCAATGGCCGTCCACATCTGGCATATGGGATTTGTTGGTGAGAGTTTTGTGCCAGATGTGGGGAAACACAGGCCCAGCTTCAAGTCTGTACTGCAACCCCAAAGGGACTGTGTGGTCTGAGTGGTAATTGTGCCTCCTGGGTACTGTGAGGAGCTACACTCTCAGCTGCAGTTCACACCAAGGCAGACTGAACCAGACAAATTTTATGGCGATGTGGTAGATATAAGGGATGATCAGAAGCAGTCATCATCCTTGTAGGAGCTGGGCAAGGTGGGAAGAAGATGTATACCATTTTAGAGTCAAATGTTTGCAGGTAGCAAGTAAAACTTTTGTATCATCCTAAAAATAGAACTAAAGAGCATTTGTCTGCCATTACTTTGATTACTTTACTTATTCTACTCCAACTTGCCAAATAATGCATTTCAATGCATTTAAAATTCCTTTAATGAAACCTTTCTCTCACCTCTAAAGATAAGTGCCTTTTAGACTGCAAGCTTTTCAGGGCAATTTTATTGTGTATGATTGTGGGGCTTTTTACACCATGAGCCCTCCTTGAAAATTGACTTTAATCAGCAATAATAATACTGCACAAATTCTTAAAATTTAGCTTTACTGGAAAGTTTCCACTGCACAGAAAATGACAAGTGAAACTTACTCTGATGAATAACAGCAACACAGAAAAGCATCAGAATAATTGTAATGGCTAAGTTCTGCTGCCTTCTGTGTAATGTAATGAAGTCAGTGCCTGCTGTGGCCAGATAAATCAAGTATTGCTTTATAGTTTGCAGCTGGACTTTTTAGTCAGATTGCTCACAACAGTGCTGCTCCCATTATGGTCATTATGAACAGCACATTCAAAAAATAAATAAATACACAATATGCTAATGTAATTTTGTGATGATTTAGTAGCAGCATGCAAAATGTGCCCAGTTGCTGCTGGGGTAGGCAGCGGAAATCTTACTGCTTGCCAGAACAAGACGATCTATCAATCCTAATACTTCAGTTACCCAAGGTCAAAACAAGAATCTTACCAGATTTTTTTCTTCTTCTGTGATTTTTGGGATAAATACCCAGGGGTAGAAGACATTTGTTGGTGTTTATAGTGCAAGTGAAAAAATGCTTTAAGTGTAGTAGGAAGACTTCAATCATTTTACTACACACAGAGGCTTTCAGCACATTTAGAATAAGCAAAGCCTTTCTGCAGATTTCTCAGGGCACAGTTTCCTCTAAGGTAAATGCCCTCTGACTATGTGAATACAACAGCTACTTGCAGGTAAATTGCATGAGAGGGCTACAAACCTAACGATATGTAATTCCTACAAATTTTATGCCACTGTAGACGAACACCAACATTTTATATTCATGTGGTAAAAAAGTAGTTGTATCTCAATTTATTACCAAAAAGGCAGCAGACAGACAGTCTGGCAGCACCTGCTCAGGTTGGTACAGGCATACCTTCAAACCATTCACATCACATGTTTCCATTTGTCCAAAAAGGGGATATAAAAAGAAATATTTTGTGTTTGATTTTTAAAAGAGATACTTCTTGACATCTAAGCCAGATCCAAGGGTCCTTTATACTTAATCCTGCATAGCATACTGTCACTAATCCTGTGTAAACTTAGATAAAGCAAATTTCATTACTATAGATTATGCGTAGGTTCCTTTGCTGAGTTTTGTAAAGTGATAGAGGCCTGAACTTTTGTAGCTTCTTACCTAGGATCTGAAAATACTAGCGTAGCATAAACCATTGCTATTTCTAATAGTAGCACTGTTATTTGTGTCAGTTATCTTTTACATAAATACAGAATGAGAACTGGTTCTCTTCCTGTGTTCACCCTTGCAGGAACAGGATCTCTATTCTAATATTATTTTTTTCAAATTAACAAACTTGAGTAGTCCTAAACCACTTTCAAATACCTAGAACAACTACATTCTTTACTCAGGTACACGTTAGAGTCTATGCTTATGAACACTGTCCATATTGGAAAGAGTCAATGTTTTGATGGGAATACAAGAAAAAAGAGAGCATTGATTGAGAAAATTCAACCAAAGATATGCTTATGCTTGTGTCAATTATTCTTACAAGGTGAAAAAAACATTCTGGAGGTAGGCTTCCTTTTGTTGAAACTCTCACAACTTTTTCTGCTGAATTTGAATTTCACGTAGTACCTAGGCCTAGCAAAATTTACATAGATTTACATAGATACTGATTTACATTATTTACACAGATACTCTTTCTTGATCTTCAGGAGGAATTTTTCTTGCTGGTGCATTTCATGGGCTCTTTCTCTGCAATCATTTCTTCTGGATCACCAGGTGATTCACAGTCCTCTCTGTGACTATGAAGTTTTAAGTCTGACCTCCATGAGGCTTATTTGGTCAAAGTGATTTTATCTTTTGGGTACTGACATCGGGACATTCTATCTCCAGAGTTCACTAAGATCTGCCATTGATATGTGAGTTTTAACAGCAGCAGTCCAGTTCTGAATGTTGTCTATATTTCAGCAGGGTCAAGCTGATTTTTAGATCCAGAGTTGGAAGTAATCAGTGAAGCAGTAAGAATAATCAGAAGCTGAAATCTGTCAACAGAATGTGGCAGTACATATGGGGCACTGCAGATGTGTCAAGGACCATTATCAGTTGGTAGAAGTAGAGGTAGAGGAGCTATTCTGAATAAACAGAAGAACTGTTACTAATAGTGGGAATAACTGCTATCGTCATCAAGTCCAGCAAAATGCTGGAGAAAAATGTTTGTCCCAGGTCCTGAGAAAAGAGCACTTAGGAAATAAAATGCGAAGAACTCGGTGCTATATCTAGCTTCCTAGAAAAAAAGCTTTTGTTATGTATGAAGTTTGTTTGGAGACAATTTTCCTGGAGAAATGGTGAAATGAGCCAAATAACACTACTTCCTGCAATGTGCTTGTATTTCCTACCTTTGTCTCCACAATTTACATTGCATCTCCACTATGTAGAAAAATAAACAGATGACACTTTATGTCTGCCTATAAAATTCTGAAAATAATAGCTCAAAACAACTGCATCTCAAACATGTCTAAGAAGAAAATGACAGAACTTGCACTCCACAGATGTTACTCCTGCCTTTAATGCACTGCTGCTCAGATGCAGAAGTGATGAGCACCATATAAAAACTTGCAGAGAATGCAGTTAGGATATTCTCAAGTGGAGTGCAATCCCATTCAGAAATGCAAAACAAAACCCATGCTCCATTTAACCTCCAGTAAAACCCTTAGAATGCAACTGAAGTGGAGCTTGAATGATATACGTGAAAATCTTTTGGCTCTCTGTAGTAGACTGAATTTTACACATGCTGATTCAATGACAGGCCTAGCCTATTGTCATTCATAGTGAAGTGACTAATAATTTCTTCATAACAGTTCCACTTGTAAATTGAAGTGCCTATCACTCACAATGATAAATAGCAAATCATAATCAGTCATGTATTTCCACTTAATGAATATACATTATAACTTGGCTATATTCTTTATTTTATGGCTGTGAAGAAAAGCTATCTTATACACAATAATGCCACGACTGCTTGATATATTTTCATTTGTTGTGATGTTGATCTTCGTCATTGTTTCTTTACTCTGGCTACTACTGAAAATAATTAAAAACAAAAAACAAATCCCCTAAAAAAAGAAGACAGAGAAAACCTTGAAAATAAAGCATCTATCCTTCTGGTGATTTTGACAACCTTGACAAATCACAATGAGAAAAGATATATTAAACTGTCATGTTGAAGTTTGCCCAAGGAATAAGGAAGAAAATTCAATGGAGAATAAGACTTTCTTTTCTCTTTCACTTGTTTTCATAAAACCAAACAGAATATTGAGGACAATATACAAAAATAAGTATTCAAAAGTACTTTCTCAATTATTTTTTACATGTGATTATATCCTGTCCTGGATTATTTGACCTATTTTTTATGCTTTTGGTTACAGCTAATGAAGCAGTAACACAAGTCAGAAAGCTTTAAAAGACCAATTAAACTTTAAATTATTTTACTGTTTTCAGTAACATAGTCATACTAGATAACTGGAAATTTATTGATTAAAAAAAAAGTGAAGGAAAACAATGGAAATAGCTAAATGGTGAAGCTCTACTCAGAGCTATCAGGGTCTTATTATAAATGTTTTTAATATCTGTTTTTCATTTTAAGCATTAAAAGGGATCTTTATGACTCTTTAGGCATAAATAAAACCTATTAAAACAGCTAAGGATTTCAAAGTTCTATTAAATTTTCAAAAGAACAGTGTATGTTTGAATCTGACCAAACATTGTAAAAAATTGTTATAGGTAAGCTGCTTATAACATGATTTGCTTCAGCAACAATTTTGACCATTGCTATGGCCTATCTTATTTTCTACACAAACAAAGGTCTAAAGAGCTGTACTTCATTTTTATCTTTGCTTCAATTTTTATGTATTTTCTTGTCTTACGTATTATTTTTATTTATTTTTTAATTATTATTTTTATTCCTACTATTAAAAATAATAAATTAGAAAGCAAGAGTGAGGGTTTGGACTGCAGCTCTTTTTAATTGGTTTTTATCATTTAGAGTATATTTAGCACTCATTTCAGTTGCTTATACAGAAACATATACTGTTTAAATACCCCTGGGTAACCTGCTTGTGCTTCAAGCCTTGTTAAAAATGAGCACATAATGCCTGATAGGCCCTACTTGGTGCCTACAAGGTTTGTCTCAGATAATACCTACCATCTTAAAAGAAAATAGTTGCCTGGGTGTAGACAATTAAAGTCCACCTTTAAATCCATATGAGCTGAACTTTCTAGAAAATGCTGGTGTAAGATAGTCTTCAACAACACCTTAAAATAAAACAAACAAACAAACAAACAAACTCACTCTTTGGATAGACTATGGAAAGAGAAATATACAGAGAGTGGTAAATCAGATGTGGTCCATAACCACTTAAGCCCTGTACAGCTTTTGAAATATTTCACCAGTAATAATTTCACTACTGGGTCAAAGGATGTCCTCATTAATTATATCTTGGCTGTTGACAAGCTATATATATTTTTAACACTGTTCTGCCTTTTCTGCTTGCAGTATTGTTTACTGCCCATAAATATAAAAGCTCTCTTGATATGAAAAAAAATTACTCCTCAAATCTCTTTTTTGTATCGTCATATACAAGCAATGAGAGTTAAAACTAAAAGTGATAGTTAAAAGTCAGTAGTAATTGATAAATTTTGCACACAAAATAGATAGAACTTTAGGCAATTTATGATCATTTCTGGATGGTCATAAATTACGGCAGTCTCCTCACTACCAATACCTTGCTACATGTACCCAAAACAAATATATTTTGCTTTTCATTCCATTTTATTTTTCCACAAAACACTTTAAAAGAACACTTTAAAGAAACCCTGTCGTTTCTAGTTTCAAGTTCTGAAAATTGAAAGTGGACCTGAGATAGAGGAAACAAGCTTAGTGTTGGTAATGTTGATTACATACAAATGTGTAAGATATATATAGAAAGATACATATATAGAGAGATTTTTTTTCATCTTTATATGAAGGCCTAGAAAATAGAAAAAAATGTAAGAGCCAAACTAATGCTTGTCGTTTTGCAATCACCTTTCTCTGCATGAACTAATATCATCATAAAAGATAGGCTCTGTTATTCTCTTTAACCTGCAAATTTCTTGAGTTCCACAGGAAGATGGAAACATTTTCTTTCCTAACTTTCACTCTAGCTTACCCTTAGGTCTTAAGATAGTTTTATCCCAGAATTTAAATAATAAAATCAAAGCACATTTAAAAGAGAGCTGCATCAGGCTCTTCCTTCCCTGATTTCATAACATTGCACATAAGGAGTGTTCTGTGAGGCTTGCATTATTCATGGGAGAAAATATGGATAATAATAATTCAGTAGTGCCAATAAGGATAAATATAAGAATCATTAAGACAATAATACAGGTTTCTAAGAAACCATCATGATTGCTTCACTGTGGGATATACAGAAATAATTTTCTATTGAAATTATTAATTTAGTGACCAATACAAGAGAAAAACTCAAAACAACATTAACAAAAGAACAAAAAAATTGTAAACAGCTCCTTTCTTTTAAATAGAAGAATAAAACTATTTCTGGTATCACTAAGGACAAAACCATTCTGAGCGTGTTTTTTGCAGTTACTTCAGATTAGCAGACACAGTGGCAATGACTGATATGTATACTTTCAGTATGTATACTTCCTGTTTTACATTCATTATAGTTTTCTTATTCCAGGTGCCTACTGAAGTATTGGACTATCTGCATAGTCATGATTCACATTTGATATAGATCCAATGTGCTGATGGTAGCCAAAAGCCTGTTTCTTATCTCTTTCTGTGAATATTTTGATGATGGCTTAAAAAAAAAATACTTTGGTCAATATGCTTGTTTAGGGCATATATCTGCTAATTCTTCTTAAATAGTACTTAGCTTCTTTGACTTAAAAGGTTTCAGCAGATCATAAGAGCATTCTGTCTCAATAGTAGTGCTTTAGCAATTCTGGTGACAACTCCATTGTCAACTGTGTGCAGCTGCAATCGTGAAATTACAAGACTTTTGAAATAAATAAAATATGGTGAGAGATTTTTTGTGTGAAGTAATAAATTCTGAAAGATTTTGAGAGTCTTGTGAGTTTCAGACTGCTCTGTGGGTAAGGTTCATTGCTAGATATCCTTGGTTAGCTCTCTCCCAGGTATTGCAAATCCCCAGCACCCAGCAGTGCCAAGGGATCTGTCTGTGGAAGCTCTCCTAGAATCATAGAATATCCAAGATGGAAAGGGCCCATCAGTATCATCAAGTCCAACTCCTGGCCCTGTGCAGGGCACCCCAAGAATCACACCATGTGCCTAAGAGCATTGTCCAAACACTTCTTGAGCTCAGACAGGCTTAGTGCTGTGACCACTTCCCTGGAGAGTCGTCTCTCAGAAAGCTGTATCTTTGCTGCTAAATCTGCCCATTCATGACAGAACAAAAAGCTTAGCAAATCCCACAAATTATCTATAATCTCTCTCTAGACAATTTACGGGTCACTTTACCTCTTAGCCTATAATAAGAAATGAGAAATATGTTCTTTATTTTTTCCCTTATAGAGTAATTCTCATTGAAAGGACATGAACTGAGCATTCATAATCAAAAAAAAAAAAAAAAAAAAGATTCAAAGTAGTCTTTTACTTTCCTGAAAACTGGTTAATCGCTAGTCACAGCTGTGTAACTGCTTGTTTTTGGAGTTTGTCCACTTCGTGTAAGTAATTTTTTATTAATTTAAAATATCTGCTGGAGTAGATATGAGAGATAATATAGAAATATAAAGCTATAATTAGATCGGTCCCATTATTAATAAATATTTGGCTTAGATAATTATTACAGTAGAAGTGGTTTTGCTTCTGCTAATGATTAGAGAATTGGTGTCATTTTTCTGTCCTTTCAAATTTGTTGCAATTCATATGTAAATGCACTGAGAAAAAACAAGAAACAACTCTGGCTCATTTTTTTTTCGCTGAAGGTACAAAAACTAACCACAATCAAAACAAAACAAAATGACTTTGTACTAACTGAAACATCAAATTGCAGGATCATATTTTCTCAGAAAGTGAGAAATCACACAGAACATAGGGTTAGGCCTTTAGAAACAATAATATACTGACTGAGTAATCATTTTCATTACGGGGCTTGTTTAGAAGAGCAGCCAGACTGACTTTTAATGTCCCCAATGCATCATAGCAGAGCTTCTTTCCCTTTACAGTTGGACTTCATAAGATCACCTCTTCTATTAGAGAGGAGTTTTTCTGTGTCACTTCCTAACAGAACATTAATGGACAGTAAATTATAAAAGATAGTTTATGATTACCCACATAAATTACTATACAGAAGATTTGTTGCTTAACATAATAAGTAACTCTATAAGTCCTCTTCAGGCAGAGGACTGCTTTCAATGTGCACAGTAAAAAAAAAAAAAAAAAAAAAAAGTGTAACTTACTATGTTAGATCTTACCATAGCAGACAATTTTTCATATGTGTGGAATAATAAGAAAACATATTAAATGGTAATCAAAACATTTATGCAAGATGAAATGATATAATACAGTAAAACTAGGTATTCAAACATATTTCCATGTTAAATCTTTTAGCGATGTATACTGTTCAATGGATTAAAGAGATTCAATGTGTAGGTAGCCAATGTAAGCCATATTAGAAACATTAATATATTCCTTTTTTTTAAACTGCAAACTATAAAAATTATAATACATTAATGTAGTTTTGTATTTGAAAACTTTTAACTGTGACAATTTCAAATTTAGCACTAAGTAAATGTATATTCAATTCATATGTAGACAAGTATTACTTGTATTACATAAAAATACACACAGAAAGGATGAAAACAGAAAAAAAAAAAAAAAAACAACCTAAAAAAACAAGACCACGATAATTTGGAAAGTTAATTTGATTCTGGTGATCAAAAATACATATCTTTAAAATGGCCTACTGAAAACATAGTAGTGTCTTTGCATCTTGTTGATGTTGAACCTTTTGCTTCTTAATGAAATTTTGATCCTGTCTTTATTATATATATTTACTATTTTGCTATATTTACTACTTACACTTGGTAACTATTTCCTGTTCACTGAAATCCTTTCCCCTTCAAGTTAGGTCAAGTTTTCAATTGCATCATCTTTTCTCACTAATTTTTATGGATGTAGTTCTTCTGTGGAAGAGTTATTATTTATTAATTTATGAAGTAGCCAAAGCAGAGCCCTGGTGCAACTATAAAGTAATGTGCAAATATTAAGCTGTTAAAATATTTACTTTAGACCCAGGCACAGTCATACTGAAATAATGTAATAGAAGCAGTGCACAATCATTTTGTAACATGCTAACAATGCTAATAACATAATTATTACTCAGGAATATATTAATATTTTATGACGAAATTAAGCATAGAGAGAGAAATATATTACACAGTCACAAAGGTGCAAATGGAGATTTGTGGTATTTCTGTACAAATACAGAAAAATGTGCAAGTAGTAAGATCTATCAGATTAGAGTGAAGGTTGTATAAGAGCCAGGAGAGATGGCTGTTGAAACCAGAACTGACAATTTGCCTGGTGAAACCAGGAAAAGTCCTACTTCCCATAAAAACATCAAAAATGCCAGGCTGTGTGAGATCACCACCCTTTATTTTGAGGAGAGAGATGAGGAGCATAAATCACTGCTGATGGTTAGGGACAATCAGGAGTGAAAGAAGGGGACCACTTGATTCTAGCTTCCCTCCTCAAACTGTTCTGAAGTCTTACCATCTCAACCTCAGCAACTGATGACCATCACGGACTAAAGACATCAGTGTTGACTGCACAGGATGAACACAAGAATGGCAGAAAAAGAAGGATGATTAAGCAAGATACAAGGATACCCCTCATATTGCAAGCAGACAACTTCCCATTTAAGCTTGTGAACATGAACTTTTTACTTTCATACATGAGATATATGAGCATCTGGTTCAAATTCCTCACATTGCAACAGAAAACTGTGTTAGGGGGCACAGGACTTTATCTTAGCGATCATGGAGTGACTGGTTTTTATAAAAAACACAGATAACAAAATTGATATAATAGATTTCAGGATTTTTTACAATCTTCCTAGATTTTTGTTTGCCTTCCTTAAGTCAGTCATTCCCCAGAGTTGTGGAGACCCTGGGAGGCAATCTTTTGAATCTTCCCTCAAAAAACTCTTAAGAATCCATTGGCTCCTTCCCCTGTTTCTATGTCCCTGAGCCACTCCCTCCCTATTCCCTGACTGGCCCTCATCTTTGTACTGCCCCAAGACCAGGTTCACCCCTGGCCCCTTGGGATAGAGAAACCTGGAGGTCCCCCATGAGTGTGCCTGGGACCCTGAACATCTTAACGTGCAGCTGAATTAAACATCTGTAGATACCATGCAAAGGCCCTTTTTGCTTCCCTACCCTGGACTTTACTAGCAGCAATTCCAGCTGCAAGACAGTGTGGCTTGGGGGAGAGAATTGGAAGAGTAAAAGTGAAAAACCCATGGGCTGAGATGAAGGCAGTTTTACAGGGAGAGCAAAAATTGCTTGTTCAAGCAAAGCAAAATAAGGAATTAATTCACTATTCAGTTCTTTTTCATTAAATGAGCCATCTATGACTTCAGAATCAGAATTAAGTGTAGCAGAATATACACTTGATATGGCATCAAGGGCCTTGAAAACACAAAGAGAACACAACAGGCCTCAAGGCTATAAGAAGTTAGGATTTGGTGTTCACTGAAGTAGCATAACCTTGCCAGGTGTTTAACACCAGTGTTGGAGACATAATGGGATCAAACCCTAGTTTTCCAAAACATGTAAATACCTGGTACTTTTTAAATTAGAATGCAAGATGGTATGAGAGAGTAGTTAAGAACAAGGTGTAGAGTGGATTAGTAAGCATATAAAAGTGACTTCAAGATGATCTATGATTTAGGATGAAATATTGACATGGTAATCCTTTGTCTCCTAGGAATTGATGCTAATGACTAACCATAATCTTCCTTCCTTCCTTCCTTCCTTCCTTCCTTCCTTCCTTCCTTCCTTCCTTCCTTCCTTCCTTCCTTCCTTCCTTCCTTCCTTCCTTCCTTCCTTCCTTCCTTCCTTCCTTCCTTCCTTCCTTCCTTCCTTCCTTCCTTCCTTCCTTCCTTCCTTCCTTCCTTCCTTCCTTCCTTCCTTCCTTCCTTCCTTCCTTCCTTCCTTCCTTCCTTCCTTCCTTCCTTCCTTCCTTCCTTCCTTCCTTCCTTCCTTCCTTCCTTCCTTCCTTCCTTCCTTCCTTCCTTCCTTCCTTCCTTCCTTCCTTCCTTCCGCAACTTCCTTCCGCAACTTCCTTCCTTCCTTCCGCAACTTCCTTCCGCAACTTCCTTCCGCAACTTCCTTCCGCAACTTCCTTCCGCAACTTCCTTCCGCAACTTCCTTCCTTCCTTCCGCAACTTCCTTCCGCAACTTCCTTCCGCAACTTCCTTCCTTCCTTCCTTCCTTCCTTCCTTCCTTCCTTCCTTCCTTCCTTCCTTCCTTCCTTCCTTCCTTCCGCAACTTCCTTCCGCAACTTCCTTCCGCAACTTCCTTCCGCAACTTCCTTCCTTCCTTCCGCAACTTCCTTCCTTCCTTCCGCAACTTCCTTCCGCAACTTCCTTCCGCAACTTCCTTCCGCAACTTCCTTCCGCAACTTCCGCAACTTCCTTCCACAACTTCCTTCCGCAACTTCCTTCCGCAACTTCCTTCCTTCCGCAACTTCCTTCCGCAACTTCCTTCCGCAACTTCCTTCCGCAACTTCCTTCCTTCCGCAACTTCCTTCCTTCCTTCCTTCCTTCCTTCCTTCCTTCCTTCCGCAACTTCCTTCCTTCCTTCCGCAACTTCCTTCCTTCCTTCCGCAACTTCCTTCCGCAACTTCCTTCCGCAACTTCCTTCCTTCCGCAACTTCCTTCCTTCCGCAACTTCCTTCCTTCCTTCCGCAACTTCCTTCCTTCCTTCCTTCCTTCCTTCCTTCCTTCCTTCCTTCCTTCCTTCCTTCCTTCCTTCCTTCCTTCCTTCCTTCCTTCCTTCCTTCCTTCCTTCCTTCCGCAACTTCCTTCCGCAACTTCCTTCCGCAACTTCCTTCCGCAACTTCCTTCCGCAACTTCCGCAACTTCCGCAACTTCCTTCCTTCCTTCCTTCCTTCCTTCCTTCCTTCCTTCCTTCCTTCCTTCCGCAACTTCCTTCCGCAACTTCCTTCCGCAACTTCCTTCCGCAACTTCCTTCCGCAACTTCCGCAACTTCCTTCCGCAACTTCCGCAACTTCCTTCCTTCCTTCCTTCCTTCCTTCCTTCCTTCCGCAACTTCCGCAACTTCCGCAACTTCCGCAACTTCCGCAACTTCCGCAACTTCCTTCCGCAACTTCCTTCCGCAACTTCCGCAACTTCTGCAACTTCCGCAACTTCCGCAACTTCCTTCCTTCCGCAACTTCCTTCCTTCCCAATTGCTTATTACTCTTTTGACAACCACTATATAAAGAAGGTAATGAGGCATTAACTAAGTCCCATATCTGTACTCTTCTGGATGGAAAGGATAGAGAGGGAGGTAATCTATTAAGTAATAAAACCAAAGGGAAAAAAAAATCCATTAAATGCAGCTCATGTCAATTCATAATATATCTGGATAGGTGACGTGTGAAAATAATGACAATATTACTAATAATGTTGCTACTAATAATAATGATATAGAACAAGATAAGAGTTGATGATATTTCTAGGGAACTTCTTGCTATTATGATGCTTTCTGATCACAAGCAAGCCAAACACTATGTAATTATATCCTGTATGGTAGTTATGTGGCTTCTAAAAATCTTTTAAATTTTCAAGGCTTCATCTGAGCAAAGGTTCAAGGTATCTTTTATATTCTGGAAATATGAGTCAAGTTTTGGGTTTTGCACATTAATATTTCAGGCCTGGAAGGTAGCGGCGTAGAGAGGAAGGTAGCGGCGTAGAGAGGAAGCTATTATGATGCTTTCTGATCACAAGCAAGCCAAACACTATGTAATTATATCCTGTATGGTAGTTATGTGGCTTCTAAAAATCTTTTAAATTTTCAAGGCTTCATCTGAGCAAAGGTTCAAGGTATCTTTTATATTCTGGAAATATGAGTCAAGTTTTGGGTTTTGCACATTAATATTTCAGGCCTGGAAGGTAGCGGTGTAGAGAGGAAGGGGGGAAAGTATGAAGAAGATTAAATTAGTAATGTTTTTCTTCTCAAAATTCCATCCTGCTCTTCCCGTTACACCACAGTGCGCTTTAATAAGACAAGAACCATGTGTTGCTGATGGGAGTTACAGAGTTGCTTTCCTAGTTACTTTTTGAGAGAATTGTATCTCGGTTGAACAAAGTGTTGTTTCATGTGTGGATCAATCAAAAACGAATATTCCCATTGCAGCTTTGAGAGAAGTAAAGCAGAACAAAAATATAAAGAATTCATAACACATTTTTGTTTGAGAAAACTTGGATAGACCTGAAGCTATGAGCCCAACTCAACTGTTCATGAAAAATATTTAAAATCTTCCTTAAATTAATTTTCTATCTCAAAAGATATGAAACAATTTCAAACTTACATTACTTAGTTCAAACTGAAAGTATTCTTTAATGTTTTCTCTGAGTTATAACTAAATAACTAACTTAGTTCAAGCCAGAAATAAGATGAAAGAAATGTATTATTTTTTTAAACAGAAAAATAATCTTCAGATTCAGAGAGAGAAAATATTTATCCAGTCATTCTACCCACAAAGGTAGTAGATTAATGGAAATGATGAATCACAAAAGTAGAATTAAAAAAAAAAAAATTAAAATGTAAACCACCCTAATTAATTGAGATTCAGACACTCATGGAGGCATTAATTATGATATTCTGGGGATCTGAGCCTGTCTTCCCTCTGATCACCACACTTACACCAGAGAAGAAGGAATTTGGATAAAACTGAATGAAAGCAGTAATACTGGAATCAGGACTGACTCAAATGTGCAACATGCAACAATCCAATACCTCATACTAAAGTTCCTGAAAGAGTCTTACCGGGGATGAAAGCCAGAGTCATGGATTATATGGTGGGAAGGAGAATCTGACATCGGTCAGTGGATGGTGAGAAATTGTTTTGTGAATCACTTGTTTTCCCCTTTTTAGTATCATCAGTAGTATCATTATTGGTATTATTATTATTCACAATTATTACTGTATTTTATTTTATTTTCAATTATTAAATTCTTCTTATCTCAACATGCAAGTTTTACTGTTATTCTCCTCCCCATTCCCCTGGGGTGGGGAGGGAGACAGGGAGGTTGAGTGAGTAGCAGCGTGGAGCTTAATTTCCAGCAGGGCTTAAACCAGAAAGGCTGTCAAATCCATGTCCCTCTATTTTAGACCCAAGGATTTGTGAGAATGGTATCAAATTTTTTAATTCTAGACACTTTGATTTATAGGAAACTGTCAAAATTCTTTCAAGATTTAGCTATACTTAATGAGACAAACATAATATGGGAAAGATAATGTCTCCGTCTTAGGCTGAATGCTTCTTCTTATTAAGAACTATGAAATAGCTTGTATCTAAAGTACCTTTGTATAAAATAATTTTCTTCACTTCTCTATAGCAATTTCTAAGAAAAATCTCTGAAAGTATACTTTTATCCTTTTACTTTTTCTTATAAATGAAATTTTTAAAAAGTAGCCATAAACCAGCAATGTTATAAAAATACACATTATAAGAGTGGGCAAAATATAGCCAGCAAAACCATTGTTCATAATACATTTATTTTCTTTATTCTTTTTTTAAAGATAAGATAGCAAATGATACATTTGATATCATTTTTACAGAAATGATAGCAAAATTGATGATTAATAAACCACGCCCTAAAATCTTTTTTGAAATGAGAAGTGACAGTAATTAAGGATGATGTCATCTGAAGACAGCACTAACAGCAAAAAACCCATTAACAGAATATAAAAGGACTAACAACCAGTGTTTTTTTTTCATGTCTCTGCAGGCTATGAAGAAAGTTGAAAGTATTGATTTACCATTAAGTGAAATTATGCTTGATTATTTTGTTGCATCTTGGGTTGCGTTTAGATTAGGGGTTTTAATAACGTTAGTTAGTCAGTTCTGTGTACCCCCATTTCCCCTTGCGATGGTTCGCTCTGGGTCACTCACCATTGGAGCTTCCCCACGTCAGTCTTGTAACCACCCCTTATTCATTCCTGTAACTTCCATGTCAGTTACCCCATCCCCACATCCCTATTCGTCCTGGAACCCTGTATCCACCCCTGTCGCATTCCCGTTGGTTGCTGTGGTTCACATCACCCCCCACGTTACCTGTCCCCATTGGGTGGGAAGGCTTCCGCCTTTGTCTGCCCACCCCCTATAAAACTCCATGCGCCCCTTTGTTCCTTCGCCATCTTGTCCACGTGGCACTAGGGAACAGTCACTGCTCTCCACAGCAGCACCACACAGCAATAAACTTTCTCCAGTCAACCGCAGGACAGGTTGTGCCTCCTTCGCCTCTTTACCTCATCCCAGCGTCAGTTACAGAGTGCAGCCAGCCCACGCCGGTGCGCTAAGCCAAAGCACCTGGACCACGTGGCAGCCCTGGTTCCAGCTGAGAAGCAGCACCTTTAGCTGGGCTCCCGAGCTGCCCCAGACCAGGGAGAAGAATGCAATGCCACATTATTTTTTTAACCTTGTAAATTTTTTTTGAGTAAACTGTGGATGGATCTATAAGATTTAAATGAAGCTTCATCTATAACATCTATAAGTATTGCTTAATTTCTCTGTAATCTTTTGATCTATTAAGATATTCTAAATTCCCCAGTATAACCTCACAGTGTTGGAATTTTTAGCTTTTATGCAAACAGAAGTCATATTTAGTTGTTGAAATTCATATTAATATTTCAAAACAAATCCTGTGTTTAATGCAAATTTCTGACATTCTGTATGAAGTCACGTTGGTTTTTGGTCAGAATATGTCAGATTGTGTCATGTCACAAGCTGTCCTGAATGGTACTACTGTAACGGCCATGACAAACCAATGAGACACACATAAAGAAAAGAAGTATTTCTAAGACTATTTTGCAATCATTGGAATCGCAAGTATCCAGTTTGAATATTACACTTCAAACAGATGAGTGTAATTTTAGCTGCATTTGTGCCTAACGATCAAGTTATATCTCCTTTTTTATGCAGAATTATCCTTCATGTATGTGCAGGTATAGGTATATAAATACATGTGTATGTATATAAATTTTGGTCTGTGTAACTTGTTATATGTAGCATTTTGTAGTGAATCTAAGTGTGGGAGCAAGGTGCCCCCACTCTGTCCCTGCATCAGTGTTAAAAAACACTGCTAATGAGTTAACTCTAATGGGTAGAGTTATGTCCATAGCAGACCTGCTGTGTGATGGTGTGCTGCATCCCAGGCTGCCACGCGGATGAAGTGGACAATTCCTTCGCCTCTTTGTCTCATCCCTCCTGCCGACAGCAGAACGCGGCCAGCCCGCCCCGGTGCGCGGCAGCAGAGGTGCCCGGGAATCGTGGCAAGCACCAGTCCCACCGAGAAGCAGGGCCCGAGCCGGGCACTCCGGAGCTGCCCAGGACCAGGAAAAATAACGCGAACGCTGCAATGGTGCAACTAATCCCATGCTTGGAGTATGGTCCTGTGGTCTTCAGTATTTCTTTTTAGGGAAAAGGACAAAAGAACTTATTTAAAAGCTTCCTTTCAGCCACAAGTAAGTGACAGTTACTATACAGTTCTACCCTGCAGGGAATATTTTAAAGAGAATGACTGTCAAACTCATGATAACTTATCTAAAAAGACTGGTCAGGAGTTCTCATCAGTCTGTAAGAAGTGTTTTGGTAGTTTTCAGCAGAATTGACATACGAAATTTTTTTTTTAAAGATGCATTTTCATGGGTATCCAAAGAAATATTGCTTCAGAAAAATTAATAAATACTATGAAAGACTTAAAAAATTTAGATTCTCTCAAGAGTGTACATCACAAGTGGGAGTTTTTTATCTGCCTCTTCTCAAGTATCACAATTTCAAACCCTAACAGGAAGAAAATGTTTTCTTACAACATTGTCAGAAGTCAGCACATTAACTATGTCCAAGTCAATTAGTTCTTTCCCAGACAAATCTGCTTTAGAAAGAAATATCTGAAAGTCTTGGAGACATGAGAAGCTGTATCTCTACACCTCAGAGTCCCTGACTGCCTTTGACTTTCATATATTTAGTATAATAGACATATTCAGTGGAATCCCATCATTATTTTTAATTAATTACTGTGGGAGGATGGATTGTAGGAGAACAGAGATAGTGCTGAAGGCAATCTCGTCCCTGATGAGTTGTAGCTGTGCTGGTTACCAAAGAGTAGGAACAGCCTTGCCTTTAATAGGTCACAGCTGTGTCCAATAAGGTTGGTCCAATAAGGATGGGTGTTAAAAAAGAGTGGGTTAGCTGGTTGAGAGGAGAGTTGGAGTCAGTTGGCTGTGCTGATGCGAGAGCAAGGGTCTGGTGCTCGTGCTAGGGAGAGTAAGGGTTAGGTGGTTGTGATAAGGACAGGAAGAAGTCAGATGGCCATGCAGAAGAAAGAGAAAAGGAGTCAGTGTTGTGATGAGTTGCCTGTGAGAACTCCCAGAGAGAAGGTATGAAAGTCTTACAGTAAGATAATAAACTAACGGTGACAGTCAGTTCCCATCCACTGTTGATTGGTGCCAAGCACCAATGCCAACAATTGGTGGCCCGTACGGGGATGAGTTCTGACAAATTACCATATAATTTATTTATCAAACTCATAACTGCTATAATCTTGGCTCTTTTTAATATATGGTAGGCTCTTTCCATAGAAGAGAATTTCTAAACGTTAAGCACTAACAATTATACAAATTATAGTAAATATTGTTTGGTTTCAGTACACCCACATCAAGCTGAGGGATGTAACTCAGTTTAGTGCTGTGGATGAGACTCTAAACTTTAAACAGGGAAGTGAGGCACTAGAATAATTTGTCCAGAGCAGTGGTGGATGCCCCATTCCTTAAAGTGTTCCAGGTCAAACTGGACAGGGACCTGATCAACTTGGTCAAGTGGAAGGTGCCCCTGGCCATGGCAGGGGGGTTAGAACTAGATGATCTTTAAGATCTTCTTCAAACCATACCATTCTATGATTTTATGATTCTATAAATAGACACTAGTTTAAATATACTCAAGTATGACTCTGTAGAGTGTTTACTTTTGTCCTCTTTTCAAGTTATACTCCATATATAATGCATAGATGAGATCAGAAATACATTATGGCCCTAGATTTAAAGCCATAATTTTTCTGTTGGCATATATACACACAGTGATCTAATAGTTCTTGATCTTGCAGTTAGATCTCCAGAAATCTTGACTTTAGCTGGTAAAGAGCAGCATTTAGCCAACAAATATAAATAGCTAATAACATCATAATACCATTAGGCAAATGCCTTATTGGACATAAACACTGACTAATGTAGTCTGCACCATCTAGGGAATCAAGCACATACTGATTCTTGAGTCAGAAGTTGTCTGTGTAAATTTTGTGATTTTTGATCAAACCAGCATCATGTGTTTTGCTTCAGTGCCTATAAGGCCTCTGGGACTTGCTAACCTTTATGGGAGAAGTCTTTTATAACTTATTACCTGTTCTAGAGGGCTTTTTTTAGCTTCCTGTAAAATTTAATGGAGGATAGAAGTGCTATAAAATTCTACAGGAGACGTGACATCTTACAGGAAAACGACAGTTCTCATTCAGTTCCCTAGATATAACTTCTACAGTATTACTTCCCTATATCATAGACTCACAGGATCAATTAACTTGGAAAATACCTCTGACATCATTGAGTTCAACCTATGACTGAACATCTCCTTGTCAACTAGGCCATAACACTAAATGTCACATCCACTCCTTCCTTAAACCCCTCCAGGGACAGTGACCCTACCCCCTTCCTGGGCAGCCCATTCCACTATGGAGTGCAATTTCCAACTCTTTTATATTTTATCCTTTTCAGTTTTGTTAATTTGTGTTTTATATGGCTGATGTATACATAATGACTTATATTTTCTCCAAGCATACAGATAATAATTATATTATGTGCTTCTTAGTGCATTAGATTCCTAATAAAATCCACCAGACATAGCTGTAGATGCTTTTAAAAAAAATATATATAAATATTCCACATTTTTAGATTCAGTCACTTCTGTACATTGATTTCTTCCAAAATTTTTTAGTGAAAAATTAAGCTCTCTCAGCTGGTTATCAGTTTTCACTCTTTTTTAAGTGTAGTAAGGGTAAACTTAGTAAGCTGACTCTGCATTTTTTAATGATAATGTTTTAATGGGAAACCGTTTTATTGAAAACCCATTGTTCTAACTTGTTGTTAAACAATTCAATTGATTTCCATTCAAATAAGTCAGATGAATGTCTGTACATTGTCAAGTACAGCCATGGAAAGACATGCTCATAAGAGAGTCCATGCTTTTCTCATGCACACCCACTGAAGAGAGATAATATATTTTCTAGCATAAATTCAGAAGAATTAGGGAAAAAAATGGCAACAAGCTGCTTTGAAAATGTTTTAAAAGGTTTAAATTGAATTTCTTATCAAAATAGTGAAAGGTGAAAATTTGCAAATGTTTTCCCATAAATGATCAATTATTTTTGTAAATGGAATTTTAGATTATAAAAATATTACATTTCATATGGAATCAGAATTCAGGTTAAATTAAGATGTGCATGCTGTGAGGCATACTAGGCTAATCATTTCAAGGTCATTCTGTGTGAAGCTGGAGCGTAGGATCTCAAAGGGACTGCATTTGCTTTGGGGCAGGTATTTTCTGTAGTGTACTCCTTAAGTCTTGATTCCCTATGCACATCCTGCTTAGACCAAGACTGCATTACCCAGACAGTTATTGATGACATTATAATAGGTAACTTATTTTTTTTTTCAAAATAAACTCAGAAAACAAAAATATCTGTAGTTCTTCACCATAGCAGTATGTTTAGGCAATTGTTCATAAGTACACTCTCCCTGTAGCCCAAATCTGTCAATGATCAAAGACTAGAAAGGGAGCTTTCTGCAATTTATCTGATAAGCTTGGCAGTAAAGTCCAGAGTTCCTTACCTGAAACAATATGAGGAACACAGGCTGTTTTCAAAAAGAATGTAGCCCATCTTTAAGCAAAGTGCCAGACCCCAGAGATACAAAAATGAAGATGCAAAGAACTAAATTCAGGACAGATATTCAAGCATGTCCATTTTAACATCAACGACACTGAGCTGACAGACAAAAATGAGATCAAAGTAACAGTATTATCTTAAAGACTGGTATCAGATGTTTATTAGGATTAAAGAGTTTGGGTAAGACAATTTTTTTTTTTTCTTTAAAAGCTACTTCCGTCTTACTTCAAGAGCTGTGTCTTAACAATACTTAAGGGCTCAAGAGATAGTTGGAGAGAATTTTTGCAGGTGTCTCTAGTGAGAAAACAAGGGGCATGTTTTACATTGAAAGAGGGTAACCTTAGATTGCCCATAAAGAATATTTTTTTTTTACAGTGAGGGGCGTGAGGCACTGGAACAGATTGCCCAGAGGAGCTGGAAGGAAGGGCCCATCCTTGGAAGCAGGGCCAGGTTGGATGGTGCTCTGAGTAACCTGACCTAGTGGAAGGTGTTCCTGGCCACTGCAAGGAGTTTGGTACTTGGTGATGTTTAAGGTCCTTTCCAATGCAAACCATTCTACAATTCTATGTGTCTCTTAGCAAATGGTGAGAAAATGTTTTGAGTTTCAAAGATTCAGAGTTCAATAAATAATGTGACTTACAGTTTTATAACTTACCCTTCTGATAAGGCCCAACATACTGCATACCATACACACATCCTCACTTATTTCACCACTGAGTTGCACAGCTATGTGGCTGGAAATGCCAAAGGAGCATTACAGCCCACAACACTAAAAGAGGGAAGTTCCCCTTTTCAGCTAACTTGAGTGGAAACTGCTATTAAATTCTGTAATTTTGATTTTTCTACTGGTCAAGAAAAATGGAAACACAACAATCAAAGTTTAATTACAAAAGGAGATATTCCAAAAATATATTAAGGCTGAGAATAGAGATAGCAAATATTTTCAGGTAAATTAAAAAAAAAATCAAATAATCCCCAAAGAAACAAATCCCTTTCACATAGAAAATCTGTATTTCAATTGTGTGTTTTCCTATATGTTATACAGAAAATGCAGCATGACAAACGTTTGTATGGTGGCAATAAGCTTAGTGCAATAAGCAATAAGTGTAAAATTTTATTTTATTTTGTTTAAAGTAGCTATACAATCCTGTAAACTTAAGTTGCATTTATATAAAACATCAAATGATTAATGCAGAATTTTTTGTAAAATCTGGTCCTGATACCCTAAATAATCCTGTTATGTCATGTATAAGAGCCTTACTGGGATAAAACCAAAACCACACCTGGCTCCATTAAATAGAAAAATGCATTCTTCCTAAAATATAGTTTTCTAAAAGCAGAATTATTAAAAGAAGTAAATAGGCAGATTGTGAAATGACTATAAGACCACAGAGATGTGCAGATGTATAAATGAAGTACTAAATTTTATGAGCAGAATTTGTGGAGCCATATTGTTGGATTTGAGTCAGAAAGAGCCATTTCAGTGCATTCAAGAGACAGAAAAAGAAACCTCCATCATCCCAAAGGCTAGCAGAACATTTTCTTCAGGGAAAATGTATCCACTTGTCATGTCTCCCATTTTAGTATTTAGTTTAATGCACATCATGTATTTGGCTTCTGTCTGTGGTTTTCTTTCCCAGCATAATGTTTGAAACAGATTTGCCCTGAAGCATTAACTACCCTTGATAGTTTTCTCTCTTACTGTGTGATTACTTGCTTAGCATAATGACATTTCTGCTTTTTTAAATTAGTATGGTGTCACAGGAACTACTGTCGAAAAGTTGACTTTAATGCAATATGATAACATCAGTAATGGAAAGAACATATAGAATGTTAATGTAGCTACATTTCAGGTGTCCTGAGTAACCTTTCAGAACTTCCATGCTTTATTTTGGACAGTAAATTTTGACAAGGCATTTAAAAAATTCAGATCTGTAATATGAATATGGCAAAACACAGCTGAACAAAATTTCCCAAAAGAACAATTTATTTTCTTTAGAATGAATTTTACAAAAATCCCCATTATCTCATTTAAAAATGTTAATTTTATTTATGTTCTCCAAATGCTAACCTGCCTTACTATGATATCAAATTATAATAATCTTCACTCATAAGCTGTATAATAATATACATTATATTTCAGCAACATATTTCCTCCTGTAGTCTTCTTTATGCTTATATTATAAATGATGCATTATGTTATATATTTTAAAAATTGAATTATTTTATATTATCAGAATACATTTTTTCAAGAGACTCCTGAGATTAGGTCACTTCTTTTATTTATTGGGAAATTCTTTAATTTTAGCTCAAACACAAGATGCATTAATGGGAATTTGAGGTGACCTAAATTCAAATTGCTGACCATTTATTATGTGACTTCGTAGCACAATAATATTGAACATTGCTCTGCCACCACTTTGATTTTATTAATGTACTAAAACCATGAAAGAATTCTGGAGCATGGATAATTTCTGAATCAATAACTACAATTGGCAGTGAAGAAGTTTTAGGTTTTTACTGTTCTGGGCAGTGAAAAGTTTAAGCAACATTACAGCAAAAATAAACTGGAGTAATACTTACATTCTTTACTATTGATTCATGTTAAAAATAATGCAGTGAGGAAGCTACTAAAGGACAGAAAGGCAGCCTTTTCTTTAGAAAACACTGAGCAGTTGAATTGTATAATCTCACTAAATATTTTCAGTAAATCTTCATATAAATTCAGGGATTAAGTGAGAAACAAATGAATTTATAAATATTTTTTTATTCTCTTGTCAGTAGCAAGTATTTCCTCAACATGTGCTACACAAATACAGAAGGAGTGCTTCTCATAAACAAGCCATTGAAATTCTGTTCTTTTGCATAATAGAGCTGGATTAGTTCTGTTCTGCTTAGTCTCCAGGCCCAGGGAAATGCAAATGCACATGTGGGTGTCTAGCTCATAAGCTATACTTAACTGTATTTAAGAGGTCATATAAATGTTATGTTAAAATTTCATCAGCTTTCACCATTTAATACTGCATTATTCATATGAATGCTGATATTATCACATTTTTACTAATATCTGAAAGAATCTAAACACATTTATATACTTTAATCACAATATTTCAGTGTTAAACTTGTTAATGTAGTTCAACTTTTTTGAAATGATTACTAACTTTCAAAAACAGGGAATGCTGAATATGATAATTATAATGCTTTGAAAGAAGTTTGGAACAACCTATGATCTCAAAGAAAAATAAAATCCATTCCTAAAATAACTAACCTGAACAAGGTTTTTATACTTGGTAAGGATAATGAGGTTCTCAGTATATATTACTTTATTAATTATGGAAAATTTAATGGTTTGTTTTTAAAGGCTATTAAATCGAAATATAATTAAAAATATAATAGCTGAGAACAAATGTAAATATTTCTAGAAGTATGAGATTAATAACTCTGGCATAAATTAACTATTATATGGAATATATTGGTATATTTTTCACATACAGCTTTGCCACCACACTTCATTTATGCTCTACAATATCACTTCTATTCAGCATGTGTGTCTCAGCCAATTAATGAGTGGTAACTGTGTCACATTTGTGAACAGATTCAAATAGTTATTTCAGGTATTAAGAAAATATTCTCTTTAAATTATTTAAAGTCTTGACCCAGGAATTCTGAGATAATCACAGTGTTCTTGGGGCTTCTGTCTCTCTTTTTGTCAGCAAAAAACTGGAGCTAGTTGAATGCTGTTTGTTATATTTTTCTTGTGCCTGGATGATTTATACAAATGCATTCCTGTATTTTCCTTATCATCCTTTCTGCTAACTAATTTGAATATTTCTGTTTAATTTTTCATTATAAAAATCTTAGTGAAGAAATATGGGTGGTTTAAGGCTTTTATACACCTCATAAAAATCCTTCAATTATTTTTCACAGTATAACATCCAGAAATCTCCAGCACACCCTGCAGCTGGATCTGCATTTCAGTACATCCTGCTCTAGGCAGATTGGACTTGTTGGCCTCATTTCATTTGCAAGGAAAATATGCTTCAATTATCTCCATGAAGAGACCTGCTAGAACATATTTTTTTATTTTACCCCTGTGGAAGGAAATTTGCATATGCAGTGGAGTGGTGAGTTAGCACAGTTCCCTACAACATGGGGCTGACAATGCAGCAAAATACACTTTATGCTAGAAATGAAGGATTCAGTGCAGGGAATCCTTACCTCATAGGCATAGCCTTTTACTCCATAATATATATTGGATAGTTACATGTCACCATCCTGTCATATTTTTCATTGATGAGACATTTTTCATGTCTCATCCTCATGAATTACAACATTACTAATAAATTGAGTGAGTTTGGGTCATGAGGTAAACAGACACAAAATTATAAAACTCACAAAACCTCCAAAAGAGAGAAAAAAGTGTTCCTAAAATTGAATTATCTTATTTTTCAAAGCTTGTAAATATCTAGAATCATTTACTTCTGGTCAATGTTAATGCTCAAATAATAGTTTGGAATTTTCTGAGAGAAAACCAGCTATTAGAGGCTAAATTCTTCAAAATGTCATTGCAGCAATTTAACAGTATAGTTGATTGAATTCCAGTGCCAAGGTAGTTTCCCTGTTTATGTATAACTTTGCAATAGAAGTGTAGCCACTACATATTTTTATATGTAGTATAATATGGGATGTTGAGCTCAGAAACAGATGGAAAATAACCAACAAAACTTAACAAGATTTCTCACACTTCAGTTAATGAGGCAGTCTGTTAACTTCCCATTCAGGCCCACCAAGATATCTGACCAGCACAGTCAGGTGAAGAGGACACAGAGAAGGGGCAGATATATGTCAGGAGGTCAAGCAGGCAAATATTTGTCAGGAGGACTTGTATCCTGGCCAGAAACCCTTCCTGAGCAATTCACAGTCTATATATACCAGTTTAATTCCATAATTTTTTAAAACACAGAAAAAATAAATGGCTATTTTTGGGTTATTTGCCCTTTTTTTTTAAGGAGATTTAGGTGAATAAAGATATTTAATTCCCCAAATTAATATATCTAATAGGTCACACAAGTACATGTAGAATTATCCATCTATTAGTATAATTCAAGTAATTTGCAATCCAGCTGAGACATCGTAGACCTTCAACAATTAACTGTTGGAAAGATTAATCCATGAAGAATTCATAAACACTTTCACCTTATGTGGACACAGTTTAGAGCACATGTGCGGAAGACTCATGGACAGCTGCCTTTTTTAATAATGATTATCAATTGCTGTGGTAGGAGAAGTTAGACCTAGTTAACATAACTGCTACCATAAGGCCATGAAATTTACCATCTGTTTCTTTAAGTAGTCAGTAGGTGGCCTCTAGCTATGAATGGCAGAACGAACCTTGAATATAGGAAATAAACAGCCAAAATATACAAGCCAATCATCAAAAATGGCAGCAGGTCCAGAACCAGTTTTTTTGACTGCCAAAACAGCAACACCAAGTCAGACACCTGTGGTATTCGCAGGCACCACTGCCTTCTGTTCTTTTGTTCTGTACCACTATAAAATCTAACTCCATTTTCTGTATTGCCATATATTGGAGCCCTGAAGGAAGACAGTAGCTTTCGCCTTAGATTCCCTCCTCCTTAATTCGTCTCCTCCAGGACAAACTAACCTCTACCTCTCCATATTTTCTGTGCTGTATTTATTCAGTTCATCCTCTACTTGAACTTAGACAAATACAGAAACAAGTGAGAAATTTAATTGGAGATTCCTGTCTCAGAGGGGAGAACTGGGGATCATCAGGTTTTGTCTAGGTTAGAGTTAGTTTTCTTAGTTGCTAATACAGTGCTGTGGTTTTGGATGTAGTATGAGAATAATGTTGATAATACAATTTTAGTTATTACTGAGCAGTGCTTACCCTAATTTGAGGACTTTTCTGTTTTCCAAGCTCTGGCAGTGAGGAGTTGCACAGGAAGATGGGAAGGAGCACAGCTGGACAGCTGACCTGGGCTGGCCGAAGGGATATTCCATGCTACAGAAAGTCATGCTCAGTATATAAACTGGGGAGAGCTGGTTATGAGACAGGAGACAGAATAAATTTCTACAACCTTTGAAAATATATGTAAAAACTGTCTCATGATATTGCCTGAAAATTCCTATGTGGTTGATTAGCTATGACAAACTCTCCATTCAATAACTTTTTTAACAACAGACCTAACTAATTCATGCTTAAAACACTTGAAATGTAGTCCCACAAAAAATCTTTCTTGCCAAATATGTAATTAAATAAATTTTCAGGCAGTTAATTTAGTGAAGGAACTTATTCTTGGATCCTATTTTTAGTGAATTTTTACTCTAGTATATCTAGCTTGCTCAGTCTAATGCTCTGTTGTTATCCACTTAGTCTATGTAAGAATCATTCAAAAGTTTTCAAAAATTTATAGTCAAAAAGTGTAGGATCTCTACTTGCTTTTTCTACATCTGTTGGGGTCAGGATTGATAGCACTTGAGACAATAGTTTGCATTCAGTCTCAGGTGTTTAGTTTCCTATCAGTGTTACGGTGAGTTCTGCAGCCTTTCATTAGCAAGGCACAAAATGGCTAACTATCTCTTGTTACAAGGTCGTTTAAGACTAAACTATCTAATTAAGAAATGACACCTAGATTATTTTGCCTTTTAACCCAGTAACTGATCATCTGAAGCCCGCAATGCGGACTTTTCTGTCCAATTACAAAATACCATCTAAACCCATGAAGAAGAAGGTGAAGAAGAGCACTCTGCCTCTGCCCTAAAACCTCCATCTTGCTTCATATTTATTTCTATATTCTAAAACCCCAAACTCTAAGTTTTCCACCCTGTGATATTATACACTTCTAACCAACTACACACCCATACTCCCAGTGCTATTAATACATTTTGGAAGTCGTCTCTGCAGCCTCAGGTCAAATGCAGTGTTCTCTTGTGGGTCTGTGACTTTCAGACAGAAAATTTAAAATTCTCAGCATCCAGGGTTCCAACAAAAAAGTTTAACGCTTTTTCAACCTAACCCAACTACTCTGATTTTTGAAGTTAAACTTTGCATCTTAATCCCTTCTACTGACTGTTTACTAATTTATGGGAGAATTTCAAGATGACTTCTTGAAGACTTTTTCTTTTGGAGAGAAAAGAAAGAAAAAGAGTGATCTTGTAGAGCATGGAATTAGGGATTAAGTAACTTTTAATATTTTAATAACCTAACATACAAAAATACATGTTGCCCCATTATTCTGAAAGACAGATAATTACAAATACTTTTGAAAAAGTAGTTTGAAATTATACAAATAAACTGCCTCTAGATGCAAGAATTTCCTCCTTTCCTGCAGTCACTCAAACTGCTAATTTTCGGGGGGCGGGGGGGAGGAATCTGTGTAATCTTATAACTATTCAGTAAAGTTTTCACTGAGGGAAAGATAATGGTATACACTACTGTGAGAAATTGTATCTGATCCAATGAGCCTGAACTTCTGTTGTATAGAAACCTAATTCAGGTGCACAATGTTATGCAGAAATAAGGGAATATGGAGGAAATCGGGTGTTTCATTCCACAGAGCTCTTTCCACTAGGGGGAGATGAAACTGTATGTGACTATCAGACACTGTGATCATATTAAAATGCTCTATTTAATAGTGTACCACTATTTCCTGATCTACTTCAGAATTCACAAAGCATTAGATCTTTAATGTCCAAATACTATCTCCTGATGGTATTTTTGCTAAGGTTTTCACCCTTTAACAAATATTTTACCTTTTACTAGGCAAAAGATAACATACAGAAAATAGTTAATATTTATGCATATACTCAACTTATACATATATCTATATATAGTGGTATTGTGCAACTTCAATGACATATCAAGCAGTAGCACCAAATATGTTTTCTTATTCAAAATTCTCCATGTTCATGATTCATACAAATATAGAGAGATTTTTAAGAAAGTATTAAGTTGTTATTAATCCATAAGTCACTTTTAATAGTTCAGGTTATGCACCATACAGCCACTTCTACACAATCATTTGTGTGAAAGTAAGAAAGAAAGAGTTTTATTGCACAGATTGGTAACTATTTAGAGTATCTATGAACACTGTAAAGTACTGGATTTTTTACTTAGTTTGTTTTCTAAAAGAAAATACTAGCTCTAAATGCTAGACTGTCTTTGTAGGCAGAGAGGAAACATTATTACTTTGTTTCTCACCTACAATTTTCTTTCTCCTGCTGTGGCTACTTTTACAAGGAGGGTCTAATAAGTACACTTGTAAAATATTCTCTCTTTCCCCTCCAGCCCTTTCCTTCTTCTTCCCCTTAGATTTTGTTGCTAGTCATGGTCTGGGATATCCCTTTGGTCAGTTTGGGTTAGCTGTTCCAGCTGTTTCCCCTTCCAACCTCTTGTGGTCCTCCGACCTCCTTGCTGCTGGGGTGAGGTGAGGAGCAGAGAAGGCCTTGACTCTGTGTAAGCACTTAGCAATCTTGAAAATATCTGTTTACAAAACTGTTTCCAGCACAAACTTAAAGTACAGCACCATAAAAGCTGCTATGAAAAAGTTTAACTCTATGGCAGCCAAAACTGGTGAGATCTTTGCCCTTTATTCTATACTGATTCTTTCATACTCAGGTCCCACGCAACCTAAAACATCCCCAGCAGGCACCACCCCCTTCTTGTCCTTTGATATATTTACAGAGATATAATTTTCTTAGTCTGTGGACCTGTGCTACAGAATATCCTATCCAAAATATACCTCAGAACAGAAGAGGGGGTGTATTGCATGGAGCTACTGGGCTCCAAAACCAGCTCAGGTCACCACTGCACTTACATTGTCTGTCCAGGTACAGCACTTTCTCTAGGATAAGAAAAAAAAATTGCAGTTGTGATTTACTTCTTTTAAATCTTTCTTAAACTAAAAGGAAGACAGAATCTATGCTGTGTTTTCTAGGATTGCTTTTATCAGACAGCTACTCATCTACAGATAAGTCTTCAAACCTGTGCATTGAATGGTATAAATTCTCTAATTTTCTCATTATATTCTTTAAAACTGTGAAACTATTTGGCCTCTTTTATCTCTTTTTATTTCCTTCAGTACTCTAAGTTCAACAAATTTTTTAAACTGCAAGTGTTTATGGTTTACAGTTTTCAAGGAAGTATTTTTTGTGAATAGAAAGTGTTTTTTGTGAATAATGACTTTAAGGAAGCAAATAAATTTATTTCTTCACCAAAATGTATGTTACAGGAAATATTGCCAAGTCTTAAAAGCAGTTCTATTCATATAGCTTCTAGCAAAACCAACTGATTTAAGAAAAGAATAATTGTCCAAAGACATTAAAAAATTTCTTGATCATAGTCAGGAATAAATATTTTAACTTTTCTTATTCCTAAAATATATAGATTGTAGGTTGTTGCAAGTATCCACTCATGGGCACTTGAAACAGAATGGCATATAGATTTTAATCAAGCTTCCTGACTTTTGAGAAACACTTAAATCCTTTTTTTCTTTCTGTGTAATCAGTATTCATCTTCAAAATTAAATTCATTATACTCTTTCATTGCTAATCTTGGCAGCAGCATTTAATTCCTGATATTCATTAATTTTTCAATCAATATGTTTTATTCACACAGACATTTAATTATTGGCTATCTGATAGCTTGGACGTGTTTGTGCTTCTGTGTCTGTGAGTACATGCCAGTGTGTATAAAGTGCACATATTAGGATTATGTAATATAAAAGTAACAATGGGAGTAATTAAAAAAAATATCAGCCAGAAGGTCAAGCTTCAGAAATAATTTCCAGAAGTTATTAAAGTATCGTAGGCTTTGAGTACCTCTGGGAAACACTAAAACCTTCCTGCTTTGAAGAAGTTGTTTCACTCTAATCAGAGTGACGGTCACAGCCTACAGACTACCGATTTTCCCCCAGATGTTCAAAACTGCAGATCAATCTATTTATAGGCTTAAAAAAAAATCCAAACCCACAACATGACCATATACACATGTACATTTTCTGAAAACAGAGTACACCCTTGTCTTGAAAATCCACTAAGGAGCTGGAAGTCACCAGTATTTATTACATAGGAGGAGCAAGAATTGAGTAGCAGAAAAAGCAAACTAAATAAAAACCAAGCATATAGCCTTGCCTTTGGAGTTGGATTACTCATGTGTAAATTAAGCACATACATAAATGAGAATTTTCAGGTCTAGGGCCCTAGGCTACCATTTGTGATGTCTGATTTACAACAAAATTTTCTTCATTGTGCCAATTACTTTTTGCTCAACTTACAATAGCTTCAAGATAGATCATTAGCCAAATAGCAATTACCTTGGGCAAAGAACACCTCTTAACAATGCCCAAATTATTTGGCTCATGGAAGCAGTGCTACTTGTGAAATTAAACTGCAGCTAAAAAGGAGAGTTTTAACAAGAGGCTTACAATTTTAAATAATTTCAAATGCATTTTTTTTTTTCAAGAGTAGTATTTAGTTCCAGGCATGTTATAATTTCAGTATTAGCAAAATGAGATTTAGGTTAGTGCTGAATCATTTGTTTTGGAAAAATCTGCTATCCTGTAAACTGAATGTACCAGCTGCTGGCTACCTGCAGTTTTGTTTTCATAAGATCATTAATTATAAAACAAGGCAAGTGCTAAAAATTTGTAATCTAAACTAAAAATGGAATAATGAGTAGAACTTCTGCATATACACCTACCATAGTCATCTAAATTTATGAATTTTTAAACATTCATATTTGGGCATTTATTACATAAAATAATGCTACAAGTCCAAATAACCACAAATTCTACTAAAGAATGAGTAGCAAAATTTAAAGTGTAAGCTTACAAATTAATGCATAATTTGCAAAGGAATAGAATTTTTTTTTGTGGTCCTTATTAAGACCCGGGCAAATTATTTCTGTAGCATTAAAGCTACAGATACTTTACTGTTGAATACAGTGAAGACTAAAATTAAACTTTTCATAAACAGAGCCAGGACTAAAATATTACAACATTATTGTTCCTTTATTTTATCATGCAAGCATACCAAAGAATGCAAAATTGTTTCTAAGGAGCCACTCACCTTAGGGCCCATAGGAATAATGAAAATTCCCTTTGATCTAGAAAAATGGATGCTAAACAAACTCATAAACTTGTCATCTGTTAATTCAAAATTAAGAGGAAAAATCACACTCTAACCTGTACCTCAGTCACTTGGGTTCTTTGGGAGAGACTGTGGAAAATAAATTCCTAAACTTCATTTTTCCTAGTCTATTCTGGAAGCCAGGAATACTTTCCTTCTAAAATTACTATCAGCCTGTCCCTCTGAGTAGTTTTTGACCCTTCTGCCCTGGCAGATTATGGGATGAAATTATGAAGTGGCACCCTCAAGCAGGGAGAAAAAGAATATGCATTCTCCTGAGGACTTGTCTGCCTGCAATATTTTAAGCACAAGGTGGTAACAGAAGCCTCTGCCCACCCCATCCCTCTGGGCCTGAGGAGGGAATGCTTATCTCACAGAGAGGGAAGGACGGAGGTTGAGGATCATGGGAAGAGAGACTTTACTATCTGACAGTGGTACATGGAGACTCAGATTTCATTTATTCATATCTGAGGGAACTTATTAGTCCTATCTGAGGCACTTAGGACTTACCGTAATAACTTTGATTCAACTTACTTTGAATACATTTCTTCAACATTGTGTAATTATCACAAATAATATTTAAAATCTCAGTAGGGTCATAATCTGGGTCATAAAATAGTGTCAGAGTGTAAGAGTAGGGTTTTGTTTTTGTTTTTTTTTTTTTTTTTTCTGTTCTATTGATTTCCAAAAGGTCAAACATTCAAACTGGTTGATTAAAATACCAGTCAATATTTTCTTTTATATCTTATCTTGCTTTTATTAGTTAACACAAAGGAAAACATCTCATGCTGGCTTTTGGTTATTCTGATGGTTCTGATGTCAGCAGAAGTTTGTAAAAAGAAATCTTTATTTTTAATTGAACAAACAAAAAACCATCAAAAGCTGAATGAAAATACAGACATGTTCTGAAGTGGGTTTTATTTTGAGCAGTTAGATTTGGCAAGTTGCAACTGACTGAAAGCATGTCATGACTGTAAATATATATAATCACTATTGAACGATAGATTTATTAAAGAAAGTCTAGAATGATAGTTTTCATATGAATACTTTTTGTCCCAGTCTTTTTAAGAACTGTAACTAACAGAATCTTTTGGCATAAAGCTTATGTTATTCTTAATAAGGTAATTGAAAAGATTAGTGAGGTGAATAGATTAATGGTGTGAATTCTCTTGTCAATAGTAAAATTTGGAAAGCAAAATTTAGATATGGTACTGCAAATATATCTTTGTGTTCAGTTTAGTTCAATTCAGTAAGTATAGAACTCATGGGGAATATCACTGAATTAACCTGTCTTTTCATTTAAAAAATTGGCTATATATGAATAATCATCTTTTAAGCCATGCTGTTTGATTCTTGCTCTGTGCTTTTCACTACTGTCTACCTATAATACCAGAATTAACATATGACAAACAACAAAAAAATTAAAATCAATAAGACACACAGTTACATTGTCAGAAATCTTTATGACCCCAGCTGCACTAACCATCTGCCAATATTATGATCAGGGATAGCTTGCTGCAGCACAAGCATGGGAATTTCAGCATATATTGCCCACAGAAAACCAACAAGAGTGGGGAGTTGCCAGGTCATCCAGAGCAGATGACTGGTGGCATTGAAGATTGAATAACCAGTTATTTCTTCCTGTTTCCCCTTCTAGCCATCATGTTTTTTATCTTATCTACCCTTACCTGCTCCTTTAAAATATGTTTTACATATTTTCACTTTTGTTTTTTAAATCCTATACGTCAAGTGATAGATCACAAAGTTATAAATCTTCCTTTTAGATCCATGCAAGTCTGATGGAGCACTGTACTCTTGCTGTTTTCTTTTGTTCTCTGAGAACTTTTGTGACAAATTCACCTCAGAATGAGTAGGAGGAAAGGATTTGAAGCATCATTCTAAAGGCAAAAATGGTATAGTAATATTTTGTTTCTGCTTGGTGCCATGAAAATAATTTGGGGAATTTCCTCATGTTCTGAAGGTGTTTACCTCTCTCATACATAAAAAAAAAGCCTTCCATTTGTTCTGTCTAGCTCATGCTGTGAGCCCAGATCCATCTATAGTGCCTGCCTGTATTATCTGCCTGGATCCTTCTGGACGTTTGTTTTTTCTGACTTCTCTACCTGAACTGCAAATTCATAAAGCTGTCTTTAGGTTTGTCTCATTTCATAAAGCTTATGTTTTGGGCCATCATCTGACCACTTGTCATGTGCTTGAAGGCTGTCAGGACAAATGTGTGAGATTACATACTGGTAGGGACCCAGTTTCTGGAGCACTGGTGAAGAATATGCCTTGCAGCATGTGACTCTTGACTGCAGGAAGCTTCCATGACTGTGTTGTTTCTTCTTAGCTATTTTTTTGGAAGTAATCGGTCGGTACATACCCAATCCGCTGGAAAACTGCAACCTAGAATGGAAAGGGGGCAGTGACTTAATGCTGTAAGGAAGATGATAAGGTGAGAAAAGATACCTGGCAGGCAATGAATATCAAGCTGGACATATTAACTGTGATAAGATACAGGAATGTAACAGACAAGTCTATTCAACTCTCTATGTCTGGGTCTAGTATACAGGCATGAAGCATACTTAATAGACAGACATGTAGGCAGGCCAAAAAACTTTCTGCTTGCCTTCTCCCTGGAGCAGCTATATAATATGACTTATTCCTGTTGTATTTGCAATTGAGACCATGATAACCAAAAAAATAAAAAGTATATAGGCTGAGCAGGGGGACGTTATGGGTGCGGGGAAACAAATAGCTGACTTACTATGCTAGATGTCTTCTTAACACAGTTAATTTCCTGAATAGTTTTCAGATTTTTTTGTAGACAATTTCTATCTCTTGAAAAAAAAAAAAAATTGATTCCCAGTTGTTTGGGTTACTGTAGATAAGAAATATATGCTGAAATATGCCTGCAGGCTTCTAACACAAGGGCTCATTCAATATGTGTCAACAAACAAAACTTTCAGAGCAATAATTAATTCAGTCAATACAACTATTTCTGGTTTTTAAATCCGTATTTGGTATTCACTTACATTCCTAAGAAGATTTGACATTAATTAACAGCTGTTAGACTATGTACCTCAGACTGGTAAATTCTGCATAATCTGAAGTGTTTACTACATATAAACACAGGTTGTGTGTCAACTATTTCAAGAATTTAATCGCCAGTAGCAACGTAGTACAAAGAGTATGCTGAAATTAGAAATTGTAAGAAGAAACATTCTATCTCAAAAATACGACTTCATGTGGATTGCACTTTGTCTTCAGGTTTCAGGATTTTTTTGTTGCTTAAAAAGGTAAGAATTTTAGGATACACAGCTATATTGCTTTCAGAAGAAGCATGAGAAGAAATTAGCAGTCATGGAGTTGAGACCTTAATGGCTGCACAATAAAGACACCCTTCCCCCCACCAAGAAACAAAAATATTGGTAGATAGTTATTACATTATTTCACAAGATATGTTGGTTTTTATACTGCTTTATCTATATTATAAATTATTTGCAAAATGAGAAGACACTTAAAAACATCTAAATGTACCTTCAGTATATTTGTAATATTTGTAAAGTTTGTGATTCCTTTGTTAGTTCAATGAACACACTGTATGTTTTGGGGTTTTTTTAAGTAACCAAGAAACTTTATAGTTAACAAAATAAATATTACCAGAATTAAAATGTTCATTTAATTTACAATGAAGTTATCAAATTCATTAGCAATTTAGATAACTGTGTATATTGCTAGTGCAAGACTAGCAGCACTAAGACAACTTCAAAATAATGTGCCAGGAATTTTTCTGAACATTATAAACTTTAACAGGTTATCTTCAGCATATCAAGACATGAGTTTTTTGTTTGTTTGTTTGTTTTCTTCCTAGATGGTTTGACTATGAGGCAAAAAGAAAGAAATTTGCATAGTGAATAGCTACATTCAGTCTACTGTGAGGAAAAATCATCTGCTATGTTCAATAATATATGCTTCATACAAATATGTTGGATTGCATAGACATTTGTCTAATGATATGTTTGAGTTCTTACTACTTTTCAAAATATATTTTCAGTTTCATCTATATACTGTTAATGTTATACAAGACTTCTTTTTTTTTTTTTTTGAGACACCACCTTTATTATTTTATTCTCCCCATTCTTTTTATTGGTGTCTGAAATCAGGGCTGTTAATTAAAATTTGTTAAGAAAAAAAAATACAATTCCCTAAGGAATAAAACTAAGTTCTGAAAGAGATACACACAAATATGCTATAGCTTAAGGTTGTTAAGAATTCAACTGACCCTGGTGTACTTCACTAAGATGATGTGTGCCTACTTTTCCTGCTCTGGTATTTTTTACTAAGAAACAAAATTTTAAAAAAAGTCTAAAAGTGCATGATAAGCATATATGTTGACATCATTAGTAAAAGAAATAAAAAGTGAAAAGGGCAACTAATAAATATATAAACCATGCTAAAATGTAAATGGTCTAAGCACAAGCACCTGTTTAAATTTGTGAGGAAATTATAGCTGTGAAAATTACAGTGAAGCACACCATTACTTTTCAAGTTCATCTTTTTAATTAAACAATATCAACACAGAGTCTTGCACATAATGACTATGAACTGAGGCAGGACTAAATACCTTAAATTTCTTGAAAGATTCCCACGAGTATGTGATAAATTCTGTGACTTTTGGGGGGAGTTTTTTTGTCTGTTTGTTTTCTTGTTGCTGAGTCTCATGCTAATTTGTGACAAAATTTAAATTCTTATTCAGTGCTAGTGTTTTCTTTTCCAGGAGCATTTTTTTTCTAGGGAGAAAATTCCCTTTTCTTTATTTAATGAACTTAATTTAAGCATTCATACAAGTAACAAGTCAATATCATACATTATAATATGTGCAAATGTCTAGCAAAAGCTGAAGACAGGAAAAGTTTTACTAATATGTTACATATTTTCTTTAAAAAATACTTGAACATAACATAATATATTTTAAAATAATTCCCTTTGGAATTCACAATTTGAAAGGAATCTTGGAATTCAAATAAAATATTCCCAGTGCTCTGAACGCTTAATGAATATAGAATAAGAATTTATATGTAAATTCCTGGTTTTTTTTAAAAAAAAAGTGAATTTCTCTCTGATATTTTTGAGAAATGGTTTTCATGTTAAATAAACTAAAAAAATCTCAAAAGGCCAAAATTAATATGCTTTTCTTGTTAATATTGAAGAAAATAAGTTGCAATAGATTGGAGTTTATATTCCTGAATGGTTTTGAAAGAACTCTGCCTGATGTTGGAATGTGGTCTGCTAAAGAATGATACAGCAAGGAAATCCCCTTCAACTTCTATGGTTTTTGATCAACACTACTGAAATTTTTCTGACTACCAAAATTTGAGGAAATTTGCTAAAGTAGGTCTGTTATAAACTGTGAACACACAATAAACACTAGTATATTAACACCAGGGATTAGTAAGAATGCAAAGGTTGTATTTTGCAGTTCCTATGAAAAGAAATGCTGCTGATTTCTCATATCAAAAATGGGTATGGAACATTACAGGACTACTATAAGTTTTTATTCTAATCAGTCTAATGGAAATGTCTGTAGATCAGGAAACTTGTTTCATGGCAAAAATATTCAAATCAGTGTGCACTTGATTCTAAGATGTGATATATTATATAAAGAGTAATATGACAACTGTCCTTGGAAATTTGGACATAATGACTTCAGCTCTGTGGAACAAATCCAAAGATTTGTGAGGCTTTTATGATAAATTTTTTGGGTCATTTTGAAATATTTTATGCTATTTTTAAATAACATTAAAAAATTAACAAGGGGAAATTATTTGAATTCTTTCCATTCTCTACTTATACAAGTATACTCTGATAGACACCAATAAGACAATAGTTTCAAATAATCTCTGGGCTTTATTTTGTGCACAGAGACATAGGCATAAAATACTGAAAAAACCACAAATTATTAAATAATTTCATAATAACTTGTGAAAGTTTTGTATTTGAATATTTGTCTCCACAGCGGAATGGTATATTTGAATACCATGACCAAGTCAATGGGGTATAGAAAACTGTCCATCTTAACAGCCAATTGTCCTTTATTGTCTGTAAAGGGAATTTCAATCTGTAATGCATTGAAGAGACTGGCATAGAGAGTCCTGGATCTGCTTGTTTTAGTCTATATCCCCAGATGAAGCCAAAACCACTAGCAGTAGGTCTTTCATGGCAGGCTCTAGACAGATATATATATATATATACACAAAATGTCCCAGCTTTGTTCTTTACTTCCAACAACTGATAAAAAATAATTTAAAAAGTGTCTGTTGCCTTTTTGCTAAAAAATCAATGTAGCTATGGGAAGAATTTCAACCATTAATGAAACAGCAGTTTATATAATTGGACCAAAAAAATCACATCTATAATTATTTTATGACCTTCTTCCCCAAATAT
Source organism: Vidua macroura (assembly GCF_024509145.1). Classification (NCBI taxonomy): domain Eukaryota; kingdom Metazoa; phylum Chordata; class Aves; order Passeriformes; family Viduidae; genus Vidua; species Vidua macroura. The sequence continues at coordinate 47,382,373 of NC_071572.1, read as the reverse complement.
AGAAATTATATAACTATCTGAGGATGATATGGAAATTTCAAGTTATCCAGTTTTTTTCTCCCTTCACAGATTTTGGACTATTGTTAGCCTTAGGTTTCCATGCATGAAAAAAGTGTAACAACTTTTGCACTATGTTAGTGTTGTTTATCTTTCATAGTTCTGGTTTGATTGCTGTCTTAGGGCATTGGTTGATGAAGGATTCTGTGCTACATTTATATATATATATATATAAAAAATATATATATATATATATATATAATACTTTTGTCTGCTTCTGAGGCATTTAACGAGGTTTTCTTAGCCTTTCAGGTTCATTGAGCTTGTGAAAGTTGCAGCAATGTCAGCTTCCAATCTTATGCTTTGGGAAACAGAGGGAATTGGAGAGGTCAGGGGCTGCTGGGCAGCAGTCAGCTGTTAGAGTATAAAAAGTAATAATAGTCATGGCTCACTAAAGAAGGTAACAAGAGAACACAAAACTGAGCTCACAGCAGAGCAAAGAAATGCTGACTTTGTAAAAGTAAACAATATATATAAAATACAGAATATTTCTCAAACTAATATAGAGATTAGGTCAGATCTCAACTTATTTACTACAAACCAACCAAATTAACTACATGAAATTATTCATTTCCTGCACTATTTCAGGATATTAGACTGTAGATAGCTTGTTCTTTGACTCCCTTTCACTATGTTACCTTCACAGTTATTTAAAAAGCTGAATCATATTCTGTCTAACAACTGGCACATTAGTTGAGAGACTTAATTTACTTGGTAATTGTTAACAATTAATATAAGTTTAAAAGTCAGGGGAAAGGTATCAGCAAAATATTTTGGGATGAAACTAAACATGTAATCACAGGAAGAAGGCCTAAAAATGAGGAACAAATATTTTTAAAATATTTTATTTTTTTAGAATGTGTAGTCTTTTTTATCAAATATGAACTAGAATTGACTACTCTCTTATCAACTGTTAGAAATTGTCAGAGCATCAAAATGAGTACAGATCACTTACTATAAACGCCTACAAAAACATTGGGCAAAGTAGTAGCTTCGCCATATAATCTGACACAGCCCTTAGTATGACACCCAGTATTGTTTTTTACTAGCAGAAATAATTATACCCTTATAAAGAACAATGTCAATCAGGAACTTAAAATTATACCTATTTCCTAATTCTTTTCCTTTTTATGTTATTTTTGAAAAAAATCCAAAAAGACCCGTAATATTTTCAATTCTACTTAATTTCAATTCTACTTTTAGAAATCATTGCCTGTGATGCATATGAGGTAAATGGAGCACAGCAAACCATAGAACCATAGTCCAGTGTATGAAGATATGGAAACCCTTGACCTAAGGAATACAACCTGATGAAGCAATCAGAATTCCAGTTTTTATTCCATGGCATTACTTGCTCCCAAAATTCTAGAGAAGTATACAAATTTTGAATGAAAGATTAAAAAAAATTAAATGTTAAATAAATTTAAATATTCAAAATGGGATTAATAATGTAAGAAGCCCATCTCTACATGAGTTACTTATTTCAGTATAAGCATGTGTTAGTAGTTGTAAAAAATTAATTAAATAATTGCAATGCTTCCTATACAGAATTCTATTGCTGACTTGGCATCTTAACAGGATAATTTTGATTTAGTGTGTGATTTGGATAAATTTTACCAGGGTAGCTTTTAGCGTTCAGTGCCTTCAGCTGCTCAGCATCAGCATTCCAGACAAGCTGTTCACGTATGTTCCACAAGTACAAAAGAGGGCATTTTGAGCTGTAAATTGCAATCTAAATAGAGACCCACTGAGTAAATCACTATTCCTCTGTTGTCAGCACCTCTTCTTCCCAAGTTTGGGGGCAGTGTTGCCGTAGCCACTCTGCTGAATGCTTGTGTGACATGGCTTTTGTTGTAATAATGCTGCGCAAGGTGTAAGGCTGTGACTTACTTTGATATGAATCTAGCAGTAAAGATGATCTTCCTGTCCCCTGATTTCCCTTTGTCTCTGTCTGTTGATTGCTGCAATCTTTTCTTTGATAAAGTCTTTTTCTATTTGCCACGGAGTAACAGCTGGCTGTGACAGGCTAGACAAGAAGGGAGACAAATATTGCTACATTTACTACTGGAAGGCCAGGTGAGAAAATTTCATTTTAGGTAAATGAGAATGGCAGGTGTATCATGGTAGTACAGACTCTGGGTGTAAGAGTGGTAATTTTGGAACTAGTGATTTACTTGTTTATGTTGACAGATTGTTTTAAACTTCCAAATTGTAATAAGGGATTTTGTGACCCTTGAAAAAAAGACAATTTACACATGCAGACCTTCCACACAGGTACACTCAAGACATATGTTCTGAGAGATTAATAATTTTGTTTTAAACAATAAGAGACAGTATTTTCTTCTAAAGTAATTTAAAAATTTATTATATCTGTATCTAAATTTATTATTCTAGGTTATCAAAGATTAAATTTGTTTTTAACAAATGTACTAACACACATACTTGCAATTTTTTCCATATGGATATCTATTCTACATGACTTCTTATTTCATATTTATATTCACTCATATCTTTAATTGTTTGTCTTTGCCTTTGAGTTAGTTAACCTAGAAAAAAAAATATTAAACAGAAAACCCTCAAACATAAAATGAATTGCACTGTACACAGCATGCCACCATCTTATGCTGAATGCTTCCTTTTATTGCAATTTATGTCAATGATAAGTGTGAGTGAACACTTGATTAACAACCTAACATTCATCATAATTAATCTTTTGCTCAAAGTGAAGTTAGCTGAAAAATAAAAGCTTTGCCCTTCTGATTATAACAAGGGTGGATTTTGAGGTGGGGGGTGATTTTCTTTGGGGTTTTTTTTGTGGGTTTTGTTTGTTTATTTAGTTGGATGGTTGTTTTAGTTTGTTTGTTTGGGTTTGTTTGTTTGGGTTTTTTTTTGTGATGGTATTTTGTTTAAAACTAATACTAAAGATTGCAAAATAATATCTCAAAATCAGTGGAATTTATGAAAAATTGTCCCTTTTCAAAAAGACACTTATTTACAATATCACAGCTATGTAAGGTTTTTTCTGATCAACATATTGCCTTTTCTTCCATTAACTTCTCCTCAACTACTTTCTGCATTCTCCTTAACATGCTAATATAAAAACTTTTCCCCTGAAGGAATGTGTGTTCTCACTCTGTTCTAACACCTACAGTACCTTGGTTTCAACATTTCACTTTAATATTCAGTTTCTCTGGAGCTTCCTAGTTTCATACTTAAAGCTGGAAAAGTAATAATTTCTTGTCCCCAACAGTCTATAGTTTTTGTGTGGTGGTTTGCTTTTTGGGTTGGTTTTGTTGTTTCAGGCTTTTTTTCAGTGAATAGGCAAATAGGTCTTCCTTGCAGCTATATCATTGCCAAAAATTATTTGCTGTTATATTTATCTCCTTTCTAATTCAGAAATCAATGAGAAATAGTCTATTTAAGTTTTCCTACCTAATGCTGGCCAAATGTATATTGTAGTACTACAATTAAAATCCAAGTCTTTATATCTCTACCACCCTGGAGGAAAATAATCTTCAGTACAATTCTGATAAATGTGCAGATGTGTTTTCTTTACTATAAAGCATCTAGCTCTCTTTGAAGGGATGAGACACACAGAGACTTACTTTTTCTCTTGAGTCCTCATTCTGCCTTTTGTCTGAATTATTTTGAGTTTATCCTGCTTATCTAACAAGTTCAGATATTTAATCAAACTTTGGATGTTTGGTCACAGCTTGTCTGAACCTCTTGGTTTGGAAATCTGACATAAACTGTATGCCACTTGAGATTCTCACTACACTTCTGATTTTGGGCAAGTCAGATATGCTTTGCAACATTGCAGAAAGCATATCAAACACATAGTACAAAAAACCTCAACAGAACTCTTGTAAAGCACAAAGTCATTCCTATCTTCTTTAGGCTTCAGGGAAAAGAATAAGGATTTTCAATCAGAGGAGCCAGAGTAATGATGTCATGAACATGCTTATGGCATGAACAGAGTATAGGATCTTACACACAGCCCTCATTTCCACTGATGTTTTGTTACATTTTGCTGTTATTTCAGAACACCTACTTATTTTCTGTATTATGTATTGCTCTGATGATGTCTGATGTTTCTTTCCACACATACAGATTGGAGTGTGCAAGAAGTTAAGGTAAACCTAGATACCTCACCAAAGAGATTTAGGTTTGAATATATAATGGAACACTGGAACCAGGTATTGTTCCAGTAGATAAGAGCCAGACGGATGACAGTCTTCCAGGTTTGACTTGATTCTCCTTCCTCTAACAGCAGACTAATTAATTCCATGTATTTATTTTGTCACTTCTCAGGAAATACACTTGCACTGATTGCTCCCCTCCCCATCTCCCAGATGGACTTCAAGCTTAGATTTGACAGAGAAACAATCCCAAAATATGAGAAATGAATCCATTTACTTCCTTATCAGATTTAAATACACTTTATTCATTGTTATTTTGTTCAGCGTTCTTCCATAAAACATCTAAAATGTTTGGAAATTTCTTATTTTACTGCTACGGACAGTACAATTAGTAAAGCTCTGGGACATCACATTAATTGAACAACAAAAGAAACATTTAGTCCATTCTTTGTACGCATGCATTGCTTCTTCTGGCAACAAATCTCCATGGAATTAAAAAGGATAGCACAGCAAAGGTGACATCTATAATATTTGAAGTTTAATTCTTAAATTATTTAAGCCATTAAGGTAATTCCACAAGATCAGTCTGAGTACTCCAAACTTTATTTCTGTTTCAAAAATAAATCCACTAGGCCACAGGTACAAAACCAGACAGGATTGCACAGTAGTGCTCTTCTGTGTCATTAAGACAATAACTAGTCATGTTTTTTAAACATCTATCAATAAAAAAAACTATCAGAAAAAAAAAAAGAGCAGAAATGGATAAAAATTGTAAACTATTTTATTAAGCAATCAAACATGGGGAATAAAAACAATAAATGAACAAAAATTTGATTATATTTTTATTTAAAATAATTCTATCTCATCTTTCTTATACAGAAGGGTTAACTTTATATGACAGGATTATTTTATTCCAAAAATCAAAACTAACATGTACATGCTTTATGTGATTTTTGGCCTTGAAAAATATTTTTCACATAATCTTGTAAGTGTTTACTCTTTTTTTTTTTTTATTACTTCTCTTTCTTCTCTTTTTGACACTATAGTTCTGTATAAAAATGTATGAACAACATACATTTTAAACACTTTCATGCCTGTATGACAGTATGAATATTGATTTTGAAACAAAAACATCATAATTAGTAAACACACAATATTTTAGAAAACATATTCATGGTTAAACGAAATGTCACATTTTTCCTTTTTCTGAAATAGTACATTTGAGCTGATTTTAGCACCTAGATAATAGCTTTCTACACAAGATTCTCCTGAATAATATTTTCCTATACTGAGCAGTTTGCTCTCCTTTAGTCCTTTATTCTCCCCTCTTTTCTGTTTTTTTTTTTTTTTTGTTTTTGTTTTTTTGTTTTTTTGTTTTTTTTTTTTTTTTTTCTGCATGCAATATGTTCCTTTCTGTTATCATGATAAACATGTTTGGGTTTTTTTATTTTATTTATATTTAATTTATTCCTTCTTGTCTTATCATCTTTTCTTCTAACATTATGCAATATGGTTTTGACTGCTGCTCTCTCCTAAGCTATTATCTTTCTCCTGTCACCTCAGGTCTTTGTTTCATCATTTCTTTCCTACCCTTTATATTTCCACTTTCATCTTCTCTTTTTCCTTTTTTTAAAGGAGTATTCCACTACTGTGAACTGTTGCCTGCAACTTTCATTTTTTTTCCCTCAAATAAAAGGTGTGCACTTTGTCTCTACATTCATGACAGCCTTCTGTCATTTATCTTCCTCTTCTATTTTCACTTTATTTTTTTTTCTATTTATGAGTGTTCTTATGCTCATAAATAATATTTTTAAATGTATGTTGATACATGTCTTTTGTTTCTGACAAGGACATCTATGGATGTCATTTACCTGACCACTTTCAGATGCAATAATGTAAATACTTACAAACGTTTTTTGGTCAGTCTACAGATAAAAGCTAATGTTAGGAAGGAATTCTATGATAGATAAGTCAGATACAAACATCCATAACTGTTCTTCCTTTTCTCTAGGAGAAAATCTTTGCATTTAGCCTCTTCTGCTTTCAGAAAAGGGTATCAGAGACGATGAGAAATTCCCAACATATGCATACTGCATGAATTAACATTTGGGCGAAGTGGACAGTCCTGCATAAGTCTATTTACAATTGAAACCATATCTGTGAACAATTTTACATGAAATTAAATACTATTATAATGAGAATATCCACTCAGTGTGGTAGATATTTACTCTCCTTATTTACGTCTGCTTTTCATGTCAGATTGCACAGAGTAGTCTTGAGCTACTGACCTTGGAACCTGATTGATGAGGCAATTCCATTTCTCTACACTGCTTGTATTTCCTTCCTTCCTTCCTTCCTTCCTTCCTTCCTTCCTTCCTTCTTCCTTCCTTCCTTCCTTCCTTCCTTCCTTCCTTCCTTCCTTCCTTCCTTCCTCTTCCTTCCTTCCCTTCCTTCCTTCCTTCCTTCCTTCCTTCCTTCCTTCCTTCCTTCCTTCCTTCCTTCCTTCCTTCCTTCCTTCCTTCCTTCCTTCCTTCCTTCCTTCCTTCCTTCCTTCCTTCCTTCCTTCCTTCCTTCCTTCCTTCCTTCCTTCCTTCCTTCCTTCCTTCCTTCCTTCCTTCCTTCCTTCCTTCCTTCCTTCCTTCCTTCCTTCCTTCCTTCCTTCCTTCCTTCCTTCCTTCCTTCCTTCCTTCCTTCCTTCCTTCCTTCCTTCCTTCCTTCCTTTCCTTCCTTCTCTTCCTTCCTTCCTTCCTTCCTTCCTTCCTTCCTTCCTTCCTTCCTTCCTTCCTTCCTTCTCTTCCTTCCTTCCTTCCTTCTCCTTCCTTCCTTCCTTCCTTCCTTCCTTCCTTCCTTCCTTCCTTCCTTCCTTCCTTCCTTCCTTCCTTCCTTCCTTCCTTCCTTCCTTCCTTCCTTCCTTCCTTCCTTCCTTCCTTCCTTCCTTCCTTCCTTCCTTCCTTCCTTCCTTCCTTCCTTCCTTCCTTCCTTCCTTCCTTCCTTCCTTCCTTCCTTCCTTCCTTCCTTCCTTCCTTCCTTCCTTCCTTCCTTCCTTCCTTCCTTCCTTCCTTCCTTCCTTCCTTCCTTCCTTCCTTCCTTCCTTCCTTTCCTTCCTTCCTTCCTTCCTTCCTTCCTTCCTTCCTTCCTTCCTTCCTTCCTCTCCTTCCTTCCTTCCTTCCTTCCTTCCTTCCTTCCTTCCTTCCTTCCTTCCTTCCTTCCTTCCTTCCTTCCTTCCTTCCTCCCCTCCCTCCCTCCCTCCCTCCCTCCCTCCCTCCCTGAGTACTAGTTCTCTCTCAAAAGAAGAGATCTCTCTTTTGATGCATAGTCAAAAAAACATATCTAATGGCTTATACCTACACTCTCAGAAAATTCTGTGTGCTCCTCAGTAGGAAGAAACACTGTTTTCTATTTGCTTAAGATGATTAGAAGTGTATGTGTTTATACTTGTGCATGTAAGTATTATGGGTACATATTTAAGCATGATTAATAGCAGGCAATCTGAGCTTCTTAACTGAGGTGTCTAGCTTATAAAGCAGAGGGGCTGATTTATCCTGGACTACTGAGCATCAAGACATAGGTAAATAAATGTCTACACAATCATTTGATTATAGTAAGATTCTAGGATTCCTCATTAACTAGTGTCTGTCCCTGAGTGGATTGCAGTAAGTCATCACTTGAATACTCCTGATCAATTTTGATAAAAAAAAAAAAAGAAATAATTTTAGTTTTGTCATGGTCGTTAACTTCTTTCTTAAATGTTATAAAACCCACAGACATGACAAATTAAGCTGATGTAAAAATAAGAAAGTATTGACTTAAATCAGGAAGTAGAGTGCTCACTAGCTTGTGAGCACCGCATGTTCACAATCCCTGTTGGTTTGTCATACCACATCCAACCTACAGCAAACAGGTAAAGAGATTAGAAGCCTTGTTTTACAGTGTTTTAATATATCCAGAGTTGAAATGAGTGTCAGTGCTTGTAATGAAATGTAGAAGACCATTAGAAGTATTTTGACTTAATACTGGCCAAAAGTTTTTTTTATATTTTTTAATAATTTATAATGATAAAGTTGCTAGAATTTGGATTAGTACTGGAACACAGAGTAACTACAACCTTCCAATCACATCCAGAAAAAAAAATCCCCAAAATTAGGAGCTGTCAAAATTCTAAGGTCACATAAAGATTTAAACTCTTCTTGTCCCTGTCTCCTTTTGGAAACAGAATGGTTGGAGTCAATTAGTAATGCAAAGCACATTTTGCTTAGCATCAACAAAACTTTTGCTTTGCAATTGGCAAATCAGTTGTTAAATAAAACTGACAAGCACTGTTCATACTGGATGATACCTTTTGACAGTTTTTATTTAACTTTTCTTGCCATTTATGTGAAAGTTTAGGGAACAGTTACTGGAAAAGCTGCCAGTCTGTTCCTTGTCACAAGAAACCAGCATTAACTTTTCTGAAAGGGAGAAATTCAGGTAGCACTGAAGACTAAAATTAATGGCTGCACAGTTTATGCAGGGAATATACAAGAAAGACAAAACTGTGTTATTTGTTGTGATAAATAATTTCTTTAGGAAACCATTTTAAAAAATGTATTATCTTGTCACACTGAGGTGCTGCAAATTTTTACAGAACAAAAAGGAGCTAATAGCTGCCTTTGACAAGAATATAATAATTCCTCATTCTGAATTATTTTTAAAGGATTTTTTTTTAATGGAAAATTTTAAAAAACACCTTTAACAAATTTGCAGATGCTAAGAATTTTCTTTTCTTGAAAGAGTCTAAATTTTTTCCTCCACCAACCTGTGCTGAACCTCTTTATTAATATAATTCAACTATGTTTCTAAAGTATAGCATGAAGGAAGATTTGAATACAGAAACTAGGGTATAAAAGCAGTTTCACTGGAAAGAAAGGTGATATATTGTCATAGTATAACTTATGATTATAATAGTTCAAAGAACCACTGAGATTCCATTATAAATTTCTTAAATAATTTCTAATGAGTCCATAATATTATTGCTCATTTACAACAGAAGCCCCACACAAACAAGTTTTAACGATTCTTACCTCTGAACAAGCCTAAGTGGTAAAGCCAGGCTCATCATCAATTTCCATACACTAGTCAGATTATGTCATGGCTTAATTTTCAAAACTATTTATATACATTTTTACACATATGCAAGAAATAAATATATATTCTATGAAAAATAGTTGCATTGTAATGACAAACTTTCTTTACTCTAACAAAGCTTAGCACCATTCTATGATGCACAGTACAAAACAGTACCCATGTGAAGACAAATTTTCTGGAAAAACCATGATCCTGGTGAAAGCCTGTAATGACTTTTTGTTTTCTTTGTTTAACAAAGTGCATAATTATTTTCTATTCTTTTCTTCAAAAGAAAAAGAGCAAGTGATATTTTCCATCCCACTCAATTATTAACAAAATAACATTTTAACTTTATCACACAGTATAAAATTCTTTAAAATTCATAAACTCTGTATTAAGTGACATTTCCAAATATCAAGTCTGGATCTTTTTCTATATGAATAGGGGTTGGAATCTTTAAAAAACGTATTATATATATGGTAATGATATAAAAGAAATAGGTTTTGATGAATAGAATAATATCAAAACACACGCTAATTTGGGTAGAAGAATAAGAAGGAAACAGTGCCAAGGAATTTTTTTTTTTTTTTCCGAAATTATATAAAGTAGAAGAAATGGCAGAGAAAGCTGACATATTCTTACCTACCAGATTGGCAGGTGGGCTGCTTTAGAACATTTTTACGACTCACCAGTGTGCAAGTACTACTGCCAAAAGCAGATGGATGAAAATGCCAAGCATATGTGAAGAAGGTCAACAACAAAGATACCAAGAGAAAGGAAATACAACACTCCTTTAAACATTTTTATGGCATCCTGTGTTACAGGTACCAAAAGCTGGCCTCTTAAGACGGCCAGGAAGAAAATCTTAGGAGCAAGAAGATGCTTTTGACATGAAGTTAATTAATTGGCTAGTCAACTATAAGTTATGATTACCAATACCAGTAGGTGGATGTGCTCCTTAGCATGTAGTGTAACCCATTGTGCATATAAAAAGTTTGTCCAGAGAGCCCTAAACTTCTTGTTCAGCTCCAGTACCTGGGTTTCTATGGTATGAGCCAATATGTGGAGCTGCTATGTGGGGCACACATGCACTTGGGTTTTGGCTGATTCTGGTAACAACATACAGCTCCTCTACCTATGCCAGGGACACCAGGAGTGTTTCCAAGTGTATTGGTTTAGACATATCTCTGAGGCCAGTGTTGCTAAGCTCTTAATTTTTTATTCCTTGGCATGGGATTGAGAAATTCTTCAATGTGGTACAAAGTTGCTTTATGACCAAAAAGCATTTCCTTTCAGTAGGTGCTTGTAGTTTATTGAGTAGTTCAGCTAAAATAAGACCAGGGGAAGTCTGCCACTGTACTGGGTGATGGGTTGTTTACATTACAAGGCTGCATTAATTACTATATTTGCCATTGAGGAGACAAATTCTGCCATCAGTAGGCTGGAGTTTCTCTGTAACACGAAAAAATAAGGCTTGGCAGAGATTGTGCTACACTGCCTTAACCCACAAGATTATCAGAATTGCTAAATTTAAACTAGGAGGAGAGGGAAATCTCAAAGGTTTTTCCTTGTATCAGCTTTCTCATTGATTGTGGTAAAACTTCAACATCACAGTTAAGAGTAAAATGGAGGAGGTTCAATAAGACATCTTTGTACTGTTCTCAACTCAGTGTGTCAATATGCAGAAGCATTTGTTGGCTGCAAAACCAACATATTTTTCCAGAATAGATTTAAGGTATCTATCATGTGTCTTCACTTGTGCAAGAATTTTTTGTAAAACAAGAATGTTGTAAAAGATTGAGGAAGGGCATTGCTTAAGGATGAAGTTGCTGTGTACTTCAGGACTTGCTAGGAGAGACAATCACAGAGACCATTATCTTCTTTATGTTTTTCATTATAAATGGAATAAATGTCAGAATGATGCATTCTAATCCAAAGCATCCTGCACTCACAAGATTTTACACTGATGCTGCAATTTTCTATATGATTTTGGGGCAGAAGAAGGTGATGAATGTTCCCTTATAATTTTTAGTTTGATAATATAGTTTTATTATTCATTACAGTGTTTCATAATAAATTTATGCAGTACCCCAAAGGAGACATTGTCATTTCATGAAAAGTAGTAGCTCTTACCGAGTCTTCCTAAGACACTTTACAAAATGAAATTCCTTGAGGCAACAATTTATAAAAGTGGTTTCTATTGCTAAAAATACTAAAAAGAAAAATATAATCAGTAACATGATGAAGTAAATGTCTTTCCTTAGTCCAGAACAGTCCTCCCTATAAAGTATGTGTTGTCAATAATAATTTACTCTTAATAAAAGCATTCCTATAAAACCATTCTTTTGAAACTTTATGGTTTCAAATTCCAAACTCGTTCATTTTCATATCTAGATACAGAGGTTTTGGTGTGAGGTCACTAAACCAGCATGCTCATGGCTCTAATACTGATCATTCAGTGGATAACAATATTTATTTGAAGTGAGTAAGAGAGTTTATTTCAGGAAATACACCTACCTCTTTTTTCTTCTTTTTTTTTTTTTTTTTTTTTTTTCATTTCTCAATTTTTCTTTAAATGCCAATATAAATATTTAATTCATGCTTGTGTGTTTATTTTTTAATAGCATGGCGATGTTGCTTTTGACTGCCTATTTATATTTTCTTTCTTTCACTTCCTTCTGTTTCCCACAAGATGCCTAGGATTAATTCTCAGAAAGGTGGTAACACCGTAAGTAAATTTGTGTGTGTTTTGGGATGAAGGATATCTGACATAGAAAATTATACCAAAAGGTGGATTAAAAACTGACCTTTGATGCCTTTTATCTGCTATTTGCTGGTGTTTCTGTAAGGCTCTGAATGAGCAGTGCATGTCAAAAGGAGTTCATGCTCACTGAGATGGGCCGCCACTCCTTTGACATTCTCTCAGAGAGATTTCAAAAACACTTAGAATATATAAAGAGGTGAGAAAGCCTAATAATAGGGTAATGATGAAACTAGGTCTCAAAACTCTGTGTTAAGACTGAAATTAATAGCTGAGCCTTTTTGATAGACAGATATTTGAACTCATTAAGATTTAAGGTATAAGGTTTAAGTTATAAGGGTTATCTTTAGAACTGAAAAAACTAATAGCACACCAAAGATAAAGACTTTAAGACAATCCTACAATAGCAAAAATTCCCATAAAAGGATATGTTTATTTTATATATATAAAACAAAAAGTTGTCAGAATCTTTGGAGATAAAGAAAAGGAATAATAGAGGCTCTAGGCTGAGGATCAGATAAAGAAATATTCAGGAATATTAAAGAGAAGGAAAATACTGATGAAGAATATTACTCTGTAAGAAAACATGCTTAGGTATGTATCTACAAATTCTGTAAGACTATGATTCTGATTAACCAAGAACTTGTAAATCTTTCTACAGAGCAAATTATTTATTAGACAGTGTGTTTCCAGAAGCGTAACACTGTGTTACACTGTGTTAACAAAGTAATACAAACTCTTTACCCAGTCTTGCTCACACCTGTCAAATGAACAACATCAATTTGTTAATGCTTTCAAAAAAAGCAGTGTTTCAAGCTAAATTTAGAATCTAAAACTATAACTTCTTTAAAAAAATGTGGTTCAGCTTGAGTTTGTTGCATCTGATAGATCTCTAGTTTTCTTTATTTAAATCAATAATGTCATGAGGGACCTCCTTTTGGACAAATGTAAAAATGTGCTGATCCTGGTGTGGCTGAATATTGTGACATACACATCATGTTTACCCATTCAGAAGTAAACATTTTTGTAATTATTTTGACTGAATGGATTCAGTGTGGTAGACTTCTGCTCCTGCCCCAGAAAGTGAAAAGGTGTCCACCTATTTATTTTTTTCAACTATGCAGATGCTGCCATGAAAAATTTATTCTCAGAGACTGTCTACTTCTATTTCTCATCATTAAGTACCAATGAACTTAAAACACGTCAATTTCCAAGTGTAAAGCTTAATTCAGCATACAGAAAATGATAAAATATCCAATCAGGCCTCTAGCATTGGATACTTCAAAGAAAGAATATTAAAGCATCTGAAGAGGGAGAAAGAGACATTTGGAATCTCTCCAAAACTCAAATGGTTTATTTATGGTCAGATTTCAGGGGCTGGAGCTACTTCCTGGATTTAGTACTTAAGCCATATAAGATACTCATAACTTCTCTCTATTTATCCCCACTCCAGGACATACGGAAAGGAAGAATGGCACGTTGCTCTCTTACACTCTAGACAAGTATTTAATCCATTAAAAATAAAACTAAACTCAATTTGCAGCGGGAAGAAGGGCCCTCTTCTTTTGCTTGATTTAGAACTAGTAGTTGTTTTTCAGGGCACTGCATCTCAAGTGGAGCATCTCCAAGTAAATAACATGTGCAGACTTGAAGGAAAATTTCTCCATAGTTTGCTAGTCTCTATCTTTGAATGGACCCTCAACAAGAATGCTGGCTGTTGGCAGCTGTTGCTAATGATCCTGTTCCTCCTGGTTGCCATTTTGAAGTCTAAGTCCCCATGTGCTTTGTAACAGAAGTGTAAGTTCTAATATTGGATTCTGGATTCTAGCTGGAGGGGGGGAAACCCCCCTGGATTCTAGCCAGGGGAAAACAATACTGCAGAATTCATCATTACTTGCATATTTATACATAGATTAACATCTATATTATTCTAACATCATCTAGGGAATTAAATTTGTACAGAGTTGAAAATTTCACCCAATTTTTGCATTCAGTAAAGTGATGCTTGTGATTGATGTTTAAAGCTTGTGATTGTTCTGAACTACAGTTCAGTGGTCCTGTCCCACCAGGACATATATATATATGTGTGTGTTTGTGTATACACATATATATATTATACATAATATTTTATTGTCTAGTTTAACAATATATATAATAAAATGGTGAACTGCTATTCCTACTTTGGAAATTTTTTCCCCATTATGAAATGCATGATTTACTAAAAATAGGTGGGTGCAGGTCAGCACTTGTGTTGCTTTTTTAAAAGTAACTTATATAGAATCTCAGGTTTGACTTGGACAAAAAAATAGCGGTAAAAAATGTAAATGTTGAGACTCACAGAACCGTTAAAATTACCTTCCCAAATAGATTTGCTTTTAGACTAAACATTCTGATAGTGTTTGGTGTCAGAAGAGGGAGCTCTTGAACTATGGCACGTTTCTAATAGGTTCTAAAGAGTATACCTTTATTCCTAAAGAGAACACCTTTATTCCTTGCATTATTAAAATTGAATTCCCCAATGTTTAAAATGTTTTCAAGTAGCCCACTTAGTCAGAATGGTATATCCAAGATGTACAAGTGCCTTTTAAATACATATAACTGTGTGAAAAAAGGGGCAAGAATGGCAAAAGCTGAAACCAAAAATTAAAGCAGAAATAGTTAGCATCTCCCATTAAATAAAAATCACATAGATGCACACAACCTGCATATAATGAGATGCATATGCATTTCATAAAGCAAGTATTCACATATTTTATTAAAAGTTTCTGTATGACATTTATAAGGAAGGTTATTGTTTGTACATAATAATAATTAAAACACTAAAGCTTGTCAGAGAGTCTCTGTGTTATCTTCATCAATCAGTCAATAAATAAATCTGGGTCACCTTTTTATATTGAGGCAAAAGTTGTCAATATAAATATATTCATAACACAAATTGAATGATATTCTAGTGTCATTTCTCAGGAAGATTTTTCAAAGCCAATGTGTAGGAGTTAAGATAATGCTCCTGACATATGTAGGTCATACAAGATGGGATTCAGTTTACCTGTCCCAGCCACCTGGGAGTTAGGCAGTGCAAAGAGATCACACCTATTAATGAAGGAATGAGTTACCCATCTTGACACAGGTATTCAAAAAAAGAAAGAAACCTTTTTTGTGAAGTTAATGTTTCATTCCTTAGACATCTATCTCTAAATACTTCAGTCCTTAACTGGTAAATTAGGCTGACAATGACTTCTTGACACTGACTAGACTGGAACTCACCCCTATGCTGCTCAGGCCATCCACACAGGGCTGTAGTACATGATAAGACCTGTGAGAGACCCATGTTCTTCTGGCAGGTCGAGACAGGTCTCATGTCTAAGTCATATCAAATGGCATCAGAGGTCCCTGTTACTGAATTGTAAACCTGAATTTGTCTATCTGAACCAGGAATAAAGTGTCAATATAAAGAAATAGTGAGCTTTAAAGGAGGTGGTGAAACATATAATGTACAAGATACCCAAAGCTTAACTGAGAAGGATTCTAGGTCATCTGATCTACTTCTGAAGTTTACTCTTGCTTTGAGTAAGGAATGGTAGAATAGGACCTCCAGAGGTGCCTTCCAATCTAAATTATTTTACATTTTTATGATCTTATAAAGACCTTGAGGGTTTATTCTGAACCTGTCAGGATACTCGTAGTGTATCTAAATGTCTGCATGTCTTCTCTGATTTTTGTTAATAGAAACAGGGGAAATCAGGGCTGGAAGAATATCTGCCCTTTATTTCTAAGCATTCTCGTCTGACAACATGCCAGATGGATATGTTTACTCATTTGTAAGTGTGTGAGCATGGCAGGGATGGAGAGGGCTTACCATAACAACTGATTTCCCAGGTAGTTCAAGTCACTGTGTACTTCTGTGAGGATCTATTTCTATTATAGCTCTTCTTGTGCCAGCGTCAGACTCAGGACCAGGCCCACTAACCTCCTTTCAAAGATGTCAGTAAATGTTTAATTTGTTACCAGATGTGAAGCAGACAAGTCTTTTCTTGGGAAAAAATGATTATGAGGACAATTCCCTAAAGGAAGAAAAATACCATAAGTTTATATAATGAAGCATTCTTTTAAGTTCAACAAGAAATATTCTTGAGCACCTGACGAAAAAAAGAAGTCAGGTAGATCCAGAATGTAAGGCCAGTCTCCTGAACTACTATGTCCTTTGTGTTACATATTATGGTTTGAAATGTAGCAATATATATATTATTCTAATAATGGGTGATAAATAAACAAATTCCTTCAGTAGGAAATCCTTTAATGTCATTAAATAATATATTTAAAGAAATAACCTATATATTTATAAAATATTAATAGAATTAGGTTGAAAATATACCTTCTGTTATCAGCAAAACTTCCTCAATGAGGTTGCAATCTTGTAGCAAGCTATCTTGTACTGGCTTGTAAAAAAAAAGGAAATTTCTCATAAAAAAGGAGCATGTCTACCTAATCAGTTTTCTACTAGACTTCATGAAAATGAAAAAAAATCTGAAAGCTTTTATTCCTGGAGCTACCAAACTTTGCAGCTGGTGTCCCTCAGCCATTCATATGTGCTAAAAGGATGTGTATGTCATTCATTATGATATGACATCATTGGATTAATTAAAGGCACTGCTTACTAGCAAAATGTATTTTTGGAAATTAATGCAATCTGGAAAAAGGAAAGAGCCAAGCTGATAAATTTGATTAGAGATATCTCCAGTGACAATGAAGCACAGTGTGAGAACCACTATACTGAACTGCATTAACATTTTTTCTGACCATTTGTTTACACTAATGCTATTTCATCTCACAGTTTTTTGATGTTAGAAGGATGAATTACTTCTTCATTTATTAAACAAAAATCCTCTTATTTACAAAAGTCTACCTGTCCCTTGAAAACTTTACAAATGCCTTTTATATTTAACTTTTAACTTTTGTGTCAAGTCAAATTGCCATCATTTTATTCTTCAGTAGCTACATTCTGAATATAAATATTTTTAAAATTTAAAAAAACCCATCATCAAATCAAAATAATTCCTATTATACATTTCTAGTAGCTAGGAGAAACTATTCTGAAAAGTTCTATGTGCGTCACCCCCTCAACTATTTTTTTTATTCTCTTAATATAAATAATCTTTACCCGTTCATTTTTATAAATACTCCTCTAAAACATATTAGTTTTCTTTCTCTCTCTTCCTCTTGTAAAAAATCCTCATTATGTGCTGCAGATGTGGAATCTAACAGAATAACTAGAAAAATGCTTTGTTAAAGTGAATTCCTATATGGCACTATCTTTTTTTGCTTTTGTTTGTACTAAGGCATGGTGACACTGGTAAGTCACCATGAACAATCGTGAAGGAAGTGAAGCACTTCAAAAAATACTTCTGCTTTTCTTAATTAACCTCTACTGCTGCACAGTAAAGGTGATTGATAAAACTCACCAAACTAGATAAAGCAAGCTCTGTAAAATTGTGAGGTGGACATCTGGCAAACCACAAATACATATTAAAGATAAGTTTTAAGGCAATTAAAGCTTCACATTTATTTTTTATTGGTTTAGTAAGCTGAATCAATTAAGAAGCTTATTCATATTTTCATTTTGATTTGGAAGATTTAATGGAACCAACAATCCACATAATAGAATTTAGAATAAGTGTCAACTAGAAATCAAAATTACTATCTGGAGCAATTGAAACAAATGCAATGCTTATTCAGATCCTGTGTTTGTCTGTGTGTTGTGCCTTATATGTCCTAGTAGAATTCATGGTTTTATAGAAATCTTTTTCTTAAAGGTTTCACCAGGCTAAAGATTTTCCTTAATATCATTATTTCTAGAGAAGGATTTATCCATAGAAGACAATGATAAATTCTTCTTAGGCAAAATTGAATGTTCAAATTCATTTTCTATTTTGAAAATTATAGTAAAGTTTAAAATTATACAATATACTAAAATAAATAAAATTATACAATATACTAAAAAAATCTACAGAATGCTTGCCATAAGACTTCTATACATCAATCACAGAATATTTTCTTACAATAATAATTAGCAAATATAGCACAAACTTTTAAATTATTTTGATCTACCAGAGTATTCATATCTAAATGGGGAGAAAAGAACCATATACAGAAATTATATGTAAATAAAAGAAAGAATATAAAATAAACCCTGCTTTACACAATATAGTTGAAAAGAAAAAGCTATTAGTGTTTCAACATTTTGACATGTAAGCCCTTCATAATCAAGAGAGCACTATAATAAATTCCATTAATATTAATTTCCAAGGAGAAATAGTTTAATCACTCATATTCAGATAAGGTTGTATTCTCAGAAAGTTCCTTATTTCCTTCTACTCATCAGGGAAGTTTCCTTTTTTTGTGTGAAATTGAAATAACAAAGAGCCATTAGACTAATCATATTCACAGAAGAAGAGCTCTTGGCATGTTTAGTTAATCACAATTTCATAGCAAGTGTAATAAAAAATATAGATGGAAAGATCAAAGGGAAAAATATCTTTATTTTTGACTAAGTCATTGAACTTGTTTCAAGAATCCTGTTCATTTTCTGTGGGTGGGAAACTCCTGGCAGATTTGCCCTATCCCTTATCAATTGAGGAATTTCTCCATGACATCCATGATGTTTTAACAGTTGGACTATACATTTGTACAGCAGATGTCTGAAAGAAAAATGTGATTTCCTACCAGAATCTGAGCATTTTTATACATAGCAGTGGTTACTGGAGAATTTTTCTCCCAGAAAATGTAAGATTTAGCATGGTCATCACTGATCTTAAAGAGCTACCTCTGACTTTGCTTATTGAAAACTTTGTGTTACAAATGTAATTATATTTTAAGATAGGGGAAAAGAAAATGCATAAAAATTAAGTGTAATAGTTACTGCATACAGCAATCTAGTGCATCCCAAAACACCTCAATCTTATTATCCGATCACTTGTTTTTATTAGGTATACAATCCTTCTCATATAGCAAGGTTAGGATGGTATAATGGCACAGTGCCCTTGAATGAAAAAGTTGTGTATACCAGTTCAACTCAAAGGAAACTGCTTGATATCTCTGCTCTTTTATTTTTCCTTTACAATGAGATCAATGATACTAAAACAAATTCATATTTATATGGCACTTCTTTCAAATCAGACAGTCATAGGCTTGTAAAAAAGTAGAGGTTTAAATAATTTGTTCTTTTTTCAGTAATGTATACATTCATTAGTTCAAGTAGGTTTCACTACATTAGAAATTCACAAAAAAATATACGTTCAAGGCATATTTCATAACTGTCTTTATATGCTACTGAGCAGAGATTTGCATATGAAACAATTGAAATTTAATAAAGAGCACCAATTGCTTTAATTAAATAATTGTTTTCAGCACTCTTCTTAATAATATTGTGTCCATTTTTCTGTATAGTATTTTTCTGTATCATATTCTTCCTTTGTCACATACATTAAGCAAGATTAAGTCCTGTCTGGGAAATGGTGCAAGCACTGTACACAAAATCTGGACTACAACAGGAAATTATATCAATTCATTTTAGTCAGATAAACTGACCTCTTCACCAAAACCAATGCCTTTCTTGGAATATTGTGGGAAATTCCAATTGCATAATTATAATTTCTTCATGTAATATGCAACTTAGTACTAAATATTTAAGACATTTCAATATTTTAACTGTAATAATATGTACTTATACATTTAATCATTAAGTAGTCTGAAATGTTTCAAGTAACTCTACAAAATAATCAGTGCAATTCCACACTTTAACTCCTCCCCTGCTCCCAAATACAAGCTCATTTTTATCTCATTTTGCCTGCCTGCCTTTCATCCTCAAGAGAGGCATAATTTTTTATGCTATAGTTCACCACAATTATTGCTTTAGGGGAATGGAAGCATTTAGAAAAAGAAATTATTGTCACAAGTGAAAGAAAAATCAAGCTTCTGGATCCCAATTTTATTTAGGTGCCAGCTAGACCTATAACTGCTCAGTTTTTATGATGTTTGTTAGGTACATTCAGAAACAGGGATTCAGTCTTTTGAGGAATGTTTTTGATAGAGATTTAGGCACAGAATAAGTATTAGGCTTGATTATTTACAATAAATATGTACTTTTAAATACAGTTCTCTGGCCATACATTTTCTTAACTCATGACTGATATTTCAATATTGTATTTGCATTTTTATTTAAAGTATAGCATTATACTTGTTAAAATAATTTGATACCGAATTGTACTAAATATAGACTAAGGCCACAGAAGTAAGTAAAAACTAGGCAAAAGACAGGGCAATAGAATCTAATGTATGCAAGTAGCTAAACTTCAAATGTGGTGGACAGCAGCAAAGAACCTTCTTGGTAGCATACATTCATACGTCACCTAGGAGAGAGCAAGCTAAAGCAATAACTCTTTATGACAACATCAAAAATTTAAAATCCCCTGCCAAGTGGTAGGAAGGTCTATTTGCTAGGGTTATGTTGTTCTGGTTTTCTACTCAGGACATAAGTTGGGGTGCAGGTGATATGTTCTAGCACTTGTTACAGGTATGTCTCACTGTTGGCTTGAATTGGCTCATTTGGAGCTGCAACAAAAACAACAACAACTGCCACAAAATAAATACCACAAACCAAATTAAAGAACCCAAAAACTCCATAACATAGGTCTAAAGAGAATTCCTCATTTCATAGCTGGAAAAGGGTTTTTTTAATATTTTTGGTCCAATAAAACTTGGATTTGTGGTAGCTAGTTACCTTAAAGCAGTTTGAAAAAGATGGAAAATCTTTGGAGTAGCAATTAAGTGGTTCCCCTGACAAGGGCTACCAAGAAAATGGTAATCATAACAAAATGTTTCAAGTAAAAAGATACAATTTAAGTTTTGTTGAACAAAAAGGAAAAGAAAAATTTGTTTATAATGTCAATGAGTAGATATTTACTGAGTCAGCCAATTAATTAACTATGTTTACCAAGAAATTGTTTATGCAGCTGAAGAAATGGCCAGCTGTAATTGGTCCCCTACCTCAGGGGAGCCAGGGACAACTCTTGTTAGGCTGGAATGACACAAATCTGGATCCTGACCAGCTGGAGCAGACTTTCTGCTTCCAATATGCCCATATTTCCCTGCTGAGAAACCTTCTGCCAGAACAAGCCCCTGTCAAAGTTTTCAGTGTGTCTTGTCCATCACTATCATGAATCAACATTTTACTCTGTAACAGGTTTGTAGGGAAAATTTATTATTTGTCTGCTTTCACCTTTAATAAAGAAATATATCAGAATCATTTTAAACCAAATTGGATTAAAATTGTTTGTTTAGGGAGCTTCAAAACAAAACTCTCTGTGTCTTATAATACTTTCTCTGTTCCATGTTTTAAATATATACCTTTAAGAGAAACATCAAGCCACTTTCTCAAATGGACAAACTGTGCACTTTTTACACATAAAATCTGTTTATTTCAATAGAAAATTGGTATTAGAATATCAAGAGAGAAAAATCATGTAGTAGCCAGTAATAACACATATTGAATGTTGTTTTTCACCAAAATATCCAAATTGCAGTTATTTTAAGATAAGCATTTTTCAAATTACCATTTCCTATTTAGAAATGTATTTGCTCTAAGTTACTCCTATTTCCAGGTGTTCCCATATCTGTGGCTAGATTAATGTAATTAATTTATCGTCAGTTTTTCTTCTCATGAATTAAAAAATGAAAGTTGTAACATAATCTCTTACTTTCTTTCACTTTATAGAGAAAACCATGTAAAAACTAAAACTTTCCATATGTAAAGCTAATGAGCATTCAGACATCCTTTATTAAGCATCAGAAAGTGTTAATTAAATTTTGTGATTTTTTTGGTCAGAACTTAATTTTTCTTTCCAAATTAAAAGTAATATTATTATTATTATTATTACTTCTTTCCTTTAAAATTCCTTATGATGTGATTGATTTGTAGTTCCCAGTGCTGTAGGTGATGGTATTTTGACTTCATCAGACAGTTTTCCTATCTTCATTCATTTATTCTTTCCATCAGTTTCTACCTATTCCTTTAAACACCAAGGATTTTGGTTGATTTCATGGGTTATTTCACCTCAGAATGTCTCATTTAATTCTGTAGGTGGTTGAAATTGACTGATCAATAGTTTCTGTGCCTGCAATATTTATGGTAAAGGATAAAGGGAAAGAGTTCGATGGGATCTTACTCTCTTGCCATACTTCTCCACTACTAGGACATAGTGTTCTACTGTTATGTACTATATGTCACCTGAAAGCTCCATATTTAACCATCCCCCAGATGCATTCCTAATGTCACAAGGAAATTGTGGGAGGTCCGCAAGAACTGTGGTATTTAATGTAACATTTAGTAAATAAACAGGGTGGGTGGAGAGTAAAGAATGATTTCTGGTTTAAGGTTTCAATTTTAAAACAAAAACACAAGTCTCTCTCTCAAAAACACCCCCTGCCTCACGTCCTGGGCGCAGTCCCTCTGGTCCAAGTTGGACCTGCACCATGGATCCAGGGGAGCAAGACACTTGTGACCACTGAAGGCAACAGAGTCCCAGTCTCAGCATTTAGCTTTTCCCCTTAGGTTTCAACCTCAGGGTACAACTGAAATCCCAAGTGTGGAGTTTACATGACAAGGTGCGATTGTCTTCACTGTATATTGGTTTCTGAACTAGGCTATTGGTGCAAGTCTTTCCTTATTCTGCCTCCCATATCTTTCTAAATTTCCAAGCTATCCTTCATTGTAACCTGTTGGTCTCTATTAAACAATGGAAGTATTATGAACATATCTTATAGAGCCGAAGCCTGTTCCTGTTCCAAAGCATCTCCCATCTTTAGGTTTTGATAACTCCACAAAGAAACCTATCCTCCACTATACTATGACTTTTCCAGGCCTCAGTACAATTACATTTACTGTATTTTCATTTTGACTAGCTTTGCAGCCTCTTCTGATTTTTGTTAGAAAATATTTTTGAAAGACAATGTTTTTTCATCTGAGTTCAGGCAAATGCCAAATGTATATCTGGGACCATTTAATTACATACATGCATTTCAGGTGGAAAAAAATATATTACACAGGTAGAACATCAGCTCCTGAATATAGAACACCTAAAAGGAATAGTTAAGTAGATGATGTTTGCCTTGTGTTTTGTTCTTCTCTTTTATGCCAACCGCTTGTCAAGTAGAGGCAAACATACTAGAAAAAAAGAACTTCATAACAAATTCTGTCAATAGAAACAGGAACAAATTAAATAATCAAATTGTATGGAATTATATGTGAAAAGTTTTCTTCAACTGTATCTAATCCATATTGATACTGACTTAGTGAATTATAAACAAAGATCCAAATTAGAGGTCTAAATAAATAAATATTTAGGATGCCATTTTGCCTCGTATATAAATTCTATCTTTTAAATGATAGTGTATATATAAATGTGTGTCCATTTCAAAGTAAGGTCAATGCACAAAAGAAAAAAAATCTACAGATATAAACTTACACTTGCAAGTAAGATTTCAGAAGTTTCAGGACAGCCTGAAAAACACCTGTAATAGAAGCAAATTGATAATTGCAACCCCCTTTATACTTTACTCTCTTTAGACGAAAAACAAACTAGCCCATTGCCACGATCCGCTAGGAAAAGTGGGGTGTTGTGAGGGTTCGTTTACTGATCCCAAAAGTGCAAAAGGCAAACAGCAGGGGACCATCAGTTTAATCACAACAAATGCACATTTTATTGAGTGCCCACAGTAAATGTGATAGAGGGATCAGAAAAGGAGATAAAGGATAGAAAGAAAAAGAGGGGAAGAGGGATGTAGCTACCAAATGGAGAGACAAAATCCTCGATGGTCCAGCCACATAGATTCCCCATCATCTGTGGGGGTTCACCGAAGTCTTGATTAACTTAGGGGTCTTTTATAGTCCTCTGCTGAGTTGGGGGAACAGGTAATGGAGAAATGAGTCTACTGAAAAACGGGTACAGACAGTCCATGTTCCGAAGCAGGGCAAGTCAATTTCAGCAGTGAGCAAGACCCATTGTTTTCTTGGTCCAGCAAACACACCTGCAGGCACCACTTGACAAACATCCTGCTTCAGTCAGGCCAGCGCCCCTGTGTTAGGATTATAGGGGTCTCAGTCTCAGTCCTTGGGAGGGAGCTTCAATATCCATCCGCCATGGTGATCATGAGGCAGATCTTCAGTGGGAGATCACCAAAGTTACTCCAAAAATTAATTTGGCCAAGAGGTGGGCAAATTCATGGGTTCAGGTATCGTGAAGCATGTGTAACCATATATAGCAAGCCACTCCTTGCCAGGCCCTGCTTGAAGCAGTGTAGTGTGGCAATACAGTAAATACACCTGCAAACAATCACTTGGTGAGCATCCACCTCACCCAGGCCAGAACTCCAATCAGGGTCTTCAGGATCTTAGTCTCTGCCATTGCGACAATCGTGAGGTAAAAATGAGAGGAACTTCGCACCGTCTCTTACACCCATCCATTTTAAAGAAAGGTTTGTTAACCTTAAAAATGCCACAGACATGATTAATTAATTAATCCAGATAATGAATCAAGCAAATTTGAAAGGATCCAGCAGCTGTCTAGAATTGAAGCTCCTGCTCAAAGAATGGTTAACACAATTCAGATAATACTTCAGGGCTTTGTGCTACACTTCTACCTCACTCAGCAACCAAAGTCTAGGGAAGACAGAGCTTCAAAAGCTGAAAAAGCTGAAGAAATTCTTCAAAACACGTATCTATTTTTCCTTAATATATGATTTTCCTAAGAGTTATGGTTGAATAGCGTCTCAAATACATTTAATTTCAAATAAAAATGTCTCTGATTTTCCAGACTGAATCACAGAATTGGTCAGATTGGAAGGGATCACAGTGGTCATCTGATCCAACCTCCCTGCTGAAGCAGGGTCATCCTAGAGCACATTGAACAGGTTTCTATCCAGATGGTTCCTCAATCTCTGCCGTGAGGGAGACTCCACAACCCCTCTTAGCAATCTTTTCCAGTGCATGGTCACCTGCAAAGTAGTTCTTCCTCAGATTCAGGTGGAACTTCCTGTGCAGCAGTTTGTCTGTTGCCTCCTTGTCCTATTGCTCAGCACCACTGAGAAATCCTGGGTCCATCCTCTTGATACCCTCCCTTCAGGCACAAATTATTTTATATATATATATTATTGATGAGGTCTCCTTGTTATTTTTTCTCAAGGCTGAACAGGCCCAGCTCCCTAAACCTTTCCTTGCAAAAGAGATGCTCAAATCCCTCAATTATCTATGTTGCCCTCTGCTGGACCTGGTCCAGGAGCTCCATGTCTTTCTTGTATCAAGAAAAGCTCCCATTTAGCTGAGTTTAAAGACTCATCAGCGATTTTTGTAAAACTCTAGAAAGTAAAATAGAGAGGTTATAAAGAATTACCTTATTTGTGAAATAAGATGTAATGAAGAATATCTGCTATCCAAGATGGCAAAAAATAAAGAAAGGATAACATAAATACTTAAATGTAAATTATACATAGTAATATAACCAGGGAAACAACTGTCCTGTACTCATCTTTATGGCTGTCATATAGTTTCTTTTTTTTCACTTATATCTGTCACTGGTTGCTATGTTCTCTTTAATGAGAGATACCTTTCAGTATATCACTCATTATTATCATAGTGTGACAAGTGACTTACCGTGCTTTCTGGAAGGTGAAGAAATCAATGTATGCTCACTGACAAAACATATGTTTTACTTAAAGAAAATATTTTATGGTACTGTTAAGATTTTGCTTGTTTGCTTTATATCTTAAATTGTATGCTAAATCTTACAACAAATAATATAACTTGTTATTTATGCCAGGTAAGCTAAATACCTTCTGCTCTGCATTGTAAGAGCCAGCATCCCACTGTTTTCATCTGTATCTGTTAAAAGAACAGGTGCAAGGCATTTGTATACCAATGAGTCTCCCATGATACCTTCAGTTTGAATGTATGAATTGATGGAAGCTTTCCTAAGCTGCAAAAAGCTTTTTGTCAAATGTGTTTTGGCAGGGAACTCGCATCTTGTCATGTAGCTGTGCCATCATATTATTCCGTACAATGTAATTTGTAGTAAAGAAATGTGTTTACATTCAATTTTATCTTCTTTCTAAAACTAGACAATGCTAAGAGCAAAATCTCAGTTTTGTCCATTAAAAACATCATGTTCCCCAAGTGCTTGTTGTCTCCGCTCAAGGCTAGATGCAATGCAGCTGCACAACCATTATCAGGTGATTAAGAAGAGCTGGATGAGATGCAGATGAAGCAAACCTGTCTGGCTCCTTCCCTTCTTCATGTGGGAGCAGAATTTCTATGCACTTTGAGTCATAGCTGGAATTAGATTGCCATCTTGGCCCTGATCCTGGCCTTGGCCTGTGGGCACAGACTTACCCCCTAGGCTTGGGTTTGCCTTGTCTGTGAAGTCTTGTCTGACCATTAGACACTTGTTCACAATCCCTGTCCGAGACCTTCTCTCTTGATTAGATACTGTGGGGCTTGACGAGTTTCTCCTCTGCTGGCCTCTCTCACTCATAGCTCCAAGCTTCCTGCTTGATATCATCATTCCCTGACATTTAAGATAATGCAAAATACTGTCTTCAAAACTGGACAAAAAATAATGTTTCAAGATGTTTGGTCCGTGGTCTAATATCAAAGTTGAAGATTAGAACTGATAAATAACATAGTTATTTTATACTTCCACAACACAACACTGTAGTAATAATTTAATTTTTAACTTATGAGAGAAGTAGATTTATAATTCTTCCAAAGGATGCTTCCAAAATTGAAGAAGGACATGTTGATCTCGACTCCTTGGTATCCACTGATAGAATGGGAATGGTTCAAAGCTGCATCAGGAGAGGTTCAGAGTTGGCATGAGGAAGCATTTCTTTACCAAGAAACCACAACTGGATTTTTGGAGATGGGTTCAATACCCCAAGTCTGTCAATCTTTAAGAGGCATTTGGTCAATGCCCTTAACGACTTGCTTTAGCAGGTCAGCCTGTCCTGTTCAGGCAGTTGGTAACAGAATTAAAGAGAACATTATGGCTGAAGAAGAATAATATGCTGGTAAATAAGTGTTTCAATGTTTCAGCTACAGAATATTGGTCTAAATTAATTATTACTAGTAAAAACTGTCTTTTTTTTTTTTTTTTTTTTGGTCATAGTAAGTGTAAGACTGTTAACTAGGAATTTTTGGCCACTAGAAAATTTTTAACATACATACATACTGGTATTTCATAGAAAACTTAGTTCATCTAGGAGGTACTAAGTTTACAAAAACAGAGCAAAAACTAGATTAATAGAAGTCAAAGAGAATTGATTGATGTATCTTTTTTGCTTTTCTCTTCTTCTCCAGAATGGTTGATCTTTGAATGAAATAGCTGCATCTCAGATCTTTCTCATACATCTCTCTTGCAGGTTTCAGAACTTCCATATCTTCAAATGCTTCCAAAATTTAGAAAACACTTAAAATCTCTCCAGGATTTCTTTTTTCCTTTGGTAGAAAGTAGAGTGTTATAAGCAGCTGTCGTGGGTTAACCCTGGCATGCACATAAGCCCCACACAGCCCTTTGCTCACTGAAGTATAGAATCATAAAGGTAAAAGTGAGAAAGCTAATGGTTTGAGATATGGACAGTTTTATAGGAAAAACAAAAACTGTGTACAGGCAAAGCAAAATACGGAATTCATTCACTACTCTTCATGTGCGAGCAAGTATTTAGGTATATCTAGGAAAGCAGGCCTTCAAGTAGCCACAGCAGAGTTAGATGGGAAGACAAATGCCACAACTCCAGACATGCCTCCTTCCTCCTTCACCCCAGATTTTACTGTTGAGCATTGCATGTTCACTTTAATTTTTTTACTGCTGAATAAGATGACATGTGCTATGGAATATTACTTTTAGTTAGTTTGGATCAGCTGTCCCAGCTGTGTCCTCTCCCTCTAGGAAAGACATGGACCTGTTGGAGTGGACCTAGAGGAACTTGGTGAAATACTTTGTTGATGTCCAGGGCTTGTACAGGGGAAGGTTTTGAGTAATTCCTGGGGGTTTTTTGGTTTGGATTTTTTTCCTTCTTCATTCTCAGGGATCACAATTCTGGAACTCTTCATGTATTAAAAGTACACAATACCATTAAGAAGGTCATTGAAGCCATTTGGTGTGTTATGAAATGTAATTCTTACTGTCTAGGTCACAATTAATCCAGTATGTGCATCCATATGTAAGACATTCATTATAGCTC
The DNA here is from genome assembly GCF_024509145.1 of Vidua macroura. NCBI lineage: Eukaryota > Metazoa > Chordata > Aves > Passeriformes > Viduidae > Vidua > Vidua macroura. The sequence goes on along the minus strand of NC_071572.1, from coordinate 47,354,026 downwards.
TGATATATTGAAGGAGACAGGACATGCAAAACAGATGTTCTGAATAATTTTCTTGGATAAATCTTGAACGGATATATGCCAGTTGTTCCAGCCTTCGTTTTGCAAAAAGGCTTTTTGGTTTTCTTTGCTAGAAGGTCTTGAACACAAAAAGCTGTGTTCATGTCAAGGAGACGAAAGCAGTTTATTCTGCTGTTGCCACTGGAACACAATAAAGAAAATGCCTTGTTTGATTACTTATATAAGATTACCTATGTTATGTGGCTTAAGTGGCCTAAGCCTATGTTACTGATAGCACTGTCCATCACTGTCTGTGTTAATACTGAAATTTAGGGATAAAATGATAATATTTTTAATACAAAAAGTTAGATTTAAACCCTTTAGATTTATTCTGATTTTGATATAATATGTTAGAAAAAGTAAAATAACCATTTAATGATTATTCAAAATTGTTAAAATTTTTGTCAAATCCAGAATTTACCATGTATGCAGATATATGTATATAGTGTAGCCAAGTGCCACTAATCAAATAGTCTTACAAATGCTCTCAACTGGACATACAAGCAAAAATACCTTTGAAAATGTAGTACTGTAGCCTATTTATAGGATCAGAGGGCAATTCAGGTGTAAAGATACCAAGCCCTCTTGGTCAAAGCAGGGGCTGCTCTGAGGTCAAGCCAAGTTTTTCAGTGCTCTGTCCAGGTGCCCTGAAAGTTTCCAAAGACAGAGGCAGTGGAATCTGTCTGAGCAACCTGCTCTGTTGACTGGGTGTTCTCATTGGGAAAAGGTTTCTCTTCACACCCAGAAACTTCCCTGTTTCAAATTATACCCACTGACTCTCATCCACCCACTGTGCTGCATGGCTTAGTGGTGGGCTCAGCAGTGCTAAAGTTAACTTCTGGATTTAATTGTATTAAAGTTTTTTCCAACCTACATGATTCTGTGATTCTATATTGAAGGACCTGGCTCTGTCTCCTTTATGACTTCCCCACAGGCAAATATATGTTTTTGTTAAGAGTCCCACAGCACCTCTTCTCCAGGCTGAACAAGTCCTGGTCTCTATGCCTTAACTCATAAGGCAAGTGATCCAGTCCCGACTGCCCTGGCGGCTTATTGATGTCTTTCTGGTACAGGACATAGAAATTAGAATCTATGTAATCAGCTCTGAGCAAAGGTATGAATAATCAGTTCCCTGGACGTGCTGACTGCTTCCATTAATGCTGCTGGCTATCTCTGCTGTCAAGGCACACTGCAGGCTCATGCTCAGCTCAATGCTCCCCAGGGCCCTCAGGGTCTCTTTGCCAGAGCTGCTCCTTAGTCTATCACTGCGCAGTCTAGCACTGCCAGGGGGTCTTCCACATGGAAGTCTGCATTTTACCATGCTGAACTTCATGAGGTTTCTCTCAGCCCATTTCTCCAGTCTGTCAATGTCCCTCTGGATGGCAGCATCTGCATGACCTCTGCTGTATTGACTTGTTTCATCCCCAGACAAATTTATTTATTGTCATCTTCATAAAAATAAATCGAAGTTTTTCAGATCTTAATAGTTTCTCTGAACTTCATTCTTACAGAATGGGAATTTTTAGGGAGAAAAAAAAAGATAACTAAAATATTTAAGATACATTTCTACTCCAAGTACTATTTCTCGAATCTGTAAGATCATGCACTCAGACTGTTGCATTATCTGTAGTGATTGGTAAATTAATTTGAAATGAAACTGAAGAAATATGATTTGATGCAGCACAGAAAATTCTACACATTTTATGCACCTGTTTGCTTTGCAAATGCATTCCTTAAAATCTGCCTTTAGACAGCTGGAGTTGATAATATTCCTATTAACAGATGCTCTAAGCATAAAGAGACAGGAGGTACATAAACTGCTCAGAACCAGAAAATCTTTAATATGGTGCAATCTTTTGTAACATAGTTTTCCATAACTAGAAATAAATGTGATGAAGACTGACTAGATCAGTAAATCCCCTATCTTCTGGTTTAGTGGTGATAAGGGGAACATGTTACTTTCTTACTATAAAGATTTTGTAGTTTTCATGAAAAATTAAAAGCTTTGGCAGTAATGAATTTGTAGTAGATATGTGACAAGGACACAATTAATTTGAAGATTACAAATATGTTTTTAACACCATGAGTACTCAGTTATTCACTCAGAAGAAAACTTTCCACTACACTAAGAACTGCAATAGTCAGAAGGAAACACCACCATACACCTAGAAAAAAACCCCAAACAATCCAAAAATCAACACAAGTTACTTCCCTTTTCTAGACTACACTCTTAAGATTTTTGATTTTGTACTTGGGAATCAGAGAACTAGACTTCTGGTGATGATATTTAGTGCCCTAGTAGAGCTTTGACTTCCTCACTGATGTATGGCAATGAGTCCCTCAAGACGACTCATTTTTGTGTGTTACTACACGCATACAAAAGTGCCTTAAATTGTTATAAATCTATCATTAAAACAGCTATGTCTTGCTGGGAAAACAGTGAAGAGCAAATATAATTCATTAAAGATTGCCTTTGTGAAGTAAATTTTAATATCTCCAAAAGATACCTTCCATTTTTCCCACCACGCTGCCACCAATTATTTGTATGAAAAGCATAAAAAACGTAGGCATTGTACAGTGGCTTAGAACAATTAACACTACCTGTGTCTGTGCTTAAGGCTAAGGATAAAGACATTGATGGTGGGAAGGAAATGTGGTCACTGTGTTTATTCAGACTGTCAACAAGTGTTACTGTCAACTATACCATTAATGTTTGGTAGGGTGTGAGATCCTGCTGTTATAAAATGGGCTTTTACCGGTAGATGCTGTCACAGGCATCTTAAGAAGTTTTAAAGAGTTAATAAGTTTTCATCAATATCATCCCAAATTGGGTCTGAAACAAATGGCAATCATAATAAAACTTCTCCAGAGAGCATGAAGAACAACTCAACTTCCTGATATCAAAATATACTCCCTGATTTTTTTTAGAATAACCTTTTACGTAGAGACATTTGAGGTCAACACCGTATCTATTTTTATCCAGAATGCTTAGATGAAGGAAAGGTCTTTGTCTTGTCAAAGGCAAGGTGAGTACAATTCAACAAGGAATGCAGTATTTTCAATATTGTATAAGCAGTTCATATCAACAAAGCATGAAAATCAGGGAGAAGAAGGAACAAAGTGCTCTTTTTCCTATCCCCTACTGAACTGTTTATTGTAATGGAAGGAGACAGCACACTTTGCTTTTAAGGCTTGGTTTGGTTTGTAGATTCAATTAAAATTCCAGTCTTTAATTCAATTTTTTTTCAATTGACAAATTTTCATATTGAATTAATTCCTTTTCTATAGGAATTATGGGATTTTATTGTATGCAGTCTTTTATCTTTTTAATGTAAACTCAAAGTTATCTCTTTTACATCACTGATTGTTCAGTTTTCATTGGGGTATAAGGGGTGATTCTAAAGTAGTAGGTGGTATATCATAAGTCATTCTTCTCCGCTTCTGCACAATTCATTATATTTACTAAATGCACTATGAAGCTATTTGACCTGTTTTGAAAATGTTTCATCTTTCAAAATCAGAACAGTGTTATTTCTAAGATTATGAAACTTCATTGTATTCTCACTTTCTTGTCAAACAATCACATTCAGTGTAAAGATTTGGAGTGGTTTCACTAATTTATTCAGCAATTTACTTTGCAGGCTTGTATTATAGTAGAAAAGACATGCCAGAAGTTTGACAAGGTATTACTAGTCCATTTCCTTTTAGAAAGTTGACCTTTTGTCTTGCTGCCTTCTAATATGGCCACTTCAGAAGCACATCACATACCTAAAAAACAGTGAGCTTTACTCAAATTAATATCAACAAAGACCATTTTCTTCACCTGATATAAGTCTTTTGCTTTGTTATGTCATTTGCAAGACAAATTAAGAGGGAACATGAATTACATTTCTTCTTAATGCAATTGAAAGTGAAACACTGGAATAAAAAAAAAAAAAAAGTAGTAAGAAAAAGACCCTCATTTTAGAAGAACAGAAGTATATAAAGCAGCAATTTTGGTAAGCCCATAGCTAAAGAGATTCTGACTTACATTAGATATGCATTTCCAGTAAAATACATACTTCAGTAGCTAAAAATACAGTATATGTGGTTTCATCTCAGTGTAATGAAAGCTGTTTTGCTGATCAAAACATTTGATAGAAGACAAATGACTGTGAAAACTGATTTATTTGATAGAAGACAAATGACAGTGAAAACCGAGTGGTTATTTCAATGATCAGTTGTAAAACAAAATGTATTAAGAAAACCCAAGCTGTGCCGTATTTTTTAAATATCACATTACATTTGCAGATTTTTCAAATCTGAAAGGAATGTGTCTCTAAGCAATAATGTCCTTAGTAATGATATTGAGTAGATTACCATGGATATTCTGGAAGGAAGGTTTGCATAAAAAAATCAAGTAAGTTCCCTCATTGAATAAGAAAAAAAAAAAGGGATCAAATAGTATTGGAATATAATGGCATCTAAAATATTCTCCCTAGGTGAAGATACATCTTTAGTAAAGAACATGGTAGAATTCAGGTATCTGAACAGTTTGGGAAGCAAAAGTTCTACTCATATTAATCCCATTTCTCAGGTTCCTGGAGGTAAGAAATAGGAAAGACCTGCTATAATGACTAGAGCAATCTCTTGTAAATGCAAAGTTATTATCTTGTACTATTTATGATATGTTTTCCAGCAATTTTTTCATAAAGCAACTTTAAATCATGTACAAAATTCTCAATTTCTCTCCATAAAATATTTCACAGGTTTCTGGGAAGCTTACAATATTCTGACAAGAAATTAGGACAGGAGGCAAGGAAACTGCTGATCAACAAAACAGTCCACTGCAGACACAGTTGTAAACTTCTGGGGCACTATCCTGGACCTTGACTGCAGGGCACCATGAGGCTGCTGTGGCCTGCCCTTCACAATTCCCATCCTGTGGACATCAGACCTGGGAGGCAGGGCTGATGCATGCCTGGCTGTCACAGTGATACAAAGTCAAGACAGGGCACCCATCAAGATTTAGGAGCTTGAAGCTCTTCCAAGACTGTCAATACAGACATGTCAGGCTCCTTTCAGAAGACACCCCAAGACTCATAAATGCTGAAGGGTTCTGGGTGGTTAATATGTCAAAGGGAAAACCCCTACATGACCAAGCAGCCATTTGTGATGCAGGATTTCAAGTTTTTCTCTAGGACCCTTCCACAATCTTTGGTTTTACTTCTCAATGCCTTAAATTACAGTTGTGTTTGCTTCACATTTAAAGCTGAAAAAATACTAATTGTATAATGATAACAATTTAACCAGACTGTCAGCTGCTTACTTTCCAGAGTGCAGAGTGGTGATTCTGTGATTATATTAGCAATCAATGAAGCACTTGCTTCTAATTCCTTTTTATCACCTATGTGATGGAACATCATTCATGGCAATTTTCTGTATTATCGCTGCTTTTTTATGAGGGCTACAGTCCTTTTACCTTTGACAGTTTTACCAAATTGCTTTAAAAGCTTGAGTTTATTATGAAAGAAATCATGGACTAGAAATAAAAATTGCAGCAGCTGTGTAACGAAGAAGTTCTTAGAAATCTGTGAACATGAACCAACTGTGCATAATTTTCTAAGGGATTTTAAATTAAGCATATCTGCGGTACTGCATTTTAATTAATAGACCAGACTATTCTCTTCAAAACTTGCACCCACATGATATGTAGTGAGTACTTGAGGCAGAGTCTACCAACAACCATGACTCTCTCCTCAAAGAAAAAAAACCCTCAGTCTTACTGAAACTAAGGTTTACTAGTGATGGACTATATAAAGAAGTTTGGGGGTTTTATTTCCTGTTCCAAGGATAAAATATCTCCTCACAGAGAACAACACTTCTTTTAATCCTCTGTGTATTTTGCTTGTGCATTTTATTTTATAAAATGTGCAGGTAAAATGCATAAGTAGTCATATGAGAAAGCATTTGAAAACCTCCACCATGTTTCTCCCTTTCCACATTATGCAGAAAAAATCTGTCTTCCTATGCCTGGCCACCTGAGTCTTGCACCTCAATAGGGTACCTCAACAGGGTAACTGGGGTATCCCTCTGGTCTGAATTCCCTCTCAGCCACATTAATATGGTGTTCTCTCAAAAAAACCAGTCCTGTGGCTTTGAAAAGACCCTGCTAAGAATGGCCAAATTCCCACGCAGTATCTTACTAAACTGAGGATAGAGGAGCGTGATATCCTGAAATTTGGGATACTCTTGAGCTCAAGAAAGAGGCCATAAGACTACTTAGAATCAGACAGATTTCCTGAATTCCTATCCAAGCAGTGGATCCAGTAGCCAGTGAATTACCTAACCTTTCATCTGGCACTACAGAAGGCTTTATATTTCTCTGAAATTTGATCAGATAGGCTAATCTAATGGAATTTTCACCTAAGTCAGTGTGATTTACTGGCTACATGTGTGGCCTGTATAATCATGAAAGAACTCTCCTGAGAAATGAAAACCTTTTTTTTAAGTAACAGTTGTTAACTCAGGTTTAGTAGAACCAGAGCTTAACTGGCATCACCCTGGAGTTCACCAGGATTTGTCTAGGTGAATCAGGAACTCTGGGACAGGTCATGATAATAAAAACAGATCTTAGGACCATCTTTAATTTTTGACAAAAAATAATCCCTGTAAGTGAATTATCCTCTGTATGTTAAAATGGTAAGATCCGGTCATCTTTTGAACAGACAAATTTCAATTATTTTGGACTGCGAAAGAATAATTTCTCAGTAAACCATAGTAAATAAGTCTGTTCAACTACAAAATACCCTAACAATCCCAGAGAAAACAGAGAAAATGAGCTATTAATATAAAAACATACAAACCTGTATTTGTTGTAGGTTGGGTTGGTTTAGTCAGGGATTTTATTAATGTTAGTTAGAGTTGTTCCTTGTACCCCTATTTTCCCTCACAGTGGTTTGCTCCAAGTTGTTTACCATGGGAGCTCTGGTCACTCAGACATGTCAATCTTCTCACCACACACAGTTTTCTCCTTACATGGTTCTGTCAGTCAGGGGTTGCTCACTCCTTGTTGGGGAGTCAGTCTTGTAACCACTCCCTGCTTCTTCATGAAAGTTCTGCATCAATCACCTCACCTTGGCATTCCTATTAGTCCCAGAACACTGTACCCACCTCTCTTATGTTCCCATAGGTTGCAATAATCCATGTCACTCCCCTGTTGTGTGTCCTCATAGGGCAAGGCAGGTTTCCACCCCTGTCCGCCCACTTCCTACTTAATCTAATGCATTCCTTTGTCCCGGGGCCATTTTGCCTTGCATTGCGCTGAGGGTGATTCGTTCCGACCACGCATGGGGGAATAAAAGTTCTCAGGCTCGCAAGCAAAGTGTCCTTCTCTCGTCCCTTCACTTCCTCTCAGCACGAAGCTACTGAAGCTGTGTTACCCGCTCCAGGGCACTCTGCAACCCTGAAGTGCCCGCTCACGTGGCGGCTATGGCCTTAGAAAGGCAGCGCTAGCCACGGCTTTTTGACTGCTTGAGGTTGTAGCAGGTAACCGCTGCATGTATTACAGAGTAATTTAAGATAATTTCATGCTATTTTAAGGTGTTCATTATTTAGGATTTTCATGGACACAGTTTTTTTCAAGATAAATGACACTTGAAATGGTGAAATAAGCAACTGGTTCCTAAAGACGTATCACTGACTATTTTTGAAGTATGATCCTGCTAATCTTGAAATCAGTAGAAAAAATTGTAGAACCTCTGCACTAACAGCAAGGAATGTATTTTACAGTCCCTGAAACACACTGAGTAGAGAAAATTATTTTTCATCGACGATATAGAGACCTTTGAACTTGTCACTATAAAGACTTGAGCTAATTGCTCTTTTATTAAGGGCTTGAAAAAGCCAACAGGGTTTTTTAAAACTTCCTGTAAAGAAATACAACATTTTTAGACAACAGCTCTCTATTCTAGCTCTCAGCATGGCATCTTGATAGGAAGAGAAATGACAATATTCTGCATAGCCTCATTTAAAAACAGTGAGAGGGGCTTATTTTTCCCCCTAGTTGTTCCATTTTCTCCCTGGGTTCTGCAGAGCTTACTGGAGAAGAGTCCTTAAAATGCCAAGAGCAGTTTTTAAATGTTATATACAAATTATTTTTAGGAGTGAGCATCCTTGATAAAATATTGCAATTCATGTATATGCAACATGTTAAGTATACTTCAGCGCTACAAGCTTGATTTACATTTGTAATAGATGATAATTAGTGTGCCAGGAGGAAAATCAAAGGAGAGATGATAATGCGGTGAAGAACTTGATTAGTGATAACTCTGAAGAGGATTGAGACATGAGAGCCAAGAGACACATCATCTTACACTTTTCTTTTATTGGACAAGAAGAGGAATATCATTACCAAGGCCGAGGAAAGGGCTGAGGTACTTCTGAGCCTTCTTTGACTTAGTCTTTAAGAGAAATACCAGTTATCCTCAGGCCAAGCAACTCCTTGATCTGATAGACAGGGACATGGAGCAGAAGACACCCCTTGTAAAACAGAAGGAAGCAGTCAGTGGCCTGCTGTGCCACTTAGAGGGTTGGAATGGTCTATGGGGCTGTGTGGAATTCACCCGAGGATACTGAGGGAGTCAGAAGAACAGCCCATCAAGCCATTATTTATTATCAGCCCTGGTTAGATGGGGAGGTAGCTGGGACGATGACTGGAAGTTGGCTAATGACACCATCCACAAGAAGGGCTAGAAGGAGGATCCAGGGAACTGCAGGTTTAACAGCCTGACTTTGATGCTGTGAAGGACTATGGAACAGATTGCCTTGAGTATGATCCTGTGGCATGTACAGGACAGCCAGGGGAGCAGGCCCAGCCAGCATGGGTTTAAGAAAGGCAGATCCTGCTTGACCAGCCTGATCTACATTTCTGACCAGGTGACCTGACTAGTGGGTGAGGGAAAGGCTGTGAATGTTGTCTACCTAGACTCAAGCCTTTGACACTGTCTCCCACAGCATTCTCCTGGAAAAGCTGTCAGCCCACGGTTTGGACAGGTGCTCTCTTCACTGGGTCAAAAACTGGCTGGACAGCCAGAGAATTGTGGTGAATTTTTCTACATACAGTTGGTGGAGGGTCACTCCTGAGATTTCCCAAGGTTCAATATTGTGGCTAGTCCTGTTTAATACCTTTATGAATGATCTGAATGAGGGGATCGAGTGAACCCTCAGTAATTTCACAGAAGACACCAGGCTGCGTGGGAGTGTCATTCTGCAGAAAGGTAGGAAGGCTCTTCAGAGAAATCTGGATAGGCTGGATCAGTGGGCCAAGGGTATGACGCTCAATAAGGCAAAATGCTAAGGCAGCACTTGTGTCACAACAATTCCAAGCAGCACTACAGGCTGCAGGAAGAGTGCTTGGAAATCTGCCCAGCAGAAAAGGACCTGGGGGTTCTGATTGACAGCCAGCTGAACACAAGCCATCAGTAAGCCCAGATGGCCAAGAAGGTCAATGGCATCTGGCCTCTATCAGCAATAGTGTGGCTAGCAGCATCAAGGCATCTTGATGCTTCAATTATTACCCTTCCCTTCTCCTTCTAAGGTGGGAGAGGGTTCACATAATTTTTTTCTCCCATGATATAATCATGAATCCCACAGCTGAAAAGTCTCTCCAGATCTGTACAGTTATTAAAATGCCTTTTGTACAGGGAAATGTCTTTGGTGAGTCCTGTGGAACCAGATTACTTGAGGAATATAGAAAATATCTTCATATGTCCAAAAAAGAATGCAGAAAACAATAGTAAGCATCAGAAAAGAGTATAAACATATGATTTCATGTAAAGCCCAAATTTATAGAGTTTTTTACTCAAAAGCAAAATAGATCCCTAAATAACAAAGACAGTCTCCAGACACACAGCTACAAATATGAAATAAAAAAAATAAGGAAATATGTGGTTGGAGAAATAGGGAACAATTTAAAATATATTCACATAAAAATGCAAAAGAGAAATAACAGAAAGAAAACTTAGTAGCAATGAATAAAATGAGAATTTCACTTTAAAAGGTAAGAAATGTTGGGAAATGAGAAGGCTAAGTGCTGACTGGAGGCTACTTTTTTGAAAAATTCAAAGAAAATGGACAGCAAGATATTCTAAAACTAGGAAAAAAATATTTGGTTAAAACCCACCTCGCTGGATTTAAGAGTTATGTCCAAAGTAGGAAAAGGCTATATGAATGTAGGTTGGTGTTAAAGGAAAATTAGCAAGATGGATAGAGAGAAATGAGCATGGTCAATAAAAAACAAACATGAGAATGTGAAATGTACATTGAAAAAGCTCCTGATAGAAGCAGTGAAATAATCCATAGTACATCTTTCATTTTGCACAAATTGTTAGGTTTTTCAACCGACTGGATAAAAATCACAGCAAATGTGAAAGTACTCAAAACAATGAAGATTAAAGAGTTCCTCTGTAGATTTCATGACCAGTAGAAAAAAAAAAAAAAGCAAAAAAAATTATGAAAAACTGAAGGACAGCAAAGTGTCTTAAGAATGGATGGTGCGAGGGAATTCACAGATCCATGACTTCAATGACAGTTTCAAGAAAGGTGTATGATTTAACCCTGGTGTCTGGAATCAGGGCTAACACTATTAATAAAATAAATGTTGAGAAGGTCTGTGTGAGAAGATCTGACATGTTTTTCTGTACTTTTTACATCCCCATGAATAACTATCATATCTGAATTTGATTAGATGATAGGCATCTATAGGCATCTGTTTGTTGACTGACTAATCTGTGAATGACTTCATGATACTTGGCAGGCAGAAAATCCTGTCTTCTTTGTCTGTCTTATTGTGATATAGGTTTATTATTTCTGGTTCTGGTATGTTACTGAATACCTGATTTTACAGGCTCTTCCCTGGGGTCATACTCTGACATGGGCTTCTGTGAGGTTTCTGGTTCAGTACTGCAAGGCTATTATGATGCAATGGTCCAAGTGATCCATGCTTATTTGACTGAGAATTTTCAGTACTTTGGAACAACAGTCATATTCAGCTTTTAGGTGGCTTTCAAAAGATCTTTGATGCTGAAATTGCAGAATAAGTGTCACTGCAAAATCACCACAACATATTCAGTTTGATAGCATAAAAACAAGGCAATGGGGTTTTTTTTTTAGCATGATTTTAATGCATCTTTCCAATTTTACTTTATGAATCAGTTTTGCATTAGTCTTCTAACTTCCTGCCAATGAAAAATCAAGAGTTTAAGGTCAAAATATTGTAACTCAGAAAGATACAGCAAATTTATGGATTTCCTGGCACAACAGCATTTTTACCTGCCAACACTTGCAAATTTAGACAGCACAGTAAGTATGATTATGAAAGTATGCACCTCTCATCCCAGTATTTGGCTTAACACATTAAAATATAGCAAGTTTTGCACTGTATTATTTTCAATCTTTCATGTATAAAATTATTTGTAATTTAACAAGCACAATTTTAGAAGACTTCTCTACAGAAATTTACAACAGTGTACATAAGATGTTACTCTGAAAACTCAATTTCTAATTAATTTTTTGCACCTACAGTAGAAAATAATGCCTCTGTATAATTTCTTTTTTTTTTTTTGTTTGTTTGACATGTTGTTGAGCATTAAACTTTATTAGCAATCAAGACATTGGGCAAAAAAAAAATGTATGCTTATTATTGTGTTCGTTATGGTCTTATCTTTGAATTTTTTTCTAAGTAGTAGAACTACTAAAAATGCTAATAGTTTTCTTGTGTTTCATGTAATGTAATGCTTATTAATGTAATGCAGAAGTAATTTGCTGCAGCAAAGAACCCTTCTTTTATTTTAAATCATTTTGTATGGCTCACAAAAAAATCCTTTTTTCTAAGCTGATTATTGATTTTTTTGTTTACATGTCTTACACATGGAAGTGCCTTTCTTTTTGCATAAACTTTTCCACTAGATTAACATTTCTGAAGACAGAATTATGATATAATTTCTATAAAATCTGGAAAATACCAGAATCATATTTTTGAACTAAAATTAACATTCTGTTAACCAAAAATTTTTTTCTGTGTAAAAATATTTTTGATGTTTCATATATACACAGTTCCTCTCCTTAAGATACTGTAAATCAATTTTACTGGAATTCCCCCAGTAAAGGTCATAAATTCTAATATGGTTACACGGATTCTTAATATGATATCAATAATTCTTTATGCTTCAATTAAAAGTATTTTGTTTACATGATAGAAGAGAAGGAAGACTAAAACAAAAAAAAAAAAAAAAAAACCAAAAAAAAACCAAAAAAAAAAAAAACCCAAAGACAATAATAAAAGTTGTGTTATCCACAGGCATATTGTATTGTATTGTATTGTATTGTGCCCAGAAAAACATTTTATTTTATTTTTAACTTCTATCATCATCAAAATAACCTAAATGTCTCTGTGGGAAAAAGAAAATACAGTTCATCATGTTAGGGGAGAAAATAAAGGAAACAGAATCAATACCATAAAGCAACACTATATAATACATGTATTATCATCTTGCAATATGCAAAGGTTATCAAAACTTATCTGTTTGTTTCATTTTTCTGAAAATATATGCAAGAAAAAAATGGTGCCTCTCTCTTCTCTTCCTCTTCATTAATCAGAGAATATACCATGGAATGTTTCACTTAAACATTAGCAGCTCTTTACCTCCTGCTATAGCTAGGAATTAAAACTCTTAAAACATGAACCTTATTGCCATTAGCCCTGTGATGTGTCCTAAAATCCTTAAATTCTATGTACTTTTCTTTTGTTCCTTACCGTATTTTAGATTATATTTTTTTATTTTGTTATCTAACTCAAGATGACATTACCATACCTTATTATTATTATTATAATGTTCAATTTTTAGTGTATTTTCAGTTTATATATGCATTTTATATGTCCTCTTCCTTTCCCTCCTGCAGGTGGTTTCTCTTTTCCTCTCCTTCTCTGTAGCAGAAAAAAAGTCATAGCTATCAGCTCTGTAATCAACTTGTGTGGATCTTGTTAACAACATTTATTAACCCTGCTGATTTTGTCACCACCTTAGTTTATCACCACCTTAGTTTGCGTGACTGTGTCTCCTTGTGTTGAATAAGTGTTCTATAACCTTTGTCAGGTTACCTGATAACATGATAATTACATTAAACAAAGACCTGGTCAGACTCAGAAAGACAGTAACAGGTAGAGCAACCCCAGTGACTTGCTCAGTGAACTGAGGACACTGAATTGGCTGCTTCTTGGGGCGTTCAAGCACCCAGCCCACGGGAATAAGCTGTCTGTCTGCTGTCTGAACTACGGGAATGCAGCAGCCAGACTGCAGATACAGAACTAACCTGGGTCCTGAAGATTTTGGAGATGGCATCTCCATCAGCTTTGTCAAACATTAATTGGTTTTATTCTGAAGCTGTGTCCACTGTCCCTTAAGAAAGACTGTAAAAAACTTTCTGTCATCTCAGGTCTGTATTTTTTCACTGTAACAGTTTCCATGCTGTTGAAGTAATATTCAACCTAAAATAATCTTTACATCTGCCAAATAGTCTCTTTTACTTCTGTGTTGGGTCTGGCTGAGTTGGAGCTCATTTTCCCATCACAGCCCTCTTACTGCTGTGTTTTGCACCAGTAGTTGGAAAGGAATTGATAGCACCCCAGTGCTTTGGGTACTGCAGAGCAGGGCTGGCACAACATCAGCACCAGCTTGCTCACATTTCCTGCCATCCCCCATCAAGGGGCTGGGGGTGGGCAAGATACTGAGAGGGGACACAACTAGACCAGCGAACTCAGTTTAAACAGAGGGGTATTCCATACCATATGATGTCAGTTGGGATGTAAAAGCTAAGGAAAGGAGGAGGAACAGGGTGGGCATTTGTTGTTTACATTGTTTGTCTTCCTGGACAACTGTGACATGTGCTGAGGCTTGCCAGGAAGTGGCTGAAGAGCACTCACTGATGGGAAGTACAGAAATCAATTTTTTTTTTCCGATTATACATGTTCAAACTTCCCCTCTTTCTGCTTTACTAAACTGTCTTAACTCAGCCTATGAGCTGTTTTCTATCTTATTTTCTCTCCTCAGTCCCACTGGGAAAGGGAGTGATTGAGCAGCTTGGTGGGCACCTGGCATCCATCCAAGGTCAACCCACTAAGGCTTCTTCATCTTTTGTGTAAAATCTATGTGTAGTGTCATTCCTCCCCTCCTTTCTTCCTTATTTTTTTTCTCATGTGAAGTCAAGCTTTGTGTGCTGAACACTGTATTCTTTCCTGCTTCAAGTTCATTCATTCACAGGGTCTTTTTTTATTTTCTTTTTCATATACACAGAAAAATCCATCAGCACTATATTGGCTGCATCCTAAAAAATGCCTGTGTGGCAGTTTTTGCTATTCAATAAAAGGAGCCCCAAAAGCAATTAATTTTCCATAGATGAAATGTCAGGGTCTTACTCATGCCAACAGTATTAATATTAGCTCTCTCTGCAGGTGGATCTGTTGTACATAGCAGCTGGCCCTATCTCTTCTTCAGTTTTATGGTGGTGCTCCTGACCCTGTAAAATGTAACTGCCTTTCAAATTTTATTTCAGTCCAATTTTGGGTGGTGTTTTTTGTTGTTTGTTTGTTTTGGTGTTTTTGTTTATTTGGGGTTTTTGTTTTGGGGGGTTTGCTTGTTTGATGGTTGTTGTTGTTTGGGTTTTTGTTTTGTTTTGTTTTGTTTTAAATACGTATGATGGTTTTTGTAGTACTTTGTTTCCCACTCAGAACTTCTTCACTCATCATATTTCTGCTGGAATAGACTGCTGGAGGAGGAGGGAGTGCTTCCAAGTTTTTGGGTAGTAACCTAAAACACAAAAGGCAATTTAAAAAAAAAAATCTCTGGTTGAAATATAAGTGACTGTGGGCTGCCCCGGACTGTGTCCTGTGGGGTGACCCGCAGGGTTGGCGACGCTACCGTCCCACGTCCCACGAACTGATCCCCCAGTCGACCAGTCAATGGTGCCTGGATGAAATAATCCTCCTCACCAGGAACAAACAGGAGTGTACTCCATGCAGAGTTCCAACTGGGTTTATTTGAAGGCTAAGTAGAAGGTCCACAGGATTAAGGTAGGCTGGGAGGGAGGGAGGTGAAGCAGGACGGAGACAAACCACAGGAGAAAGGATCCAGGGACAGAGCACAGGCTGACACCAGAAACTGCAGCTGGTGCTGAGAGCTGACAGCCGAGAATCTGCTGAAAGCCCCGACATGGGCTGGGTACAAAGTATATAAACTGGGGGAAGGTAGGAGGGGACAGGGGTAAAAGGAGGAGTTGAGGTGGGGTGATATACATTTAACCAATGGTGTAACATGAGGGGAGTGACTGTAACACAGGAGCCAATGGGGGAACGGGGAGAATAGAACTTTCTGGGCTGTGGGAGTGAGTCCCGGGTGACTGGCAGATAGCTATTACCCTGCCGGAGCAGGGAGCCTCGGGAATCGACACAGTCAAACAAAAGTATCCTCCTAAGGCATCCCAGGCCTGTTACCCTCAACACCGACTCTCACATATGACTCCTCTATCTACCTACATATCTGTAAGCTCTTCTTGTAGTCAATAATTGAATTAAACATAATTAACATAAATAAACATTTTTTTTGTAAATTAAATACTAAAATACATAAGATGCATTGAATCTAAAATGCATCCCTATCCAGCAACAGCTATAAAGGGGCTTGACTGCCTCATACTCAGACATCTTTACTATATAAGTCCAAGTGAAGTGGAGTATAACCTTTCTCAGTGCCTGAAAGAAAACTGATTTGGATTGCACTTGTGCTCTCCACAGCACATCTGTTTCCAAATTGTTTATGACAAAGCCTGTTAAATTATAATCCTCCACTTCCATTATCCATTTTTTATCTGGTACAGAATATGATGAGTTTGCAACTCATATTCTATTACAGATGTTGAGAAATCTTCAGAGGTTTGTGTCTAGGAGCTGTCCACCCCCCTTAAAATATACAAACACTTTCATCATTTTTACCAACCATATTTCATGTCATAAACCCCAGCAATCTTCAAACAATATATTGCAAGTAGTTCAGCCTCCTGTTTTTATCCAAGGCAATTAATTTGCTGTTGTATTGATCCACTAAAAGAAGTGATTCCAGCAACTCTTTGGAAATTCTATGTTCTCTCCTTGGCACAATACTATCACTTAAGAAATACTACTGTTCATGTCACAGTCTGGAGATTAGGCCAGTTTGTGTGATAAACAGGTAATCAGTCATAAACTTCTTGAAAGGCAACAGCCAAACATCTGGAAATGACAAAGGATACTTGTTAGACCCCAAGTGAGACCTCATCTTCACAGATGTACAGTAAAGACAACATCACATTTCAGTTATCAGGCATACATACTCCTTCCAATCCCTTTAACACTTCATTTTTGGAGCCCTCCAAAAATGCCCAGTGCAATATAATCCCTCTTTTACCAAACATTTCAGTTATAGAAGATGCTAGAATGTCTTTTTAAATAATAAGTAATTAATTATATTAAAAACAAACAAAAACTCCCCAAAAACACCAGAATCATTGCACTACAGATTTTGCATAAATATTAAAATCAGAAAATTCCATAGATTTCAGGCACTTTATATGAATCCTGACTTTAATAATATGAAGTAAGTATCAAATGTTCTCTCCATTACCTTTGTCTTAGGTCAGAGTTGCACTTTATGGTGCTGATCTTAAACAATGGTTTAAGATGCCTACTCTTCAGTGATAAAGAAATTTAAAGCTTCTTCTTTCAGTCAGTGTCCACATGCAGAGAAGAACCCTCAGTATAAAAGAACCTGAGTATTCCAGGGAAATAAGATGCCAAAAGATTAAAAATAAGAGTGATGGAGTTTAACAGAGTTCAAATAAGAGAATATTACTTAGTATTACTTTAAGCTGGACCCCTTTGCTAAGCTTTGCTCAGAGTAGTAGCAGTACAAATTTATGTGGTATGACTGTGTATAAACTGCTCATTTATAATGTCCAAAAAATACAGTAACATTAGTAGAAAGCTGCAATGTACAACAGCTGTTGCTTGTTGCCTTCAGTCCTGTTCCTGCTGAGTAGGAATTACTCCAGATGTAGTTTAATTGCAATCCACCTGAATTGCTCCAAGGTTTAACTGAACTCACAATGCAATGACAAATTTCAACTAAGGTTAGGATCTCACAGGTAATTTTTTTTTTCTGTTGGTAAAATTTATTTAAGACAGCTTCATCATTTTTTTCCCCCTTTGCTACTCCTCAGGATGCAGGGCAATACTCACCTATCTATGAAAAACATATCTGTTCTTGTGCTTCAGGGAAGTGCTGCAATCCTGACCACTAAAATGACAAGCATAAACAAACAAATGAACCCCAAAACTTTGGAAAATTAAAAACTTATAATCTAAGCTACCAAATTTTAACAAAAATAGATATTAATCTAATTAATAATTTTTTTGTTCAATAAGATATTTTGTTACTGAGTTTAAGGAGGCTTACATGTCTTCCTTTCCATATTTGCAAGTGGAAGAACAGAAAACAGGATTTTTTACTTGCGTATTCCATATCATGGATGAGATGCTTACATACCTAATATTTTGGATTCATCAAAGTTCTTATTAACAATTAAACCAATTCTGACCAATAGTGCTCCTGTCTGAATGAACTAACCCTGCCCATTGTACAGTGTTATATGTGGACCAGCCTATTTCCACATTCTAACATAAGCCAAGGATGTAACTCTGTGACTAATCCTGTGGTCTGAGCTGCTATGATATCGACTTCCTTCCAATATTTTGCCCATTTATTCCTCCTACTTTTGCCAAGATTTTCTGCCTCTTTTTCCCTTCCACCTTTCTTCATTATTTCTCTTTTAAGAAGAATATTTAATAAAATTATTACATAATTTTCATCAACAGCTTTTTATATTTACACACAGTAAAGTTCCTTGTTTGAAGAGATACACAGTCTGAAAATCTTTCTAGTGATTGAATAAATAAATGAACATTAGTAGCTAGTAAATAGATTGGAATGAGAAAAGGATGTTATTGATTTTGAAAAGGAATCCTTAAATTGTTATTAAATACATATTAACTCTTAAGTCCAATATTAATACAACATGAATAAAAATACAATTAAATTATGCAAGATAAGATTATGCATAAAATGTATTATAGTTGGAAATTATAAATTATAATGATTTCAGTAATCAGTTGTAAAACTTTTCCATTGAACATTTTGGTATTGCTTGTCAAATGAGGCTATGCAGGCAATAAACATTAAGTATGAAACCCAAGGCATAAGAGAGTATGAATCATTAAAACTAGATTTACCCTTTATCATAAAAAAAAATACTTTGAAAATTTTGTTTAGATATGAGATGAATTAAGCAAAATAGAAATTACATGGCTTACAAGTTTTATTAAATATTGCTTCCCTTTTGCCTTGCTCTTCACTTTCCCCTTCTCGTTTCACTTCCTGAAAAAGAATTGCAGGCAATACTAACAGATTTCTTTGTGGATTTTTTTTTTTCATATTTTGAAGGCAATTATATTTTTTTAATTAGGCTAATTTGCATTTTAATTTTACAGTCATCACAATTAAAAACAGAATACAAGAATTGCAACTGTGTTCTTAGTTCTAGTGACTTTTGACATCATGACAAATTGAACATTCATTATTTTACTCTTGCAAATGTGTGAAGTAAACTGATGCTTCATACAGCATGGAGTATGGTGTGTCCAGAAACTAAGACTTAATTTTTAATTTGAAAATTTTATCAGCAATTTTGGACAGTCTAACAGAAATATATTTTGCTTTTAATTTTAGCAGTTATGGTAAACCATATCCTTCTAATATGCTGGACCGCAGAGAAGGGAATAACTTCAAATACATTTTAATTAAATATTTTCCAGCTGAATTGTGGGGTTTTTTTCACTCCTCTCCTTCTAATAGTTACAAACCTTCTTATTTAATCCTTAGGTGTCCCAATCACATGAAATACCATCTACAGTTTTAATCTCACTTTGCTCATAATAGTAGTCATTTTATCCCCTCTTGAGATTCCCCTCACCTACAGCAACCCAGTTGCAATAGCCGAATTGTTATCTCCTGCTAATAGTTCATCTCTTCATAGTTATTACTCAGAAAAGGAAGAGCAGCTGGAGCAACTGAGCAGACAGCTGCACCAGAGTGTACCCTTTTTTGGGTTTGTTGATGACACAAAACTGGGAGGGGACACATTAGAAAGCTGTGCTATCATCCAGAGACACCTGGAGAAGATGGGAAGTTGGGCAGAAAAGAACATAAGTCAAAAAGAGGCTAATGTAAGGTCCTGCACCTGGAAAAAAATAACCCCAGGCACC
Source organism: Vidua macroura (assembly GCF_024509145.1). NCBI lineage: Eukaryota > Metazoa > Chordata > Aves > Passeriformes > Viduidae > Vidua > Vidua macroura. The sequence continues at coordinate 47,334,582 of NC_071572.1, read as the reverse complement.
AGCACAGCCTCGGGGCCAACTTGGGGAGCAGCCCTGTGGAGAAGGAGCTGGGGGTCCTGGTGGACAACGAGCTCTCCATGAACCAGCAGCATGCCCTGGGGACCAAGAAGGCCAATGGCATCCTGTGGTGCAGCAGGAAGAGCACTGCCAGCAGGTTGAAGGGAGGTGATCAGGCCTGAGAGGGACCAATCTGTTTTTTATTTATGCCTGATATTTATTTATGTTATACATGAGATTAAAAACTACTGTAAGGGCTGTGCACGTTCCTGTCCCCGGGCACACTTCCCCTGACAGCCGATCAGGGCAGAGAACCTTCCACGACCGGGCTGCAAAGCGACCTCACACTGGCCAGTGGGACAGATCCCCGACTGTCCAGGAAAAAATGCCGGGGAAATTGGGCTATGGGAGGCGCTTCAGCACACCAAAGCAGTTAACTGCGACACAGCTGGGGCGTTTTTTCTTTGTGTTTCTTGGAGGGAGCGGGGGGCTCACCTGCAGGGTCAGCTTGGACCCCTTCTCCCCCTCGCCTTTTTCTCCTTGCTTCTTCTCCGGCTGTCTTCCCTGTTTGCACCTGTCCCACCCTGCTTTGCCGCTTCCCTGAGGCAGCTCCGCCCCACGGCACCCCAGTGCTCCGCTGTTTCCCTACGGTGCAGCCGCTGCGCCCCGGCGCTGAGAGCCGCAGCCGCGCCAGGAGTGCGTCCCTAGCCCCGGCAGCCTGTTCTGCACCCGTGGAAGGGACCCGCAGCCGGCTGCACACATGGGAGCCATGCAGCTCGTAGCACACACGCTCCGTCTGCCGCCCGGTGTACAGCGGTAACGCTGGCCCTGTCTTCTGTTTCGCTCTGTCACTCGTTTCCCTTTTCTGTCCCCCTTCCGGTAGGAACCCCGATCTTGATCAACAGACAGTTCTCACACGTAATATTGTGAGAACTGTTTGCGCTTTATTTTTATCTGAGGAGTCTATTAAAAATAACCCTTCCCAACTCCCCTTTTACAGTGAGACTAGACACAGCTCCTCTACTGGCAGAAACAGTAACACGGGAAATTCCGTATGAATATGAGGACAAATCATTTTACTTTGAGCAGCATTGGAACAGGCTGTCCAGAGCAGTTGTGGAGTCTCTTTCTCCTTCAAAATCCTCCAGGATGCAAACCCAGGCAATCTGCTCTAGGTGAATGTGCTTTACTAGGAAACGTTGGACGCAAAAATTCCTTCCAGCCTCACCCGTTCTGTGATTAATTTTTGTTTTAAATCTCCTTTGATTTTACTTTTTCTTCCCTTTATGTTTATAAGCAGAAGTCTGTTTTTTAATAATTTAGTCCTTTACATTCAAATAATATTGTACCTTCCAACTATAAACAGGAAAAAAAAAAGTTTTAAACATTTCTCAGTATTTGAAGTCAAGCTTCAATAAATAGCATTCAGTATTATTTATCCTAATAATTGAAGCTATTATTTATTCAATCATTAATTTAGATACTAACAATATGGGGGAAATAATTCCAATTAATCAGAAAAAAAAGTCTCCTTGTGTCATTGATTAGATTATTTGCTAATGATGAGTGCCTTAATATATGAAAATATGTTAATTATATCTTTGATTAATCAGAGTGATTTGTCATCACAACACTTTTATACCTTCATATATTTGAGAAGAAGCTACAGCATAGTGTTTGTGCAGATAAGATAGAAAATTTTGCAGTAATATTGCCCTCCTGGAAATAGTAATTGCAGAGATTTTCAGTGTCATTTCCTGTTCATACCAAAAGAAAGGAAAAGATGACTCAAAAAGAGTAAGACCGTGTTGAAGTGCTCACATTGTTAAATGGAGTGGTTAATAACTTCAAAAGAAACTATTTCCAGATGATTTCAGATGACAAGCTCAGTAAGTACAAGTGGAAATGAAAGAAAAATAATGCAGAATAGATGTTAAAAAGTACTTTTTCACCTGTAGAATAGCAAATGCACAGAGCTGTCTAGCAGAAAAGGATACATAATTACAAATATAAGGATCAGTCAAGGAACAATTACAATATGGCCAAGGAATAACCAAGTTTATAAAGGTGTTTTTATAAAGGCCCACAGCTTTCCTACCCTGCTCTCCACATCTTCTGTTTTTAGTGTATTTTCTTCACCACAAAGTTTTCAACTCAACCAACATTCGTGATTTAAACCAGCAATTTCATTGATGCATTGATTCTGTTCTTCATTTAAAAAGATGCATAAAAAGAATTTAAATAAATCAAGACACAAGAAAAATTTACAATTAAATGAATCCTCCTCTGCAGAAGCCAAGAATATAACTTTATAGAATTGATGAGTATGAAAACTACTGTGATGTTATCTGATGTAACTATACATTCACTGAAAAGACTCAAATATGTTCTGGCAGGACCACATAGATTCGACAGCACTATTTGTTCCACAGCAGAACAAAGAAGAGAATACTCTTATTTATTCCCATCTCTGTCTGTCCTTTTTTACCAAATATGTTGCTTCTTTTTAGAATTTGCTTTTGTGTATTCAGACAAGCATCAAGAAGAACTGCAAAGCGAATGTTTTTGCATAATGATGCCTTATATTACTCTATAATAATTATCTGGGTTTCTTGATTACATTCATTTCTTATAAGGTTCATATATGAGTGGAAGATTGTTTCCTTTCCTGCAATTTTTTAAACTGCTTTATTTTCCTTAGCCATTTAAAAGATGCTTATGGATATACTATAATTCTGATTATGCAAAGGCTTCAATCCTTTCTCTTGTATAAGTACCTTCAGACCATAAACATTGGCAAAGCTGAACATTTACGAGAAGGCATCTTTTTGCCTTTTTTAAAATTCTTTATATTTTTCTCTTCTGTATGAGGTATCATAACTGTTTTGATCCATGGTATTCTAAACATTTTTAGAGACAGGTCATTTTCAGATTTTCTCTCTGACTATCTGGGTATGAACTACTCACATAACTATACATATGAAGAAAATGCAATAAATCTGATATTCCTAGTAAAAGAGTTTCAGTGATTTATTTTTACTCATCTCCAGGGAATAACACAATTTCATTGAAAAAAGTGTGCAATAATGAAACAGCTAACATCTTAATATTACATCAATATGCAGTTTATGTCATTGACAAATCAATGCAAATTACAGAGACAAATGAAGAGAGGGAAAAGGGTGTGTTTTATATTACATGTTTAAAAATGAGACCTGAAAGAGTAGGCTGCAATATGTTCAAGTAAATAAGTGTAGCGTTTTTGTATAGTTCTTAGCCAAATTAGGGAAGAAAAAAAATTATATATAACAACCTTAGGTTTTGATCACATTGTTAGCAAAAAACAGTAAAATGTCTTCTATATGTTCCTATCACACATTACACATTAATATAAAAATGCTTTTTACCAAATCACTGTAAAAAGTTGAGGTCTATGTCCCATTTTTGAGTTGGATTAGCAGTAATATCTGAGGAGTGTCAGATCTAGGCAGGCTTTTAATGATTTCCATACCTGTACACCCTGCCAGATTTAGAACAGCTTTCTGTGGCTCAGAAAGAGCAGAAGCCAAATGTTGCACTTCCTTATGTGATTTCATTCAATAAACCTTTGAACCCAGGTAAAATTTTTATATCCAAAACAACTTCTGGAAAGCTATTCTCTGTGGGAAACAGATATCTGTGGACCATTATGTAAAGGAATGCCTTCTTTATTTTGTTCTAACCCATCACCTCCAGATTCATACATATTCCTGTACTACAAGCAATAAACAAACTTTCCTCAACTAGTCTCACCAAGTAACTCTCAAGTGAGAAACTTTTATCATCTTTCCAGTCATTTGTTTTTTTTCCTGACTGAAGAGACAAATCTATTAATTTGTCCTTGAATAGAAATAATTCTGTATTCTTCTTGTACCTCTCAGCAACTTTCTCTGCCTTCTCTGTCTGTTAAATGCTATTTGATAACAGGGCAACAATAACTGAATATGATATTTAACTTGCAGACACGTTGTCAACTTGGATAATGCACTTCATTTGGTTTTGCTCCTTTCCTCTTTCATTCTCTGTAACTTTTTTAAAGCTATTTTTTAGTGTTAGTTTAGACTGCTATGCAGCTCTTCGTTAAGAGCTTCTTATAAGTAATACTAGGATTCCTTTTGTTTTTCATGTTTGTTCTTTAAATATTCAGAGTTAATGACACAAAAACAGCTTATGACTGTGACCTTGGGGTAGACACTATTAGAGAATTAATTCTAATGAACAGTCTTGACATTTTAAAGTTCAAAAAGATGCTGCTTAGAATAGAAAATTAAAGAAAATAAATGAATATGTAAAGTCATGAACATGAATACTATGTATATAGGTCTGGAGCAGTTTCAAGATAGCTACTTGGAAGTTTAACAATTTTAAAATGAAAGACAACTATTTTCAGCTTCATTGATGATGTGTTTCTAAGAGGTTTTAGGCTTAGCTGTTGCTATAAAATGTAGTTTAAATATCTGAGAATGTATATACAATCAAAAAAAAAAAAGTATTCTATAATGGCCACAGTTCCAGTTACTTCTACAAAGACCTCAGGTGCTCTCAATGCCATCTTCATTACTTACTTTAATAAAAAATAACTTACCATCAAGAGAACAAATATCTGGTGCTCAGGCAGACCAGATAACTGCATTCTAAGGAAAATTAAACAATCTGTTCTCCAGTTTTCTAAGACCTTATGACTATATATCTATTAGACAGACTATATGGAAAAGAATCTTCCACCAGCAAATGTTACAATTCCTACCACCACAAAGCAGAAAAAGCAAATGTATCTCAAATAAGATTATAAGAAGCATTTTCCTAAGCTTAATCCTTTATTGATATAATGCTATTAGTAGCTTTCAGATTTAATTTCCTGATCTATTGTGTTAGCAATTAACAATGAAGCAACAAGAGACTTGTGGAAAGAGATCTCTATTACTTTGCTAAAACTTTAGAAAGAAAGAAAATTAATAAATTCCTCCTGAAATGCCCAGTGTTGCAGAGGTTTGTGATCCTACATTGTAGATGTAATTCTGTGGCATCAGGGCCTTCAAAACTACCACTACCTTATGGAGAAACAACTTTGATGTACGACTTCATCATGGTACCTGTCACCTGCCTTGATAAGCTATTGTGTCTTCAAAAAGTAAAAAGTGTCAAGAATTTTCTCAAGAGATAAATAACAGTTACTTTGTTAAAGTTTTCTTCTTTGCTATTTGCAAATCTGAAGGACCTCTGGTTTGTTGTAAATATTCCACCTGGAGTGGAAGTAGGTAAAAAGGAGTATGAATATCATGGATAGTAGCCCAAATTTCTGTCTGACAGAGTTATCTGTATTTCTGCTAGTTAACAAGGCAAAAAAAAAAAAAAATCAGCTGGAGAGAAATGAGAGAGGAAAATGCACTGGGACTAGAGATGCTCCTGTGGGATTATAGTGTTGACAATGAGCCCACCAGATTTCAAAGCTCCTGTACAGGAGCGACAGACAGAATAGGATGAGATCCAGCTTCCAAAAGATGTGTCACCAACCCTTTGTGCTGAGACTCCTTTAAAAATCCATAGTAGTCAGTGAGTGCTGAGGGGAGTACAGAACAGATGTGAAGAAAGGCAATTTCTGAGATACACATAGATAAGTAATGCTAGAAATGCAAGCAGTGAGGAAAATAGATTAGGATCCAGGCTTCTGTTTTCTTTGTTTGTGTTTTTGTTTGCACAGCAAAAAGCCTGACCTCTTGTTTCAACTTTGTAGCAAGATGCCTGCCTTAACCACTGAATAATACATCTTTTCTATACAGTTCTGTGCTACGGGGGAGAAATTAAACTAAAAAATGTTGTGCAGCAAAATCCACAGTGCATCTACTCTAGAAGAGTTTTTAAATCTCAGTAAAGAAAGACATGCACAAGCCTTCAAAAAAAGTGCTCCTAGGGTGCTGGGACTGATTCTTGCAAATTGCTAGAGGACCTGTTTATCTTCTGATGATAAATTTTGGGTAGATGATTAATAGCTTCTGTGGTGGTAAGCAAGCCTTAAAATGTCACATATACTTAAGTAGAAATTACAGAAAACCAACCATTTTTTAAATATCCTCCAGTCATTTCTAGGGATGGAAAGGAAAGAGTGGAGAACTACTTGGCATTAAAAGCATATAGGGGGGTTAAAGTCAGCTCATCCTTGTTGAATCTGTGTTTGAGATATATTGTTTTTTACTGCTGTCACAGGACTGGGCCTTATAAGTTGTGGTGCATAGTTGCTCCATGCTTGAAGCCCTGGAATCCAGTGGTCATATATGTAGTTTGCAATGGTAAAAAAATCCTACGAGGGTTATGTTACATTTTTGTTAGAAAAATTAGAACTGAATAATGGCATAGATAATTTAGGGAAGAATTTTTGTAAAATATCACTTTAGTAAAACATCTGGAAGCCAGATATACTTAGATGCACAAGGCCATTTCTTGATGACAGAATGCAGCAGTATTTTAGAGGCCCTCAAACTGTTCTAGAAAGAGCTGATATGTCTACTTTGTAAAGTGTGGCTTTGGTGAAGTCTCAAATTAGTAGCTACATTAGAAGTTAATTCAGTCTTTTTACCTCTACTCTTATGCCAGCCAGTGTGTACAGGCTAAAATCAAGTCATTGTACTTTTCTTTGGGAACTGTGTTCTCTTACACAGGACGGGTAATGCTTGACACATTGTTCCTCTGCAATTAATTACGTATCAAAATTACATAGGAAAAAATTAAGTTTTCTAATAGCTCTTCAAGACCGAAGATTTTTTCCTTTGGTTATGATTCCATAGCAAACATCATATGTTTGTATTGAAGAAGCAAGACTCCACAGGCAAGTGTGGTAATGGGGAAAAAAAAAAGAAAGGTCATGAAAACACAACTATTCTGAACACCTTTTCACCATAAAAAAATTAGAAGACATTGTTTTATTGATGCTGCTTATTAGGTATGTGACAAGCACCTGTGCTCTCACTCATGTTTTACATTGCAGGCAAAGTACACCACTGAGTCAGAGCTGGAGTGTTCTTGAACATTACTGCCAAAAAAAAAAGTCTGCCAGGACTTTAGCTTTTAGTCTCAGTGCACCTACAGTCATATTTATCTAGTAAAACTTCCTACTCACTCTAATCCAAGAACACTGCAGGACACCTTATGCCCTGGCTTCTTTCCCAGTTGCTGCTGCATTTCTGCTCAGGGAAAGTAATTTCCGCAAGGAGCAAAATGCTGTAGCACTTCTTCTGTTAAGCAAAAGATTTGGATGGGTTCAAAATTTTTAGGATAAATATTGTTTTCCCTCAGCAAGAGTTGCATCTATAGTTGCAGCCTTGCTGCTGTGTCAAGGATCTGTAACTGGCAGACTTAAGGTGGGCATGGGAAGGGCTGCCTGTACTGTAAAGTACCAGTGAAATTTTCCCAACCCTTATTTTCCTCTTGCACTAAGCATGAACTGCACATGCGGTCCATGCAGAGTGTCACCATTCTCATGGCAACAACACTGGAATTCCAACACATTGGAAAAAAAAGTATAGTCTGCCTATCTTCCTGTTGAGAACCTGTCCTGGCTTGTAAAATAAGCATATATTCTATTTGCCATCTGTTTGGCAGTTTTCTTATCTTTTCCAAGAACAATGTCTCCCTCCAGAGAGATATCTTCTGTTAATGGGCCATTGAATGGCTCACTGCATGACTGATAAAGTTACATCATCCCATTGTAAGATGCTCCACCCAGAGGGAGGAGCCAAGCATCCCTACCTGCATAAAATCAGCATTCTTGAGACAGCAACTCAGCCTCTTCACTGGATTCCCAGAGGAAGACCAGGCCCATCTACTCTATCATCAGACCTTCAGAGAAAACTACACCCTTCTACTGGATCATCTCTTCAACAGCATTTCATCTGCCACTCCAGGAGCAGGAGGAGCAGCCACCATTTAACTGGACTATCACTAATACCCTGACTCCTCAGGGTGTCAGGTTTCTGACTCTATTAGTAGTTCTGTTTGTACTAATTACATTTTTTTTTTAAATTTCGTTTTTTCCTAGTAAAGAACTTTTATTCCCATTCCCATATCTTCGCCTGAGAGCCTTTTTATTTTGAAATTGTGTTAATTTGGAGGGAGGGGGTTCACCTTTTCCATTTCATGGGAGGCCCTCACCTTCCTTCACAGACTCCTGTCTTTCCAAACAAAGACAGAACCCACCTGCATAAAAGTATCAGTTACCACCGTTGCCCACACTGACTTGTATTTAGAACTGTGTAGGGAATTGCTATCTTATCTCTTTTTTAAAACCACAGACAGAGGTTGATCCCTTCCTTATACTATCTAGAAGCCACTCTTGGTTCAGATTAAACTTCAATCTGTTATTAAACCTGTGCGAGCAAGGTACTTGAGATTTGTTTTCTTGGTAAATTAAAAATGCAAGTCCTTTTGTTGCAAAGAGAAACCCGGTAATCTCAGCAAGTATTGTTCAAGACATATTTTAAATCTAAAATGGATTCTGAGAAAATAATATTTGGATTCTTAAGGGCCCTCACATCCCTTGTAGCAAAGGTTGTCTGCAGGTACACAGATCCTAATAAAGAAGGTGTGTTACATCAGGCTGAGGCATACAGTTGGGTGAAGCTGGGGTAACAGTCACCCCTGTGCTCAGTACTGGTGAGGCCACACCTTAAATTCTGTGCCCAGTTCTGGGCCCCTCAATTCAGGTAAGAAGTGCTGGAGCAGAGTCCAGAGAAGAGCAACAAATCTGGTGAGGGGTCTGGAGAGTAAGTGCTATAATGTACAGCTGAAGGAGGTGGGATTGTTTAGCCTGTAGAAGAGAAGGCTCAGGGGAAACCTTATCACTCTCTACAGCTACCTGAAATTTGGGAGATGATCTTTTTTCCCAGGCAAATAATGACAGGACAAGAGATCATAGCCTCAAGCTGTGCTAGAGGAGGTTCAGGCTGGACATTAGGTTTGTTTGATATGGGGGTGTTCAGTCATAGGTTGGACTCAATGGTCTCAAAGGTCCTTTCCAACTAATTGATTCTCTGATCTGTATCAAGTCTTAAATAAAGTTGGGGCTCTTAAAATTTGGTGGCTGCTTGTCTTGAATTAATTGCACTAAATGGGGTCCCAGAGAACAATAGTCACCTGAAAATTAGTACAATTATAATTCTTAGGAAAAGTCATCCAATGCTCTAAATTAAGGAGAATCTTAATTATTTTTAAAAACTTGTTTCAAACTCAAACCAAAGCAGTAGTATTCAAAAAAGCTCTAAATTTTGGCTTTGGAAAGGAAAAGTCTGCTAAATTATTCAGAATAGCTTTCTCAATAATCAATATTAGAAAGCAAAATTTTGTTTAGGTACACATTTTTTGGGTAAAATATATTAAGGTGATGTATCCAGGTGCCAGGGATGAAGTTAATTTCTATACAGTTAGTTCACAGCACTCAGAATGGACAAATCACTCAACAGAACAATCTTTGGTATTCATGGCCTGAGACTTTTACCAAAGTAATGCCTTAAGAGACATGATGTCCATCTTCTCTAGCCTTTAGTTTCCTTTGGAGAAACTAACATTCGGAAGAACTGATTACAGAATTCCCAGTTATTAAGAAAAAAGCAGCATGAGTGATTGCCTTTCTGATCATGTGAAAAAAGAAAGGGCTGTGATAACAGATGGCTTTTCTAATAATGTGATGTCTTTACAGTTCAGGTAGTTATCATCAAAATCAGAAAAGAAAAATGTTAAACTTCTTGGAGCTCCTGATTCATACTTCATATTCAGGAGTTTGGCTAAATTGCAGTTATTTTCTTTGAATTTTTTCATCCTGGGCATCAGGTTCTGCAACCAGCAAAGAATAACTTTGCTGTCAGGGGTCTTGTCACATCCAGCAAATTCATTTTATCTTTGAAGTAGATGTGTGTCTGTCATTAATATTACTTTCTAAAATACCTTTTAAAACATGCAGATTATTTTGGGTTATAATGCCTTCAATTCTTATATAGCGTTCAGATTGCATGGAAGTCTATTTAGGAATTGCTTTGCCATCATCCTCAATTTCCATCAAATAGTTCACTGAACAACCAGAAAGCTCCTAAAAATTTGAGTGAATTGAAATAGTGTAATTTATGTCTTCCTTTTACATTACTTTGTCTCTCAGAAAGCCTTTAATGTTTTTAAAGTGACTTAAAAATGACAATGGGGAAATGTGCATCATCTACGTTTTATTATTTTGTACACTTCTATCTGTATTCAATTCCATTAAAATGGGTTAAAACTGAAATAAATAAAAAAAATTAATATAATGTCTCTTTCTACTTAGGAATTTTAAAATATAAGCAGATGAGGATAAAAATAAAGACAAATATTAAGTCCAATAAGACTTAGTTAAAACCAATTTTCTTCTCCTTTTCATAACATGAGAGATATTAAGGTTAATCATGTGTTTAAAATGCAGTTTGTGCATTGTGATTTTTCCTTCTCCCAAACATTACATTCTGGAAGCAGAATGAACTCTGCTTCCTGCCACATACATCGCTGTTGAGGAGTCTTCTCTCTGGAGTCCTACTTTTCTTGTCTTTTCCAATTTCATATTTTAAAAGCCATTAGCATTTTCAGAAAATGTGTCTGTTTTATATGTTGCATTCTTTCACTATTTAGGCTTCTGAGTATTTCTATAAAACAAGAGTTAACATTCATTGATATCAGTTTGTTTGGACAGAAGGAAGACAAAGGAGTAGCCACTTTTGCAGCTTTGAGGGAGAGCGATTAGAGATGTATGGTGACCAGGATGAGGATAAGAATTAAAATACTGAGCCAAGGAAGTTTAAAACTGATCCTAACAGCCAGTCCATATCAGGAGCTACACTTAAACAATGGAAATTAGAAAAATATTCAAGACAGACTATTTTAGGAGCAGCATCTTTCTTAAAAAAAAAACAGGGAGAAAACCACCATGAGAGTTGATTTTGGCCAGACGTGGAACAATATATATAAGAAGATATGTTTTATTTCAGGATACATAATTTATGTAGCATAAGCATAATTTTAAAAGTCTTACACTACCAGGCTCCTTAAGCAGAAAGGGAAGCAATTTTGTCTATTTCTTCCATTTTGACCCATCCTCCACATCTTTATGACAAGGATACAGAAGTGTATCACTTTCTGAACACAAGTTGAATTTACAATTACTTTCTCGTGAAGTTTTAATTTTGGCAGACCTGATGAAATCAACTCACTTTTCATATGTTGGTATTGTGTTATTCTACACACAGCGGAATAGCACATATTTGAAAAAAAGAATTATAAATACCTTAGAAGAAATTTATCTTTTGACTCTAGACTATTTTTTTCTGTGAAGGAAACATTAATTTTTAAGACACATTTCTGCCATTTAGGGAATGTAGTATGATTCATTCCCAAGATTTTGATCCCATATGGCATGGAATATACCTTTGATCAGATGGCTTTAGCTGTTCCAGCCGTGTCCCCTCCCAGCTTCTTGCAGCCCCCCAGCCCAGGATGCTGTCAGGATGAAATGAGAAACAAAGTCCTTTATGCTGTGCAAACACTTCTCAGCAATAACTCTCCCCACAACCAAGTCTGTATTAGCAACACAGTTCTCAGCACAAACACAAAATATAGCCCCATGCTAACTACTTTAAAGAAAATTGACCCTATCCCAATCTAAACCAACACAGAATATTACAGTATGAATACTCTGAATATTACATCTGAACTTCCCCCTCAGGTGAAAATATACTAAAGTCAACAAAATTAATCAGTTATTGGTTTTGGTTCCAAACTTATTCAGTCTTCATTAGCTGGAATTATCAACAAATTGCTGAATGTTAAATTACTTAAGTATAGTGCTGTTCAGTATTTCCAGTTACTAAACTAATGGACGTGAGTAAATTACTTTCTTAGACAGTTTGCTTCAGGTATATGGCAACTTTTTATTTCTCTAGAGTGTTAGTTAGAATACTCTAGGTTAGTGTCAGGATCCAGCCCCGTACAAGCCACCAATCGCTGGCATCAGCACTTGGCAGCAAATGACTGTGGATGGAAACTGACTATCATCACCAGTTTGTTATCTTACTGTAAGACTTTCATACCTTCTCTCTGTGAGTTCTCATGGGCAGCTCCTCACAACACTGACTCCTCTTTCTTCTGCACAGCTGGCTAACACTTTCCTGTCCCTAGCACAACCACCTGACCCTTACTCCTCACAACAGCACAGCCAACTGACTCCAACTCTCCTCTCAACCAGCTAACCCACTCTTTTATAACACCCATCCTTATTGGAAACAGCTGTGACCTGTTAAGGCAAGGCTATTCCTAGTCTTTGATAATTAGAACAGCTGCAGCTCCTCAGGGGTGAGATTGCTTTCAGCACTATCTCTGTTCTCCTACAATCCATCCTCCCACAGGTTAGTTCATCTGAAACCAGCAGCTGGGGTAAAAAGAATTACTCAGCTTTTGCTTATAACCTTTAAATATACACTCAATCATGGAATTCTCTGTCCTGTAATAGAGGGAAATTGATGGTAACTACAACATAATGTCACTAAATGCTGCCTATTACAAGATATGCACTGAGGTTTAAAAAAGTTCATAGCAGATATAGTGAAGTAAATCTAAGGCAAAGAAACTTTGTTGTAGCAGTTCTGGTACCATCTTTTTGTATTCTAATGACACATTCAGATTTTGTGATCTAATATCTGGATGGATGAATGCATTTTCTTTCTTTGGCAAAATGCTTAAGTGCTGCTATATGTTGAAAATTAGGTGCAAACACAATTTTTCCTCAATGTAATAGTTTGCATTTCCATGTGTCTCACTGGAACAGTTAAGATTTTCAGAAAACATGCTGCTAACAAAATGCTTATGCTTTATCATATCTTTAACTATTAGGTATGGAAAGCTTGCAAGAGGCATTTTGAGTCACCATTAGAAAGTAACTAATTTTTAAAACCTTTTACAGACTGATATTAAGCATGCATATGCATACATTTAAATTGCTCAAAAACAGCTACAGAGCAATTATTTATTTCTGATCAAGTTAAGTGAACTCAGATTGTTCTGGACTTCATTTTAGGTCTAACACTCTTTTCTCATATGGAACTGGAAAATAGTAGTAACATTTCTTCGTCTATGCCTGTTACAAAAGTAATTTACCTTTACCCACATATTTTTTATCTTCTCTATTTGACTTGCACTTTTGTTTTTTTTTAAGATATGCTCTCTTTTCTTGTTTAAGTGCAATGTCTGGCAAATTAAACCCTTCCCTTTAATGGTAGGCTTAAAATAGAAGCATAATATAAGCATTCAACCATAAAACAGGGTTTTGTTATATACGAATCTGGGATCAACTTTTCTTATCGTCTACTTTACCACATTATCAGCTCTTTTTTTCCCCAGTATTTTTTGCTCATTTATAGCAGGATAAAATAAAAATATGATTTTACAGTTTAGTATTAAAATGTAATTATGAATATTAATATTAATAAATTTGAGTACGTTCATATGTTAGGAAGAGTAAAGAATGAAAGTAATGTTTTTTACTGTTGTAATTTTTGCCTAATATGATTGAACATAAAGTACAGCTTTCCAAAGCTCAAAAAGTAAGGTAATGTCACACTGTTTTAGGACATGTTTTAGGACTCAATAGCAATTCACTTTGTCTAAGTACCAATCAAGGGACTAGACTTTATTGCTCAGAAAGGAGCTGAAAGCTCCTATCTGAAAGCTCAGATTTTGATTAGGACTCAGTTATTACTAAATCTAAGTCATTTAAATTTTGCTATCAATTCCAATTGAAATATATGCACATAAACTCTAAAAGATTTTTAAATCATGAGTTGAAGCAGAAGGAAGAAACCATCCAGAGTGATCATCCAATGCATATAACTAGCTCACATAGTCACATAAAGGTACTCTTTAATGCATCCATTACTTTCAGGGTGTGATCGTTGAATCTTCATTTTAAATTGACTGCAAGGGCTTCCAGACAGGAAATATCTTTTCTGATCTGTGAATTTCAGTATTACAAATAGCACTGTCAGAGAGCTATGTGAATGTCAAGCATAGAGGTTATGTAGGCAATATTTTTTTATGATTAATTATTATTTCTAGTATTTTCACCAATGTTTTCTTATTTTTCCAAGGAGAGATTGTACAGTATTTTTAATAAATATTATTGTTTGGATTTATGTTTACCTCGGGAAGTAATATCTATAAATTATTAAGTGTTCAACTGTAACCTTTACATTACAAAGTACTCCTTTGTATAAATTCCACTAAATATACTGATTATATTCAGATTTCTAATTAAAATTCTTATTGCGGTTTAATAATACTCCATTTGGATAGCTACCTCAGAATGTTAAAAATGTTCTATGATCTCAGCATCAGTTTAAGAGTGCTCAGACTCTACAAATATTGCTTCTTTATGTTCTTTGGACTGCTGCACCATTTTGTCATTCTAGACATATAATTTGAATTCTGTATGACTCAGCATCTCAGGAATTTTTCAAGGCAATCTATGTATCTGAAGTTCCAGCTTCTCAAAAAAGATATTGAAATTTGTGATGATAAAAGTCATGGTAGAGACTAAAGAGAAACAGATTTAAGTAAACAAAATGCATTACTGCCATTAGCTTTGTTGTAATTAGATATATGTGAAAATATTAATAAGTAGCAGTTTGGGAAAATCCATGGATACATGTGGGAATGTGTGTGTGTAAAATATACACACATATATGCACATATGCATAAATAAATATACGTGTGAGTATTTTTGTACATGTGTACTTATGTACAATTGCTAAATAATTAAGGTTTTCAGGGCCTTTGAATAGTCTTGGAACCAGATCTTAAAAGAATGGTAGTCTTGAATGGATTATCTGAGATGAGATGGCTCACAATATTCAGAAGATATCTGCAACTATTTTATAGATTGCTAAACAACCATAATTAGAAGAAAAATGAAAAAAAACCCCTGTTTTCCTTTACTAAAAGAATACGTTCTTAAATTTATACAAACAAAAAATATGAGTTTGAAAGGCTAAAAGTCACAAAACAGTCTTTAATACACTCAAGAGTCTACAGTTAGATTATTTATGGCATTAACTTTCACCAGCACTTAAATCAGAAACTTTAAGTGGCAGAAAACAAAGAAATTAGCTAAAAGGATGATGGGGGAAATAATATCCATAACATTATTAATATTAATAAGAATAGGAATTAGTAGTAATAGTAGTAGTAGTAGTCATAATGGTGATGATAATGATGATGTTTAGGGGCCTGGAGGTCCTCCACAAGGTGCAGGTGGAACTCTGCTCCACCACAGACCTCCATGAGCTGCTGGGGCACAGCTGCTTTGCTGTGGTCTGTACCACAGGCTGCAGGGGAATCTCTGCTCTGGCACCTGGGATACTTCTCTGACCTTTATGTCTGCAGGGTTGATTCTCTCACATATACTCTCTCCTATCTTCTCTGGCTACTGCTCTGCAATTATTTTTTTCCCCTTCTTAATTATGCTGTCATATATTGGCATTACTACCATCACTGATGGTATCCTTGGCCCAGGGTGGGTCTGTCTTGGAGCTGTCTGACATTGACTCTGTTGTACAGTGTGGAAGCTTCTACCAGCTTATCACAAAAGCCACCCTTGTAGCTCCCTGCTCCCAAAACCTTGCCACACAAACCCAGTACAGTCTTTGTTGTTGTAGATTTGTGAAGAGATCTCTTCTGTCCCTGTGCTTATCTTGAGTGCCTATACTTCTGCTGCTCTGAAATTTTCACTAATTGTAATTAATTCTTGATTGGATTATTCAGTTCCTATCCCTCTCTTTTTTTTTTCACTAGGAGAAAGTATGAGTGGGAGGTTGTTAATATCAAAATATTAACTTTCTGTCTTTTTTCCTTCGTTGAATTCTCACACCTAGAGGGTAGCAATGATGCAACTCAGCATTGGATTTTAGTGAATTTGTAACAAACTAATCTAAATTCATGATTTTTAAAGGATTTCAAAAAATTTTGACATTGTCCATACAGTTGTTCATTTCTAAGTATCTTCCACATCACTCCAGTAAACTAATTTTTTGTCAGGGTGAAGACAAAACCTTTCAATGAGGTGCACTCTCTGGTTGAACCTTTATACGAGAGGATGATGAAACTGCAATTGGAGAGACATATGTTTCCTGTGAAGTGTAGAAACAGCCAGAGTAGGGACTCCTAGCAGTGATAGCAAGAATACAGTATTTTTTGACAAGCACAATGACATCTTTGCATAGCTGAACTCTCTGCTAAGACTTTGGAGAGAACAGTTGCTTAGGCCTCAGTGCTAAATATGTTTGATTTTAATAAATTTTTAGCCTTGTGTGTACTCAATATACATAAGTATATAATTTCATTAATTTAAAATGAACAGCTCTGGGGTCTTCTCTGCAACAAAACCTCTCATACATTTTATGGACCGTGTTAATCATGAATAACTGGGATATGCCAGAAGGTTTGTAATATACAATAGAGTGGGTTTATGATAGCAGTCATCTGGCCTGTCACAGCATATACATGTCAGGGCTAGAGGGCATTAGGACATTTTCATGGATCCTGCCAAATCACTGTTTACTTTAAGAATAAGATTTTTGAATGGTTTATACTGCAAAAGATGTACTAAAACTAAGGAACTGTTGATTCCAGATAACAACCAGGCTATTTTCAAGAAGAAAAGGAAACCAGAAAAACATGGATTAGATACACAGATACTGAAGGGCAGAGTGCTTGTTACAGAAGGTGATTGATAGGGATTTTTGCACAGGGTACCAGTGTTCTCAAACAGAGTGATCAGTTGATGGCTGGAAGGTGACAGAAGTCTATGTTGTGACAGACAATGCCATCTTCAGCTGGATAGTACGTTCCTGAGCTTTCTGGATGTCCCATATGCCTGTGAACTCCCACAAGACAGTGAACATTGTCTGATGGGAGATTTATGAAGTTTCATCTTGTAACTAGGAAGGATACCCATAGATTCTGTGTTAGTAATAGTGGTCTATGCACAATTTTCAAGTATTCTAGGGCATCAAGAATTGCTCTAAATTGATATGTTTTGTCATTTTAATGGTTCTCCTACGTTTATGCATCTAAATTTAATTCCATACAATCTGATACTGAGAAATGTCATGAGGTATTCATCTACTGTTTTCCTCTGGAGTTTTCATATGAACTTTGTTTTTTAACTGTGATGGATGTCAGGATGAAATGAACCCGGTTTTAAAATGCTGGCTTTCTTTTGCATTTTAGCACTAAAGATGACCACATTTTGACAAATATTTAATCTCAGAGGTTGTAATTATACAGGCGAATGTCACATTATTTACGGCAGTATACACATCTTTTGCAGATTGTGTAAAACATAAATATTTCCAAACTGCCCTGAAGGAAATAATGTTCCAACAGTGTAGCAGGAGCGTAGCTCAGTGTAAAACCTCATAGAAAAGAAAGATGAACATATTTTAAACCTCAACTGATTTCAGCCTCCCATAGTCTCATACCCACAAGCCCCAAGACATGTATAAAAAAAATGTGTGTGTCCAAGCTCTAAGATGCCAGTATAGAGGTAGTTTGAACAGGGTTATTTGCAGGGATTATTAAGTGTGTTGATTGTGAAGCCCTTCCCCACGCTTCTTGGTTCCTCCTGAAGGCACGCTGGTTTTAAATATCTCCTTCTACTCTTCAGGAGCTGACAGTGACTGATCTCTATCCTGCCATAATTCTTTAAGTCATCAGGATACCTGTCTCTGTTTTAGAACTGGTTGTCTTGAGCAATTGTAGGTAGCAGTGTGATAAGATCCTGTTGACCTGGTCCCATAAATGTTAGCAACATAGGATGTTTTAATAACCTTTATCTCACTCATGTTTTGCTCCTGTGTGTTCATATGCACTATCAGACTCTCTCTTGCCTAGGTCCATTTTCCTGTGGTTAGCTCCTTTGGTGTCATTGTCAGTTTCAGCTATTGTAAACACTCACCTCTCGAGGCTGATTGCCTCTCCAGGCCACAGCACCTCCTCCTTTGTTTATCTTGAAATGCCAAAGGCACCCAACTGGTGCTCTGCATTGAGGGACACCACCACCATGCATGAGTGTGACTACAGTGCACCAGTAAGGGGAGACCTGGGTCCATCCAGAGCCCCTCAAGCTGGAGCCAGTGGCCAGGCAAAGCCTGGTGATGGGTGCTCAGAGTGTATTTGGCAGTCTTTCTTCCCATGGGAGGACTGGGGGCACCATTCTGGCCTCCCTTGCCCAGTGTGTGTGGGACAGTACTACTGACCTTCCTGTATCTCCAGGACCTCCAGCACATGGTCAGAGCTGGCCAGCACCATCATAGCCAGTCAGGATGCCCCCTCCCACACTTCTCCAGCTCCTGAGCAATGCAGCAGGTCAGACAAGACTGGGCAGACCAAAGGCTGGGTCACCATCAGCTACAAGGCTGGCCATAAAAATCTTTACAGATGGTCCTGAAGAGCCAGCATTCTTTTTATCTCAGTTCCTGAGTTTTCTAATTTTTACCCTTCTGACTCTGTCCCTACATCCCACTGGGGGAGAGTGAGGAAGTGGCTGTGTCAGTTCTTGCCATCTTCTTGCCATTCTTCTGTCAAATCTTAGTCAGCTATCCTGTCAGTATCTTGTGGAGAGAAGAAGATTTAGTTTTTAGGTTTTCAGTCTGATTTTGATTTTGTTTGATATGGATTTTTTTGGCATAAATAAACTCTAGAAAAAGAAAATATTTTTGCCTATGTGTACACTCCTGTACATAAACAAGTGTGGGTATAAGTCTTTGGTGCACAAGTCTTTTCCAAATAACATTGTGATGTAAGAAGATAGTATATCAAAACTGTGTACCCACCTAAAATGCCTCTCCTTCAGAGAGAATATATGTCATGCTTGGCTGATTGCTTACCCTAAATCTCCTGTCAGAGAACAAATGGGAGTAGATATTTTCTATAACACAGAGCAAATGTTGCTTCTAGGTACAATACTATGGAATTTTATGAAGACTTTTTTTTCCCCCAAGATGTCAGATTCTCAGTGATTTATTATCTGAAAATTTTGTTCCCTATGTTCCTTTTTGTCATGGTTTGACACTGGCGCAATGCCAGTGCCCCCATGAAAATACACCTTCCCAAATAAATGCTGTGAGATGTTATCAGGAACAGAGCAGAGCAGGCCCAAGTTTAATAATAGAAAAAAAACTTTATTAAACTACTACTACAGAAGACACACACACTACATCCAGGATGAAGACCCTCTAAAACACCCCTCCTCCTCCCAGTTTCCAAAACAACCACCATGAAACATCGCCCGGGATTCCTGATCAAATTACCACCCTTCAGATAATCAATACTCAGTCCCTCAAGGGAGAGAGGAGTCTCTCTTGCACCACAGACCCCCCAGGAAACACAGTTGCCACCTCCTGTGTTTCCCTGTCACACATGGCAACCGCCCAGAGAAAATCTGCCAGTGTGACATTCTCCTTTCCATGTCACAGTGCTCTCACCACCGTGCATGGACAGACTGCCCATAGGGCTCCCTTTAAGGATGATTTGCCATGGACCAAAAGATACAACAGTTCAGCTTCTCATCTTGGGACCACAGTCCACCCCATTTTCCCCTGGGGCCAAGGGTCCAAGAACAGAGATCATCTTCTTCCTGAAGACAGAGGGCAACACCATTCCCTCCTCAGCTTTCCTCTGTTCTTGTCATTCCTCTCCTGGTGGTTGCTAAAGCAGGTCTCCTTGGGTCACCACTGCATCCCCCTAAAATGCAGTCTCTATTGCAGGAGAATTTGGTTCAGTCTATGGCTAACAAGAAAAGTCCAGCCAAAAGCTACTCCATCATCTCCTCCCACCTAAAAATTTCTTCTTCTAACATCTCAGGTGTCGGACTGTCTCTTTTCCACTACAAATCGAGGAGGAGTAATATTTTATAAAGCCTTCATTTCCCAGGAAAGGGTTAAAAGTTCAGACTCCCTGGATGGCTGAAATCTCTGCCCAGCACTCTGGACTCCCACACTGGGCATCATCCCCCCCCTTTCTCCTTCTCCTCTGCCGGCAAATTTCCAGGTGCCGCCAGGCTCTCTGTCTCTTTCCCTCTGGTGGGGGTGGGGGGACACAAAGGCATCTCTGCTGCTTTCCACCCTTCCGTCCGCAGGAGCTGGCTCGGTTCCAGCCCCCTCGGCCTACCTGGACAAGGCCGCGTGGCTTCCCCTCCCCTACCCTGCCTGAGGCTAGGCAGGGGAGAGTCTACACTCTCTGACGACAAGAACCAAAGAGAGAGTTCCCCTGGGAGTTCTTGCTTTTAACCCCCTGTGTTCTCAGAGGCGTGTCCATACTTTCAGGGTCACTCCAGGTGCCAATATCCAAACCTGACTACTGATTGCTTTGACCCAACTTCCTGAAAAAAAATTCACTTCCATGTCAAACCACAACACTTCTGTTGGATTGATTAATATGCTTTCACACCCCCATTAATGTTTCATTTACTTAAAATATAGAAACTTGGGTTTACTAATAGTAATAATGAAAAAACCTTAATATTAAATTACTAATGATGTTAAAAATCATTTACACGTGCCTTGATATTGAGAATATTGGATTTTAACTAATCACTGTTAGCTCAACTACAGTTTAACAACAAAGGCTTCAGAAATATAATTTGCAAATATGGTGAAGTCTACAGAAAAATAGCTTTGGCACTGTTACAAAAATTCTGTCTATATCTGGGGTTCTAGAATGCTAAAGCAACTGTGAAAGAATTATAAAATCAAAAGCAACAGAGCAAACCATTTTCCTTGATGTAAGTTTTAGGCAATGTGATTTAGCTCACCCCTTTTTTATGAAGCTGCTAAGAACTTTTGACATGCTTGTAAAAATAGAAATACTAAGTGGTGAGGCAGTGTTATGCAGAACTCAAGGTAGTATCTGTGCTTCTACAACAATATCTGAAATGAACATCCACAAAAGAAATAAATTATGTAACCTCACCTGGAATCATCATAGAACTCATTTTGTAGGTATTTAGGCCAGGCATTTCCCTAGTTTCTTTCCAGGAATATGTTTTGAGATATTGCAAATAAATGCACGCAAGGCAATATGATGGCAATGAAAAGTAAAAGTATTTATAAGTTTTTTGTTTTAAAACCAGGAAGAATTATCTGTTAGAATAGCTGGCCTCAAATGGGCAACTTCCTATTTCATGAGTTTCAGCCAAGTTAGCAGTTCCCAACAAACTCTGCATTCTTGGTGTGACTGATCAATAAATCAATAGAGTGGAAGAAATATAGACAAGGACAATATGTTCTTTAACCTCAAGGGAAATTGTGGGGAAGGACTGACCACAGCTGCTGGATATAAAACTGAAATTATGTCAGCACAAAGGGAACCAGGGGTGGCTTTTATTTTAGCTAAGTGGCTACAACCACTGACTGGATCAACCAGTTATATTAGCTGACCTAATCAAGCAGTTATATCAGCTCAGTGAACCAACCAGCTGTTACTGTTTGTCCTTGATTTAACCAAAAGATGATAGATGTCTTCCTGAGTTAGTCAGACTATTGGGGGGGGGCGGGGAGGGTGTTACTGTATAAATTATTTAGTTCAATGTGCAGTATAGAAAATAAATAGCCAACAAATGTTAAAGGAGAAAATGGACGTAAGGTGGTTTTAGTACTTATATTTCTTTCCAGTTATTGGAGATACTCAGGCATGTTGATAGTGAGTACATTATAGAGAATGGCTATGAGAATCACATTTATATTGTAAACTGAATATGTATTGCAGTCAATATGCTCTGCTACACACAGTTTGTACTTGTTTTGTGACTTATGTTCATTGTTGTATTGCTCTGCTAAATCAAAATGCTATGTAACATCAATTACTTCAAGTATGTAAATTTGGTATTAACCATTAAATCCTCTACATGAGGAATGTCTAAAAGAGTTTGGTGAGAGAGTGTTACACTCTGGTATTTGGTTTGTTGCTATTTTGTCTTTATGTGTAGACAGCAAGCCTGTATTGTTATTCATTTAAAAAACTTTTATAAAAAGCTTATCTTCATGGTCCACAAAATCTTTTTTTTTCCATTATCCTGATAAAGGCCAGATGCAATGCAGAAGAACACAAAATTTCAAGAGACAGAGCAAGTGAAAGAAAGAATGGCTTAATAGTTATAAAATGCATCAGAAAAGGAAGGACTCCTGACTACAAGATTTCTACTCAGATGTTTCCTTTTGTATTTCAGCTAACAATTGTTTAAAATATTATCATTCTGAGGAGAAAGGATGGGAAAGGCTATGAGCATAATTGTGACATTTAGCTATCAACATTACCTTTTAAATTAAAAATTTTCGTGCTGTTTTCCCAATGAATAACCATAAGGACTTCCAGAAAGAAAAACAGCTTCAGTTCTTTATGTATGAGCTAGGAGCTTCAATTTAAGAAAAACTCTGAGATCTCCAAATAGAATTGCCCTTGAAAGCTCTCCTAAGTAAGTCTTTCCAGCTTCTTGCTTTTTGTAAATAAGTATAGCAATTTGTCTTTTACTTTTCTGGAGTTATAATGTGGATACCACTTTCCAAGGCAGAGATATCTCTTAATACGTAGTGTTTGAGGGTGTGGTTTCTTTATTGGATTTAAGTTCTGAATCTATGTTTTTTTCCATAAAACTAAAGCCCAACATATATAAAGAGAATAATATCTTAATCTTATAACCAGGAGAACTCCTAAGGAACAGTTAAAATACATTATTTTGAACAAAAATATTTCTGAATACCTCCTTCAACATTAATGTCTTTGCATCTTTTAGATGTAGCATATACTTCAAATAATTACTAGTTTTAGTGCTGTTTTTCAGCTACTTTGAAACTTTTTTTTTGAATGCAGCAGTTGTTCCATATCCACAGTTGAGAGGTTATTTAATTGAGACCCAATGATTTCTCCTCCCCTTTGTGGAAATTTCTCTTTAAAACAATATTTTGGCAGCCATTTATTCTTCCCATTGTAGTTGGAATAATGAACATGAATAACCTATGGACTCTTAACTGTAAAGAGTCTAGAAAAAATTATATTAAGGAATTTTAATGTTTTATTAATGTTTTAATTTTGAGAAAACCAGCAAAACTGAGTGGTTTCAAAGATTCTGAAAACTAAGCAGCTGCAACATCTTCCTTTTGAAGATGTAAAGACCACTCTGAATAATAGATGAAAGGTGGAGGAATCTCATAATGTGGGGAGCCTTTCATCTCTCAGTGACTAATTCAAAACTAACCTATAATAATATTGACCAGTAAAATATGTAAAGTGCTTGTTTAAAATTATTATGACCTCAATACTTTCCTTGCCTGCTCTTATAACATCATGATGTTAATAGTTGTTTCACATTCTCAGTCATTAAAAATTATTTTCATTACATTCTTAAAGCAGTCAAAATAATATAATATTTGAAAACAAAGTATTCCATTAATGCCTACAGCACATCAATAACAAAAATAATAAAAACAGCATAAAATAGGGTAATATTTTTTCAACATTAATTAAATACCACAGGAAAACATATTTCCTTGGAGAAAGTTAATTATTAAAAAAAAAAAAAAGTCACAAATTCTCTGTAATATGTACCAAATACTGAATTTGATGGAAGGAAAATACTTTAAGTTGTGAATTTAAGATCAATAGAACAGACTATTTCAGTCGGGTGGAACATAGAGCCGTTATCTACTCCAACTGCTTGACCTCTTCAAGGCCAACCAAAACTCAAAGGAAGTTGTTAAGAGAAGTGTCAAAATGCACCTTAAATGTCGACAGGTTTGGGGCATTGACCACCTCTCTAGGAAGTCTGTTCCAGTGTCTGGCCACCCTCTCTGCAAAGAAGTGCATCTGTTGTGCCAGTAGTGTTTGATGTGAACTTGAGGAGCTGTTGACAGCTAATAAAATAATGTTTTATGTGACAGGAAGAAATGTTCCTTTTTTGTCCTTGTCAGCTGTGCTAGGTTACTGACAAAAATAATAATGTTTCTATGATGCTAGAGAGGAAGTGACTGAACAGCTGTTGAGCTTAAAAACATAGGCTTCTTTGAAACACATGGATAAACATGTATTTCATATCATGATACATGTACCTAAAAATATTCAGACGACAGTAATTTTCTTACTGGAGCCAATTTAAATTACTCAGCAAAATAAATATATTGTCTTTATTTTAGGAATGAAAAATTGTTATATCTGGAAAAGTAGAAGAAAGAACATTTCTATCTTCTCTAAAGATTTTCATTAATATGTCATCTTGATAATTACCAATATGTATTCATTATGATTTGTTCATCTGATTGTTATTCAAGGGTGAAAGAAGATGTTCAAAACACATATGACAAGCTTTACTAAAAGAATACCCACTGGATCCTGACACGAGACACTCTTCACTCAGAATTTCTAAAGGTGCTTTTCACCAGAGTTGCTCACAAGGACCACTTCTTTCAGACAAGTTATTGACAATTGACCTATGTGTGGCAGATCTATTTTAGCCTGTTACATGACCTCGATATTGACTATTCATCAAATGATAGCCTTTGTTTCAGAGGTGTGTGCGGCGTGGGTTTTCGCTCTCCCCGGCTGCACACAGCTCTTGGGAGCCCGGCTGTGGTGTAGCTTCCACGTGCTGCCAGGGTTTGCTGCCGCAGGTTCCCGGACACGGCTCCGTGTCTCAGGCGCGTGGGCTGGCCAGCCTCTGTTACTGTGTGTAAGGGATCCAGTAAAGAGGTAAGGAATTTGTCCATTTACTCCGTACTTGGCAGGAACAGTTTATTGATCACGTAGTGTGGTTCGATGGAAAGATGCGACCGCTCCCGGCACTCGCATGGGAGAAAATGGCGCCTGGGTGCCGGCGGGGTAGGATTTTATGGAGGGGTTGGGCGAGAGGATCCATGGCCTGACGGCCAATAGGGGCGGCTGCCATGGCGGTGACGCCAGCAACAGCGACCAATCAGAGAACCCCGCAGGGGCAGGCACCGAGCCTCGGGCTGAGCGGGATCGTGTGGATTGGGGTGGCAGGCATGGGGTCTCCCAGGCCCAGACGGGGGGGGTGGTTACAGGAGCGGCAGAGGGGGAAGATCCGGCGGCAGGCAGCGTGGGGTCAAAAGCGCATGGGGGAAAACAACACAGGGGAAGTGCGGGGGTACACAGGACTCGGCTAGCTAACACAAATAAGAACCCCTAAAACCCAATCCCAGGATGCAACAGGTGTGCTCATTCATTTCAAACAGGTGTGATGAGAAGCAAAACATTCATGTTTTAATTTGGGTTTAGTTCAGGGGAGTACTGCCTAGGTAAGTTGTCAAAATGTAACCAGAGTAACTCTGAGTGTAACTCTGAGTGTTTTTTGTCTTGAGAATCATTGGACAGCATGCTTTCTTCCTATTATAGTACTTCATCCTTAAAAGGTAGGTCAAGTTAAGAAATAGAAATTTTCCATTTACTGTAAAGAAGTTGTAGTCCTGCATAGACAAAATAATTCAGAATTAATTAATTTAAGGAGAAGGAGCAAGGTTGACATTCTAACTAGTTGAGCTGACATTCCTTAAAGGACAGACCTGTGAGTCCTTTTCTCTAAATTCATAATAATTATGAATTAAAGAGAACCTATTTGCACTAATGTAGGTAGGGTGAATATTTCAGCATGGAAGAAAGGAAAAAAGTTCCTCTGTCAGGAGGTTCCCCTAGTTCAAATATAGAAAATGACATGCAAGATCACTAAAATAAAAGGTTGCAGAGACAAATCAAGAACACTATATGAAAAAGAATTCTTTTTAGATAATTTTGAAGAAAAGAAAGAATGAAATAGAAAGCATAGAGTAGAAATGGAAGAGGGGAAGAATCTGTTCTAATTTCCTCCAAGGCTATAAAAATGGTTTTCTATATAATCACAAGTATAAGGTAAATTATTATTCAAAATTGTTAACAGCATTGAAATTTACCTCCAGCTAGACCTTAGTAAGCAACTGGAAAACAAAATTAAATAACCCCTTATATAATTAATTTATCAGAAATATTCAGTCTTTGCTTCCTTCTTTAAATTATGTGTCAAAGAAAAATATTTCCTCAAACAAAGCCATTACTTGCATTAATATCTACTAAATGCTTCCATTTCATGTTTAGCAGGGACCTATAGAATTTGCTTATGAATAGGCAAATTAAAAGTCTATTGCCTTTTAAAATCATGTAAGTGAGGTCACTCCACATAAACTTACTACTATAAAGTGTGGGTACATATCTAATAATTCAGTCCACAGTCTCGGAATGATTTGAATGTTGTAGTCTCATATATTATTTACTGATTAATTCATTAGATTCTATTGCTGTGAGAGGACATGGACCATGGGAATTATGCTCTATACATTAATAATGAAAACAATTAAGCTTCATTTTGCTTGAATGAATCTCACATTATTGAATCCAGTGTTTGGTTTTTTTGTATAAGCTGAAGTTGAATAGAACTGAAGTATCAGCTTTTTAAACCGCAGTTACTTTAAAAATGCAGATTTTTCATTTGTATACTTGCCACATAAATACTGATGACTAACAAAACAAACTGCAATTTTTTTTTATTTAGCTTTCATCTGAATTTTCATGTGTATGAGCAAACCCAGGAAATGTATTTTAAAGATCACAATTTTTAAAATAGACAATGGCCACTCACAGTGTTTATTCATGCCCAGAGATTATTTTTTTCCAAGATTGTTATGTCAGAACTTTGTGATGTGAAAATATTTCCCTTTCATTAAAGCTATTGTATGAATTTTTAATAAAAAAATGAGACAAAAATTGTGTAATCTTTCGACTGAAGTTGAAGTACAGAAAATTATTAATAAATCCACTGTAAAATGTGACACAGGAGTTAGAGTCAAAGCAACAGACATGGCAATTCTATGAAGTGCTGTAGAATAAAATACCCATACACTACTCAATGACCTCACAGCCAACCTTTTTCCAGTAGATTTCAGTTCCACTTCACTGAAGAGTATTTCATTTTTGATTCCCAGTAATTTTACCTCCTTGTTCCTGATCTTATGTGAGTCCAATCCCATGAAGTGCTAGACATCTTTCTCAGGAGGCAATTATTTATAATTATTTTTTCCATGGGTTGTGATAGTTTCTTCTGATACAACTTTTTACTGAAATAAGTGATCACAGTTTATTTCTGTGTGATTCTACATCACTAAAGAGTACCAAACAAAATGAAGGAAACTCATGTAAGAGTATTATATTTCATCTATAGTTTTGCAGAAGCCTAGTGGGCTCCTTTTTTTTACACATAACAAGATTCTCTGTATAGTATGGTAAACATTGGTTTGATTAAATTTGTAGCTCTGGATATTGATATAGGAAGAAAAGAAAAGAAGCAATAATTCATCATGCAGCCTTTTTATTTAAGCAAAGTGAAGCCTAAATTCAATAAAAAAACATTTGATGAATACCTTGATTGTATTCATCAAATACAAAAAAATAATTCTGTCTTTTTTGTAAGGTCTACCACTGTTCCTAACTCCAGCATTTTACAGTCACCGAGTGCCTTCTGGCAGAAGTGCAGATCAATATAAATTGCTGATCTTTAAAAGCCATGTCTCCAATTTAGCCCTGGAGTCTGGCACAGACAATAAACTGTTTTCTTCAGTTTTGCCTTTATAGCATACACCCTGGCATTAATTACAGCCAGATGTATGTGACATGTAGCAGTTGTCAATAAATCCATGAACATTTGGACACCTCTTCACATACCTTAGATTCTAGGTCATGTGAATGTTGTACATTAAATATGGAGTTCATCTTTTATGAAGATATAAGAGAAACAGGAATTTCCACCTTAAATTTAAGTACAAACAGGTCTCTAATACCTCGAAGGCAGAATGAAATACCATCTTAAGTTTTTGGCAACATAGTCCTGCTTTAGGTCTGTAGGAATACCAGTGTTTCTCCAAGAAAAAGCTATGTAAGTATACATAGTTTATGTACAATACAATATATTTTAAGGGTCAATTACTTACTTTAGTTATGCCTAAGTAAAAAATAAATTTTCAGATCATCAATATTGACCTTTCTTATTTTTGATATCACTTTAATCCAGAAAGTACCTAAATTTATGAAAAAAAACAGATATGTAAAATCTCTTTCCAGTATTAAATGATGATTCAAAAATGACCATGAGTTTCCTTTCCAACTCAGGGTTTTTTAACAATTCCAGACATTCATGTTTTCTCCTTAGTACCTCAGCTTATTCCAAATCATAATCTTGTTTCTCTTGGCTGTGAAAAATTCTCCCATTAGACTTTTCAGTGTAATTCACTGCAGTTCTCTCTTGAATAACCTTGAAATCTTGAAAAACTTGGTAGCCCACCTAAGCTTTTGGTCTTTTCTTTGACCTTGAAATGGTGACTCTTCTTGTTTACCATTTTTTTTCCATACTGAAGGCCCATTGATACCAGACATAGCTGCTTGGACTTGTTCAAATCCATCATCATTAGTTCTTGTGGTTGCTTTATTTAAAAAGAGAGCTACTAGAACTGTGAAGACTGTTAAATATTCCATCTACTACTTGCAAAGAAACTGTGTAAAGAAGAAAGATTTGGGTCATACGAGTTACCCCGTTTTGGTCCCAGGATCAACCATCTTCTGCTGCCCTCAGCCATCACTGAGGGCTTCCATTTACCCTTCTTCTCCTGAAATTATCACAGGATCACAGAATGAGCTGGGTTAGGAATGATCTTTAAGATCATCTAGTCCAAACTATGACATAACACCTCCTTATCAACTAAACCATGGAACTGGGTGGCACATCCAGTCTTTTTTTAAATATGTCCAGGGACTGTGACTCCACCACCTCCCTGGGCAGATGCTTCCAGCAAGCAATCACACTTTCAGTGAACAATTTTTTTCTAACGTCTAAAACATCTCTCTTTTCAAAGACTGAAATGTATTCCCATAACTCAAATTACTTGACCCATGGCATTTTTGGTCTTTTGTGATTACCCTCAGATGTCTCAGCCTTTCTGAACTGCTTTTGTCTCCAGTTAAAATTTCTGTTTTGCCATAATTTAGAGCCACTCACCACAAACTGTCTTGGTCTTTTGTCAAAGAACTTAATCAGGCTACAGCTGCCGGCATACTTCAAGGGATCTGTTGATCCTCCTCCTGAGCTACACCCCTAGAAAACCTACAGATCAGCCAGTCCTTGTCCTTGGCCACATTTTTTTTTTTCTTGCTGATGCTGAAAGTAGTACCATCTATGCCACTTGTCTTGCACCTAATTTCTCAAATCAATCAATCTTCAACAGCACCAACATAGGCTGTAACCAAGAATGTCAGGACAAGCTGAAAGGCTGGGAGCAAGAGCCTTGTGTTGAGCCTCAGTGTTGGGAAATTTCATGGGAGACAAAATTCACCTAGGTTTCTTTTCCATAGTTCTAAAAACACAACTTTAGCCCTATGTTTAGGCATGAGTTTTGAGAGGAAGCTACAGGGCTGATATTAATGGACCTGTTTGGTTTCCTGTCTTTAGCAGTGTCCTCAGCTTTCCTTAATCCATGCATCATTTCAAGCATCAAACATAATAAGATATATTCTGGTATATTTTCCACTTAAAAATATAATCCTAGCCCAAATATTGACCATAAAATCATTTTTTGTTCCTTATTTTGTTCCATTTGTTTCTCAAAAAAACCCTAAACAAAACCAAACCCCAGCTCAGTATATTTTTGTATCATTTCTGTAATGTCTGAAATTGTAAAAAACAGGGAATATTTTTCTGTTGTTATAAGTTATTTGGTTGTTAACCATTGTTAAATGGTTAAGATTAATTTAATTGATTCTCTTTATTCTTTGATTATATTCATTTTCCACTGAGTTTGACTTTTAGAGAGAACAAATCTAGTTTCTCCCACGGAATTATTTTCACATGCTGCAGTGATGCCTATTTTTCAACTGTAAAACACTTGTTGCCATGTAACCAAAGTATTTTTCATGAACTTGGTTATCGCTGTTCAGAAATCTGATCAAAGATTAAGTTTTAGTACAGCTTTGATTTTATGTCCGTCTTTTTTAGGTAATAATAACTATCAATTCAGTTTTCATCATTAGTGCAGAGGGTTTATCTTTGTTATTGATGCATAAGTAAGAGATGTGATGATAGGTGATAGATCCAGAGGAAAATCTTTTCCTCTAAAATATTATTGGTCTTTTCTAAAAATTAAATTTATAATTAACAGATGACCAAATGCTCCTTTAAATTTAGTGTCATATGTATGCCTTCAAATACAGTAGCAGGATATTTGTTTTGTTTTGTTTTTTTTTTTAAATTTGATTTTATCTTGTCAATTGGATTTTAGCCCATTGTGTACTTTCTGTGGAACTAGGATGTTTTAGGGGTAACAGGGAACCTTCTGTCTTGGTAAGAGTCCTTGGGTGGAAAACAAAAGCAAGCAATAAGAAATAAATCCAAAATGATGCCTGGCGTCTTGTCTTCAAAGTAGCGTATCTTTATGTAGCTGAAATGAGAGTCTAAATCTGTTACCAGCAGACAATGACAAGGCCTCAGGCAAATAATAAAATCAATCATGATGATTGTATTTCAGTCCCACTTCCCTGGGTATTTCCCCTCAACTGTAAGGGACGCAATGGCATTTATTCTTCAGTCTTCCTTAGTTCAAGAAAAATGCCGATAAAAATGAGACTGAAAAATAGACAGATAGATCATTTATTTCAATCCCAGATTTTTTTTTTTTTTACTT
The DNA here is from genome assembly GCF_024509145.1 of Vidua macroura. Classification (NCBI taxonomy): domain Eukaryota; kingdom Metazoa; phylum Chordata; class Aves; order Passeriformes; family Viduidae; genus Vidua; species Vidua macroura. The sequence goes on along the minus strand of NC_071572.1, from coordinate 47,303,731 downwards.
CAAAAACAGCTAGATCCAAGTTGTTCCATCCACTTTGCAGAAGCCTAAGATATCTGTATAATAGTTCAGCAATGACACTTTTTTAACACAATTGTTTAAAAGAATTATGTATATAAAAGAAAAAGTGAAACCCCAAATATAAAAGGTTGTGAAATAAAATCATAGTATTGTTACTCAGACACAAAGGGCTCTAAAGGGTACTCAATTACAGAAAAAAAAATCAATTTACTCAGATATTTTTTTGTGCACATTTAAGATAGTAAGGAATAAAATAAACTAAATCAACTCAGAAATTGGAGAAAAGGTTGTGAAATGTAGTTGAATAAGCTCTAGATTTTTTGAAAGGTGTTGAGAAGTAACATTTAAAAATTTAATTAAGATTACCTACTTCTGCATAGGAATAGGTTTTTAAGGGATTTATAAAGGACTTCTGTAGCAAGTGCTCACTGGCTAAGTAAATCTAGTTGTCTTTCTGAAGCGACAACAGTGTGAAAAAAATAACAGCTTCCTGAGGGAATCAGATTGATTAATCCAATATATGAATAGATTTAGTTTTGTGAAAATCCACAGTACTTTGGAGAAGTCAGCGTACAGTTGGTAACCTATTCATTCTACTATATAAAAAGTGTCAAAATTTCATACCAAGTAACCAAACAAAAAGAAGTACAAAAAGGGCAATTTATGCTGGGGGAACTATATCCAACATAAAGAAAATTTCCTGTACATTTAGTTTATAATTTCATGCTTGAGATTTCAGTGCATCATGGATAAGAAAAAGTAAAATTGTGCTGAGTCCAAGTGAAATGGAAAAACATTTGGACATGAACTGTAGCTCCTTTTTTTCTTTTCTTTTTATTATTTTTTTGCCTAAATAATGAAGAACAATTGAAATTAGAAATATGTTTAATGGTGCAGAAATAATTTGAATACCATCAAAGATAATATACAATGAACACTGAGCTTGTCCTCTTCATTTCTGAATCAATTTAACTAGGGGAAGTTGCAAACTGTATCTTATATTTAAGCTTCCTAAGAAATATGAATATACACATTATTTAATGTGATAAAGGTGATGAGGCTGAACTTGATAGTATCTATCAGTAAAATAAATCATATAACTTTAATATATGTTACTGGGTTATACACATCTTAATAGAAATTCTTATTTTAATAATGTTCAGTAAATGAGTAGAGGTACTGTGAGATTAATATTGCCCATCATTAAAAAACAAAAGACCAAGTAACAGTGCAATTATTTGAAATCATTATTTTACTCATTAAATGTCTGTCTGGATTTGCAGGAACTAGTCAGTGGGAAGAATGCAGGCTTAAATTATGACTCTGATGTGTTAAAGATTATTGAGTCTCATTGTTCAGTTGTTTATATTGATTTTCAATTGATATTAACAATGGCAGTGATATTAGGTCAATGACTATGTCTTTTAAAAATTTTTTCTATTAAAATATTGAAAAATATCAGTAATAAATACATTGTAAAATAAACTTTGGACTCATGCAGACTCAAATTTTCAGTGTTGTTGCATCCTGGGATTGTGTTTTAGGGGTTCTTATTTGTGTTAGCTAGCCGAGTCCTGTGTACCCCCGTGCTTCCCCCATGTCGTTCCCCCCCCCATGGTTTCTGGCCCCATGCTGCCTGCCGTTGGGCTTTCCCCTCTGCCGCTCCTGTGACCACTCCCCCATCCGGCCCCGCCAACCCCCGTGTACACCGCCCCATCCCCATGATCCCACTCAGCCCAAGGCTCGGTGTCCGCCCCTGCGGTTCCCTGGTTGGTCACTGTCCTACGTCATCATTGCGGCACCCGCACAGACTGGGGGGAGGCATCTGCCTTCCCTATCACATCCCCTATATCATCCTGCTCCCTCCTGGGTTCCAGCGCCATTTTCTCCACGTGGAGTGGGAAGCGCGAGTTGCTACCCCCACACTGCAGCTCTCAGCAACAATAAAGCCTTCCTGCCTTCCTTGTGGGTGATCTGGACATTCCTTCCTTCTTTACCTTGGATACCGTAGCACGATCGGCAGAACCCAGCAGACCCCAACCCGCGTGCCGGTGCCAGTGGCATGTGGGAGAGAAGCAGCAAACCCGGAAGTCCGGGGGCCGCAGCACTGAAGGGCGTTGGAGCTGCCCTGGACCGGGAAGAAAGAGAGAACGCCACACAATGTGAGACTAAAACAGAATCTTCCCATATAATGGTACAAAAGGATATTTTTTTTTTCCGATTCAATAACAAAAAGGCTTGATGGGCATTAATATTTGGAGAAGAAAATGGGGACCAAATAGCTGGAAAAGAAGACGACTTTGGTGGGAAAAGATAAAAAAGCTTCACTCTCTTTTGGATACTTAGGCAATATTCTGTTATTAAATTGGTGATTTTTTCTTAATTTCAATTTTACTATTCTTGAACAGTTAATTTTGGTTTAAGTTTGGGGTTTTTTCTGGTTTTTTTTTTTTTTTTAGGACAATAATTGTTCATGTAAAACACCTCAGATTGAAAAATTCAAAGCTTAAGGGTCCAATAAATAAACAGTAAATAACTTTGATTTCAGAGATGGAAAACTAGGCTGTTAAAACAATACAAGGTTTGGCTATCATTAAGTGAATTAAAATCAAGAAAAATAAGAGAGTGAAAAACCCCAAATTTCTCCAGTGAAAGCCAAGATCTTGGAAAAATATGAGATATTAATTGCTGAGAACTTATGGGCCAGATTTATCAACAAATTCAAATAAGTTATATTTAAGAAGAAAATTGCCAATTAAATATATGCAATCCTTAAATATCTTTTGTTTCTTTGATTTGTGTGGGTTTTTTTTCCTGCCTGAACTATTGCAACTCTTTGGAATAAACATGATTACTAGGATTGATAATACATTTTTAAACAACTGACTGGTACATTATATTTCTGGTTTATATGTAATCATTGTTGAAGTGATGAATTTTAGTTAATATGATTTTCCTGTATTTGCTCTTCAAACTGACAAATTAACAATAATTTATTTCTACTTGGAAAGCTAATTTTTTTCATTCCCTAAGTGGATTTATCTCACACCTCTCATATCAAGAAATATGAACATTATTATAATACTTTTAAAAATAAATATTATAGAGAAAAATGTTAAAAGGGAAGAAAAATTTGAGCAGATCAGAAGTATTTGGAATGATGAATGCTAAGGTTTTTATTACTACAGAAAAAATTATTGTCAAATGGACATTTAATAACAGATATTAGGCTGAGAAAAGAAGAAAAAAGGAGAGACTAAGAAAAGTAAGAAATCGATCCTAAATATATAAAATCAGAAAATAATATATCTTTAAAGACATGAACTTTAACAACAAATTTTATCAATAACATTCAAGGATGATGAAATTTTATGGAAGACTACAATAAAATTAAATTTATCCACATATAAAATGAAAAAAACAAGTACTAAAAACAAAAAACATCTAGCTGAAAATGTATAGCATCCAGTACATTTTAAGAAAGACCTGGAAAAGAAGAAATTTCTGCTGAGAGAAACTGTGTAATTAAAAGAGAATTGCTAAATTGGCCTCCTCCCATCCCCACTGAACAAATATTTAGTCAAGATAGAGGTGAAAAAGTCCATATTCTGTATTACAAACATAGATAGTTGAGCAAAGAAAAGTCTTGTACAGTTAGTAAGCTCAACACATTTTGTTGTCTCCTTTTCTGTCTGTCCCTACATCTCCTCAGTGGAAGCTTTACATAATCTCTAGTTGGTATAGCATCACTTTAAGATAGTTTCATGACCCGGCTCTGCCCCATTGCACTCTTAGATTATAGCAGTTTGTAATATGCAAATACTGTTCTGGGATTATTAAGTAAAGAAGCTGTGGTCTTCCCCTAATAAGATCTTATGAATAAATCAAAACTCAGAAAGGCTGTAACAGCTAAGGAAGATGACTAGAGAGGGTTTTGGATATTCCAGGAACATCTGTGCACAACTGAACTAGCTAAGAGTTAAACAAGTATGACAGAATATTATTTCCTCCAGCATTTAATTATTGCCCAAGTCATGGTTTAAAGAGTAAAAAACACAAACCAAGCTCATTTTGAAGATCACCCCATAATTAAAAAAAAAAAAAAAAAAATTAAAATCTATCCTGCTCACATTATCCCCATGAAACATTCATTTTTACACAAGTCATGTTTCTCTGTGCATCATAATGAATCACACTTTCTTGCTTTTTTTCCCCTCTTTTTTTCCCTTTTTTTTTTCCTTTTCCATCAGCTGATGATTACATAGTGCTATCTCCATTGGCTATTGGCTTTTATTAATGAATGGTCTTTTGCAGTTCCTTTCTCTGGGGAAGTTATTATCAAAATCAAACATGATTAATCTTTGATTTTTCAAATTATTTTCTATAAAAACTCAAAGTCTTTACTTTGTCCTCCAATATTTATTAACAATCTCATACAGTATTGAACATGCCTCACTGTATCACTGTTATGGCCCAACAACATTTGCCCCTTAAAAATAATTTGTCTACTTAGATGCTTCCCCACTACAAAATCTAAATTCCAGATAAACACGACTGGCTTGCTAAGCAGTTTGCTGCCTAAGGGTGCTACTGACAGCTGTATTGTAGCTATTTTCATTTTGATTTGCTTTAGAATGTTAAGACACACAGGAAGAGGTTCCTATTAGGCACATTTTTTTATCTGAAAAAATAGCAAAACAAAGAGAGACATTCTATGTCCACTAAAAAAAATAAGGTCATAATTAAATGTGATTTGTGGACTGGAATGTGCCAGATGGCATCTATACCTTTTTAATTTTGTTTGCATGCAGATTTTTTTGACTTTCTTCATATTTTTATTTTAGGGAATCATAGGTAGAATCACTTTTATCTGTGGCTGGTGAAGACAGCAGCAACAGACAATTCTGGTTTTAAGCAGTTCTCATTTGGTAAGTCCCAGATACCCTGGTGCTGTTCCCATCATTGTTCATGGGAATAGTTGTGGGTCCCTACTGCAGAAGTGAGATGCAAATGACCTCTTACACTTCCATTCTCTCTCTCCAGGCTGTGAGGGCTGAATGAGGGCAGGCTGGGGGTACCAAACCCAAGGGACTCCACCTTGCCTATTTAAATCCCACTCTACCACTTTCCCCAGCCATGCAAGTTAGAGGAAACAAAGATGATGTGGTTAGAACTGTCTTCGCTGTCATCTAGACTCAACTTTCTCCAATTTGTGGTCAAATAAATAAAAGTAAATTAGAATAAGACTTTACCAGGCTAAAGTGCTGAGTGAAATGCATATGGCTCATATAATGAGGTAGTCTAAGACCACATGCTCTGATTTTGTGTGGCTCTCAGATTGATATTCAGACATCAGATTCTGACTTACTTTTATGATGAAACAAAAATAGACCATAACTCCACAGCTATAAGAAAATAAAGAGTGAACACTTTTAAATACTTAAAAAATTTACTCCTTCTTATTTAGAAAATAATTATAGATGGTTAGTACACATGAAGAGCAAAATTACTTTGTTTCTAAGATACAGTTGCAATCTCTAGAAATTATGCTGCAACATAGTTGCATAAATACTTACAAAATTCCCCAGTAAGATTATTTTTCTTCAGGGACTAATTCTAAATTATTCAATCATAATTGCTATGTACAACATATTGCATGTTGATTGTTCTGTTGCACAGTCTTTATTTGGCTAAGTCAAAAGAGAAAAATAAACAATGGGTTGGAGAAGAATAGGATTTGTTAGAATGATAGTGTATCCAGGAAGCAGAGGAATACCCTTTTAAGACAAATGGTTACAATTTGCCAGTCTAAATGTAGAACATAAGTAGAATGCAGTGTATCACTTGATATAGTTAATTGCAGTTTTGAAATGTTGAAAACAAAGATATACAAAGGCACAATTTCTTACTGAATTAGCTTGTTCATATAAAAGATTTTACTGTATAAGTGGTTTTTCATTTGAAATAAGTTGAATTTCAGAAATTATTTTAATGCAGTTTCCCAGTGTATAAAAACTTTCAAAATACTTTCTCAGCAAATTAGTGAGAGCAAAACAATCAATGTGAAGAAGGAATCCTGTCACCTTTTTCTTGCCACTCAAATGTTTGCATATGGGTAAATAACACTTGTTGTTATCTAGTACAAGGACTAGAGAATCCTTACTGAAATAAGAGCATCACAGTACAAAATAAGTCAGTTTCAGAATTCCCTGGAAAAAAACCTATTTTTTATTTCCTGTTTAATTAGATCCTAAAAGATACTTATCTAATATTATGGGTGAGGCTCTTTGATGGTCAAAAGATAAGCAAAAGATAAGCAATTACTTTGAGAAAAGACAGAACAAGAGAACATTAATGGTGCCTTTAAATAAAAGTATTAATGTCATGCTAACATTTTGTGAAAGACTGTATTACCCCTAAAATAATTTTCAATGTAAGCCTAGCTAATATTTTAAAGGACTGAGATCATTAGGTTTATATCCTAGTAGGAAGGTTTATTTTGAAAAAGATTATAAAGATGGTTCTATTACGATATAAATTACTTGTTACCTTGGTATGAAATGCAAATACTCATGTAGTAGCAGATAGTTGGGCTCTGTCTTGATCACAAGTCAGAGCAATTCATCCAGAAAACATGTGACATGTAAACATAGCAACTTTGAGTTTTATAGTAACACTTTCTAAAAAGAATTGAAAAGATTACTGTGCTCTGTGCTTTACAACCACGAATTAAGAGAATGTAGTAAGCAGTAACTAGTCTATGTAATTTGTCTTTTACATAAGGAAAGCTTCCTCAATTTAGCCCAAAAGGAGGTCTAGGTGTTCTTTTTCAACACAGGGGATTTTTGTTATCTTAATTAAATCTTGTGGGTGTTTTGTTTCATTTAAAGAAATGCTCCATACAACTAGATGAATAATACTATTTTTTTCTAATTGCATTTGAAGACTAGCATCAATATCTTTGCAGATATTTAATAATTCTGTTCCACTGCATATATCTTTCCATATATTTATTCTTTGGTGATTTAGAATTCACTAATATTATCCACCAGAAATCAAACACATTAACCAGGGGTGAAGGAGAAAATAAAGAAATCAGGGAAATTACTGTAAGCCTGTGATGTTACTCCTGTATATATAAAAAGATATAAATATTACCTATTTAGAAAGTAGTTTTAAAAAGAAGATTGGAATGTTGTAGAAGAGAAAAAAGAAAAGTTGTAGAGGAGGAGAAAATAAAAAAAGAAGCTTGCTATTGTCTTACAGATTTAATGAGGCATAATATATCACATAATTTGAGGAACTGTATGGAAAAAGCAAATGAGCCTTATATCTTAATTTTCAGCCTGAAATATTTGTATTTTAAAAATTTGACATTTCCTGTATTCTGTTTCCTAGTGGGCTTGCAGTTAGATGATCTTCTGTAATCACCTCTTAAAAACAAAAACAACAACACAAACAAACAAAAAACCAAAAACCAAAACTATCGTAAAATATAGGTGAATTTAATGGGAAGAAATTATGATGTTTAACTCCAGTTCAGAAGGCTGAATGATTTTTTTATTATAATTATGCTATAATACATTAATATACTACATAAAGGAAGATACTAAAACTACATACTTACTTTTCTAACTACCGTATTTAACTAACTAACAACTTGTGACTTTCTTTTGGGAGTTGAGACACAGGTGGATCTGATTGACCATCAGGCTCAAACAATTCTCACCAGAATCTAATCAAATAATCACCCCAGGTAAACAATTCTCCAAGTACATTCTATGTAGGAAAAACAAAGAGCAGAAATAGATTTTTTTTTTCTTTCTCTCTGTGCACATCTATAAAAAATCTAGAGAGAAAAAAAAAATATGTTTACTACACAAAACAAACCATATTTTGATCTTGGAGTGGAGAAAAGAAACTCCAAAATGTTTCAGCCAATGAGCACTGAGCTTCTGATTGATTCTACACATCAACTGTAGTGAAGGGTAGTAGGGTCAAAGGTCTTTCAACTTTCTTGTAAACTGTCCTGTCTACCATGGAGGTGTTTTAGACTTTATATCAATAAGGTTTGACTACATTTTCATAACAACCTCGTACAGGAAAAAATGCATAGGTGATTTTATCCTGTGGTTATTAATGCAGCTTTTGGTTTTGATACTGAAACTGATACAGAAATATGCTAGAAGGATGATAACCTAAACAAAGCACATCCAAAAATGGCACCTTTGAAGTGGTAAAATTAAAAATTCTTTTTGCTGTGTGGCATTATGGTTTATGTTGCAATAGACCTATGAGGTATAAAATTACTTTCTCCATATGAGTTGGAGATTATAGTCTCACATGGGTGCATAAGGAAGGAAGACTTTTATCCTACTCTAGCTTTCTTGTGAGACAAGTCATCAAAGTGCCTGCCAACAAAAGAATTCTACAATATAAGCCTAGCAGAAGAGCATGGTCTTTTGTGATGTGGTTATGTGCCCTGCAGTACAGATTTGGGGTTTTCAGTGAATGGCTCTGTGATAATCTTAAGAGACAGCCAGCTTCCATAAAAACAAATATTCATCAGATTACTAGAACCAATCTTTTTATTATTCAAGTCTTTCCCTTTCCCTTTCCTTTCCTTTCCTCTTTTTTTTTTTTTTTTTCCCTACTTCTCAGAAGTGGAAGAAAGACTGAGCAGTGGAGAACTGAAACAGACTAGTGCTCAGGTAGCATTCATAGAAGAAGCTGTCTCTAAAGCTCATGAAATGGTGGTGATTTCTCACCTCTTTGTATTTTCCAAAGGAAATTACTTTCATGCTTGCTTCTTAAATTTAGTAACAACAGTTTTAGAATGAAGAATTCCTTCTTCTCTCTCTGTTCGTGCAATTGCTTTTACTTCTTTACCCTTTTTTCACAGTCTTAATCCATAAGAGGAGGAATTTTTTTAACACTTTTGTTCACTCGTGTTCTGATTCCATCTGCTATTCAGCATTCAGATTTCACCAGCTTCTCTTTTCTCACTTTACATTAACCCACAAAAGCAACAGTCACAGAGAGTAGGGCCAGGGACAACTGACTCCCACTCGTCAAGTCCAGCCTGGCCCCCTGAGAGAGGCCTGCCGTTCCCCTGCCATGCCATGGTGACACAGGGCATGGGGAAGAGAAGCAGGGGAGGGGAAATTAAGGACCTTATAACCCATTAGGAGCCATAACTTACTACTTATCTAAGAAAAAGAGACAAGATTTACTCAATACATATTTCCTCTAGAGATTGTCATATCTGATAAATAGACATGATGTTTAAGCTGCAAACAATTAATACTTTTAATGTTCCTGCCAAAAATGCCTTCAGCCACTAACACCTTTCCAACGTACTCCTCAGACTCTTCCCATGGTCAAGGGACCTAGCATCTCAAAGAAAAGAAAAATATACCTTCCCTGGAGACTTGTCATAGTAATAATTGAATCACATTTTTTTTGCTAGATAGATGGTTTGTGGTTTTGCTAAATTTTTTACTTGTCACTTACAGGATCATAGAATCCATGTCAATTTTCTTCTTGCATCCGTGAAGATGGCTTCAGAAGTGAGAAAAGGGATACCAGAATATCTGAAATGCTAAAATAACACTATGCCAGAAGAAAGAATGCTCAAAGCTGAAGAAATCTCAGCCACCTGCTCGAGTCCCATGTCCATGTCTGAACCCTAGGGTTGCAAGAGCTTTGTAGCTCCTAGATCTGAAGTGATCTGGGCTACAGGCAGATCATGGGGCAGAGTGAAACCTGGGCAAGTTCAGGAGCTCAGCATGTTTGCAGGGACAGGTGCAAGCCAGCCTGGAAGGCAAATCTAGCTTATCTAAATTATAGTAGATTCTGAGAGGAAGTGTACAAGAATAAGCAATGTGGCTTTCATAATATCATCTGTCTCCAGTTCTTTTTGCTTATGATTTTGTTTATCAAAATCTGGCTGCTTTAGCTTAGCAATAAAAAAGAAAACTTGCGCACAATAAAAACGCTGTATAGGAAAAGGACCTCAAAATAATTAATGTAATCACAAAATGGTAATGCAAGAATTCACTTTTAAGAGTCAGTCTGACTGCCACATGGTTATGTATTTCCCTCCCAAGCAAAAAACATGAGAAAAACAGGAAAAAAAATTGCCCTTGACAGTCAGCATAACTGTCTTTATCTCTGTGCAGCAAGAGATCCAAAAAGTTATTGCAACTGGAATCTCTTGTCTTTTCTAAAATTGACGTCCTATATATTTTTTGACAGAATCTGGGGCAGATTGCCTCAGGAAGCTGTCTGGAAAGGAAGTTGGCTCATGTCTTGAGAGAACATAGAAGAGGTAATTGCAGACTTGTCTTTTGTGAAGCTACAGATAAAGAAGGCTCCAACATCCATACTTCATGGCCTGGAGAAACTCAGAGAATGTGTAACTACAGTAGGATTGGATGCAGTATGAATACTACAGGTAGTAGAGGAGGAGGGGAATGGTACAGAGTCTGTGCTTTTAACAAAAGTGCTTTTCCAGGACTGCTTGAGCTCTGCTTTTAGCCATTTCTGCAGTCTTCAGATACCCGAAATTCAGGGAACTGAGATCTTGTCTTATTTTTAGTTAAATTATTAAAAAAAAAATCTTTATAATGATGCAGCAGACTCAGCCTACGCTGAGTTTACAAAATTATCCTAGTGTTACGATATATGTATTATTTTCAATCACTGATTTTGAAAGAATTGTACCATGAAACCAAGGTGATAAAAAAATAATAGTTGAACTAAAGAAACAACTGCAACATCAGTTGTTCAGATGCAGGAGCATCTAAGTAATTTTGTTAGCTCTCATTTGACCTTTTTTCACAGTTGGATTTTTAATAGACTGAGAGACACTACTGATGTTATGTGCTGTGCTTTCAGCGAAAGAGCATAGATTTCATGGCCCTGAATATTTCAGATCTGTATCCATCACTCTGTTCTTCCTTCATCCTTTTAACATAATTTTTTTTAATCATTACCATACAGGTTTACTTTTTTTTTTTTAGGCAATCAAAAAAACTTTTTTTAAAACCTAAGCTCACTTCCTTTTTTATGAGGGTCTACTAACTCCCAGAGAGAAATATAGAATTTTGAATCTGAGGAATTTGCTTTAATTCTGCAAATTTAAGTATGTATACATGAACAAATAGATCTATTAGCATGAACTAGATTGCTAGTGCCCTAAAATGTAGCATTTATTTTAAAAGTATGATCTTTCTTACACTGATAGCACAGTAAACAGCACATTGCATGTGCAGGTGCACTGCAGTTAAAAAATATGATACACTGGCATAATACCCCAGGAATACTTATCTCTTCTTATGAACATGATGCTGTGTAAATAACTGTATGATATTCCTGCCTCTTTGGGGATCATATGCAGATGATTTGCACAGATACATTAAAAAGCCTTAGATAATTGGTGTCTGATATTAAAATACAACCTAGTAAATCCTAAAGTCTTCACAGAACAGGATAGAAAGGTCCCCTGAATAATTATTTCTGAATAGTAAAATAGCCTGAAGATAGGTGAGGATAATGCATGTTTTACTCTAAGATAAGCAGAATACAATTATAAGCAGAAAAAAATTGCTGCTGTTTTCCTTCTTCAGTTCCATAACTGGATTGCATATCTTTTATGTGAAAAATAAAATGCATACTAATTCTTGTAAAAAATAATTTAGATACAGAGATAGACAATTCCACAAGCCTGAGGAACCTGAGGCTAACACCTATATCTTCTCTCCTCTTGAGAAACTGTATTTAACTAGATCAATACACACAGATTATGACTGGAATTGTATCTGATGTATGTTTGGGGGTTTTTTGTACTTTTTTTTCTTTTTGTTGTTCAAAATCCACTTCTCAGCCCCTTAAATATTTGCACTCATTTGTTTTTACTTAAAAGAAAACTTAATAGAAATTTATTTGATTCTATGTGCTTGCAGGGACCTGGTTGTCTCCACAGCTATTCAACTGACAGGAGTTGTCCTAGTCCTAGTTTAAGTTCATCTCAATGTCTGTCTTGAAAATATGTTGGGGTTTTGGTTTTAGGGGGTTTTTTGGGTTGTAGTTTTTTGGGTTTTTTGTTTGGGTTTTTTTTTTTTTTTGGTTTGTATGTTTGGTTTTTTTGTTTTTTGTTTTTTTTTTTTTTTTGGTTGGTAGTTGTTTGGTTTTTTGTTGTTTTTTTTGTTTGTTTGTTTTGGTTTGTTTTTTTTTAATTATGGGTTGGATTTTTACTTAGTGAAAGACTTTTAAAATATAACTAAATAGACTTGTCAGTGCATGTGAAGGCTTCCAGCTGGCTGTTTTCAGCACTCTGAGACTGATCCAACTTACATACTTTTATATACCAGCTCCTTTTCAGTAGAAATTAGGGTACAGATCTTGGCCCATCAAGATCTTGGCTCACTCCAAATCTGAAGCAAGTATGAAATTAGTGTACGGAAATGAGAAGCAATTTTGGCTCTCTGAGTTAGGTCGTAGATTTATTCAATCAGAACAATCTTATGAAATTGGGTAAACCCAGATAATATTTCTCCTGAGAACAGAAAAGCCGTTGGGAATGTACAATTGACAATTGATATTTGGAATAGTGTTCCTGCTGTTTTGTCAAGGAAAAAATATGCTAGTCTATATAGACCACAAGTACAACTTCAGTGTGAGCATCACAGACAGAATCATAGAGGGTTAAACCTTGAGTTAGAATATTATTCTAAAATAATGAAGGACAAACATTAGGAAAATAAAAATCAATACCACTGTCAGACCCAGAAATACTATTCCTCTTAGAACACATCTATAATAGAAACTAGGGGCCATCTTTCATCTTTAAATGCAGCTCAGCATAAGCTTTTGCAGCATTGCCTGTAGATGGTGGTATAGAAATCTTGATTGTTCATCAGTTTTTTTTATTATCATTAAGAAGTATTTTCTGTTAGATCTTCCTAGGAGCAAGAGATTTCATATATTACTGAGTTCCCTTACTCCAAATCTGCGTATGCTACCATCTAAGCTAAGTATTAATAGAAACCTTATAATTAACCAATTAAAGTATGAAAGAAGAAATTGAATCTTTGACTTAACTGGGACTGGAAATAGCACTACAGCTGGACCCTTGTAGACATTAGTCCTACAAGGATGTGCAACATGGACATTGTGTTCCACATATTCCCCCAAAGACAAAAAATTGATGGGAAAGGAAGAGTTGCAATCTTGTCTATTCTGTTTCTGGGTCAGAAACTGAGAAGTAAACTGCATTTTTTCTTGTAGTGTTTTTTTTGTTTTGTTTTGGGTTTTTTTTTGTGATTTTTTTTGTTTGTTTTTTGTTTGTTTGTTTGTTTGGGGTTTTTGTTTGTTTTTTTTTTTTTTGTTTTGTTTTTTTTGTTTGTTTGTTTGTTTTTTTCTTATGTCCTTGTCTTTTCTAACCCTAAGTTATGGAGGAAGAAAGAAAATCACAACTGAGCATGAATTCCTTACAGTTCATATGCTATCTCATGTTCAATTAAAATGTTGTAGTAAATTCCTAGTAATTCAAGATGTTTTTAAAAATCCATGGGATTTTAGCCCTTTGCTTTTGTAGCACCCTGGATGACAACTGTGTTTTTTATATGGAGTACTGCATCACTAAGGAAGGGTTTCTCACAAAGTCTACAGAACAGTCAGATTTTCCCTGTTATAGAATGTTTTTTCTCTCTAATTGGGGAATAATGGACAATCTTTCATAAACAGTAATTATTTCCCCTTGAGCAATCAGAGCAAATGCACACAGATTACTACATGCAAAACACAGACTATTCAAAGCAGTTAAGTAGACATTGCTCTGACTTCCAGCTGGCCATGAATGCTTTGTAATTATCAAAACACCCAAGGTTCTTTTTTTGTAGTTTCTGATTTGGCTTCCAGCTTCCATAAATGCTTTGCAAAATTTAGAAATTGCAACATAACAAAATCTTGCTTATATAAAATTTTGGGCCTGCATAAATACAGTTATTGCACAGTTTGCGCAGTTTAAAATTTCCATAACTATTCAACTCAACTTTTTTTTCTGCATGCTGCTTCAGGCCATTTTAGTTATGCCTGGAACATACCACATATACTCCTACAATCATGACATCTACTAAAACCATAATGCTAACTTTTCCACAGCTGTTAATCACAGATACATGAGTTTTGTGATGGGGCTGCAATTCATCTAGATCTTTCCTCTGAATGTGCTTGCTCCCCTGTATTAAGGACGCACATAAGATGAAAGGGCTTCTAATACTGTGATTTATAAGAAAATCAAATGAAAAAAATACCCCCCCCTTCATCAAGATAGAAACACCTTAAGGTCTTTTGAATTATCTTTTAACAGTGTAAATTAGATGTAGTGAAGATAGTAGTAGTATGTAGTATGAAGGGCATGCTAAAAATTCCACTGGACCATTGCAATATGACACCTCTTGTTTTACTTAAATTAGCAACTTTTAGGAATGCAATACCACACCTCTTGTTTTTCTTAAATTAGCAACTTTTAGCAACTTCCCCCCTCTGGAGAAGAGGGCCCACAGTCTTGAACAGCATGTGTAACCAATCTAAAGGCTGATTTCTGCCATGCCTCTGGAAAACTGAATGCCTGTTTTCCAACTGGGCTATTCAGGTATTCTCAGAATTTACTGTCTTTCTCATTCATGAGGTTTCTACCTGATTTTGACCAGACAGAAGACAGACTTCCTCACTATGACCTAGTGAATTATTTAATAGAACATGCCATAGAAACAGTGGACAAATGAACAGTGGACAAAAAAGGTGTACCACTCTGCGGTGTCGCATTCTTTCTCCCAGGTCCGGAGCAGCTCCGGCGCCCTTCGGCACCGCCTCCCCCGCAACGCCTGGGTCCGCCACTTCTCTCCCACGTGCCGCTGCTGCTGGCACGCCAGTCGGGGTCTGCCAGGTTCTGTCGCCCGCGCGAGGGCCCGAGGTAAAGAGGGAAGGAATGTCCAAATCACCCATGAAGGAAAGCGGGAAGGCTTTATTGTCGCAGAGAGCTGCAGTGGGGGGGGTGTATCAACCCACGCTTCCCACTCCACGTGGGGGAAATGGCGCCGGGACCCGGGAAGGAGCGGGATGATATAGGGGATGTGATAGGGAGGGCAGACGCTGCCCCCCCCCCCCAATCAGTGCAGGTGCCGCGGTGATGATGTAAGACAGTGACCAAACAGGGCACCACAGGGGTGGACACCGAGCCTCGGGCTGAGTGGGATCGTGGGGATGGGGTGGTGGACACGGGGTTGCCAGGGCCTGACAGGGGAGTGATCACAGGAGTGGCAGGGGGGAAAGCCCAACGGCAGGCAGCATGGGACTAGACACCCCGGGGTGTGGGGAATGACACGGGGGAAGCGCGGGGGTACACAGGACTCGGCTAGCTAACACAAATAAGAATCCCTAAAACCCAATCCCAGGATGCAACACCACTCTTCACGTATAGAAAATAAAATGCATAAAACATGATGTACTTGAAAAAGTCTCTTGAAAACCTATGTTCTGGTGAAACACATTGACTGTTTCCACTAAATAACTATGTAAGTGAAAATATTCAGTCACAGAATGCATTTCATCATTAGTGTCTCTCACTATTTTTGTTCCATAGCATATTCCAAAAATTAAAATATGCCTGATAAGAGCATAGAATACTTTCTTCTTCTTTTAGGAATTTTGGAGCTCAGCTGATGTATTTGCTGACTTTAACAAATATTCCATAGTTAATACATTTCCTTTAACACACTTCTGTTCCTACCTTCTTGTTAGTTCATGTCAAGGTTCCCATCCACCAACAATCCCAAGTCCTTCTCCACAGAGCTGCTGTCAATCCATTATCTTCTCAGCCTGTATTTGTGCTTGGGATTTCCCCAACTCAGTGCAGGACCTTGCACTTGGACCTGTTGAACATAATGACGTTCACACAGCCCCACTTCTCAAGCCTGTCAAAGTCCCTCTGGATGCCTTCCCTTCCCTCCAGTGTACACATAACTACCAATCTTTTGGACACGATCTTAATGGAGACATTACAAATTATCTTAATAGACAGGGTTACTACTTAACTAATCTTTATGCATTGAAGATCAGTTTCACAATAGTAATGTACTTTTCTATGAACAGTGGTGTAAAAATACACAAAAATTAAATGTTCATTTAAAAATACTAAAATATTTTTAGTATTTAATTTTATTTAATTTAAAGAATTCTGTCTTATTACTTTGACAAACTTAAATTGTTAACAATTTTATATGAATGAGAATTGAAGACATCAAACCTTATGCATTATGATTTTAAATATCCATTAAATATTTTCAAAACCTCTGAGACAAAACTAAGTAAGCTCTACTCATATATGAAAACCCAGCTAGCTTTTTCTACTAGAAGGGTAATGGAAGCTGATATTTTTTTAAAGGTAGATCATTAAAGAGCATGCATGCCTGGGATTTTTTTTCTCTTTTCAAAAATTCTTCTAGGATATGCTGTATTTTAATAATGCAAAAATAATTCTTTCTATACAATACGAAAAAGACAACTTTTTGACACTTTGGTTTCACCCTAAATTAACAGAACTGAAGATACTAGAGTATCTAATAAAAATTCAGCATCTACTTTCACTGTCATATTCCTTACATGCTAATTTGGAGGTCAAGGTAGGTAGATAAAAGTTTTAATATTTTTAGCTGAAGAAAGTTCTATTATGCATTAGGCAGTCAGCTGAACCTTATTAGAAACAGTGCTGGAAAAATTTCAAAGAGGCTTTGGACTTGAATAAAATTAAGATAGTAGGGAGCAGACTCTTTAAAAGACACAGATATATTTCTTGTGTAATTCCTGGTTCACAGGAGATGGTTCAGATTTTATAATTGATTCTTTCCTTTAGAAATGCATACATCTTATGGACAGATTTAATGGTACTAATGTGAATATGTATGGTGTTTCAGTCTCTGTCATCTATTTCATCAGCTGAGTGTCCATCTCAAATTTGGCATAATGGTGAGTTTTTCTGTCCTCATCTCCTCTGACTTTGAAAGAAAACTAACTTTTGGAACTAGTGAAGGTTCAAATCCAGACCTGGAATTACACATTCTGAGCACTGCATTTTATTTTATGCTGCTGATTTTGCTTCCTTTCTTCTTCATGTTAATCACTTACAAAACAATACTACTTTAAATATTTGAAACACTAATGTGAGGTTTCATGGATATGTTGCTAATCACTGCTATTGACAGAGAAGCAAGTGTTTGATCAAAATAATAACAAAAAGGAAATCAGAGTGCACACAAAAATCAGAGATTTTTTTTCACTTTGGCTGTGTCCTTCTCAACAGTCAATGCACCACTGCTTTACAGACATTTCATAACTATGTTGCCTGACCCATGAAATTGCTTTTCTACTTAAGCATATGTTAACAAATATTGATTTATTGTGTCTTCTCTACACTAAATGGGTCAGTGGTAATGCACAATAGATTAAATCCTGTGCTGTGGAGGTAACACGGGGTGGTGGTGTCTTTTCTTTTTCTTTTTCTGTTGGTTTTTTTTTTTTTTTTTTAACAGAATTATTTATATTAATTCAAGGGTTTGCTGTTTATATTAAGGTATGACATAATTTCAGTATAAATTACATGGTAATTTTTCATGCAATAACTACAAATCATAACTAAAAATCATGGTAGATTTTTAATGGAGTACATGAAGATAGAAAAATCTTATACAGCTAATAAAAGTGACATGCATTAAGAAAGTAGTTATTGAGATATGGACATGAGGTTCATAAACCATTTGTCAGCTTTGCTTACAATGTTATTTCCTTCATATCATATGAACAATCTTTGAATTACCTTAATGCAAGCTTACTCATGACTGGTTAAACTACCTAATTAAGCCTCTATTTTGAGGGAATGAAAGGATCATGTTGTGCTTGCAGTTAGGGTTAAAATGGCTTTACAATTTTTGCAGGAAGATTCTACCATTTCTTAAAGGCATGATAAAACTGACACCTCCTCTATAAAATCCTATACAAAAAGATAATGATTGTCATAGGATAATTTTTATTTGCTGCTTGCTTTTATTTTCATACCTTTCCAAATTTAAGACAGGAAAGGATGTTTTTTCTCTTCCAGTTTTGGCATCTTTTTTTCAAAAATTTAAATGAATTACTTATGATGTCTCCCTCTGCTTCATATGTGCAGAATCATAGCTTACAATTCAGTTATTTTGCTATTCTATTTACATATATACAAAAATTTTCCTTTTCCAAAAGCAAACAATAAGGACATGGAAAATTTCTGGAAACTTTCCAACATGTTATGACTCTCAACAAGCGAAAGAGAAGATAAAGTTTTCTGTCAGAACATGGTGATTCAAAATATCTTTGATAGAGTTTTTACTGAATTATTCTTTAAATTTTGATTTCACAGAATGGGATTTGTTTGCCTAAATACATCTCAATAATTACAGGAGAATATAGGTCACAAAGAAAAACAGGTAATTCCAGAGAGAAAGCATGTAATTTAGATTCTTCTTGTGTAAATTGCTCTCTAGAGGTGCTGATTTCTTTCCATGTTTTTAGAGAGACAAGTGTAATGAGCTCAATGGACATACTGTCTGTGACTGAGATGTCTGTACACAGCCAATTTGTGCCATTTGAGACTGCCTTAAATAGCCAAAAAGATCATATATGAATGACAAATATTAAAAAGGAGTTAGGTATCTTTATGAACCAGTAGTCATTCCCTGGCATCTCAGTGGGCACAGCACACCTCTGATTTAGGAAGATGACTCACAGCCCAAGTGTGACCCAGCTCTGGATTCTGAAACCTCAAAAAGGGTGTCTACACATCAGCACACATAAACATCACCAAACAAAAAGAGTCTACTGAATACAGAAAATAAAGAATTAATAAGCTGTACATACATTGGCATTATTGGTATCCAAGGTGCATTCAAGTGGTTTATTTCATCTTGTCATGTAACTGATAAATATATCTATGAGAATTAGAGAGATTAGAGACAATTAGCAATCAGTGTGATGGAAGTGTTTAAATGACATAAATCAGGTCAGGTTTAAACTTAAAAAAAAATACTACATCACATTTATTGACAATGTTCTTTACATTAGTAATTCTTATATATTATCAATCATGATCATTGTTTATTTAAAGTTGTTAGCCCTTAGAATTTCTATACTCCATGGACCATGAGTATACAGTACCATGGAGCTAATGGGTGTGAATTGGCACTTTAGCTCTCATCCCTGAGGATTTTAGTTGCCCAGAGTGAAGCAGGAAATCTTGAAAGGTCTTGTACATGGGAAATTTAATTATAGAAAGGCTTGGGTGGAAGGAACCATAAAGATCATACAGTTCCAGCACTCTGTTATGGGCAGTGACAACACAGGAAGGAATTCCACTGACTTGATCAGGCTGCACAAACCTGACCTTGGACTTCCAGGGATGAAGCATCAACAACTTCTCAGGGTAATCAGGGTGTCACTACCCACTGAGTAAATAATATCTTCCCAGCATCTGATCTAAATCTCTCCTCTTTTAAAAAGGTTTAAACCTTTCCCCCTCATCCTACCACTATTTGCCCATGTAAGTGTTACTTTCCCTCTTTTATATAAGCCCCTTCAAGTACTGAAAGGCCCTGATGAGTTCACTCTGGAACCTTATATTCTCCAGGCTATCTTATTTATTGGGGGCATAATTTTTTTAATCTTCTCTTTATGATCCATATATCTGTAGAAGCCCCTCTAACTGTTCTTCACAATTGCCAAATTCATCTTCAGCTCTACCTTAGCATTTCTTGTCCTGTTCCTACACAGAATTTCTGTATTCTTCTCAGGATATAAGACCCTAGTTGCACTGCCTGTGCACTTGCTTCCCACACTTTATTTTGACCGGAAGGAGGTGTTACTTTTACCATACCCTAAAAAAAAGACTCTGCCTACAAAAATAGTAAAATCATTGTAACCCTAACTGCAAACATAGCATGTTCCTTGCCTTCTCTCAAAATAGAAGCTTCACTAGGTATCATAACCTGTCATGAGCAGGCTTGTGTTGATGTAATGATACCCTGTCAGACTTTTGAGTTAACTCCAAATGGCAATTAAGCCCCACACAGCTACTCACTCACTCTCCCCAAGTGGAATGGGGGAGAGAATTAGAAGAGTAAAAGTGAGAAAACTCGTGGGTTGAGGTTAAGACAATTTGACAGGTAAAGCAAAAGCAGCATAGAAAACCAAAGCTAAAAAAGGAATTCATTCACCATTTCCCATTGGCAGACAAGTGTTCAGCCATCTCCAGGAGACCAGGTCTCTGTCACAGTCAACAGTTACTTGGGAAGACAAATGGCATCACTCTGAAATTTCTTCTCTTTTGTTCCCCCAACTTTATGTGCTGAGCATGATGCCATATGGTATGGAATATCCCTTTGGTCATTTGGGGTCACCTGTTCTGGCTGTGTCCCTTTTCAACTTCTAATGTACCCCCAGCCTCCTCACTGGTGGTATAACATGAAAAGCAGAAAAGGCCTTAGTTCTGTGTAAGCACTGTTTAGAAAGATCACTGTGTTATCAGCCCGGTTTTCAGTACAAATCCCAAACGTAGCCCTATACTAGCAACTATGAAGAAAGCTAACTCTATCCCGGCCCAAACCAGCACACATAGCCATGCTTGCCTCTGGCCTCCCCTGCCTGATTTCTTGCACACGAGGATTAAGAGCTATGTCATTCTCAGAAAAAAATGTCTTAAAAGAGCTGTGAGCTCTCTATTGATTCTATCTAAATTTTTACACTCTTTACCAAAAACATATTAGCACTTCCCTTTAATCCTAGATATATTTATACACTTCCAGTGTATAAATTTCAAGAGCTATATATCTTCTGTCTACTACTTGCAGGCCATAAACAACCATATGTGATCTTTGTTTCTTTTCAGGCAAAATCACAGATGAGCTATGATTATTTGTGCAGTTACAAAGTTCCAACACTTGGTTTTGAAATGTTCTGAAGTTACATTTAATGGATATGTGTATTAACAGCACTATACAAGGAGAAAAATAGCTGAGAACTGAAAAAACAAGCACTGAGGCATCCTTTAGAGACTTTTGTAGTAAGAAGCTTTTCAGAGAGGACTTCTACAGTCATCAAAACCTTCAGAAAATACATTAAAATTTAGCTGTGCTTGTATTTAGCGCTACTAAAATGGGCTGGATTCGTCTTTCATATTCTAGCTCTTTAGGTGTGCAGGAGTAGAATTGGAAAGACGGCAGTAATTCTAGCAGTTGTCTGCTTTTATAAGCATTCATTGCTAAAAGACACTGCCTGCTGCCGAGGTCAGCCACTGTTCATGCAATGATTGCATTTTGAAAATCCTCCTGAACTGAGGTTGGTTTTGGTGACAGCATGAAAAGGATTCCTCTGAAAAATAAGAAGACTGTGTGCAGGTGTCTCTTGCAGATAGTCCAAAGCTTTCAAGCATGAATAAGCCTTTTGAACTCATGGCCTGACTGGAAACTACATCAAGTGTTATGTTACACTTGAGCAAATCTCCTTTGAGTTAAAGATGGAGGATTCTGCTCAGATGCTTCTCTTTAAATTTTCTGTATTGCAATAGAACCCACAACTATGAAAAGGGACTCTTTACCAAACTCATTAATTAGCAGTCAAGTTATAATTCTGAGAAGAATAGAGATTAATGGTTTTAATGTTTTTCCTTTTTTTTTTTTAAATAAATATTTTTATATATCAAATCCGTTTAAAATTTTACTACAGTTACTTATTCACCCAAGGGGCAATATTAAACTTAAGATGCCCAGTTTGCTTACCTTAAATTAAAAAGAAAAAGCACACTAAATATATTTTAAAAACAAAAGAAAATCAAAACTATTTTCAACAAAATCTAGAATTTATTTTACATAATGGGAAATGGAGTCAACTCTCATAAATGGAATTATGTATCTAAAAGCTGGGCATGTAATATAAACTTATTATATTATATTATATTATATTATATTATATTATATTATATATTATATATAATTATTATATTAACTTTCTTAATAGTCAGTGAAATGCATTTATAAGAACTGGTTGATTCTGAATTATAAAGTGTGTTGAAGGGAAATATGGTGAATCTTCCTTGGATATACTTGTCCCTTTGCTCTTGCAAGGTCCTAAATAGTTAGTTTAGCTCAAATGTTGTCTAACATCAGGTGAGATGTGTTACGAATTCTGAGTCCAAACTCACAAAAAAAAGAAAAAAAAAAAAAAAGAAAAAAAAAAAAAAAACAGCCAAAATAAGATTGAAATCCTGGAATATCCAAATACTCTTTGATCCTTTGATGCTGATATAACAGGACCCTTTCTAGCAACCTTTTAATATCTTGCATCTAAATATAAGTGTATGTGCTGTTGTCTCTTTAAATAGCAGTTTTCAAACTGCTCTTGCAAAATGGTTTGAAGTTTCCAGGAACTGACTATGCCTAACAATCATATTGGTTCCATGCCTTACCACTTCAGGGAGAGTGACCACTTTTGACTTGCTGCCAAGAGCAAGTGTGCTTCTTGTAAAGATTACTGGGTGTTATGCTAATGTTGTGCTGTGAGCAAGCTTTGAACCAGCTTTTATATTGCCTTTAAAAAAATCTGAAAGATACACTGAAGCTCATTCATATTATGCAAACTTTAATGGTTTGGTGGTTAAGACACAGAGGTCTCAGTCACCTTCCAAGCTTCTTTTCAAGAACCTGTTTAGGAAAAGGAATGTTGAAATTTAGAGTCTCCTCAGACTATTAATAAGAAACAGATTAATGGATGAATGATAAATAATTAAGCATATAAGGCCAAGTTCATTATTAAAAATCAGGAAAAAAAATGGAATTTAAAGTTATCATTTTCTGAATGTTACACATAATGTAATTCCTGCATAAATGCTATCACACAGAAAAGAAAAAAATCAATTAAAAAATTAAAGTGTTATATATGAGGAAAATTAGTTCCTTCATGGAACATTTGAATTTAAAAAAAGTTGGCAAAAAATTCTATCTATAAAATAAAGTTTTATGTAAAAGAATATAAATAGTTGCTATAAGTAAAGGGCAGAACTGTTTCTGATAGATTAAAATATATAAAAAGAAATCTACTCGTAATTAAGAAGACTATTTCCTGTACAAATTTTCTTATACCTTAGTAATTGTAGATTTAACTTTAACTACTACAGAGATCCTGCAAGAATGTTTACATATTCTTTAAGTGATGCTTTATTTTTTAATCAGAAATTATGCAACATGAACATACCTGAACAAGCCTATACTTGTAATTTAGGATTCAGCTTCTTTATCCTCAACTTCACAACACACTGTTATAGGCACCTAAGTTAGGATCTTAGCATGAGACCTCTTCCTATTTGACTTAATTAATTTTTCCTTTTTTTGGTCCAGCTTTTGTCCAGCTTTTTTGTCCAGATCATCAACACAGGTTGCTTGAAGAAGTCAATTGTTACTGATTTTATGAGAAGATATGCGGCATTTTGGTGTTTCTCCCGGGTCCGGAGAAACCGCCACGTCCCTGCTCCTGGGCTCCGTGGCTCCGGGAAGGTGGGTCGGCCACTTCTACCACTGTCCATGAGGGACCTTGATAAAGGGGGAGAAGGAAGGACCAAATTCCCTGCGGCAGGAGCTGAGAGCATTTTATTGATGTGCTCCCAATTCCTGAGTTGGACAATATGGCCACCCACCCCCGGCCTCGTGGGAGTTTTATGGAGGGAGGAGCGGGGGGTGTCACGTGGTCTGGGGAAGCCAATAGGGATGCAGTAGGGGATGGCGCCAGGACCTGGGGCGGTCCCGGGGCGGTCCCAGCCACGGGGGAGCCAATAGGGGCACGGCAGGGGCGGTGCCAGGGCCCCGGGCACTCCCGGGGCTGCGGGGGTGTGGTGTGGAAGGCAGGAGCCAATGGGGACGTGGCAGGGGCAGCGCCGGGGGTCCAGGGCGGCCCCGGCCACAGGGGAGGAGTAACAGCAGGAAAGGACCCACAGGAAGAGACAGGAGGGACGGGAGCCAGGCCACATGGTCAGGCAGCTCGGGAACCGGGTACTGCAAGGGGGGGAAAACCGGGGGATACATGGGGGCACACAGGATTTGCTAAGACACATTAGAACCTCGACCTAAACCCAAAGTCTGGGATGCAACAGAGATGTAACTGAACAATCCTATAACGTGGACAGAATATTCATCTTTTCAGAGAATTGTACAGCCATCATGCATATATCTTCAGGGTAACTTCTGTCTATAAAAATGTTTGTCAGTTTAGATTATCTACACATGAGGCTTGTGGTAGTTGTTTTTTATGCAATGTGCTTTAATTCAAATTGGTCCTGGTGGAAATATTGGCATCAAAAAACCCAATTTTTTGATAAATCATTATCCTTTTTTTTTTTACTTTTCTTTTTAATTGCAGCCACAAAGGAACACTACCAATTGCAAAAGTGATTTTTTTATGTTATTATTTCAACAAAGGCTATTGTGGTACCAAGCATACAAAGTTTTACTTTAAAAATAGCATTTTAAAAGCTGTTCTTAATAAAATACTACTGATTCTCTCAATGAAGTCCTGCATGCAGAATACTGACTCATCTGTAGTGTGAATATATCCCAGTGAAATCAATGTAGGACTAGATAGATATAAACACTTCATGAAAATCAAGATCTAGTGCCAAGTGCACACATAATTAAGGAAATAAAAGTTCTAATGCATGTTTGGCCCTGACCATGTAAACACTAAGCTATTTAAGCAACTCTCTTGGTTTGAAAAGACAGGAGTCTGTGAAGGAAGGCAAGGGCCTCCTGTGAAATGGAAAAGGTAAACCCCCTCCTTCTGAATTACCACAATTTCAAAATAAAAAGGCTCTCAGGCAAAGATATGGGAATTGGAATAACAGTTCTTTACTAGGAAAAAAACTAAATTTTAAAAAAATGTAATTAGTACAAACAAAACTACTGATAGTCAGAAACCTGACACCCTGAGGAGTCAGGGTATTAGTGATAATCCAGTTAAATGGTGGCTGCTCCTCCAGGAGTGGCGGATGAAATGCGGCTGAAGCGGTGGTCCCGTAGAACGGTATAGTTTTCTCTGAAGGTCTGGTGATAGAGTAGATGGGCCTCCAGTGAAGAGGCTGTTCTGATGTCCCCAAAAATGCTGATTTTATGCAGGTAGGGATGCTTGGCTCCTCCCTCTGGGTGGAGCATCTTACTGTGGGATGATGTAACTTTATCAGTCATGCAGTGAGCCATTCAATGGCCCATTAACAGAAGATATCTCATTGGAGGGAGACATTGCTCTTGGAAGAGATAAGAAAACTGCCCAACTTAACAGAAGATACCTGCCCCACCTCCGACAGATGGCAAATAGAATATATGCTTATCTTACAAGCCATGACAGCAACTTAGCAAATGTCTCTACTCCTTAGTGACATATCATGTGGAGAACTGCTCATGTTACATACAGGAGCAGAAATATTTTCAGTTCTTGAGACAACACTGGACAGGACTCAGTAGCTTAAGTCTGACGCTATGGTAATGTGCAGTCATGGTTCAGTAGCTCAGCTAACATTTCTCTGCAGCATGTTTAGACTGGAGTGTCTGATCCCTGAATCTCTCTTAATTTCGTAGCAAGAATACATATCACCACCTCTGACTTTTTCAGTCTTGACACATGTGTCATTTAATGTTACAATTTTAAATCATAACATTAAAATAAAAAGATTAACATCATAACATTTTGCTACTAAAACGAGTAGCAAAAAAAAAAAAACAAACTAATTTAGTTTTATAACGGGTTTACGACAATGAAACCATTAAGATATTTTTTTACTTTATGATGATCAAAAGATATTCAATTAAAACGTCTTCCTGCATCAGTTTCTGCTATTTATTTTTAGATTAATGATGAGATGGGTAAGTTGTATATTTCTGATTCTTCAGTGTATTGTTTTCAGAGGATTTTAAAGGAAATAGGAAGTGAGGTGGAGAAAAATATGAACTACTACTACTATGTGTTTACAAGCCTACACACTTTAATGTGTAATAAAATAATCATTGACAAGAACTTCTACCTGTGCTGGGTTTCTAGACATCAGCTTCAATGAGTCTTTAAATACTATTGAATTATAAGTCATATTGGATTATAAATCATGAAAGTCTTTTATTTGAAAGTCAGTTTCTACAAAACTGATTGGAGCATTTGGAATTGGAGCATTTTCTTCTGCATTTGCAAACTTAAATATCTACATTTTCTGTTTCCTGACACATAGAATGTTATCATTTATTTTTAATTTCCAATGACATTTTTGTGGACTCTTCTGCTATCCGTGTTGTTTAATATGTTCAAAAGTGAGCAGAGTATCTGCAGCACATGGGTACTGGATATAGTGCTCTTATTGGTGACTGAAGTTTATTCACAGATTTTCCATGAATGTAACTTTGATATTCATTAAGTTTTTTTTACAGCACACACTTTAACCTTATTTTTAAATGTGCTGTATATTGCTTAAATGTCAATCAGAATGTGATATATATTCCTAGAAATAAGAGCTTGAAAGTCTTCACCATTAGTAGATGAAAAAGTTTTCCACTATTGCAGTTTTAATTGTCTCTATAATTCCCTTCTCACCACAGAAAGATTTGAAGGACTTTTCAGACTTACTGACGTACATACAAACAAAATTTACTGACATTTTGACATGAGATTTCTAGAGTTCCTTCAACTCAATTGAGATATACAAAATCAAGCATAAGTTGTTCTAAGCACCTTCTAGTTTTTTCTTCAGTTGTAAGCTCATACCTATAGAAGATTAATACATAATATCTGAGCACATAGATATCTTGATATTAAAAAAACAAAAACAAAAACAAAACAACCAACCCTCCTATGTAGTTTTACTAAAGGCAATCTTTTGTACTCTGAGATAGAAATTTCTTGAGCAGATGAAGTATCACTACACATTTCTGTGTAGTGATAAATGATTCAAGGAAAAATAATATTTTTCTTTTTCTGAATCTTTCAAAACACAGCATCGAGTAACAGGACAGTTCTCAGACCATTCATTTCTTTTGTGTGGTCGAGCTAGGGGGAAAGAATAACAACAACAAAAAAAAACTCAAAAAAACCCAAAAAAAAACAAAAAAAAAAAAAAAAAAACAAAACAAAAAAAAACCACAAAACCTTCAACTCCTTTAGCTCATTTGGAATCTTTCCTTTGTCTACTTCGTATTACAAAAGACAGAATTTATTTTCCCCTGTTATTAAATATTACACTGTATTTTAGCAGTACATCTCAGCATGACCATTAGTTAATTAAGTAAAATAAGTAAAATTATTCTGCCCACTCTAATTGGTTTGGAGTGTCATTCACAGAAATGTGGGCATATTTTTTGTCTTTCTCTGCACTGGAAATAAGAATACAAGTCCAAGTCAACAACAATCATCTCATCATACTACAGTAATGATATTATGGAAATAATATGTGAAGAAAAATTGTAATTGAATGAAAATTTACTCTACTTCATGCAATTTGTTGAGGGAAGTATATCTGTTAGTATGAATATCACAAAAGCATGAAAGCAAACAATCAAACCATTTCTATACAAAAATACCTTTTTTCAAAGATAATATGGTTATTTCATATGATATACCATAAACACTTTTCATATTGTTGGCAGATAAAAGCTCCTGATTTTTAAATGGAAATATAAAAAAAAAAAAAAAAGAAAAATATTTTTTCTCAAAGAAAGGCAAGGTACCAGTATGTTAAAAAAAAAAGAAAAAAAAAAAGAAAAAAGAAAATTATTACTTCAATTTCAATATTTAGTTTATTGTTTTGTTTTTGTTTTCCATAAACCTGATTGTGTGCAGATTCCTCAGAGGTATTCCTTTTTTGTTTCCTTGACACTTTGCCTCATAGCTACTCTTTTACATAAGCTGTTCTCTTTTCTGATAGTAATCTTTTCTTTGTTAAACTTGAGAGAGATAAAGTCTAGGTAATGTTAAAAGGCTTTGCCTCTTATCTTTCCACATTTCATTCTGGATCTAGAAGTGAAACTACTCCATTAAACCAATGATGAATTCTTTGTGTGGAATACATATCCAATTCTTATAACAGCAAAAACAACAAAAACCTTTATCCTTACAGAAAGACTAATAAACAACTATTTTCACAAATTGGTTCTTTATTGCTAACATAGACTGTGATCCTGCAAACACCCTAAGATGCTACAAATCTATCTCTATGTACAGATAACATTAATTATAGGCAAAATATGTATGAAATATTCTATGAAAAGAGTTTATCAGATGCAATAAAACTCCTAGTGCCCCTGCTTTTGCTTGGGATTAGTGACAGAGCTTGTTCTGAATGACACTGCTGAAACAGGAGTTTCAGTGTATCGAAATACAGAGACCTGTTGGGAGCATGGGAATAATATAATCAGTGCCTCCACTCTACCCTGCTTACCAGAGGCACCAATCTCAGCAAGCCTCTATTCAAAAATGTCTTTCCCTATTTCTTTCTGGATGCTACATCAGTCTTCTCTATTTTTCCCAGTATAACCCTCCTTCTATGTGCAACAGTTTGGGCAACTTTTACCATCCACAAAGACATTCTGCAGGTAGGATAAACACAGCTCCAAAGTACAAAGTAATTTCTTATGTGCTGATGCACACAAAGATAACTGAGAATAATGTTCCACTATGCTAAGCATTAATATGTTCCCTATTCCTAGTATGGCACCCAACAAATCTTTCCTGGCTTGGCAGTAATTGCTCATGTGGTAGAAATTGAGTGTCTTCTTGAAATGGAGACAATCTCTGCTGCAGCTGCTGCTCTGAAAGAATTCCCTCTTCCATTAGAATTCTGTGCATTTTATCATTTTCCCTTCAGTGTTCTATTTTTGTTTTGTTTGGTTTTGTATTTTTTTTTATTTAAACCTTGAATTTTTATTTCAACAATTTTACCTTTATCGGATTTTTTTTTTTTGTCTTGCATAATGTGAATAAAATGCATTCTCTCAGAATTTAACAATTTCCAAAGAATTTGCAGGAATCTAGCATAACCCTATAGGTCCTTCAGGAGTATTTCTTACAAAACCAGATTTTAAATAAAATGTATTAAAAATACAGATAATTTTGATAAAACATGGCAAGAAATAAATTATTTCTTTCCTACTTTCATTTACTTCCTTTGCAAAAAAATAATGATAAAGCTATACTTTTCCAATATTGCAGAAGTATGTTAATTATATTTTCATTCCTCTTTTAGCAAGTTAAGCATGACGTTTGCTTGGAGTGCATTTTAAAAAATTGCTTAGTAAAATTACTGAGGGAAATGAAGATGGAAAGCAATATTGGAAAAAGGCAGTGTCAGCAGTATAATAGTTTCTGGTATTTATCAACTCTCGTAAAGATGTGCTGTTATTAAAATAACAATATTGTTCTCTGGCGTCTCTTTAAAATGAGTGAAGTGTTCCAAAACCTGAACCACAAAAGTATGAGGTAAGCTGACTCTCCATCAGCTGCACTGTATGTGGAAGAATAAATTGACCTTTATTTCATGAACCAGAAACAAATGAAATTACTGAGAATATTGCTGGGACTAGCAAAGAGGGATACATGATAACATCATTCTTGTGTAAGGGCCAAGTGCATGAATCTTTTAAGCAGTGTACTTTTAAACAAAAGCATTGACAAGCCTGAGTTAAATATAAATAAATAAATAAACTCAGTGCAAATATGTCTCTTGAGAAAGAAGTAATTCTGCTGAAAATATTTTTAAGACTCCAAATCATCAGAGCTCATGATTTAATTACTATAAACTTATTCAGGTACATAACCTGTCCTGCAAAATTCATGGGTTAGGATCTAGATCTGCTGTACTGTCAACACAGAGCTATGAACAAAACCCACAAAACTGCTATTTACTTCCTCCTACAAATTATCCCTATAACTTTATGAAATTTGTCAATATTACCCAAAATTATACATTCTACTTTCTCTTGAAAATAAGTTTTCTGTTTCTTTTTTGGAAGCAGCTATGGTAACTGCAGGACCTAAGTTGTAAACCTGTTGTTGATCTGTGTTGAAAACTGACATGGAGTTTCAGAGTGGGTGGGGTGTGTGTCTATTGTAAACCTACAAAAATCAGTGAAAATCAACTATGTCTTGTCATGGAATGAGGACTGACTTCTCACACAACTCCTGTCGACAGTTGGCAGGTTCTTTCTTTGGGATTTTGGGGAAGTTTTTAATTTATTTCTTTTTTTTTTTTTTAATATAACTTAATGCGTTTATATCATGAGGAGAGGACAAAACTGAGAGGAAGGCTGTAATCCCCCTTAAACAAAAAAAATCTTAACCCAAATATTACAAACTGCAATTAGATTGTGTAAGTTAAAAATAAGTAACCAATGTAAGAATAAACTTATGAACACAGAAACCTTTACATTTCTTTAAAAATAAAATTTCTTTAAGATGTCCAGATTTTAGATAACAAATGAGAGATCTTAACTAAAGATCCAATTACAATTGTCCAGTAAAATTCCAAATAAACTACAGTTTAAAAAAATCAATTCTGTATAAGTTATATAAATACTGACTTTTGCTAAGAGAGGAATTTATCTCTACCTTAGTGTAAAATAAAACCCAATCAAAGAAACAAAAAAGTACTACTAACTTGTAGCTAAAATGTCTTGAAATGACTTTGTTGTTTTTTTCCAACAAATCACTAAAACAAAATGAGATTACAGTGCAATAATTTGATTTTTAAAGAACCCAAACTCCAATACATTTAATATTTCCTTTGTCACTTCTCAGTAGCAATTCATAGTACTACAGAGTACTGCAATGCAATTTATTCTCCAATCCATGAAGATTAGACTAAAGAATCTACTGCATTTTATACTCCCTTTACTAGTTTTTATTTTTCTTTTACTCAATTCCATTGTATATATTGTTCGAAAGACTTTGCATATAAATATGCACAATACCAGCATGCTTAGTTTAAGTCATATGGCGTAAACTTCACTTTCTGTTTTTTTTTTGTCATATATTTCATATTTATTTGTATTTTTAATTGAACATTTTTAACAAATCAAATTAATGAACAGTATTCACTTTTCCCATTTCTTATACAGCTAATGTTTCATCAGCAGATGAAAAAGTTAATTTACTTATCTTTGAAGATAATAATTTGTTGAATAATTAGCACAGTAGTTCTTTAATTAAAATATTTTCAATTGTTATAATTTATGGGTTTGTTCCTAAATATTCAATTAAACTACATTCACTTTGATTAATGTGTCTTAATTTATCTTTTTCTAAATAGATTAATGAAAATAATTCTGGAGAGAGATTTCATTAGTAAAAATTCAGAAAAAAATGAGATGTCAAATTCAGTCTTTGGCAGAAAAACTTAGAAATGGAAGAATGAATTAAAAAATTTTAAATTGCACAAATTTTACAAACTCAATGTTTGTTTTCAGATTTGGAAATTCAACATACTTTTAGAAAGGCTTCTTTAAGGAATTTTCTTTTCTGTGAAAACAGTGTCTTAGCTTTCCCTTTAGGGAAACATCACTGACAAATCAGGACAGTAGAGGACAAAGTTTCAAGACAGGAAGATTAATGAATGGCTGCAGGCAAACATGCCAGCTAGAACTGGAGCTCTATATCCTATGAATATTGCAAGGAGACAGAAAATGTATCACAAAACTTGTTTCAATAATTCTGCTTACAGACTGCATCAAAATCTGGAAATTACCTTTTCTCCTGATACAATCAGGTGATGAAATACAAAAAAAAAAAAATTCTTGCTACTGTTCTACTATTAGTAGGCTCTTACACAAGTAAGTAAAGATTTGTAGTCTTCATCCCTCGAGTCTCTCTGTTTGCTCACACTTCTATCTGCTCTGGTTGCACCAGCATTTTCTCAGTCCTGAGTGTCACATTGTCTACTTTTTGTGTAATTATTGCTGTTTTCTCCTCAGTATATGACACTATACAGTGCTACTAAGAGATGAAATTTTCAAGATGGGTCTAGCAAAAAGCAGAATCAGAACTTTCCATTCCAGAAAATGATACTGGATCAAAATAAAATTTTAATATCCTCTTTGCATGTTTGAAAACAAAACAAAGCAACTCTCAAATTTTAATAATATTTTTTCTAATCTCAGTTAATCTTGAAGGCAGATTTTTTTTTGCATTTGACTATTTAAATTCCTATTGATAGCGAAGAAAAAAATAAATTAAAGATTGACATTTTGCATCAAATTTCAACCTGAAATCCCAAAAGTTTTAGATTTTTTTGGCTTCTATTTTGATCATTTAGTCTTATGTGCATCACACAGAAATGCAGTTCCTTCAGCCACATCATAAATTTCATTCAGGCTAATAAAATATGTATTTCCTAGGTTTAAATACATTTATTTGGGTAACATCAAAAAGTTTAATTTCATTGTAAGAATATATTTAACGAAGTCAGCACTTTGGTTATAGTAATGTACCAGTTATGAAGTAGAGCTTACAATATACATGTAATATTAAATCAATATTTATATATAAACGCTGTGTAGTAATAATTTTAAAAGAATTGAACGTATGGAAGTGCCTTAAGTTTGGTACCAACATTTGCTGGTGATTCCATGTTGCTCTTTTCATTCGTCTTCAAAAAAAAAAAAAAACAAAACAAAACCAAAAAACCAAACAACTTCCATTACAAAAAAAAAAAAAAAAAAAAAAAAAAAAAAATTTCTGTAGCATCTATATGGCTTAGTTCTCCTGAGATCTAGATTTTTTTTTTTAATTTATGATCAAGTCAAGTATTATTTCATTGCAAAACTATATTCTCTACAGAGAAAATACAATTGTATTCCCCTAAAAGCCTTAGGTTCAAAAAATATGACTCATGCTCCTAGTTGCAGGTGTCTTTTAACTTATGCTTAGCCCCATCAATTTATTTTCCAGCACAACAATAATATTTTAAAGAGACATGTAATTGTGTTGCATTTTGAAAGCATTGTAAATTATGCACAATCAACAAAGCTATTATGTGACACTGCAGAAGGTACAACTAATGAAAATGTAATCACCAGACCTTATCATTTTAGCTGAAGTTCTAATTTAATAATGCAGTTTCATATCCCCAAGAGCCTTCAAACATTTATTTATCTTGCCAATTTCCATTATCTAATCCAGTATAATTGTGTTGATTCTCCTAAATTATACTAATAGCATCCTGAAGAGGTCTACAGTTTCAAAAGGTTTATGACAATGTGCACATATACATCACATTATTATGTCCATGCTGTAGTTTTACTCGCTAACAAAGGTTTTTAGAATTTATAATTTAACCTTGCTGATGAACTTTTCTGTGACCAGGCCACAGATTCAATTCGTTTCTTACCTCCATAAAACAGACTGCATCAAGAACACTGTGTTCTCTTCAGTTCAGCTAGTTGCTCATTTACAATGTGATTTTCCATCTCTTGATGTCCCAATTCCAAATATCACTTCAGCTTAAAACTTAAGACTATTTTACACTCATAAAAACAAAGGCAAAGGTCTATAATTATTAGTTAAATATTTCATAAATATTGCAAGACTTGACCTTAACTGATGAAGTTATTTGCTGACAGAATATCTTCATGCAACTGTCTCCCACTGCCTGTTGGAGCAAGGAGGGAAGTGAAAGTGAGGGGTCAGTGAGAAAGGCTGACTGTAGTTTGCCCTGATTACACAGAGAACTCTGGTTTGAGCCCCTTTCACCCTCCATATCTGTCTTGAATATTCAGAAATGTGAACATCTCTAAGTTCTCTTGATACTACTTTACATTCTAACCCAAAAACTCACTAACCAAACAGCAACCAAGTGCCACACAACCACTCATTCCACACTAGTGGGATCAGCAAGAGAATTGGAAGGGTACAAGGTACAGAACACATGGGTTGGGATGACAGTTTAACAGGGAAAGAATAAAGCACACAGAAATGCAATGCAAAACAAGAAATCAATTCACTATTTTCCATGGATAGGCAAGTGTTCAGCCATCTTCAGGAGAGCAGGGCACCAAACATGTAACAATTACTTAGGAAGACAAACACCATCATTCCAAACATCCTCCACTTTTCCCTTCTTCCCCCCAGTTTATTTACTGAGCATGATGTCATATGGTCTGGAATATCCCTTTGGTCAGTTTGAGTCACCTGTTCTGGATGTCTCCTCCCAATTTCCCATGCACTCCCAACTTCCTTGAAACATAGCAGTACAAGCAGAAAATGCCTTGGCTCTGTGTAAGCCCTGCTCAGCAATAACAAAAACATCTCTATATTATCAATCTGTACTCAGCACAAAGCCAAAACACAGCCCCATACCAGCCCCTGTGATGAAAATAAACTCTACCCCAGCCAAAACCAGCACAGCCAGTGGAAGCACAGACAGCGAAGCTGGGAGTACAGGGATACTGTTAGTATGTGTAGGGATGGGGCCATGGAATTGAAGGCACAGAGGTAATGGGTCTTGACAAGGGATGTGAAAAATAGCAAGATGGGTTTCTAACTATACATAGGTCAGAAAAGAGGTGCACCTTCATCAGTTTTGCAGATAGGACCAGGCTGACTGGTGCAGTTGACACAACAGAAGGAAGAGAAGTCATCCAGAGGAACCTGGACAAGCTCAACAATTGGATGCATGAGGACCTCATGAAGTTCAACAAATCCAAGTGCTGCACCTGGGTAGAGGTAATCCCAGACATGAGTGTAGACTGTAAGAAGAGCCTTGCAGTAAAGGACTTGAACATTCTCAGGTATAGAAAGCTGGATGTGAGCCCACAGTGTACTCTGGCAGCCCAGAAAACTGAGCAAATCCTGGGCTACATCAAAAGAGGGGAGGCCAGCAGGTAAGCTCCTCCTCTATTTTTGCCCTTTTGAGACTCCACCTGAAATGCTGCATCCACCTCTGGGGTCCTCAGCATTTAAAAAATGTGAACCTCTCTGAGCAGTTCCAGAAGAGGACCACAAAGATGATATGTAGGCTGGAGCATCTCTCCTACAGAGACAGACAGAGAGCTGCGGTTTTTCAGCCTGGAGAAGAAACTCCAGGGAGACTTCATTGTGGACTTCTGGTACTTAAAGGGGGCTTATAAATAAGAGGGAGAGCAACTTTTTACACGGGCAGATAGGTTAAGGGGGAAGGGGTTTAAACTTCAAGCGATTTAGATTAGATGTCAAGAAAAAGATCTTTACTCACACAGGGTAGATGCAGTGGTACAGATTGTACAGGGAAGTTGTGGATGCCCCTCTCTGGAAATGCTCAAGTTGATGTTGCACAGGACTCTGAGTAACCTGTGCTAGTGGGTAGCATCCTTGCCCATGGCAGGGGCCTTGGAAGAAGGTGATTTTCATGGTCCCTTCCAACCCAAGCCTTTTTATGTTGGTTTTTTTTTTTTTTTTTTTTAATAATGCATCAAAAAAAGTTCAATTTGATAAAAGAACTGCTGCAGAGAATAAAGACAAATAATTCCATAGGAATAAAATAACAATATTTATTCAAGTGCTTGTATGTATTTTCTCCCTAGTTGTAAGCAGTAAGCAGTAAGTTTCATCCTTGATATGTTATATTGCTAGTCCCTTTTCCCCATGCTGTAAGATCCTCATTCACTCTCTGTTACACAGAGATGAAAAATCCAAATAAGCCAACTTTTCTAGCTTCACATACTTATCTAGCTTCTAAGGAAACTTTCTTCCTATCTATCTTTGGTTATATGCTAGTTAGAATCTTAATCAGTGTAGAATAAGAAGATTTTCATAAATATTTTCTGTAGCTTGAAGAGAAAATCCAACCACCACCCCAAGCTGCACCACATACCGTTCACCACCCCCACAGTATCTACTAAGTCACTAGAATGACAAGAACTTTTTAGAGTACAAGCAAAGCCTCTAGATCATTTTGCCTAGCACAGATGCTAAATGCCTCTGTTCCTGTTACACACCTCCACCGCTGCTTATGTCTATGTGACTCCCTTGCAGCTTCGGGGAAGACAAGACCAGAGCAGGTAAATACATTGTAGCCTGTGTAGTTTCCCATTATAGAGCAGGTAAATGTTTCCTGAAGGGACTCTGTCCTGCAGAGAGTGCATGCTGGAGCAGATTTTCCTGACAAGCGCTGCAGCACATGCGGAGGAAGCTGCAGAGAGGGATAGTTATGGCTTGACTAAAGCCCCCACTCCCCAGTCTCTATTTTCATCTGCTGCCTAGGAAGAGGGAAAGTGGAGGAGTTAGGAATGAAGGAGTATAGTTGAGCCTAAGAAAAAGGGAGGGTGTGGTGGCAGTATTTCAGTCTCTGTTTCTCACCATTTAAATCTATTTTAATTGGCAATTAAAAAAAAAAAAAAACAAAAATCTCCAAATCTAGTCTGTTTTGCCTGTGACAATTGGTAAGTGATCTCCTTGTCTTTATCTCACCCATGAGCAATTACATCTTATTTTTTCCCCTGTGTCCTGTCAGGGAGGGGGAGTGAGAAAGCAGGTGAGTGGTGTCTGGCAGCTGGCCAAGCCAGCACAGCAGTGTATCACAGGTCATGCTGGTAAAAATCACAGCAATAACCAAGTGACTTTTGAATTCTTAAATGATTAGTAACTCTACTGCTCTTATTTTGGAAATGTATCAGCGCTGGGATCCCTGACTTGGGAAGAATGATGTCTGAACTCCAATGATTTCAGAAGGCTAATTAATTACTTTATTATACTATATTATACTATAATTCTATTACATTATATTACACTAACAAGAACTATCACTAACTAACTAACTAGAAAACCCATGACCATCTCCTGTGAGTCACATGTGAATCCAATTGGTCAGTGAATCCAAAACACTGTCACCAGAATCCAATCAAGCAATCACCTTGGGTAAACAATCTCCATACCACATTCCACATGGGCACTAACAGCGAATGAGATAAGAAATGTTTTGATTCTCTTTTCTCTGCTTCTCTCACAGCTTCTCTCAGAAGAAATCCTGAGAAATCCTGAGAAAGCTAAGTCTCTTCTCTGATCAGAGGGCATGTGAATACCACAGAAATGTTTAATTTTCTAAAGTAACACTTATATTCTGAATTCCTGTTGTTTTCCTGAGTGTTCTCTATACAGAAGTAGAGCCCCTCAGATTGATATTTTCTGCTTGAAATTGGTTAAAAAAGTTGTTCATGTAAAGGTTAGTGTCCTCCTTGAAACATAAACTGTGTTTTAAAAGAGACTTCAACTCTTTTAATGGATGAAAGAATGAACAAGGAGACCACAGAGTTACTTAACAGATAGGGCAAAGAGCCCACATAGAGATAGAGAAACAACAGTCAGCCCACAGAACCCACCTGACAAGCAAAAGGAGACAAAATTCAAAATATGTAAGAACTTGATGAAAATAAGTCTTCTACAGCTAAGTTAATTGGAACAAAAACTAAATAATGGATGCAACAAAAACAATCTACAGAGGAAAACTTTTCTGTTTTGACAGGCTATTTAATAATTTTCTAGTACATGAGTCCTTGACCATCTTATATCCCAGTTACAGGGTTATCATGAGAAATGAAACACCAATAAATGTATGAGATCATTCTTTGATCTATTGAGAGAGTTGCAGTCTCTTTCAAAACCCAGTTTAAGTTTCAAGGAGAACATATATATTAAATACAGACTGCTGTTATAAGACAGTTTTATTTAGGATTCCTTAATACAGCGAGGTATCAAAAATTAGAGGAAAAAGCTCATGAAGGAGGAAAATTGACCTATGGGTACATCCCTGCAAATAAACTTTATACACAAATGGGGCTTCTTTGTTTGAGGAAAATTGACCTATGGGTACATCCCTACAAATAAACTTTATAAACAAATGGGGCTTCTTTGTCTGAGGACTGCTGACATTGCATGGCTCATGTTCTTACAGCAAAACTGTCTTTTCTCCCTTCAACTAGAGTGGTGAAACACATGTTGTGTACCAGGTTCTGTCCTCTGCTATTTCCTAAACAGTATTTGGGTTTTGTTTAGGAGAATACTAGCTGGTGCAAGCTGAAACTATAAGGTTAACATCAATAAGTGAACAGTAAGGGCAGTTGTGAGCCAGTACTCAAGCTTGAATATTGACAAAGCTTTATTTACCAAGAAAGGCCCAATGTGCCATCCTTTCTGTAAAATCAAATTCTCTTCTCCAGGCTGAA
Organism: Vidua macroura; assembly: GCF_024509145.1. Taxonomy (NCBI): domain Eukaryota; kingdom Metazoa; phylum Chordata; class Aves; order Passeriformes; family Viduidae; genus Vidua; species Vidua macroura. The sequence goes on along the minus strand of NC_071572.1, from coordinate 47,265,419 downwards.
CAAACCCTGATCCCTCACTCTCTCTTCACAGATCAAGAGCTGCAGCCCTTTAATCAATTCAGTACTGAGAGTAGTTCTGTAGCTGCTGTTTGTAAAAGGAAAATAAACAAACAAAAAAAAACCAGCTAAAGAACAGACTGATATTTGCAAACATTCATGAAACTCTCTCTTAGATAGGATTATGCTCACTTGGGTTAACCATGTTAGCAGCTTTTCAGGAAATAAAATTAAATTGTACTTATACCATTACAGAATTACAGCACACTATGATAAAATAATGATTTTTTTCCATTTCACCCTAATGCTTCTTGGGATAAACTTAGTCTTGTTTGTTTGGGAGTTTGGTTTTGGGTTGTTTTTTCTTGTTTTTGTTGTTGTTTTGAGGGGTTTTTTTTTGTGATTTGCTGAAAGATGATAATGGAGATAAGGTGAGGAGTTGCAGGGGAAAAAACATGAAAACTGGCAGAAGATATGCTGTCTAAGAGACAATTCTTTAGTCTTCCTTCACTGTTCCAGATAAGATGTTGAGACTGGCAATTCATGATTTCTCAGTCATAAAACAGCTCCTGTGCTGTTCTTTATTTAGTAAAATCACCTTATTACACAACAGGTCTGAAGAATGGGAAATCATATTTTTAACACTACTGTTAGTGGTTAAAATATAAATAGTCTACATCTCTATATATTACATCTAGATACAGTTATCATGAACTAGAGAAATTGGGTTGAGCATTAGTGAATAAAAGCAAATCTACACCACAAGGAGTTCTTTTTTTTTTCTCTTTTTCCCATTCACTTGACCTGGCAGTCTCTCAGTCAGATACTTTCGTCTTGATATATATTAGATTTCCCATACTTCTCACACTTCAGTTCTTGAGATTCTGAAGCAATTTCTGAACTGAAAAATGCAAAGAAATTGAGTGCCATTCCCAATTACAAAATCCTATGTTATATCAAAATTTAGCCAACAGTATATTTAATTTGATTTGATAAAGTGTTTGAGGAGGAGGAGAAAAGTCTTCATTTCATTTGACATGTTCAGGTTTGGGTTTTTTTAACATATCAAATCTGCTTACCTATCCTATCTGTTTTTGAGTCAGCTAATAGATCTAGGTTGCAGTATTTGGCCACAGATGATGGCTTAAATTAACCTACCTGTCTTAAAGGTAGTGAATATTAAATTTATTGAATTGTTTTTCATTACCACTATCCTATAATAATAATAAATTACCATTATCTTGCTACTTCTTTAAAAGAAAATGAAAAAAGTCTTTATAAATACATAAGCAACAAAATCCATTATTGGATGCAGTGAGGATATAGTGACAAAGAATGAAGAAAAGACTGAGGTGCTAAATGCTTTCTTTATCTCAGTCTTTAATAGTAAGATCAGTTCTTCCCTGGGTAGCCAACCCACTGAGCTGAAAGACAAGGACTGGAAGCAGAATTAAGCCCCTGTAATCCAAGAAGAAATGGACGATAACCTGTTGTACCACTTAGGGATATACAAGTCCATGGGACTGGAAGGGATCCATCTGAGAGTACTGAGGGAGCTGGTAGAAGCACTCACTGAGCCAATTTCATGGAGTCACAGAATCACAGAATGGGTCAGGTTGGGAGTGACACATGTGACACAAATGACACAGTGGGTCATTTGATCTGACCTCCTTGCTCAAGCAGGGCCATCATAGAGCACATGGCAGAAGATTGCATCCAGATGGTTCTTGAATCCCTCCAGTGAGGTAGGCTCCACAACATCTCTGGACAATCTGTTCCAGTGAGTGGTCACTCACACAGTAAAGAAGTCATTCCTTGTGTTCAGGTGGAACTTCCTGTGCATCAGTCTCTGCCCATTGCCTCTTGTTCTATTGCTTGACATCACCAAGAAGAGCCTGGCTTCTTCTTCTTGGCACCCTCCCTTCAGATCCTTATATTGATGAGGTCCGCTCTCAGTCACCTCTTCATGAGTCTGAACAGGCCCAGCTTCCCCAGCCTTTCTTTGTAAGAGAGATGCTCCTGCGCCTTAATCATCTTTGTAACACTCTGCTGGATCTGCTTCAGAAGTTCTGTATCTCTCTGATACTGAGGAACCCAGAACTGGACCTAGCACTTCAGATGTAGCCTCAGCACATCTAAGTAGAGGGGCAGGATCACCTCCCTCAGCCTGCTTGCAATGTTCTTCCTAATGCAGCTCAGGATCCCATTGACCTTGTTGGCCCCAAGGACACGGACAGCTTGTTAGAAGGACACTAAGGTCCTTCTCCACAGAGCTTCTTTCCAGGTCAATCCTCAGCCTGTGCTGGTGCATGGGATTATTCTTCTCCAAGTGCAGGACCGTGCATTTGCCTTTGTTGAACTTCAGACTGTTCATCACTTCAAACTGCTGAAGTCCCTCTGAAGGGCTGCACAACCACCTGAGGTATCAGCCACTGCTCCCAGCTTTGTGTCATCAGTGAATTTGCTAAGGAGGCAACCCTCATCCAAGTCATCCAACCCTTCTTCCAAGTAATTGATAACTAAGTTAAACAATACTAGGCTCAGTATTGAAGTCTTAGAGATCCTACTAGTGACAGGCCTTGAAATAAACCCTGTGATTATGACCCTCTAGAATCTGCTGTTCAGCCAACTCACAATCCACCCCACTGGCCACTCAGCCGATCCACAATTCCAGAGTAAATGCTTTCAATCATTTACTAACAATCTTAGCTAAATGGGAAAAAACTAGATTTGCTAACTTTTAGTCCAGGTGACTAGAAGTTAGTAAATGTGTTGCTCATTAACACCACCAAGGAAGATATAGGGAACTACAGAGCTGCCAGCCTGACCTTGGTGCTAGGAAGGTCATGGAGCTGATCATCTTTTGTTGGAGCTGATCATCTTTTGTGCCAGTATGTAGCACTTGCAGTACAAACACGGAATTGAGCCCAGCTGGATTTATGAAGGGCAGGTTCTGCTTGTTCAACCTGATCTCCTATGCAAAATTGACCTGCTTTGTGGATGAGGGAAAGGATGTGGATGTTGCTAACCTGAAATTTGGTAAAGTCTTTTATACCATTTCCCATGGCATCCTCCTGGAGAAACTGGCTACTCACAGCTTAGACAGGTGTGCCCTTGACTGGGTGAAAAACTGGCTGGATGGCCAAGCTGAACTATTGGTGGTGAATGGAGTTACATCCAGCTGGTGGCCAGTCACAAGTGTTCTCCAGGACTCAGTACTAGGGCCAGTCCTGTTTAATATCTTTATCAATTATTTGGACAAAAGGAATTAGCACACACTCAGTCAGTTTGCAGATGACACCAAGTTGAGTGGGAATGCTGATCTGTTTGAGGAAAGGAAGACTCTGAGATCTGGACAGGATGGAGCAATGGGCTGAGATCAATTGCAGGGTGTTCAACAAGGTGCTGGGTCCTGCACTTGGTCACAAAAAGCCCATGCAATGCTGCAGTGCATGACTGTGGATAACCCAAGTCCTGCAACTTGCATATGGCATGGGAGTACTGAGAAAGACATAGTAATATCAAATTGAAAAAGCTTTGCTTTGATGTATATCCGAGGGACCTATTTTTCCCTCAAAACTGAAACAAACTCTTGGTGAATTTATATTTCTTTTACCTGTATTTTGAACATTCATACCTTTAGAATCATATCTTCCCAATCCTGAAAACTGCTGTTGCAACAAACTAAACTTACATATTATGCAGTGACAGCTAAAAAGTTATGTTTGAAAGATCTTAAAAGTTCAGCTTTGGTTAGATAAACCACAAGAAAAAAATAAAGAAAAAGGAAAAAGAGCAATTTGAAGATTCTGAGGGGGGCATAATGTCTCAGAATTTATTCTAATTCATAATTGGAAGCGGTTGATGTGTTATATTTTAAGAACATGTATTAATACTCAATTAACAACTAGAATAATAACAGATTTATTAATAAAATTCTCATTGAAGAGTATGTTACTCCATTCATCCACCTTTGCTATATTTGTGTGGTAAATAAAAAATAACTGTATTGCTGCTTTCAGTATAGAAAGCCGTAATCATTCAGAAGCTCTCATCATTCATCATTACTAATGTATTTTAATCAAAACTTTCTTTATTGGGAAAACCACTGATTGAATAAATACTTCATTTTGAAAAAGACTGTAGAATTTCCATAGTACAGCATTCTGCTCAAAGCACCAACTATTAATTAAGTTCATGTTGCCCAGTTTCATGCTTTTGGGACTTGAAAACTTCCCAGGACAGAGAATTACAACTCCTCAAAGTAACTTGTTCCATGGTTCAACTATTTTCTTTTTTCTTCTTTTTTTTTTTTTCTTTTTTCTTTTTTTTTTTTTTTTTTTTTTGGTGGATTTTTTTTTTTTTGTGGATTTTTTTTTTTTTAACTAATATCAGGTCAGGATCTCTCTTGTTTCACCTTATGATCTTTTTTTTCCCCCTCAACTGGTATTCTATTAAATTGTAATAGATAAATAAATTATGTGATGGAAGTTAAAGGGAGTCACAAATGCCTGTGGTAGCTGAGAAAAGACTTTAGTACTTATAAAAATGAAAAACTAATATCAGAGATGAGTTAATGAACCTAGTGATCTAAAGGTAACTGTGTCTACTGCACTCTTTTAACTCTAAAACTTTTCAAATAACTCATGAAGTAGTTTAACTGTATAAGCATAAAAATCATATGACATCCATAGTATTTATTAAGCAGATCATGCCCTTTTATTCAGTTGAATTTATTAAAATGTCAGTGAAATAAATCATTAGGCTAATGTTAATTAATGATTAAGCAAAAAAAAAAAAAAAAAAATTAGTCCAGCAGGTGATCAGTTTATCTGCTTAAGGTGAAAATCAGCTTAATTTCTGTTTTAAGTCTTTCATGCTATTAGATTATAAATAGAATTTTAACTAAGTATACCAAGCTTGTTAAGTTTCATTACTGCATATTAATAGCTATTGTCTCTATTTGATCTCTATGCAAAATAAAAGGAAATTCTATGCATAGAATAGTAATGACTTGAGCTGCCTGAAAATATAATCAAGTGTGAGTTGAGACTTCATATTTAGGAGAGAAGGACAAAATTAAATAAAACTATGCATCTTCAAAACTTTCTGGATTATATAAAATAAATATAAATATAATTTAAATATTAATTTGCAGGAAGGAAGAGAAATGAGCAAATAATATTTTTCAAAATGCTGTCCCAATAGCTGAAAGATTCCCCCCTCCCTCTGCAGCCTTAAGCACCTGTGGAACACAATCAAGAACTGTGAGCATAACTCATGCCTTGTATTAGTACTATCCCTTTTCTCACTAATACTGGAAACTGAGCTAATCAGAGAATCAGAGTATGGAAAATTTGAAAGTACAGCAATCAAAGGCATCTCTGTTCATGTTTGTTACTGTTATTACTATCTGTTGCAGTTTTTAGATGCTGATGGGTGTTGTTCCAGGAAAAGCTCTTACCAGCTATGTTTAATTGCAGAGTATAGATTACTGTGGAGAGTTTATACACATAGAAGAACAAATGGTTAGAGGACAATTGCCATTTCTCACATCTATGTTGACTATAGAGTTCACAGTAAATTGCTACCCTATAATGAACCTTTCAGAGTCAAGAGCTGATGATTTTTTGCATCCTTACATAACATCAATTCTGCCTGTAAAGAGATGATTGTTACTGTATCATCTTTTGTAGAACAAAAGCCTAGAACTTCAAGAACCTGTATTCTAATTGCAAATGTAATTTTGGAGTACAGTAATTTGTGTAAAATCAGCCAATTTTTGACATTTCTACTTGGATATAGCATGAGAATAGCCACTGATTTATGGCTATAACCAATATCACTGGCTTGTATTGTTTGTGGCAGGGGTTTTGTTGTGTGTTTCAGCACATAGAAACTGATTGTTTCAGTCCTATAGACGACTTCTAGATGTCCCAATTTCTTAACTGCCCACTCATCAGGAATGAGCTCTTTATGCTGTACCAGTCAGTTGTAGCCATTCTTTCAGATTAATAAATTAAAGGATGTAAATTCCAAATAGTAAGTAAGAAGTAGATTTCAGATTACTTGAGTTTTTCAGAGAATTCTTGTTTTCTGTATTTGTGCATTAAATGGATAGTAAAAATGTAGTAGTTCTTTTTTTCCCCCTCCCTTTGCTGTCGTTTTGCCTCTATGACCTACCAGTGATCAGGGTTAATTTAGTCTAATTTTTCTCTTTGTTACTGTAATCTTGTGGGTGTGGATCATAAATCATCAAGTTCTGAGCCAGTGGCACCAGAGATAATTTTAACCGATGCTTGTCAGTAGAGTAAAAGCTATATCCAAAGATATTCTTCAATATTTAATAAATCTTTTTACATATCATGTTTTGTTAAAAATTACCTAAATGTCTCTTCCCTGTGGATTTGTATGTTTAACTATAACAGGTAGGAACTACAAGATATTACACAAAATGTATGCAATATTTGAGAACAGAGGGAGGAAGGGTTTTCAGGTTGCAAGGTGACCTGTAAGAAATTCTAAATTCCTTGGCTTTAAGAAAAAAAGAAAAATAAAATTAAAAGAAAATATCTTTTAATCCTCACCTGAGAATATTTGGAAAGGAATTTTATTTATCTCCAGGCTAATATTTTTATTATGTAACTAGAGACGATTTTTCTGTGTTGTGAATGTAATCTGGTGTGCTCGTGCAAAGGCAAATTCTTCTTTGTCTAATTATTTTGTGTCCCTCAGTTAACTTTAGCTGACCGTTATTTTTCTGCAGAATTGCTTTTTCACTGCCAGTAGAGGGAGCACAGACCATTGGATTTTACAAGACAAAATAAATGAAAATAACAGCTGGATTTTATATTCTAAAACCATATTTATGTCATTAATTAGCAAAGAATAGGTAATTAATATTAAATAAGTAAGATTTTAAAGCTGCTTAGTTATTATGGTCATTTTGAAAATACTAGTGTGTCACTTTTGTGAAATTTTAAAGTGAGGTGCTTGTACATAATTCTTTTGTAATGAAAAAAAAATACTGCCTGACATTAGTAATCTGATGGACTTCTTACAAGAATTCCTTTAAAATCAATTTTAACATAATCCAGAATCAGTCTTTGCCTACTTAACCTTTAAGATATGCAATAATTTTACTCAAAGAAGATAATCATAATGAAGAGGAATTTAGTTTTGTAATTAATATTTCACATAGTGGTTTTCCTATTAAAGATTTTCAGTGAAAAGATATTTTTTATTTTAACATGTTGAATTTATATTTTTTTGGGAACCACAATTTTTGAGTAACTTAGAATTTAGTTCTTAAATTACAATATACTTGAAAATAACATTATCTTTTTTCTCCTGTATTTTCATAGCTTGTATTGCAATGAACTTTTATCACTCCTTTGCATTATAAGCTGTCAGACATCAGAGTGCCTTATTTCATTGACTCTTAGACAGCTGCATTTTATATTTTGATTTTTTCTATATGTTCTTCCTCTATCAAGCTTTAATATTTCAGTCAGGCAAACATTCCAAACACAATAGTTTTTGTAGGAATTACAGCTACTTGGAAGTTCTCAAGACATATAATTCCTGTAATACTTAATGTTTTCTAGCATTATAGCAATAGACCAATGCAGGTTATTTGATGGCTGGTAGGTACTTTTTTTGACTTGTAATTAATCATTGCCAATCCCCTGAATAATCAATAAAAGTTATGTTAGGTAGGGCTCTAACTCCCAAACCACTCTCTCCCTGTTAAAAGTTAATGGCAATCAATCATAAATTATGGTTTAATTTCACAGAAAGGATCTGTTTGGTCATTGCTGGTTGTTTATGTTTCATTGTTTGGTGTTTTGTTTGTAAATATGGGCCATAAAACATACACATATATTAATTTCAAAGTAATTGGCTTATTAACAAACGCTTAATAACCAATAATTCTGTGATTTTGAAGGTAAATAATTTGAAAATTGGTCTTCTGGGGAATTGTGAGTATAGCCTAATATAGTTTGCTTCTGCTCTATTTCTTTTAAAGAAACCTGGCTTTTGCTGGTTTTTTCTTGTACAAAACAACCCCCAACACAAACATCACGTGTAGGTTTTTCCTTAGTATCTATTGACACAGGTATGCATTTTTATCTATGTCTCTATACTTTTATTTCTCTATAAGATTTACTGTGGATTCAGGGTCAAACTTTAAATTAGGACACAAAATTAAACCTCTTGTTTAACTATACTTGTTTAAAACCAAAGGATGATGTTGTCATAAGTGAACCTTTTAACTCTCAACATTGTTATTGCTCTTGCTGCCCAAAAACTCACCTAATTCTTCTGTTAAGTCTGGCTGCTACCCTTTGATTTGTGTCTTTTTTGCTTTTGTTTATAGGACTAGGAAATGGTATCTAAGTAGACAGCAACACTCAACTTTGCCAATTTCTGTCCCAGCTTATTTTTACAGAAAAAAATGCAATGAAAGCATTGACATTTATTTCTAACAAAATATTCTCTAATATTTCTAGGAGTCTGGGATTTGTTTTCTGCCCTATGGACACCCACTGTACTGTGAGCTTGAGCATTCACAGAGCTCACGGAGGAATTAAAATGCATTGAAATTTTTCTCAGTGTGGGAAAACTATCCTTTCACCTTTTAGGGCCAACATTTCCCATAATGTCTGACTATGATTTCAGTACATTCCACTAGTTTAAAGCTGTATTTTGAAATCTCATTGAGGACTAAAATTCTATGTATCTATGAAGATGTGCATACACTTAGTTTTTAAAAGTAAGCACTACAACTGTAAGTTATTTTAAATGTTCTTCTATATTATTTAGAAGTATTCTGATGTTATAGAAACAAGAACCAGCTATAAAGACATATTTTCTTGATAACTTTCATCATAGATACTTAACCAGAAGTAATTAGTAATTGAACACTATATATTATAAGGTCTGAATGCATTTACTTAAAAAAGGTTTCATTTAAAACAGCCTTGGAAAATTGGTGTCTCATTTATATGTTCCCAACAAAATGGTTTTATAGTTTTCATTTTGATTAAATTTAATATTTTTTATTACTTTAGAAGATTAAAGGTGTCTGAGTGAAAGTCTTTTTCTCTATCCAAAGCAAAATATTTTTCCTACTGTAAACACTTGTTAGAAAAGATAAAACTCCTTAGTTCAGATATCTGTAATGATAAGAGATAATCCTTTCCCCTCAAAGATGAAGACTGGAGGGAGGGGATGGAAATTGAAAAAACACCTAAACCAAGTAATTCAAGTGGGAAAGCATTATCCCCAGTTTTCTGATGAAGAACTGGAGCATGGATTTCAATTAATCTGTGTACTAAGAGGTCTAGAGGATGAAATAAGGTTGACATTTGAGAGACTGAGGGAAATTTCTTTATGTACTCTTCTGGAGTGGAAATAATACTCCGAAGATACAGACAAATGCTTGTAAAAATGCTGCAGGTTTCTCATTCTGTTTTCCTGTAACAAAAAGAGAAGAAAAAAAGATTTAATGTGCATTTTAAAATGGACTTATTAAATAATCATGAATTTCTTAAGAAATGCAAAAAAACTGATAAAATCACCATTGTTCCATAGATGAAACAACATTTTATAGTATTAAGAGAATATTTTATAGGGTTTTTCTATTCTTTTTTCCTTTTTTTCTACAATATTCCCTTTTGTTTTCCTGTACTGACATTTTTCATGCAATGATTCCCAAACTATAATTTTGTCATCCTAAGATTTCCTGTTAAATAGCTGTATTCATGTTTTACATTTCTGTTGTTTCTATCTAACACTGCTTCACTTCTTTTTTCTTACTTTTCTCCTATTTCAAGTGTGATTACCTAGAAATTTTTGCCTATTCCAACTGAAAAGTTTCTTCCCCACTTACCAGCCTAATTTCTCCAAATAAACAAGAAACAGTCAACTGGTCCTAAACAAAATTTTTGTTCTGGTGTTTTTTGTTAATAAAAGGTATTCCTTTTCTGTGAAAAGCATTAAAATGAAGTTCAGCAGAATTTCATTGTCAGAGACATAGCACAAAAGTCAGAAACACCTCAGCATCTGTTTGAGGCATTTTGTGTGTCTCTCAGATGGGTGACAAGCACATAGCTCATTATGTCATATTTCTCCTAACTTTTGCCACATTTGCTTTTCTGGAATGGCAAATCTAAGTCCTGGAATGGCAAATCTAAGTCTTGGAACTATCATGAACCTGAGGCCTGTAGAAAAATCCAACTATAATCAAGTAATTTCCGTTAAATTTCCTCAGAAAAAGATAATCTATAGTACTTTAATATAGAAGAAATTTGTAACTCCATCTCTTATAATAATCTTCATTATGAATGAGCTTTAAAATGCTTACACTGTTCTTGTCACTGATTGATGGCTTGAATATTAATCTTAGTACACATAGAATCATAGAATGGTTCGGCTTTGAAAGGACCTTCAAGATCATTTAACTCCACCCTTGTCCCCTGATGTGTGGAGGAATATATGTCACGTTTTCTCTGCTTGTTCTACACCTGTCAGAGGATAACTAGAGAGCTGACAGATTTTTCCTTTTCCTTTTTTCCTTTCCTGTTTTCCTATTTATTTTGAGAGTCATTAAACAACTGATCAAGAAATATTCTACTTTTGGAAATCGCTCTCTCTTTCCACCTATTCTAAAATATAACAGTGTGTTTGCAAGGTGGGCTTGATAGAAAGCTTACTGAAATCAAAAGAAGCTTTTTTCCTACCATCTCATTACCTTGCTTTTGACTCCAAATTTAAGTTTCTTTCTAATTGAGATTTAAATTTATAGACAGCGATCTCTATTTCTTCTAGGGTACTGAATTAAAGTCTAATTAAAATTTTCACTGCTATTGCTCTTGGTTTACTAAAATCCTTTTATATTTTCTTGTATGTTCATCAAGACTGCTATATGATTGCAAGTGGTTCAGCAAGGCATTACCTAACCTCCTTAATGTAATGGCATTCATACCATACTGACCTGTAGACTTATATATGCAAACATTTTCCTGATACTTTCTTATCTACTCTTATCAACAGTTGTATTGACCTTCTGTTCATTAATTCTCAGAAAGTTTTCATCTTTTCCTGAAAGGGCTTAAAAAAAAAAACAGGGTAGAAGTTTAGTTATTTTAGAATAACCAATGAGTAGCTTGCACTCATGAATACTATGCTTGTTATCCCTACTGCCTTCTGTGCTTCCTAAACTTATCTTCTGATCTTTTAGTGAACACTCCTTTCTTTGTTTGTTTGTTTTTAATTTCCTTGGCAAGCATTAATTTAAGGAATAGAACATGATCTCCAGAAATGAGAGCATGGACTTAGTAAAAATTACCAAAAAATCCTCAATATAGCATTTATTTTGTGCACCCTGGATTTACAAATACATAAAAACAATGAAACATCAAGATTCAGCCGTGTCTATAAATTAATGGGATAGGATGAACCACACAGTTAACATTATTCTGGGCCAAATTTGGCCAACCTTAATGAGTGTAAATGTTAAATGTGAATAAGATTTGCAAAATATATCTCAAGTGGATTATCGCTCTACCTAATCTGTGATTCCTTTATCCCTACCACCAGTACTTCTCCCCTTTTTGACTTCTCCCATGTTTCTTTGTAGAAATCTAGGCAGACTACTAAAAGTCTACTGCATGTCCAGTGCACAAAGTAATAGCATCGCAGAAGCAAACTGAAAAACTGGTAAATTATTTGCTGCTTTTTCATTTCTTCTGTTGCTCTACATTGCAAGTTTTGGGAAGAATGATTTATATGCTAGACCCATGCTCACCTTGCCTGAAGTACTCAGCTCTTCTGGTGTTTTTCAGGATATGATTTTTTGGTTTGTTCTTATCCACACTTTTACCCTTGCAGTGACAAAATACAGTAATTTTATTTTGATGGCTATCTGTGTAACCATTTATGACTGCAGATAACATTATTTTTTTCTTCTCTATGGGCTGCAGTCTGGCTTGTATGGATGAAAGAGATGATTGCCCAAAGTGTTTTTCTATCAGCAAAACATTGATGCACTTGTCTCACTCATATATATCTCACTGTGTACGTAATCACAACAAACCTTCATTTTCATCTCCTTAGACTGTTTAGAGTCTGTTCCAAAATGGAACTCCATATTGATCTTGGGAAATCACACTTCTTTTTAAAATTATGTTTACAATCAGCAAATGAAGAGTTGAAGCTTTCAGGAACATATGTGTATATTTATACATTCCTGCTCTACTGAGTGAACATTGTTGACAGATCTGACAGCACTTCCTGAGAGTTGCTGGAGAAATAGTAAACAAGATGGCTGGAACTTGTATATTATAGTAGTTTGAAGTTGTAACTATAATAATAAAATATGTCTCCTTCTTTTTATATAATTTGGACTATTTTAGTGAAACAAGGAGTTATTTTAACAAAATGCCCATACTATTTAGACACTATCTAGTCCATTTTCCACAGCGATGGGTAGAGACATCTTCAGCTAGATTATGTTGCTCAAAGACACATCCAACCTGACCTTAAACAGTTCCAGTGATGGGAACAACTTCTTAAGTCAACATTTTCAAGGACCTCACCACCATCATAAGGAAGAATTTCTTCCTAATATCTAATCTAAACCTACCTTCTCTGGGTATGAAATTGTTGACCCTTGTGCTGTCTAATCTAAACATTATCAAGACTAACATCTATCATCCCTGTTGATATTGCTTATTTTGAATCCTAATGCAAGTATATCACAGGCCTTTTAAATATTTCTTGTATGCTGTTTTTAGCACTGAATAATTTTATAAAGTGGAAGTGTAATTTGTTGTCAGAATGGAGTTGCTTAAACCTATCAGTGTGCTCCATAATAGTGAGATCAGTTTAGCTCTTGTTTTCCTGAAAGGGAAAACTTTTGAACTCTTTGGTCATTTCCTTTTGTTTAGAATAACAGTGTTATAGATGCCACATAATTTTATTTTGTATAACAGGAAAAATAATTTTAGATGGCTGTGAGACACTGGTCTGATTAATAACTCAAACAATCTACTGAAGTGCCCAGGTGCAGAGGGTGTGTACACCCATCACAGGAAGCTAAAGCTAGGTGTTGAACAAGATAAGGCAAGAAGATGATAAAAGGCAAATTCTTTTTTTTTTATCCTGCCAAAGTCCTCCCTTACATAATGGCTCAGCTGTGAAAACTCATCGCCAGGAAAGTACTGGGACATTCACAGGTGGTCTGAAGGTATTCACCCCTTCCAATGGGGCAGAGTTGATTCAGCTGTGCTGAGATGAGAGGCAGCTGTGTCATCACATCATTACATCAGATCATGTGAAACTCCCTGTCCCAGGGGAGTTACCTGGGTATTTCCACATGAAACTGAGAGCATATAGAGCATTGAACTTATCTTTTGTGGGTTTCTTCCACCTTTGATAGATCAAGTCTGTAGCCATCACTTTCATCAACAGACTGAAATTGCAAAAGACAAGTTTTGTCATGGGATCCAGTGGGTGGCAACTGTATATGTTTCTGCTCTTATTCCTTCTGGGTTTTTTTCCTATTTCTTTCTATCTCTCTACCTCACATTTACTGTTAAATAAAACTACATACTATTGACTTTGGCATATGGTCTTGTTTGCATCTTAGTTTGGGCAGAAGCATCTTTCTAATAAATTATAACTGGATTTTAACAGTGGCAAAATGGAAAACTCCCCTTGAGGAGAGTCTTAGGATATGAATGCATCTGTAGTACTTTGGTCAAGCTAGATTATACTGTTGAATGTCTCTTATACATTTCAGAGGAAATTAGTATGATACCATGTAAATATAGTTCTAACAGACACTGCAATGGAATTACTCACAAGATCAGTTTTCAATTTGATGAAATTAAGTCTACTTCAGGTAAATAAAATGGAATTTTTTAGTAAACAAACCAATGAACAAGTATGAGGAAGTGAAATCACCTTTTTTTTTCTTTTCAGACAATACATTGTGGAGACCTATTAAATTGAGTCACTTAATTAATTGGATAACATATTAATGTCAAGCCCTGCAACTTAGTGTCAATAATATTTGGTGATTTTATGGTTATGTAATTATGTAAATGCACACAGAAACACATTTGGCTCTCACACACAAAACTGTATTAAAAAAACAAAACAAAACATTCAATGCTGGTTGTCCCTATATGGAAGGTAACTTACTGTCCAGTTGCTCAGTTCCCCACCCTCAGTGGAATGGGAGACAGAATCAGGAAAAAGTGAGAATACATTGTTGATATAAACACAGTTTATTAAGTGAAGGGAAATGATAGAAAAAACCATCAAGTGATTCAAAGATTAAACAAAACCTCACCACCTCCTACCAGCAGACTGACGCCCAGAGAGTCTCCCAGCAACAGCTAGCTTGGATCACAACTCCCATTACCCACCCGGTTTTACTGCTCAGCATGATGTCATGTGATATGGAACATTTCTTTGGTTAGTCAGGGTCTGCTGTCTCAGCTGTGTTTCCTCCTAACTCGCTGTGTGTCCCCAACCCACTCATAGTGGGCAGAGTAGGGAAAAAACAACTTTCGTGCTGTGTGAGCACTGCTCAGCAACAGTAACACTGGTGCATGAACCCTTTTTTAGTCATACATCCAAAACACACCCCCATATTGGCTTCTATGGAGAAAATTAATCTAATCCCACTCAGATTCAGTAGAAAGTGTCTGCTGTCAATAATGTTTGCTCAAATTTAGATGACTAACATTTCAAAATATCTGAATTTAGGTATCTGCTTTTTGGTTGAAGAGGATAGGCATATTTAATCTTGGGTACTTATGGATAAAAATACTACTGAAAATCATGTATTTATTTTATTGTTTGGAAAATGGCATCTACTCATTTTATGGCTTTCTACTAGCATAGTGGGATGAACTATATGATTAGAATTAGTGGGCAGATAGTCCATAGTTGAAGGACATGGTGTTTGCACTCACTTTACAGTAGAGGGGCAGGATTGTCTGGATGTACCCTGGTATGAGCTGTTTTGAGCTTATTTAGCTGTAATTACAAATTTCTAGCAGTCAGGTAGATATTTTTTAAAATTTGTTTTAGTTTAATTTTAGTTTATGAAAAACACAAGAAGTTATTTTCTGTCAGCTGAGCTGCCCATAACTCCAGAATAAAATGTGACATGGAAGAACAGAAATACAGGGAAAGTAAATCAGAAAATCAGAGGTCCCAGGCTAAAGAACTGCAACTTGGTGTTGCTTTTTAGAAATGAGAGTATTAAAGAAAAATATTTGGAAACTATGAAGTGATGTGTAGTGTTTTCAGATAACATTAAAATAAACCCCTGCAGTCTCAAAACTGAGGAGAAAGAAACCAACATCCCTCTCTGATGGAGAGGCAGAAGAATCTCCTGTCATGAACACTGCCTGCCAAAAACTACAGGATTCTAATGACTGACTTTGTTCCTCTGATTGAAATCAACAGAGGACCTCAAGAAAAACCGGAATTTCGAGCATAACACCAGGAAAGGGATAAATGGTATGAAGATACTATACTATAGAAGATTTTTAACTTTATTATTAGCAAACTAATAATTTGAACAATTCAACTACTAAAATTTTAATCAATAGTAATTTTTTTCCTCCCCTGATCAAGTGTGTTCCACTTTTGTAAATGAAATAATTTTGAGCATAAGAAATTACGTAAGTATCCATGGTAGAAATATGGATAAAATTCAGCTCTTTACTGCAGCATTCCGTTGTCTATACCACAAAATATACTGGGTGGGTTTTTTTTACATTTTCTTTTTGTAATTTCACTTACTGAATAACTTCATTTTCTCTAGGGTTTTTTTTTCTGGGGCTTTTTTTCAGAAACTTTCAGAAAATACCATGTGCTCAGCTCCTAGAAACTTGACAGTAGTTTCATTTTTTTGGGAAGAGTCTTTTCTGAGCGCGAAATTAAAGCTGGGTTCTGGCAGAGAATTCATTCCATGGATGTCACAACTGACAATTCCAAGTTTCTTTTAGATTAGTGTTCTTGAACTGATTGAATTATCAGGGTTATATTGAGAAGTCATGTTATCAGCATGAAGAAAATCTCATAGTAGTGCACGATTTGATGACAACAGGCACACACTTGACAGAATAAATAAATCAGTGATACTGTCTATTCTCTACCTGGCCATATACTTGTATTAAATATATAGCACTGTATTTATAGTTGAGGCCTCTGCAAGTCCATCAAGCTTCCTTGGAATATTAACATGTTTACTAGGGAGGGGCCTTACTGACATGTTGCTTAAATGTAAATATATCCAAGCTAGTTCTCTCAAGTTTCTGTAAGGCTGTTGGAAATAAACAGGCATGATTATTTTTTTTTAAATTCAGTTTATTCTAATGTAGTGAACTTAAAAGCTGAAATAAATGCTTGCTAAGATATATAGTCTGCTCCTGTCCAGGGTACTGGTTTACCTGCCAAAGATTACATCATTCTCCACCCGAGTCAGGTACTGACAAAAGACATTTAAAATCTTTCTGTTTTCTCAGAAATTTGCTGAGAAACTGTAGTGCTTTGAAGCCATAGGACTGTAGAATGATTTAGGTGGTAAGGAACTTCAGAACCTTTCTAACTCTCCTCTAGACAGGAGCAGTTGTGAGGGCAGACTAGGCTGGTCTTTGTCCAGTCAGGTGATGAAAACCTCCATGGACAAAGACAGCATAACTTCTTCCACCACTAGGCACTCCTCAGGTGGGAACATCTTTTTGATCCAAGTCTGTTGTGTGCCTGCTTAGGCCTATTATCTCTCATACTCCAACTACACAATGCTGTGAAGGACCTGCCTCTGTCTCTTTGATGCAAGATCTTCCTGCTGTTAGGTTCCTCCAAAATTTGTCTCTTCTCCAAGCTAACCAAGTCCTATTCCCTCAGGCTCCCCTAACACAACAAGTGCTACTGTCTCAAGCATCCCAGAAGCCTTCTTCTGAGTTTGTCCCAGTGTGTGGATCAGTCTTTCTTGCCTCGGGGGTACATTGAGATCCAACACAACACTCAGGTCAGTCTTTGTATGCTTTCACATAACTATTACACAGTTCAGAAATGCTTTGCAACTTCTAAGTTTTAAAAAGTTTTCCCTATGCAAAAATTCATGCATTCAAGGTCACTGGTCTTGAATTAATTTTATTCTGAGATTTCTGTTCACATCTGAATCTCAAAGTAGAATTTAGGAGATGTAAGCCCCAGCAGATTAAACCCCTCTGCATAACAAATCTCCTGATTTTTCAACAGCTGTAGACAGCAATGAAGTTTTTTTATTCCTTTATTAAAGTCTACCAGCTGTATTTCCAATATTTGACTTTTAAATTTCCAAATACCATCATTTACTTCCCCAAATTTCCTTTGCTAATAAAAGGGACAGGATAAAATTTCTAATTATATTTAACATCTTATATTGGAGTATTTGCTAACACAGATGGCTTCGTTTAGCATATGGTTCATTTATTTGGTGTTACTAGTACATTGAAAATATATTAATTACCCATGGTCAGTAGGCATTTTAATTACTCAGACTTCATTTATTCAGTCACATTTTATTCACACATTTTTTGTGACTTTCTTTAAACAGAAAAATAGATAATTTGTCTATATTTTTCTTTCTACTATCTCCTTACATGCAGTATGCAGTGTGTGTGTGAATATCATGCTATTAAAAGACAGGGGATATTATAGATGTAAGGTAAATATTTGTCTATGTGTACACCCTTTGGGAAGTTCAGTGCTTGAAGAACTCTTTGATAGGACTACAGAGTACTGTAAACGGCCATTTTTCAGAACTTGTACTTTCAGAGAGAATCCTGAGAAATCAGATTTATTGCCCCCAGAACTTTTCAGTCATGATTAAATGAAAGAGAAGAATTAGGAAAAAAAAAAACCAAAAACCAAAAAATAAGCATGTATATGTATTTGCTGCATCTCTTTACAGTAACAAGAGAGTCCTAGAAATGGGATAGGCATGTAGTGGTTGATGAATGACCTATGTGTTTCACTGAGAGATAAACACTGAAGGCAGGAGTATCCTGCGTTCTTCATTATATGTTTTTAATCTTTTTAATACCTGTACCATGGCTCCAAAAGCTCTATTAAAGCTAGGCATGAAAACATTACTTTTTTTGGGATGAATATTTTTTTTTCTGGGTGCTTTCATAACAGAAACAAAGTCATATACTTTGACATGAATATAAATCTTCCATTCAAATTAACCCTTGTCCTTCTAAAATTAATGGTATATGTATTCGACCATGTTTTGAATCTTATATTTTCTCTGAGAGGGAATTCTAGAGAAGGGCTGTAATTCCTTTTATTTATAGTTAACAGCTTGTTGGTCAAGGATTTTGAGAAGCTCTGGAGCAGACCACATGAACTGCTTTATTGAAAATAGTTTTCAGTGAATTATTGTTAATAGCTACAGAGTAAAATTATGTAACCCTCTAAGGCTAAGCAATACAACAAGCAGCTTGACTGTTAGTCAGACTTGGCTTGATTTCTTCAGGGACATGAGTTGTAGAGCCATCTTTGATCTCTGGACACTCCACACCAATCATGACTTTCATCCTTAGCTTTCAGATACATGCAGAGCTCAGCTGCATGTAATTGCAGTAGAAGTCTTATAAATCTATCATTTGTTTTCAAACACAAGTTTTACTTATGAAAACAGTACTGGTCTTTGAATCTGATAGTTATTGTTATGCAATTTGCATAGTTAATTGTTCAAGACATTCTGTTCACAGAGATTGCTTACATTAAAATACAAACTGTGCTTTTTTCCTATGTATTGAACAATTTTGATCACTGGCATTACACAATATTTGGCATTGACAGTAAACAAATATGTGACTAATCCTGATGTTAGACAAGACTGGCATAGAATTTTCTGTGGAAATACTAAAACTGAAAAGGACTTCTTAACAAGTCTTCTGCTGATGGCTAAGTGAGATTGCCTCAATAATCCAGGAGTTAAATTTTCTAGTGTAAGCACATTGTGTATCGGTTGTGCAGTGAATGACAGACTCAAGGCAGAAGAGAATGTACCTCTGAGCCTCAGTAATGATGCTGGCATTACAGACATGAAGAGACACAGATATTAATATGGGAATAATGAAGTAACGTAAGAATCAGGTGAAAGATATGAAAAAAACTTCTTCCTGGAGAAATACACCAGTGGTGAATGTTCAGCTGTGAAAATAATGGCAGCTATAGAAAAACTAAATAAATAAGAAATCCTATAATCAAATTTGAATTTGTTTTTTGAGGCTAAAATTTTCTGGAGTAATTAATTCAATAAAAATATCAGTAGATTTTTCTCTTCTATTTGGCTAAGGAGCCACTTGAAGCAATGAAAAGAAGAAATACAAAACCCTCTGGGTTTTGGATAAGAAAGAATTTTTCTGTCAGAGTCCTGAGTGCATCAAGAGGCTTTATTAGCTGATCTGATCAGCCTATAACTGTTTTTCTACAATTCTTTGCAACTTTTTCCCCAAGGTTGAGCAGCTTGTTTCAAAGGCCAACTATGGCATAGTGCAGTCATGTGACCTTGTACCAGACATCTATAAATACAGAAAATTTCCAGAAAGAGAAGTGAGAAGCAGAAAGTCATCTACTGCCAGAGAGCTGTCAAACACTTCACCTGGGCAATATGTGCAAATTCTGCCTATTGATCTACACTTTGCATTTAGGCTCAGTCTTTGCCTGAGCTACATCAGAGGTGTGCTGTGTTTGGGCCTTATTTCTTGCTAATCTCAGCACTGCCACAATGATTTGAATTCCAGCTTGTCTTCAGGTCTCCTATGGATTTACCTGGTGATAGCCGGGCATTCAGCTGACCCCAGTCACCATCGCTATTCCTGCCCTGGTACCCAGACTTCACTACTGCAAAATGTCTTGAATTCTAAACTGAGCAAGCATCACAGAGTATTTTTCCCAGTCTGTGCAGGAAATACCTGAGAGTTTTGGTAGGGGACCTTTTATTTTGTGGTTTTAATTTTTTCTACTTATAAATATGAAGAAAAGAAAATTGGCAGGTATACGAAGCCAACACACACTGCATAAAAATGCATATCACCTTATGTTCTGCTGCTTCCACTGGCTATTGCATGCAAATAAAATTGTAAAAAATAATAAAATGTAATAATCACATAATGAGAGATGCTGGAAGTATGCTTTCAAACTATCCCTGAAATTTGAGTTCCATTTAGTCTTTTAATCTTGAGTTCAAGGGGAACTTGATGTAACCCTTTACACAGTTTTTGTACCCCAATTTTTGCACCTTTTATTTTTTCTTCCATTTATAGCTATAGGTGTTGGTTTGTTTGTTTGGGGTTTTTTTGTGTTGTGTTTTTTTTGTTTGTTTGTTTTTGGTTTTTGTTTGTTTTTTTTGTTTGTTTGTTTGTTTGGTTTTTTTTTTGTGTTTTTTTTTTTTTTTTTTTTTTTTTTTTTTTTTTTTCCTGCCACACTGATGATAAGAGGTCTTGGACTTCTAATACTGAACTCATTTCCAAAATGTCCTTTGCTAGTTCTCCTTCTGCCCTACAGAAAATATTGCTGCCAAAATTTGCATTTTCATAGCTCACTAATATTAAAGAGATCCTGAATACATGCGGGGATTTGACAGATGTAAAACTGGGCTGCACAGCATGTAGGAATGCTGATGTTTTACTAAATGTTAAGTGATTACTCAGACTATAAAATCCAGAATTACAGGATAGTACTGTTCTAATCTTCATTTTCTATTGCAAATTCTTCTTTAAAACTATTTCAGTCTGGAATTTATTCTGAAAATAGTTACTAGTTATAGTTTTTGGATTTTAATCTGCACTGATATTATTGTTCATGTGGTTTCAGCAGATGCACTCCATTTGATAGTGAATAAAAAAATTAGGCTGAATTGTTTCACTTTCACATTTTTCCTTAAATCAGCCGTGTGGAGCCACAACCAGTTACATGCACTTATGTCTGGCTTTCTTTACTTGAAAATAGTACCTTTTCTCTTTCTTAATATTCTCTATTTTTCCATTTATTAAATATAAAAAACATGACATTAAGGCAATCAAATCTCACAGATCTTTAAGCTTTATTGTTCATGCTGGGGAAAAAATCTGTAACTTATTTTGCATCTTTTCATACATGGAAATGAATAATTAGAGATATGCAAATATGCTAAGAATGCAGCTGTGCTGCTAACACTTAAACAAAGAAAGAAAGGGATACAGAGGAGATGGATTTACTTTTGGAACTGGTTCCTGAGGCTATCAGTCTTCTGCTGGTCTTTCCTCCCACCGTGTGACATTTAAAAATATGAATCTCTCAAATTGCTCTATGCCAAATGTAAACAACAATGCTGCAGTGTGATTTGAGGTTTACAGTAAAGATGGAGAGAGCTGCTTTCAAGAAATTACCCCTGTGATTGCAGAAATGGAAAGCCAATGAGGTTTAGTTGGATTTTTAATATGTTACTATTCAATATCAGTTTTCTTTTAACCTCTGGGGAGAAAAACAACTAGATATATTTTAATTTTTGACATTGCAAGAACCACAGTCTAAAAATCATGTCTGAATAAATAAATGGAAATTGCTGAAATAGCAACTTCAGAAGAAATATACCAAAATCTGATATGATAGCTGGGAAGTAAATGGAAGAATAAGGAAAAAATTGATCTCAATTTGATGTGACTAAACATCTCAGCATTTATGTCACCGTTCCTTCACCTTGATTTATAGTGTCTTCAAAAATTGTTCAATAGCTGTTTTAGTGGTTGATCCATTTATAAACATCCTTGAAATCACTAAAATAAAAGTGCATGTTTGTCATCTATGACAAACATGTTCTGAGGGAATTGACCTGGGAGTTAGGATCGGAATGCAACTGAGGAAACATGATTTCAGGATAGGCAATTCCAAACATGGGTAATAAATGTCATTGTTAAAAGATCTTCTGGTCTCTTTTGCATTTTAGTTTTACAGATAGACATAATCATACCTTTGGGTGGTCTCAAAATGAGTTAACACAATGTGATACCTACTTCCAGTTACGGTATCTGAAGGTAAACTAATTTAATCTGACTTTTCATCTCTAGAAAACTTTATATACCTCCCTGAAACATTTTTATTTCTTGTGCATAGCTTCATGCGGTATGCATGCAAATATGTGACTCATATATGTTGTTCTGTATTAAACTCATATTGGCTATGACAACTGGGCTTGAAACAGAATAATGTTTTCTGCTCATCTGGCCATGTTATTTTGGGGAATGAGCACAAATGCTTGTGAACTGAGACTTTATTTGCCTATTTGAGCAGGGAAGGGATTATCACTATATATCATGGAATCACAAAATCAGAGCAGGGTTTTGGTTTAAAGGAGCTTTAAAATAATTTAGTTCCAGCCCCCCTGTCATGGGCAGGGACACCTTTCCCTAGACAAGGTTGCTCAAAGCCTTATCTAGCCTGGCCTTGATAATGGCTGCCATAAATATATATTTGATTTCAGAATTTTGGAACAGCTTTCTAGGTGTGATTTCATAACTCTGTATAGTTCATCTTTCAAGTATGAGTATGAGAGTGTTTTTTTAGCAAGCTAAAGGCATACACCCAGTCAAGTAGAAAGCAAATGACTAGTTGTTTAAATATGTTGTTAACATTTTTTTCAAAATAGTTAGTCCCAGCAATTTAGAGGTGAAAGTAAAATTTTCTTCTTGAAGCTATACAAAACTGTTGTGTAAAAAAATGCAAATCAAGACAAACAACCAAAGCAATTTAATTTATATCTAGTAAGTCAGAAAGACTAAGTCATAGCAAAAAGTGTTATTGGAAAATTAATGGCGGTTACTTCTCTGCAGCTTGTTTTTACTTGACACTTAAAATAATTACAATGTTAAAAAGCTGGAGTACCACACTAAAAAATATTTGAGTATTGACTCAGAATAAATTGCCAAATACTGGATTAACGAAACTGCTTCCTGGAGCACTTAGAAGGGATTTTTTACACAGTTGCTGAGACCTCCAGATGTTATTAAAGTTGGTAGTTCTGAAGACATCATTGGTAGAGGTGCTCTAAATACAGAATGAAATAGCAAAAAAGTTTAGAATGTGCTCCAGAGAATAAATATAACACAGAAAATTCGGGCATCATTTTTCCTAGAGATCTATGTAAGGTTAGTTGAGAAAGCTTTTGTTAGTATATATGCATAGAGCAGTGACAGGAAGGGCAGCAGAAGACACTTTGATCATTGATGAAGTAAAGATATGTCCACAGACAGAGCATCTTATTTCAGTGTTTTTGAGTTACTACTTAGAATTTAAGTGAGGTAGAAAACAAAATCAGTTGTTAATAAGAAAAAACAAATTATATATCTAATCACTGACATGTACCACTTTTCTCCATATATTTTGTTTAAATATTTTGTCTTAATATTGTCCTTTATATTTCATTATGATCAGATGAAATGGAATGTCTAATGGAGAGTGTCAATGAATACCATAAGTCAAATGAATTGATCAAGTTAATGAGTCACTTAATGGCAGCTTTGGAGATGAATAAAAGGAATATTTTCATGTATTGCAAAATGGGGGGAAAAGGAAACATTCTTCCATTGTATAAGGTCCTCAGGTAAGTACCAAGAAAAGATTTGGCCAAAACCAGTTCTCATGAAACTATTTGTGAATTAAGAGGTATCCCTTTGTGACAGAAACAGTGAGATGTGAAAAGAAAAAAACACTTGAAACCAGAACAAGCAATTATGTTTATTGGTAGAAACAAAGACAATGATTGTTTGCATGTACTATTTTGAGAGAAATGGTGGATAATCTAAGCAAGAAAAAGCCCTTTCTATTCATATTGCATTGTGGGACAAAATGGTATATACATGTGTATATATATATCAATGTAAAATAAAATGAGACATTACTGCTTATATACTTTATCCCAATGGAAATGAGCTGAGAACAAACCAGTTTTTAATTTGACCTTGTGTGAAATGTATTTCAATCTCTTATAGATCCTTTTAAAACTGAAGAGAAATTAACAATAAAGGTTAAGCATGGTTGTATGAGTTATGAAAATGTATTTAAGAGAAAAATGCAGAAGCAAATAGCTTTCTGATTTCAGAACACTACTGGAGTTTGCTCCTCCAGTATCTGAGATATTTGCTTGTCTATTCATTTTCACATACATTTTTTTCTAATTCTGATTCTTATTCAGAGCTGTACAGCAGCTTTGTCAATAAGGTTGCAGTCTGGTGCTAATATACTTACTTAGCATTATGGACAATCCATCCTAAAACCAGAAGTAATACCTAGAAGTTGTGAGCCATTATCTTCTTTAAATATCAGCTTTCCATGTCCTTCAGCTACTCTCCTGGTGACAGTATTGATTTTATTCTGCATCATTGCTGCTAACAAAAAAAAAAACAAAACAAAACAAAACAAAACAAAACAAAAAAAAAAACCGACCCCACAACAAACAAAAGACATAGAAATTATGCTTTTTCTTGTACAAAATCAGTTAAAACATACTAAGATTACACTCAAACCTAAGGATAGCAGTTAAGTGTATAATTTGTTTGACTAAAGGAGACATCAATTACCCATCTATGCTGCCTTTAAAGGCAGAAAAAAGGACTTGTAGAAAACTCCATCTTATCCTAATATAAATATTTGACCTTGGTAATACAATCAGTTATCACCTGATATAGTTATACAGGGAACTTAGTTATATAAATTACTATAA
Source organism: Vidua macroura (assembly GCF_024509145.1). Classification (NCBI taxonomy): domain Eukaryota; kingdom Metazoa; phylum Chordata; class Aves; order Passeriformes; family Viduidae; genus Vidua; species Vidua macroura. Next base: position 47,240,638 of record NC_071572.1, on the reverse strand, counting down.
CTTATAACCTTCCTAGTTATCCAAGGAATTTAGAATTGGCTGTAATTTAGATGTCTAAAGCTAGGTAACGTTACATGCTAATTTTTCTGTCCAAACAGTAGTTTCACAGTACCTTCAAAGTCACATTTTTCAAAGTAGGAAATGGCAAACAAAAGTTTGCTTACAAGAATATTGCTATGACATGGAGTCAGCTTTGAGAATAAACAATAAATAAGAACAAGAATAGTAAAATGGCAAATGACAATGATAAATTCATTTAACAGTGAAGGAATTAAATTGAAAATTCAAATGAAATAAATGGCTCCTGGTAATTGTGGGTCTGATGAGTCATGGTTGACAACAAAAGGATTTATGAACTAGAAAGTGTCCAATTACTTATGCATAGATGCTTAGTACAGTGTGAGCCAATACCAGGTGCTCAAGGAACAGGACATTCCATAAATCCTGTGTCATATCTGTCATCTGTTATACTTAAAAATTTTGCTGTAGGCCATGAGGACTGCACCTTATTTTCCAAATCAGGAATATACTGCTAATCTAATTAAAACCTTAATTAGAAGTAAATCTTACCTTTCTAGCCAAAGACATTAGTTTAATTATAACAATAGTAACAATTGTTCAATTATATACAGGTGAAACTGATACAAGCTTTCTACTATCTATCAATTTCTTTGATGTTATACTATGTTTTTATGTCCAGAGGTCTTTGGATTCAGTTTGGGAGGGGATTCAGACGATGTTGTTTCTGTCCCAAGTTCTTTACTAAGAGAAATGTAGTATTGATGAGGGTCTCTTTTTCTTTGCCAAGAAATGAGTATGTAAGTTACATTTATGTTTTCTTTCTCCTTAATACAGGACATGCTTGTCTTTAATTTTTATGTTTGCTAGTAAAATCTATTCTTTGCTTTTGTCTTCTGAGGTTCTTAGCACGTCTGAATTTATCATATGTTCAGTGACTTACATGAACTGCAAACCTGAATTTCTTTTAATATCAGTAATTGATATTCAGTATTTTTTTTTTCTATAGCCTGAGGTCTCCTGTATTACATGTGCTGTCTTTCTGATTATATTATGCCTGTATTTGGTACAACTGCTTTCAGAAACAGTCTTCCTCTTCATTATATATTTATGACAGGCCATATATATTTTGATCCACTTACAATAACTAATTGCTTGCAACTACTAATATCTGTGTAAAATGTTGGCTATACCACTTAATTATACCCAAATAAACTGTAATAATTGGGAGTATTAGTTTAATTTATTAGTAGCTAAATACTTTATTTGATGATATAATCAATAATGGGGGAAAAAAAATTGAGCTAACACAGAATCATGGAACATTCTTCTTATTTTCTGCATTGTCACCTTCAGCCTCATCTGGACTGGAGGCAAACATGATCCATGGCAGGTCTTGAAGTGGCGTGACATTTCTATTTTTACATGACAAAAGACTTGGTATTCCTCATTGGCTAGTTCTAACAATGGGAGAGCATAACAAGAAATAAATCCACTCTGGCCAGTAACAATGTTGGCACATGAAAGAGATTGTTGCAACAAACAATGAATCTTGTATTTCGAATTTTTATTTAAGTATTGTTGGATTTGTACCTTGCTTAATTTACCTTACTGGGAAAAAGTATCTTGTTTTTCTTTATTTTACAAGTTATTGTTTTTTTTTACTCCAGATACAGAATTGACTGTTAGGTATGGCTGAAAACTTTGTTTCTTACAATTAAATAATTATGAACACTGATAGGTTCTTGTATTGGTTCTATCATTTCCCAGTCAGCTTTTCTTTTATGATTAAGGTCTCAAAACACCTCCACTTTTTTATTTCATTGGTAAAATACATGTCTGTAGAGCACATTTTTGATTAGTTAGTATATCTAGATGTCATTTTTCAAACTAATTTTTATTTTAATCAAGAAATATCCTTGTTACATTGTGATATGAGATTATTTCTTTATACTATTACACTATGGGCTTTTTACCTGTTCATCATATTGAGTTCTTCATTTTTTTTCAAGAGATAATTATTTCCATTACTAAATGTTTTCTCCTTTTAGCTGCAGTTTTATTTCCCACAAGTGTTCTTACAAAAAGCATATATTATTAATATGGTTGTTGATTAAAAGAGTGACTCAAATATCCTGTGAAAGATTAAAATGTGGACTGAGTGTTTTTGAGGGTGTTTGTTTGGGGCTTTTTAATCTGTTAAAATTATTATAGTTTTAATCTGTTAAGATTATTTTAGAAATTCAAACTGAATCTATGTCCACTTTTTTTTTAGCATAAAATGAAAAGGCCTATTTTAAACTCAGACCAGAACTGTAAGAAAAAGAAATTCTTATGGCTATTTTCTAAATTAGTCTTCAAATAAAACCTTGTTTCTTTACTCATCCTCTCCTGATTGCAGTTGGGGTTAAAACACTTCTAATTGCAAATGTAAAGAAGTATTATATAACTTTTCTTATTCTATTCTCTATGTATCCTTACACCAAAAAAACAAAACAAAGCAAAACAAAACAAAACAAAACAAACAAACAAACAAATAAAACCAACCAACCAACCAAACAAACAAACAAAAAAACAAAAACACAAACACAAACAAACAAACAAAACAAAACAAACACCAATCAAACAAAAAATCCACCCCAACCCAACTCAAAACAACTCAGTTACATATGCTGTGGAGTCAAAAACTGTGAGAGGCTTACAGGTGCAGAAACTCCTTTGTGGGGCCTACAGCTAATAGAATTCACCAATTTCAAGTACCCATCACTGAGCAAAACCCCCTAAACAAACATGCAAATAAAAGCATAAATAAAGGGAAGAGAAAGCAATAGAAACTTTCTGGCCAGTGGCCTGCCATGAAGAGCAATGGACAGTGCAGATAAGTCTCCTTCTTGAGGCATCCATTATTTCCTGTAAGAAATTCAGCATGATAACAATTTGCATTCTGCCAAGGCTGGGCCATCAGGGCAGGAGTATTCAGGACTCCAGGGCAGTGTCATTGTACAGCAGCATTAGGATGTGGAGATGAGAGATCAGGAGGTGCCAAATGAATGAACAGTAGGCTTCCAAATTACAGGTGCATGGTCCTTAAGTGTGGTGCAACAGGTACAGGAGCCTCTCTTTTTCCACCATGAGGTTGCACTCTGTTGCTCTTCATTGCAGACCCAGAGACCTATTCAGTAGTATAATGTTTTTATTTGGTATAGCAATAATTAAATAAGAATGTTTTATTTTCATTATTGAAGTAGAAATTAATCACTAATTATTTGAAAAACTAATTATAAAATTATTTTTTCATCTGTTTTAGCTAATCCTCTTTATCTTTTTTTTTTCCCTAACTCAGATTATGATAATTTTTTTTTCCTTTCATATTGCAGATGAATACATTTACAAATGAAGTTGAAAAAGAGAGACAAAGCCAGAAAAATGCAGAAACTATTTTGCCTTCAGGAAAAAAGCAGTTCCTTTCTGGAGACACAGATACTTTTAAGAAATTTTAATGAGTCATGTGTATACATTTGCTCTCAATTTATTTTGGGAGTGGTTGTATTTTGATGCCAGCTTTTACTGCATGCTGTGAGGAAAGCAGATGAAAGGCTTGTACTACCTTTTATACAAGTAACTGTTACCTATTCTTTCTTCAAAATATTTTGTACATTTTTTGTCTAGAGCCTTTGAAAGTATAAACTCAGCAGAACATTAATTCTAAGGCATTTAGTAAACATAAACAAGAAAACATTTAATCTAACCTTTGTGGAGAGATGCTTTATGCTTTAAGCTTTAGACCATTTTGTGTTCCAATTCTCATGTTTTTTCTTTTTTTGCTTCATTTTATTGAAAAAATAATGAGGGATCAATGGCTGGCAGATGGATCAGTGTATTCTAAATCCTTTTTCCTTCACTTCTGATGCTAATATTAGAGAGAAGAATGCATTTCAAACTTTAAACTTGTTGGAGAGAAGGTGTGGGAGAGGGTTAAAAAAGTTTGAAGTATGAATGGATTCTGAAATCCTTTGCCAAGCTTTGATCCCAACACATGCTGCTTTGGCTGTCACTACCTGTGGTACCGTTGGTTTGTACCACTCCTAATGACACACTTTCACTTCCCACCACAAACAGAAACCAGGTACTCTGATCTTTGCTGCTGTTGTGTTCCACTGTGGATCTCTTCAGAGACCTGAAGCTTATATTCCTTCTATTATGTATTATAAGCCAATTCCTCTGCCTAGAAGTTGCCTGCAGCCACTGAATAAATGTTATGTGATTCAAATAAAGTTTCTATGCTGGTTGACTGGATTTGTTTTCAGGAACTTTCTGAAAATAATTTGCATACTATTATTTTGCGGTTTTAGAAAAGCTATATTACCTATTGAATCTGTGGCTGGACAATTTTACTTCTACATTTCTCACTGATTTGTAGGAAGCTTCCAGTGCAGATTCATTCATCATCGTATTTCCAAATATTTTTTTGGGAGTTTCACTTTTCCTTCTACTGAGGATAAATTCACACAGTAATACTAAATAAAAACCCTCCCAGGATATTCCAAGCTTGATTCCATGCATTAATATGTGCTACAGGCTTCTGGTTTAGAATATAATATTTTTCTCCTCAGAAGATAGAATGCTTCACTGAGACTTAACCGTGTTCATGAAAACGGAAAGCTTAGGACAAAATGACACTTCAAAGGACACACAATAAATAATGTTTCTCTTTGTGCAATATCTCTTTATATGAGAATAAATTCTTGGAGCAAATTTATGCTTCAACTTAATGGAAAATCAAGGGTTAAGCAGTTAAGTAATAGATAGAAAATTACAACCTGAAAAACATTCAAAGGCGAGTGCAGGATTGAAATGCACCTGAAAAAGGATGTGAATGTAGAGTGTGCTAAGATAAGAAGTTAGGCAAGTAGACTGGGTAGTTAGCTGGAAACTATGTGAGATCAGAAGGCCAGAATGCAGCTCCTTGAGGACAGACCCATTGATTTTCACATCCTAATTTGTGTGAAGAAAGAAGTGCAGAGAGTTTTTGCAATCATGCTCCTGGAAGAACCATTATTCGAATAAGAGGCTGAAGGAGAGAAGGTTAAATACTTGGGTGCCAATGGTAGAAAAGCTTATAACTTTTGGGGCAGTCTGGAGATTTTATCACTTTAGGATGTGTGTATTGTAGCTTGAGACATATAACATTTGTTTAAATGTTAAGAGGTGAGTAATGGAATGCTTTTTCTTTTTTTGTTTTTCCCCTAATCTTCCCTGCCTGTGCTTACAATGATGAAAAAAAAATCAATAGAAAATACAGTGTTACTCTTTGATTTGTTTTTGCATAAAAAGTGCAAACACTAGACACAAACTTTACCTGTCCAGTCTAAACTTAAAAAAACTATTAAAAAATGGTAAATACTGCTTAAAGAAGAATGCACTGGCACAAAATTGTAACTTAAGATTGTAATTCTGATGCTTCTGATTGTCTTTCTTGCTACTAGTCAGCCGATACATAGTACTGACATCTAAGTATTAAATATTTCTAGATAAAGATGAAAAGGCTTAAAACTTCCTTTTTTTTACTAGAACTAGAAGTGGAAAAATACATGTATTAGGTCCAATCAAAACAATTTGATTTAGAAGAAATGTCAAGTCCCTCAAGGGCTGAGAAGTCCTGCAGAGAGACCTTGACAAATCAGAAAAAGGGGCATTCACCAACCGTGTGGAATTTAAGCAGGAGAAGTGGCAGATTCTGCACCTGGGATGGGGCATCACTGGTCTATAAACAAGGGAACAAGAGGAGGGAAAGTAATGACATGGAAAGGGATCTGGGGTTCCTGGTTGACAGAAAGCTGAGCATGAGTCAGCAGTGCCCTGGCAGCCAGGAGGGCCAACTGTGTCCTGGTGGGCATCAGGCACAGCATTAGTCACACTAAACAGCTTATTTTCAGAAAATATTATTATGTTTTTCAAGAGGTTTTTTGTGGCTAAACCAAGGTACTTATCAAAAATTTCTGTTATAAGTAGGCAATGAATTGTTCTTTTCTGTCAGAATTTCTCATTCACATAGCATTCTTCACTCAAAAAGTCTGTGGGATGCTTTATAAGATCTGATAAAACAGAGAATCACAAACATACTTTAAAATGAGTGACACATTCAGTAAGAACAAAGAAGAAAATCCAAACCTGAATTAATTTAGAAGTCCTTAAAAATATTACTTCAGATAAGCAAAAGTACCAGTACTCTAATAATTCCATTCTATTCGAATTACAATTTTCCTCTTATTGATTACAAAATTGTTACTTAACTGGCATATATACTGAGCTTTTATTTTGCCAAACTTACTGGAAATTCAAAACATCTTGCTAGAAAATTTTGAAGAAATAGGTAAATACCATTTAAGTTATCCTATGCATTTCATAATTTAAATTTTCATATGGCTGTCTTCTGAGGGCAATACTATATTTTGCAAACACAAGACAGCAGAAGAAACACACACCAGAAAATATGTAAATTAAAATCTTAGAAATATTTTTTTAAGGAGGCCTTTATATTTCACAATGAAAGCAAATTTTTACGTGAAACACCTGTGAGACAACAAATAAAAGGGGACTAAAAGGGACTACCAATAGCAGTTGCAACATAGATGACTAGTAAGTTTTTCAAAGAACAGCTCCTACTTCATCATCATTATCATCATTACTGTCATTATTTCTTGAAACAGTGATCAGGGTGCTCAAGTAACTGCAAACATGTAAAGGTAGTGTTTATCTACAAGTCTGCTGTGTCGGTAGGGTTATGGTTAACTTCATTAATATAAGATATTGAATTCATTTTTTACAGTGATGCAAACCCTGAAACTTCCATCCCCTGAGCAGGGAATTATTTTTTGCAGCACAGAAAATTCATCCTGGTCTTTCAGTCTTCACTTCTGTTAAGGAGAAGAAAAGTGCAAAAGGAAGACATATTTTATGAGGTCATTTTTTTTTGTGTTTGCTACCCCTTTACACTCAAAGTGCCCCTTTTTATCTGTTTCTATGCATTTTGGAAAACTGAGCTAATTTTTATACCTATTTGTTGATAAAAACTGCTTTAAGCATAGTGAAGATTATGTGTTCTGTGTGTTCTATGTGTTCTGTACTTGTCCTGTATTTGACAAGTACCCTTAAACACATCTAAAAATCTGATGCAATTTTTAATGGGCTTTCCTTTGAAATGTTACAAGAAACTAAAAGCCCTATACAGATCTTAACCTTCCACATTTTTTTTCATATTGAGTCCATGTGAGCTTGTTTAACAGTACATATCACATTCAGCTCATAAACACTTAAATTCCATATTGTGCCAGAGCGTATTTGCCACCTGCCTGCATTATTCTAGACCCAGTCACTCCAGATTGGCATAGGGCAGCTCTGACAACTTCTCTAATCCCTAGCATGTTTTTTGTGCTTGTGTGCAATTCTGTAAATTATTATTATTATGTGTTTCCTCAACTAAAAAAACACTGAATGCTGACAGCTTCATTCTTGAACTTCAGGTACAGTCAGCATAGCGATCTCACCACTCTTTCTTCACTGCAGACCTAGATGAAGTGCTCATTCAGCCTTGTAAAGAAAAACATTCTGCAAATGCAAATAAACTTAATACAACTTATGCCCACTTTAAGCACACTACCATAACAAAAGAGATGGAAACACGCTTAACTTTCAAGTGCCCTATACTATAATAGTATTAAAATTCCATGGACCAAAGTTAGCTTTATTAAAAACTAAACTGCTAGCTAATGTATTTTTTTATTACTTACAGGAAGCTAAATATCTGGGCTGAAATCCATGGCTTCAAAACTGTAACCATAGCTAATGATTTTCTGCTAAATGACAGAGCTTAGACTGATAGTACTATTTATTCATCTCCTCTGTCAAAATTCTCCCTTGGTCTTTTCTATTTATTTTGTTTGTTTGTTTGCTTGCTTGGTTTAGTTTGTTTTTTTCTGCTTTGTTTTGATTTTGTACCCTAGTACAAAAATTATTATTTCTAACACACTATATATACAACTTAGTGAGTATGCAGGTGATTACCCATCATCTTTGTGTTACTGATTTGTCGACACAAGTCTTCTATGTATACCTTTATGAGAGCTTCTCTAAAAATAATTTTTAACTCTTATAAAAATAAGTATTTATACAGAATTCCTGGGAGATGACTTCTAGGTCTCTGCTGGGTCAGTGTCCCTCAGTCACTTGCTCAAAATCCAAGAGAAAACCAGAGTAGTGCACATCTCCTCTTCCATCTATGGCTCCTGCCAAGAAATTAGTGTCACAGGATATAAAATTGAAGTTCACAAACTGATGTGGGCTTTATATCACTTTAGCTGATTATGAACATTTGCATGCAAATAACAATAAAAGTTAAAAAAAAAAAAAAAAAAAAAAAAACTAGAAAAAACCTATTTGTTTATTTCTTTCTTATATTTCACATTGATCCAAGCAGGATCTTCCACTAACACCAGAGGGGAAAGAGTAAATTCTGGTAAGAAAATGGTAAATTCTGGTGAAAGTGAATTCAGACATTCAACAAACTGTCACTAAAATATTTCTCTTGAAGCTACTAAGAGCAAAGAAATTCTATACTTTGAGGTGAGCATTTTAAATACTGAGGAGGCAGGCATAGGTCCTCCCTTTGTCAGTTTGTCTAGTCAGAATGTGGACTACCTTGCCTGAGCTGTTTTCCAAAGCTAGATTTATTTGTACTGAACCAACCCATAAAAAATTTATTCTTATTTCCTCATGTTCAATCACTTGTATAAATGAGGATCTATTTTTGTGTAATTTGTATTTACTACTATGTTAGAAGATAAATTCTATTGTAAGGCAAAATCTGAGTGGTTGTATCCAAAGTTTGAGAGATTCACATTTTTTACTCAATAAGATGCTAGGTGTTTTTATTCATTGTATTCAAAGGGGGCAGGATTCAATGAACCAACTTATGATTAATAATTTTTCAAAATACAGGTGGGCAAAATTAGTAAAATTTTTGGTTCAAAGTCCTTTCTTAGCCCAAAAATTATATTTCCTCTTAGCTAGCCTGTTCTTTTGTCTCAGAATTCAAAAGCAAAACCAACTAATAAAAGTTAAACAAAAGAAATAAATCAAGGAAAAAAACAGCTACATTATGTCCCTTTGAACTGATGCAATCACAGAAAAAGAATATGTTTTGATATGGTTCTATATTTATTCCAATAATATGTTACAAACCACAGAGGAAGAGAACACAAGCTGTGTAAAGCCATTCTTAAGAACATTCTTAAGGTTATTCTTAATTAATATAGGGGTAGGAGTGTATATATTAAATGTAAAGTTCTATTTTAGTGGAACTTAGAGATGTATACATCTTGTCAATGTAGATCCATATGTAAGATGCATAAAAACAAAGTTTCCCTTTCTGAAATACTGTCAAAATAAGACATCGTATAGGACACAATTATCTGTTATTCCATATTGCCAGAGTAGTAAAAGTGGCAGAAGTAATCTGAATATCATAATTCCCATTGCTAGCTAAGGCAAGAATTATTAATCTGATCAAAACTTTCATTTATTTCATCAGACATATGATACAGATCTTCATTTCCTTACACTTGTCCATCTATGGTTTACTTTACTCATTTGTGTCTAGGACTGTAACAATACTATGGGTAATAAATGAGCATTCTGCAGTTGTATGCAGTATTTGTATATAAATTTGATTATATAATTAGAAATTATAGATTTTGCAAAGCTTTGGTTTGGGGTTTTTTTGTTTATTTGGTTTGGTTTTTTGTGTTTTGTTTTGTGTTTGTGTTTCTTTTTTGTTTGGTTTTTTTGTTTTGTTTTGTTTTATTCTGTTCTGAGAACATGTACTTTCTATGGTAATGATTAGAAAATTAGTTTAAATTAGCTGGTTTCTTTTAATGCTTCAGTCATATTGCTCACTGAAGCAACACTGTGATATAATGGTTCTGCATTTATAGCTGGGAGCATTCAAACTCCTTTTCCAAGGTTATGCCTTGTCTTTGGTTAGATGTTTCAGTTCTATAAAAAAATCTATCAGGTAAAATAAAATTATTTTGTTGTAATGTAGAAGACTTCATACCTCTATTTCAGAGTATCACCCCTTCTTATATCTCATTATTACTATTCTTTGGTATTATGATTATGGTTAAGGAAGTATAAGCCATGGGTATTTTCTTGGAAGGATAAGAGATAGAATGGTGAAAACACCCAACATTAAATCAAAATAAACCCAGTCTTAGTTGAATGGCATGATCTTCAGAGGCTGCTGGAGCCGGACTGAAGACCTGTTTGACAAAACAGGTTGAAGTCAGCTTTCCCAGGTATCTTCTGTAAAAGCAGAGAAAGAATTTACAGGCAAGCAAGCATAAGAATTCAGCTGAAGATTTCAGTTGAAAAGGCAAAGATTAAAAAAAGGGACAAGGATTGAAAAACAAAAGAAATGCTGACACTTTTATTGTAGGAACTTTATGTAGGCAAGAGGCAAACAGAGGTAAATTCTGGGCAACAGAAAAAATAAGGGATTCTTCATACAGGTTCTGAATAGTTGAAAAGTTAGATACTGAGGCTGAACATAGAGATCATGTCTATTTACCAGTATTCTGAACTCTTCCATTATGATGATCTCTAAATCACTAACTTATACATGCTTTTTTGTGTGTGTGTACACAACCATATATAAATATTTATACATATTTTCTATTGCAACAATGCTGGAAAAAAGTGAAGTTCAAACTTCAGAAACTTGGAATATTTGTTTTAGGAGAGACCTTCCCTTCCTCTACCAAAGGATTTGGATTTTATTTTTTCATTCCATTTCAGTTAAACAGATTGCATCATAAAATGGTTAGGGACACATTTTCATTATTTAATTTTAAAAACCTTGTAGTTCTCTCTGCATGTAGGTGGAATAACCTAGATTGCGAGACAAGGCATTGAAAAAGGCACCAAAGCATTTTGCAGTGTGTGTTAATTCTTTATTAGTTCATTACAGAAGCTCTGTCTTTTAAGAGCCAATAATGTTGGAGACCAATATGCAGTGTTACCATGTTTTAAACATATATTAGTCTATTTTCCCTCATTTCCCTGACTGTCTTTTTCATATGGTTCATATGGTTATAACACTTGTCCTCTCTGTAGGAGAGATTGCTTTCTTTTGGATCTATTTATCAGTTTTCACCAGTAAAAGGACTTTAGAGTAGTAAAAAATTGCTTGTTTACACTTATCCAGCTGTAGCTACCTATTTTCCCCTTATATGATTATTTCAGAAATAGCCTCCTGTCAGTAAAAAGAGAGAAAATGGCAAACAATAGAAGAAGAACACATCAGAAGATACCCTGAAATGGAGAAATACAGCATAAGGAACGAAGTATTAAGAATCTTTTGGTACCACTCAGATTACAGCTATTACAGGAGATAGAAACACACTTTAGAAGACAACAAAACAGCACCTTGCAGTTTCAAGATAAAAACTTTCCCTGTGAAGACCTTTCAAGGATATATTGACAGTAGTCTAAGAAAATTCCCCAAATCAATTGGGGATGAAGAGAAATAGCATGATGTATTGTGGAGAAATAACATGTTGTATTCTTGGAAGACATTCTTGACTGTTATGTTTCAAATAAAAAGAGGCCTTAAGAAAGATGCAGAGAATCTACCTCTATAGATGTTATTCTTGTTGCTAGAAAAAGCTGAATGTCAGAACAAGCCTAAAGCAATGGATGTATTGCAGGCAGGAAAAAAAAAAAGAGGGTAAGAGAGAACAAATGAGGAAAAAGCAATACAGAACAGTCTCTTCATGAGTACAGCAAATTAATGAAATTTGAATGAACTGGAAATGATTTCACAATATAAAGTGGGAGACTGAAACACTTCCGTATTTTCTTTGGAAAGAATATGTGTTATTTGAGAAATAATTTAAGGAAGACTGATCCAATTTACATCCATTATTATAATGATGGTTGGCACTACAACTAATTTTTTTAATGACAGTAATTCTTTTTGGAAAGTGTTTTAAAATTTACAGTCTAAAGAAACAAAATTTGATGGTAAAAGACCTAGTTTGTGAGGTTGAAGGAAATAGAATTATAAAATTCATCTCAAGATTTACATTAAAAATCAAATTCTCAAAATAAATGCATCAAGAGATTTTTTTATTTTATTTTTTTAAAGGCTTCAATCTGACTAATAGCTTTGGGATTTATATATTTGATCAATATTTACAGGTAAAGAAGCATAAATTAACAGAATTGCAGACAAGGCAGTATACCAACAAATCTAAAAACATAAATCACCCTCTGAATAATATTTCCAATTCTGTAAATGATATAATAAGCCATTAATGTATACCCAGGCTCCTCAGAAATTATGAATATTTGAATTTATAGATTATTATCCTTGTGTTAACTTTTTCAAATGTTTTCCATCTCTCATATTCAGGCAATGTTTCAGTATTCCGTCTGGATATCCTGTCTTCATTTATACTTCCTGTACGTTATTTTTTTAATTATTGTTTTTATTTGAGTTGAGTCAGGTGTCCAGTATTCAACCAACTTGGAGACATGTTGCACCAGTTTCACCTTCTGAATAGTAATTTGAATCATTCTTGTGCCTGAAGAGTGTTGTCAAGAATCTCTCCTTGACATCTTTACTCTTCAGGTCAGTTTCACTTGGGACATGCAACCAGATACAGTCATTCATTCATTCACAAAATGAAACCTGTTTTCTTCAAGTCCAAGTTTACAAGTCCAAGTTTCTATTTTTTTATTTAACTGACTTCTCTGAATAGCTAAAACAACACCATTTTTTGATTGCTGCAGTCAAATCTGTCATGAACCTTAATGTCTCCAGTATTATTTTTCTTATTTATTTAATGAACTTGTTACTCAGCAGTGTCAAATTATTGTCTTTAACATCCTCTAGAAAACTTCAGGATTGCTTATACTTCTTTCCAGGAAATGTTGTGGTGAAAAAGTTCTTCATGAGAAACAGAGCTTGTTGCATGCCGTGTTGGTTCAGTTAGGGGTTTTAATAAATGTTAGTTAGTCAGTTCTATGTACACCCATTTTTCCCTCACAATGGTTCGCTCTGAGTCACTTACCATTGGAGCTTTCCCATGTCAGTCTTGTAGCCATCCCCTGTTTGTTCTGAAAGTTCTGTGACAGTCACCCCATCCTTGTATTCCTATTTGTCCCGGCACCCTGTACTACCCCTGTTATGTTCCTATGGGCTGCTGTGGTCCACATCACTCCCCTGTTGCCTGTCCCCATTGGGCGAGGGGGGCTTCTGCCCCTATCTGCCTGCCCCCTATTTAACCCCCTGCCTCCTTTGTCCCAGTGCCATTTTGTCCGCGTGTGTGCCAGGAGATGCCGCTCCAGCCACCGCAGAGGCCGCGCGGGAAATAAGCGTTCTCCAGCCACGCAGAACAAAGCGTGCCTCCCTCGTCCCTTTGTCTCCTCAGTGTTCGGCTACTAAATCGGCAAACCCACGTGGAGGCTCAGCCTTAGAGCTCCGCATATGCGGCAGCCCCGGTCTCCCGGCCAAAAGGCAGTGCCATAATCCAGGTGCCTCAGCTGCCCGAGGCTGGGGCGAGAAAAATTGAAGCCATGATAGCTTGTGACCATCTTTGCTCTACCACTGCCTACTCTTTTCCTCCCCACTGCTTTGTTATTTCCACAGGCTGCAATGAGTCCCTGTAGTGAGGCAGCTCTTGGCACAGTGTCTGTTTGTTTGTTTTGGGGAGGGTATGGTTAGCACATAGCAATTTTTCTTGTCTGCTCCTTTCATTCTCATCTTCTGTTCCAGCAAAGGCTTTTTTCACGCTGAAGTGCATTGAGGAATATCAGCCTGCTCAGGCATGGAGTCCTCCATAAGCTCTGTTGTGGATATCTGCTCCACTGTGGAGCACCATCTTCTCTTCTTCTAACTGCGGTGATTTCTCCACTGTTTCCCCACACCATCACACTTTTTTTTTTTTTTTTTTTTTTTTTTGGTGTGCTTTTGGTTTTGTTGTGTTTTTTCATTTTTTTTGTATCCCTTCTTCTACTGTCTATCTGACTTTTTTTTTTCTCTCTTTATTAAACACATATAACTTGAGACACCACCACCTTGGCTGCTGGTCTGTGCCTTGTCCTCTACTGTGTTGGTTGGAGCCAGCTGAACCCATCCATGTCTGGCACAGAGCAGCCCCAGCTGCTGCTTACAGAGGCCCCTGCAGCTCCTTCTGCCAGTGCCTGGGCGCCTGTACCCAGTGCATCAGCAAAGACTGACTTCTGAAAAAATGTCAAAATCATGGCTACCAGTGTCTCTTGGAGCTCAGGTAAAAGTTTTGGGCTCAACACTAATAAGTGAACTGAAATGGAAAAAAGAAGATGTACTGCTGGTCCTTCAGTCTTGTTTGTAAGGCTGGCTTTTGAGAAATGCTGGCATTTGTCGGACAGACAAACTTAAAAATTAAAAATAAAAAAGAATTTAAAAGGATTAAAAAGAAATCAATCAAACAGTTAAAATTAAATAAAATTAAATACTTGAGGTTTTTCTAACCACATAAGTTTCACAGATTTCTAAACCAAGCTGAAAATAACTGTGTAAATGCACATAAACCAAAACTATTTTTTTTATTTTTTTTTTTATTAGTGAGCAAATAACACAGTCTAGCAGAAATTTTGTTAAATTCTGCACTGGACTGTACATTTGTCACTTTGAAATTCATCTTATGGACATATATGCCTTCTTCTCAGCATTGTGGAGTTTTTATGTTTGCTTGAGAAGAAAGAAGCCTTGAGGAAAATTGTACAAACAGATTTCCTGATCAGCTGTGGAAACATACAGTAAAGGAAAACAATATGCTGGTCCAGAGGCACAGAATTTGATGAAATCACTGTTCTCCAAACCCTGGATGCATTACTTTGACTTTGAGTGCATTTCTCAGGTTTTTATGACATAGGTATTTAATATTTTATGTGGGACATAGTGAAGACAGAATTCTTCTATTAACCCATTATAAACCAATGGGTTATAATCGTAAGAGGGAAGTATAACAGAAAAAAAAGTTTACAAAGACACTTTTGGTTCTTTTAGCCATATTTTGTCTTTATATGATACAAAAACACACTCACATCCTCTTGAAAACCTAGCAGCCTTAAACTTCCCAAGTAAATGGAGAGGGAGAAAAAATATAGAACTTAAAGATGTCTGTTCTTTTTTAAAATATTTTTTGGGGAGGAAAAAACCAAAAAAAACCAAGACAACCTTGTAGGATATAAATTTGTTTCACTTGAAGGGATGTGCCTTGTATTTGAACTCTAAGGCAGAAGACAGCCTCAGGGTGAAAACGAAACCAGCATTCCATATGATGTGTACAAATTAATGAAAAAATATAGGAATTCAGGATTTTCAAACCCAGTGGGTTTCTTTTTGTTTTTTGGCTTTTTTTTTTCCCAAAATCATAATTCTTTCAGTTTAGTTTTAGTATCTAAATATATTCTTTAGATACTAAAAAATATTAAAAAGAGAGAGAGAAATATTTTACATATTTCTCTTTCTCTCTCTCTTTTTTTTTAACTAGCTATGTTCTGTGTGATTTTAGTAAAGCAAAAAACTTGGTAATTGAATATATGAAGGAAAGGAAATAAAATAAATGCTAGTAAAACAAAAATTTTCAGGCCTGAGGATATAAATTTTGTTGATGGAATAAGAAATTACAAGAGCTGGGATTTGAAATTAATCTCCCAAATCACATTTTCCTCATTACTTTTAAGTCATCAAAATTTTCAAGAAAAGCACAGTGAAGGGGCTGACTCCACCTATTTAAGTAACTAATTTTTCTTTGTTCTTCCAAGTCTTCTATGACTGTCCCCACATATATTTTGCTAAAGGCTCTTTATAGGCAGAAAACAGATAGTTTAACGCTAACAGAGTAACATCTCCTGTGTAAAGAAAATTCAGAGATGCTTATATTATCAGCTTCAGAATTTTATCCATTTTGCTTTATACTTGTTGTTGTAATTAATTTTTTTTTGCTGTTGATTACAGCCTAAACCCTAATGGCTGTGCATTTTAAACCATTTTTCCCAGTAAAACACTGAAAGCATTGTATTGTCCTTATTACACCTGCATGACATGTGACCCAAAGTGCTCAAGATGGTAGAATGCTGCCCTTCCAGCACCTTCAAGAATGTCTTTAACACTTCCTATGTGCATACCCACCATAATTATTCTATTATTCCACTACACAGATGTGCCCAGTAGCTAAATA
This sequence comes from Vidua macroura, assembly GCF_024509145.1. Classification (NCBI taxonomy): domain Eukaryota; kingdom Metazoa; phylum Chordata; class Aves; order Passeriformes; family Viduidae; genus Vidua; species Vidua macroura. The sequence goes on along the minus strand of NC_071572.1, from coordinate 47,224,331 downwards.
CAAAGTTTGGAACCCTGAATTTCTTTTTTCTTGCTAGTCCAATTCTGATGCCTTTGTCCTGACTATAGGCTTTCACGTTGTTCACCTTCTCGTCCTTGGTTCGAGGACTACTCCGGCCTAACCATTCCATGAACAATATCACACATAAATATTCTCCTTGTCAGAGAATACAAGATACTCACAAGCACAGTGGTTTCAAAATGAGAGGATTGTATGGCTCCAGTCTGCCTTCTCAGAAATAGGATCTGATCTGACATAAACCAGCCTAAGCATCATTATAAACAAGTAGTCTCCCTGTGCAGCAACAAAGTTTATGAAAAAAGCATAAGGTTGATATCTACATAGGTAGGATTAAATTAAAAATAATTAGATGTTTCAGAGGAAAAAATAAAAGAGAAGTAGAGAACAATACACAGGCAGGAACAAAAGAAAATTCTCTAAGGAAGGTGTGTAAGCAAACTTTAATTATCTGATGTTTCCTGTGGGCTAAGACCTAGTACTACCTGTGCTGTTACATGAACTTAGTTTTACATCTGTGGATTTCCAGGTTCATAGGAAAACGTCAGACCTGCACTTCAGGGATAGTTATGCTTCTGTAATATAAGTTATGTTAGATAATGTCTTAGGAAAAAGGCATTATTCATTATGATCCCAGTAGAAAGCCATTTAGACGTTTTAAGTTATCATTTATAATGCTATTTGTTAGAGCTAACACTCTGCAGTTATACAGAAAGTCTTGTGTCCCTTTAGATGATGAAAGACCTGGGCAGTGCAGCATCAACAGGACTCTTTGTGCAGTACATCATGCCAACCCCATCTATAGCAGAGCTACTGCCTTTCCAGTCATTCAAATTCCAATAGGATTTTCCTGCAAGGAAAAAACTCTTTTGTCCTCTCTACAGTTGAAAGAGAAATTATGTTCTCATGAGAATTTGTTTCTGCACACTTAGATAAATATAAGGCCATGCAAGTGACGTAATCACCAGTAACAAGTGGGAGCTGCCTGTTGGTTGCTCTGTTAGTTGGCTGAGGTTATTGTGCAGAAACGAGCTCTATGCTGCGCAACACAGAACTGGAGCCCAGGCTGTACATTCAGCACAGCACAGGCTTGGGCTTGCTCAAGTTTACTCTGCTGGGAATCACTGTCTCCTAAAATACAATATTCTTCCACTCAGAACCACTACCAGGATCAAGAAGAAGCAGAGATCTGGTAACACTTTGACAGTAGGTCTCCACTTGTTGATGCTCTTGATGAAGGCAAACTATGAATGTAAAAGAGAGAGGTGAAATTCTGTTGGTTCATCCTTGTCTTCCAACAGCAGTTTGATTTCTAGGCCAGAAGACTTTTTTTGGTCTGGCAAATTTATCAGCTGCATCTGCTGCAAGACATTATTTGATTTGAAATCTGTAAGTTACAATAAGATTGCTAAAATGCTATTTTGTCCAGGGAGGCAAAAAATACTTGATTTGTCAACCCAACACAGTTAAACATTGTGTCAAAATAAACCTAAAGATGATTTGCTCCTACAAAGTATATTTCTTGGGCACAGCAACCTTGAAATGACAGTTTTCAGTACTCAGTGGAAGCATTAACAGGCATTAACAAAACCTCTGCCCTGGGCTTTCAGAGGACAGACTTTGGCCTCTTCAGGACATTGACTCAGAAAGTCTCTTGGGAAGCAGCCTTTAAAAACAAAGAGGCCCAGGAAGGTTGGACATGTGTTTAAGAAAGAAATCTTGAAGGCACAGGAGCAGGCCGTCCTGATGTACTGAAAAATGGGCCTGGCTGAGCAGGGTGTTTTCACAGGAACTCAGCAGAAAAGAGAGGTTATGTCACTTCTGAAAAAAGGACCAGGCAATCAGAAAGTATTTAAGGATGCCATTAAGTCATGCAGAAAGAAAATTAGAGAGGTGAAAGCTCAATTATAACTTAATCTGGCCACTTCTGTAACGGATAATTATAGTCACGTAAGAGGACAAAAAGGCTGAGGTACTTAACACCTTCTTTGTCTCAGTCTTCAACAGTAGAACTGGTTATCCTCAGGACAGCTAATTTCCTGAGCTGGTAGACAGGTATGGGAAGCAGAATGGGTCCCCTGCAATCCAGGAGGAAGCATTAAGTGACCTGCTGAGCCACTTTAATGCACACAAGTCTATAAGATCAGATGTCATTCGTCCTAGAGTGATGGGGAAGTTGGTTGATGAGCTTGTTAAGCTACTCTCTGTCATTTATCATCAGTCCTGGCTAACTGGGGAGGTTCCAGATTGGTGAAGGCTGGCCAGTGTGACACTCACCCATGAGAAGGATGAGAAGGAGGATCTGGGGAACCACAGGCTGGTCAGCATGGCCAATGTGCTTGTAAAGGTCATGGAACAGATTTTCTTTAGCATGATCACAGGGAACATCCAGGACAAGCAAGGGATCAGGCCCAGCCAGCAAAGGTTTACTAAGAGCTGGTTACTGCTGCACGTCACTTTTCCCGCCCCGACTGGCTCCTGAGTGCGTGGCTTGGCATCTCGGCTCCTCGTCAGGGTTGGCACGCTGCTACTTCCAGGTGCTTCTGCAGCTGCGCTCCAGGGTGGGCTAGCTGCGCATTGTCGTCGGTGTGAGGGAAGGAAATGAAGAGGCAGGGATGCTTTATTGGTCGCAGGAGCTGCAATGGAGAAGCCGCGGCCACTCCCAACCCCGCATGGACAGATCTGGCCCCGAGGCTGGGGTGCCACGGAGGGATATAGGGGTGGGACAGGGGAGGATGGGAGCTCTCCGCCCAATGAACACAGATGCCGTGGCTGTGACGTTGCCACAGCGGCCAATGGGCACACAACGGGGGCAGACACGGGGGTTCAGGGGCCCCGTGTGGGACTTCAAGAATGAGGTGACGAGCACGGAACTGCCGGGGACCGGACGGGGGAGTGGTCACAGGAGTGGCAGGGGAGAAAACCCAATGGCCGGCAGCCTGGGGCTAACTTCCGTGGGAGGAGATAACACAGGGGATGCACGAGGATACATGGAACCAGTAAGCTAACAAAGACCAGAACCCCAAATCTGAACCTAAAACCCAGGATGCAACAGCTGGTCATGCCTGACCAACCTTACCTCCCTTTATGACCAGGTGACCTGCCTAGCAGAAAGGGAGACTGGATTTTGTCTACCTGGACTTCAGCAAAACATTTGTCACCATCTCCCATAGCATCCTCCTGGAAAAGCTGGCAGCCCACATCTTGGACAGGAGCACTCTTTGCTGGGTTAAGAACTGGCTGGATGTCTGGGCCCAGAGAGTGGTGGTGAACGGTGCTGCATCCAGCTGGTGGCCAGTCACCAGTGGTGTCCCCCAGGGATCAGTGTTGGGCCCAGCCTTGCTTAATATCTTTATTGATGATCTGAATGAGGGGATAGAGTCTACCACTAGCAAATTCATGGATGACACTAAGTTGGGCCAGGGTGTCAATCTGCAGGTGGGGATGCCCTGAAGAGGGACCTGGATAGGCTGGATCAAGATAAAACAGCATGAAGTTCAACAAGACCAAGTGCCATGTCCTACACTTTGACCACAATAACCTTAGGCAGTGCCACAGACTGGGGACAGAGAGGCTGGAAAGTGGCCCAGCAGAAATTGACCTGGGCATGCTGGTGGACAGCCAGCTGGACCTGAAACAGGAATGTGTCCAGGTGGCCAAGAAGTTCAATGGTATCCTGGCCCGTATCAAGAATAGTGTGACAATAAGACTTGCAAAGATGTTCTTCCCCTGTGTTCAGCACTGGTTAGCCATACCTTGTCTGTTGTGTTCAGTTTTGGGCCCCTCAATTCAAGAAGGACATTGAGATGCTGGAGTTAGTCCAGAGAAGGACAACAAAGTTTGTGTAGGGTCTGGAGCACAAGTCCCATGAGGAGAGGCTGAGGGAGCTGGGGTTGTTTAGCCTGGAGAAAAATCAGCTCAGGGAAGACCTTATCAGTCTCTACAACTACCTGAAAGGAGAGTGTAGCCAGCTGGGGGATGGCCTCTTCTCCCAGGCAACATGTGATAGAACTAGAGGACATAGTTTTAATCTGTGCCAGAGGAGGCGGTTGGACATTAGGAAGAAATTCTTAACAGAAAGGGTGATTGGAATGAGCTATCCAGAGAGGTGGTGGAGTCACTGCTTCTAGTGGCATTTAAGGAAAGACTGGACGCGGCATTCAGCACCATGGCCCAGTTGGCATGGGGGTGTTCAGTCATAGGTTGGATCTGATGGTCTCAGAGCTCCTTTCCAGATAATGAATTCTGTGATTTCTTTTTACTAAGAAGATAACCTCTTCTATTGACCACTTCTTTATAGTCTTGCAATTGCAAATTTAGCTGTTTTGGGGACAGATAGAACACATAATTAGCAAATCAATCTTTGAATTACAGTCAATTGAAAATAGAGTTGATTGAAAATGCATTGCTTGTATGCAGAAAAAGATGGATTAAAATGGAAGATTCCTACTTAACAAATAGTGGTTCTCATAAATACTGTATATAAAGGTACAATATTCCTATTAGTTCTTACTATCATGTCTATTTTATCTATTCAGGAGTTTATTGGTGTAACCTTAGATATAGTGATCATAACTCATGTGTTTTCTTGAGGAGTTAACCTATGGCTGCCATCAAATTCTTAGGTTCCCCTTTTTTATATAGGATAGTTGACATCTTCTTCTTGGACAGAACTTTCACTTGGTTGCATTAATATACATTTCATGGAATAACCACTTTCTAATTATGCAATTCCTTGTCAGTAAGCTGCCCTCCTAGTTATTTCTTACTTCTCTGATCTTCCTTTTTTCTTATAAGAAAATGTTGAGAGAGCAATGACTGTTCAGCCTGTCTAAATAAAGTCTCGGGGAATATCATAAATGTTGATAAATACCTGAGGGGAGTGTGAAAAGGAAATAACGACATTGTTTTTCTCAGTTTTTTCCCAGTGTATGGGCACAACCTGAAATGCAGCAAGATCATTCTGAACAACAGGAAACACTTGTTTACTCTCAGGATGACTGAGCAGGCTTCTGGCAGGACCTATGAACATATGGGGAGAAGAGCCCATGCTGAGTAGATATCCTGATAGGACTTGTGAGCCCATGGGAGATCCACACTAGAGCAATCTGTTTCTAAAGGACTGTATCCCTTGAAAAAGGATCAGGGAACCATAAAACAACTTGAAGGGACTCACAAGGATCACTGAGTGCAACCCTGCACAGAGCAACCTCAAGAATAATACGTTGTGCCCAAGAGCATTGCCCAAACGCTGCTTGAACTCTGGCAGGTTTGGTAATGTGATTGCTTCCCTGGGTTCCAGTGCTCAGCCACCCTCTGGGGGAGGAACCTACTTCTTATGTTGAACCTAAATGTTCCCTGACAGTTTCATGCCCCTCCCACAGGTCCTATCACTGGTCACCAGAGAGAAAAGATCAGTGTCTGCCTGTCTGCCTCCCCTTGCGAGGAAGCCTAGACCATGATGAGGCCTTCTACTGTGAGAAAGATATTGAAACACTGGTGGTGTGAGTCCAGAGAAGGGCAGGAAAGTTGGTGAAGGGTCTGGAGCACAAATCTTATGTGGACCTGCAGAGGGAGTTGGGGGGTTGTCTCACTTGGAGAAAGAGGCTCAGGGGAGACCTTACAGCTCTCTACCTTCTGTTATGTTTTTGTGTTCATTTATTGTATTTTAACATTTGCTAAAACTTCAGCTTTACTCTTGACATAGTGGGGCATGGAAGTATTAAGAGACTCTGATCTAAGATTTTTACTAGATGACTTTTTAGGTTGACAGAAGATGACATATCTTCTGAACTGTAATAAATAAACAATAATAAACAGTCTTGACTGGAAAGGTTTTGTCCACGAGTCTCAAGATATATGCATAGGGGCATAGATCAAGGGTTGACAAGACCCTTGACAAGATCGAGGGTTTAGGCTCTTTCTTAAGTGTTGCTTAAATTTTCCTGTTCAAGGTATTTTTTAAGTCAATATGCTTTAAAAATATACTTGATTTTGGTGGGAAAAAAACCCCAAACCTAAAAAAACCAAACAAAAACTCCCCAAACTAAACATTTTTCCTCAATAGTACTAACAATAATAAAGAATTACCACCATAATTTAGGAAGGAAAAAAAACCCCTGTTTTCAAATTTTGCATTAGTAGACTTTATATTAAAATAGATATTGCATTTTAATAGCCATATTTTTGAAATCTCATCAAGTACTACAATTTGAAAAGAAGACTGCAGTAGCATTCCCTAGTGATGCTGACTTATATAGGCTGCTGTTTTGCAGGAAAGTATTTTCCAAAAGGAAAATTTCCTAGTGTCTTGCTTTTAAAGAAAATGAAAGGGATATTTTATAGTATTAGAGGGAAAAAAATTCCTACTGCACCTGGGGTAACAATGAATACAGCAAAGCATAAAGTGTTCACAGAGCTTTTCTGTATTAACAAGGAAAAAATTGTTATATCTTCAGGGTGTTATTATGAAACACTGAAATTCTTTCATCAGAATATGAAGTCCATTATAGAAGGAATTAAATTTAAGTTTCACATGTATGAATGATAAATGCAGAGAACTTTGCCTACAGTAATAATTTTAAACTTCACAGAGCAAACAAGCTATCATATAGTTTATCTTTCTTTTAAGAAGCTAGAAGTTGCAAAGCACAATGAAATATTTTATACATTCAGAATGTTTTCCAGATTTGCTGAGTGTTTTTTGTTTGTTTGTTTGTTTTACAAAGATGGAAATAAAACCAAAGCAAACAAGAAAGTAATCCAGAAACTTAATTATTTTATTTACCATTTTGTTCTGTATATTTACTTCAGTGAAAGAAAGACTGTAGTGAAATTTTACAATTTTTTGTTGTCATCATTCTTATATTTTACACTGTCTTTGTTGCTACACTAGCAAGTAACTCAAAGATGTCTGGAACCTTTCATCTCAGTGTTTTAATAAGACAACTTCTTAGAAACTAAAAGAACTGCCTTCTCTCTAGCTGTCCATTGTGGTCCCGCAGTAAGTTGAATATCCTTTCCCGTTTAAACACAGAAACTTTATATATCAGTAAAAGTGACTTTTGCCATATCCTTTTTTTTTTTAATCACAATTTTATGTATGTTTTGTTTTTTTTTTAATTAATGATAGTTTTTGAGGAAATGCTGTAGGCAAATCCTTCTACCTTCATACTTTCTGAAAGTCATTGAGGGGAAAATAATGCTGTATTAGTGGAGGACATTTCAGTTTTATAAAATTCCTCTTGGAATTTCATGATGATGGAAATTACATTTTTCAGTCCCTACAAACTGTGATTGCCTAAAAATTAGACTTTATTTTCTTAACTCTCATGAGTGTAGGTTACAACCGAACACATTTTACAGAAGAATGAGTTAGCTACAAATAGATTAACAGTTTGTTGAATACTATGCAAACAGTAAAAACCAACCTGAGATTAGATTTCTCCTATAACCCAGATCACCATACAAAATTAATATTATAGGAGGGAACAAATTATGAATTATGGACAGAGAAGAAACCACCAAAATAGGTACATGGCTATTGTTGTTAGTGAAGACGCCATGAATGTGACAGTTTATATTTAATTATGATGAAATAATGTATGTCCTGCTTTATGATGCGCAGTGCCCTGGCACATGACAAATGCACATCCAGGTATATGATGTAAAAGCATATTATTCACAGTTTGAATGGCCCCACAACAGCCTCATTCATTAAGATACTCGTTTTGGATACTGGAAGTCTACTCTATACACAAAGGTTAGAATTAATCAAATATTACTTTTTAAAAATAAATTAATCTTTTTTTAGAATATTTTTTATATTTTCTTTGTCTTTGTCCCTTTAAAGATGCAATTTTAATTCTAAAAAAATACTTGAGGATATTAAGAAGAAGCAATATATATCTTACATAATTAAGAGTAGCATTATTTTAATATGCATTGTTGCCTAAAAAATTCAGTAACATGACAGTAAATTAAAAGCAAAATACCCCTATGAAAAATATTTCAGTATCCTCCAAGAAAAGTATTCTCATTTCATGACAGTAATTTTGTCTCTTATGACCACTTAATGGATGTTCTAAGATCAAAATTGAAAAGCAGACATATTTTGTTTTAGAAAAAGCACTTAAATTTGAAAAGAAAGTCTAAAATAGTCTTTAGTCTTTCAGAAGGCACATTGTCTTTTATGTTTCAAGTAGACCCTATAACCTTGCTAATTTTTTAAATGCAGTTTCAAATAACACAACTGAGATTGTCAAATTTCTGTGGACTGAATAAAAAACTATTAGATAACATAACCTATTATTCTTTGAAGAATTACTATTTCTCACATATTGAATAATATTCTTATGTAATGGATAATACATATTGATTATATCATATTGATTATGTCATCAGTCTGTTTCCCTCTTTATAGCTGTCCAATTAAGGTTCTGATCTGCTAAGGGCTAGATCCTAAGCTTTATGACAACTGAATTTGCAATTTTCTGTAATTTCAGACTCATCTGTTATATCTGTCCACCATCTTGAACTCCAGACTGTATCATTAAATACTTGTGATATCTATTATCACTTAGATAAGCGTAAATAATAAGTTGCAAAGAAGCAGTGGGTCAAGTTCTTTCTGTTATCTTTCTAGTATCTTTCTGTTATCAATGTCAAGTTGTTCTGCCAAACTGTACTTAAAGACCTCCTTTATTAATGATCATTAATATTTGATTTTAAGGACATATATTTAACCTCAGTGGACCTTATTTGAGGTCCTGGATATTTTATCGGCAACTTTTTAAATTTAGTCAAATGCAGGCTACAGATTATGTTGTTCTAAATTCATTATTCTTCCCTAGTTTACCTTCTTTTTCAAGAAATCAGTTTTCAATTATATTCCCTTTTCCAAAAATTTTGGTCAAACTTTGTGTCTTATTTTGGTTCATAAGTTTCTTTCTTCTCACAAACTGGATTGTATGAACTGTTAAAATGTGCTCAACAACACTGAAGAAATACAGAAGACAACTCTATTCAGTCTTCTGTTATCATTTGTATTCTGAAAAAAAAAAAAAAAAAACACCTTGCTTCTTTTAGTGGACATCTACTTCATGCTGCGCAGTTCCCATCCTGGATCATCTTCCTTGCCCTTTGCAAAACTGTCGGGTTTTTGGTGGTTTTTTGTTTGTTTTTTTGGGTTTTTTTTGGTGGTTTTTTTTGGGTTTTTTTTGTTGGTTTTTTTTTTGTTTTGTTTTTTTTTTTGTTTTTTTGTTTTTTGTTTTGGTTTTGGTTTTTTTTTTTGCTGCTGTTGTTGTTGTTTATACCTGGGGCCAATGGCTGTCTCAGGCTCTAGCACTGGGCTAAAATGAGTAAATGAGTTTCAGGTCTTGCTCAAAATTATTAAGTCTTCAAACATGTTTTCCACAGGACACCAAAGACAGCCCAAGATACTCCAAGATGGCATAGGAGTTTTGTTCTTTTCCACTAGGATTGACCATAGCAGTGCTCTCTCCTCTTGTCATGAAATGTGGATTTACAGAGCTCTTGCCAACTTCTGACACACTATTGCTTCCCTACCTTTGTTTCCTTCATCTTCTCTTTTATATCTGAAAGAACACATCTGCTGTCAGCATATTCCTTTCCCCTGTTTGTTTTATGTAACCTACTTTTCTTTCCTGTGACTTTCTAGATTAGAATTTATGGGATTTTCTGTACTGCTAAAAAAAAAATTTTTCATGGAGAGAGCTCAGATATTAGAAGTCTGACTTTGCCTGTCTTTCATTATTAGCTTTCCTGCCTCATTCTACATGGACTGGTGCAAATAGATGTTCTATGATCTTGTGTGCATAGTCCAGGGAATATGTTATTTCATGAACTACTACCAAAATGTGGAGTGAATGAAACTGAGCTATGTTTTAACTGACTATTGCCAGAAAACCATTAAAATCTTTAAACAAACAGTATGCTGTCACACTTCAGGACCTGCTTATATACTGTCAGCATTATGATTAAAAAATGACACTTGGCTACATTATAAAATACTCTTCACTTGTTTTCATTTGTTTTCTCATTACCTAATGAAATATTTAATAAAAAACAGTATTTCTATCTTATCAACCATAGAGAAATATGTGATCTTAAAGGAGAAACAAGGCCAAGTACTTCATGTGTTATCATGTCCCTGGCAGTGTGGGCACAAGAAAACCTATAATCTCATGCTCTTGAGATTGGTGATGTCCTCACTGTAATAATCATATTTGTATTTGAATGTAAAAATGAATCTCCTTTGCACAGAAGATGAACAGCACCACTATTCATTTTTCTCTATCTTTGGTATCTCAGCACAATAAAAATTTTCGTCCAACTTGCTCACTTATGCCATCACATAAGTTATTTTTTCTATTTTTTTTTTCCATTTCATCAATTTCTTTTCATGTTTCTTTGAATGGGAACAAATTTGAAATATTGATTTGGTTCCATCATATTTGCTGTAACTTCTGTTCTGCTAGGATTATTTGCTTGTTCTTCATTTTGGAAAGTTTTCCTGTTGCACAGTGGCAGTTATGACCAGTTCGCTTACACAGGGATTTACAGAGTCCTCAGCTGATGGCACACATCCACTCTAGCGGTGAAAGTTATTTCTGGGGAAAAATAAAAGAGGAGACAGAGAGGAAAGAAAAAAAGAGAGCATTCCACCTTGACCAAACCAATACCACTCCCCAGATAACTATCTCCTACTGGATATTCTCTCCAGTGGAGAAGCTGTTCCTGTGTAACATATTTCACATAGTAGCTACGGTGTTGATTTCATCAGAACATGCTCATATTCGCTATAGTTATTCCTACTTAAAATTTTGGTATTGGATCCTCTAATCTTGACAATACCTATAATCAAAGGGCAGAAAAAGAGCAAAGAGAAGAGTTGATCCTTATGCTGATGACAGTCACTTTCCATCAGAAACTATCACAACAAACAGTACTGTAGCTTGTGCATTCAAATCAGTGAAAAAAAAGCTGCATGAAGGCACCAACGTGTAAACATAATGAAAAAAATACTGCCACATACTGGAAAACAGCCATAGCAGCTTTCTGAACTGTGAGGAGTAAACAGATTCCAGAGGTACATGCAAAAAGCTCTTGACATTGTTAAATTAAGGTATGTAAAATACAGTGAATCACTTCTCTCTTACTATCCATTAAGTAAACTGGAGTGTTTTAAACTTATCTTTTAGCTAATACGGTATCTTAAGCAGAGGCCTACACATTCTTGACATAATGAAATTTCTAGATGCTTAAGCAAATTCCATATTTAACTATAGCCTATTTTAGTATGTTTTATTTGCAGAATGATAAGAGTGTATTACAGTAAGCAAATATACAGGTAGACAAAGTATTATACAATGATTAGATAAATGAGTAATTCTGAGAGAGTCTGGGAGAAAGAGTAATCTGGGAAGTTTTAAAGTTTTCCACTGTAAATTCCAATGTATCAAAATAAAGTTGCACTCAAGAATGAAGATAAGTTGGCTGAGAGATTGTGATAAATAATAGAGTAATACGAGTTCTGCTAAAAATAAGTCAATGGAGAGACAATGTGATTTCCAAATACACAAAAAGAGAAACCCACAAAGAAACAAACATATCAGACATAACTGGCAGGTTCTTTAACTTATACATTTAACCTATCTCTGATTCCACTTCTATATTTCAGAAGGAAATAATGGAAAAACTTAATAATTTAAAAGTTCAGAAATATTACAGATTTATGAGAAAGATTTTAGGAGTTCAATCTTTTTAGTCAAAAGACAATAGATTTATGGAATGACTTAATTTCAGAAAATAAGAAATTTGCCTGAAGAATATTTGTGCAAAATATGACAGCTAAACGGCTGAAAAGGATAAAAAAATATATATTTGTGCCATTCAACACAAAATCCTGTGCAGCATTTTCAGATAGCTTAAAACACTGAAACACTTTACAACACCTTGTATGAAAGTCCCCATCTTTGACAGCTTTAGTCAGACTCAATACCTTAGTGTATTTGAAACAAGAATTAATTCTCAGAAGCTAAGATATGCATAAGATCAAAACTTGATGACTTAAAAATCTCATTCAGTCTTAGTCAATGTGTTACTTCATACTTAAAATGATTAGTTCCTTATGTGATGACTTTGCTCAGAGTGAAAATATTTGTAGGGAATGTGTGGGAGGAAATGCTGGGGATCAATTTTTATTGCCTGATATGTTTGACCCATGCAGGTATGTTCTAGGGTTTGTTTTATAAGTACTAAATAAGTAAAGTATTGCCTAAGAGAAAAATGGACTAATATTGTTTCACTGTTTGTTTTTTATAATGCCATTAGACTCTAGGATTTTACCTACTCCTTATATATATCCAGTGTACTCAAACTGAAGAGTTACTCAGAATACTGTTTGAATAAAATTATTTTTAAAAAATATGAGGTAATCTGAGGCTTGATAGAAGAAGTGCAGGAGGAAATCACCATGAGGATAATTAAATCCCAAAACTTGAATGAATAAATGTCATGAGAAAGATGGTCTGAATTCAATGCCATGTTCTAAGTAGGACTTTGGAGTCTGTTACTTCCCAATTGTAATTTTCCGTACATTTCACTCTCATTTAATCAGAAATGGCAAACTGAAATGAAAGTAATTTTTGAGGTTTTTTAATGAAGATTAATAAATTTCTGTTTGTTACTGAACATGTTCAGTAAATTTGAACTGAATCAAGATGCAGAAAATACTACATGCAGAGATTTTTCTTATATCTCTATATAGCTGTCTTTTCCATAACTAACCTTCCATGTAGGCATTCTAGATAGTTAGATAAATAAAATAATATTGAGTTTACTCCATGAGAAATCTTTAAATAAAATTTAATACATGAGTAAAAACTAAGAGGTATTAGATATGACATGTTTTAACAATCCATTAAATTTTAGAATGATCCTTCCCAAAGGAACATTTTCAAAACTTCATATGAACAGAAACACAGGAAATTTTTTCATATTGTACATGTGGAAAAATACACCAAAATTAACATCCTGAAATGTGAAAGTGATGTCAAAACCCCTGTATCCTCGTCCTGTGTTTAGATGAGTCTTTTGACAGTTTCAAAACTGAATGAGATAAGAAACCCACTACTCTAAATGCATAAATTTTCTTATACATGTGTGTCGATACATGAATGGCTGATTCTATTTTCATTTTGGCATACTGTTTTCTGAATAGTTTTTCATTGTGCTTTCACTTGGTCTCTGTAGAAAAATCATGCCAATTTTTGTCCTAAAACAGGTTTGCTCCAAGTGTAATTTTCAGAATGACAGGTCCTCAAATAAATGCCTTGACAAGTACTTTAGTATTCTACTTTCAGAAATGAAGGGATTTTTAAGATATGCTTTCTGCAACACTATCTTAAGGGCATATAAAAATCGTGTTGTAGCTAAGTCTTCAAGAGTATGCATGTGAATACAAACACTCCTGTGTTATCTGTAGCAAGAACATAGTTGCAGTAGAACAGAAAAGTGTGACAAATATTCATTCCTAAAGCGCCTAATCTCAAAGATCTGTATTTTTATACCATTAGGATGGTCACACATTTTGTCCCAAGTCAAATAGCAGCTGCCAAATAATCTTTAAGAAAAATTTAGGAGCTAGCATAAGGAAAGGGCCATTTTCAATGAGTTTTTTGATGAAAACCACAGTTTTGGAAAGAGAGAGAGTTGAATAGCATGGATAAAGGTAATTTCATGTCGCCTGGTCCCTGCACTATTAAACAGTTCACTGTAGTCCTGTAGATCCTGGCTGTGTTTGTAGCAGAGAACAATATCCAGGATGTGGCAAGTTAGTGAAAAATACATAATTTCTGGTATGAATTCATTTTTACCCTTAGACAGCTGTAAATTTTGTCTACTGGTCAGCTTGAAATCAAGTAGCAAACTGAGCAAGGTTTGCTCATAAGCCTCGTACATCTAAGGAAAGACTAGATATTGTCCTCTGGCTTCTGTCAACAGAACTCTTAGTGCATAGTTTTTTCTATTCTTCCATTAAATGTATGACAATGGATAGCCGTCATAGCAAATTTCTTCTAAATCACTGTTGAAATTTTGTGATAAAGAAGGAAGACTTGATGCAAATAGAGTTAAAGGAAGGTTTATATGGGACTTACTTTTGGTACATGGAAACACGCGACAGAATCAAGATTTTTCACTGCAAAACCAGTTTTGAAGATGAAGGTATCAAAAAACATCTGGATTCCCTTGAATTTAAACTATTAGTCCAAGATTTGTAGCTTACTAAAAAATACACAATGTGTTAGATATTCCTAGAACAAGCTAGAACACATTGAGCATCAAACTGTTGAGACTTACACGTATTTTAAAGATGTTATCTGTCTACACTAGTCAGTATTCTGATCAAGTTGTGGCATTTTATCTTGATAATGTCACTTTTCTTCTGGGTAACAGCGTTCAAGTGTGTGTATGTTGCTGGTCATTACATTACTCACTAAGTGTTTTCAACTTTAGTACTCTTTCCTGCTCTAAATTTAAGATATTTGACTTTTCAGATTAAATTTGACTTTTCTGCTGTTTGCTCTGTTTTCCTTTTAGAATGTTCTTGATACAACAGTTGCCGTCGTGTCCACCCGGCGGTCACTCGAGTGACCCGGCTAGGTGACACGGCGACGGCAGAGGGCACTCCCTTTGGGTTCCCCGAAGGGCTTGCCAGGAGTGCCTCTGGAGGAGCGACGGGACGGCGAGACCGCTGAGAAAAGAGGCTGACTCTCCTCGGGGGCAAACGTCAGGTTTTATTGATAGCTCCAGGAGCTCCAACAACACCTAACTCCAGCCGACCGACGAGAGCCCCGAGAAGAGCTCTGCGGCGACTTATAAAGGGGGGAGTGGAAGGGGAGAACAACCAATAGGGACAAACCGGGGAGTAACTTTCGAGGAAACAGACAGGGATGACAACCTATTAAGGGAAGGTAGGGGAGGGGTCCCTGGTCCTGATCCAATCACTCGATGCCCCTGATGGAAGTTTCCAGGTGGTGGGAATGGGCTGCCGAGTGATGGACAGGGCACCAGGGAGGGGACACAGGAATGACTCAGCAGTTCTGCTGAGTCAAGGGGTAGTCTAAGGGGAGAGTGACAAGGAAGGAACCAAAGGGATATGAGTGAGCAACAGGGGCAAACCATCTTAACAACACGGGTAATAACAATAGTAAAAGCAAACACAATACAACAAACATTCATTGGTTCCCAGCCATCTGAAGTTGTGTTCATTTGTAAAGATCACCATTTGAAATCCTGGCACTATTTTAACTTGAAAAATGCTTAATAATTTTAATTGTTCCTAAAGTAAAGTTTATTTGTCCTTGTCTTGACAGCAAATATCTCATTCTATAGACCTGAACTTTTAATCCATTTAAAATTTGTATTCTAATCCTCATGATCAGGTTTCTTGGATTGATTGTGGAGCTGAGATGAAATTAGCTTGCTGTGAATCATGACAAATCTTTAACATTTTTTATTTGGGTAACCTTGTAACCTTTGTTCAAATTAAGTTCAGAGGCAACTCTAAACTGCAGAATCCAAATACAAGCCAAAAACACATACTTTTTTTTTTTTTTTTTTTTTTTTTTTTTTTTTTTTTTTAAGAAAATATCTGGAACACTGAGTGGTATGAAGACCCAGGGGTAACCAGGACAGCATGTCAGCTTTAGACAGCCTCTTTACTATGGGTCTAGGATGGCTCAACGACTGGAAATAAAGCCTTCCCCTTTATGCTAAGGCAGGTGTATTCCCCCTTGAATGTCTTGCTGTCTTTGTTTCTCTTTAAGGCATTAATTTGGCACCTTTTATGTCACCTTTGCTACTAGTTTATGAGATATTGCCCTCCAGCATAGGTTTTAATGATTCCCTCCAGCATGCAAAATAAATTGAGAGTCAAGTTTACTAGAATATTTTCAGCTAATTATTTTAGTGTCCTTTAACACTCCATGCTACTATTTTAGTAGGAAATTGAAAATGGATAAATAAAATAATAACCCCCTCTGGAAATGAAAAATTAGAATCAGTATCATTTTATTATCCATGTAATGGAGGTGAATTTTCTCTTAGGATAACATATTAACCTGCCTCATGTTACAAAAAAGATTCTATATTGTCAGGAAGATAGAGAAAAAAAAATAGGTAATCAATCCTTGCTTAAACTGCCATGTCAGTATAAACCTGTCAATTTTCTCACAAGACATCCTACAGTCTGGAAAAGAGTGATGTTAGCCAAGCAGTTAAAATCTGGTGGAAAGTTCCCTTGAGTGGTTATACACAGATCTTTGTGTATTGCTTTGGGTTTTTAATGACTGATGGACGTGGCTGCCATTTGAATCCTTATTAGGCATCAGAAGTTCTTGACGTAAATGAATAAATAGGATTTTCTTAGCAGCAGTTTCTCTGTTTGTTTGTATGTCAGAATTGTGTGTCAAAGTTACAATGTTTTGATAAATTATGTTGTTATTTGCCTTCACATACCTGAAAAGATTATGACCACTCCTATGTGTTTGGAATACTAAAAAAGACTTTAAAAGGATGATACAACAGTGTCTGCTCTATGTCACAATATTGACAAAAAAATCCTACAATGAAAGTAATTTTAGCCTGGTTTATTTTGGCTGCATTAGCACAATGTTGATAGAGTATGGTTCAGATGTGCTAAAAGAAGTGATTTTGATTACTGCCTAAAACAGGTTAATCATCAAAAGATAATAAATGACACCCAAGCTAGAAATGCAGAACATAAAATATATTTTTGTGTATCACATCATCTTTGGTGATGATAAAATTGCTTAAGCACAGGTAAATTTATGAACATCATATCTAATAGCATTGTTCAGGAGTATAAATGAAGCATATGATCAAGTATGTTTTAGATCAGGATTTGTCAGAAGGTCAAAGGAAAACTATATGTTGTTAAGAGAAATTTTTAAATTTAAATATACTTTGATATATTTTCATTTTTCTAAGTAATTATCCCAAAGTAAAGAAAAACTTCACCGTAAACATTTGATTTTTTTGTGTAACTTATGATTTGCATTAATTATTTACAGTCACAAAAATAGCAAGGTACAATTTTTTTTCCCAATAATTTGATATTGAATAAATCTGTTTAACAGGAGGAAATATAAAAAAGCTAGGCTGTTACAGAGACAAGTAGTGTCAGGCATCACTGCAGGTGTTCAGAAAGTTTATAGATTATTTTTCCTTTCTAAGGTAAATATTATTCTCTTTCAAGTCAGGAGGTTATTAAATAAATAAATAATGACCTATCCTGTGGAAATTAGTTATTGCACAGAAAATACCTTCAGGACAAATCACACAGTACTATCAATGTCTGAAATGGTAGTCTGAAACAGTTTGCAAGTTAAAAACTCATAGAATTTTTGGGATGGGGTTAAACTGGCATTTTTCAAGCCAATAATGGTTTATGTTAAGATTTAAATTAAGTTCTTATTTTCCTAAAAAGAAATATTGTGTTCCTATATATTTTGTTCTTTTTAAATACTTCTAGATTCATATAATCTAGACTGGAGTCAAGTGCAAGAGCATACAGATCATAAGGTGGGAAGAATTTTATCAACAGTCGAAAAAGGGTACGTGTGTCACTTACTCATGAATACTAATTCATGAGGATGCAGAATGGTGGTTTTTTTTTAAGGAAGATTCATTTTCAAGACCTTTTATCCAAAAATTTGTTAAAGGAACAACTTGGTTTTGATTTTTTGTGTGGGTATCCCTTAGTTTCATTTCATCCAATATATGGTTTTTCATGTTGGAAGTGACATAATGATGGTATAGACAAACTATTATAAAATTGGGTGCATTTATGAGTACTGCTTTATACCATCTTGAGATTTACTATGCCTAATTTAATTCACATTATGATGAAAAGAAAGCATTTTAACGTGAAGACAAGTGGATGATTTAGGTACAGTTATATATCTTTTGTTCATTTTATGCATGCCTAGTTATAATACTGATATACATTATTTATGTGTATCTTCAGAAGTATTTTTTCTCCTGTTCCAGGGACAAAATCAAGAATACTGTCAGTTTTATACAGCCTGGCTAAGTTAGTATTAGTCACAGCACTCATGTTCCAAGATTTGTCATTTTTTGTCGTTTACTTTAAAACAAATAAGTTGTGTTTGCACTACAATTTTATGAGAGCATTCAATATAGATTTTCAGGAATTTATCTATGTAAAACAAAGAGTCTTGATATCAAGATGAGTTGGTATCAAGATGGTATCAAAGCAAGATGAGTTCTTTCCTTTTTAGGAATGTGATTGTTTCTGTTTTGTTTTGCCAGGTTGTTTTGTTTTGTTTTGGTTTTTTGTTGTTGTTTTTTTTTGTTTGTTTGTTTGTTTTTTTGTTTAGGGTTTTTTGTTTGTTTTTTTTTTGTTTTTGTTTTAAATTAGTCCTAATGAGACTGTTCTGTATAGAAATGGAAATACAAATTTGGATAAATATTGAATTTTAAGTGATTTCCCAGATAGAAATACAATACTATGATGGGTTTTCATTGTTCATCAAGCAAATGCATGGTGATATCTAGTTACCTTGGACTGTGATTGCAACTGGTGGGTAAAAGTTTAAAAATTAGAAAACGTACCTTTATATTCTCATATTGTACATTTATATTCTCTCCTCTTTGTTTCCATGCTTTTTCCTTAGCTATGTAGCTTTTGTACTCCAACCTGGGGGCTCAAGCATCCTCTCAGAAGATGTCAAATTCAAACTTTTCTGGCCAAGGTTAGAACTGATCCTTAGTTTCCATTCTACTTCAGGCATTAGGCTGTTATTTAATGTGAACCACCTCTCTCTCTCTGGCTGTCATTTTGCATGACAATGGCCTTGGGGTTACTGTGTTTTTCTTGTATGGATGATATGTGCATGTCAGATATCTTTGAAAAATCAGATCAGCTTGGGCCTGTCAGTACAGTGTCTGCCTGATTTGAAAATGTCCAAACAGGCTGAGGTTTCTGAAAAGGCTTGAAAGCTTAGATCTGTCAGTTTGGTAGTATACATGGCTCTGAAAAGCTACTCTGAAAAAATCTAGAGTATGAAGTTAAATAAAATTATCTACAATTCCTTACATTCCTGTCATGGTTGGACACTGGCGCAATGCTAGCATTCTCATGAAAATGTACTTTCCTTAAATAAATGCTGTGAGATGTTATCAGGAACAGAGCAGAGCAGGCTCAAGCTTGATAATAAAGGAAAAAAAAAACTTTATTAAATTACTACTAATACAGAAAACACATAAACTAAATCTAGGATGAAGACTTTTTAAACTACCTCTCCTCTTCCTAATTCTAAAAACACCTAGCAATGAAACATCACTCGGGATTCTTGATTAAATTACTACCTTTTAGGTAATCTATACTTAAACTATTAAGGGAGAGAGAAGTCTCTTTTGCACCACAGACCCCCCAGGAAACACAGCTGCTCTCCTGTGTTTCCCTGTTACACATGGTAACTGCCTGGAAAAAAAAATCTGCCAGTGTGACACTCTCTATTCCATGTCACAGTGCTCTCACCACCGTGCATGGACAGACTGCTCATAGGGCTCTTTTAAGGATGCTTTGCTACGGACTCAAAAATATAACAGTTCAGTTTTTCATCTTGGGACTACAGTCCCCCCTATTTTCCTCTGGGGCTGAGGGGTCTAAAAACAGGACTCATCTTCTTCCCGAAGACAGAGGGTATCACCATTCCCTCTTTAGCTTTTTTCGTTTCTCGCTATTTTTGTGCTGTTCAAAGCTGAAACAGGTCTCCCTGGGTCACCACTGCATCCCTTTAAAATGCAGTCTCTATTGTAGGAGATTTTAGTTTAGTTTATGGTTAACAAGAAAAGTCTAGCTAAAAGTTACTTTATCATCTCTTCCTACTTAAATATTTCTTCTTTTAACATCTCAGGTCCTGGACCATCTCTCTCTACTACAAATCAAGGAGGAGTAATGCTTTTAAAAAGCCCTCATTTCCTGGAAAGGGTTAAACGTTCAGACTCCTTGGACGGCTGATATCTCGGTCCGGTGTTCCGCGGCCTCCCACGCTGGACACCATCCCCCCCTTTCTCTTTCTCCTCTGCCGGTAAATTTCCAGGTGCCGCCAGGCTCTCTGTCTCTTTCCCTCTTGGGGGGGGGGGGGGGGGCGGGGAACAAAGGCATCTCTGCTCTTTTCCACCCTTCCGTCCAGGAGCTGACTCAGTTCCAGACCCTCAGCCCCCTCGGCCTACCTGGACAAGGCCGCGTGGCTTCCCCTCCCCCACCCAGCCTGTAGCTGGGCAGGGGAGAGTCTGCACTCTCTGACGACCAGAACTAAAAGAGAGAGTTCTCTTGGGAGTTCTTGCTTTTAACCCCCTGTGTTCTCAGAGGCGTGTCTATACTTTCAGTGGTCACTCCAGGTGCCAATATCCAAACTTGACTACTAATTGGTTTGACCCAACTTCTTGGAAAAAATTCACTTCCATGTCAAACCACGACAATTCCTTAGCAGTCATTTTCTGGAATAACAATCTTGTATTTAGGTGCTGAAATTCTAGTTAAGCTGTACTTTACACAGCAAGGATTTTTAGATTTTTTTGGGGATGGGTGCTACTTAAGAGAGTCATACATGTTTATGTTTTTGATATGTTGCTTGTATTTTCCACTTATTGGACTGGTATTACTGACTACTGTTACTTTTGTTATACTAATGAAAATTTAACTAACTAAGATGACAAGCACAATTAGAAACACTACACTGAATTATTGAATATTTATGTATTTATGATGTTCAGTATGTATTAATATCCTTGAATATTTATGTATTTATGACGTTTAGTATGTATTAATATCCTAGAAAGTGAATATAAATATTTCTTAATAAGTTTTCTGCAATATTCATAATTTCAAAGCCAGTTGTAGTCATTACAGTGGCTAATATTCTTTGCAAATACACAGACACATATATATATTAAACCCTTCACAGTTAATTGCAATTTTACTTTGAAAAGTTGACTATGGGGATTAAGGTATACAATTATTAGTTCCATCTTTTAAAGTCAGCCATTTTATTCTGTGCTTGGCTATTCAATTTTTTTATTCACAGCTAAATTATAAAATAAGCTTATCTGCTTTGATGACAAATTTTGAAATGTATTTCACATTCACTGCCACTGCCACAAAATGTTATTCCAAAATTTGCACTTCATATTTCTATGTTCATATAATGGGATTGTAAAGACTACAGTCTAAAAAGACTTTGGTACCATTTCAAGACATCCGTTTTGGTTTGAATCTCTTCTAAATTACGGAGAATTTTCCCCATTAGATGCACCTCCATTTGTGATCAAATGTAATTAATCTGTGGAATAAACAGGAATACCTTACATTAATTTTCTGTGGAGCTGTATGCATTAAATATAAATATGGTCTTTAATAGTGCAATCTGTCAAAATCAAGCAGACTGTGTTGATGACAAGGGACTTGGCTGTTTACTCAAACCTGAATTGGCAGAAGTATTTTAAAAATCCTGCAAGTTGTGATTCCCAACCAAAAGAGCACCTGTGAAGACAACGGAAATAGCTCTTCAGAGTAATTTCAATTTTATTGACCAGCTTAATTTGCTTAAAGAAAATTTAAAATGGGATTAGTAGAGGAAAATTTCTCTTAGCATTATATTCCCTACTAAAAATAAAAGAAACTCCCCAAACCAACCAGACAACCAACAAATATATTCCCCAAACAAAAATTATGAGAAAGAAGAAAATATGAATGGTCTACCCTGAAAGTACTTTTGGTAAAAAAAAGTGTTAGAATATAACACAGATGAAGCCATTTAGAAGAAGTGCTTTCTACGATTTTTTTTTCCTTTGTGGTAGAAATAATTCTTATATATGCCTGTAACACTGCTGTGTTTGCAGTTCAGTAAACATGCAGCTTAAGCAAAGGTAACTGTGTCAGCTGTTGATTGCAGATCAATATTTCCATAGTACTGCTGAGTGCTGAATTAAGAAAGTTGTCTATTTCAGAGATAAATAATGCTGATGACTGAAGTAAAATGAATTTATCTGGGAGAAAGATCAGTCTTGGAGACAGCTAAAATCTATGCATGTAAAAATTTCCTTTTACCTCCTCTGTAGCCATGCAATAATAGAAATAAAAGATTTGCAGCATGTAAGCAATACTAGAAACATGAAATTTATGTACTTCTAGAACAGATAGTGCATTTCATATTTGTATTTTTCATTGCACTTAGAATGTTTACTGAATATGAAAATAACCAAGACAAATATCTTTCTGATGCAGACCTATAAAAGAATAGGGGTGTCTGTTTTTCCCTCAACATATTTATAGAGTTACTAGCAAAGGAAAATTATGCATCCAGTTTTCAAGTGGAAGGTGAAGTAGTTCATACAATCCTGGCAAATTTCTGGAATTTTTTTTCTTTTTACTTATTATTGTTTTTCATCAAAATCAGAATCAACATGAAAAACTAATGAAAAATCCCTTTAATAAACTGGATATCTCCCTGAGGAATAATTCTTTACATCATTCAGGGGACTTAGGAAGTGGCAGGGAGACTTACCTTTAAAGCAAACCTTCAGTTTCTGATACAGTGCATTGTGTCCATGATAATGCTGTCCTAGACGTACAATGGCATTGAATCAGTTTGTAGACAGTCTTTTTTGTTCATTGATCTTGTTAGCAAATTAAGGGAGTGAAAATACTTCAGTGTACAGTGGGCAACAAGTTGTAGCTAGGGATCCTGCTTTATACATAGTAACTGGAGATATGACTATATAGTGGGTGAAAGAAAATGGAGATAAAAAGGTACTTTCCACTTTGAATATATGGCAAGAAATAAGTATATGTAGCTGCATACCTTCAAAACTATCTCCAGGTATTTCATGCTTACATGTTCCCTAGGAAACCTGTATATGTTATACAACCTCCAAAACAGGTTTTCCAAATGATAGGCTGGTATTTTAAATGCTGCCACAGAGGCCAAAACTACTGACAGTTCATCACTCTTAGTTAGGAACTACTGTCCCATTAAGTAAGCAAAGTTCAACACTGGTGCTTGGAATATTGTCACATGTTCAATAATTTTCATAACAAATATGGATGTGGTTTTTACCAGTGTTATAGTCAAATGATAATGGAGTACAAATATTTGGTTGCAAAATAAGGTTTTTCCCCTTTCTCTGCCTTCCCTGACAAGGAAAACTGCAGCTATTCACAGCTTTTGCACAAAGCAGGAAAAAGTTGGGTATTTGGTGTTGGTTTTTTTTTTTGTTTTTTTTTTTTTTTTTTTTTTTTTTTTTGTTTTTTTTTTTTTTTTCTGTTTTTTTTTGTTTGTTTTTTGTTTGTTTTTCTAATAGGAGCTGCAAAAAAACCAAAAAACATTGAAGTCCATAACTTGATGAAAACAGTTGCCAAAGGAAAGAGACAGTTAAGAGTGATAGATAAAGGCTGATGGTGAGGTGAACTCACACAGTACTATTAAGAATGGAGCTTATGTAGTGCTACAGGGTAGAATGGAGATATTTCCCATATGGCAACATTCAGTGTAATGGAAACACTTGTGTTTAACAACTGAAAGTTTCTCAAAAACACTAGTAGCACTAGCCTGGGGGTGGGCACTGTAAAATTTCCTTCTGTATAAGTTTTGGCGAACAGGTTCTACAGATGCCAGTAGATACAGCTGAATATAATATCTGTGGGAAAATAGCAGGCTGAATAGTGAAAAATAGATGCTGAGAGGTATCTTGTCAATGTGTCTAATACCTGATGAGCTCTGGAGACTCTCAGGCCTGCTGAGTCCACACGTGCAGGTGAATTCAGAACGTCTATAGTTTGCTGCCTATACCCAAGGCCAGCACTAAACACCATCATGAACAATGGGTTTGTGTAGCTCAGAGAACATCCACAAAGGTGGTGGGTGTTTTATGCAGACAAGTACTTCAGAATTACATAAACACCTGATGAAAGAAGAACCTTCTTGAAGGACTTTGAGAAAAACAATCTAGCAGCCACACTGTGACTCTGCTTCTGTTAACAGCTATGGATGGCCTGTCAGCTGTTGCTCAAAACAGGTAACAATTAATAATTGTGATTATGCATCTGTGCATGCTGTGTGCTAATGGGAAGGGGCATGTGAATGTATTGTACAGACAATTATCTGCTCTTAATAACAACAGCTTAATTAAAAGGTGTTCTAGTACAGAGTGGTTGTAATTGGTGTCTCTCCTAATTAGATCCCCTTAAAAGAGAAAAGGGAATTTACAACAGGAAATTAGTCTTTCATGCATTTTGGAGAAAAAAGGGTCAAGAGGTTGACATGAAGATTTTAAGGGTAGAATTGAGATTTGCATTTGTGAAAAAAACAACAGAAGAGATGAAACGAAAGGGGAGGTAGTAAAAAGGCTATGAAAAATAAAAATTGTTGAACTGATTCAGTAATCCAAGAAAAGTATCTTATCCTCCTATCCACTCAGTTCACAGACTGTTATCAGTAGTGCTGGACAAAACCTCCTTTCTTTGAGATTGAAATCTACAAGAATAATGAGGAGAGAACTCAAGGAGACTAACTACTTGTCAAGTAGCCTGTATATACCTTAATCAGAAAGTTGCTACTTTATTTATTTATTTCAACACAAAGCTATGTAATTCCACTCGACCTTTCAAACTAAGCATGTTTCTGGATTCCATTTTAGGGAGGCTAATACATAAAATATTGCAACTTTAACTAGACCAAAACATATGCCTTAAAATACATCAACCTGATGTATTTTGAGAAGAATATAATCTCTGATTTTTTCTTGTATTTGGAAAGGAGAAAAAAAAAAGATAGAGTTGCTTTCCAGTACTTGTCCCCACAGTGTCCTGCAGTGATGGGATGATGGGATGGAATTTGCATCAATCTTTTAGAAACAGTAATTTCACAGACTAGCCTGAGTAATACCTGGTAAGGGCCCATCATCTGGACTAGAACAGAAATAACTGTGCTGTCACAAAGCACAGCTCGTGATGCTAATCACTAGGAGACAGAGTATACAAAACGTATCAAAGCTCAGAGAACATATTTAAAATTTTACTCTGCTTTAAAGTAGTGATAGATGGGACATTTTTATATACTCACATAGCAATTTTACAGTAAAGCTCTCCGGCTGGCTTTAAACATTGCTGAGCAAGGAAAATGGCCAATACTTTATACTGATCCATGGATGGTAGCAAATGTGGGGGTGGCTGCAGCAATGGAATCAGACTGACTGGCAGGGCAGATACAAACCCATCGGGGCTGCCACACTGTGACAAGGCATTGCCCGGGGGGGCCAAGCCATTCTCCTGGGTGGAGAACCTGGCTGTGAAGGCGTGCCATGAGGATGTTCACATACCTGACTCAGGCCACTGAAGATCACCAGAGCAACTAACAGGTGGTCAGGCTGCTAAGATTCAAGTGTCTCAGGTGGATCTGGACTGGCAATATAATGGTGAATTATTTGTAGATTGGTTGGCCCATGACACCTCAGGCCATCAAGAGAGAGATGCTTTGTTGCATCCAAGGCCAACAAGGCCTTGTTATTAAAGGGTGGACTTGACCATGGACACAATCCCATGTTATACATGAATGTGAAACATGTGCTGCAATTAACCAAGTGTTAAAGCCCCTCAGGTATGACAGCTCAAAAACAAATATGGCAGATTGACTAGTTTACTCTACAAACCTGCAAGTGCCAAGTGCCATATACAGCAGTGAAAGCAATTATTGGAAGCCTGGAAACATTTGCTGTGTCCCTTGCCACCACCCAGAACACTATCCTGGGCCCTGAAAAGCAAGTCTTCCAGTGACATGGTACTCCTGAAAGAACTGAATCAGAAAATGAAAATAATTTCCAAAGCAATCACATAGACATGTGGGCCAAAGAGCATGCATTAGGTAGGAATACCACACTCCTTATCATGCACCAGCGTCCAGAAAAATTGGATGATACAATGTACCATTAAAGACTACACTGAGAGCAACGGGGGGGACCTTCAATCATTGGCATAATAATTTAGTAAAAGTCATGTGGTTAGTGAGCAAGAGACAACCTGCTGATCAGACTGGCCCTGTACAATAAAAGCTTTTATGTATTGTAGAATGGGATAAAGTTTCTGTAATACACATTAAAAACCTGCTGTGGAAAACAGTCTGGGTTATTCTTGCCTTAAAAAAAGAAAAACCCATTCTTGGGACTGTTTCTCCTCAAGGATCTCTGTGCAGTCTGTGGGTAATGCTGGAGGATGGGGAAGTCTGGTGTGTATCTCAAGGGATTTGGGATGAGAATAACCAATGAATTGAATGTCCAATGATTTTAATTGCTCTACAACTCTGTATTATCACTTCTTTATGCCCATCACTGCGCTGGACACTTTGTGACACCTCGTGACATCTGTCTCTGCCTCTTCAGATTCTGAAGTGAGAAACTGATAAACTTTTGTAAAAATTTTCCAGATTAATGAAGAATGAACTTTGATGTACCCAGACAAGTGAAGAAGTGATGGAATTAGAACCGACTTCAACAGGCAGTAATCCAATCCAATCCAATCCAATCCAATCCAATCCAATCCAGTAATCCACCTCACACCATCTTTCCTATTCTGAAAGACAGTTATGACAGATGTAGCCCAAATTCTGGACTAAACAAACTCAACAGATATTGCATATAGATGGCCCATATAGGACTTAAGGGAATAATAACTGTGTGTATTTATTAAAAGGCAAAAAGAAAGGGACCTGGACATGGTGTAAATGGTATAGAATAAAGAGTGAATACTGTCCTGGTTTTGATAGGGGATAGAGTTAATTTCTTCCTAGTAGCTGGTACTGTCCTGTGGCTTGGATTGAGGATAAGAATAATGTTGAAAACTTACTGTTGTTTATGGATTTCAATAAATGTTTTGATATTGTCTGGCCCTTGATAAATTAGTGGATTGGGCAATCACCAAACATATGAAGTCCAACAAGGAAAAGTTCTGGATTCTACACTTGGGATGGGGCAACCCTGGGTGTACAGACAGATTGGAGAATGAGGTGCGGGAAAGCAGTGCCATGGAAAGCACCTGTGGATCCTGGTGGACAGAAAATTAAATGAGAATCAGCAGTGCCCTGGCAACCAGGAGGGTCAACCATTTCCTGGGGTGCATCAGACACAACATCACCAGACAGGCAAGGGAGGGGATTGTCCCACTCTGCTCTGCACTGGGGCAGCCTCACCTCAAGTTCTGTGTGCAGTTTTGG
This sequence comes from Vidua macroura, assembly GCF_024509145.1. Lineage (NCBI taxonomy): Eukaryota > Metazoa > Chordata > Aves > Passeriformes > Viduidae > Vidua > Vidua macroura. The sequence goes on along the minus strand of NC_071572.1, from coordinate 47,196,975 downwards.
GTACCACAACATAAGAAAGATATTAAACCGCTAGAGGGCAAAAAAAAGATGCCAAAGGACCTTGAGGGGAAGGCACATGAAAAACAGCTGAGGTCACTTGGTCTGTTCACCTGGGAAAGCGGACACTGAAGAGAGACCTCATTACAGTCACAACTTCCTTGTGAGAGGAAGTGGAGGGACAGACACTGATCTCTTGCCTGTGGTGCCCAGTGACAGGACCTGAAGCTGTGTCAGGGGAGGTTTAGGTTGGATGCTAGAAAAAGATTCTTTACCCAGAGGATGTTTGGACACTGGAACAGGCTCCCCAGGGAAGTGGTCACAGCACCAAGCTGACAGAGGTCAAGAACTGTTTGGACAATTATCTCAAGCACATGATGTGACTCTTGGGGATGATCCTGTCCAGGACCAGAAATTAGACTTGATGATCCTTGTGGATCCCTTCCAAATCAGCATATTTTGTGATTTTGTGATGTTTTAGTTGTTGCTGAGTAGGTTTCACCAAAAGACAGGAACTTTTCAATTTCCCATGATGAGTCAGTGAGCGGGTGCACAAAGGTAGGAGGTAGCGCAGCCATAGAAGCTGACTTGAACTTCCCAAAAGGATATTCCATAACATAGACTATCATTGTCTGTCTATATAAGCTGTCTGGGAGGTAGCCATCACTACTCAGGGCTGGGTAGGGCTAGTCATCAGTCAGAAAGTGGTAAAAAATTGTATTTTGCATCACTTACGTTATTTGGGTTTTATTCATCTCTCTCTCTTTTCCCTTTTCATTACAATTGCAATTACTGTTCTTGTTGTTATTTTTTATTGTTTTTGTTGCTATTATATTTTGCTTCAACTTTTAAGCTGTTTTTATATAAGTCCATGGGGTTAACCTTTTTTCCTGTTCTTCTCCCTATCCCATGGAATGGATGGGGTTATAAGCAAGCATCTATATCAAACTCAGTTGCCAGCTGGGGTTAAACCATGACAGAAGTACATGCTATAAATTATCTTCCAATATGTATTAATGTAATTAGTTTTCTCTCAGATTGCCATCTAATGTAATGCTTTATACAATTCCAAATGTGATGGGGAGTTGGTTTTTTTTGTGGTTTAATACAGTTGTTACACTGGAATTATGAATTTGGGGAAATTATCTATGAATGTTGTTTTTTTTTTTTTTTACTTTCATAATTAACAATTAAGGGGCATAAAACCTCTCTGTGTGGTTCTTAATTAAAGAAATTAGATTAAAATAGATGTTAAAAAACCACTGCTTATGAAAATAAGTTTGTGCTGTGGTTATAGACAGAAAGTCTAGAAAAAAGCTTATAAAAACCTGAACATTTTTCAAAGTATTTTAATATTTATTGCATATGGTTTATTTCTTCAAGTTTTTTAATACAGCTGTGTTCTTTTCAAATGTACTCCAAAAATGTTAACATGAGAGAAAACAGCATTTCAAATAACATGATAGATTTTCTGAAGGATTATAGGAGATAGAATGGTATAAATAAGATTAAGGTTTTGTCCTTTTTTTTCCCCCACAATAGTCATAGACTGCTAACTGTAAATTGGCTTTTGCTAGCTGTTTTTTTTTTTTTTTGTTTTTTTTTTTTTTTTTGTTTTTTTTTTTTTTTTTTTTTTTGTTTTTTTTTTTTTTTTTTTGTCTTCAGAGTTTCCAATGTAGATTTTGCTTCTGCTGACAGACATCTGCTCTGGGAAGGTTGCCATAACACTATTTAAAATAACAAAGCTTAATTTATTGGTACAAATCCGAAGAAAATAAGAAAATGCATCATAGTAATTGGAATAACTTTGCACTGTTAAAATATACTTCATGGGGTAGGGACACTTCAGGCTATCTGTCAGTTATTTATCTGTAACAATGAAGAGACTGTTAATGTAAAGACCTGAGAAGTTTGTGGATGAGAAACCTGACTAGCAAGTAGACTTGCTTGTCAAAACATTTTTCTTCTCCACTGTCCTCAGGCTGAAGAGCAGGAAGGAAGGATACTAAGTGGTCTTCAGCCAAAGATGCTAGTAATTTCTCACACAGCTCCTATTCCTGAAAGGAGTAAAAAATTCTGTGTTTTCTCCCTAGCTAAGAACAGTAGCAATCGTTTACACCCTTTAAAACATTCTAAGCCATATAACATGTTGAGAGCATGGTGATCTATTTAATTTCACAGAAGAAGCACACTTTGTTATATAACTAGCTTAGGAAGCTTAGAAATTTATGACAATTAAAATTTGATGAAAATTAGGATATAGTTTAACTTTCAGCAATACACAGAACGTGCAAACATTATTAATAGATAATAAGTTGGATGGTTCACCTTGGAATTTCATTTTGTGACTGAAATTTCTGAAAATTTTATTTTAATTAATTAGGAAATATTTTGATTTCTCTCAGTTTTTATATAATCAGTTTTTCTTTTTGTCTTCTTTTCTTTCCCTCTGCATTTAATGAACATCAAATTTCAATATATTATATGTATTTTTGTGTGTGTTAAGTCTCTTTCCTGTCTGAGTAGAAGATGAGGGATGAACATTTAGAACTGTATCATATATACTCAACTGGAAAAAAACCCAGCTAAACAAACAAAACCTCCCCACCAATCAACCAAATGAAAAAACTCAAACCTCTCAGAGTTGTTAAACATAGAAAATAAATGTGACTAAGTGTCACATTGTAACAGAAGCTAAACATACATATCAACAATTAAAAGATGATTAAATTAAATCCTGTATTTCAGCATCTTGAGCTTTGTATTGAGAATGTTTAGTTTTCCAAGTATGAAAGGATAACTATATATTTATATGTGTATATGTTAGATTACTATATCTGTTTATATACACTATTTGGAATTGATAATTTTGCTCTTATACCTCACTGAATGGAATAACATCTTGCTTTTGAACTAGAAGTGTTTTAAGTGTTCTTCCAAATTCCTGTCCTACCTTACCATACCATTGAAATCTCTGGCAAATTCTCCATATAAATGTAGCCAAAAATAGCATAGATTCTAAATGAAACACTGCTCTTGTATCTAATTATTTGCAAGTCAGATGTCTGAGAACAGTGACACAGAAAAAACATGCTCAGTGAAAAAAAGCCTAAAGCTCAAGAAATATAGTTGCTTTAGGGAAACCTAGGTGCCCTCCTCAGAGCTTCATTTTTATGTTCTTCAGACCAATCATTTCATGCCACCTTTTTAAAGAGGAAGTAGGATTCATTTTCTTCTTTAATACATCCAGTGAAAGACTTCTGATGGAATTTAATTTTATGTATCATCCATGCTTTTTAGATTTTGACCTTTTTTTCCTGATAAATTAAATCTATGGTAATCAGGAATATTAGGCAAATATTTCAAATGCAGATACTGTAGCAATAAGCCACATTCAGAAAAATAACTCTATCCTCTGGCCTTTCTTTGCTAATTTAATGAAATAACTTTATTTTAGTAACATACTGATTTAAAGTATAGGGAAAAGAAACTTTCTTGTTACCTAGATATGTATCATCTTAACTAAACTTTTTTTTTAAGATTATAGTCAATCAAGAAAAAAATCAATTTGAATGTCTTAAAAATGTCTAATGTTGCTACTAAAGCAGATAACCAAAAATTGCATCATTAAATCTGGCAGCTTTATGCCCAACCCTTAATATGAATGTTCTGATAACTTTTCTGCTAAAAAAAGCATATGGTTTTTAAAATAGAAAATGGTAACTGTGCTTTCCCATCCATACAAATATATCTGGTAAAAAAATCAATATATTCATCTAATAAAAAATCCGTAGTTAAATCCAGCAAACTGACATGTATTCTTTAAAACTGTGCAATATCTGAGCATACATGTATTTATTTTCTTACACATTTTACAGTGAATTTTTGACAAGTAGGTGTCTCAGCTAACAAATCCCAGTCAACTTCAGTATGGTTTATTACTGGGAATGCATAATCCTCCTAAGGTTTTATACATTGATTTGGTCATTTGACAGTAATTACAAAACTACTTTCTTGCATATGAATTGTAGCCTAATTAAACTGGCCTGCAGGCAGCCACAGCAATGATGCTGGTTAAGCAGCATTTTCTACATTCCCAAAAGCTACAATGTTCTTTTTGCTTTTGCTGATTTAATGCATTTTCTGCCAAGTTAAGCTACTGAGGCAATGCTGTAGGGGAAATTTTCACTGAAAATTCATTCTTCCTAGGTTTATTATAGAAATTAACAAAGGACCTGGCTATCCAAATCTGTTAATATTTCACTTAATTGGTTTTATTGATTACAGATGTTATTGATTACAGAAAAGTTGTGAATTTTTAATTAAAATTGTGTACATTTTGGAGATATTTAATGCTTTGCTTTACATTTTGATCCTGTGAACCATTAGGCATAAAATTCCCTCAGAACATTCAACTGTTGGTCTCTCTGGAGGCCTTGGTTTGGAGACAGGTTACTTGTCTTAGAAACGATGTTCTAAAGTTAGTAACTGAAGGTTAATGTTATACTAGTAAATTGCAGCATTAATCATACTTTTTGAGAATGTATTAATGAGATATAAATTAAAATTACATCCCCAATATATCATTAGTAGGCATAATTATTATGTGGCATACCTGTGAAGCTTTTTCAACCCTTTTTGAGGATATTTACAAGAGTGTAATTGGCAGAGACTTTCTGTTTATGCCTCTGTAAGGCTGGGCTGTACTGTCAAGACTTTAGCCAGAAGGTTCAGGGTAATAATTCTTTCTCTGTATCCAACATGTGTTCATATCTTCTAAATGAGTTGAACATGACCATGTTAAGATGGATTTGATCATTAGACCCTCTTCTGAAATGATTGCTCTCCTTTGTCTGTTTATAACCACATTGTACTGTGTTGTGTACAATAATCTTCATGCTGATTAACTATGTGCTAGTAATTCAGAATGATATGCGCATATATGAAGAACAATTTATTTTCTAAATTTTCTGCTCACACAAGTTCACTTATTTATGGAGACACATGCTCCATGTAAACAGAATTTTTTTCTTTCATCTGCCAATGTACATTTATGCTTTAAAAAAAAGAATTTGTGATTTATTTGTAACCCAAATCTTGATGCTTGTTTTATTTTGTCATATTGAAAATAAAAATAAAGGTCCTATGAGATGAAAACTTAGCTTTCTTTTGGCTTTGTTGTTGTATTTTCCTGCTGCAGGCTTCTCCCTTGAACCCTTTAAGGATATATTTTTAGATAGCATTAATGAATTTAGACCAATGTGGGCCATCAACAGCAAATCAGCATCAGCTGACTTTACAAACCTCAGAAAAATTACAGTTACAGCCTGTCTCTCTGGTCGAAAAGGACATAAATACTTTAGGTGTTGGATTGGTACTTTCTGAACACAGTTTTCATTCTTCTTTTTACAGATTCTTCAGCAATAATCATCCATCTTCAATGAATGCGGGAAAACATCTTTGAAGCCTTTCTTGTGTGCTGTGCTGAATGGAGCACAGGAGATAAATGTCATTTATGCCAACATTTTGTCCTGCAGAAATAAATTCCAATTTCCACACCAGGAACACGACAGATAATTTTTATTCTTCAGAAGAACTTGTTCTTGTTTTGTGGTATTTAATGTCTGTTTTCTGTTTGGTTTGGTTTGAATTTGTTTGGGTTTTGTGGGAGGATGAGGACAGCCCATACTGTGCCTGCATGGACTAACAGTGCATCTTGAATGTAGTTGAATAAGGTTTCCTCTGACTCACTGTTCTTTTCCTTTCATATAAAAACCAGCTTGGTGAAAGTATATACATATTAAATAAAGAGGGATTTTGTGCCTATGTTGCGCCAAAGATGCACAAAGATATCTACTTATAAATGTATATGTCATTTTTTCTTCACATTCCTTTCTTTGCTGCACATTCTTCCCCCCGAGTCTGACATTTCTTTTTAAACTTTATCTTTCAGTATTTTTTCAGATAATGGAATAAGCGTAACAAGTCTTGTCAGGGTGCATATTCAAGGTGTAGCTGTATAATTTGTTCATTTAATTTGGGTGTGCTTTATTGGCTGAGCTGTATCACGATCAACATTTCTAGTGCTTTCTTCAATAGTCAGGTCTTTATATAGAGAGCAAATTCTGTTGCTCATATTGGCAGCTTAACTGCATATCTAACTGAAACAGTTCCTTCCTCTGCTCTAGTTCAATGTTGTGGTAATCAGGTTTTTAGATATGCTATCTGCCAGTCATGCTGCATGATTAGGTTAATACCTGAATTTATTTGTGTTTTAAGTCATTGCAGCCGTTTCCCAGTGTGCTTAGCAGTCCACTGGACATGCATCCCTGTGCAAACGCTGGTGATATCCTTGGGATTGAAGTGAATACTGTAACAATGGGTTAAGAGAATTATTTGTATTTCCTCACAGATTTCTTCAATCACTTTTTTTAATATGTGCCCTTTTATTTTTTTGACTTGATGATCTTTGTGGATCCTTTCCAACTCAGCTTATTCTGTGATTCTCTGATTTTAATTTTGGATTCTCTTCACAGCATTTAGTGTTTGGAATAGTCACTGTTAGATAATGCTTAAGGACTGAAATGCGTTTTCTTTCACACAATTATCTCTATGAAAATTTTCACCGTAATCCAAAACTAATTGTTTTTCATTTTTTCATCTATATGAAACTGATTAGAAATTAAAATTAGTACTCAAAGATTTACTAATTCTCGAATATTTTCTAATATAAGTGTATATGTAGAAATTAATCACTACTTCAGATATATAAGTAATTAAATGGCTGCAAAAAAATATTACTGAAGAGCAAGGCAATAGTTTGATTAAGTTTTTGAGGAGTATATTACCAAATGGGCAGCAATAATGTTTGTACTCTTTTACTTGCCATTCATGCCTTTTATTCACTTCTTGGAATGTTCATTTCATTACCTGAGAGCACAGACATCACCTCAAAAAAGTGAATTAATCTATAGTTTCACTGTCAGAAATGCAGTACTCCTAAATTCCACCAAAAAACCTAATAGGTATGGGATTTTTTTTCACCTTTGGCAGACATACAGAGTAAAAAACTTCCAGATGAAACAATTAAAATATATTAAAAATACAAAACAAACAAACAAACAAACAACAAACAAAAAAAAACCCTAAAACCAGAAACCAGGACCCTTTGAACATAAATGTAAGAAAATTGAAAGCAAAGGAGGAAAATAAAGTCCTTCATATTCTTTATATATTCATAATATAATGCTTTTGGCAACGATTAAATTTATCTTCTTCATAGTAGCTTATATGCCGCTATGTTTCCTATTTGTGACAAAAGCAGAGGCAAAAGAGGGTTAATTTAGTTGTTGCTGAGCAGTGCTTACATAGCATCAAGGCTCTTTCTGTGATGGTTTAGCCCCAGCCAGCAGCCAAGCACCCTCACAGCAGCTAGCTCACTCCCCCACTGGTGGGATCAATGGGAGAATCTGAAGGGTATAAGGTGGAAAACTCATGGATTGAGATAAAGACAGTTCAGTAGGGAAAGCAAAAAGCCTCACACACAAGCAAAGCAAAACAAGGAATGAATTCAGTGCTTCCCTTGGGCAGGCAGGTGTTCAGCCATCTTCAGGAGAGCAGGGCCGATCACATGTAACAATTATTTGGGAAGAAAAATGCCGTCACTCAAAACATCCCCCTCTGTTCCTCTTTCTTTGCCCCAGCTTTATATACTAAGCATGTTTTATGACCTGGTTATACTAAAGGCCTCTGCCTGAATTAGGTGTGAATGAGATGATATGCCAAAGTCAATAGGACAGATTTTATTTAACAGTTATTGTGGGATAGCGAGAGATAGAAAGAAATGGGAAAAGAGAAGTGAGGAGAGGGAGAGAGAGGGGAAGAAAAGTGAGCAGAGGAGGGAGAAAGAGAGAGACAATGTGAATTACTATGGTATCCTCCTGGTTCTTCACTCTAATCTTCAATAGTGCTTTTCTGGAAATGTCTGAACACCCGCTTGCAAATGGGAAGTGGTGAATCAATTTCTTGTTTTGATTTGCTTGTGTACACAGCTTTTGCCTTACTTAATAAACTGTCTTTATTTCAATACACAGGTTTTCTCACTGTTGCCTTTCAGATTCTTCCCTCCATTCCAGTCAGTGAGTGAGTGGCTTAGTCAGGGTTAATTCACAATAGATGGTCAGGTTCTTTAAAGAGTTTTTCAAATAAAAACTGTTGTCTGAGATCAGGTGACTGAAAGAAGAAAGATAAGATGGCAGCAGTATGAATGGATTATAGAAAAACACTAAGTGTTACATCATTCCTACAGCCCCCATTAGTCAAAGAGTTAAATATTACCAGGAGAACAAGGTTCTCTCTCCTTACACAACAGGAAAAACATAAAATAGAATTTTAAAAAGGAGATCCAAAACTATCTGCCATTTTTAATGCTTTGAGAAGTGCTTTATGTAGATTGAATGCTGCTCTAAACCTTTTGCAAAGGTCTTTCATTTTCTGAAGTTGCCAGTAAAGTTTTTATTGTTTTGATTACTTGAGAATATCTTGTCAATATTTCTCCTGTGTATCTGACTCCAGGTACATGAAAACTGCAAGCCCTTCTAAGAGTCTTAGTGATTTTGGGGCCTTACAGTGCCCTCAGTTTACAGTGATTGTGTTGCAAAACAAATATTACTATTGTCTCTTATATACTGTCCGTAACAAGGTTATGGACCCATGACAGTCATTGACTGCAATGACAAAAAATTTTATGTCTTTCATATTTAGGAGTATAACCACTGACAAAAAAAAAAAATATTCTGTAGATACATTATAGAGTTGATGTGCTAGCATATTCCAAATGGTTTATTGACAAAAATTTTGTTGCATCCCTAATAACAAGAGTTTTAGAAGTACTTCTGATTATCTTAAACATAGATAGGTTTTATAGTAATTTTTTGCAGGGTCAAACCAGAAGAGGACTGTGAAGATTTTGTGAACAAATTTCCAATGTAGTTATTGAAAATAAGAATCTCAGACTTCCATATAACTTGTCATTAAATACAAATGCAGATGGTGTTTTTATTTTTGAATCTTCTTTCCATCTGTGGCCTGTATGTATGCAAATAACTGAGCTAATTTCAGATAAGAGGATTCTATTGAACTGCAAAATCTCAACTAGCCTACTTTCAGTGAAAATGGAAATTTTTATGAGTGAGTTTGCCAAGACAATTGCTCTTTCATTAAAACCATTTGAATCCAAAGACTATGAATTCTATTTACCAGATGGAAGAAGTATTGCTTTAAAATTATTGCATGAGGAGAACACTTTGTCCTAGACAGAATCTCACCATAATGTTTTAATGTTAGTTCATTTTTAAAGACAATAATCCTGTCAGAAAAAGTAGTTTTATTTACCCTTATCAAACTCAGTTACTGGCAATAATCTCAGGAAAAAAAATAAATGTTTCTGTGTGAAGAGCAGAGGATATCAGAATTAATAAATTGTGGTGGATTATTAAGCTAGAGTCAATGTTAGGTTTGAATTTCATTACGGCATGCAATGAGAAAGCAAAATGTATCTGTCTTAAGACATCATTGGAACAACATCACAGACAACTATTTAATCCACCAAACATATTCCATGGATCAGAAGAGTCTGAAGGAAGAGAAACATTTTCTTCTGCTTCCCTAAGAAATATCCAATTACTGAACTACTAGATAGTATTTTCAATTAATTTTTTACCCTACTACTGGATAATTTCTAATTTATCTATTTACTTTCATACAGCAACTGCTTATAGATTAAACTATCAAAGCATGTAAGGGACTAAATCTCCTATCATTCTAAAATATTACAGTGCTTATAATAAGTGGAGTTGAGATGAAAAATATTTTTGCAACATTCTGGGGAAGCCAGAAGACAGTGTAGTCCCAACCTAGTATCTAATACACTTACTAGTTTAGTCACATCAATTCTTAAAAAATAGATATGTACAGACATTTTTGATAACTTAATAAATTAAATAGTATTATTTTGTATAAATATACTTTAAATATATTTATGATGTATTGTATGGATATTATGATATTTATTATTTATTTATTATTTATTTTTATATTTATTCATTATTTATTATTATTTTTATTTATACAAACTGCATTTAGTGTAGAAGCAATTCTTTTTTCCTGGGGAAAAAATTCTTTATTTGCAAAACTGCTTTCTAAGCAAGTGTCCATTATATTCTGAAAGTGCGTAGGTTACCAGCATACTTTATTTAGGTGTCTATTTTGGGGACAGCGGATGAATGAACTAGACTAGATGTATACTCATTTTGGAAAGCCTTAATAATTTTGAAAAGCCTTAAACTTCTTCTGCTTCTTCCTTATCTCTTTTCATTCTCCCTTCAATTTATAATACCTTTTTGACACTTTCACTTTGAACTCTCCCTTGTGTTATAGCACCATTGCTATTCTATCCATTTTAGACACACTTTAGCTGCTGATGTAAAAATCTTTCAAGCGGGCTTCTCTGCCCATCATTTCAATAATGCAAGAATAATTATTTCATCATTATATCATGATAATTCTACTTTGAATGAATAGTAAAGTCTATTTTCAGTTCAATATTGTCTCAACTTTCAAATTCAGTTGCAAACAAGGAAATTCTTTGGACACTGGAGACTGATGTGGGACTGCAGCACACAAGATGTGTAAGTCACTGGTAATTCTTTCACAGACCTCTATTATTTATATGATAGTTTCACATATGGACAGAGAAATCATAAAATGTGAGTCCTCAAAAAGCTCACAACCAATGAAAGCATGGCTTCAGTAAGGTTTATTAAACAATGCAATTATATACACAAATTGTGAAAAGGATGTAAAACACAGTGTTATGATTTTGGATGACCACATCATAGAGTAATAGGCTAAAACCAGAAAAAGAGGCTTGCAGACACATGCAATTGTGGTCCTTAATGAAGTCTTCCAAATACATAAAGCTGTATGTCATAAACTGCATGAAAAGTAGAATTTTCTCATCTGTTTCAAGGTCTACTACTTGACCCAATCAACTTAAAAGTTTAACACTTTGTATCAGTGCTATAGTCCCATATCCAATTTCTATTCTATAGAATGAAAGCATAGAACCTGAGGCGTCTAATTCACCTATTCAGCTGTTTTCAACAATGCATTATGTTTTCTTACATTGCATTGATTTGTACTGCATGCTTAACTCAAAAAACTGCAAAAGTACACATAGGGTTCTCACCTGCCTCCATACAAACTTGTTTTGATTTCAATAATCTGTTAAATACAGCTGGTAAAAATTAAAGTGCACAAAATGTTTATAGACATGCCAGACAACACAAATTTACAGATTTAAGTTTCTCAGATGGTATTGTTGTGGCAACACAGTGTTTATGGCAATGCAGTTTTTTATTATGTCACATTAAAAATTAAGTTCTTTAATAGGTACAATTTATGAATGTTTAAATTAAAATGCATTTTTTTCTTGCATTGAACTGCAAGCTAGTAGTGTCCTTATAAAGATTTCTTTGTTTCTTATCCTGAGTTAAAGTTTATATCAATAGAATTTTTATTTATTATGACAAAAGAGCTTTTTGCCTACACTATTACAGAATGGCATCTTTGTTAGAGAATCAACACCCAAGAAATGAATGAAGAACAATTAAAAAAAAAAAAAAAACAAAAACCAAAAAACCAAACACAAAGAAAACCAAATCCCTTAATCAGACAATATGTCAAGATGTAAAAATCAGACAATTGTGGAAATTAGTAAAATAAATAATGAATTATCTTTCTTTAGTGTTTACATTTTCTGTTGCTCACCTCTTCCTCCGGTCCTTCATCAGTGTTTACATGAAAACTACATTTGGAGCAGTTTGTCCATAGAGGTTTTTCTTACTGTTCTTGGAGGTCTTCAAAATCAGGCTCAATGCAAATCTGAGCAACTGCTTCTGACCTTAGAGCTGCTCCTGCTTGAGCAGGATATTGGAGTATAGACTTCCTGAAGTCCCTTTCCACTTGTCTGATTCTGTGGTTCCAGAGTTCTATAATTCTATCAGTCCATTAATCCCTCAGTCTCATTGTGCCTGTGGTGAGAAATTGAAGGAGTATATGTTTTGAAACTCTCCCCTCTTTCTCCAAGCCCTTTCACTTACCATTCTCTCAGTAAGGGAGGACTTGAACAGTCCCTCATAAAATAGTGCCAAGATGCAGAATCTAATATCAGGGATTTGCCCAGACCTAACATTTTAAGGGGTAAACGGAAACCTACTTCTCAGTTCTAGATACATTATCTTTCCAGGTAAGCAGTTCTGCAGCTATGGAAGCCTGTGCACAGAAGGATAAATTATACAGTCAGTCTATTAGAAATTCTGCTTCTGTGTCACTTTCTAGAGCTTTTGAGTTTTTTTCCCTGTGTATCATTCTAGCAGTTTGTACTAGAAAAGGAAAATATGACATGATCCCAGTTTGCAAAGGATATAGTGAAACCAAACTGTCCGTTTTTATTATGTTAGCACCCAACAAGAGTCAAACTATGGAGAAGTTGTTGGCTCAGTACCTCTAATTTGCTTATCCACCATAGAAGCTTGAACATATCTTTTGCCAAAATTTCAGTAATTCCAGATTGCTGGACAGCTGTCAATACACAAGGTTCCTTCAGATAACACTGCGGGTAGACCAGTGGGAGATTATTTACTTGAAGTAAATGTCTTGCCAAAGTTCAATTATAACTTTTAGGGGTACTTGGGGAACATCTTCTGGTCCTCATTTTGCTAAACCAAGGCACTGTGAGTTTATTAGCTGAATACCTTAAGCTGTCTGTGTCAAGGGCAGCCTTGTTGTAAGGATTCTGAATAAGCATCAATCGTTTCTTATTTTAATAGTTCTGTCCATCTAGTATTCACAGTTACTGTCAAGGGAGAGACCTGTTATGACACTGGCAGAGCTGGCAGGGCTTAGGGCACTTTCTGACTTCCCAGTTGTTATTTTGAGGCATGTGCACTTCATTAGCTTTTGATCAAACAAGCATTTTTCTTTCCAGGAAAGTTGATTGTGCACAGTGTATTGTTCTTGATTTTGAAGGGATAATGCTGGCTTTGATTTTGCCAGCTGTTCCTTCCCTCTCATATGGCGATAGGAGGGATTTCCATGGAGACAAAGAATGCTTGCTTTTGCAGAACTATTATAACCCCAAAATTTGTATAGTTTCATATGCAAAATTTTCAGATATCTTGAAATCTGGGGTTTTTTTTTCCCAGAAAATATATTTTTGTCATATTCAAGCCTTTAATAAAGCAGAATAATTTCTTGTCTAATGCATTAATTTGGTGTTGAGAAGGAATTAAATTCAATTAAATAAAATCAACTTTTTAACTTTCATTATTAAAATTCTCATTAATGATTTTTTTTCCTTCATATACCTGTTAGATTTGAGAGAGAAACAAGATGTAAGCTAGGGCAAAATAAAACAAGGAGCTCTGGCCAGATTTCTTGCAAGATGCTACACTGAAGAGCTGTTTGTGAAGACCCAATCTTTTAAAAGTCACTGAACCTGGCTGCTGAACTGCTAAAAACAATATCAGTGCTGGTCTGTTGATCCTCAGCTAAAGCTTATCTGACTCATGACACAGACCCATGTGTGAAACTGATAGTTGAGTCCCTCCATTTTTTCAGGCTGATGCTCAGTTAAAATTGGCTGTCTTTATGTTAATTTGTCTTGCATAGGATAATGAACTTCATGCTGAGAGACAAGGAAATGTGCCAGGAATATTAAAAGCTATAGATAATTCATGTTTAAAACAAACAGGTTAAAAGCCATGCAGCATGAACCAATCTGCTTAGTCGTTTTGAATTCCCTCACTTAAAGGTTACAGCCAGGGGGTTTAAAAAAAGCAAGAATAAAATGCTAGTGGAAGAATACTCTTCTATATATATATATTTGATGCCAAGGTGAAGATTAAGGACATTACTTTTCAGAATAATAATATTTAACCAGATGCTGAAGAAAGAGAGAAAACATATATATCTTAAGCTAGTTCTAAGCATTTGCATGTATAAACATGTATTAACATTTTAAAATAGCAAACTATTTCCTACTTCTTCACTTGATCACTGACATCCTTGGGTGTCGCTATAAGCAAGCATGAACAGTGTAATTATACAGAACTCTACTCTCAGAGTTTATCCAAATTCTTCTACATGGCCTCAAGTTCACTTAATGTGATCATACTTCACTTCTGCTTGAAGTTGGATTTTCCTCTGGTACTCTGGTCAAAGACAGAGTTGAAGTCTATCTTTGGTTATAGGAACACATAAATTCATGTTGTAGCCTTCCCAAAGCTCTTACATGTCCAGTCTTCCTTCCTGAATATTTTAAATACACTTATTTTAAAGTGTATTTCCAGAACTCTCCTGAAACTGAACTGTGTCCTAAATTGTTTATGCTTTCTCTCAGAATTTAGAAGTTCTTGCTTCTCTAGTACTAAAGCATTATCTGTCCGTAATGCCTCACTGTAATAAATTGAAATATATTATAAATACACACTGCCTAGGTAATGATATGGGTCGAAAAGAGAATGTCAAAAATGCTGTTTAAAAAACAAAATTCTTTCTTCTTTTTATTATTTTATTAATTTTATTTTTTTCTTCTCACTTTATCTCTTTAATTACCCAGGAAGAAAGAATGACTTCAGGTGTCCTTTAAAGTAGAAAATCAAAAGTTTTGATATATTTCCAGTGTCTTACCTTCTGAGATAGAAAACAAGCAAATATTGACTTTTTACCCTGTAAAGCATCAGCACATGGTATGTGTACCCAAAGCCATAAAGTGCCTTTCTTAACTTTTAAGAGATGCACCTTTTCCTTAAATGAAGACTATTTTACATCTGAGTACACTAATTTCCAGTTGACTATAATTTAAATACCATATTCTATCAGTTTTACAATACATCAATGTAAAAGAGCATTTCTGAAAAAAATTAAATTACTTTTTTGCACTCTGAAAGTTGAAAAGCTTTTCCTATAGGAGAAGCCTGCAGCACATGGAAAATACATTTTAATTATGTAATAAAATATTTTGCAATATTTTTATTACTATTTTATTCCAACTGCCTTAACAAATAAAAAAAATTATAATATTTTAGTATTTTTCCTTTTGTTTTATGAGGTCAACTAATCGTTCAGAAAGGTTCATATGCAGCTATTTGAAATAAACATATTTTTACTGTTCTTGCTGCTATAGTTTAACCTTCTCTCCTCAAGTATACAGTAAAAGCTGAATGAATCAGGCAATGTAGGTTTTAAAAAATCAAGCACAATATACTTGCAGTACTGCATTTCATTTAAAATAATCTTACTACCTGGCTATAATTTGTCAATTCATCAATCTGTTGACATTGAAATTAAAAGGCAATAATATTGTTCCTATAACATTTTTGAAAAGAAATTACCCTCATCTTTATGGATGACCTTATATTTAAGTCCCTCTTTTATGGAGGACCTTATCTTCAGATACAAATTGTCTGGAAAATATCTTCTTTCCTCTTTTCTTTCATAGACTGAGAAGTTAAAACAATGTGAATGACCCAGGAGCAACTAATTGCCTGTCAATCACCTAAACCTAAATGGCAGTGTTTCAAGCTTAGAAAAACCAAAGTAACAATAGGAACAAAAAATCTCCAGGACTGTATTTTAATAAAATAGAATAAATCATAATATTGAAGGGGGATAAAAAGTTACTATGTACCATGAATAATATATTAGGAAAACAAAAATCCAAATCTTTCCCATGCTTCTATGACAAAGGAAGATAAATAGAGGGGTGATCGATTTGTTGGTTGGTTGGTTGGTTGGTTGGTTGGTTGATTGGTTGGTTGTTTGGTTGGTTGGTTTGGCAGTTTGCTTAAGGGAGAAAGAAAAGAAAGAATGAGCTTGACTCCTGCATGACACTGTTACCTGCCAATTCAGGGAAAAATGGGCAGAATGAGTAAGAACCACTCAGATTCCACTGTGTGTGTGGCACCTACATTAATATACAATTAATGTGTATGAGAATTTAGACTTACCTTGACTGTGATTTCAGACTGCCAAAGCATCCATGAAAATCAATCTTTGCATTGACCACTACAAGAAAAAAGAAAAATCCAGACATACTTTGTGGGCTGTACATAAGTGAAGCAACAAAGTGGCATCAAGTATTTTGAACTAATGAAGCTGTTTGTCCCAGAATAGGATAAATCAATGATGACTTAGTCATTCAATATGAAATATATTAGATCTGTCAGTCCTTAAATTTGAATTAATATGTTTTGGAAAGGAGATATTATGGATAAAGTAAATTGTCAGCACAGATAATTTCTTGTCTTCAAAGAAAAATAGATGCAAAGCTGCAAAACTTGTTTGGTTTGGTTTCAGGTTTTTGTTTGTTTATTTGTTTTTATTTGTTTTGTGTTATTTATTTTTGTAGTCTTGTTTTGGTTTGGTTTTGGTTTGGTTTTGGTTTTTTGTCTTTGTTTTTTTTTCAATTACTGATTCCTAGATCTGTCAAGAAGAATCAGTAGAAAGAATTATTATGTGAATCCTGTTAGAAGGGAAAAAAGCAGTACTTTTAGAAGAGAGATAATCCTGGCTAAATGTTATGGAAGCTAAGAAAGATGGCTTTGTTTGAGTGAACTAGAAAACTTTAGTTCTGAAAGCAGTCATTAACTGTTAGAAGAGCCAGATACAGAAGACTACCTGGATCAAAAGATAAAATTTAAAAAAAAAAAAAAAAAAAACAAAACTGCAGAGTTTGCTAGCTATCAGACTCTTGTTGTATTTTTTACTATTCCAGCTACACCGGCTTACTGTGGTAAATTTCACTTCAGAGAGGAAAAAAATACAGATATGTCATCATATCTGTAGATATGTAGATAGTAGGTATAGCAATTTTATCCATCACACAAGGTTTGACTCCAAGTTATTAATAAATGTGAATTACAATTAATCTTTATAAATGAGTCTGTATCTAAATCAATAGAAATAATGGGAACTAAATTGGCATATATATTATTTCTTTATATATGTATTATTTCTTTAAGGATTTTTTTCTTGAAATTGTTAGATTAAAACCACAAAAAACATATGTCCTGGTTTTGGCTGGACAGATAGGGCTTGGGATACAATTAGTTTTCTTTCTATTAGCTAGTTACACAAACCAAAACACAAACAGTGTTGTGTTTTGGATTGAGGATGAAAATAATGTTGGTTATACACTGATGCAGTTTTTGCTAAGCTATGCTTATCCCAAATCAAGGACTTTTCAGTTTCCCATGCTCTGCCAGTGAGAACGTGCAGAAGAACCCAGGGGGGACAGGATGGCTGAATCAAATTGGCCAAAGGGATATTCCAGACCACAGAAGGGCATGTTCAGTTCATAAACGGGTGGAGTTGGCCAGAAGAGGCTGATCACTGTCAGGGACAGGCATGGCATTAGTGGGTGGTGAGTAACTGTAGAGTATATTATGGTTTTGTTTTGTTTTTTTCCCTTGAGTTTTATTTGTCTCTAGCTTTCTTATCTCCATTTACTTACTTACATTTGTAGTGGTACTAGTAGTAGTAGTAGACGACTTCATGTCAATTGCTACACTGTTCTTATCTCAACGCATGTGTTTTGCCTTTTTCCCGTTCTCCTCCCCATTCCACCATGAGGGGTAGGGAATGGCAGAGTGAATAAGAAATTTAAAGAATGAGTACTTGGAAATTTTGAGTTCATACATATTTTTAAATTTTATTTTACAGTATGAATTTTATTTATTTAGATAATAGTTGCCTAATTTAATACCATTTTATGTAAAGATAAAAACCAGAAAAATATAATTAAGTATATTCTTAATACCCTATTTCATAATAAATTTTCCTACATAAAAAGCTTTTATGCCCCTACTCTATTCCTGATCTTCAAGAGAATGAAAATTTAAGGTAAGTAATTTGCCAATAGAAGTAATAAAAATCTAACAAATTATTGCATTATGATTTGTACTCATTTACTCATTGACACTCACTCTGGAAGAAAACAGAACATGCTCTCTCATTTAATTTTTTTGTGTGAATTCAATTCTCACCATTAAAATCTAATCCATTTAAGATGCAAACTTGGACAAATACCTCACTTTTCCCTTCCTTTGTTGCAATTTTTCTTCAGCTATAAAATCATGAAAGCAAGATCAATATTTCCATTGTGATTTAGACAGAACTTGCCAGCTTTTTATAAAACCAACAATTTATATGAATTAATCAAGGATTTTATGTAAAATGTAAAGTATTGGAAACTATTATATGGAAACTGTAAAGGTACAAGAGAGCTGAGAAGGACTTTTGATAAGGACGTGCAGTGACAGGACCGGGGAGGGACAGCTTTAAACTGAAAAACAGTCAGTTTAAATTGAATACTAGGGAGAAATCTTTTACTGAGAGGATGAGGCACTGGAACAGGTTGCCCAGAGAAGTAGTGGATTCTCCATCCTTGAAATACTTTAATACCTGGTTGGGTGGTGCAACCTGGTCCAGTGGAACTTGTTCCAGCCCATAGTGCAGGAAGAGAACTAACTATCTTTTAAGATCCCTTCCTGCCCTAAACATTTTATGATTCCATGGTTCCACGGTATTAAATAAAGATGTCGGGAGGCTGGCAAGGATCAGAGAAGAGCCACAAAGACCATTTAAGAACTTGGAAGCCTGGCTGGAAGAAAGGCTGAGGGACTTGGGGTTTTTTCCACCCTGATAAAAGAAGGCTAAAGTAAGACCTTGTCATGATCTTCCAGTATTTAAAGGGTAGCTGCAAAGGGGAAGAAGACTCCCTTTTTTAGGAGTCACATGGAGAAGATGAGGAATGATGGGTACAAATTAGTCCTGGGCGGATTCTGATTAGACACAAGAGGACAATTCTTCAAAAGATAAATTAGCCATTGAAATAATCTCCCCTGGGTAGTGATTGTTCCCCAGAATTTGACACTTTACATACTCTGCTGGAGAGAGTGTTGGTCCATCCTTTATAGTGCTTTTGCCATAAAGGTTGGACTAGATGACCCTTGAGGTCTCCTTCCAACCCAGACTGTTCTTAGATTCTGAGATTCTGTGATTAAGTGCCAATGTTGGATACATTTGCTGGGAAACTTAACAAAGTTGTATATTAATTACCTAGTAACACCAAAGCGAATCTATCTATAAATTTTAAGAGTAGGAAATAATACTCACATCCTATTTGGAATTACTGCAAACTGACATTGCAATTTCTCAAGCAAGTTTTTAAATAAAAATCAAACAAAGAAACAAACACAAACAAAAAACACCCTCCCAAACAAACTAAATAAACCACCCCCAAACAAACAAACAAACGAACACCAAAGAAACCCATCAGAACCCCCCCAAACAAACACTTGAACTGTTTTCCATAGTTCTGTGATGCTCACAATATTTCTTAAGACTTTTCTGTAAATCCTTTAAGGTGGTTCTAAACAGAAGCTTTCAGAAAAGCTAAGACCATTTGGCTTAAGTAGAGAAGGTAAGTACATTAGTGCCCCTGTTTAGATATTGTCATTCAGAAGTAGAGTGATCTCAGTTTCCTGTAACTAAAGAGATCAACCTGTGCTGAAGCATGAAAACATTGCTTGAATGACAGCATCCACCGAATGGCATAATGTGGTTTAGCTTTACAATTCTAATGTTTCATCTCCATTTTCTAAAGTGCTCCTGTACTGTCAAGTTCTCACTGTCTAATGATAAATAAAATTATGTTTTATGTAGTGCTTTTTAGGAGCAAACCATTACAAAGTATATTTAAAAAATAGGAAATTAATCCTGAGAATTTGGCAGTGAAGAATTACATATGGCTAATCACTGATTTTCTTTGCATATGTCTCAAAATATTAAAATTCACTGTAGTTATTAGTCAGCAGGAGTAAAGGTGATAGGATATAATTCTTTATTTTGATGGTTATTGCTTACTTTTATAGTCATAATACCAAAAAGCTCTAAGATAGGCAGTATCTTCTTCTACCAATCACAGTGCAAAGATGGAAATGTTTCCAGTGGTTATCCAAGTAGGAGTAGGCATTAACTATTGGAATGGTAACATTCAAATTAAAGGATAAAATATGAATTCTTGGTCACTCCTATTATTTAGCATGATTTTTCTCTGTTATGTCTTGCATTTCTTTTGATGTAGTTAGTCTTGATTTTTGTCTCTGATGTTAAGAGGCTTGCATATATTACTATATTGAATGTCATGTCTATTTATGTTCATACAAGTCACACTTAGGTTTGAGATCTGCATGTACAAATTTATTTATGCTTATCTGCAAGATCATATAAAAGTAAAAAGGTGAAAAGGTCTTCATGGACTTAGTTTCCTCATGAAATTACACCTAAAAATAAATGATTGCTTTGTAAAATATAATAAAATAGAAGATTAAAAAAAATTCAATAAGTTCCTATATACAGGGAAATACACTCATTCTGACCATTTTTTATCAGTTTCAGACCCAGTAAAATCTAGTGCACATACGAATACTAACTATTAATCTTTTTAGTGACTCACTTGCACTTCTGAACTTTGAAAAGGCAGAAAGTTTTATTTCAAAGACAAATTTAACTGCAGTCATATTTGACCTATCTTGACCAATCTTTCCTAACTGGTCCAGGACTGATAATTTGGTCACCGAGAACAGTCTCAAAATACATTTGAGCCGGAGCTATCAAAAATTATTTTATTAAAAACTGTATATCAGACAAATTTCTGTGGTTCTCCTTCTATTGAATCAGTTGTTTAGCCAAAGGCAAAAAAGTTGCTATTTTCCTGTTTTCTAAAATACTCTCAGATTTTTAGCCTTCCCTCTACAGCAATCTAAATAAGATAAAACAAAAAACTAAGTAATCCAAGGTAACATGTATCTTTCACTCACTCACTATTTATGTTATTCTTATTGTATATGAATTGTATATAGAATTCCAAACCCCCACATCCAGTTTAAATCTAAAAAGAAGATGCCTGTCATGACTCTTTTCTCAGAATAATTTGTATTTCATATCCATGTGGGTTCAATGAATGCTACTGTAATTCTCACAGGAGTTTGGCACACTAAGAGTACATAACTGTGGTTAATTGCAACACAGGCAGTTGATTGATCTCTATCTTCATTGGTGTCTGATCTGATACCAGATCTGATTCACTGTGAGCTCATTTTCTAACAGTTGTTTTATTTCTTATCCTGACCCAACTGTGTATTGAATGGTTTGGGCAGCAGTTTCTTTCCAATATTTCAAATAATTCCTTCTGTATCTGAAAAGAAAGCATTCTTAGACTCTTTTCCTCTTACTAATTCACACTTTTTTCACCTTCCTTTTTTTACAGAAATTTAGACCTCTAAGACACCTTGCTGTGTTTAAAACTGGTGCAGTATCAAGGAAGTGATTCCCACTACAAAGAGGTCTAATTTGCTTGCAGAAGGGAAGATATGCTATCAATTTACTGTTCTGCTTCACACTACTAAAATCTTTATGGTCCATGATTTTTACTTAAAAATTGTTTCTCAGTATAATTTTATCGCTGCTAAATAGAACGCTGCTATATGGTTTCCCATAGTGTTCAAATTGGCAATAGGGCAATTTTTCCTTACCTTTTTATCCATCTCTTAATTTTGTGATTCCTTAAACACTTTCTGGTCCATAACTGTTGATTGAATGCATTCTAATAAACCCACAATACATTTATTGAGATAGTGTAATAGTAATAGCTGTTATTTTCAAATTTCACGTATTTGTGTGGCCTTCAAAATCTTGTGGAGGGAGGAGACATCCTTTTCAATTGGATGTCAAGCCTGTAAAGTGCCCCTTTGTAGTCAATTTCTACCCTCTTTCACCAGAGAATAATCATATGTTCAGCTGGAAATACATACCCAAGTGCTCCACGTTCATAGACTCACAGAGGTCTGTTTAGAATTTCTGCTTTTCAAGCAGTAGTCTTTTATATTCAGATGTGCTCTGAAACCAGAATTACTCTGTTCAATTTAGATTATTTTGATAGTGAAATAAAAATATTAGGAAATGCATTACAGTAATTAGCTTTGGGTGTATCTTGTCTAAGTCCAAAAGTCTAAGACATAAAAAATACATATCTCTATTTCTACATATAATAAATATCCATTAAAAAGATTCAGAAGTAATTCTATTCCAGGTCCCATCCTTTTTTTTTTTTTTTTTTTTTTTTTTGGTGCAGCATGAGGAAACAAGCTAGTAATTTAGTAGTAAAAATAAGAGGAATAAGAATCATATATTTTATTTTGTGAAGTATGCAAATGCCATATGACCAATGTGTAGAACTCATCACATATGAAAATCAATAACCACATTTCCATATCCAACCTACAGTCTTGATAAAATAAAAGTAACTGCATTTAATTATGTGCTAAAAAAACATGTGTTTGACTACTTGTTGGGTTTTGTTTATCTGTCTGTTTGTTATTCTACTAAAATGAAAAGGCAAATTATACAGTTTTGCATACTTCCGCATTTCAAAGAAACTGTTCCAGAAAAAAAAAAAAAGCTACAATAGGCACATCCAGTCTCCTTGAGCCTTTTAAAATTAAGAAAGTTTAAATATTTCCTTCTTTATCTGTCCTAGTTTGAATTTAGTGATCCATCTCCATTTTTACATGCTGAATGATCTATGATTTTGCAGTATAACAACAATATCAACATCAATAGCAGTGCCTGTTCCTAAGGCTTCAAGGATATTGGCACATTAAATGGCTATGTAATCTTTAAAAATGGAAGGAATCTATCATAAGTTGTGTGAAACAGAACTGTCTTCTAGATTTACTTTATAAAGATAGACTTTGAATTTAACTTTCTGCTTCTTCTGAACATTTATTTTAAGATAAGCCTAACTCCAAATGTTAAGATATCAGATCATACAAATGAAAAGTATTTTAAGATTTTCACACAAAAGGCAGCACTGTGTAAGAGAAGTCAAACTTCTATTTAGTATTTTTTGAGGATAGAGAATTCTTAACAGCACATGAGTTTGACAATCCTTTTGTAATTTTTTAATATTGTGATAATTCAGAGAAATATTTATTTCCTGTGAAATCCTATCACAAAGATAATGTTGTCCCTGCATGCCCAATTCAGATGTTTCACTCTTTTAAAATTAATTCCTTTCTGAAAGTGTATAAACAAAAGAAAATCTGTCAAATTAAAAATCAGAAGCTACAATCCCTCTATATCTTTATAATATTGATAATAATGCCCTCAATGATTGGTGGAAAAAGAATTTTGATGAATTGTTCTGTTTTTTAAAATTGATCCTGCCTAATTAATGTCACAGGGCTTATTTTGTAAAGTCCCCTTGACAGTTCTTCCTATGTTCCTTAGTAAGAATCATGTTACTGTTGCATTCAAAGTTGTGTAAAAATTCATTGGAATATAAATGGATATAAACCAGTGTTAGAAAAAAAGTGATTAGAAAGTGGCAGTGCTGTGCAGCTTTTAAGTCAAAGCATGTAACCTCCTTTTAAATCACTCAGTATCATTAAAATCAATTACTCTGCACTTTCATCAAACTGATATAACAGTTTGATGTACCAGAAGAATAATTTCCCCTAATATACCCTCCGCTTCATCTTCTTCTTGCCACTTGCCACTTCCTTGGCAGCATGGGTTTTCATCCCATTCTTCTTTTCCAGTGGATTGATTATATTTATGCACTAGGCAACTGATTATTTTCTTCAGGTCAGAGGGTGATCATCAGCTCCAGTGTGTTCAAATTAACTCCTTGCTTGTGCTACCTTTCACATAAATCCTGTTTTTTTCTGCACAGTACCCATACTCACTGAAAATATAAAGCTATTGAAAGTAAGATTAATATGTATATAATGATGCATTTTTATGTATAATGTTTGCTTTGATCCTTTTTTCATGATTTTACTGCTCAAAATCCTTATATAAGTGCATTTCTTGCAATCTTGCCTTAACACTACTTAGATTCTTTTAAAGGGATCTTCAGCAGCAAGAGGAGCCTGGGTAACAATCAAAAAGAATTGCTGGTTAGTAGGCAGTCTATGTTTCCCAGTCTCAGTTCAAGCTTTAAAGGAGTGACATACTTCAGATGATTTTCTTTTCCTTGAAAATCAGTTGAATTGTACCAGAGGATTCTTTGGAGAACTTCCACTTTAACACAACTGTTGCAGAACTCAGTTATAATGTATTAATGAGGGAGGTCAGCACGGTTATTTAGACAAAACAACAGATAAGAAATGTGAAAATGTTCGTAGTCTAAAACTGGTTTTTAGTTTTTATGACAGAAAAAAATAAAACCAGCTTACAACAAACAAAAAAGCCAAAGTAATGTCTTGCCAGAGCATTTCTTTTCAAGCAATATTAATCAAATGCACTGTAATTCAATGATGTCAGTTGGGTTTCTAGTGAAATGTGTTGCTTTATAATTTATGTAGCAATTTACAGTTATAGAGATATTTTTAGTTGTTCAATTCTGGAAGACTCATTTAAGTGGGGGGGGGAGGAAGTTCTTGTGTGTGTGTGTGTGTGTGTGTGTGTGTGTAACACATAGAGAAAAGAAAAATATGCTACCACTGGATTCTCTAGAGATGAAATCTAGTAAAAATTTTATAGTCAGAAAGGGAAAAAACAAGCCTCTCATAAGAAGTTAAAATATCTTGTCAAATTAGTTTGGCAAGTTTCTTCCAAGAAACTGAATTCATGAAATAAAAAGACTTTTTGCAATGTTGCACAAAATTCTTTAATCAGCAAAGAAAATCAGTTTTTTTCTTAATCAAAAAATGAATGGACTATGGCTTCTTTTGAAACCTTCAGTAAGGATTTTTAATTTGATTCTCTATTTCTCCAAAGTAAGACATTTGATTAATGTATTTAAGCATTTTGGCTAGCCTTTCGTTTTGTACCAATACCAATTTTTTTTTTATTAACTGGTTATAAAACAGCAACAGGATTAGTCTGGTTTTATTTTGTTTTGTTTGTTTTCCTATGCATTCTAATTCCATCTTCTTTGCAGACTTCTATTTCCTGCTAATGGAAAAAAAAAAAAAAGTAGAAAGTACAATTTTTTTTAGTGCAAAATGTATGTCTGTGCAATGTGAGGAAACACTCTGCCTAAGAGAGTGGTAGCTGTACCCTTCCATTAGTAGCTTTAAGAAATGAATAGGTATATAAACCAAATCACAAAAATTAAGAAATCTCACACGACAGAAGTTTCATGATAAATCTAGAGGCTAAAATGACAGCCACAAAGTTATAAAAGATTAAGACAAATAAAAAAATCTTCAGTACATCTTTGACAGACTGTCCTGTAACAGTGATTTTGTCATAATGCACATTTTTCTGAGGAGATATTTGCACTTTCAGGTGTTTGAGATTTCCCCAGGGAATCATAGTTTACAGTTTGGTTTGTTGTCAACAACACTGAGTTGTCAAGGGACATATGCTTCTGTGCCTTATTATTCTGCTAAACTGCAAGACTTTCAGCAAAAAACTGGAAACAAGAAAGTAGCTTTGGCCATTAGCTCCTGAGAAATAGACAGCTGTCAGAAGGCTTTACTTCCTGCAGAGCAAGATGATTTCAATGAAGCAAACCATGGTAATCCTCACTTTACTAGAATGTATTTCAAGCCATGTTTTACTTCATATGGCATTATCCAGTCACAGAAAGTAGCAGAAGTTAGGAGAATCACAGCCTGTTGCCTGTTCTATTTTTTACAGCTGTGAGGAGACTGTAACAAAATATGCAAGAAAAAAAATCCATTTCAGCTCTAGCTATGTCAAAACTGTCCAAGAAACAAAATTTATCCATTATGGCTGACAAGACCCATCTTTAACAGTTCAAAGTAACAATTATTAATCATTAGAAATTATTAATAATATATGCTATTACCTTATTAGCATATCACAAGTTATGCTGCCAGGTATACAGTAGCCTGAATGAGTGGTGTGAGAGGTTGTTTTGTGTTGTTGTTTTTTTTTTCTTTTAAATGACATTGTGAAAAGCTCACTAGAGATAATTTCACTGCTTGCTTTTTTTGTTTATCAAACTGTGTTCGATCAATCAAACATCTGATTTACCAGAATGCATACTCTAAAGCATGCCTCGTTTTCTTTTGTGTTTTTCTCCCAGATACATCAACCTGTTGTTGACTTGAGGTCATGTTTTTGTTTGGTTGGATTTTTGAGGAGGAGTTGGAGGGCAGTGTGGATTTTTTTCCCCCAAGTATGTTGAATTAACTCAATTTGTTAACAAAATAGTTATATTACATAGAAATGGTCCAACAAACCCAAAACAAATCAAGAATTTGTTTTCTGCTTGTGAATGATACAAATGAGCCATCTTGAGCTATGTTCTCACATTTGACTGAGTTTCTGAATGAGAGAACAGTAAAGCAGGAAACAGTTTCAGAAAAAGGTTGTTTTCTAGATATTTAAAATGTTTATAAGTAAACAGTGTAACAAATTTTTACATAGCTCAACTTTATTATTTGTTGTTGATGAGTGAAAAATTAATTTAAGGCTCTCTAGTGACTCCAAAGAAGCATTGTTCAACTCCTTTGAGTTTTAAATCATTTTTTATTTAAAGGAATAAATAATCATGCAAATGTCTTATCAACTGGTATTCATTAAAACTGTGGACCAGCCTGATTAACAACAAATTCCAATTTTTAGATCAAGCACCACCTTGTGAATAGAAAACAAACAGCAAAAGAAGTATCGTTGGATGCTATTTCACTTCATAGATGATACCTTTATTCAAATAAATCAGTTAACATGTTCCAAAAGAATTATTCAGCTCAAAATAAAGCTATCTACATTTTTAAAGTAAGCAAAAGAATAAAGAGTGATATTGACTATTTTCTCATTTCATATTGTGGTTAAAAAAAAACCCCTTCCATGATTATCAGAACTCCAGTACTTCAATTGTAATTATATTCATAATGCATGGAAATTAATGTCTGCTACATCTCTGAGGTGAAGTAGTCTACCCCACTCTGTGAAGAAAACATCTCAAGTATACCAGAGAAAGGTTTTAATCTCTGAAGCTAGATATTGGAAACAGACATTAGAAGAATAAATATTTATAAATAGAAAGGCAAAAGCTCTTTTGGGTGAAGCAGAATACCAAACAAGGGCCTGCAAAGAAATTCTGTCCTGATAATGTCCAATTTTGCCATTTCCCTAGTCTTGCTGCCAATTCACTGATTCCGACTGGCAACAAACTCTATTCAGCCCCCTTTGTGTACCTTCCAAAAGAATTTTTCCTCTTACTCTGCTGGGGCTTTTAAATCCTCCTCCCTCCTAATTCTTCTTTCTTTCCAGTCTCTTACTCTTTTCTAGCCTTGTAACTTTCTTTTTAATTTTCACTGCTTACTTTTTTTCTTTTCTTTCTCCACTCAACTCCAGTAAAGTTTTTCCCCAGTGTTTTCCTCAATTGCTAGAGGGATTGCAACCCTTCCATAAAGGTTTTGTGGGAATCATGTGTGGCAGCTAAGACAGAGCAATCAGGCAGAATTCCTCTCTGCTTTCATCCTTTTACCAAAAGCAAAACACATAAAACTGTTGCATATATAAAGCTGTGTGAGAATTAACAAAACCTGTAATTTATTAGAGAAAAAAATAACATTCTTGACCTTCTAAGTCACTGAAGAATGAAAAAGAAAGTCCTCATCTTGAAGTGGAAAGTGAAAAAGTAAATTTAAACAAAAATCAAAATCTAAATCAAAAATTCGATTCAAATAATCAAAAGCTTTTCTTTAAGTTTTAAAAATTATTTAGTTTGATTCAATAATTTTATTGCATTTATTTTACCTAAGGCTCGTTGGCAGGAAGAATTACTAGAAAGTGTGTTATAATGTGCAATCAAATTACTTTTGTATATTCGTTGTCATGGTGCACCCTATGAAAAATGTAATGTAGATGTTGTCTCTTGTTTTATAGATTCACTTGTAAAGACTCTCTACACAAGTGGTTACTAAAGAACTCTAAAACCTTATCTTCTCACACCACAAATGTTTTGGATATGATTTAGTATATTGTTTGCCACATACCTTGAATATGAAAAACAGGGGTAGCAAATTAGTGGCTGCAATTGACATAAACTTTTGCAATCTTTTAATTAAATTAAGTACACCAATGGATACTGTCCTGAAAACTGAGACTTTCCAAATAATTGGAAGAGCTTACATTAGACACATTATATTATCACTGCTTATAGCATAGGAAAATAATGCACAGTTGAATTTAGTAAAAGCACAGAAATTAAATACTTCACTTGAAAGAGGAAAGCAGCAATGTGTGTATTGATATAAAACAGATTTAACAAATTTAATAGTACACGTGACAGTAGTTTCACAAGGTTAAAGTCAATGTACACTTGATTATTTACTCCATAGAGGACAGGTTTAGATAAAGCTGTCAAGGAGATTGTTTTGTTGATTCAAGATATTCAGAAAGCTTTTTAAGCTTCTCATAAGGGAGTTTAGGTGTAGCTGGACACAGATTTAATCAAGGGTTTCTGCCTAAAGAAGTACATATGCACAATCAATTCTTTATCTCATTTAGCTTTCAAAGTTTAACATATTAATCACTGAGATCTCTTGTTGCAAGGAATTTCTTGGCCTCAAGGACAGATTTTCAGAGGCATCCTGACTCAAGGGGAGATCCTGCCACAAAGTCTGGCTGTGCAGGAGAGCTCAATGGGTTGTGGGCTGTCCACTATTAATGGAGAAAGATAATTGAGTCATATTTGCATACTGATTGCAAATGTTACTTTCTTCCACACCTGACTTGAGATGGACATTGATCAGCACTGTGGTTAGCTGGATGTTTTGCTCTAATTAGCCTTTGGCTAGTCTGTTGTTATCTATCTCCCCCAAATTCACCTCAGTGACCACATGCACCCATTAGACAGCCACTGTTGGTTGTCACTTGAGCAGAGTTACAGGAAATAAAATTTAAAATTTAAAATTTAAAATTTGCAACAATATTTATAATATTTACCTAATAAAAATAATCAAAAAGAACACCTTCTCAAGACAATAATCACTATTATGAATTATGTATTGTTGAAGAAAAATGTGTTAAATGTCCGTTTGATTTTTGGCACATTGAGGTCTCTCAACTTTAAGAAACATCTGCAATAAATAGTAGAAATAAGCTTCCAGGCTTCATGAATACTTCAGGTGATATCTACCTTTCTATGGGTTTAAGTGAGATGTAAATTTTCCATGAGATTGTAAAAAGTGAATATAAATCTATGTAAGGACAAACTCTATATACTACTTTTTATTGTTCCTTGTAGACCACAGTAATTGAAATTTTAGTTGCTAAAGTCACTTCCAAAGGTCCAGAAGTGTCCTCTATAAAAAATATTTTACTTCTGGAAGTGTTCAAGGCCAGGCTGGATGTGGCCTTGAGCAACCCCTTCTAGTTGGATGACATCCCTGCCTAGGTTGAGGGATGTGGAACTGGATGATTTTTAAGGTCCTTTCCAATCCAAGCCTTTCTATGATTCTGTGATTCTTTAGCTTGAGTATTGTAGAGAGTATTCTCTGTATGTTTTAAAACCTGTCAGGCCAAGTTATTCCAATTTGTCAGAAACTAGCCTCTGACACACAGAGATAATATTCCTGGCAAGAGTGTCTTTAATTGGGTAGTAGGAGCATGACATTGCATAAATTCGTGGCAGTAGCAGAGAGTATTCAACTTTGCATGTGAGAAATATCAGATGTTTCTTTCTATGTGTATCTGTGTGTATGTCAATTTTGTTAGCTACACTGAAGTAATCACAAGAATAATGATAAAATAAAAAGGAAGCAAAATAAGCAAAAGAAAACAATATTTTTTCTTCTATACAATCTTTTTTATGTAATAACTTCCCTAACATTCTTCAGGAGTGAAACCAGCAGTTGTCAGAGAGATAATACAAGGCTGCGAAACAAGGCTTAGACTTGCAGGGTGATTGACAAGTAAGCCAGAGGCATTTGTAACCTATTTAGGAATAAAAAAATACCTTAACACAGGGTCCTGATGAATTTTATCAGACCATGCAGAGCCTTAACTCAGTCTGTGAATGGGACGAAGATGCCATCAGTAGAGGACATTATTGTCATGTCACCCACACCTCATTTTCTTATTCAGTTGGGGTTCCATGCAGGGAGCTGCTCCATCCTGCCTGTGGATAGCTGTTTTTTTGTTTGAGCTGGCCAGGCAGCTAGGTTTGTCATCCACAGGAGTTACACTAAAATTTGAAGATATACTATGATTTTATCAATAAACTCTGTGCAAAAGGCAGTAGCACAGGGGCATTCACAGAAAATTTAACATTCCAGTCCACCCTCCTTTCTTCCTGGCAAAGGTTTTGTGGAACATAACATTAGTTCCTTGCTCATAGCTCTGCAGTCCTCTTCTATCTATTTCTCAGTCACCTTTGTGGGAAGACAAGTAGATTACAGACATAATTTCCTCACCCTTCTTTCTCCTTTCTGTGAAAGAAGCCAAAATAGGTGTTTACAGGCCTCAATATCTTCCAATAAATAGGAGGGCTCAATAATGACTTTTAAAAAAAATTAAATTATAATTAATTATTTTTTTTTAAACTCACTATCTGCTCTAGAAGTCCGTTATTCCTTAGCTGCAACAAAAAAAAAGCTCAGTCTAAGAAGAATTATAATTGGTCATAATTTCATATTCTTGGTGTAGAATAAAGCGAATGAATTCTTTTGAGTTTTTGTTCCTGGTGTGCATAACAGCTCTTCTTTTAGTATAGTCTAATTTTTTAACTTCCAACTGCTAGAAACATTGCTGCAATTTCCATTGATGTTCTGTTTGAGCAACAAAAGTCAGTAATTTAGCCAACAGCGACGGGCTGATTAGATTTGTTGTGCACTGATCAATCAAAGCGCTATCTTGATCTCACTGGCCTCCAGACACTGCTTTAGAAAGACCAGCCTTAGGAAAAGTATTTTGCTTTTCTTTTTCATTCTTTTCTAAATAAGCTCAACAACTTAGAAAAAATGAAAACCCTCTGCTTAACTCTATGTTTATTATCACACAAGAATATTGATCAAACACCACATAAGTAAAGAGAAGTAAAAATACAGACAAATATAAATAAAGCAATGCTTCAACCTAGAAAGATTTATGTACTGAATATGAAAAAGAAAGAAATAAGTTGAACAGGAAGACACAAATATGAGAATAAGCACAAAATGAAAGACAAGAAGAATAATGGAGAGTAAAATTAATATCTGAAAAAAAATTGTCTAATAAAAGTACAGTATTATGTAATTTCCTTTTCTTAAAGAGTGTTCTTTAAAGAGAAACTCTGGTACAAATACAATGTGGACACAAATAATAGTGTACTGTAATAGATAAATATCTCCTATTCATAACAAAAAATTGATTAAAGAACTGGTGAGCTGACAGAAGAAGAATAACTGGACTATAATGTACATTCATGTCAAAACACCAATTAAAGATCCAAATAAAACTTAGTTCAACAGTGTGTTAGCTGGTGACTTCAGAGGGCTAGGTAATGATTAAAAAACCCAAACAAATGCACAAACAAAACCAAAAAAACCAAACCAAAACAAAACAAAACAAAAAAAAACCCACAAAACCCAAACAAACCAAAAAAAAACCCCACCCAAACCACAGAATTAAAAAGCTTTAAATAATCAAATAATTAGATACCGTGGTGCAAGTATGTTCAAGTAAACAGTATGCCTGATTATTAAATGTGAGAACTGCTTTTTTGGGAGGGCTGCAAGCTTGGTTTGATACAGGCATTAAAAATGTGAGAAGATGCATGGATATAAATGTCAATAGATATAGATTATATAGATATAGATAGATGTAGATGTAGATTTACATATAGATAGATATAGATTAGATATAGATATAGATTAGATATAGATGATATAGGTAGATATAGATATAGATGATATAGATAGATAGATATAGAGATAGAGATAGAGATAGAGATAGAGATAGAGATAGATAGAGATAGAGAAAAAAAATCACATAATTGATCTTAAAAAACATGAAATGGCAAGGAGGCTGCAAATAATAATTTTACTCTTTGGGATGGAATTTCTATAGCATAAAATAAAGATTATCAAGACAGAATGGCATAGAAATTATGAATTTGCTAGCCTATAATACAAATTTCAGAGGAAATCATATTGCTGATGTCACCCTATTAGAAAAAAAAAAAACAAATAAATACAGCAAACTACAATTAGTAATTTTCACTTATCATAGAAAATAAGAGCTAAAAGAAGGGGTTTTTTTGGATCATTGTAAAATGTAAATGGGGAAGTGAAAATACTTGAAAAGAAAAAAAATCATTAACAGAAGAGCTGGAAACTAAAAGAATATGGGCCTAAAGAATATGATGTTTTAGATTTTCAAATGTGCCATAAAATGAAAGTAAAACTAAGCAATGTAATGGAAAGCAAATTAAACAAACAAATATATTTTAGCCTATTATTAATATTTATTATTGTTATTTAAATTTCAATATATCTCAAAAAATTGCAGCCTGAAATTGTACATATCAAATCTCCCTTTGATGAAAAGTGGTATACCTGGTCAATGTATATATTGTTGCAGCCTTCATTGTGGCCAAAATAATTTCAATTATTTGGAGTGAGCTGTGCATACAAATAACTAAGCTCTTAACATCATCATCCCTGCACTCAAATTTTGGTAAGAAATGGCTTACAAAATATATTGTCTATTATGGAAGACACACATGTATCTTTTATTTGTCAGTTTTAAAAGAACATCAATGATACTGAGGAGACTGAGCAGGCCAAGCACAAAATCTTCCTTTAGTGCTTTAGTTCTGGTTGAGAGAAAGTTAATATTCTTCATAGAAGCTGGTACAGGACAATTTTTTTAAATTTTTCCTGAAAATCGTGTTGATAACAGATATTTTAGCTATTGCTGAGCAGTGTTTGCACAGCATCAAGGCTTTTTCTGCTTCTCACACCATCCCCACCAGTGAGGAGTTGGGAAGGCACACGAAGTTGGGAGGGGACACTGCTGGAACAACTGATCCCAAGTGACCAAAGGGATATTCCACTGTATGGAATCACAATCAGCATATAAATCTGGGGGAAGAAGGAGAGGGAGAAGGCTTGGAGTAATGATGCTGTCTTCCAAAATAACTGTTGGCCCCTGGTGGAGCCCTGTTCTCCTGGAGATGGCTGAACACCTGCCTGCCCATGGAAAGGGATGAATGAACTCGTTTTGCTCTGCTGGTGTGAGTGGCTTTTTCTTTACCTATTAAACTGTCATTATCTCAGCTCCTGAGTTTTCTCATTATTCCCTTTCCAGATCTGCCACCCATTCAGCTGTGATGAAAAGTGAACAAACAACTGTATGAGTTTTAGTTGCTGGCTTGGAATAAACCACAACATTTCTTGGCTGGGCCTGGCTGGCAGAGGGCCAGGGCAACACTGCTGCTCCTGGGAGCTGTACTGACCAGGCTGGAGCTCCATGGCGAACTCGAGTTGAAGGAATGTAGCTGTAGGCAAGGCGTTACGGCCAATGGAGGAGGCCATGCTGGAACAGGTACACCTCAGAGCTTCTGTGGCTGTGGATAATTTTATATTCCAGGTGATATTCCCCTCAGGAGACTGTCGTTCATAGATACTGCCCCACAATAGGCACCAGACTTGACTGTCGTGGTTTAACCCCAGTCAGGAGCTAAGCACCACACAGGTCTCAAACCATTTAAGAAGCTACTTCCCTCTTTCAGCTAAAAAGTGATGGATAAGAGCCAGTTAGTAATAATTTTTGCACGGTTCTGTCTGATCTCACTGTCAAAGATTGCTGTATTGGACTGGATGTTTTTATGTGACAGCTTGAGAATGAGCCCCCTTTATCTTCTGAAGTTTCACTACTGTGGAGTTTGGGAGTCATAGGTCTAGTAGGCAGCAGTCAAAGATTACTGCCCCAGCCAATAATCAGGAGACCAAATCTGAAATACTTCTTTCTTGTAGAGGAACTTGAGAGATTAGGTATTTAGTGGAAAATGTTAGTAAGCGTCACTCTTTAATTTTTTAAACCCCACAATCCACTTAAATCACATGTTTAGGCTGGAAGAAATGGTCCTTGGGCAATATCACCCATATTTAAAGAATTCTAAATTCAAATGGAAACATTTGAACTACAATGCAATGAAGATCAGTGCAATCATGAATAACAGAACCTGGCCCAGAATTCAGCTTGGTGTCC
This sequence comes from Vidua macroura, assembly GCF_024509145.1. Taxonomy (NCBI): domain Eukaryota; kingdom Metazoa; phylum Chordata; class Aves; order Passeriformes; family Viduidae; genus Vidua; species Vidua macroura. The sequence continues at coordinate 47,162,670 of NC_071572.1, read as the reverse complement.
AGAAACCTTTTTGAACTTACATTATCCCAGATGTGTTGCATAAATGTATCCTGATACTTCCTATTTTGTGGTTCATGTTTCTTTTATGATTACATATAGATTTTTGGATAAAATTTTAAAATTTTAGTTAGCTGTGATTAGGTGGTCTGCTCTTTGCTCCTCTCCTCCTCTGCCTTTGTCCCTGGACCATAATTTCCCCCAAAACAAATGCATAAGAAACGTGGTGTTTAGTAATTCAAACATTGACCCATGCAGGAAAGAAGGGAAAATAGTGCATGAGCAGTCATCAATAGTAAGTGTCTGGAAAGTGATTGTCTTCAATATTCAAAATAGAGAAAGTACTGCCTATTCATCACTGCCCATCTTAAAGGAATAGAAATTGACGTACTTGGAAACCAAGTGTTTAACTGGTAATGATCAGAAGTATTAGAGTAGAAAAAAGATAACCCATCTTCCTTTAAATTAACCAAAGCAACATAACAAAACCATTGTCAGCAGACATTTAAGCAATCTGAAAAACAACCCGCAATAGGAGGTTCTTTCAGAAGTGATGATAGCAGTGAACAAAGCAAATCATCACAACAGCAATTTGTCACCATGTGTTCCAAAACTTGACATGAAAATACCTTTCTTGAAGACTTTCAACATAATAAACTTCTTGGGGAATACTCCCAGAGAGGTTCCTACAAGCAGAAAGAGAACTTTGCTTCCAGCAAATTAGTGTCATCCTAGTACATTTATGAACACTTCAAAAGGCGGATTTACAAATTAAGTAAGCGCTGACATTGAGATGCTCCAAAAAATGTGGAAGAACAAAAAGCAGGAGGTAGCAAGGGAGTTTCTTGACCTTTAGTTGTTTTATTTTTCAGCTATTACAAGAGAAAAAATAAACTAAATAATCAGAAAAACTCAGCAAGCCTCTTACATCTGGAGAAACTAAACAACAGTATTCAAATGAATTAAAATATAAAACATAATCAAAGTGGGTCGACTTGGTGTATGAGTTGGAAATATGTATGGGCAATACTGTTGCCTGTAACAAGCAGCATAAAGTACACTCTCTGTAATATAGATTGGACACATCATATACTGTGAGATACATAAAATGCATCTGCTATCTTTTCCCACATGTTGTTATTATTTTTGTAGAGGAACACAGAATGTAGGATTTAGAGGGAAACCTTGGATCATGCCCAGACTCTTTCGGTCATGGTGTTATCACAGGATTATTATTTAGCTGTATTTAAAAAGTGGTCTTTTTGCCTCCACTAATTTTTCAAGGTTGTTCAATAAATTCTGTTCTATATCCGGTCTTTATTCTCACCTAAATTTCATTTATGGTCTATTCTTGCTCACTTCCTTCCAAGGCAATATTCTTTTAAAGCTAAAATAGCTCACCTCCCCATAAAGCAGTTACCTCTCTTCTCCTCCTTTTCCTTCAGACAATACATTTAATAAAAATCCATGTTTTCTACACTAATATTTCATTCAGTTTGCCTTTATAAAAGACAAATCTCTACTTTAAAACCTTGCCTAGATAACAGGAATTACCCACTTCTGCCTTTTTTAGTTTGTGCAGAGGAATGGTGGCTATTTTGCAGTAATTCTGTGTTGACAGGAATTTGATACTTCATTACCACACCTCAATTCTTAAAATATTCTGAAACAGATATCTTGTTTCTCTAATAAGAATGAATTAATTTCCTGAAGTATTGATGGATAATGAGATTCCTCAAAAAAAAAAAAAATAGTGACTTAGACTCCTGGAATATATATATATATAAATATAAAATATGTGAAATAAGGACAAAGCCTTATTGGCTTTGGATGACAGGGGAGACAATTCTTTAGCTAAAATTGGGATCATAGTTTCTACTTACTTAATTATAAGTCTGCATTTTTAAATAAGATTTGACCTGCTATAGCTGAAAGAAGAAAGTTTGAAATCTTTATGAGAAAAAGCTCTGCACACAAGTCTATTCAAAACTCAGCTCTCTAATTGCACTGAACAGAAATGGTTGATAGACTGTCTGGACATGAAGGAAAAAGCAGTTGATTGCCTGTGACATAATCCTAATTCATTTGAAATTGCTTTGATGTGAAATCAGTTTCCATACTGGATGGCAAATTTCAGATAAGAAGCTGATACTGAATGTCAACAGCATTCATTCAGGTATATTAACAGCACATCAGTGTCTCATCAACATAAACTTTAATTATTCTCAGGCAAATTCCTTAGCTACATAATATAATGAATAGTTACAGTGTATTAGTCACTGTTTGTCATGAAGGAGTGGGATAAAGTGCATTTTGGATAATAGTATCGTTTTCAGAAAAGAGTCAATCCATTACCACTCCTAACATCAAGTTTTGAGACAGAGTGAAAAACAAAAATATCTTGGTCCATAACAGCAAGTAAAATTCATTATGAAAGAAAAGTTTATTTTCCTGAGATTAAAATAAATAAATAAATAAATAAATAAATAATTGTAGTGCTACATTATCATATGTGTCCATTAAATTTTCTTACATGCTTGTCAGAAATGTTCAAATTAGCATATAATCATTATTCATTTGCAATTCTTGCAAGTTTACCTAATCAATTCTGAATCACTGGGTTTTTCCTGACTTCAGTGTAGAGTACATCAATCCTCATTTTCCCTATTCTACAATGAATGTATTACAAATTCAAGTAAATTAGAGCATGTATGAGATAGCAAACACTTGGTGGGAGAATAAAAATACAATTTGTTTTTTACGACTGACTAGGCAAGTGATGAGTCTGTTTACATAATGCGCTAATAAAACTAGTTACTAACAGAAACAAAAAAATGTTTCTATTATGAGGCATTATAGTTGCATATAGATTAGCATTTCAGTAAAGATTTTGTATTTTATCACATTTCAAACGACTGTGTTTTACAGTGCCATTCATGACTTACAGAGTGTTACATATACAGCTATACATAGTGTTACATATACAGCTATATTAATAAAATAGTGCATGTTCACTACTACTTTCTTATATCAGAAAAATTATTTCATTAAATTTAAAGTTTTCAGAAATGCCACATTAAATATTTTATGATCCAACCAAAATTACAAAAAGTGTTTAGTCATATTTGGAAAATTAAGTTCGTAAAGTTATAGCATGATTTTCAGACACTTATATCTTCATGGCTGAAGCATCATAAAGGGCAGAAATATGAATTAAGGTTCCTCCATTACGGAAAAAAAATAAGATCTGATGAGCTAGTAGAGTCTCTCTTAAAGTTGCATAGGAAAATAATTTCATATTGAGAGTTCTCTTTTTTTAGCAGTTCCTTTGATTAGCTAATTGATTAAAAATAAACCCATATTGTTTCCTCAGCGACCTCTTAAATGCTTAAAACACATGGTAATTGGCTTATTTTCTTTCTTAACATTTCTTGATTGAAACTAAATAGCTTGTATTCATCACTGAAGCTTCTGGAGAAATTTTTTTTTTTTTTCTATATTCCTTGTTGAGTAGCTTTTTCTTTCTTTTTTTTTCTTCAACTAAAGAAGTAGCATTTTTTCTAGTTGCAACTTTTTTCAGAAAGAAAAGGAAGGGAAAAAAGTATGTACATGATCAAAAGAACTTGAAAGCTGAATCTTTTCAACATTTGTAGTTTGATCTTATAAGTTGTACCAGATTTGCCTTTTGCCTTACCCTTGCGAGTAATCCCATTGAACTCTGGGACTTTTCTCATGATAAAGCATTTGCAGAACTGGCCCTGAGATAGAACAGGAAATTAAAGATTCATAGAATTGCTCATAGTGGAAGTCATAATGTCCTTTCATCATATCTGTGTGGTAAGTCCCTTTGCTGACTGTGTTCTTGGCATTGCAACTTTTATTATGCCTTTTTTTTTTTTTACTTTTCCCTCTGGTTGAGATCTGTTATCTGATTTTATGCAGGAGTAAAAAACATTTTCTTACAAATTTTAAGTTAAAAAAAAGATAATATCTAACAATAATTTTTATATGCTTTTGGAAACTTATCTCTCCTCACAGACACATAGAAAGACTGACTATCTAGACTTGAGTAACTCACAGGTCCAGCATTTGATATAAAGAATTTCTCTGCTGTATAGTTATACAAAAACCTTATGCATTGTTATTTCACAGGGTAGCAGCAATTTATTTTTGTTGCTCTTATAGAGAAGAAGATCACAAATCTGTTTAACATAGCCTCCTCAGTCTCATCAAGCAGCATGGGAACCCTGTTAGTCTTGCAAATCTGACAGCCTAAATGAATATTCCTGCTGTTTTACGATTGGCATGTGCTCTTATTTGACATCAATCAAATATTTGAGTGTTGCCTGAACTCCTTTCAGAAATGGTACTGCATCTTTCAAAAGGGTTTAACCTATTTTTCTCTGCCTTACACATCTGGTGTTTAATTGACATCTAATTTAACATTAAAGGAAAAATATTTCATTAACTCCTATTCAAAAACCTTCAGTTTGAATTCCTTAAGTTCCTAGTCTGATGGTAGATAGACTCTTTTAAGGGAGGTATTTACAAGGAACAGGTTATCTGTATTACCTGTCAATTATGAAGATGAGATTCTGTTGAGAAAAATCCTGTTCAATTCAGTTATTTGAATAAAAATTTGCAAATTTTTTACAGTTTTACGTATCTCCAGCACAGTGAGTTTCTCTGTAGTAGAGTGCTTTCTAAAAGACCAGTGACATTAAAAGCAGTGGGGAAGTTTTTGGGTCCAGACTAACAATGGCATTCCCCTATTAAAGGACTTGAACACATAACTGCTATTATTCTGAAAGGGAAAAAAAATCCACGTAAGGATAATATGTGGACAAGACATAAGTGGGTCTACAAAGGCTCTTAACAAGGTTATCACATAGAACTTTTAAGGAAGTTAAGACAGCATGGGATAAAAGGACAAATACTCGGATGGAGAAGTAAGTAATTATAAGACAGATGACATGACAGAAGTAAATTATTAGCTTTTGCCATGGAGCATTACACTGACAGAATTCTGTGCGCTTTATGCAATGCCTTTTGATGTTAAAGGTATTGATAAGAGATGTGAAAAAAATAAATTAAAAACATGCTTTTGGAAGAACTGTAGAAGTGCATTATAAGACTGAGTGACCAGGAAGAAAAAAATGCCAAAGAAATTCAGTGCAAACAAAAAGCACCTGCTAAAAACCAATACAAATTTCACAAATAGAATGATGGACGTTGACCTGGTGACTGCCACAGAGGACCAGCAAAATGGGATTTATGAAACTGTCTCCTTTTGGAAGAAGTTGAAAAACAAACAAACAAACAAAAATTATAAGCAAAAGAATAAAATCAAATTCTGAAAAAAAAAAATAAAACCAGTATTCTCCTGAAAAATCCATTATTTGTCCACCTTACTGTGTACTCTTTCTTTTTTGATTGAGCTTTGAGTTTAATTTTGGGGTTTTTTTTGTTTTTTTTTTTTATGAGGTTGTCATGTTGCAAAGTGATAAAATACATTCCATATGATGAATAACTGAGCAGACTGAAGGTCTTCATTTTGAAAAAGAGATATGTTGAAATGAATATCATAGACATCTTTCAAATAAACAGTGACATGAACAGAATGGACAGTGATCAAGCCTTCACTGTTACATAACCAGAAATGAAGACTTCAAATTTAAAGAGGAAAAAATTTGGAGTAAACAGAAGGTTATACCTATATAGAAAGAGCTCAAGGAATGTCTTGGTTGCCATCCAGTTTCAAAATTGGATGCAAAATTTTGCGTAATTTCAAGAGGGGAAAATATGAAAGTATTTATAAGAAAGACCAGCTAAAAGCAATTGAATAGACCTCACACACCAGAAATTCCCAGAGCTAAAGATATGAAAACACCCAAGAAGTACTTATGAGCAATGTGTTTGCTTCCTGTTGTAGTAACTTCTAGAGAAAAAAATCTTGACTCAGTTGACCCTTTCTCCTGAAGCAATAAACTGTTCTTCAAATTTTGCAGATAATATGAAAAGTTTTAAAACATGGCTGCTCTGGTTACAGTGCAACTCCAGAGTCAATCTCTATAAACACCTAAATATGTGCTACCAGACATGCCAAGACCTGCTTCTAGGATGACAGTAAGAGAGTTAGGAGATGTTTTACTGAGTGGACTGTGAAACTGAATTATCTTCAAGACATGAGGAAATACTATTAGCAAGGGTTTTTTGAAATGAGTATGAGAAAAATAGAAATCTTTATTTACCTCTGCTGAAATTTTTCCCCTATAGATGAAGAATTAAATACCCACTGGGTTAAGGAAAAGACAAAATATACAAAAAATTTGTTAAGATATTAACTTGTAATAATAGAGACAGAGAGCCACATTAAAAGATGTAGAGATGTTTGACATAAAGTACATAAACTAACATCAGACTAAAGACAAGAACATAAATATTCTGTTTTTGGAAATACTTCCTTAGCTCCCTTATGAGAAAACTTGTATTCTTCCCTACATAGTGACAGTTTAAGAAGGCAACTAAAAGATTTTTTCATTCAGTTTGGAAAAATAGTTTCTCCTGGGATGTATCAGAAAACATAATGGTGGGTATTCCATTTTATTATTCCTTTAATCTCCAATAGATGCAATATTAGTAGATATTAGGCTGAATATTTTTCATGTTTTGATTTTATTTTTGATCTTTGTTCTTTTAAGTAGTCCAAAGTGTAAAGTATCTTCAGGTTTGTTTTTTTTTTTGTTTGTTTGTTTGTTTTGTTTTGTTTTCAATTAAGTACTTCTAATAAAACCAATTAAACCAAGGTTGAATTTGGTTTACCAAAGCAACATAGTTTTAAAATAACTGCAGGATACTTTGATTTGGCTTTCATGGGTGCATTAACAGATTAAATGAAGTTACCATTTATACTTTCTGCAAAAGGTGATGGAAAGATTAAATGTGTATTTAAGTGAATGCATGCAGGCTGAAGAATATTCCCTTGTCCCCTAGTACAAGATATAATATATGCAATAAAGGAAAAGGAATGTTACTCTTGTGCAGGATACAGGTGTAAATTTATTGCCAATGTTATAAATTGTATTTTAAAATAGTATTTTTATTACAGATTACATGCTTAGTACTTTTTTCAAATATAACTTTAATGAGAAATTTTTCTTTCACATTCTTGAAATACTATGAACTTAAGAGAAGAGATATAATTCCCAGACACACAGATTGTTACTTTAAAAGATCAGAAAAAAATTAAAATTATGTTGAATTGATTACCAGAAGTTTAATCTAATCTATGCTGTTAAATTAGATGCATTCTGCTATCAGCATTACCTCTTTTCAACACTTAGAAGTCACAAAAGTAGGTTTTCTAATTCGAGTGCTTGCTGTTTCTGATAGTTGTGGTGCAAACTGAGCAATGTACCAGGCACTCCAGTAGAATAGTTAGTGCTTCCGCTGCTATGCATAGCAATAACAAAGAACTCCAGCCAGAACTTCCTTTAATGACAATTTGACTAATTAATTGATAGATTCAGCAACATAAGGCCTGGACATTAGAAATTTCATTATGCACAAGAATAAGCATGAATCATACAGGCTTTATTCATTGTTGAAAGAAAAGTATTCAAGCATCTGTTTCATTGCTACTAGAGACTGATGATTAAAATGAAAAACCATTATAAAAGAAATAACAGGCTTTGTGAATCACTGTGCTTTAAAGCCATTGAAACAATGGATCAAGTTATAGTCTAGTGAGCATTTAATCATTTTCCTATCCATGAAATAGATATATCTATCAGTATTCCACTTATTTTCCTTCTGCTCCAAATGCTTTTCCTGTTACCTGCACCTATCCTAGGAGAATACCTCCATGCCACACTCAAAACTGCTTCCTTTCTTACTTTTCATTTTGTTTTCTATTCCTAACAAAATATCTCTTTAGCTTTATCCTAATCATATGTCAGAGGAGGTATGTTAATTTTTTTTAATAAAAGCTGAAATGATTTGTAGTTATCATGAACATCTTCTTCATCCATGGAGCTTAAGAACTTAATGTATGTCTACTGTTGCTTTAACTTCAAAGCTCATGTTGATAGGGAAGAGCACGTGAAACAGAATTTAATAGTAGATGAAATTCTGACTATGGGTATTGTCTTTAAGGACCCTTCCAACACAAACTATTATATGATTCTATGATTATGAAAAACCACCTGTAAAATTAACAAAAAAAAAAGAAACAACAAAAAAAAAAAAACACAATAAAAAGCTACAAAAACGAACAAAAAATGCACCATGAAACTAAATGTAGTTTATTCTTAATATTTTTTTGTGATTCCTATGTTCTAACGATGGTTCTGATTTATACCCCTCTGAAGAAAGAAAATGATGGTGGAAATGCTCAAGTGTACAGTTCGTGAACACTTAGACTGAAAATTATTTGCAGTAGCTCTCAGAAAATACCTCATAATTCAGAAATCCTGTCTGAAAAGACATTGAAACTCATAAATGACAGCATTTCTTAAAGTATTATTTGTAAAAAGACTTACCTCTTACAGCTAACCTCTCCTGTGCACATTTACTGCCATGAAAAATAATTAAAAAAAAAAAATTCACAGTTAAGTACACAGAGAATAAATAAAAATTCCTTACTTGTTGAATAATCTGCATCTGACTACCTCCAATTATTTTGTATGGTCAGAAAATAAGTGTCAAGGGATATGGGAATACTCATTCTTATTAAAAGAAAATTTGTACATACACTGACTCAAAGAACATGTGGAATAGTAAACTTTAAATGAATTCATTAAAGTTTCAACATCCATTTCTAGATTATTAAAGCAGCTATGGAACTCTCAATATTGCAAGAATAGAAATTGTCTTTATAAAATATTTTGTAGAGTTTTCTTATAGGGATACTTGAATTCTAGTATTGGTATGTGAGGAAAGGTGTGTAAGACAAGTCATCAATTTTGACCCTCTAATATTTTAATATTTTAAATCACATGTTCTTCCTGAAATATCAGTTCTAATTATGTTTTTTTTTCTTTAATAAGAATAGTCACAAAACCCTTAAAATATTTTTTTCTTTGATTCAAGTAACAAAAGTTGCCATAAACTTTGTACTAACATTTATCCAAATAGTTTTATATGATGCTGATGTACTGGGTAAACATTTGGTTTGATTTTTTCATGCAGGTTAAGATAGTACACTTGAGAATCATTTTGTGGCAGAAGACCACCATATATCCTTTTACCTGTTTTACGTAATAGGAATGGGACAGAAAATATTAATCTTCATTCTGGAGCCTCAAATAAGATGAAAAAAGTTCAAATACTCTTTTAAGGTGGACAAAGCATTCACCAAACCACTGAAAATTAAACAATCCATTTGTTTTTTCAATTTCTAGAGCAAGTAACATCATGGCTTCAAGCTATGGCCTTATAAAATTCAGGACTGAGTACATCTACTCTTTTAGCTTGTTTTCTCCATCAGTAATTATTTGAAACATCTCTTCTTCTGAATCTAGTCATCTTCAGATTTAGTGAGAAAGATTAATAGGTGAACATCTGATTAACAAGTTGTCAGTATTGTAAGCAGTGTTTAACTACCTTTTTTCAACAGAATTTGGAAATTGTCTTCAGATTTTTTTAACAGCTACACTTCTATTAAGATTTCTCTGCTGACATCATATATTGTTTTCCAATATATGGAAAAATTCTGCTGCCAAAAATTCTCTGAATATTATAATGTGCATTATCCTCTGAGAAGAAAGATACTCAGAAGAAGTGACACATTTTTTCAAGTCAGTAAAAAAAATCCATCTCACATCTCTGTGATGTGATATATGTTTACACATACACACACACACACACACATACAGCTATATATAAAATATATAGCTGTTGACATGGAATGGCTGGTGTTTACTAGGTAGTTTACCAGATTTTGAATCTCAGCAGAACTATTTAAAGCTATGTCTAAAATTCATAAGAATTTGTCATCTCATTTACACTTCATTGATTCAGACAATGATTGCACAGCCACAAGAATGAAGAAATTACTAACAAAATAAATATAAAATAACAGAGTTCACAACATAATTATGAAGGACAGAATACAGCTTTTTTTACAAATTATTACCAGCTCAGTAAGCAATCCTTTAGAAACAATTACTTTCCAAAACATTTACTTTGTTCAAATTTTTGTTCTATTTAGAAAGGGAATACTGAGTATGGGGAACCCCCAAAACTCAGTTTTATCTTAATTAAAATCTGAAGAAGCTATGTAAGATACATCAAACAGTTATTTTGGATCCAGTTATAATAATATTAATAGTCATGTTCAAACTACTATAGAAAAAAATTATTTGCTATATACTTTCCTAAAAACTTACAAGAAAATTCACTCACATATTGGCTCAGGGCAGTGAAAATAAATAGTGATAAACTAAAGATTTCAGAATAACAGATTGTTGCTATTTCTGGGATGTGGTAAACAAGATTTCTTGGGAAAATCTCTACTTTAAAGTGTGAGGGATTCCAGGATACATAGTCAGTTTTTAAAGACAGAGTTCTCAAAGCACTAGAACAACCCATAGTGATCTCCAAGAAAATTCCAACTTTGCTGAATGTGTTTGATTGAATTTGAACACAAGAAGAAGCTATACGGGAGGTGAAAACAGGGACAAGCTACAAAAGAGTGCTATAAGCACATGACCTGTGTCTGCAGAAAAATAACTGTGAATAGCCAAGTATGTCCAGAGTTCATATCGGCTGAGAATGAGAAGGGAAACAAGAGGGAATTCCACAGGACTGCTACCAGCAAAAGGAAAAACTAGCCAAACAATCATACAATATCTTCATAGAATTCTGTTCTATGAAAACTTGCTGCCCTTTTTTTTATGTTATAAAAGCAACAGAAAACATGGGGCACTAAAGGTGTTTTTTGCCTGACTCTTCATTGAAATTGATGTTTTCCAAATATCCTAACTTAGGGCGAACTTTGAGGCAAAAATGCACTAAATACAGAAGAAAAATATTGATTTCATAGAATTTCAGAATGGTTTGCATTGGAGGGAATCTTTAAAGTCTCATTCCAACCTCCCTGACATGGGCAGAGACACTTTCCACTAGATCAAGTTTTTGAATGCCCTGTCCAAGCTGGCCTTGAGCACTTCTAATGATGGGGAATCTACCAACCCTCTGACCAAAATGTTCTCACTACCTTCAAAGTAAAACAATACATAAATAAATCTTCCTTATGTCCAGTCTAAACCTATACTCTTTCAGTTTAAAGCCGTTATTCCATGTCCTACCACTTCATGGTCTTGTAAGAAAGCCCGTCTCCAGCTTTCTTGTAGGCCCCCTCTAGTGATGGAAGGCTACTATAAATTTCCCCAAGAGATTTTTCTTCTCTAGTCTAGAATACCTCAAGTGTCTCAGCCTTTTTCACAGATAGGGTGTCCAGTCCTCTGACCACTTCAGTGTCTCTCCTTAGAATCCAATTCTAACAGTTCCACGTCTTTCTTAGATGAAATTAGGCCCAGATTGGTTTTCTGGGCTATTCATGGCTAACCCGTATCAATTTTTTTGTCCATCCGTATCTCCAAGTCTTTTTTTGCAAATCTTGTCTCTATCAATTTACCACCCAGTCTGTTCTGATACTGGGGATTACTTTTATGTACTTAAGTTACTAAAGTATCTGAGTAGTATCTTCTAATTCTTTGAGCACACTGAAAATTTTTGTTTTGTTAGCAAGCTTACTGATGAATGTCAGCACACCTACAGCTGTCTCTGGCATTCTCATCTGACTTCCATTTGCCAGCAAGACAGATTCTAGATTGCTTCCTGCTGTTTTTCCTCATGTTTCCAAAGCCTTTTTCCAATTTTTAGAGCAGAATCTGTGCTCTCCATCTGATGAAAAGGCATTTATTTATAAAAGTCAGCGTTTACCATCAGATATCTATAGAGCAAACTGTTTTCAGTATTAAGCATGGAGCTATACTCCATAGGTTCAGGTTCTGTTCCTCTGAACAGAAATTACTACAAAACAAAATCTAAAAAAAACAATTTTTTAAGGAATTGTTGGTCACTTAGCATATCATATAATAATTCAAATTACTCTTGGAATCTTTGAGGCATTCATTATCTAACAAAATATAATTTGTAATATGCAAGATGAACTTTGTTTTTCAGGAAAAAAAAATAACAAGTTTACTTGTTTACTTTGTTTGACTACAAAAATCACCGAATCACTGAATAATCAAGGCTGGAAGATACCCTTAAGACCATCTAGTGCAAGCATCAATTTAGCACCACCATAATCACCCTTAAACCATATCCACAAAAATATTTCTATGACATAAATTGGTGCTAGACTACAGAATCTATTATGTCTCCTACCATAAAAAGTGCTTTACTTATGCCTCAGTTTCAGAAGTCATTATATTTTATCAAACTTTGCAATTTAAAATCTATTGGTTTATACAAAAATATAGTATGGTTCAAATGCACAATGATATGTCCCATGAAAACAGAGTTAAAAGACAACGTCTTCAGGATTGTAGTTTAGTTGCTAAATTTTTGATAGCTTTGATTTACAACTTCCATAGCTTACTATTTACTTTTCTTCAACTATTGAACAACAGTAAATAGTAAACTGTTGCATTAAATTGCTTTGTTCAAGTGGACCTGAATTCTCTCATATACATATATGCTGACATATATCTAGACATAGATGATATAGATATATGTATATATGGAGAGTTTGTCATGGAGTAAAATGAAAAAATCCGAATTAACATTCAGTTTTTCATCTGAATGTTGCTCTTAAAATATAGCTCCATCACAGGCATGAAGGAATGAAATAACAGCATAGACAAAAACCCAAAAGTATCTCCGTTGTATGAACAGCATAAGAATAATGAACTAACTATATTGGCTAGGAACCATCTAATAAGCCAGGAAGGTTTTAATTGTGGAAGAATAGTGTTGGAGGATAATACTGGCAATTTAAATTGTTGAACAGAAATATCTGAGCTGTGTGGTTCACACAGATAACACTAGTTCTTTACAGTGTTTTCCATAAATTATCTTCCTTTAACCCAAGTGGTTTTATTATACTCACTGTATAATTAAATTACTACATTAGTATTAGTAGTCAAATTTGCATACTGCAAAGAAAAAACTAATGTTGTTTCATTCTAAAAATGTTAAATGGAATTTTCAAAATGAATATTTATTAAGTATTGTGAAGTAGATTTGATGATGATTTTTAATTGTGCTGCTTGTCTTTATAATTGCAGCATTATTCTTATGTAAATTCAGGTATTGAGCAATTGGAGAAAAGAAACTCTCTGGTTTCCTATCAATGTTAGCATAAGACTAAAGAAAACAGTGTCAGGCACACAGACCCTTGCACTCCCACTGGGCCATCGTGAATTCACATATACATGTATTCGTTTTTTGTGGCAAGGTTTTATTAGAGGAGGGCTCCCTTCTAGAAGAAGAGACAGAGGGAGTTCCAGGTTTTGGTCTTGCTTTTATTTGTTGTTGTCCCACCCTTTTATTAATTGGTAACAAATATTTTTCCCCCCACTTGGGAAGGAAATGAAAATAAGAGAAAGCCCAGTAACAGGACCAAAAGCAATGGGCCCAATCTGAAACACAGATTCTCTTAATATCAGTAAACATTTTTTTTTTCACTGTGAGATTGACTGAGCAGTGGTACAGATTGTCCACACAGGTTGTGTAGTCTTCCTCCTCAGAGATGGTAAAAATTATTCTAGACATGTTCCTGATCAATTTACTGTAGGTGCTTCTTCTTGATCAGCGGTAGTTGGACTAGATGTCCTACAGAGGTTCCTCCTAACCTCGACCAGTCTGTGAATCTGAGTAAGAGAATAAAGTATTCATCAAAATATCAAAATATAAGCGAAGATACAAAATATACTTAACTAATACATATAGAGAAATCAAAATTGAAGGATGATTTTATAGTTGAAAATATAAAACATATGTATGAGTTGGATATTGAAGGGGAGTTTGAAATGAGTTTAAAAACCTTTGAAAAACAGCACTTATTTACTACTAGTTGTAGTGGAGAAATCCACAGACCCAAGCCTTCCAGGATCCTATTTGGACAATTCGCAAATGCACATTGTAATTCGATCAGGTTGTTATGAGCTAAATATATAACAGCTTAAAATGATAGAATGGAAATAGATGATAAACCTTGCAGTTGTAAAATGTACATTGGAACAAAATGATGGGATGCAGAGAGAGCACCAATGATCTGTGTTATCACATGAGGCTAAAACAAGGAAATAAGAAAAGTTATTCAGCATTTCTAACAACAGAACATGAAGTTTTCAGACACATCAGGCTTATAAAATGAACAGAATGAAAATGCTTTTTCATGCAATAATTAAACCATGAAATCTCTTGACATAGTAGTAAACAAATGCTTTCAGCTGTACAGGATAATGCAAGTATTCAAAGACATATTGTAGCACAGTAGTTTCATCAGTGGCTATTAGACAGAGGTTATCTACATGCAAGTTTTATTTCAATCAGAAGTTCCCTTTAGAAAGAAGGAAAAGTCACAGTTTTCTACATTTAATTAATTTTTCTTTATTAAAAGTTGAAGTTTGTAATCTGGATTCATGTTTTATGAAACTACATTGAAGGATAAAGACTGAGAGTACATCTAATGTGGTGTAAGGGTTAATATTTATTCAATCCACAGTACGAAGTTAGACTTAGGCCAGAGGAATCATTCTCCTTCACCAAGCCAAAATAGATGACATCTTGCCCTCTGGACTGTCAGATGTTCACTGTGTTGCACTAATTTTTAAAACAGTCCCTGTGGTCTAGGTTGGATCAGCTCACAGAGTGCTTAATCTATACTTTTTTTCTATCCTTATTTTACCCCTCAAGTATCTACTTTGTCCTGAGCTGGTTCTAAGCATATTTTAAATGTAGTAATGTTTCTGGTGGTCAAGTGACTATTGCATGACCTGTTCTTCTTTTAGTTCTTTTATGTGTCTGGTAAAAGTCTTAACTTGAAGAATTTTAATTCAATTTATTGACAGTTAATGCAAACACTCCTAGTTGACTGTACTACTGTTTTTTGCTGTGTGATACATGTAGTCTCTCCCAGTTGCCTCAGCAAGGTGACAGGCAGTGCAGAACTGTGAGGCCAGTGCAAAATCTTTTCTTTCTCCTATTCTTCTTTTGTTTTCCTCCACCACACCATGTTATTTACTCATCTTCTTCTTTTACAACATGGGTCACCTGTGAGCTGTAGTCCCTCAGGAATGTCCCTGTCCTGCCATGAGTTGCCCACTGACAGTATTACCTTAGGCTGCCCTGACCCACCATGGGCTTCCTGCAGTCCTGCAGAAGCACATCCTCTTGAATATTGGGCCTTCTTCCAAGACTGTCTTCTCTAGCTGTGTCCTCAAAAACGATTTTGCCCTTGTTTTCCTCTGCTACTTCCTTTTCTCCTTACATGTGTCCTCATGACTACCATTTTCCCTTATATATGTCTGAGAAAGGCTGCCAGGAGAGTCTCTTCAGTTTTGGCTCTCAGTGGTCATGTCAGTGTTAGAGCTGGAAGGATAGACTTTGGAGAAATATGTGTAATGATTTTTTTTAAAGCAACTGCAACATTTTAAATTTCTGATGTGTATTTTTTTTTTTGCAAAAATACTGACTTAAAGAGAAATATTTAGATAAAGTTTTGTAATTAAGTTTCACATACTCTTATTATGTGGTCTAAGAAATAATACTTTATAATACATATGTGCTATACCAATAGTTTTCAGACTCACAAACTAGAAATCCTCAACAATACCCTCTCTTCTAGGTCCCTGTGCGTTTGCATCAGTTGCAGTTTGTCCCTAGAGAATGCAGAAAAAAATATTTCAACAACTGAGGAGGTTTTAGTCCTGATATTCCACTTACATTGTAGAACATGGTCTTAAAAATTTGGAGCTTTTGTCCAAAGAATTAAATCCAATGGAAACATACTTACAGGCATTACTAAAATCCTAAGAAAATTATTAATTATATTGTAATTACACAATCTAATTGTACCAAATGAAGAATGTTGTAATGTACAGTTATGCAAACGGAGCAAAAAGGCTTTGTGAATTTGAAATGGGAGTTTCTGTTTCCTAAACCTAAAGCTGGAGTTTCTATTCTGTATTTTTATGTGTATTCATCCTTCCCCCTGGAGTTATTCCCACTGGATTTTACCTATAATGTATTCATACTGGGCATTGTTCTATTGGTTTCACCTTATCTCTTATTTTCCCCTATAAAACCTGTGTCTCGACCCCAGACCATTGTCACTTGTATGTGCAGCGTTCGAGCAAATACAACCTACTTTGGACTGCACAACAAGTGTCCAATCTCTTCAGTCTCTTTATCCCGGTCATGATCGCGCTCTCTAAATAGCTCTGCCTGTATCAAATGAACCCACAAAGGTGGTTGTTGCTTCTCTCCGGCTGCTCCCGGAAGCGCCTGGCCAGCGCCCCGGGAAAGAGGAGCCGGGCGAAAACAAGGAAGTCGGAGGGAAAAGAAGCAACAAAGAATATGTAGACAAAGAGATGGTAGGCAAGAGAAGTAAAGGAACTCAGGAATTAACTAGAAGATTTTTGCTATTCTATTTCTAGAGAGGATTTAGCTAAGAAAACTTGAATTTTTTCACCTACAGTATTAATTTTTGGTATGCAATGCATGTGTATTGCATATACATCTAAAATATGAAAAACACTTTTGTATACTATATGTAAAGTCATATTCTAAAATTTTTGTGGGTTTATTTCTATGGCAACATATTTCAAATTTAATAACATATTGTACTGTAATTTTCCATTCTTCGTCATATTTTGGAGGGTATTTGGTTTGTGGTTTTTTGGTTGGTTGGGTGGGTTTGGTCAGAACAGTGAGCATGCAAGCCATAAAAATGTATTTTTTAATACAAATTTAATTAAATTAAACACACACACAAATTATTTTCTATATTTATTATTGAGAGAAAAATGTAATAATTGGGAGATACAGGGAAAATTGTTTAATGTAAATTCTTGCTAAATGATTTAATTTTGCTTTCAGCCTTGTTTCAGAAAAGAAAGCTCATTTTGAATCAATTTTTTTAAATGTTTACTATCAAACAGAATTTCAAAGGCAAATATTTTTAGAACTTTAAGAAGTTGAAAGCTATTACTAGGATTTTTTGTTGTTTCATTTTTTTTCTTCTTGCTTCATGCAGTTTCCATAAAAAAGGCAATATACTGCGCAAGTAACTCCTCAGATAAATACATTTGCACTGCTATCCAAGACTGAATTCAATTCTGAGTTTAACCATGCCTGCAAATTATTTCCAGCTATTTGATAGACCAGTTCTATTCAATTTAAATTCTACTCTCAACAAAAATATACAACAAAATGATCCACTCAGAAAATGATACTTTGTGAGAGACAGAAACAGTAAACAGTTCTATTTTCTTTACTGTTCCTTTTGTGGAAGTAAAAAGAGAAACAGCAAGGATCTGTAAAAGATGACATATTTTAGTACTAGCACTGTGAATATTCTAAGCTGTTTTGAAAGAAAGATGTATGAATGGGTCAGGGGTCAAAAAAATCTCTTAAATTCATATCTTAAAAAAAAAAAAACAAACCCGAAAAACCAAAAAACCAGAAAGCCCCCCAAACATGCCTATTTTCAAAATATATTCTAAAAATTAATACTTATATTTCATAGCGGAAGGTATTACTTCAGGTTTTCAACCAAATATAGAATGATGTTACTTTTTAAGCCCATATCTTGTACACTACATAGGCAAGAATTTCTAGTTTAGATTCTGTTGAGGGTAATAAAAATTCTGCAGAGGTAAGAAAAATATGTACTTCTAAAATATGAGAAAATTACATATTCTTCTTTACAGAGTTGAGGTCGTTCTAACAAAGGGAGGAAAAGAGAAAGGTCACAGAGAATTATTTTTCCCTCTTATGCATTTCCCTTCTTCACATATTCACGGCCTAATACATTTCTACAAAGTATTCCACAGACTACTGGATCTTCAGTATACCTGATTGCTTTCCTCAGGTGAGGCACAAAATTTGTTTTCTATCCATAACCTTTACTGACTTTGTCTGGCATAACATACAAAGAAAAGAAAGAAAGATGTTGTTGTCATTATAATTACAAAATAGTTTTGCAATTATTTTAATATTTTCTATCAGAACAATTAGATAACATTTTCATTTATGTCTGTATTATTTGGCCCCTAACTGTACGGGAGACTGTTGTTTTTTCATGTAAGCTAGTCACAGTCTATATGCAAATGTATATGAATCATAATTAGGTTTTTTAGGGACAAAATCCTTTTATCTGCCTATAGCCTATATAATAGGCATCTTTAATCGTGGGTGTATGAACAAAGAGATTAACAATGTAATTTTTCATTATTTTATTTGTAACTATGTTACTAACAATCACCTTCTGGGGAAAAAAAGTTCCCATTGGTTTATAATTCTTGTGAATTCTAATAGAATAAACACTGTTCAATCATCCTAATTTCAATATACACTTATCTTGACAGATACTTACATTTTATGAAGCAATTTCATGCACAGATTGTGTAAATTCATGCACATTCTTGAAGATTACCACAAGTAAAGGAACACATTTTTTCAGCTCTTTGTTGTAAAGAAAGTGGTGGTTTAATTCTTAGATAAAGCAAAATTTCACTAATTTGCTTGGCATTTTGCAAGAAATATGGCAAGTTAATAGTATCTTGTGTTGCAGAATTGAATCATTGAATCAAATTTTGGAAATATATTTTTAAGAAATATTAAATAGAAGACTATATTACATCTTGCAGGAAACAGAAAAGCAATTTGTTTGTTTCCTGCACTAGGCTTAAGTATTCTCTTTCTGGAGAAATCAGTACATCTCTTTTTAGGAACAGTGAATTCCAGTAAAAAAAAAAAAAAAAAAAAAAAAAAAAAAAAAAAAAGCGCAAAAGAAATAGAATTAATGTACTCAAGGTTAGAAACTTCTCAGGTGCATGTTTTACAGATTTGAAATGCTTGCAATGAATTTCAAGGCCAAGCTTTAATTTTCAGCCTGTCTGAACTCCCTGCTAAGCTTTTTCACACTTCTAGACTACTACACAAGGAAATGAGAGAATAGTTTACTGCACAACACCATTATTCATAAAACAAAATCACTTTTCCTTAGATAGTTCTTAAAATTGATTACATATTGTACTTTTTGTGTACAAACTGCTTTTTCAGTGGACTTACTAGTGAAGAATTGTTCACTGTGTTTTTGTCATGTTAACAAAAAGAATATTTTTACAACTTACAAAGCTCTGCTTTTTAGAAATGTATTGTTTGCAGTGAAATGATTTCACCAAATGACACAAGTAAAAACGACGCACTACAGCTTTGGTCACAATGAAGAGACTAATATATTTTTTCTGACTCTAATCTTTTATAGTTCTTAAAAGATGCCAGTGGATTGGAGGGTGAACGTGCCACCTCTCCAACGACACTGGACAAACTACCTGTACATCAAATTTCTCTGCCTCTATGAAAGAATGCAAAACAATAGGTTATTTACAGAAAGTTGTGTGAGAAAGTTCTCTACAAGAATGTAAACTCAGAAGGCTTTAGAAAACTCTTGATAACCAGAGTGACAAAAAGGTTCTGGTTTTCTTCTATGTTTCCCTTCTATTAATATTTTAAAGGGTTTGGTTTACTTTTAATAAGCAGTGGAATTGAATATCCACTGTCAAGACTGTTTTTTCCTTTAACCAGGATGAATATATTGCTGATTTAAAATCATACAGGTTAGGAAATTTTAATTATACTGTTTTTCAGTGTCAGAACAGCCCAATAAAGTAGATATTTTCTAGATTTCTTTTTCCCTATTAATCAGGATCATTATAATTACAAAAATTTTCTGAAAAGCTAATGTAAATCAAAGATTGCTTTCCTTTCTTAGCAGATAATATATTTTTAAGCTGTAGAGTTTCTATAATGTTTAACAATTTACACCCAATAATCCATTAATAACTCAATGATCATACCTGTTGCACCATTATTTGACTTCAAGTCCGAAGACATTTATTTGTTCCCTGCATCTCATCGCTCAGACATAATACAAAACCATAACCATAAAGTAATGGATCGCAGTATGGATAAAAAGGAGTGCCATCTACAATGAAGAACTAAAAACCTGGAAAAGTTTACTAACTCTAGGAAAGATTATGCTGCTTAGTAGAAGACCTGTATTTCAATTAACATCCTATAATAATTTTTCAAGGATCACTACTCCAACCATCAACATTTCCCGTCACTACCACCAGATACTGGGAATGCTTTTAGATTAAATTAATTAAATTCAGAGTAATTATTGTCACTGTAAGAGTGAGACATAGAAGTTGGAGGAAGGTACCTGACACCTGTCGGTAAGATCATGCTCAGATTTTCGTGAAAAGTGCACAACTTACAGTCTTATGGCTTATTGTTTCCTCTAAAAAATGCTTCAGGTGCAGATCTCTGAGTGTTAACAGAACTATTTCAAGACCTATTTTGACATCTATCTTGGGATACTCCTGAATCTGAGAATTCCTGTCATCCTGCCCTTGCCATATTGGAAGGCAAAGCCTCTCTCTTCTTTTAGCTCTCCACTGCCTTCTTTAGAATCTCTTTCAGTAAGCAGCTGCACTAACCTTCTGTACCCTCAACATTTCGCGTCCCACAATCAGTTTTAGCCCAGCAAAAAGCATTATTTACCTGGACATAGTAATTACAGCTCTTGCACTAAATGAGAGACAAAAACTGATGTCTGTCTCCAAGATGAAGTAGAACAGACTGTCTCATAATCACACTATTTACAGCTACCATCTTCTGTAATAAATTTGTTCAAGAGAGAGATTTGGAGCAATGTAGAACAGAGGGAGCATGTGAGCTAACAGCATGGGGCTCCACTCTTTGAACTGGTTCTTCATTCTCTTTTATTGATGTACTGCTCTGTAACAGGACACAGGCACTCCTTATATCATTGCTCCTACTGATCTGAGGAAGATCTGCAGCACTCTCCACATCCATTACTGTCTTCAGAGCACTCAACTATTACTTCATACAGCCCTCTCAAAAAATAGATGTGAATAAAGAGCAATTTTTCATTGGCTGTGTAAAATATCAAATAAATCTGTAAGGATGTGTTGAAGGAGTATCTTCTCCTCTAAGGACACCTGGTCAAAGGAGTCATAAATCAGAACATATGACCTGACCAAGATATTAAAAGAAAGGTTGTAAAAAGAACAAACCTTGGCATTGACCTGAAGAATATGAGGGGTGTGAAAATGTTTATTTTTGTTTCCAGTTGAATGGTTAAAAAAGGGAGAGAGAAACCAGATGGTCTTAAAACCTGCCCAGTTAACATTTATGCAGACAGTAAGCAGAAACAGTGACACTCGTTGATGAAGTACCAAGAAACTGCAGCAAACTGGCACTTCGCAACTCAGAAGGATGCAAACCTGAGGGTTGAGGATGTTGGAAGAGGTTGGTATGAACATGCAATGTGCACAGGAAGGCGAAGAAGGGAAAAACAAAGGAAGACTAGACAGAAAAATATGTAGGGCTGATGGCACATTAATCAGAGTTGGCTAGTGCCATTATCTCACCATGCTTTGCATGTGATCACGAGTTTGTCTTGTCTTCTCATATTTTCTTATTAAATCTTAATCCTGTGCCTGCATACTATCACTATCCACACCATGTGTGTATGAATGTTGCAGGGACTTCATGCCAGCTACTGAGGGGACCGTCATGGGTGGACAGGGTACCAGTTCCTGGAGTCAGACTGGACTCCTTTCCTGTGGAATCAGCATTCAGGTTCTTGCAGTTCACTGGGGTGAGAAGAATACCGTCTGTTCACAAAACCATTGTCCTGGTTTTGGCTCGGATAGAGTTAATTTTCTTCTTAGCATCTGGTACACTCCTGAAATTGAGAAAATTAACTTTATCCCAGCCACAACCAGGAAAAGTCACTGGAGAAACCTGGGAGAGTGAGGCAAGTGATGGGCTCAGTAACTGTGACTATAATGGGACTACAGGTCATAGTCCATGTGCCTTGTTTTGGATGTTGGGAGTATTTGTGCCTTCCTCAAGCCAGATGCGTGTGGGATGTGCTAGGGGATTCACTGGCAAACTCCAAGCTAGACCAGCCAGCAAATAGGGTGCCCAGGTTGGTGCTGTACTGCTATTTAGTGGAGTATGTTAGTGCTGTGTGTTTGCTGCAAGCAGCCAGCTGGACCTGCTGGTCAGTCTGGAATGTGTGGGGCAGGTAAGAGGAAATGGGATCCAGGTAGGGGCCAGGCAGGAAGAATGGCCATCACAGTGCTCAGGGCATCCATGAATGTGCATGTGCTTCTGAACCTGTAGAGTTCACTAATGCACTGCACTGGTAACCTCTTGCCTCTGTCAGCCCAAGAGGAAGGGACATGTCTATCTGGGCTTATACCTGGTGTGAGTCATGAAAATGTGGTGCTGTTAAAGGCAATCCCTAGCCTGTGGCTACCTGTGTGACAGGCAGGAGATGTGTAGCAAGAATATAAGGTAAAGTAGAAACACATTGAAACCAGAGTTATCCTCAATATACCATTCAAACTGCATTTTCTTTAATTTACCTCTAGTGTATGTAAACACTCTCTCATGTACATAGGTAAAGATGCTGACACCTATTGAGATTTGATTTGGTTATGGCTACAGATATAAAACCTTTTTTCTTTATTTTTTCCCTGAGGTCCTGTGGCAAAGACCATTTATAAAGGCAGCAAGGATTAGACACACTTCTTGATAAAGTAGGTACATTAAGTACTGACTAGATGAAACTGGAAGCAAACAGCAAATTGTGACAAAGGAGTGAATAATTTTACATAATTCACTTATTTGATATTATTGAGGATTGCTTAAAGTTTGCTATTCCCCTAAAATAGTCTCAGCACCATAAGAATGGAGACATGCGGAATACTGACATAATTCAGTCTTACATTTTTATGTTAATGATGAAGCTACTAGTTTGTCACCACCTTGCCTCTGTAAATCTGTTTTAATCCAGAACTCTATCAATTACATTAATAGAATTTAAGTGTCTGACTGTTTTTGAAGGAAGACAGTAGCCTAGACTACTATAGATTGACTTCATAAGTGAATGACTATATATGATGGCATCTATAACATTCACATTCCAGGGGTTTCCTATCCCTGAAGAGGTCTTCTACTTTAAAATACAAGGTATCATTTTGCAGACCTGGCTTTATTATTCAGTCAAAGTAATCTGAAAACACAGCATGCTCTTCAATATGACAGTGTTTTACATTTCTTATTCCCATCTCTCTCTCCATTTTCTAGCGCTCTCTGCTCTCTAGTTTAGGCCTTTCCTTATCTATGCTTAAACTTCTGCTGTTTAACACATTAATCTACTTCCAGTACTTTCCCCGAAGTGCCCATTAAACCAATACATTTCAACTGTTTAAACAGCTACTGTAATCTAAAATGATCCCAATGGAAAATGAAATAAAACTAGGCATGCCATATGGATGAGATTTATATAAGCAAATATAGCTGTTCACGTGGAAATGAGTAAATTTCAAATGGCCCAGGTTCCTTTCAGTGATTCATTTCACATGTATCCAGATTAAATGAACCACAACCTATAAGTATCTATGCAAACACAAAAGTATGAAATATATGTAAAAAAAAAAAAAGAAAAAAAAAAAGTAGGATGAAATAAAGTTTTTGATGATCAAACATTAATCTTACCAGTAATGATCCATCACGGAAATATTTCTTACATTTAAGCTTTGTTTAGAGTTTAACCAATTGAAGTCAATGAAAAAATTCTTCATGAGGTTAGTGATTCCTTCATCAGAATCATGTGACTGGAAAAGTGGGGTTAGATAATGTATAAATAAGTGAAAATCAACATTAAATAGGTCCCATATTCCATTTTTATAGTTGAAATATTGCTAACGCCCATCAATTACACTAGATATAGTGTAAGTTGTGTATTTTAAAAGTCACAGAATTGACAAAATAAATGTAGCTGAGCACAATGTTTCTTTACTAAGTACATGGCTGTTTGCTTTGTATTTTTTTTATTTATTCAATGCCAGAATTAGAATACTGTACGACAAAAATCCCTAAGAAAGGGAAATAATTTCTTTATTTCTAATTTCTTATCCAAAACTGAACTGAAGATACATCTTCCTCGGCAAAAATGACAGCTAATTCCTTGTCAAATTACCTGCTGTCTCTAGATTTTCTTTTCTAAATGTACATGTTAATTATTAAAGTATTAAAACTTAGCTATTAAATATTCCTGCTGTTGGAAAGGTAAGGATAAGGATAGTCTCCTCTCGATTTCACCACCCCTGAAGCTGGTGGTTTGGGCAGCAGGATGTGAAGGAAGGATTGATAAACTTTGTCTTTCAGGCAGAGTCTTCTAAAAGGCATAGTCCACAGGTACTGTGCAACTGTCCCTAGGCGGTTGAATTCTTTGACCTTTATGGAGCTTCAGAAGCAGGTTGCATCTCTGCAAGGCTCAAGCTGCAGGCCTTTGGCTGAGTTGGGGCAGATCCTATTCTAGCCTGGAAAAGGTGTGTGATTCTTTAGGAGCTGTATTGGCAATCAAAAGAACTTCTGAAGGAAGTCAGTAGACTGCAGCATCAGAGAGATCAGAGACAGTGCAGATTGTCTCTGAGGCTTCAAGAGCCAAAACCTTTACAGGTTATAGTTACAATGGTAGGAGACCCTGCTGTGAAAAATTATGGTCCCCATCTGTTGACCTGTAGAGAGGTCTACTGCATGCCAGTGTCTCCATTTAGAACATTATGGGAAGTTTATTAAGGCTTATTCTTTGATCTTGAATGCTCTGCTTATCTTCCATCTGGGCTCTATTAGGAAGAAGCTGTTTCCATCAGACTGAAGGAGGTGGTAATTTACCTGACTACGTCTGGAACGATATGTTGAGTTCTGGGCTCCCTAGTACAACACAGAACTGAATAGAGTGACTGCAGCACAGTTTGCAATGTCCTTCATTTGAGGGATGACATTTGAGCTGGTTCTGTTCAGCTTGGAGCAGAGAAGGCTTTGTGGGGGGAGGGGGGAGGGACGATGGGACACAGCAGATTTTGTCAATATGTATGACAAAATGGGAGATAATGAAGGTGAGGGAACCAGATTTTTCCCATTGCTACCCACCCATAGGATAGGAGAAAATGGTAGAAATTAAATAATATAATAATTCATCTAATTTAAAGAGAACTTTTTTGCAATTAGTGTTCTCATACACGGGAAGAGGCTGCCCAGGGGTTGTGGATTCTTCATGTGGGAAGACAGTCAAAAACCAGACTGGACACTTTTCTGGCTAACTGCTTTAACAAGTCTGGATGATCGCAATTGGTCCATTCTTATATGATCTCAACAGGTCCCTTCCAATCTCAAATTTTGTAGTTTGATATATTTTCCTTTTTGTCAAAACTTCTTTTAAAGGAAATGCCGTTTCCTAGGTTTCTCTGGCATCTCATATCAATTAAAAATCGGCTCATGGGAACATATTTCTGAAATTAATATTACACTTGTTCTAAGATGATTTATTGGCATTAACAATCTGAAATTACTTGAGTGTGGGGACTGTTAATTTTAACATTTAATACATATGGATGAAAACACAGAGAAGTCAAGAGAATCCATGATTATTTGAAGCATTTAGGTTTTTTTCAGTTATGCAGTTACAATTTCAGGTTTCTGAGCTGAGTACTGGTAGCCACATTATATCCTAGGCCCTGTTGTTTTAGTGAGAACTGATGCTGAATGCTTCATGAGAAATAATGAACATCTTGATCTCACAGTTGTGTAGATACATTTTCATTATATTTTGAGCATCAAATCTTTATATTTTGAGGAAATGTCTGGTGACAATTTTGAGTTCCTGTGACTGACCTTTAGTTGAGAAACCTCACTTGTTGACATCTTAACATTGCCTCCATGAGGATCTGCTCCATGGTGTTCACAGTCACATGGGTAAGGCTCACCAGTTCCATGGGTTTTCCGTTCTCCCCTTTTTAAATATAAGAGTGATTTTCCCTTTTTCTTAGTCACAAGGGACTTCTAATGGCTTTTCAAATATACTTTCTGAAAATGCATATGTAGAATGAATGTGCGCACTGGATTTCTTTCTGCTCCTGTTTAACATCTTTATGAATAACTTGAAGATGACACAGTTTGCTGTCATCAGGTTCTCAGATGACACCAAACTGGTGGGATCAAGTTGATATGCCAGAAGGCAGTAATGCCACTCAGAATAATACCATCCTGGTTGTCAGGAGAAATGTACCAGATGGAATCTCATGAAATGCAGAAATAATAGATTCAGAGTTCTGCCTTTAGAAATGAAGACACACACCTTCTCCCTGGACCTGGCAATGGCATTGGCTAGATTAGGGCAGAACCAACAGTTTGGTTAGGGCCGGCACACTTGGTCTGTGAGGAGAGGTGGAGGGACAAGAGTTTTTAAACTTAGACATCCTTGTCTGATACAACCACTTGAGGTTCACTAATAATTTGAGAGAAATTTTCAACTTCAGACCGCAATATATCAGATGAAAGATAACCTGATGAAAGGATGATGAAGCAGGACTTTTCCCCTAAGAAATATGTTTTGAAAGTACCAATTTATCTGTATTTAATATAAGGAGCGTATATCATATTTAGATATCTACATTTTAGAAAATTGTATATCCTCCTGATGAAGTCTCTGGACACTGATGAATTGCAACTGCCCCTCTATCTTTATCAGGAAAAGTGAAGTTTCAGAATTAGGATGAACTGAAATAATGACATGAGGAAAGGATCATAACACCAGCTTGTACATACCGGAAAGTGCATAATAATTTGTAACTACTACAAGTATTTTTTCCAGTATTTTTTTTTCTCTGTAACAACTGGATTTACAGTAAAAATAATTCTTTGGTTAGACTGTTTAAATTTAAGTTACATTAAAAAGAAATCCTTAGTTTTGCAAATAATGCATATTTTGCTGTTCATTTTATGATTTTGAGGATGGGGAAAAATAGTGGAAAAGGGTAATTGAGTGTCTTCGTAGTTGACACTATGGGAAAAAAAGTTTCCCAAGTAAAAAGCAGGCATATATAGAATCTCATTACATATTTGCTTTTCAGAAAAGGATTAAGAAAGTTTCAGTATACTTGAATGGGTCAAAAGAGTAAGAGCGCAAGTTTTAAATGAGTTTTTTATATCTGGCTCCTGTACCATTTAAGATTTTACATACGTGAGCAAGTCCTCAGGGAAACTTGCTCTATCAAAGTAAATTCCATTTAAAAGGAATAATGAGAATATTTTGCCATTGTGGGTATAAAATAACTGTAATTTTCATTTGTTTTATAACTTGAAAACAATATTTCTGTAAATTCATAGAAATAAGTTGATATTTTCACCAGCTCAGGATAAATATCATAGATACATTGCCTTTCACCTCTATAGACTTAATGATTTCATCTTTCTGAATTGCTGTCATATTTTCTATAAAAGGATCAATTTTCTCATACTGGGAAAAATGAGTATAACTACAGTCTTTTTTTCTCAGACTGTGTAAACTGAAATATTTGCCTTTTTGTTTAAGAGTATCAAATCTTGTTAAATTTCCTGTTATGTGCTATGATTAGAAGCCTTGAATACAAAAGGGATGCAAAGAAGGGAGTGAAGGAAGACAAAGAGAATATTTCCACACTTTTGAATATTAAAGTAAGTGTTCAACGTAAAAGCTTTATTTTGTCTTCAATAGGTTACTACTTCGTGGCTTCCTTTTGACAGGGTAAATAAAGTGCACCAAGCACCTTTATTCACTAGAACATGTTGTTATCGCTGTTATGTCAAAGACTTGCCACTGGCCACTTTACCCAGTTTTATTATCCTCATCTGCTGTCAAGGCAGCATGGTCCTCTCCTCTGCCTTCTCCATGCCATGCTGACTATTTCAATCAGCCATGAGAACAGTGGTCCACATGGTGTAACATGAGAAGGCAATGATTAAACTGAGCAACTCAGTCTCCCCTCTGCTTGCAATGCCTTAGTCCTCAGTACTAGATCACTAATGTGCCTTCCATCCAACTCTCCTTTTTCTTTCAAGAACATCCATAATACTCAGTGTGTAGAAGGGACATGCAGAATTCCCATTCCTTCCTGACACTTTTCTTGAGCTGTGATCATACTAGTAGACTGTTGATGCTGTACTTCTCTGTGATGCTAGTCTTATACCAGTCTTCAGGCATGCAGTATCTACCAGAGGGGCTGGTTCATTATGACGCCAATAAGAAAGACACTTAGACCAAAATATCTCTTAAAATATAATTTACTAAAGTCGACCGTATGAAGAAAGTGGGGATAGCACAGATAATACTACTTTCCATTGGATGCTGGGGACCCTAATTTCTGCATCAGCAAACAAATCTCCAATAAACATGCAGCATGACATGCAGATCACTTCAGGAGGCTTATGTTATTTCGCTCCTCTGAGCTCTGACGGGATTTTCCTACAAGAAAAGAAATTCTATTAATGTCTACTGTTGACACCTATATTACATAAAACGGACATATTTGATTATAGCCTGAAAGTTACTTCAGTCAAAGATGCCTATAAGGATAATCTATTTTCTAGTACTTTGCTTTGTAAGTGTATTTATTTTGTCTATACAATTTATCTTTTAAATCCCTGATTATGTATTAAACATGTGTATAGTTATTTACAGTATCTACTGAGTGCATCTATGCTGAAATTCTTCTCTATTTTTCCTAAAAGGCTATTCTTCATTCTGTTCTACCTAAATGTCATCATTATGTTTCTAACTCTTGAAATAAATGAACTCAAATGAAGTAGAGGTATGAAATTCTTCCTTTGAAAGATTATAACTACAAATTTGTGTTATGCCCCAATTCAGCTATACTAGTCATTAGTTAATTCTTCCTAGAGAAATCTGAATTTACATACTTTTTCTGTTTTGGAAAAAAAAAAAAACAAATCCTTCCTAAGATTCCCCTAAAGTAGTACTTCCAATGTGAAATTATTGAAATTTAAAAGCTGCACAGTAATTTAGTTTCTATTAAACCGTAGAAGTATTTTACTATTTGTTTATTATTATTAAATTAGCCAACATAGTGACAATCAGATTATTATTAGAAAGTGCATTTTGTACTATAGTTGATCACTGGAAATCCTATAAACTTTAACATTGTGAAAGTCAATGGATTTACAAGTGATAACGTATAATTTAACAAGATGGCCCCTAATGCAGAAAGAAAGAAGGCAATATAATAACTTATGAAGAAAATTTCACTTGAAGAGTCAGGAGGTGATGTCAACTAGCAGAGATTTATTAGCACTTTAAGAGCCTATGACCTAAGGAACTTTAAGCAGGAGAGACATAGGTTTTATGAGTTTACTTGAGGACATATCCCTAATTAAGTGCCATAAAAATATGCTGTAGAAATGCAATTGTTCTTTAGCAATCAGCTCTTCTAATATTAAATGACACCCTAAAAATTTAATGGTTTTCCATTAGTTGAAATAATGCTGTTTAACAGCTTAATGGCTAGAGCAGAATGCTGTAAATTAGATAATCTATGTCCTCATCGCTATTCTGACACTTGCTTTGGTGAGGTTGAAAAGTCAACATCTCCCTGCAACTCCTATTTTTTCCCAAAATTGTAAATCAAATGTTATATCATTTTCTAGGTTTACTGCAATATTAACCTTCTCTAACCCTACAAGCATGATATCACTCAGTGCTCTTTCACATGTTTCTTTCCTAGAGTAAAACTCCCATTTTCTTAATGGTTTCAATTGCAATTCCTTCATTTCAACTGAGATAACCTTGAGTTATTTGGCTTCTGGTAATATAAGAAAATTAAAGGACTTTCATGTAAAGTAATAAATGTCGTTTGCAAAAATCTCTAAAAGTTATTGATGATTAAGAACTATCTGTACTTGTCCAACAGCCTTCTATTTATGGATGATGATACATGTGCACTCATTACATGTTCTCCTCTCCCAAGCTCTTTTTCACTGGCTGTTATTTAAATTTATCTAAATTATCTCTCAGACTCTCAGAAAAGCTCCTGGACTCTGCTATTCTGAGATTTTCTTTAAAACTGCTAAAGTAATATTTAAATTGTCATGGAAATGGTAATATAGATGCTCAGTAAGAACACTGTTATGGGGTTTGTTTGTTTACTTTCCCCAGGAATTATGCTGTAGGTTTTATTCATAGGAGTTAAAAAGATTATCACATGATGAACTGCTCATAAAAGCTCATTCTTCATGGAACTTAGATATGTTGGTTTTTTTTTTGTTTTTTTTTTTTCATTGCATGATTGTGTTGAGGATTACTTAAAAAATGCTGAAAAGCCACTGTAAATGAGTTACTAACTAGTTGAATAGCACCCTGTGGGAAAGGTAGTTCAGTTATTTCTATAGACATAGTGATGTGTGTTCTTTTTCCATATACATTTATACAATACTTTCTTTGATAGGAATCTCAATTTCAAGAACCTTGTGTGTTAATACTAATAGTGGTGATAAACTATTCGTTACTTTTGAAGTACCATGCTTGAAAGAAATGAGAATTGCTACTTTGTGATGAGTCTGGCTGGGATGGAGCCAATTTTTTTGTAGTAGTATGATTGGTGACTAACTCAATATTGATAATACACAGTGTTTTAGCTGTTACCAATCAGAGCTTGCGCATCATCAAGGTTCTTTCTTGCTCACTCTGCTCCCACTCTTTCCCCTCAGTAATTTGCTGAAAGTACACAAGAAGCTGGTAATGGACATAGCCAGAATAGCTGACCAGTACTGACCTAAGCATTATTCCATAACATAAGATGTGCTCAGCAATACAAGCTCATGAAATGGAGGAGGGAGGACACTAACCAAGATTATGATGTTTGACTTCCTAAGTAGCTATTATTCATGTTTTTCTGGAAGTGGCTGAACATCTGCATGCTGATAGAAAGTAGTGAATGACTTCCTTATTTAGCTTTGCTTGAATGCACAGCTTCTTTCCCCACCTATTTGACACCTAAATGCCTGAAGCTTCCTCCTAGTTTCTCCATGACCCATGGGAGAGGGAAGTGAGTGAACAGCTCTTGAGTGCTTGTGGGTTTGTCAGAGTCAAGAAGAAAGTGGGTGCTTGATTGTTTGTCAGAGTCAACCTGCTACAAAGTCATAGACTTGCTTTCACTGTTAAATGCTAAGATAATCAATTTATACCTATTTTCATATAAAAGTGAAAGACTTCATCAGAAAAGTAAAATTAGGAGGAAAATTATTTCTCAGATAAAAGTTTTAAGGGGACTAAATTAAATTTGTATTGCTGGAGGGAATAATTATGCTTTCATTTTCTCCATTAAATTTGATACTATAACCGAACAACTGTACCCAACAAATCAGAAATTACTCCCAATTTGACTTGGAATTTTTTCACTAGAATAAATATAGTCCAGGTCAAGTGGGGCCTTACTTGAAATATTTATATACATTTGTGAAGAATATTATTGAATATCTCAGACTCTTTAGAAAGTTGTGTAAATTGTTATATTTAGTATAAAGAGTAAATGAAAAACATAGGAAACTAAAATGTAAATGTAATTCATAATGTTCAAACTGTCATGCTATCTCCACATAAAATTACATGCTTATATTGAAAAACAAGGCTGGCTGTCTTGAACTTTTCAATTTCTTGAATTCAAACTGATTGTAAAGATTACAATGTTAAAGGTTACTCTCTTTGTACTCAGGCACCTTGGCTGAGACATTGTAGGCAACAGAATGCTCAGGATTTTTTTCACTCTTGAAGTCAAATTTTGCTTAGCTGTGCTCATAAATTTGGGTTTATTTGAATATAAATTTTGGAAGAATAACAATTCTCTCACAACTCCTTTTTATCTTTGCCCCTTTTAAAGCCCATTGCAAGCAGACAATCCATTCAGATTTTTCAGTAGTATGGGTAATGTACTGATTTCCAAGAAAATAAAATACCTGCCCAGTTAAAATACTATTTTTTAGAGAAATTTATTTCATACTGTACTTTATGGCCATAATTATTTGTAATAGTGTTTTTAAGGTGATATCATTAAGTAAATTGAGCTTATCAGATCCACTGTCAAAAACAATATTGTAGTGATTTAGTCCCAGCTGGCAACTAAGCTCAATACAGCTGCTTGCTCACTCACCACACAGCAGGATGGGGGAGAGAAACAGAAGAGTCAGAGTGGGAAAACTCATGGGTTGTGAAAAAAAAAACAAAGCAAAGGCCATGTGTGCAAGCAAAGCAATACAAGGAATTTATTAACTTCTTCCCATCTGCATGACCATGATGCTGTGTTCCCTTTTGTGCAACTTCTTGTGCTCCTCCAGCCTCCTTGTTGGTGGGGTGGAGTGAGAGACAGAAAAGGCCTTGATGCTGTAGAAACCCTGTTCAGCAATAACATAAACATCCCTGTATTATCAACACTATTTATAGAACAAACCCAAAACACAGCCTCATACTAATTACTATGCAGAAATCTAACTTTATTCCAGCAAAAACCAATGCAGATATTTATAGCAATTGAAGCTTTGTATCACATGTTTTGAGTTCAAAACAAGTAGACCACACCATAGGATATGAAGAGTAAAATATTCCTCCCATCCTGTCATAAATGTAGTGGAACAAAAATGGGCAGTAACTTCTCAGGGCTTTTTTTGTTTTGTTTTGTTTTTTCCTACCTCTATTTCCTATTCAAGGCTTCTAAATTCATCATTCTTTCAGGAGATGGTCTCCGGCTCACTTTTTATACCACTTAAAAAAAAAAAAATCCAATGTAAATAGATGACATACTTCCACATCACAGAAGAAAATTTACTACTAGTCCTCCAGTGATTTATTTTAATGAACATCGTAATTAAACATAACAGGAAACAACTTCCAAATATGTCTAAGATTCAAACTCTTCAATAGCCTTTTTGGTGTGAACGACAGGAGTCTAGCTATGATTCTGTAACCTTAGACTTTTACAGTAAACACTGATCATTAATGAAATGCCCTAAAAACACCCTAAAAATTTCTTGATCTGGAAGGACTGGAAGAAACTGAATAATTGGTAGATGTTTAAGACCATCTTCATAATTTATTCTATAGTATTTTTAAGTTTCTTGCAAATTTCCTTCATTATGGTGGTATGCTCATGAAGATATTAACTGTTGAGTTCTATATTGGGTACTTGTCACAAGCAAATAAAAAGATAAAAGTACTATGTTAATTTGTGTTTGAAATATATTGAGAGAGATTAGGGGTTTTATTTTGGTTTGGGTTTTTTCCTTTCTAATTCTCCATAGGTTTTCTGAACATCTGTTAAGAGATATTTTATTGCAGCTTTTATATGTTTTATTTAAACTTCATTGTTCAGTACTGTTTTTCTGCTCTGCTTACCAAGTACACTTATTGCCTTCTGCTGCTTCAGTTCAGTCTTCCAAAATTATTTTAAACCTCCTGTTGTTTTTAAATTCCTTGGATCTATCCTTCTATCCTATCTTAGACGTGGTAGAGTTAAATTTCTCCCAACTAGCTAATATAGTGGATTTAGGATGAGAAAACACTAATAACACACTAATATTTAAGTTGTTGCTAAGCAGCGCTTACCCTAAATCAAGGACTTCCCAGGTTCCCTTGCTCTGCCAGTGAGCAGATGCACAAGAAGCTGTAAGGAAGCATATCTGGGGTGGCTGACATAAACTGACCAAAGGGATATTCCATATCATAGAACTTCATATACAGTATATAAACTGAGGCTCTGGCCAGGATGGACTGATTGCTGCTCAGAGTTGGGCTGGGCATCAGTCAGCAGGAGATGAGCAATTGTAGTATACTTCACCATTCTTTTTTCCCTTGGATACTGTTTCTCTCTCTTTTCATTAGCATAATTATTATTAGCATAATATTTTACTTTATTTCAGTTATTAAACTGTTCTTATCTTAACCCATGGGTTTTACCTTCTTCTGTTTCTCTTTCTCCTTCTGCTGAGGAGACAAGAGAGCACATGGCTGTGTTGTTTATTGTTGCTGTCTGGGGTTAAACCACAACATCTTTCTACTGGATTCACTGGTCTCTTGCATGCATGAATATAACTTAAGTATATGAGAATTCTAACAGTGCATTTGTGTGATTATACTTATACATCTATGCATATTTCTAGCTAGAGCACATTTACTTAAAGTGGGTTATATTTCAGGAATAATTGTCTCAAAGTGCCAATTATGGAATTTGAAGTTTTGATCACATCACATGGTATAAAGCCATATCTTCTGTTTCTAACTTATTTCTGTATCTTATTATTCTTTTATATCTATATATCTATATATATATATATATATTTCTATATTTCTATATTTCTATATTTCTTAAATTCTGACTTACTTGTACTGAAATAAATACATGTGCATCCACTGATGATGCAGTTCAAGGACCAGAACTAAGAAAACAACACTTCAAAGGAGACAGAAAAAATTTCAAGGAATTGGACAACATAATTTTGCCTTATTTACATTTAGTTTGCTTTTGAATTAGTTCTCTAAACTGGCTTAGTGTTTGACAGCCTGAAAGGCAGTTACTACTCTCAGCACACATGACTGAAGACAGAGGGACAGGCAAAAAGGATAATCTCAAATTAGACTGGTTTAAACTGGCATGACACCAAACTCTAAGAACGTATGTGGGGATTTTGGCTTAGCCTAATGGAAGTTAATAGCAAATATGATTATTCTTTGTTAATACAAGGAGAAAATATTAAGATAAAAGCAATAATTTCAAATACTAACAGGCATAAATCAATATAAACTGGTTATGTATAAATTTATGTTTGACATTAAAGGGGGCTTTAAGGTGCTCACAATAGCAGAGGATTAAACATGGATGATTGATAAATTTGCTTTAAAAGCCATTTTCCTTGAAAAATAGAAAGGAGACAAAGAAAGCCATAAGAAAGAGGATTTTAGGAGAGGCATTTTCTGAAAATGAGGAGTGGATCTGTATATCATTAAAAATAATGTATACATAAACTATCAATCTGCAAAAGGGAATTAATATACATAAGGACTTCTTGGAAGATCTGAAGCTTAAAGTAATACATTTATGAAACTAAAGTAGCCAGGTTCTTTAAAGTAACAACATTATTTTTCATTTCCTGAGATATCTGCTATGGAATTTTGAGCTGTGCATGACACATTGGTGAATCTTGGGACATAAAATACACCTGTTTGTGGTGGCTAGAATATATAGAATAATAGAGTAGTTTAGGTTGGAAGGAAATATTAAAGGTCATCTAGCCCAAATCCCCTCCAATAAGCAGGGACATCTTTAACTTGATCATGTTCCTCAGTGCCTCGTCTAACCTGACCCTAAACCCTTCCAATAACAGGACATTCACAACTTCTGTGAGCAGCCTCTCCCAGTGTTGCACCATAACTGTCCCTGTATCTTTCAATGCCTGTGCATTTCTTTCTTGTCTTTTAGCTTGACCCACAGGCCTTTACTCATTTATGCTGATCTTTTGCCTTTGTTTATTGGTTTCTTACACCTGGGGATTGAGAGATCTTGCACTCCATGAAAAATATCTTCAAAGATCTGCAGGCTCTTTTGTGCTCCCTTGTCCCTGTGGGCAGTTTCCCAGAGGGACCTATTGACTAACTACTACATGACCTCTGGAAGCCTAGGAAATCTAGGAAATCCATTCTCAACCTTTTATCATTTACTAGACTCTTTTTCCTCTTTTTTTTTTTTTTTCCTTATTCTATTAACACAGATAGTTACAGAGATTGGAAAGGGTTATAATGTGCATTATTCATTTGGATATCAGCATGAGCCTACATGAACCATTATTTGCATTTTGCACACTCTTCTCCTTAAGTAATAAATTGATCCCGAAACTAAATAATTTAAATACATTACCAAGGCTGCAATCTCAAGTGCTCAGAAGTAGGAATACCACAGTGAATATTGCCTGTGGATATTTAATTTGATTCCCCTGTGTGTAAAGGTGCTGAAGTGTAAAGTGAAGATTGCGGAAACAGTTTATCTGTGCAATAAATTGTTAGGCACCTACATTAAATCAGAACTCAGACAGATGGATGCAATTAAAGACTGGCTTGCTCCCAAGATGAGAAAGCAGACACAGCCCTTTATAGGAATGATTTCTCTTTCACTTTGACTCCATATCTTCACCCATGACCAAACCATGCAGGAAGGGAAAGCTAGAAATTAAGCTCGCGCTGATAATTTAAGGACTATTTATAGACTAAAGAAAACCAGAAGCCGGTGGAGATTTCGACCATATTCTTGAGTTTTCCAGGCATGCTTTTAAATTCTAGTGAAAAAGAAAGTCTCACACACCCTTACTTATTCTTGAAAAAAAAAAAAAAAACAAAAAAAACAAAGGATTTGTATTGAAATAGTTGAAATGTCAAGAAATGTGATATTAAAATATGAGAAATTTTGCTTTTGAATAAAGCAAAGTGTTTGAAGCACAGAAAATGATGTAAAAAAGGGTAAGAAAAACCTCATATGGGTGAACATTTATTTACAATAAACTGTAATTTTTAATGCCAACTTTTTCACTGGCAGACCAGAAGTCAAGAGTATTTACATTTGGGAATTTAGCTGTTCTCTTACAGTAGATGTTTGACTATAATTATTAAAAAAAAAAAAAAAAAAAGAAACAAAAAAAAGAAACAAAAAACAATAAAGAAATTTTACAAAAGAACCTATGAAAGCTTCAGTGTGTGCATTTCAAAGCTATTTGAACTATGTCAGAAACAAAATTGTGAAAGGTTTTTCTTTTTATTTTTAAATTACAGTATGGGAAAAAAAATTATGGGTAATCTAGCCAAAAAAGCTGGTCTTACAAGAAGGAAGATCTGTACTCAGAAAATAAAATACAAAATTAATGACAATATATTTTCAGAGCTAGATAATTTTACTGACTTATATTGTTAGAGGGCTGAGGTTTTTTATCCATCATGGTTCCTACTGTTTTTTACTATTAGTATCTTTCCTTCTCACTTTCCATTTTGTTTTGTTTTGCTTGTTGGAGGGTTTCACTGTAAAATATTTTATTAAATCCATTCTTCCTTACTATGAAGTTTTTTGGCAATTTCATTAAGGGAGATGAAACATTAATAAAAACTAAGATCTTCAGAAGGTTTTGAACACAATAACATTTAATTTATTAATTGAAACTTGAAACTATCCACTTACTACTTGTCATGATCTAAAATAATTTTTGCAAGATAGGCAGTGCAGGTAGTTCTGTTGCCACAAAGCACTATATGGGGTGGTTGGGAGAAGCCCATAAATTTAGAATAAATAGCCTGATTATTTAATTTGTCTCTTCAAATTTTTCTATTTCCCTCTGAATGCCCTGGATAGTACTGTTCTAATCACTGGGGGCATTATGGCTGAATATATTTTGCTTTTTAAGGCATAAGATAAAGGGTGAATTTTAAAACTTTTCTTCTATTTTGATTAACTTTGAAAAACAGGGCAAAAAAATATTTTGCACTCTAGAAAATATATGTAGGGATCTTGTATTAATTTCAAAATCTGCAATACACAGTATTTAATTATTCTTAAGGTACATACTAAGCCCAGACTAAATCAAGCTGCATCCAAAACCATTAGTATCATATCAAAATACCCACTTCATACTAAAGTCAGTGTAAATTTCTTGAAGACCAATTAGCTAAATGTGAGATTCTCAATTTAAACTCTTGCATAAAGTTGCGTATAGAATTGTCAGACCTGTATGTCTTAACTTGACTTTTATACCTGCTGTTAGGTTAATTACTGACTGCCAATATCATCAGATCAGATGATATTAAGCACCAACCTTTTCCAAAATTGGTCTGACTTAGCCCCTTCATTAAGTTTAGCCCTTTGTTTTTTGTTCTGTTAACACCCTTAGCCTTATCAGCCATAAAATGGACTGATGATGATGTGATTTTCAGTTAAATAAAGTGGGAAAAATTAGCTGCTGACTATAGACTAGGTGACCTGATCGAGTGGCTGCTAATTAATTCAGCAAAAGTCTTCAGATTTGTTTTTCTACTGAGACACTAGGACACTATATGTTCACAGATAATATGGATGGTTTCTCTAGTCACTTAACACAAGCATCTCAATTTGAACATTCTACATTCAAATTAGAGCAATTGTACACCCAAAGTACATGAAAATTAGTGAAAATTTACTTAGTGAAAATTTACTTGGCAAATAAGCTCATATTGGGCTGGTCTTTCTCAAGTAGTGTTGTTTTGGGTTTTTTTTAATAAGCGCTTATTATAGTCTTTTTGGAGGAAAAAGGTATATATATTTACAGAGCAATTTAAAATTTTAGAATAAATTATGAGGGATGTAAAAGACAGTTTTATGTATACATACATACATGCACATGAATTAGTTTGTGGAATTATGTGGGAAATTTTGCATTTACCTACAGAAGTTTACCCACTTATATTGCTACCAATATCTATGCCAGAAGCAGGTTTGCATGTATGCAATAAGAGTTGTCATTTATACTTTGTTAGGTTTAACCACTGTTGCAGTTTAGCCCAAGTAGACATCTAAGACCCACACAGCTGCTCTGCTTGTTTCCCGTCGGGGGGATGGGGGAGACAACTGAAAGGGTAAAAAAATATTTTTTTTTTTACCTAATAATAATTCAACCTAAGAAATCCCTTAGGTTGAATTAAGGGCAGCTCAAAAGGTAAAACAAAAACTGTGCACACAAGCAAAGCCAAACAAGCAATTAATTCACCACTTTCCATGGGCAGCGGGTGTTCAGCCATCTCCAGGAGAGCAGGGCCCCAGCACATAGAGCAGTGACTTGGGAAGACAAAACCTGTAAGTCTCCCCTTCTTCTTCCCCCAGCTTTCTATGCTGAGTGTGACACCATGTGTTGGGAAATATCCCTTGGTTAGTTGGGTTCAGCTGTCCTGGCAGTGTCTTCTCCCTGCTCCTGTGCACCTCCAGCCTCCTCACCGGTGGGGAGAAGTAGACAAGCAAGACAAGCAGAAATGGCTGTTGCTCTATGACTGTTAAGTAATGGGCAACATACCCCTCTGTTATCAACACTGTTTTGCTCATAAACCAAAAATCCTATGAGCTGCTGTGAAGCAAATTAACTCTCACCCAGCCAAAACCAGTACAATATGCAATTTAATAGATTGGATGGCTAAGTCTGCAACCAAAATAATAATGCATCAGTGGGAAGAAACTGAGAGTACTTTTGAAGAACCCCACTCTCCATGACAGCTTAATTTTCTCAGGACAAGTCAAAGATCATGCCCACCAGCAAGTACTTGAAAAATAAGGTAAATAGCCTAATTTTGCCAATTTTGCTGTATCTTAGTAGAGTTCTGTCTGCTTAAAATATGGAGGTTTTGTATTTGCTATCAGAACTATTTTAAGTCAATTCCATAGAGAAAGCAAGTTTAAAAAAAAGACATTTATAATATGTTTGCCCATTATTTACAAACACAAAGACCTTAGGCTTCAAGGTAATATAAGGTGGAAAAATAGAAGAGAGGGAGGAATAAGGAACAAAGAAGAAAAGAAAAAAGGAGCGTTATTTTTCCTGGCCTCATGTGAGTGATTATAAAGTTTACAAAGAAAATAGTGCTATTTGTGTCCTTATTTTAAACTTTCTGTAAAAAAAAATGTGATTTAATGCATCAATCAAAGGGTATTATGGTGATTTTGTTACAGACATTCTAATATAAGCCTGCTCTAATACTCAACTTGCTGCAATGAATAATTATGCAGGATTAAAGGCAGATTCTGTATAGATCAAAATGTTTTGCTTCTTGGGACTGTCTTTAAAAAAATGAGATTTTTTAATAAACTGATATAAAAATGCATATACATTTAAGTGAAATTATTTCAACTTTTTTTTTGCATTTTGATAAAGAAAATCAAAATAAAATATTATTTCCATCTACTTCATTTTTTCCTTTCTGGAGAGCTTCAGCCAGATTTAGAAAAACTCTTTGGTAGCTAAAACTGAAATCAGCTAGTTCCAAGCTGTTGCTGTTGAGTGAGAAATGACACAGAAGGCTGGTTTGTACAGCATCTCACTTTACTTTGAAATTCTCTCTTTTATACACTGTTCTGATACAGACAGACGAGGTTCATCAATACATTTCTCCTGATTGGCTAATTAACAAGATGCCTTTCTTATAAACAATTTTTGAGAAAAACAGGAAAACAGAGTAGGAAAACACCACTTGTAGCTTATTTATAATAAAAGCTATCATTGTTTATCTTCAACTCCTTAAAGTCACACAAGCTGATTCTGGGAAAACTTACCTAGTTTTCTTGCTCTCTGACCAGGCTGTCACATCCACACTCAGCTAGACAATTAAAATATAGCAATTCAGATGTCATACCCCAGAAGCTGCTTAGACATGCTTTATTTAATCTGAAAGTCATTTGAATACTCCCAAGAGCTTAAGCTGCTATCAAAGCACACAGGGCACATACAAACACTACATCTTCACAAAATGGAATAACTGTTGTTTTCTTATTTAAAAATTAAAAAATGTTACTATTTATGCAGCATTGTTACTAAAATCACTTATCCTAGGAAATAAAAATTATATTTAATACACCCACTCAAGATTAAGCAATGGAAAACCACATTTTCCCTGCAGAATGTACGACCAATCAGCTAGAGTTTGTACTGCATGTTGGACAGACATAGTGACAAAAGAAAGACAGTTATTTAAAGGGGTTTCTGTTCAGGCTGAACCACACCCAAGTTAGGGCTTTAAGGGAGAAATTTAAGTGCCTAAATTTATATATCTAGTTCTATTTGAATTATCAAGTATCTGAGATAGCTCCAGTATCCTGGCAGACCAGACACAGGAGCTTAAGAAGGCCCACAATCTGCTTGGTGTGCAGGTAAGTTATAATTGTGTCTAAAATGACATTAGGCACATTCTTAAA
The DNA here is from genome assembly GCF_024509145.1 of Vidua macroura. Classification (NCBI taxonomy): domain Eukaryota; kingdom Metazoa; phylum Chordata; class Aves; order Passeriformes; family Viduidae; genus Vidua; species Vidua macroura. The sequence goes on along the minus strand of NC_071572.1, from coordinate 47,121,541 downwards.
CATGCAAATCATGCTCCAATAGGACAGAACATTTGAATCCTATGAGTTTGTGGTGTTTTTTGGCCAGAACTCCATCATCATGTAGAAGAGAATTTTGATCTTTTTAAACATTAAGATTTTCATTGTTTGAGGGCTCTATAAGGCTTTACTTATAGAAATGCAATAAACATTTTCCAAAAACTTTTCATTTCCACTTCAGATAGTTTACAGCATGTTATAAAGAATGTGCAATTAATAAATTATTAATGTTTATCACACATAAATAATAAATACTACATTATTTTGAACTTAAATCAGCATTGTTGAATTATTAAAAGGTCATCAAAAAGGCATATTATGAAACACATTTTAAACCCTGATTGTCATTTAACTTATTTGTTCATTAAGCATCTTATACAATGGGTTACAGCCCAAAGGAATTGTGAAACACAGGAAAAACATCTCAAAGACTGTCAAATATATCCCAGCAAGGTCTGTGACTCAATTGTACATGAAGAGATTTAAATCTAGGTTTGATAGATTTACAGATAAACCAAATGTAGATAAGTTTGTACTGCTAAACAGGTGGAAGCCAGGGATTTGAACAGTCAATTTGTGCATATGTTTTAGACAGTGCCAGTCGGAGGAGTTCAAACCACAGCCAGTTCAAACCAGAATGACCTCAGAATGAAGATGCATGCACAATAAGGAATCCTGGTTCATGTCCCACTTCCTAAGCTGTTTTTAGCCTTATAGCTAAATCATGTAATGACTGACTATCTTAAAAACTTAGTACCAGCAGTTTATTCATGTGTTTTACAATGCGGTAAATTATATTAATATTCCTTATTCTGAGCCATAACCTAGTCTCCCAGTTCCTGGGAGAAGTCTCATTATCACTAGCCCTTGCTCTCGTGGGAGACTTCAATTTCCAAGATGTCTGCTGGAAATAGAATATAGAGGAGAGAAAAGAGTCAGGGTGATTCCTGGAGTGTGTAGAAGATAACTTCCTAACAGAGCTGGTGACTGAACCAGCTAGGGTAGATGCTCTACTGAACTTGTTGTTTGTGAACACAGAAGGGCTTGTGAGGGATATGATGACTGGGGCCTTTCTTGGGCACAGCAATCATGGAATTACAGAGTTTTCAATTCCTGAAGGGGTGCCAGCAGAACTTCCTTTGACTTCTGGTGGGCAGACATTGGTGGGTTTTGGGGACTGGTTGAAAGGGTTCCTTAGGAGACAGTTCTAAAGGGCAAGGGAAATTGAAAGCCTAAGTATTCATCAAGAAGGATATTCTAAAGGTGCAGGCACAGACTGGCCCCACATGGCCTCAAGTGATGTTGCAGAGGGTTTAGTATTGGGGCCAGTTCTATTCAGTAATTTTATCAATTATCTGGATGAGTGGATAGAGTGCACTCTCAGTAATATCACGGATGAAACTAAGCTGGGCAGGAGCATGGATCTGTTGGAGAGTAGGAAGGCTCTGCAGAGGGACCTGGACACCTGGATGGGCCAAGGTCAGCTGTACAAGGTTTGATAAGGTAAAGAGCCAGGCAGGTCCTGCCTTTGTGTAACAACAGCCCCCTGCATCACTACAGGTTGGGGGAAGAGTGGCTGGAAAGTTGCTGCGGAGAAAAAGACCTGAGAGTGCTGATTGACAGTGGTTGAACATGAACCAGCAGAGTCCCCATGAGCCAGAAGAGGACCCAGGTGGCCAATAAGGCCAATGGCAACCTGGCCTGTATCAGAAATAGTTTGGCCAGCAGGATTAAGATAGAGATTGCCACCCTGTACTTGGCACTGGTGAGGATGAGGCCACACCTTGAATCCTGTGCCCAGCTGTGGGCTTCACACTATAAGACAGATATTGAGGTGCCAGAGTGTGTCCAGAGAAGAATGACGGAACTGGTGAAGGGGCTGGAGTACAAGTCTTGTGAGGAGCAACTGAAGGAGCTAGTCCCTCATCTGCAGAAAAAGAGGCTCAAGGTAGAATATTTTTCTCTTTATAATTACCTGCAAGGAGGTTGTAGAGAAAAAAGGGTTAGTCTCTTCTCCCAGATAACAAGTAATAGGACAAGAGGAAACAGCCTCAAGTTGTGCAAGAGAGATTTAAGAAATTTGGAAAAAAGTTCTGCATGGGAAGGGTTGTCAAGCATTGAAACAGGCTGCCCAGGGAAGAAGTTGAGTACACTCAACTCCCTGGAATTATTTAAATGGTGTGCAGATATTGCAGTTAGAGAGATGCTTTAGTGTTGGACATATCAATGTTAGATTAAGGTTGAATTAGATGATCATAAAAGGTCTTTTCCAGCCTAAGTGTTTCTGTGATTCTATAGTATGACAAAGCAGTATATTAGCAGTATAATCACAGTATTGTTACAACATAATAAAAAGATTTATGTTTCAGAGGTAATATTACAGAAATATGGGGTCTTGAAGATTTTTCAAAGAATCTCTACCCATTTTTATACACATTACTTCTCATTTTTTACATGTAGTTACTTATTTATTCCCATTGAAAATGTTTTGCCTTCTTATCGGAATGTACACATCTTCTGTAGCTTAAGTTTGACTGTTTGTTTGATTGACAGTTTTCTTTAAAGGGTAGAGTGTTTGTGTCTAAGAGATTTTGAGTATTTAAAGTTGTCCTAAAAATCATCACAAATGGTGACTAGCCTTTTAGTCTCTAAATCTGATAGGAACATTTATTATCTTGGAACTTTAAGATTTTTTAGATTACAGGGAAACAAAGATGATATAATGCATCTGAAAAAAAAAAAGTTAATTGATTCAGAAGACAATCCTGAAGTACCAGACTTAATCCTTAAGTAAGTCCAACTACTACTTCCCATGCATTTTACATCCTTTCATTTTCAAAATTTTTAAAGTCTCTACTGTGAATCTGTGTTAACCTACCTGCTTAACAAATGATCGATATTGTATGAATGGGAGTGATTTTTTTATCCTAGAAGTTTCCTTAGTTTAACTTTATACGAACCTCCTATTTGACCTGCAGATCACAGCAAGTCATGTTCTATTTAATTTAGAGGGTAACATTCTGAGAACAGAGTGCTTGTTAAGTTTGATTGACATTTATGTAAACCAACAACTTAATAGAAATGTAAAATATTCTGTGAAATTACAAACATCTCTTAAGAAACGGTTTGTGTGGGAGGATGGATTGTGAGAGAATAGAGATAGTGCTGAAGGCAATCTCACCCCTGAGGAGTTGGAGCTGTACTAATTACCAAAGACTAGGAACAGTTGTGTCCAATAAGGTTGGTCCAATAAGGATGGGTGTCATAAAAGAATGGGTTAGCTGGTTGAGAGGAGAGTTGGAGTCAGTTGGCTATGCTGCTGCAAGGAGCAAGGGTCAGGTGCTTGTGCTAGGGACAGATAGGTTTAGGCAGTTGTGATAGGGACTGGAAGAAGTCAGCCAGCTGTGTGGAAGAAGTAGAAAAGGAGTCAGAGTTGAAAGAAGCTGCCTCTGGTAACTGACAGAGAGAAGGTATGGAAGTTTTACAGTAAGATAATACACTAACGATGATAGTCAGTTTCCATCCACTGTCAGTTGGTGCCAAGCACTGACGCCGACAGGTTTGCACCTTCATTTCTCATTAATCTAATTTTATCTGTTAGTGTAAGATTAGATGGTGTCATGAAACACAAGAATATGCATCCTACTTCCTAGGAGAAATGGGTGAGCAGTTTTGTGATTCATTAATGTTAGCTAATAACATAATAAAGGCTTCTGGACGCTAATTACTTTTACACCTTTCAGCAGAAGTTAAAATATGTACCAATGGAAGAATTTTTGGCTCAAAAAAGGTGAGTGTCCTGGTTTGGGCCAGGACAGGGTTAATTTTTTGCAGTAGCTGAGAGGGACGGTGGCTGAGGTAGTGTGCCTAGGACCCAAATGTTATTCAATACATCACATAATTGCTGGGGTTGGGGGAAGATACTTCCTTCTAAGGAGAAGAGTGTTCCTTGTGGTGGAGAAACTTGGTGAGTGGATTGGTCCCTTAGTGTTTATTGTTGGGTTTATTTCTGTGTAAAGTATTTATTTGTCTTACACCTTTTTTATTAATGCTGTTGTTGTTACTGATTGTTTTTTTTTGACTTATTGCTGTTTCCAGAAAATTGTTCTTATCTCAACCTGTCATCTTTGCCGTTTGTGCTTTCAATTAGAGTGGGACAGGAAGCGAGTGGTGATGTGGTTTTAGCAGGAGTATTAAATTGGAGAATAACATTCCTAAACCAGGACACTAGGAAAGGGAGTTATATCACTCAGACGATTCCTTTTAGAGTGTTCTTAATTAAAATATTAGAGTGAAAAATCTCTCTTATTTTAACCTTTTATATATCATCTTGTGCATTATGCTAAAAAAAAAAAAAAAAACAACTTTTTAACACTGTGTAACTTACATCTAGGTTACTAAACTAGTTACCTAATTTAGACGTTCCTGTGCCTACAAAATATGTGCCTTGATTGTATAGGCAGCGCATAGTGCTAGGAACATCTGAGGCCCCCTGAGGACAATTTGGAATGTGAGGATTTTTCTAGTCATTGAATAGGAAAATGAGACATTTCAGTGGAAAGTGTAAATGCTTGTACACATTTAGTGAGAAACCAAATAAAAATGGCCTGGGGGAATTTTTATGACTGCGCTTATGTTCTGTGAGTCACGTCTACTTATACAGTCAGCTAGGGTTTTAGATTTCAGAACATTTGCAAATAAGGTCTAATACATTTTTTCCCCTGCTTGTCAAAACAGTTCCCAGACATATAAAATTTGGACTAAAAGTTCCCTTCTACCAGAGGGCATATGAATTCATTCCCCTTTATTTTACAACAATTCTTCAAATATTAGACTATGCAATACCCTAGGACATCAATCTTCAGCCATAAATTCATGCTAAGCTACAAAGGAGAGAGTGTAACTTAAAAGTTTCAGAACTCAAGTAAGCAGTATAAAAGGTTGTCTTATATAAACAGGAATATTCATCTAGAACTTAGGTGGAAAATAAAAGTGTATGCACTTTGGAAAAAAAAGACAGGCAACACTGAAGGACTACAGAGATGCTGTTTGCACTGTAGGGAGAAAACTTGTTCAACCCAACTGGTAGTTTTTAAAGTGTGTTCTTTATTTGACAGGAGAAGGATATTTCATTTTTTATTTTCAGCCAAGTGGTTTAGTACTATACTTTATGGCTATATTTATATAAAGAAATATTTACTGTCCTTAAGATGAATTGGTGTAGTTCAACAAACAACCTAGGTTAAATAGTATTACACAGTAATTCCGGAGACATTTTTAGTAGTTAGTTAGCATTGATGACCTCCTGCCAGTGGTTGTACCCAGCTGTAACCTTGCAAAATTTATTACAATCCATGTGCTCTATCTAGTCTATTTCATCTTATCATTGCAATCCTTAAATAAAATATTTTCCTTTTGCATAAGGTTTTTAGACTTCTGTGGTGCAGCTTTGGTTTATTTGCTTGTGTTTTGTTTGCTATCCTCTTACCCCCTAAGATTGTTAGCTTTTTCCCTCATCTGCAGCACATTTAAAAGTATGTTTCACAAATGAAAATTTATATTAACTACCTCAACTTAAACATGGTGAAGGTATAAGGACTTAATGAATGCACTTGCCTATCTCAAAACACTGTCAAGGCCACAGAAGGAACTCGCCATAAGCTAAATCACTGAAGGGGTAACTTGTGGTAAGCACAAAAAAGGAGAAATTTTAGGAGAGAAAAGTTCTAATTCTAGGCCTGGTGAGACAAATCTGGATATCCTCCTAGTTAATGCATCCAAACAAATATTCCCACTGTGGAAATCTGTGGGAAAGGAAACGCCTGCTTATACATATGCCATCTCAAGTTATGGCAATGGCATCTATGCTCTGTGGATACCCAGAACTTGGACTGTATAAAGGTGGTATCTCCAGAAGAATGACTCCAAGAGCCCCATCACTGAGAAGAGCTGGGTGAAGAAGGATCTGCAGGACACTGCAGGATCCATGCAGTGGTGGTGACGATCTTCTATTTAATTTTCCTGTCTCTCTCTTTCTCTCTCTCTCTGTCCCCCTGCCTCTTTGCTATTTCTCTCTCTTCTCTCATTTACTGTTAAATAAATCTGCATTATTGACTTCAGCATATGGTCTCACCTTATTTTGGGCAGAGGCATTTCTTAACAATCATAAGAAAAGGCTGAAAAGAATTAAGCTTTTGTTTTTTTAGTACATATCAAAATTAGGTGAAGTGATAGAGACCTTTTCTTCAGAAAATGTACAAAAAATGCAAGAGTACATGTATAACTTTGAGACTAATACTATGATCAGACTTTTACTGGAGAAATAAGTTCTACAAACTTCTACACAGCTTCACAGGTTCATTCTGCTTTCTTTGCACTTTTCATCAAATAGTAATCATGGAGATAGGAAAAGGATCATCTCAATGACTATCAAATAAAAGTGCAGGTGTCTATCAGCTCTATCTGCTAAATGCAAAAGCACATATATATATTAATTTATATGTATTTATAAATAAAAAAGCCCTGACACACACTTATGTATTTGATAGAAAAGGTAAAATTTGTTCTGATTCTTTGTTGAGTAATAGTTTGAAATAAGATAATACACTCAAGGACTAGAAAACAACCCCTTATAATTAATAATATTTTAAAAGGAGCAACAGAAAATTCTCACAACCCCATAATTTATGTGTTATATAAGCTTAGTTACACAATGTGTCAAGTAGAATTATTGCATTCTGAAATTTGCATATGGTTGCTTTGTCTTCAGATTTATAAAAAGTGACTTAAAATAATTTGTTCTGTAAGCAGTGACATAGAGTAAAGCTGTATTTTGATATAATGAAGATTATAAAACAATGTACATGTTGGTCAATGGAGTGTCTGACCTGATTTAACTTGTAATTCTCAATTGCTGTTGCTAATTACTTATATACTAAAAATTCAACATTTATTTTCTATTTTTTAGCATTAAAAACAAGAGGATATTTGAAAATACTGTTGCCATAATGGAATTATAGCTATTATGTTTGTATAAGATACCTACCTAGTTAAAAGAATTTTAAAATATCAGAACTCTTCTCATTGAAAATATTAAGTCATTTATCACTATTGTCTGGGAGTTGTCCTCAGCTGCTTTCTTATTTATCTGCAGAAACTTTAATAAAAATTTAATGGTTCTTATAACTAAGTGAATTCATCCAAGAAATTATAGGCATTAAAAGTAAGATTAAAGAATCTTATTCAATTCAGTAAAATTCCATTTACGCTAAAAGAAGGATAGTTTGCAGTTCATGAGTAGATTTGCACTTGCTATATGGAGATGTACGGTTAAAGAGGCAATTAAGGAAAACTGTATACCTGCAAACAATTTAGTGAAACTAATTTTTTTTTCTATTAAAAAAATAACTTGGTAATATAGATTCACATCAAATATGATGTAAACAGAAGAATTCTTAGAATATATTATTAATAGAAATTGTTTGAATCCTTTCCCTTAGTAGCCATCATTACATCTCTAAATACCTCTGAAGTTAGTCTTTAATAATGTAACTTTTGACTTCCTCATTTTTTTACTGCATTTGAATAGATATTTTTAGAAATATTTTTGGCACTCATTTTAAAGATATTTTTAGTTGATTACTACTGGTAACACTACTGAATAGTAGTAATTATTGTTGTTTTAAGTAATATTAGTACTCTTCTGTTCTCCATATTTTTATTTTTACCTCTACATTCAAGCTGCATCTACACACCTGGAAGCAGTCTAGCTGTCTGGTTTTGTGCTGGTGAATCGCAGTGAAAAATTAAGACCTCACAATTTTTATAAAGATTTGTAGGGATGGTATGCTTATTTCAGCACTGGACGCATGTAAGGGATTTTTTTTTTTCTTTTTTAAAGGACATGCGTGCCCCTGAAAATTCTTGATTTTTTTTATTATTCTAGCTAATTTACATATTCATGGATTTCATAATAGGTTTATGCATATTCATTTTTCTTATTTCACATTACACTTGTTACACAAGTTACACTTGTACTCAGTTTTTGTTAGAAAGTACAGAGAAAACTCTTGGGTCACTCTGTGCTGTCTGTTTTAAGGTTTGAAGAGTCTTTCTTATCTCTTATTTCTTTAGCTTGGAAATTTGCATTCTTTCTCCTTACTGGGGCAGTTTTGCTAGTGCTGTAGTTACTAGACTAAACAGTATATTTTACTTATGTTAGTAAGCTCAAAGCAGTACTTTTTACCTAAATCTAAATGGATTTTTACCTTGTTTAAATTTTTATTCTGTCTCACTGGGTAGCCTGGCAGGATGATGAGACCCCACAGGGTGCATGTTCCATCACACCTTTTCTGGAAGGCATTCCTTGAGTAAGCTTTCCTTGGTATTTTTCTTAGAAACATTAAGCTGAAGCCACATACAGTGTCAAGGTACAAAATAACTGCTCTATTTTCACTGTGATGATGGATGGAGAGCTCTCCTACTAGACCAAGCTTTTCAATTGCCAAGAAAAAAGATTTTGTATGGTTAGCCCATACAAAATCTTCACAGGGAGCATGACCTGGGCCAGTATCAGAGCATATTTTGTGGACTGGTTTAGTTGCAATCATCCTGCAGAGATTCAGAACTGTATTGGAAACAAAGAGATGTTGTGCATACCCTAGATATCCTCTGAGGTTGTTTTAAAAATCAAACTTCTGCACGTAGCTTAAATGTTGCTGTAATGATTGAGAATATTGTCCTTTAGTTTTCTAATAATAAAGGTTATTTAACACTTTTAAGAACACTTACTTGACAGAAATTTTTAAGAAGTTAAAAAACCTTATTAGAATATGGCAGTTTTCTCTTGTATGGGTAAAAGCATATTTTTATGAAGTAATGTTTTCTTATTGTTTTAAGACATTCTCCTTGCCTGGAGTGTTAAGCTTTTCAAAACCATCCACTAGTCCATATCTAGTTATAGCAGACTCTTACAAAATTCATGCAACAAGAAAATAAGAGGCAGCTGAAACAAGCTTTGAAGAGATAAGCAAAATTTGTAACCATTTTTTCAGACTACGTCTGAAAACAAGCAAACATTCAGCAAACAAGCAAATGAACATAAAAGACTAAAACATATTTAGACTCAGAATAATTCCCTGTAATAAAGCCTAACTAGATTTTCCAGAATTATTTTCGAGGAGCAGTTCCATACTTTGAATTCTGGACCTCTTACATATGCAGAGAATAAAATTTGCTATGAATACTGAAATAACAGAAAATTCATGAATGGCATTGTCACATCAAGCCTTCAAAAGGCATTTTTGGGAATGTTTAGAATTAACAAAGTTCCTGAAAATTAATTGATTTTATTTTTGTTGTTTAGTTGTACAGACACAGTGGTTGTTACTATGCAAAAAAAAAAAAAAAAAAAAAAAAAAAAAAAAAAAAAAGCAGCCTGGTAATTCCTCAATAATGTTTCCTTCTCTAACAACAAGTTGAAAAATTAAGCCAGGCTTGTTTCCTGAACACTGTAAGTCCATTGGATAATTCAATTGAGAAGGTACCTCAGGAGGTTTCTTGTCCACCCTCCTGTTCAAAGCAGGGAGAGGTCTGAGATAAGACCAAGTTTCTCAGTGTTTTGTCCAGCTGGATATTGAAAATTATCACCTTTCTTGGAAAAGCCTGCTGCCCTGAGTGACTGCTTTCAAGGTGAAATAATGCGTTCATTCTCTACCCTTGCCTCTTGTCTTCCCACCATGATCAGTGTGAAAGGTCTGGCCTGGCTGACCTTTAATGTTAGGAAATACTAAATTTACAGATACATTTTAAGAATATTTTATATTGGCTTAATATATGATTAAAACTGTAGATTCAATTCTCTTGGAGTTCCCAGTTATTCCCAATAAGCCTTTGAGCTTCTGACTGAGAATATATTAATCTATTTATACACCTATTTTTAGGTGTATAAATAGTTTCTTGGAAGAGAAAAATAGTTTTCTGAAATTGTTAATGAAATCATATTAAATGTCTTTCATTCATAAAGCCAAGGGTTTTTTTTCTCCAGCTTCAAATATATAAAATAATAGTTTGAGTTAGAAGAGATCAAAGATCTAATTTCAAAGCCCCCTACCATGGGCAAGGGTGCTGCCCACTAAATCAGGGCCCCATCCAGTCTGGCCTTGACATCAATCCTGACTAGTTCAGAAAAAAAATTCAGTTTTAACATAGAAAATGCTAATTTTTTTTAATAATGTCTTTGTCTTTTTAAATTAAGATCAAAAGATAAAGTGTGTATGCAGTGAGTAAATTTTTTTTTAATATCAACAGTACTTGACATCAAATATGGTCAAAACTGTAAAATTATAATAGGAACAAGAACTAGTATATTCTGTTGTTGATTTTTTTCTTTCTAATCTTGATCTTCTTACCTATATATTGAGTTAAAAAATATTTAACAATTAAAGCCCTTCATAGGTAAGTATTACTTCTTCCTGTTGCATCCTGGGTTTGGGTTCAGATTTGGGGTTCTGGTCTTTGTTAGCTTACCTGTTCTATGTACCCTCATGCATCCCCCATGTTTCCCCCCACCACGGAAGTTAGCCCCAGGCTGCCTGCCATTGGGTTTTCTCCCCTTCCACTCCTGTGACCACTCCCCTGTCTGGTCCCGGGAGTTCCGTGCTCGTCACCTCATTCTCGCAGTCCCACTGGCCCTGAAGCCCCATGTCCGCCCCCATCATGTTCCCATTGGTTGTTGTGACAACGTCACCGCCACGGCATCTGTGTTCATTGGGCAGAGGGTTCCCGTCCTCCCGTCCCACCCCTATATCCTTCCACAGCTCCCCAGCCTTGGGGCCAGATTCATCCAAGCGAGGCTGGAAGCGGGCTGCATCTTCTCCATTGCAGCTCTCACGGCCAATAAAGCATCCAGCTGCCACGCAGACAGATTTGGAAGAATTCCTGCCTCTTTGTTTCTTACCTCGTGCCGATGGCAACGTGCAGCCAGCACACCCCGGGGCACAGATACAGAAGCGCCTGGAAGTAGCGGCAAACGCCAACCCCGACAAGAAGCCGAGGTGCCCAAGCCAGGTGTTTGGGAGCTGACCGAGGCCAGGAAAAGTAACGCGCAGCTGCACTTCCTTGTTCATTTCAGTAGTAATGCTAAAAATACACTGAAAAAGATCTGCAAGTTTTCATTGTGTCTTATAGAAAACATTAAATCGTATTAGCATGGAATTTAAAGGAATATGTTTGGACCCTGGGGTTTTGCAACATTTTTAAGGTCCCTTTCAATGCAAGCCTCTCTGTGATTCTATGATGATTCTACATTATCAGTTATAGCTTTTTTTTCATTGGATAAACTTACAGCTTTTGGAACAACTTACAGCTTAAAAATGCATTAAACACAGATAGTCTCAGTCTTTTTGAGGTATTCAAGTGAACCACTATATCGTGTTGGATTGGGTCTGGCTGGGTCATTTTCCCTTAGCAGTCCTCACAGTGCTGAGCTTTGCACTGGTAGCCCAAAAGGTGCTGATAATGCCCCAGTTTGAGTTTGAGTCAGAGTTTTGAGTATTGCTGGGCAGTACTGACACGACATCAAGGCTGGCTCTCAACATTGCCCCCAGCAAGGGGCTGGGTATGGGCAAAACCCTGGGAGGGGACACAACCAGACCAGCTGACCCAAATTAACCAAAGGGATATTCCACACCATATGATGTCAACTCAGATATGAAACCTAAGGGAGGGAGGAAGTGTTGTATCCTGGGTTGATTCAGTTAGGGATTTTAATAATGTTAGTTAGCTGGTCCTATGTAGCCCCATTTTCCCTTCACAATGGTCTGCTCCATGTTGTCTGCCATAGGAGCATTCCCATGTCAGTCTTGTGGCCACTCCCTGTTCATTCTTGAAACTTCTGTGTCAGCTACCCCATCCCACAATCCCATTTGTCCCGGAACCCTGTACCCACTCCTGTTGTGTTCCTGTAGGCTGCTGTGGTCCACGTCACTCCCCCATTACCTGTCCCCATTGGGTGAGGGGGGCTTCCACCCCTGTCTGCCCGCCCCCTATATAACCCCATGCTCCCTTTGTTTCATTGCCATCTTGACCACGTGCACGGTGGCCACGCGGGAATAAACATTCTCCAGCCGCGCAAGGCAAGTTGTGCCTCCCTTGGTCTCTTTACCTCCTCTCAGTGCTGGCTGCAGAACGCAGCTAGCCCACGCCAGAGGCTCAGCCTTAGAGCTCCGCAAACACGCGGCAGCCCTGGTCCAGCCAAAAGGCAGTGCCATTAGCCGGGCTCCCGAGCCGTCCAGACCAGGGCGAGAAGAATGCAACGCCACAAGGAAGAATCACATGCATTTTTTTATTCTACAGCATTTTCCTTCCTAAGCAACCACTATGTGTGCGGAAGCCCTGCTTCCTGGAAAGTGGCTGAACATCATTTACTGATGGGTAGTAGAGATTAATTTTTCCTCTTTGCTTATGACAACTTACACTTTTTTTTTCTTTTTTTCTTTAGTAAACTGCCTTATCGCAACCTATCGGTTGTTTTCCATCTTATTTTCTCTCCCCTCTCACTGGGAAGGGAAGTGATAGAGCAGTTTGGTAGACACCTGGTGCCCAGACAAGGTCAACCCACTGCACATGCATATTTTCTTTCTCTTCTGAAAGAAAGAAATTTGTGCTGGCTACCTGAGTACAAGGGATATTGCTGTCTTGCCATCTGAACTCCTCCAAAGACAAAATATAGTAATTGTTTCTTTATAACTTTTCTAAAATTGGTAGGTCATTTTAGAGAGTGAGATGGATCATTCTGTTCAAATATCAGTGTCGATATGTTGATTTATAAAAGAAAATTATTCCACAGGCATTCCCTTGTTAATTCAGGCAGATCATTATTTTCCATTTCTATTTTCGTTACTAGATGAGCTTCTGTGAAGGCTCTGTGGCTGCAGTGAATGTGCTCTGTGAATACCAATGTCTACTTGATCTTGAAGGTTGTTACTGGGTACAATTAATGTCAGGAATGTTTTACATATAACTCCATGTCAACCATTCTGCTTAAATAGACTCTTATTTCATAGTTGTTATCTTTACTAGTATATGTCTTAGTTTTGAAATAATACATCATGTAACTATTTTCTTTGTTTAGTGAATTACAGTACAAACACGAGTAATAAATAGAAAGCAGTATCCTCTTGGCTAACTGATTTGTTATTATAATGAGTTTTGTTTTGTTATTTCATACCTATGCACAAAAGAGATGTAAAATTCTGATTTTTTTCTGTCACACAAACAGATACCTATATTTGAAATAATTATCATAGACTCCCATTATTCTCAAGGGAGAGGAAATAGGCATATCTAGGGAGAAATTCTTCTCATCTGTTACAAATGTCTGCATTACAGGGAGAAAGCTATCATGCTTTTTAAAAGCTCATCATTTAGGGGTGTGGACTGAGATGATGTTGTGGTGTAAATGTCTCCAGAGAGAGTATCAGTAGATACGTGGCTAGATGAAAACTGAAAAGTCTGAAATAGCAGCACAGTGCTGCAGCATTTTTTTCTTTGAAGAAAAGCTAAAACTCATTAAGTGTAATGAAAAAAACCATTGTTTTCCTACTTTTGCTTGTTTAACCCCAAGTTAAAGGGAAAAATGTATGATGCATAAATTGAATTAAATGGGAATTAAAGAAAGCTTGGCACATGGGATTACATCTGAATGCTCCAGAGTGACAGAGTAAGTTTTCTTCCTTATACACTCAAGTACTAGAATATAACCTATCTGACTTCATATGGAGCTCAGAAGGTAAAACATAGGGGAACAAACAAAAAGTGTGCCACCTGAATTAATAGGTGTGTATGACTGCAATAAAAGTCGAAGCCCATTTAATATACCTTTGCCTTTCTGTAAACTTGTCTTGTGTTACCTTTAAGGATCTCCTTCATGGTCAAATCTGCTGCTAGTCATATTGTCATCTGCCATGCTGAACCGGAGACCATATTCAGGTGAACTGCCTGCTGTGTTTTAAAGGGTTTTAAAGTGTAGACAGGCTTTGATGTTCTCTGACTGACTAGTCAAAACCATTAGTATCATTTAGTTTGGTAACACATCATGAACTCATAGGGACACACAAGATATTTCCACTGATGTCACACATATTTAGAGCAGATGAAATGTGTAAATGACTACCTGTAACATCTCCTAGAAAAGCAATAGATTTGGGCAGCCAAGTGCTTTTAGCAGACCACACTTCAGATTTTTGTTAAGATGGGTCAGTAAAATTATGAAAGAAGTAGGTGATGTCAGGTTACTTTATTGGTAGAATCATACCATATAACAAATTTAAAAAATATATTAATAAGAATTTATTTTATGGGATGACAAGATTTTGCAGTTTGTTGGGAAAATGAAGCACCCGTCTGAAAACAAAGAAAAAGAAAAAAAAAACCCTAAATCAGTACCATAAGCTATTAACAATGACATGTGAGAGGAAATATGAAAGATAAGGGAGAGGACTCAAATATTTAATCTGTTAGGTATATTTAAAAGTAGTCTTTTTACTTCTTCATTATATTAAAATAATTCTGCATATAATTTCTATAAAGAAAAAGTCAGTTATCTACACACACCATAAGGAAAATTAGAGATTATGTCAAATGTTGATGTTGGAAGACAGAGCATTTAAAGAGAATGTTTCATTCTTTTGAAACTGTTTTGAGGTAACTGGGTCATTTGCAGTTGTTGAGGAACTGATCTGTCATTTTTGTGAACTCATAAAAATAATTGGTGGGTGTTATTAAATGAACATGAGTCCATAGACTAAAACAATGGCCCCAAAATTTTTCTAACCCCCTAGAGCCTTATCTCATTTGTTTATATACAAATATCCCAACATCTAATGTGCACTAGCTACTTTAAAAAAAAAGAAAAAATGTACTTGAGAGAGATGAAGGCTTACTTCTAGTTTGCCAGTGACACTACCATTATTTGAAGTCCTTTACGTTATATATTACTTTATATGATACTACTAGTCCATTCAAGTGTATTTCAGCTATGCTTAGTAACATTCCTATCTGCTTGTATTCTTGAAACAAATGTCCTTAGAATTAGCAGGACCTCATGTCATGTTTTTAAGCTCAGCTAAAAATTAAACACCACAAAGCCACTTGCTCAGCAACCTCTCCTCCTCATCCCCAATGGAATGGAGAGGAGAATCAGAGTAAAACTTGTATGTCGAGTTAAGAATGGTTTAATAATTGAAAATTGAAAATTAAGTACAATATGATAACAATGGTAAATTATTATAATAATAATAATAAAACAGAAACAACAAAGTAATGCACGATGCAGTTGCTCGCCACCCACTGATTCCAGACACCCCTTTCCTGAACCCAGAATTGTTCCTCTTCCAGGTAACTCCTCCCAGTTTATAGACCAGGCATGATGTTCTGTGGTATGAAATATCCCTTTGGACAGTTTAGATGACCTCTCCCAGCTGTGCTCCCTCCCAGTTTCCTTTGCATAGCTCCTCATTGGCAGACCATGAGACAAGGAAGGACAAAGAGTCCTTGGCTTAAGAGAAACATGACTTAGCAAAACTCAGGACATCAGTGTGTTATCAGCACTATTCTTATTCCAAATCCAAAACACAGCCCTGTAACAGCTACTAAGAATAAATTATCTCTATCCCGGGTTAAACCAGGACACATGGTAATGGGAACAAAAAACAAGGAAAACACATCCAAGAGTATTTTGAGAAACTAATCCACTAGACTGAAGGTATAGAGATAAAAAAAAATCAGTTGTGATAGAGAAGTATTAAAAGCTACCAGTATCTAGTAAAAACATTTTAAAAACCTAAAAAAATTATAGAAAGGTATTGACGAAAGAAACTGCAAAAGGTATGAAAACAAAGAGGATATTGGAGGATATTATTTGGATAATATAACTAGGAGAAGTTACTATTTTTAATCAATGACATCTAAACAGATGTGCATTACAAATCCAGATAAAAGCTGAAAACAATGATGTAGCTGAATGTCCTCAGGCAAGGTCTTCTAGCTAAGTTATGCTGGATCTGTTTCCAGATTTTTCTTAAAAGTATTAGTGTTGAAAATAAATATTAATCTTCAAAATCACTCACATATTTCTGAAAATTCACTTGAGAATTGTTAGTTCTCTCTAGAAAAGATGGGGCATATTGCTACCATACACCAACTGCTAATAAACATAAAAGCATTTGAGATGATGTCTGAAATAGTGTTTGAACTGTTTTTGTAGGAGTGCTTTTAGCAATGTGCATGCTGCTGTTACTTTCAGCAGGTGGTAATAGCTATTTGCCATGTATGGAAGGCTCGTGATATTCCTTGGTTCAAAACATATGTTTACTTGCTCATGGAACAAAGCTTTCTGTGCTTTAAATGGCTTTGTTATGAAGCTGGTCAGAGAAGACAAAGGAGGAGTGGAAATTGTTCAATATATGAGTGCTCCTTTGGCCAAAATTGCATATTTTTTAGATTTGGTTTTATTTTTTCTAGTAGGTTGGTTGAGTTTTTTCTGTTTGAAATCAGACTAGTATCCTGATTCTCTTCCCAACTTCACTTTTTACGTATATTATGCTTCTGATAGATTTATTCCTGTACTGTGTTTTGCTGTAAGGGTTAAATAGGCTTAGAAAATAGCCTAATGTGAAAAAAAATGGGAAAAAAAAGAAAATATTTATGAATTATACCTTTTGGGATGAAACTTATTGTGTCTCTTTTCCTGGTTCTGTGTCACTATCTAATAGTGAGGAGATACTTACCTATACTTCTTCTTTCTCCCTCAGTTCGTGATGGACCATTTGTCCTAGGTGGTGTGAGATGAGAACACAAAATGCCTTCACTTCACACATTTGCAGAGAGTGAGCTGTCCAGGTGTTTGGAACAGAAAATAGATGTGAAACAGAGCTCAGAGAGATTGGCTATTTTGTGAAAAAATGCAGAATGTGAATTTCTTTCTTTTACCTTTATATATAAAAAGCCATTTGTGATAAGATCTTTAAAAATTGTGTTTCATGCACAGATTGGAATATGCTACCATATTAATGCTCCCATATTTAACATCACAGTATTTTGCACATAGTGTATGCAAAATATATATAGCCTTACATTCATACTTGAATATTAAATTTGTATTAATTTTACTGTGCATATTTTGTATTTAGCTTTGTGCTTCTCTAAATAAATATCTTTTCTAATGTATTTTTATGGCAAATGGTAATTTTTACATGAATTTTCACCATTTTCAACTCCTCATATACAACTGCAAGAACCAGGTTTTTGTATGTTGTTGATGAGCTCAATTCAGTAAATAATTACAGTGGGTTAAAAGCAAGTAAGATGTGTTTGCTGACAGAAAAATATATTTTTGCAGCATGGGAGACAAATCTGCTAGTCTGGTGACAGAAATTTTTGTAAGAGCACAAACTATATCTGACTGTGAAAAGAAAAATATGTGGTGGTGTTCTTTTTTTGTCCACCCTCAAGAAGCAGTGTGGGAAGATGATACAGGAAACCTATGAAACAATCCATTTTATATGTCATAAATGCCAAATACTACCTGTCTTTCAAGTACTAGAGACACAAAAGTAGTTATTCTCATGAAGCTGGAAAGTCCCATTTAGTGCTGTGGGGTTAAAAAAAAAATAAAAGCTGTTTTGACAACTGTGATGGGGAGCAAAGGAATTTACATAGAAGGTATTACATGAGTTTCAGCAAAAGATAGCTTTTGTATAAACCCTTCAGCACACTGAAAAATATGTGGCAGCATAAAGGACAAAAGCGAACAATTTTCCAAATATTGTTGCAGAACATGCAAAAAAAAATCTAAAACACAGTTCTTAGGTGTTTAGAATCTCAGAGCAAATAGGAGCAGTACTGACATTTTTTTTTTTTCTACATGATTTCATGACAGATATCTAAAACCCACTTAAGTTGGTATGATAAAGGTAATGAATGTCTTCCTTAAGACAACAAGTTACATAGACTGGCACTACAATTCATAAAATATAATACTGAGCATGATAAAGCCTGCTCTGATTCTATGTGGTAACCCTTATGTCTGAAACTACTGAAGTCTTGGCTGTTTGAAGTTAGTTCAAAATTT
Source organism: Vidua macroura (assembly GCF_024509145.1). NCBI lineage: Eukaryota > Metazoa > Chordata > Aves > Passeriformes > Viduidae > Vidua > Vidua macroura. The sequence goes on along the minus strand of NC_071572.1, from coordinate 47,103,393 downwards.
GTGTCTTATCATTTATTGGCAGCAGCTAAATTAAGCATATAAACATAATTAGAAAAGACTCTGAAAGTCATCATTCTAATTAGATGCTTTAAAAAAGCTTAGATAATTTTGAAGAAAAAATTTTGTTTTTAAAGAAAATTATGTGTGCAACACTGACATATTTATAACATGAAAGCTTCCATTTTAAATATCTCTTGAAATTTTCTCCTCTGCCCATCAAACCCAGACAAAATGAAAATGGGTAGTCCCACCTTTTTACTTAGATGCGTAGACAACCAATGCACTTGGGTAGAAGTAACCAATGATATGATGCATGCTGCTAAAATATTAAAATGATGTCTTATATATCCTCTGTATATGTGTTTCAGGTGCAATTGAAAATATCTTCATTTTACGCATGATTACTTTTTCCTGGCAGCAAATTTTTAATTCATTAAATATAAGAATGTAGCCTGATTGCTCATGCAACATGACAACCCATAAATGATGAAACATTTACTTTTTTTGTGATTTGGTATTCAAATTATTTGCCAGACACTTAGAAATTAAGAAACAGAAAAAGAACTTCAGTTAGACACTAACAGAAAATCCAGCTGCGAAGATTATTTGAGTGCAAAACAAACAGATGAGACTGCAGTTGAAGCCTCATCATATCCTTTAAAGCCTTCTAAATTTAAATTTTCTAATTGTAGGCCACAATTCCCTATAAATATTCTCTTCTGTACACCTACATTTGTACTACAATGTACTACATTTCCTTTGTACTCCTACATTTCCAGCCCCACCTTGGGCTTTAGTCACCTCTGTTTAGGGTGTGCTCTGACATGGTTCAACTGTGCAACTTTACCTTACTTGGTTTGTTCAGCCTGGAGGAGCTTAATGGGAGACCTCATTGCAGTCTTCAACATTTGCATGAGGGGAAGGAGAGGGGCAAGTACAAATCTCTTACTTTTACTTGTTCTGTCTTTAAATATTTTCAACACTTCCCTTGTAAATAATTACTGTAATCTTCAATAAGCAAAGTTACATCTTGTTAAATACTGGTCATTTGAAAATAGCTCATTCTAAGAAAAGAAAAAACGCTTCTCTTCTTTACATGCTTCAAAATATTTTTTAGTTTTATGGTTTTCAAAACCTCTTAAGTAGAAAAATATAGTATACTTGTTTCTTTCCTGCAAAAAGACTTAAGTCGAATGAATCAACATTTTTCAAAGGAAGTTTCAAGTGTGTTCTGATTTTTCTGTAGAAACAGAGAAAAACAGTGTCTTCTTCCATGGACGGCTTCATGCATAACTTGTGTGAAAAATCCTGTGCTCTCTCTTCCAGGGTGACAAAGCCTGGGGAAAAGAGTGTCTTCTGCCACCTCTTGTTGAAGGTGTTCTGCCTCTTAGTGGTATATAATGGCCTCAATTGGACGTAATGCCTAAAATTAGATAAATTAATGCTGCCTTATATTCTGCTGAACACCAATGGAATGTTACTGTCACTTAGCAGTTGGGCATTCAGTGTAGGGAATTCTTCTGGTACACTTACTACTGGTAGAGAAAGAAAATCTGTACAATGATGGCAAACAGCTATTCCCTCTTACCATGTGTCTTTAAAACAGGAATTACTTATCTGTCAAGAAATACAGGAAAGATTAACTATGTCTACAGACAATAAATATATTTATTAAACTTGTTTTTCATAGATTTGATTCAATTTTACTTCCCTGATTACTGAGGTTATGCTGCTCCCCTGTTTTTCCCAGGCTCCACTTCACTCCTTCATTTTTGAATGCCTTTACTGCCTTCCACCCTTCTCAAGCAGTGCGCAGAGGCAGGGAAATCAGGGATCTGAGGTCAGTTCATAACAGCTGCTCTCTGTTATTCTTTACTTCTCAAACTTTTTTCCCTTGATATGAACTGTTCCCATTGCTGTAGTAATTCAGGATACACTTCCTCCAGTAGGAGTTCTTCATGGGCTGCAGCTGCCTTCAGGGAATATCCACTTGCTCCATTATGTGCTGCAGCATGCATATCTTCTCTGTCATGGTGGTCTCCACATGACATTCTTCACTATGGTCTCTACATGATTTGCAGGGGAATCTCAACTCAGTTGTCTGGAGAACTTCCTTTTCCTCCTCCTTCTTCCCTGCCCCCAGTGTTTGTGGGAATTTCTCAGACTTTTTTTAACCACAGCTCCTCAACATTTTTACCCTTAACTATATTTTTCACAGAGCCTGTTTGAGTTACTTTGGCCAGTGGTAGGTTTGTTGCTGAAACACAAACATTTGTGTCCTGCTGTAGGAAACCCCTGGCCTCTTCTCACCGAGGTCACCCATCCTATCCCCCAAAACTCTGATATGTACATCTAATATTGTGAGGAACTTTATCACATCTGCTGCAGCCAGTTGACCCTCACTACACATTTCTTCCTCTTTGTAGTGGTCTTCAAACTTCCTCCATCAGTACTTACATCATTGCTGAGCTGGGTTAAATGCAAACTTAGTCTGCAGCGTACTCTTTGTTAGAGAATCAGTTTTTTTCTCAATTTCTTGCTTGCTACCATACCTATACATCTATGTTTTGGGACCTACTATATCAATAGCACAAAAGAACCTCACACTTATTTAATACATTGTTCTTTCTGATGAGTTGAAAAATTAATATCTGAAAAAAACTAGTTTCCTCATCATTATCATGGTCATAAGCTCATGTACCTATTAATACGAAATCTAACCCCAGATGGCAAATATTCAAGTTATTATTATTTTCATCATTCCACATAGTCTTGTTATTTTACCCCTTATGTTATGAGTATGTTATGTGAGTAACCTATATAAAGCCAAGAAAAGCAAATTCTTAATTTATTTTCTTTTACATTTTCCACAGAATAGAATTTTTTGCTAGAACACTTCAGGAAAAAAGTCTTTCATAAATTTAGATTAAGCGACATGAAAGTTTTCTCTTTAGAATTGAATTGTAACAATGGCAAAGATTTTACCTTTTGAGATTTCCAGTCAGAGGTCTTTCAGGCTGCTCAGGAAAAGATGCTTATACCTTTAGAGTATTTGAAACTGCAACATTAAAGTATTTGGGAACTGGAAGGCCAAATTTTTTACTTTTAGATTCTTATGTTTTAATTTTCATTCTTGATCACATCTTCAGGATTATTATTCTACCACAATTCTCAAAAATATTATTCTTATATTAACAGACTTTTAAAACTCAGCTCAAATTTCTTCCTTCTCCTGTCAATGAGCTCTGTAAAAGGTATTTTAAAAAATAAAAGTAAAATATTTCATTAATGTAGACTACATATTTTATTTGTAAATTCTAATCAGAGATTATGCTCAAGAATAAACATCCACCTTACAATGCATTACTTCCCATTGAGAAAAAAATAACACAAAGACAACAGTTCTCAGTGGTTGCCACTGAATAGTCTTTCCCCTTTTAAAATGTTTTATTGTTGTTGTTATTGTTTTTTAAAATATATTCGTACTTAAAGCTTAAATTCAACAGTTGTATTTTACCTTTTTTTGTGGATTTACTTGCTTTTTTTTGCCCCATAATAACACTAATTTTTGTGCTGAATCTAATTCCAGTGGTATCCCAAAACTATGAATTACCCTATTATCAGATTTTCTTTAGTCCCAGATAATGACTGTAATTTCCCAAGGAAGGATAACAGCTTAGAATGTTTATACTAGGTATTATAACAAATGTTAGAGAAGAAATTATAACGCTTCATTAATTTTATGTAAATTATTAGACTGAGCTATTTGTTCTTGAAAAACTATTCATTTATAATTTCAATTTTTTTTGTTTTACTATCCCTACAAACTACTAACACCAAATCTGTTGCTCTAATATATTTTTTCTTTAAAGCATCTTTTTTTCTCGAAAAATTATGCTTGCTGTATACTGAAGCTTATTGAATTGAGTGTCAAAAATCACTCCAGTAAGAAACTGCAACTTGCTTAAAATGTTTAAAATATGTGTTATTCTCTTACTCTTAAATTTATTTTAATAAAAAAGGGTAAATATAAAATATTTCTAAATGTAAATATTACATACAAAGAAAGTGAAAATTAGGTTTGGAGACAAGTACTAAAATTACTTGTAACCATTACTGTAACCATTTCAAAATATCTTAAAGGATGAGAATTAAATAATAGAATTTTTAAGTGCAAATAGATCTGCATGGGATTGTGTAAAAACATTTAAATATTTTCTGTTTGGAATATCCCCTCAAAGACTTTTGACAGTTGAGTGGATTAATGGACTATATCATAGCAGAATGGATCATCTGGTGGTATAATCATGTCTTCCAAAGTCAGCACACACCCCAGAGGGGTGTGAATGTGTGGCTAAACCAAACATGTAATACACAATTACACAAAAAATTACACAGTCAAGAAAATATTTTCAGACAGGGCAATGGGCTTGCATTGGCTTCAACCTACATCCTCCTTCATGGTGGCTTGGGACACCCAGCGCCATAGAGTCATAGAAATATTTAGGTTGGAAAATACCTTAAGATCATCAAGCCCAACTGTAAACCCAGTATTGCCAAGTCCACCATTCAGTGGTGTCCCTCAGTGCCACGTCTACTGTCTTTTACACTCCCCTAAGGTTGGTGAGTCAACCATTCCATGGGCAGCCTCTTCCAAAGCGTGACAAACCTTTCAGAGATGTTTTTCCTAATGTCTAATCCAAACCCAAAAACCTAAACTCATGGCCATAAAACTCACGGCCATTTCTTCTTGTCCTCTTGCTTGTTATCTGGGAAATGAGACTGACCCCCACCTCCTTACAACCTCCTTTCACATACTGTATTGCAATTTGCTACATATGCATCATGGTATCAGTGGAATCATTATTACTCGGTTAAATAAGAATTCTGATGTAACATCAACTATGTCCAAGTAAGCAAATTTGGTATTAAACTTTACATCCTCCATATATGCCATTTCTTAAAGACCGTGGTCAGACAGTATAAGACACTGACTTCTAGTCACCTCCTTTCCATGATAACAGTGGCTGCCAACCTTATGTTTTTGCTTTCTTAATTGCGGCGTGGATTTTCACTCTCACCGGCTGCACGCAGCTCTTGGGAGCCCGGCTGTGGCGTAGCTTCCACGTGCTGCCGGGGTTTTCTGCCGCGGGTTCCCAGACACGGCTCCGTGTCTCGGGTGCGTGGGCTGGCCAGCCTCTGTTACCGTGCACTAGGGGTCCGGCAAAGAGGTAAGGAATTTGTCCATTTACTCCGTGCTTGGCAGGAACGGTTTATTGGTCACATATGGCGCAGTTCGATGGAAAGACGCAACCGCTCCCGGCACTTGCATGGGAGGAAATGGCTCCTGGGTGCCGGCGGGGTAGGATTTTATGGAGGGGCGGGGCGAGAGGATCCACGGCCTGCCGGCCAATAGGGGCGGTGCTGTGGTGGTGACGTCAGCAACAGCGACCAACCAGAGAACCCTGCAGGGGCGGGCACCGAGCCTTGGGCTGAGCGGGATCGTGTGGATTGGGGTGGCAGGCACAGGGTTTCCCGGGGCTGGACGTGGGGGTGGTTACAGGAGCGGCAGAGGGGGAAGATCCAGCGGCAGGCAGCATGGGGCCAGAAACCGTGGGGGGGGGGAAAACGACACGGGGGGTGCGCGGGATTACAGAACTTGACTTATTTTAACATAAATTAAAAACCCTAATCTAAACCCAAACTCCAGGATGCAACACTTAATATATGTCATTTTTGTATAAAGTACACTGATTCCATTGTTTATAGGTGGACAAAGAGTAAAACAATAGAGCTCTAATTTTTCCGTGCAAATGGCTCACCTGAAAACTGTGAATATGGGAAATATTCTATATATACATCATTGATTATTTCCTTCCCAATAAATCAGTATACATGCAAGCCACAAAGCTCAGTTTCTGGTTCATGCTTGACAGAAGCTCCACAGTGCTTGACCAGGTGGATCAAAGTTACATTTGACAATCAGTTGCCATATGTTTTAGCTGAATAAATTATTTTATATTCCATTTTTCATTCAGTCTATTTGGGACCATTATAAGAAACAAACAGAACTCCTAAATTTCATGTAGTACACAGTCCTTGGTGTGATTTATAGACGTATATTGTGTTATTCACAAAAAAATTCATGTCAAGTGTCCGTGCGTGTGTTTATATGTGCATACAAATTTTTTCAGGGATAATAAACTGAAACTCTCTATTCCTAACCTGATTATCACCAGCTCAGGTGATACAGGGCTTTTTTGAATATTTTAAAGCCATTTTTCTTTGTGAAAGAGCTTTAGCATAAACAGACTTGCACTTTGCACTGGACACAAATAAAAGGAAAAAATTCAACCTAGGAATGGTAGTTAAAATACCTTAAAATAAACATATAAATATAGTGTATATATAAAATATAAAATATAAAATATAAAATATAATATAATATATAATATATTATATATTACATATTATATATGATATTATATGATATTATATGATATTATATATTATATATTATATGTTATATATTATATTTTATATTTTATATATTATATTTTATATTATATATAATATATTATATGTTATATGTTATATATATAATTACACTACCTTAACACTTGCCCCTATCTTTTGAAGTTCCTTTAAGAGTGGATTGGTAAATCTGCTGTACAACAAGATACCTCATCAGTGTTCAGACAATCCTCTCTATATCCTAGTAAAGATTTTATTTAGATAAATGATCAAGAGAGAAAAATCAAAACAAACCAAAAATAAACAAAAAACTAAACCAAAAACCAATCAAACCAAAATATTAATGTGTACACTTGCTCTTTTGTTATATCTATCACAGCAAGCCTTGAGTACTTGGTTAGAGGTATCTTTTAGTTATTACCATTCTTTCTCTTCTCAGCAATACTACTAGACACTGTAAATGAGTACTCCAACACATTTTATGGGGCTGGCAGGCATTTCGCAGGCTAGCCTTTATGATGGCATAGTATATCAGGACAGCTTTTCCTCTCCTAAGATGTTTGATGTAATTTCACTCGAACATTTAAAAAATCTAAAGCAGCAAAACAAAGGTAAAAGAGAAAAAATTCTAGATCAAATGTACTTATGATAGCTTTTAGCTGATAATTAAAACCCAACCTCCCTCATCAGATGTTCTTTTTCCTTTTAAACAAACTAAGAAAATAATAATTATTTTTTAGAAAATCATATTTGCACAACAAAACAGAATTACATCTCTGTTCTATTCTGTTCTGTAGAAACAGAAATTGTGTGGCAGTGGGGTGAATGCAGGGTTTGCTGTGAATACTGCACTGTCATGGGATTAGAGGTGAATATAATGTTCTTTTCTAAGTGTTACTTCAGTTTGAGTAGTGCCTTATAGCTATAGATACCTTATTATTACAAGCTTTATGTCTATGATTGATAACATAGTGATGAAAAACAATACAGAGTAATTTTGTTTGTAAGCATGAGGCACACTTTGCTTGGATATTAATGGAATTTCCATTCACCAATCAGTTAAGAAATAGTTCAAGGCAAGAAAAGAAAAGCCAGGAAGTTATTTTATCTTTGTCTACATCTGCTTGAGGCTGTTGACTGATATACAGAAAATTAAAACTACTAAAAGCAAGTGCACAGGGAATACATGCTCTGGACAAGCTCAGGTGTCTGAATGGCTCTGCAACAAATATTCACACTTTGCTATTTTGTGCTGTGTGCTAGAGGCTGCTTGCTTTGTCCCACATGAATAGCTTTCAGTGTTTTAGTGGTTGGACTGTAATAGGTCTCATGTTATGGTGGACCTCATTCAACTCTGAATCACTAGAGAAGCTGTATTTATGAGTACTTGTGCCAAAAGGGATTTTTCTTGCAGTTCATTTCCCTCTCAGTGAATGGGGGAAGTAAAAAGTCCTTTTCGCAGCAAAGTTTCTGGCCTTGAGATTTAATCTACCATAAGAGAGTATTGCATGCATGAAAATTCTGGTGCGAGCCATTATTTCATTTGAATATGTATTATGTATTTTATTACTTGTTTTTCTGATTAAAATGTTTTGACAGAAATGAAAAACATCTTATCAAATAAATTTTGATAGAATTTAACTGAACACTGAAATATTTTTTTTATCTTTTTGTTGGTTATTGTTATTTGCTATTATATGTTTTGTTGTTGTTATTTTTTGTTGGTTTATTTGTAAGACTGTTCCTTTTTCTATTTAGCTCCTATAAATGAGTATTTCACAACAAGGTTACACCACAAATAAGACAATTCATTAGTATTTTTGCATTTAAATATTTTAAGAACACTAATAGGCTGTAAAAAGATGAAATGTAAATGTGGCTATTTAATTCTTCTAAATTACACAAGGAATATAAAAGTAATTGAACTGCTATTAATAGACTGTAATGGAAAGTGTACTAAAGCATTATATTAGTGTTTAGTAAGATAATTTGATCAAGTAAATTAGATACTAACAAAGTAAAAACCAGTATTTAAAGACTGATACCATATTTATTTACTTACAATTAGTATTACCAATGTTAATTAAAGGCTTAATTATCAGATATAATGCATACAAATGTGCCACTGTGCAGAATCACAAGTAAACAGACAATGTGATTCTCAATGGAAGACTGCTGTCTGGGATTTCTGTTACATATTGTTAGATTTTAAAGTTCTAAAGCTACCAGAACTTTGAGTTATAAATTATATATTTGCTAGTAAATCCTTTTGAGTCAAACTAGTCATAGCCATAAATGTCTTAGTTCTTGGTTTTTACAGGTAGAAGTCAAGCTACCCCTTTGTGTACTATGTGCACCTGACTGAGACACAAAAAATTGGATATATTTAGATGTTCCAAGAAGCTTTACCTAGGAATATTTAAAAATTACTAGAGGGTAAAAGACCTATTATTCACCATAATTTTTAACATAATTTTTTGAAGAGAAACATAGTAGAACTAATAAAAAATTATGAATACCCCAAATTTGCCACAATGACAAGCAGTTATGAACGTCAAAATAGATTTGCATCTATATATTATTTATAAACATTAGTTTGCTTACTAGTTCTTTCATTATATGCCAGTGGGGAAAACAAACCACTTTTCACTCAGTTGTTATGAATGAAATCCCTCTCACATTATAGAAACATCTTATTCTTCTTTTGCAATGTCCCCTCTTCTTCTCTATTACACCCTATTGTATTGTTCGATTGCCTGTCTTTGTCTTTACAATTTGCTGCTTATGCTGCATTTGGGGAAAAGGTTTTTCTGTTAATTGTTTTTTGAAAAGTACATCAAAGAAGAAATTTTGCACTGTTAGCATGTTCTAAGGCATGACCCAAATAAACATGATTGGGGTAAAGAAGCATAAACTAATTTATGTGTTCTAATTTTACTGACCTTTTCTAAAGCATATTAACCCATAATAAGAAGCTTAGTCCATCATCGGGTTTCCAAGATGTAAAATTATGTTTCTGTTACCATTTTGCCAACATTCTTTTCCCTAAATTGGAGATACATGGTTCTGATGGATGGACTATTCAACGGATAAAGAGTTGCCTTAACGGCCATTCCCAAATAGTTACAGTAAATGTCCCAGTAGAAACCAGTAATAAGTGGTGTCTCTCAAGGGTCTGCACTGTTCTGTATCTCCTTGGAGACATTATTGCAGCCTTTAAGAACGGCATGTAAGAAAGATAGAGAGAGTAGTTTTACCAGGAGCTGTAGTGACAGGACAAGGGGAAAGGTTTTAAACTCAAAAAGAGTAGGTTTAGATTGAACATAAGGAAGAAACTACTGTGAGCATGGTGAGACACTGGAAGAAGCAGCTCATGGATGCCCTATCCTTAGAAGTGTTCAAGTCAGGCTGCACAGGGCTTTGAACAACTTTATCTAGTGGATGGCATCACTTTGCATAGAAAGAGGGTTGGACTAGAGAATATTTAAGGGTGCATTCCAATCTAAACATTTCTGTGATTCTATGATTCCATGCCTGTGGAAGACTAATATACCTGACATTAAAATATTCATTCAATCCATAGATTCAATCCATTGCCCATTCCATATGTGTTTTTCTTCAAGCAAAAAATGTCATATAGCTTCAGTAACTTTTAAGACAAACAAGAGTAATTAATTATTCAGGCCTACAAACTTTTTATTTTTGAAAAGAAATGATTGTCTTAAGTCACAAAATTTTTTTTTTAGTAGCACTTCCTGTATGTTTGAGTATGAAAATTAATGCTTAAGATCAATCTATATATTCAAGGTTATATGAAAGGTTGCAACTGCACTTCACTAGTATTTCTTTCTCATTCCCCATTAAAAAGAGTAGTAGACTTGTGAATATCAAGACTAGCTTTTACAATTAAAAAGTAGGTGCTCAACAAGATGCAAACTAATTGGTGTCTTAATAATATACATGATGATATATCTTATTCTTTCTTTCTAGTTATCAGATATTATGAAATATTACCATTCAGTTCAGTTTTTCAAATATTCTGTCTTTATTCTCTTATTTGAATAAGAAATAGGCTATCATCATATGTTGGATTTAATCCATTCTTTTCAAGAAAAGTCAGCTTTCTGACCCTAAAAGTGTATGTATTAATGATTGTGACACATATTTCACTGGGCTCATTTAAATTCACTGCACATTTTTAATGCACATAGAAAAACTTGAGCATATTAATATATGTCTGAAAAATGTGCGGTTTTTCCATAGTTGACTTGAGGGGCTGATTACTTTTGTAACAGTGAAGCCATCTGTGCGTTACAGTTTCATTCCATCATCTACACAGCTATAAGATTTCCTTCAGGCTGACTTATAGTTATACCTTAGAGTAACTCATTGGCTTTTAAATTAAAGTGTGCAGAAAGTTAGGAAGCTGTCTGAAGGGAAGGCTAAGAAGATGTCTGAGCGTTTCTTTCCGTATTTTGTTTGACTTTGAGCAATTCAGAATCTACATATTTACTAATGCGACAGAAAAAAAAAAAAAAGAAAAGAAAATCTGAGGGGTTCTGTTAATTGACCAAGATTCTGATGTCTCAGAAAATTAAAACCATACTGCTACCATTTTACCATTTGTTTTAGAACTTCAATAAATCTGTATCCATTCTCAGCCACATAAATTTGTGTTTTAAAAACTTAGAAATTAACAACTGTTTTTTTCAGAAAATCAGCTTTTTTAACTAATAAAAAGCCCTTTGAAATAATTGTCTTTAAGGTATATATTTCAGTGAAACAGGTACCTGAGTTCATCTTTTATTAATCCAGTTACATTTTGCATTAATGAACAACACTACTAGTGTGCTATTCAGATAAAATAAGTACGATTTATACATAAGAATAAACTGTAATATAGACTCAGAATATAAGAACTGTAATACAGACTCAGAACTGCTCTGATTTTACTTGTGGTTTCAGTGTTCTTTGGAGGATTTAAAATATCAATAGCAGTTTTGCAGTTCCAGTGTTTATCAGAAACTACACCCCAGCCCCAAAGTTTTGAGTTTGGCCCTTCTGGCCCTTCCCAGGACTTCCTCTGTAGTACTAACATCACTGTAGTCCAGGTGTGGTCTCATAATTGCTGAGTAGAGGGTAAAATTTACTTCTCCCAGTCTGCTGATGATGGTCTTCCTGAGTGTTGAAACCCAGAGGCTCTTGACCTCTGTTACAACAAGGGCACATATCCTGCCTTGTGATAAAATTTTGATTCATCCTCACTCCCACATCCTGCAAAGTTGCTCTCTAAGTTAATTGAAAAAGCAGTTTCCAGTAGCCACACAGATTTCCTCTTTCTCAGGTTAAGGACTCTGCATTCCCCTTTGTTGAACTTAATGAGGTGCTTGTCAGTTAATTTCACTAACCTGTTCAGTTAATATACCAAAATAACATCACAAATTGATTCCACAGTGCTCCACTTTTATCCTTACGTAACAAAAACCCACTTAACTTGAGATACTAACCATGTAGACCTCTATACAGGAATTGTCTGACTAGACACTGTTCATAAGCAGTAGAGAGAAGCACATGTAAATCATTTCATTCAGGAATATGCTGTTGTGTAAGTTTCTCTCCTTTTGCTGTAAAGGTAGGCTGGACCATCTAGCAGCAATGCTTACATTTGAGTGAGATAAATGCCCAGTTTCTTTAACCTTCAGAATCATTTATATCCTTTAGTTGTTTGGCCCTATCTACATGAAGTGTCCCCTTTGGAGCTCAGTTAATCAATATGACATTCAAATTCAACACTGCTTTTTATGTCCACAAGGCACATAACTATTTTCTATGCATGTCTACACACACACACACACACACACACATACACACAAAAAAAAAAAAAAAAAAGAAAAAGACTGCTATATACATACATGTGTTCTTTAATATTTTTACAAATGTTCTGGATGCAGAAATTGAATATACATTAAGTGTGCCCATGATCCTTAACTAGAAGGAGCTATGGACTCCCTCAAAGGTAGACAGCTCTTACAGAGAGATGTAGATGTCTAGAGAGCTGGGCAATCACCAACCATATGAAATTTAACAAATTAAGTGCCAAATTTGCCACCTGGGATGGGATAATCTTGATTACACACGCAAAATGGGGAATGAGAGGATGGAGAGGAGCCTTGCAGAAAGGGTTCTGGGAAACTGGCTTAATGGTAAGATGAAGGTGCTTTAGATTTAGTCCTGTGAGGAGCATGGAGTTGGGCTCAATGATCTTTATAGGTACCTTCCAACTTGAGATATTCTTTGAATGTTTTCCACATACACTCATGGATGAAAGTATGTATGCACAGAAGTTAGATGAAGATAATTGTACATGGTCCAAAGAATATTATATTTTAATTCCTGGTAGGTTTTCTATTTTTTTTCCCCCAATACAAGCTAGTTATGGAGTAGCTCTATTTCAATTTACAGTAAAAAGGAAAAGGAAATTGGTGTGCAAAAGTGTGAGGCAAATAAGATAATTAGAAATTGCAGTTCTAAAACCCCAAATGATTGACAAATACAATTAGGGAAGTTACTATTTAGATTTCATATGTCCAACAGTTTTGATCTTACTGTCCCACATGGTCCACAGGCCATTTAGATAATAAAAACAAAACAAAACAAAAAACCAAACAACAACAAACCAACCAACCAACCAAAAAAACCCACAAAAATAAAACCCAAACACAAATCCTCAGGCTTCTGTAGAGCTGCTTTTTTTCAGTCTAAGATCACAGTAGGCTTTTCTCATGGAGTCAAAAGTAGTACTCATTTTTTAAACCTTAGTTTAGGTCATTCATCAGATTCCATAAAGCATTTAATTATCACTCTCTCTTCATAAGGTTCACGGAATGACAAAACTCTCAGCCTAACAATACTATCTTAAATCTCACTTATCAAAACAAAAAAATTATCAAACTTGACTTTTTAGCTTAGAGTTTAGTACTTTTTGTGTGACAGAATCTGGAAAACTTGATGTAGCCTATGTTAAACAGGTGAAGACATTACTTTGTGTTTCTCAGAACATTAAAAATTTCTTTGTTGCTAATGATTGTATGATATTAAAAAGACTGTATGGATTTGTCCAATATTTAGAGGACATTTACAATACAGCTCTCTTCATTTGTATGATATTATTCAAATCCACCATATACTACAGGTATTCTTCTTATTATATGCCACTAATTTGTATCTTTTAATGGATTTTTTTTCCCATTTTATCATTTACCGTGCTTATAGAGTATCAGAAATTAAATGCCTCTCCTTGTGGATAATTAACTGTACAGATTAATCTGCTTTTTGGAACTCAGCTGCTCCATCTATTCTTGAGAGTGGCACCTTTGTTATTTACACTGCTTTTTTCTGACAGAGCTTCAACACATTTTCAGGAAATTCTAGAAGTAATTAAAATAAATGAGGACTTAATTAAAAATTGGGTCATGAAATAGAAAGAATAAAGTGCAGACAAAACCATGAGTAAACTACTGTTCACATTGACACAGGATATACTTGTTAAAATTTCATACAAGTTGCAAGGACAAGTATTGAGATAAGAATGACGGAAATCAGATGCTCTATGCAAATTTCATATCTGTGTTCTTCACACAAATAGCATAATATTGAATTTATTACTCAATCAAATAATCTCTTTTAAAGCTTTTTGTCAGTGTTGCATCCATGACTCCATGCCTTATATAATGCATATTATTCACACACTGCTTCAGAAAGAGAAGTTCCTCCTGCCTGTACATCTGATGTTACTGTAACAGTATGCATATGCTTCAGAATTTATTTTCAAACTTTGTGAATAGAGGAATTTTATTACCCCCATTTTACAAAGAAATATTTAAAAAAAATAAATAATAATAGATTAAGAAACTATGAGAGATTAATATAAATTTTTAAATTAACCTTCAGTGTCAGTGCAACAAGTGTTTCAATCTACTTAGTTATATGCAGCATTTTTTTTGCCCTTTATTCATTTTACTCCCCAAGCTTCCAAATTTGGATTACCTTTCACACTTCTTCTGCATTCTCACTACTTCTCTCCACACCTACTAATTTTGTTTAATTAGTTTTCTTATTGATCAGTATATAAAGCCAGGTTGTGAACAGCATGAAATTAATTCTGTCTAATTTTGGCCCTTACAAGTTCAATATCCAATCAGAGTCATAATTAATGAAGAGTGATACACCTCACCAGAGGGAGATTCAAACTGTCTCTCTTAAACATTTCTGTTAAAGAAATGTGAATAATGCAATTATGCTCTAGAGCTGCCTTGGACCTTAAAAATAGCCTGGATTTTGCTTATATTACCCCTAAACATAGTAAAAAAGCTCTGTCTTTACCTGGGAAAAGTTTCATTACAAGCATTCAAGAGCGTGGGTGCATTTTGGACTATTTAGGAACAGAGCAGGTACAGGTAAAGATAAACCCAATAGCATCACTTAGAGAGTTATTAGAAATTTTAGACATTTTCAGATTTACTACATTTTAAAAATGTTCACACTTCTAGGTTTGTGTGCCCATTGTCTCCCAGGACAATTAGGTAAAATTTCATAGACATTAATCTTGTTATGTCTATGTCCATTTCACATTTAATGATTGTAGTTTCATGAATAGGGCACTATTGATTCCAAGCAAATGAAAAACAAACCTTGCTCTTAGTTTTATCTGTTGGGGTCACTATTACAGGTCAACTAAATCTTGTAGTACTTTGATTAAAAGTCAGTATTTCAGGAGGAAAATTTGTTTGCTTGTCTTCTAGCATAGCATAATGAAGAAAAGATATTCCATCATACATTTTAGAAAATAAATATTCTACTTATAATGAAGAACTGTATGTTTGCAAGTTTTATTAACAAAATGTTTTCCCATTTCACACAATTTGCTTTAAAAATAGAAAACACACATCAAAATAATTAACATAACATATTTATTGTCATAACAAAACAATTATTTTGAAAATATAACTCCATAGAGTGCTTATTACTTTTTCTGTTGTATTTAAGAATAAACTACATGAGCTCTAAAAACATAAATGAAATAAAATATCTCCAGTATCTCTTCCTAACTGGATAGAGAAATATGTCAATAACAAGGAAATAAAGTGTGACATGACATGATCTTAGCATTTATAATATTGGCTTAAACATTTAAAATGCATGCAATCTCGGGAGAAAATACAGCTGAATTTCCATGACAAAAGAACCAAATGGGGGAAAAAGAAAGGACTCCTTGTGGTAATCAGGAAATACATTGCAAATTACAAGATATAAAAATAAACAGCAATCTACTCTTTTATAATAAAAAGTTTCATAGCAAAACTAAAGTTCTTTGCCTTTAATGTGTTTTAAACATAGGAATAGACTTTGAAAGAAAGAAAAATAAAAGAAAATTAATTATATAGATAGGTAAGGCTTAGTGTGCTATTTCTGACATTTTGTGTCACCACAACTGATTTGATTTCCCTTTTAATAAAAATTTCCTGTGTTTAGATACTTTGAATCTGACAGTATTAACAATATTTGTTTTATTAAGTACCTATGAAATTAAGTGCCAACCTGTAATAATTAGTTGGAGTACTTTTATACATTTACATTGTTGTTTTGCTATTACTTTGGCATAACAATATTCTAGTAATATAAAAGATGGTCTCTATATTATTGTTTTTGCCCGCATTGAAACTTAATTAATGAAAAATTAATTTCCTTTCCATTTTATTTAGGTTGCTACTCACAGCTGCGGCGTGGGTTTTTGCTCTCCCCGGCTGCACGTGGCTCTTGGGAGCCCGGCTGTGGCGTAGCTTCCACGTGCTGCCGGGGTTTGCTGCCCCGGGTTCCCGGACACGGCTCCGTGTCTCGGGTGCGTGGGCTGGCCAGCCTCTGTTACTGTGTGCTAGGGACCCGGCAAAGAGGAAGGAATTTGTCCATTTACTCCGTGCTTGGCAGGAACGGTTTATTGGTCACGTGGCGCGGTTCGATGGAAAGACGCGACCGCTCCCGGCACTCGCATGGGAGAAAATGGCGTCTGACTGCCGGCGGGATAGGGCTTTATGGAGGGGCGGGGCGAGAGGATCCACGGCCTGCCGGCCAATAGGGGCGGCTGCCATGGCGGTGACGCCAGCAACAGCGACCAACCAGAGAACCCCGCAGGGGCGGGCACCGAGCCGCGGGCTGAGCGGGATTGTGTGGCCAGCACGGGGTTTCCCGGGGCCGGATGGCAGGGTGGTTACAGGAGCGGCACAGGGGTAAGAGCCGGCAGCAGGGGGCATGGGGCCAGAAACCGCGGGGGGGAACAACGCGGGGGAAACGCGGGATTACAAAACTTGACTTATTTTAACATAAATTAAAAACCCTAATCTAAACCCAAACTCCAGGATGCAACATCTCCCCGCTTAATAAAATATAAAAAGAAAGCAGTGGTGTTGATGCAGTCTCTCAAGCGGTGGCCTCTTCTTCCAGCTTCTGCTGCTGCTGCAACTGCAGTGACTGCTACGCAGGTGGAGAGGGCCTGGAGATGGTGCTGGTGCTGGTTCTTCTTAGGGTGTTTAGGGATAGGGAAACTGGGACAACTTTATTACAAACATGGGGATTTGGGACACACACAGACTGGGGCTTTGGGGAAAAACATTTTTTTTAAGGAGATTGTAGGGTCCTTTTTCTTTTGCGTCGCCTGCGGTTTGATGCAACCCCCCGATTGGTGGGGTCATCTGCCACGCTCAAAGGCACCCTGATGTTCTGAACTACCACCTGCACAGTTACTTGATCAATCACAGCTCCCCTTAAGGTGCTGTGGCCTGCCTTACTTTTATCTTCATGCGAGGCAGGTGCGCGTCGTTTCTTCAGTTTTTTGGAGGAATGGGATCTCCCTCCCCCCCTCTCCCCCCTCCCACTTTCCCTGGGGGTGCCCTGCCCAGAAACGGACATTGAACCACAAAATGTCCTCTCTGATTGCAGTGGAAGCACTGGCGTCTTGCTGGAGGCTGCTTCGGACCAGCGTTCTTTGGAGGCATGGCATCCAAGGCAGCAGTGTTCATGGATGCCGCTTCCAGGACAAACTTGTCCTGAACCTCTGATCCCTCTACATGCCTCTCATCTGTCGGCTCGACCCGTTCCACGGAATCTGGAAAATGCTCAGAAACCCACATCCCCCTGCTTCCCTCCCTCCCGGGTCTCCGGGATCCATGGGAATGTGGAGGCAGGGGCTCCGATTCCCCCCCCTCTTCTTTCCCTCCCGCCCAGACGTCTGGGGCCCATGGGAACTTGGAGGTAAGGGTTCCCGTCCCCTCCCCTCTCCTCTTCCCTCCCCCCCGGCTCTCCGGGGCCCATGGGAAGATGGGGATAGGGGTTCCCGCTCCTCCCTCCCCCCTCTTCCCTCCCGCCCGGATCTCCGGGACCCATGGGAAGATGGGGACAGGGTACGGGCAACAGGACGGGGGCTGCCTCCCTCAGGCAGCGGGGTGGAGATGGCAGAGCTCTCCCCGGTGGAGGAGGGCGAAGTCGATGACTCAGCAGGGACGACATGCATAGGACTGGAGGGAACACCCATTCAAGGGAGAACAATGGGTGAGGGAGTAACCTGAACTCTCGAGGGGGCGGCGCCCACGCCCACAGGGAGGCAGGTGGGGGTTGGGTCAAAGGCGGGGACACCAGGAACAAAGAACAGAAAGGGGTTGTGGGAAGAAGAGACCCTGCCATGTGGCCGCCCTCCATCTTGGGAAGACAAAGGGATCGACCACGTGGCCTTGGCCTCCTCAGAGGAACAAAGAAAGGGGTTTAAAGAAACAGAACTGCGCGGGGGTAGCGCTGAAACTGGGATTTTCAACTGGGAAAAAGGGATTGGAAAAGGGGTTTAGGGTCGTGGCCTCAGCGAATCGACTGATCTCGCTAAGGCGGGGACGCTGGGGTGGCTTGGGGGAGCCAGGCGCACGGTCCACATTTGTGGAGCTGCCCTGCATCTCAGATCAATGGGGTGCTCCCCCTCGCCCACCCGGGTTAGGGGAAGAAGGGGTAGGAGAAGGGGATGGGGAAACAGATTCAGAGGGAGTAACAGATTTTCCGGATGGTTCTTTCCTTTCCCCAACCGAGTTTCGCGCGGGGTCTGATTTTACCACATCTGTGATCAACAAATGGAATTTAGGGAAGCAGTCATCTATGGAGGGATCCCTACCGATCCCCTCTGCTAGCCTTTTTCCCACTTGCTCCCAAAATTCTGTTTTGCGCGCGTCCTCGGTAGACAGACGGGGGAAAGCAAAGAACAACCACCGGACAAATTTCTTAACTAAATTTTTTGGGTATCGGCCCTTCACCAAAAGGATTTCCTTAACTTGGGAATAAAATTCCTTTTGTTGGGCAGATAGCACGGTCCCCATGCTTCTTCCACCCAAACCACCTCACCCCTGGGGCAGTAAAAAAGAGAAAAAAAAGCAAAAAAACGCAGGCGACTCCAGCGGCTGCTGTTCGTGCTGCGCGCCGCACGTCCCAACCTCGGGAACATGGCCAGCCCTCCCCGTATTAGCTGGACACGTTTCCACGACTAATACTTACCAGACTGAAGTCTCTGCAAAGAAAAGCTGCCACCAGGGTCTGGGAGTCCCGGGAAGTGTTCTTTCTTCTGCCCTCCTGGCTGCAAAAGTTTGTACTTCCTGTCCCACGCAGGACACACTGTCTGGTCCCTCGTGGGCAACGGAGACTTCACTGACGTACTTTGGAGAGCCCCTGCTCTTGGTTTCCGTCCGGCACGGAGCTGTGATCCGGCGCGGACCGCTGCGCGCTCTGGCTTGGCGGCGGTGCTCCCCCCTTGGTGGCGGCGCGGCCCCTGGCCAGTGGCGGCGGCTCCCGGCGCTGTTCCTGGAGCTCCGCGGTGAACCTCCGTCCACGCAATCAGCTCAGTGCTGGCCTCGGCACCACATTGGGGCGCCAATTGCGGCGTGGGTTTTCGCTCTCCCCGGCTGCACGCGGCTCTTGGGAGCCCGGCTGTGGCGTAGCTTCCACGTGCTGCCGGGGTTTGCTGCCCCGGGTTCCCGGACATGGCTCCGTGTCTCGGGTGCGTGGGCTGGCCAGCCTCTGTTACCGTGCGCTAGGGACCCGGCAAAGAGGAAGGAATTTGTCCATTTACTCCGTGCTTGGCAGGAACGGTTTATTGGTCACGTGGCGCGGTTCGATGGAAAGACGCGACCGCTCCCGGCACTCGCATGGGAGAAAATGGCGTCTGACTGCCGGCGGGATAGGGTTTTATGGAGGGGCGGGGCGAGAGGATCCACGGCCTGCCGGCCAATAGGGGCGGCTGCCGTGGCGGTGACGCCAGCAACCGCGACCAACCAGAGAACCCCGCAGGGGCGGGCACCGAGCCGCGGGCTGAGCGGGATCGTGTGGCCAGCACGGGGTTTCCCGGGGCCGGATGGCAGGGTGGTTACAGGAGCGGCACAGGGGTAAGAGCCGGCAGCAGGGGGCCAGAAACCGCGGGGGGGGGGAACAACGCGGGGGAAACGTGGGATAACAGAACTTGACTTATTTTAACATAAATTAAAAACCCTAATCTAAACCCAAACTCCGGGATGCAACACACAGCCTTCCAAAAATGAAAATACCTTCTAATAGTGTCAAGCTCTTCTGCTTCAGGAGTTATGGTTTAACCAAATACATGTAAATCAAACTTGTCCAGCTTAGGAACTGAATCTGACTATTTTATAAATTTGCACTATTTAACGGACATAATTCAATTTTGGATTCTAGTTGTGGCCCAGCATTTAAACTGTGCTAGAATCCAAGTGTTAAGCTTTGGTTCTCAGAGTTTTATGTACAGGGATTTTTGCAATTCAAGGTGCCATGTAAGCAACCTGACATACTGACATAGCTTTTCTTATTCAGGTTTTGTTGTTGTTCTTTAAAGTGAGAAAAAGTAGTTTAATAATTCAGTGACCTTTGTCATTTTGGAAAGCAAATATTTGCCAGATCCTGGTTTAGTCCCCTCACATTCTACTACACTTCCTTTTCACTGAACTGAAATATGCAATATGTGCCAAAGAGAAAATAAAAAAATCTGATTACTTGTTTTCCTCCATAGTATTAAAACCTCAGAAACACTAAACATGTATTCAGGAAAAAAATAACCATAATTCCTCTTGGAAATCCTAATGACTATTTTATAAGTCAATATTTTAAAAAGTCATATTGAAATCACATAAAAGTAAAATGAGTGTCTAGTCTGTGCAAGAATAGATTGTCAAGACAATAATAGTAATATAACTTCATAATACATTTACAATTCATACAGCTACGGATTTGAACAACAGTATGTTTTTACAGTAAGAATAAAAAATATTTTCAGCTATTTTTGTACAAATGTTCTCAGAATGCAATCAAAAAAAATGGTTCAGGGCAATTCAAATGCTTTTTATGTATTACTAACAGAAGTTTATCACATTACTTCCTGTTCTTACCTGGCCTTTCTTCATCATAAATTCCTGTTTACCCACACATATCTCTGTTTTAGTTGCTCCTTTTGCTGAGCACGAATCTCATCTGAAGATCTGAAGAGGCTATGCCTCTATTCAATTTGCTCTTTTAAAGTGGAGAATTTTTTGCTTTTTTTTAAGGGTATTAACTGAGTTTTTATATTACTTAGATAATTTTTATTATTGCACTGCTATTAATTATGATGAAAAAACTAATTGCATATCAAGCCTACCAATATATTTCAGGGCACTATATCTTTATGAAAAAAAATAATCTATGTGATCTCTCTGTAAGGGTTTGCTCTTTGGGGCTTCTCTTACTGTCAATACTCTTTTTCAACTGTCTTGGTAAGTAGAAGGATGTAATAAGAATATGAAAGTAGTTAAAAAGTGTTGGGTAGTTTTTTCTTTTCTCTTGCTTTCAATAAAATTTGACAGGTGTGTGTGGGGGAAGGTAGTTTGGGGGGATTGGTATTGTTAAGCTTTTTTTTGGCTTTTTTGGGTTTTTTTTTGTTTGTTTGGATGTTTGGGGGGTTTTCCTGTGGCTTATTTTTATCTAATCTTATTCCTGGAATTATTTGAGTTATTGCTTGCTCAGGCTGTTTATGATATTATCAAAAATGTGAACAAAGAGTACAAGAAAGATTTTTGTTTTTCACCTACAATAATGAGGTTTGCTTTTCCTGGTCTCCTGGAATGGCACTCTTCCTCTCAGAGAGGGCAAGTGTATTGTTTTGAAGTGTATGAAACATGTAGCAGTTTTATAACTGTATTGTCTATCCTGGAATGTAGATATGTTGAGAAGCCATTAGGAAGCGCTGAGCGTTTTCCCTGTGCCTGTTGCAGACCTGCCAGTGTCTGGCTGCTCAGCAGGTCTGCACTGGTGCTTCACTGGCTGGCTAAAGCCTCCAGGAGCAGAGAATCTCACCAGAGCAATGACTTTGCGTGGGCCATACATATTAGCAGAATTGCTGACTTGTTTTGCTGTAAAAATCAATGCAACAATGGAGAAATCTATTCTCTTATTATTGCATACAATGTATAATTAATTATTAGCCTAATACTGCATACAAACTACAATTTTGCATGAGCATATGCACAAATGTATTGATTGCTAGAAGAAACAGGAGTGTTCATGCACTTCCCTCTTCAGTTAAGGTGCTTCTCTTATCTACAAACCTAAGCACTGGACATTTACAAGTTGGAGCAAGCAACAGAAATGCTCTTAAATAATTGAGGATTCAGCTAAGAAAAGTGCTAATGACACTTGAACTAGCAAAAAGTACTGAGTTCAGGGAAATGTGGATGTTTTATATGCAGATAAAATTGACATCTTTACATCCTTGCGTTTCCCTTGATAATTGCAGATATGCAAAACCAAACTGTATCTACCCCAGAAGGAGGCCCAGAGTAGGAACCAGAAAAAATGCAGACAGAGTCTCAATTCAAAGATGATCTACATGACAGGGTCTGGAGTAAGACAGGTGTGTCCAGTGAGAGTCCAAGACCTTGCAGAAAGCTTGTGTGGAAAATTCATGCTGTCTAAGAAAGGAAAAGTGTGTGCAGCATGGGAAGTTCTCAGAGCAAGGCCTATATTTTCAATAAAAATTAAGTCCTTTTTATATCATAGAGAAATAAGAAGGCTTAGGGCATCAGCACTTTGAAAAGCCAATAGATGTTCTTCATGTCTATTTTTCACCTGTAAAAGCCTAGGGATGGATGAAGTTTTCTTTTCTTTTAGTGATTTTTGTTTCTCCAGACTGTTTCCAGTTTTTCAGATGATGAATTGCCATTCCATTTATGTGTAATGGTGTCTCAGGATGTATGTGATTTCTAGGTACCCAACTGTACTTCAAAAGTGCCAGCTGCATTTTTCAGGGATGTTTCTGGTTCCCAGCTCCTGTTCCCAGGCTCACAGCTCCCTGGCTGGCAGGCAATTTCTCTATCAGTATTTTCAGCAGACATTTTATTCTGTTCAGTATTTTTCCCCTTCAAACCAGATCATTTTATGGATGCTCAAATCACTGGGTAGAGCTGAATCTCGTAGAAAGAAGATCTGCTTGAAGATCAGAGTATACCCACACATAAGACAGGACAGGGAACAGTGATCAGGCACAGGGCTCAGTCCAGACAGACCAGTGGCTTGTTTACATAAAACCAGCCATATTTCTTCCATTTCACACCATGATGGTTCTTCCTATATGAACCTTGACACTTCATTTTTTTTGTCCTTGTCTCCACACGGTAAAAATACCCAGAATTGATATAGTCTAAGACCTTTACCTCATATCATAATATATGATCATATATGTTCTTTGAATGGTATCACTTGTGTGGTTACTGAGTCACTGATGGTTTTTCAAAGATGATCAATGCCTCCCTTCTTCTGTCTGTAACATTTGGCCATTTTGCACAAATCCCCTTTAGCTGTCTCTGAGATCCACCCATACCTCATGGAGACATCTGTCATTTTTTTCAGCTTCTTGCTGTGCTATGCACCATGTAGCAGGTTTTTTTTTTTTTTTGGTTTGTTTGTTTTTTTCATGTCAAGTAAAGAAATTTCTCATGAAAGATTCAGTTAGTTAAACTTCAGGCCGAAGTCTAGTCATCTGCCTTCATATGTCAACACTGGTATTCAAAGTAAGGTGGCATAAAATCTGCTGTACATAAATAAAATATAATAATTCACAACAATCCAATAATATTCCACAAAACTCATTTATATAAAATGAGTACTGAGTTCAGGACATTCTACTTCATTTTCTGCATGACCATAATATCCAAATTTTAATTTTCTGTGGTAGAAATACTGAAAGATTTTACAGATAATTTAAGGGAAGATTCATTAACAAGTTAAGTGTACTTAGTAGTTCAAAATCAGCGCTGCAAAAATCAGCTACATTTTTTCAATTTGAGAAATATAGGAAAGAAGCAATATAACTCAATATCCTGAACCTCACAATGGTTGTGAGCAGATGCTTACAGAAGACTATTAACAGAAGAGGCATTTATGATTCCTTTCATATTTCCAGCAGTTTTGAGCTCTGAGAATTTCCTAACCCTGGCAGGGTGTTTTCCATTTTAGTAGACTTCAAAAGTTTGCTCTTCCAGTCACTGTTGTTTCGCCCTCTGAACCTCTGCTCTGGAGACCATAATGAATGATACAAGACATGACAGTTCACATCTTAACTTGTCTAAAGGTTTATACAAGTAAAAGTTTTCAGCAAAGTAGGAGGTGATTCCCAGCCACCTTCACTCACTGCGTACATGCAACAGAGAAACTCTGACAGCCCTGCCCAAGCAACAACCCCTTCTGAATCCCTGCAAGTGCGCCCTCTGAGCTGGCAGGTGTCATGTGGGGCTGTGCACTGTGATTCCTCCAGGGCCCTCCTTGCAGCGACACACAGATATTGTCTGACCATGGAGGTCAGAGCTCTTGAGAGATGCAGGACCTGCATCTCTCAAGTCTGGCCTCTCCTGGTGTCAGGATTTGCTACCCTTTTCATGAAGAGACATTTCATTCTTTCCTGTTTTGACCCTAGAGGCCTTTTGATGGCCCCTAGTTCTTGTCTATGTCTTTGTACTTTGAGGTACAACCCTGTACCCAAGTTTTTCTAGAAGTCCAGCATGTATCCTTCCCCAGACCAATATCACTTTTAGAGTGAAGAGTACTAGGATATTGAGTTTTTTCTATCAGGTAGCCGCAAGATTTTTTTTTTTTTTCTGCTCTTCATTTTACATTTCTTCCTCTCAGGATATTATTTGAAAGAGAAATTAGTTAATTCAAAATGTGTGTAAACTATAGATTCTACTGCTTTTTACATCCTGAAAAATCTTGTTCATTGTTGGATAAATCTTATTTTATACTGAAACTGAAAAAACAACTTGATCAGTTAAACCTAGTTTTACAGACACTGAACCAGAACTATCTCATTTACCATCTGATTTATAGAGCATTAATTCCTGCTTCTGACTAGTTTCCTTTATGTGGGTAATGAATACAAGAAGGGCTTCAACCCTCTGCAGTTTTTCCCAGAAAAAAATATGTTCCTCAGATAACAGGTAGTTCCAGAAATCTTTTGATCTTGACCATTTTTATTTTTTTATGCAAACTGACAGAGATGCAAGATATGGCATACTTGCAACAAATTATGATTGAAAGATAATTATTCCATATATAAATTTAATTACTGTCTTAGATATAATTTCACAACATTCCATTAGATCTGCTGTGGTCATTTTCAGAAAGAGGAAGCTGACTTTTGGCTAACTTATTGACACCTTTATTTTTTAATTGATTACATGAAACAAGGAGCAAAATATACATTGAAGATAAAAATATTTTAATCTTTATATAATTCCTAGTTTTAGGGGCTCATGCCCTGAGACAATCAATGTTACAATACTTCAGATTATGTGAATTAAATGTAAATTAAATTTTAAAAATAACCCGTTTTTAATTTGAAGATATTTTTTCCTACTTGTTTTTTTTTTAGGAAATAATGGATGTTGTGTCAAAATTACTTTTTATATTTTCATGCAAAAGTTATCTGCCAACAATTTTTTATTCCTGACTGATATTTTTTTTTAATATATTTTTTCCTGCAAACCTGGTATGATATTTCAACCTCATTTTCCTACAGTCATATGTCAGAGGATTTATTAATTTGTCAGCAAAGGTGGTGAGTTTTTATTTCTGAAGAAAAATTTGCTTTGACAATAATAACAGTAAAAAAGAGAATATTATTTGTTAGAAAAGGATTTTAGAATATATCCTATTAGCTCAGGAACATCCATCAAGTAGGGACAGAAATAGATTCTCTATGTACCTGAAGTAGTAAGTTATACTTCTCCTAATGAAAAATCAGAAGATTAATTGTAATATTATTAATAGTAAAAAACCCAAAACAACAACTTTTTTTCTTTCTCAACTTGAGCAACATCTTATTTAATTCCAAATTAATTTAAGAACTCTCTACTGGCAGAAAAAAATGAGTTATTAAATTCTGGAGAAGAAAAATAAAGGTTAATAAGTGAAAAAAAGTTTCACATTGCTTTACAATAACTCTCATGGCTCAAACTCTAGTGAAGGAAATGAGAAATTTTAAAGGCTTTTCTAATGCACTGATTTTTTTTTCCAGAGTTTATTTGAGGGAAATGGTAATATTCACAGCACACTGATTAACAGAAGTTGTATTTATTTTGCTGAATGCTCATAACAAGTATGCCATATTTCATATTTTTTCAACTTTGTTGTTTTCAGAAATTAAATGCTTCTTCAGCATATTCTTTAAAGAAGTTTTAAAATATCAGATTGCTGAAGACAAGCCTAAAGTGTACAGCAAACATTTTTTCTCTCTCTAGGAGTATTTGTCAACTACACAGTATGAAGCAACCTTTAAAATTTTCCCTGACAGTCTGACAGTGAACTTTGCAGAGTATTGTAAAAGCTAGCAGAGAATATTTCTAACAGATTATACATAGTGAGAGGGATTTTATTAAGAAGACCACATAGAAGGCTTTTACTAGAATTGTCATATATCAGCAAAAGATAACACTGCCAAATAATTGTACTTTTTACTGGTTTTAGGCAACAGCTGAATGCTGGGCTGCCTTTCCATTCCTTTATCAATACAGAGCAAGATGACTTAAGAACAAGTCAGGTTTTCTCTAAAAGCATATGCTTCGAGATCTAGCATTCTTATCACTGACTAACAAGTTCTGTGGGATGTAGCCTATAGAGACTTTACTATTAAGAATTTTTTGTTCAATGATCACATTACAGAAATTTTTTTTTGATGCAAGAAAGTCATAGATTTTATGACTTGAATTCTTTGATAACTCAGTGATGGAATCAGATTCAAATTCAGACACTTAAACCAGGTACTTCATAAGATAGATTTGAAATAAAAATTATGTTTTAGACTAATTAACTCACATTACAACCAACAGATATTGATTACAAACTGGTCAATACAGTGAGATTTAGCAAGATTTTCAGGAGACAAAAAGGTTTTTAATTGTTTGTTTAATATCTGAACAGATGGGCAATTATATCTCTTCTGGCCCTCAACTTCCACTCTATTAGCATTTCTCCAGCAAAGAATTCTTACCTTTTAGACTCATATGCATGTCTTGGCTATATCAGAAAATACCAGATTCCTTTTCTGATGCTCAAGTCTCCACTCAAACCCTAAATCATTGAAGAAAACCCAAACCAAAATCAAGACCATAGAGCTTCAGCTGCATTTACAGCTGAAGTCAATGTCCATGTAGTCATTATTCAAATTCATTGAAAACAATTTACTTGAACTGATGGTAAATTCAAAGTATCACAGGCATTAATACTGAAGTGAATTTCACTGAGCTTTTGATAACTTCAATATAGAAATCTATATTTGAAATTACTTGTCCCTTGATGTAAAATGTAGAATAACAGGTGTCTTTAAGAAAATATTGCATAGGCCCCTGTAAATAAGTAAAACCCATATTTTTTTTTCCTCGGAGTTGATTCTGAACAGAGTTCAGAAAATTTGGGTTTGTATGCTTATTAGGCAAGATTAACACATATATACAAAATCTCTACAGATCTGAGGTCTTAATTTATGTTTAGGCTGTTAATAAAATTTTTCTGATTCATGCTCACATATTTAAGAATCATACAGTTTTGAAATTTTTAAAGCATTAACAGGGAAGCAACAGGTGCAAAAATGTGCACAGCAGTTTATTGGCACTGTTTAGGCACCTAAATATTCTGGGAATTAGGGTTGTCAAAGAATATCACTGTGCCCAGTGCTGCAAATAGGTAAGGATAGTTACAGGAGGTTCTCAGCTTCCAGCAAACAGAAATGTCTAAGAAGTTCTGTCATTTATTCCTGATGAAATGGTTCTTTATGCTTTTGCTCCACCAAAATAAATGAGGGGCAGTGCCCTTTCAGCAGGTTCTGCAGAGAGGCTGGTGTTACTGCCAGTCACCAAAAGCAATGATTTTCACAGAATGATGCCTAAGGCCTCTTGCTGAGATTGGAGAAGTGGTGTCCTTGCTTGCAAATGTCTTTTGGGGGAAAATCGGCATTGCCAAATAACTACTGGAGGAGCTCAGTGGACCTCAGAGCATTGAAGATATTGTGAAGGTGGTTGTCTGGATCTTCCTTACAACACTGAGCTACAATAGCCTAAATGCTCAGCTGTACTGAAGAAGGCACAGGCAGAGTCTGTGTTCTCTGAGTTGGGAAATGGAGACTCCTATAATGGAACAGATATGAGAGCTTTTAACTTCTGTCATAAGGAAAAAGTCCATCTAAATTAATTCTGGTAGGAGAATCTATACAACTGTACATGTGAAACTACAGAAGAGTTTCAGTGTCCTGGTAGCACATGAGAGGCTGGAAGCTGTGTTCAAGGATGCACCCATGCAGGCAGGATCTAACCTGTTGCAGGCAGCAACACCAATAGGAAAGAGAATGAGTGACAGCAGTGAGAGACTCCCTACTCCAGGCAATGGGGGCTGCCATCTGCTGACCTAACCTATTTTCTTGTAAGATTTACTGCTCAGATCTGGAATGCTGTGAACAGACTGATAAGGCTCTGTCATTGATGCTCCTCCACATAAGCATGAACTTTACTGTCACGGGAGGCCTGCTGAACAGCAAGTGTGAACATGAGTCACTGGGGTTGAGGATCAAGGTCATGGAGACCCAGGTAGTTTTCTCCTCAATGCTGCAGGTGAGGAGGAAGGGCTTGAGGAGCAGAGAGGATGAGTGAGTAGTTTCTACAGGTCAACAACTAGCTGCACGCATTGTAATGATAACAAAGGTTCTGTTTTTATGGCCAAGGCACCCCCACTGATGATGAAGAAAGCAGAGTTAAGAAGAGGTAGGATTGAACTGACCAAATGGGAAAAAAACTTTTGTCTATAGGCTGGCTAAATTGTTCAGAACAGCTTTAAACTAGGAGTGATAGGCATGGGACATGGCAAACTGCTATCATATGAGAAAGTGATGGAACAACTGGGAAAACAAAGCAGTCTTAGCTGTTTTGTATTTTTTTTTTCTCTATTCCCATTCTTGTCCCACTGAGATTGTGCCTATATTCTTTTTTTTTTTTTTTTTTTTTTTTCTATTTTATAACTTCTGTTCCTCAGTTGAAAATGGACATGATAAATCCTAAAAGCTAGAAAATTAACTAGGGTCAATTCTAACTAAATCTACTATTGTGTTGTGTAACAAAAAGTGTGTTTGGGTCTGGCTTTCTACAGTGTTCTTAGTCACTTATGGTTTTGTCAACAGTTTGCTATGTTCTTATATTCCTCACACAATCATCTCTCTTTCCCAATTTATATAATAATTTGGCTACAAAACAAAAGCAGATGTTGTGGTGTGGTTTTTGCTTTAAGTTTGTGTTTGCCCACTATTCTCCTCCCTAATCTCCTCCCCTCCCGAGTTGCCAATCTCCCCAGGCCCTTCCCTAACTTCCTCCCTCCCTCCCAAGTTGTCAATCCTCCCTCTCCCTACCCCTCTTTCCAGAGTGTTCCTTGTCTATCTTGTAGTATTCAATACCCCATTTGTTACTTTGTATTATCCCCCTCCCCTGCTCTCCCTCATAGGTTTATAGAATGTTAGTCCTACCCTAGATTCCTCCCCTGCCATGCCCTCATTGGTTGGTTGCCCTATACCACTCCCTCTATAAAACCCTGTGCAGACCCCCTAAGTTTTAGCCATAGCAAAATTTGAGTCCAGAACCTTGGGAATTTTGAACTGCAACATGGAAACAAAAAAACTGTCATAGAACCCAGTAGGTTGCCTCCTAAAGATGATGTCATGATCAGAGAAGAGGTTCTATTTCTTTTTTTTTTTCCTGAAATTGGAAATTTCTGGCAAAGCCTCCTTTGTTCTGTGATAAGCACAAAATAACATAGAAATGTAACATATATAAACAAGAAACACAAGTACAAAAAAAAAAAAAAAAAAACGCACTTCACCTATTAAACTTCTGTCCTATGACATTTCTCATTTCCTCTTGTAATCATGCTGAAGTGTACTTTTAATTATCATTGGTTAATTACAGAATAGGTGTTAATTTTCCAGTTAGAAGCAAATATTTAATTGCATCATGCACTTATTTTTGCTAAAGAACTTTCACAAATTTCTGCACTATAAAATTTACAGCTAAAATACAGTCTACAGATACAAAGTCATTCTTTTTTGTTTTTTTTTTTTTCTTAATTCTTGCTTTTATGAGAAATCAGAAACGTTGGCACATAAATCTCCACATGCTCTCCAGTTGCATGGAATCTACTGAGAGTTTGGTGAAAATCTCATATATCTAATTCTTAAGATTCTGAGCATAATGTGAATGCACACATTAATGAACACTAGAGATCTCCTTAAAAATGAAAAATGTCTTGGTTTTAGAACATTCTTCAGAAAAAGCCTGCAAATTCTCACCATCACCTACAGGTCCCAGTCATTCAGAAGCACAGCTATGGGAAACCAGGCTTAACTCCATTCCTGTGTACGTCAGGCATGGGCTGTTAAATGTAGGCATAGTTCTGGTAACTTCTTGTAATAAAACTGATTTATTTTTACCTTCCTGCAAAGCTGATGTTGATTTCGGATGCTCACATTCATATCAGAATAGACATTTATTTTATTAGTAACTTTCAATGTACCATTTAACACCATATCTAAATTGTTCTTTTGTCATTTTGCTAAGCAAGTAACACCCCTTCTGGTCACATGTAAATCTCCAGGAGCATTCTATTGTCACTGCTGTATTTTAACAAAGTATTTATCTCCCTTTCTGTATTAGTCTATTTTCACTTTCACAACCTAACTCTCAAAACCTAGCCTTCAGAAAAAACAAACTTGCCATAATTATTAACATTTAAAATTGTGTACCCAGATAAAAATATTCCCACTGCTAAAAGCTTTAGATAGCAATAGTTTGTGAAATTCAGTTACCAAACTTGTCAGTCTAATGTCCACCCTAAAATTTGAAACTGTCTCATTTTATTTTCATAGCCTTAAGTCTCACAGATATGAAGTAGGTGGCAGGCACCTGCTATGTAAAATAATTTTTATTTACTTTAAATAAGATTTTGGCAAAGACTGGGAGGCAGATTTCATTCCAGCTTACTCTTCTGTCAGATATTTGAAAGAAAAAAGCATAGTCTAATTTGTCATGTATTTCATATCTAATTTATTTATATGTCTTAGGCTCTCCATGAAACTTCTGTCACCCCTGTGTTGCAGATAATAGCTCTGTGTGGAATGATTTTAACATTTGGCCAATGTATTTTAAGCAATAAAAAAGACCTATTGTTATCATTATGAGTACTACTTTAATTGCACAATGTAAGCTATTCATCCTCAGTGCCGTATGCTGTTTAGTCATATTGCAACTATTGCTTTATATTTTTATTTCGTAGAGACTTCAAAGAGATTGTTTCATCAGTTTGGAGACTGAATAATGTAAAGTAAATAATGAGTTTAATTGATGAAGGAAACTGAGCTTCCTCTATACTAAGGCTGGAACTCATCTGCATAACAATAAACATCTAGTGTGATTTAATATTCCCTAAGTTGTACTATTTAACCATGTATTACTCCTCTGGATGAGCATATGTCTCTGTAAGTCCTTCATCATATTTGACAGCCTTTGTAGCTGTCTCTCATCCCTTAAAGCATCTTGATGAAGCAGTGACAATGTTTGGGGAACTCAACTGTAGCTCAAGCTACACCCTATTTGACAGGTATGCTGGATATTTTAGCTTGCATGCACCACTCATATTCACAATCTGTGTTAGTAGGAATTTAGAAGAATAATTCGATAATATGCCATTTATTATTGTCCAACACTGGAAGAACAGGTAATAAAAGAAAAAGAATGAATAGAAAGAAAAAAAAAAAAAAGGTCAGTGTCTTAAAGCAGGTTTGTAGTATGTTCTGGTTTAACTCTCTAAAGGAAATATTTCCAGATTAATTTGCCCTTATTATGCATAGCAGCTTCTCTCTTTATGAACAGAATAAAAACAAACTCAGAAGTTCTTATAGTAAATTTCTGTAAAACATTTGAATTAAAGAATTTTAAGAAAAAATTGATAGAATGTTCCCTCCCAGGAAGTCTGGGATAAAACCAGTTGATGCTGTTCTACACAGAGAATATCTGTAACTTCAAGAAGGAAAAGAACCTAGAGCCCCTATTAATGGATAAAATCAAGACTATAAGGTCCAGAGGAACTCTGTGCTGATTTTCAAGCATTCAAGGTTATTTAACAGCCCATGAGCGTGTATGAAATAAATGAGGAAACATATGATTGAAACATATAGTTGTATTATAAGAATATTATTTGAACTTCAAATATTTTTAAATTGGCATGCAGGTATCAGAAACATAGACCAGATGATATAACAGATGACAGCAGCAGTTGACTCAGACCCTGTTACACTAATGACTTGACAACTACTGTTTTGGATGGAGGTTCAACTCTTATTTGGAATTTTTATTTACTCACTAAACACAATTGTCACAATTCAAAATGAAGAGTTATACTTAAACCAAAATTCTTCATTAGATCACCTTGGAAATCTTTTCTTTTCTATGTAACTTCAATGGGATGGGTTATGTAGATTCAAAATTGATTTTATTTCTGCTACAAAGTGAAGTTTCAAATACTTTTTGATTTATTTTCTTTAGGACCTTCAGCTCAGAGTTCCACTATTATCACTGTAAATGTTTTAAATTGCAGTGTTAGGAATTAATGAAAGACATACTTTATCAACAAACAGCTTACCCTTTTGGGTTTCAGTTTCTTCATTTATTTTAATGCAGTAGTTTCATTGCCACCAGTAATCTCATACATTTTATTTTAATTTTATTGCTGCTTTCTGTGTCAGCAACAACATTATTTGTTAGTTTATTTCAAAGATGTCAGGATTTCATTTAAGCAGCACTAGATGATTGACCATCATGTTGAATGTGACTTTGGCATAAAATAGTCATATTGTAGTGTGCAGAAATAGCCTACCAGGTGTTAAGTATCTGCACCTAACCCCTCTTTATACTTCCTAGTATATTATGCTGTACTGTCTTGTAGTTTATTTGTTCTACAGGAAAGTCAGGTAAATCAATAGAATAGATCACAAAACATTCAATGATTATGTATTTACATGCATACAAGTAATGGAATTTGCTGACTCAGAATGCTTATGAGGATTTTTTTTTTCCTATATTGCTTCATTTTTTGAGAATCTTATGCATCTTTCTGGTTATTCCGTTAACTCCTCTATGGACATCTGAGTTATGAGATTTATCAGCTGGGAACTTGAAGGCACAATATTGGCTTTTGTGATGGGCTTCCTAGTACAGCTGTGTCTGTGATAAAACAGTGCAGGTTTCCTATGCTTGAAATACTGCAGTGATTCTTTAAAGTTTAAAATACTACATATTTTACAAAGGCTTCATAATGAATTGTTTGGCAGATTTGGAAGATAGGTTATGTAATCACTTCATTCTAAAAAGAAAATAAAAGCAAAAATTTAGAAGGAGAGAGAAAAAGAAAGAAGAACAGACATTTGCTAAAATCCTTTGCAAACTTCTGAAGAATATTTCATGCTGCTGTGTGCCAACATAATTTGTTCTTTTCTGGGGCAGATTTTTGTCTTTACTTTTGTCTTAAATGGCAGCAATAATGACAGTATAGCTGCTTACTTTTCTTGGCCTTATAGAATAGGAAAATGATAGGCATAGGAAAATGATAGACATAATACTGTACTTTGCACATCACTATCAGAACAATTAATGAACTGAGACTACGAGGTAATATCCTACTTTGAATCACTGAGATAATCATTACTGTTACCTTCTTTGACGTAGTTCAGCCTCAATGAAGATGACTGCAAAAGTAGTTAAAATAATGTATTAATCAAATGTGTTGTAAAAATGTATGAAATTCAATGAATGCAATTCATTGTAATTCAAAACATTATGTTAAAGGTTCTTTTAAGTTTGTAGCTTGAACTTCCTTATTTTGTCTTCTCCTTTATTCTGACTGCAAAAATGTCCAATTTTATACACTTGATTTTTTTGAACGAAATGTTTATATTTCAAAGTGCAACAAGATGCCTAATTAAAAATCATTAACTACTATTTTAACATGAATAGACCAAACTATTATCAAGAAAAAATAATCTAGTATTCCAGTGTAATTGTTCATCTAATCAAATGATATTTTGATATTGTAGTACTTACAGCAAAATTACCATTAAGCATTTAATTTTGTAATGTAACTTCTCCTGATTGAAATAGTTCTTTGAGGTCTTCAGTTTGTAATAATGAACAAAAAATAGTTGATAAACAATGTTCATTAATTTTAGTAAAATTCTAACTCCCCATATTTCTAATTTTTTGCAAAAGAATACTGTCAGAACTATCCAAATTCATTTTAGCATATGTATGTATAGTTATTCTTTCTTTCGATTCTTCCAGAAAACACTGTAGTGAAACACTGAAATTAATTGCCAAGAGAGACTGTTATTTCTGTTCTTGAACACATTCAAAGCTCAGTTGGATAAGGCAAGACCTGAGTTAGTTTTGACCTGTTTTTAGGAACAGGTTGGACCTGTTGAGAGCCCTCAAAGGTTTGTTCCAGTCTCCATGATTCTGCTTCTTTAAACAACATTGATATTACTGTTACAGTTTATTGCTACTGATGATATTTTATTATTAAATACCAATACTGACAACAATTTACTATTCACTAATACTGTTACTAATAATTTCTGGTTTAATAACAATAAAGAAGAACTATGAGGAAGACATGACAAAATGTGATCAACAAATAAGAAAGGTAAAGCTCAAAGTTAAGTTCACCACAGGGGTAACCATTCCTTTCACTTGACATTCCTCTAATATCGCACTATACTCTTTTTTTTGTTTCTCATATTATTTTGTGATTGCATTAAGAAATGAGTGAAATTTTTGAAAATGTATAACTGTAGCAACAGTGTACATGAGTTTCTAATCCTTTTGCTGGGTCAGCCTACAGAAAGTACCCAGAGGCTGGGATTTTTCCAGCAGTTTGTTATATGATTACATTTGATGTTGTAGTCATGAACTTCTGAATCATCCTGTTTTTTCTTGACCATTTTAATTCAGTCTTTTAACAAAGAAGGAGAAGGTCTTTATGTAGATTGCATCCTTGGGGGTATATGCAAAAAGGTATCTTGTCATCAGTCTCTTTCATAATGAGGACATAATCCTCAGTAACACTCTCTATTGTCATTCATATGAAATGCATGTCATCTGTAGTAGGCAGTAAAGCCTATTGATATAACACTAAGCTAACAACTGCGGCTTCGGTTTTTCTTGCCCCGATCTCAGGCGGCTCGGAAGCTCGGCTAGGCTCTGCATTTTGGCCAGGAGACCAGGGCTGCTGCGTGTACGGAGCTCCTAGGCCAAACCTCCACGTGGGTTTGCCGCTCTTCACAGTTGAGCACTGAGAGGAGACAAAGGGACGAGAGAAGGTAGACCTTGTCCTGAATGGCTGGAGAATGTTTATTTCCCGCGTGGCCGCTGCGGTGGCTGGAGCGGCGTCTGTCTCCTAACGTGCGCGTGGTCAAGATGGCGACGAGACAAAGGAGGCGTGGGGTTAAATAGGGGGCGGGTAGAGAGGGGTGGAAGCCCCCCTCGCCCAATGGGGACAGGCAACAGGGGAGTGACGTGGACCACGGCAGCCTACGGGAACATAACAGGGTTCCAGGACAAATAGAAATACAAGGATGGGGTAGTTGACACAGAACCTTCAGGAATGAACACGGGGTGGCTACAAGACTGACATGGGAATGCTCCTATGGCAGACAACCTGGAGCAGACCATTGTGAGGGGAAAATGGGGGTACATAGAACCAGCTAGCTAACATTTATTAAAACCCCTAACTGAACCAATCCGGGGATACAACAAACAACCTGCTTAGAGCTTACCTGCATTGACATTAAAGACAGAAATTTGATAGACTGGGTTTTTTTTTTTCTTATTAGCAGAATGTTGCCATTATGGAAAATTTCAGAAAAAAATTTTGTATTGAAGACTGTAAAGAAATCACAGAATCACAGAATAAACTGAGTTAGAAGGGACCCACAAGGATCATCTAGCTCAACCATTCACTTAGAAATATTTCTAAGATGTATTTCTTCCCTAAGGAAGTATTACAGAAAGTTTCAGAAGCTCTTGTATCAAATTCTGTTCATTTTGAAATTGTAACTACCTGACTGTTTTCAGTGAGAAGACTGCCTGCTTTGGAGTTAATTTATTTCAGTCCATCCTAATCTAGCCGCTTATTTTATATGAAAAAAATAAGTACAAGGTCTCTGAACTTTACTGACATTATGGATATAGCTTACTAATAAAGATAGTGGCATATAGACCTAGGTATTTACATAAAATATGAGAATAAAAGCTAAGTTAGTGTTTCTATACTTCGAGGGTTCTTCTTCCAAGCTCTCTTTTTCCTCTCAATAAACAGAAATCTCCTTTAAATGCAGCAGCCACCTATATAATTCATGGTTTTTATCCCATGTTTTGAAGTTTTTTGATTGTCTTACTGGAGAATTAAAACAGCATTTGACATAGTATGTAGCATTTAATATATCTAAGGCAGACATGACAATGACACAAAATACATACACAATATACATTCTAATTAGTGTGTTCAATCAGTAAAGTTATGACATCATCACAATTGC